>NC_142868.1:55706250-57177500 GCF_051225735.1 Oryctolagus cuniculus | reverse complement strand
TAAACTTAATTAACTTACACATTTTACTTAACCCAGAACAACAAGAGAACCAACATGTGATATACCTTGAGATCACTAGTTAGACATGCTACCTGTGATCTACCATCCTCAGGGATTTAAACTGCTCTTGAGCAAACATACTTTATAAATTGAGACCTGGCAGCCACCAAGGGAGTGGTTAAAGTCTGCATTTATTGCTGAACTTTGGCACAACACTCACGACTGATTGGTGGTGTTCTGGGAATGGTTAGCTGGGTGGAGATAAACATGCCTCAGCAGAATAATTTAGTATTATTAGCATGACATTTGATATTAATAACATTATAGTAATCTGGGATCACTGTTTCTTGATTCAGAAATCACAGATTTTTTTTAACTTTTATTTAATGAATATAAATTTCCAAAGTACAGCTTATGGATTACAATGGCTTCCCCCCATAACGTCCCTCCCACCCGCAACCCTCCCCTCTCCCACTCCCTCTCCCCTTCCATTCACATAAAGATTCATTTTCGATTCTCTTTATCTACAGAAGATCAGTTTAGCATACATTAAGTAAGGATTTCAACAATTTGCTCCCACACAGAAACATAAAGTGAAAAATAATAGATGATTTTTTTAAATGATGATGAAATCAGATCAGACCTATTGTCATGTTTAATCCCAGTGAGAGTCAAGTTGGGAATTGATAATTTCTTCTTTTTTTTTTTTTTACAGAAGATCAGTTTAGTATACATTAAGTAAAGTTTTCAACAGTTTGCACCCCCATAGAAACACAAAGTGAAATATACTGTTTGAGTACTCGTTATAGCATTAAGTCTCAATGTACAGCACGCTAAGGACAGAGATCCTACATGAGGAGTAAGTGCACAGTGACTCCTGTTGTTGACTTTACAAATTGACACTCTTGTTTATGGCCTCAGTAATCTCCCCATGCTCCAGTCAAGAGTTTCCAAGGCTATGGAAGCCCCTTGAGTTCTCCGACTCTTATCTTGTTTAGACAAGGTCATAGTCAAAGTGGAGGTTCTCTCCTCCCTTCAGAGAAAGGTACCTCCTTCTTTGAAGACGTGTTCTTTCCACTGGGATCTCACTCACAGAGATCTTTCATTTAGGTTTTGTTTTTTTTTTGTTTGTTTGTTTGTTTTTTTTTTTTTTTTTTTTTTTTTTTTTTTTTTTTTTTACCAGAGTGTCTTGGCTTTCCATGCCTGAAATACTCTCATGGGCTTTTCAGCCAGATCCAAATGCCTTTAGGGCTGATTCTGAGGCCAGAGTGCTATTTAGGACATCTGCCATTCTATGAGTCTGCTGAGTATCTCGCTTCCCATGTTGGATCACTCTCCCCTTTATTTATTCTATCGGTTAGTATTAGCAGGTACCAGACTTGTTTATGTGCTCCCTTTGACTCTTAGTCCTTTCATTAAGATCAATTGTGAACTGAAATTGATCACTTGGACTGGTGAGATGGCATTGGAACATGCCACCTTGATAGGATTAAATTGGAGTCACCTGGTATGTTTCTAACTCTACCATTTGGGGCAAGTCAGCCTGAGCATGTCCCAAATTGTACATCTCTTCCCTCTCTTATTCCCACTCTTATGTTTAACAGGGATCACATTTCAGTTAAATTTCAACACTTAAGAATAACTGTGTATTAATTACAGAATTAAACCAGTCATATTAAGTAGAACAGACAAAAAAAACTACTAAGAGGGATAATGTATTAAATTGTTCATTAACAGTCAGGGCTATGCTGATCAAGTCACCGTTTCTCATTGTGTCCATTTCACTTCAACAGGTTTCCTTTTTGGTGTTCAGTCAGTTGTCACCAATCAGGGAGAACATATGGTATTTGTCCCTTTGGGACTGGCTTATTTCACTCAGCATGATGTGTTCCAGATTCCTCCATTTTGTTGCAAGTGACTGGATTTTGTTTTTTCTTACTGCAGTATAGTATTCTAAAGAGTACATGTCCCATAATTTCTTTATCCAGTCTACCGTTGATGGGCATTTAGATTGGTTCCAGGTCTTAGCTATTGTGAATTGAGCTGCAATAAACATTAGGGTGCAGACAGCTTGTTTGTTTGCCAATTTAAATTCCTTTGGGTAAATTCCAAGTAGTGGGATGGCTGGGTCGAATGGTAGGGTTATATTCAGGTTTCTGAGGAATCTCCAGACTGACTTCCATAGTGGCTTGACCAGTTTGCATTCCCACCAACAGTGGGTTAGTGTCCCTTTTTCCCCACATCCTCGCCAGCATCAGTTGTTGGTAGATTTCTGTATGTGAGCCATTCTAACCGGGGTGAGGTGAAACCTCATTGTGCTTTTGATTTGCATTTCCCTGATTGCTAGTGACCTTGAACATTTTTTCATGTGCCTGTTGGCCATTTGGATTTCCTCTTTTGAAAAATGTCTATTGAGGTCCTTGGGCCATCTCTTAAGTGGGTTGTTGGTTTTGATGTTGTGGAGTTTCTTGATCTCTTTGTAGATTCTGGTTATTAACCCTTTATCTGTTGCATAGTTTGCAAATATTTTTTCCCATTCTGTCGGTTGTCTCTTCACTCTCCTGACTGTTTCTTTTGCTGTACAGAAACTTCTCAATTTGATGCAATCCCAATAGTTGATTTTGGCTTTGACTGCCTGTGCCTCCCGGGTCTTTTCCAGAAATTCTTTGCCTGTGCCAATATCTTGAAGGGTTTCTCCAATGTTCTCTAATAACTTGATGGTGTCAGGTCGTAGATTTAGGTCTTTAATCCACGTTGAGTGGATTTTTGTGTAAGGTGTAAGGTAGGGGTCTTGCTTCATGCTTCTGCACATGGAAATCCAGTTTTCCCAGCACCATTTATTGAATAGACTGTCCTTGCTCCAGGAATTGGTTTTAGATCCTTGATCAAATATAAGTTGGCTGTAGATGTTTGGGTTGATTTCTGGAGTTTCAATTCTGTTCCATTGGTCTATCCATCTATTTCTGTACCAGTACCATGCTGTTTTGATTACAACTGCCCTGTAGTATATCCTGAAACCTGGTATTGTGATGCCTCTGGCTTTGTTTTTGTTGTACAAGATTGCTTTAGCTATTCGAGGTCTCTTGTGCCTTCATATGAATTTCAGCATCATTTTTTCTAGATCTGAGAAGAATGTCTTTGGTATCTTGATTGGGATTGCATTGAATCTATAAATTGCTTTTGGGAGAATGGACATTTTGATGATGTTGATTCTTCCAATCCATGAGCATGGAAGATTTTTCCATTTTTTGGTATCCTCTTCTATTTCTTTCTTTAAGATTTTGTACTTCTAGCCGGCGCCGTGGCTCACTAGGCTAATCCTCCACCTTGCGGCGCCGGCACACCGGGTTCTAGTCCCGGTCGGGGCGCCGGATTCTGTCCCGGTTGCCCCTCTTCCAGGCCAGCTCTCTGCTATGGCCAGGGAGTGCAGTGGAGGATGGCCCAGGTGCTTGGGCCCTGCACCCCATGGGAGACCAGGAAAAGCACCTGGCTCCTGGCTCCTGCCATCGGATCAGCGCGGTGCGCCGGCTGCAGCGGCGGCCATTGGAGGGTGAACCAACGGCAAAGGAAGACCTTTCTCTCTCTGTCTCTCTCTCTCACTGTCCACTCTGCCTGTCAAAAAAAAAAAAAAAAAAAAGATTTTGTACTTCTCATCGTAGAGATCTTTAACGTCCTTGGTTAAGTTTATTCCATGGTATTTGATTGTTTTTGTAGCTACTGTGAATGGGATTGATCTTAGAAGTTCTTTCTCAGCCATGGAATTGCTTGTGTATACAAAGGCTGTTGATTTTTGTGCATTGATTTTATATCCTGCCACTTTGCCAAACTCCTCTATGAGTTCCAGTAGTCTCTTAGTAGAGTTCTTTGGATCCCCTAGTAAAGAATCATATCATCTGCAAAGAGGGATAGTTTGACTTCTTCCTTCTCAATTTGTATTCCTTTAATTTCTTTTTCTTGTCTGATGGCTCTGGCTAAAACTTCCAGAACTATGTTAAATAGAAGTGGTGAGAGTGGGCATCCAGTCTGGTGCCAGATCTCAGTGGAAATGTTTCCAACTTTTCCCCATTCAATAGGATGCTGGCTGTGGGTTTTTTATAAATTGCTTTGATTATATTGAGGAATGTTCCTTCTATACCCAATTTGCTTTGAGTTTTCATCATGAAAGTGTGTTGAATCTTATCGAATGCTTTCTCTGCATCTATTGAGATAATCATATGGTTTTTCTTCTGCAGTCTGTTAATGTGGTTGAATCACATTGATTGATTTGCAAATGTTGAACCTGCATACCAGGGATAAATCCCACTTGTCTGGGTGGATGATTTTCCTGATGTGTTGTTGTATTCTATTGGCGAGAATTTTATTGAGGATTTTTGCGTCTATGTTCATCAGGGATATTGGTCTGTAATTCTCTTTCAGTGCTGCATCTTTCTCTGGCTTATGGATTAAGATGATGCTGGCTTCATAGAAAGAATTTGGGAGGATTCCCTCTTCTTCGATTGTTCTGAATAGTTTGAGAAGAATTGGAGTTAGTTCTTCTTTAAATGTCTGGTAGAATTCAGCAGTGAATCCATCTGGTCCTGGGCTTTTCTTTGTTGGGAGGGCCTTTATTACTGTTTCAATTTCTGTTTCAGTTATGAGTCTGCTTAGGTTTTCTATGTCTTCCTGGTTCAATTTAGGTAGATTGCATGTGTCCAGGAATCTATCCATTTCTGATAGATTTTCTTGTTTGCTGGCATACAAGTCCTTGTAGTAATTTCTGATGATTCTTTTTATTTCTGTGGTGTCTGTTGTTTCCTTTTTCATCTCTGATTTTATTGATTTGGGTCTTTTCTCTTCTTTTTTTTAGTTAGTTGGGACAATGGGGTGTCAATTTTGTTTATTTTTTCCAAAAACCAGCTCCTTGTTTGGCTGATTTTTTGTAATGTTTTTTTGAATTCAATCCTGTTAATTTCTTCTCTGATTTTCATTATTTCTCTTCTCCTACTAGATTTGGGTCTGGTTTGCTGCAAATTTTCTAGGTCCTTGAGATGCCTTGAAAGCTCATTTATTTGGTGCCTTTCCAATTTCTTGATATAGGCCCCTATTGCTATAAACTTGCCTCTCAATACCGCTTTTGCCGTATCCCATAAGTTTTGATATGTTGTGTTGTTATCCTCATTTACATCCAGAAAGTTTCTGATTTCTCTTTTGATTTCTTGAATGACCCAGTGTTCATTCAGGAGCATGTTGTTCAGTCTCCATGTGTTTGCATACTTTCTGGGGTTTTCTGAGTTGCTAATTTCCAGCTTCATTCCACTGTGGTCTGAGAAGCTGCATGGTATGATTCTAATTCTTTTAAATTTGCTGAGACTTGCTTTATGACCTAGTATGTGAGCAATCCTGGAGAAGGTTCCATGCACTGCTGAAAAGAATGTAAAGTCTTTAGATGTAGGATTGAAAGTTCTGTAGATGTCTGTTAGATTCCTTTGGGCAATAGTGTCGATTAAATCTGCTGTTTCCTTGTTGATCTTCTGTCTGGATGATCTATCTATTTCTGAGAGTGGAGTTTTGAAGTCCCCCAGTACTATTGTATTGGAGTCTAAGTCTCCCTTTAAGTCCCTTAACATATGTTTTAAATAGACCGGTGCCCTGTAATTAGGTGCATATACATTTATAATAGTTACATCTTCCTGTTGAATTGAACCCTTAATCATTATATAGTGCCCCTCTTTGTCTCTCTTAACAGTTTTTGTATTAAAGTTTATTTTGTCTGATATTAATATGGCTACACCTGCTTTTTTTTGGTTTCTGTTGGCATGGAATATCTTTTTCCAACCTTTCACTTTCAGTCTGCATGCATCTTTGTTAGAGAGATGTGTTTCTTGTAGGCAACAAATAGTTGGGTGTTGTTCCTTAAGCCAGTCAGCCAGTCGATGTCTTTTAACTGGGCAGTTCAGGCCATTCACGTTTAATGTGACTATTGATACATAGTGACTTTGCCCTGCCATTTTCCCGGAAACATTTTCTAGTATATGCTTTGAGCTTCCCATGCTCTTTTACTGGTAGGTGTTCTTCCTTTACCTTCTTTCATATTGATGGCCGTGTTTCTGTGTTTCTGAGTGTAGCACATCTTTAAGTATCTTTTGCAGGGCCGGACAAGTGGCGGCAAAGTCTTTCAATTTCTGTTTGCTAAGAAAGGTCTTTATTTCACCTTCATTCACAAATGAGAGCTTAGCAGGATATAATATTCTGGGCTGGCAGTTTTTCTCTCTTAGCACCTGTGCTATGTCTCGCCATTCCCTCCTAGCCTGTAGTGTTTCTGATGAGAAGTCTGCTGTGAGTCTGATTGGAGATCCTCTGAGAGTAATCTGACGTTTCTCTCTTGCACATTTTAGGATCTTTATGTTTCACTGTGGTGAGTTTAATTACAATGTGTCGTGGTGAGGATCTCTTTTGGTCATGTTTACTGGGGGTTCTATGAGCTTCCTGTACTAGGATGTCTCTGTCCTTCTCCAGACCCGGAAGGTTCTCTGCTAGTATCTCACTAAAAAGGCATTCTAATCCTTTCTCTCTCTCCATGCCTTCAGGAACTCCTAGAACCCGAATGTTGGTTTTTTTAATAGTATCTTGTAGATTCCCAACAATATTTTTTAGATTTCTAATTTCCTCTTCTTTTCTTTGGTTTGACTGTATCCTTTCCTGTTCTCTGTCTTCTAAGTCCGATATTCTCTCTTCTGCTTCACCCATTCTGTTTGTAAGGCTCTCTATTGTGTTTGTCATTTGATCTATTGAGCTCTTCATTTCATTTTGATTTCTCTTCACTATCACACTTTCCTGCTCTACTAGTTTCTGCGTTTCATTTTGATTCTTCCTTAAAAATTCATTTTCATGAGAGAGATTTTCAATCCTGTCCAATAAGGATTTCTGTAGTTCAAGGATTTGCTTTTGAAAACTTCTAAATGTTCTTATCATAAATTTTTTGAAATCCGTATCTTGCATTTCTTCTATCTCATCATCTTCATAATCTTGGCTTGGGGTGTTTTGTTTATTTGGAGGCATCATAATGTCATCGTTGATCTTGTTCCCCTGATTTCTGTGTTTATTGCTTGGCATGGTTAATTCTGTTTCCCTCACTGTGATTTTTTTTTTATTATTATTATTATTATACTATGTCCGTGTTAAGTGGACTGCCTGCTGTTGGAGGAGCCTTGGAGGCTTGAGATGAGTGTGGCCTGAGAGCTCTGCTTGGTTGTTCAGGGTTACAGGTGTACAAAGGTGACACCCTCAGGTTATGCGTTGTAAATCTCTCTTTATTTATTTATTTATTTATTCATTTCTATATTTTATTTTATTTTATTTTATTTTTTGTTCAGGAGGTAAGTAATCTGCAAGGCTGAGCAGAATGGATGGTATTTAGCTTCCGCTGGCTTCTACCCAAAGAGTCTGTGCAGGCTCAGTTTCTCCTGCGGACTCCCACTGGGTTGCCTAGGCTACTGAATTGTAGCCTTAACTCTCCCCTTTTATTATGTATATCCCAGCTCTTTGTCTCTTGCTCGCCTTTGCAAGGTTGGGGGAGAGTGGAACTTGTCTGTACCAGTATGCCCCCACCTATTTATTTATTTATTTATTTATTTTTCCTTCTCTCTTGTAGTCAGTGTGTTGGACTTTCATGCTTCAAAACCCGCGTCCCTCTAAAATTCTGTCTGCCGTTTCCCCGCCAATGTCTCCGGTTACTGAGCTCACCTCCGCTTCCAGCGCAGATGTGTGGACTCGGAGCCCTGGGCGTCCCTCCTCTCCCCGCTGGTGTCTTTGTCACATAGACTCCCCTTCCTGCACAGGCGCTCAGACTCTGCGGCTCCCGCGGTTCGGCTTCCGCGTGGTGGGCGACCCTGCTTTCCCAGTAGGTCCTTTGAGTCACAGCAAATAGCTCCGGAAGAGTTTCCTCTGCAATTTTTTCCTGATCCTTTTTCTGAGGCTACCGTAACAACGCTTTTATTAAACTAAATTTTCCCGGACTGTTGGTGCACGCCCTCACTATTCTGCCATCTTGGCTCTGCCCCCGATCAGAAGAAATCACAGATTTTAAAAGTAGCATTATGGGGCTGGCACTATGGCACAGCGAGTTAATGGACTGGCCTGAAGCACTGGCATCCTATATGGACGCTGATTTGAGACCCGGCTGTTCCACTTCCCATCCAGCTCTCTGCTATGGCCTGGGAAGGCAGTAGAAGATGGCCGAAGTCTTTGGGCCCCTGCACCCACGTGGGAGACCCAGAGGAAGCTCCTGGCTCCTGGTTTTTGGATCTGTGCAGCTCCAGCCATTGCCGCCAATTGGGGAGTGAACCATCGAATAGAAGACTTCTCTGTCTGTTGGTCTTTCTCTCCCTCTTTCTCTCTCTCTCTCTCTCTCTGTCTCTCTGCCTTTCCTTTATCTGTGTAACTCTTTCAAATAAATAAATAAATCTTCAAAAAAAGTAGCATTATTACAAATCAATCTAAGAAATTAACTAAAAACTGAAATACATAAATATCTAGTTAAATTTTACTGTTGAATAACAAATGACATATTAAGAAAAAAAGCTTGATCATAATAGTTTGGTAAAACAAGTTATATTTACTTATTTGTTTCCTTTTGGAAAATAAGTAAGCTGATAATTAGGGGAGAAAAATGGTATGGTATATGAAGGGTCTTCCAAAAGTTCATGGAAAATGTAATTATGAAAAAAACTATGCATTTCAAAATTTTTTCACCAGGATAACTAATATTTTAATTTCACTTTACAAAAAAACTTTGAAGTACCATCATCTAATCTATAATACTGCTTTTTTTCTCCAGACTATGAGTTTAATTAGTTACTATGGTTTGTATGTAGAAAATCTTAAAATTCTATAATCAGTTGAATTCTATTGAAAGGAAATAAAAAATGATCAATAATTTTTATTTCCATATTATCATCCTAAATTAGAGAGCAAGAATGTCTAGATATCTACTACAAATAAAAATCGAAATAAGTTATGTTCTTAAACTCTTAGAGACATCATTTGAGACAAATTGCTGACAGAGAACTGCATACTAATTTAATAACAGAAGCTAATAATATCCAAATTCCTTTTAGTCAATTCTTATAGTCATTTAAAAGTTTTAAAAATGTAAAATATACACCTTTTAAAATCCAGGCTTAAAAACTAAAAATTAGATGATAATTACTGACATTGAAGATGATTCTCTGTGTGTTTTAGATAGTGTTGATTTCCCTGACTTTCCAGAAAGCTAGGGAGGCAGAAAAACTTTCACATCTCACTTGGCTGTATCTCTAGATGTAGCTTACCTACTATAAATTCTGTAAAGTCTAAAAAGAATAAACTAAGCCAAGGCTACTGAGTTTTACAAAGCTGTCTTTTCCAGATTAATTTTAAACTGAAACAGCTATAAAATGTTTAATTGACAGCCATTATTGGGTATATTCTACTTATTTTTAAATCAAATTTTTACATGTTTTGTTTGTTTCAGGACTCATGCCTGTTGCACAACAACCTGTTTATTGTGCTTCAAAGCATGGAATAATTGGATTCACACGCTCAGCTGCGGTGAGAATATAATCGTTATATCTATTTCACTTTGTGTATACACAGGAAACATGGATTTTATAAAGTAGAGATTAATAATTTAAGAATACAGTATACCTAAAAAGGTAAAAAAAATTTCAATTTTTATTATGAAAATCACTTTTAGATAGCAGAAAGAAGCAATTAAAGAATATACTATTTTTAAATGAAGTAGATTCTAAACCCAGATGTGTTGTTGAACAATATTCTAAAGATAAATGATGACACCCTTTTTTTAAAATGACTCCAAATTTAAACATTAACTTCAGGCTTCCTTAAGCGGAACATGCAGTACACTCCAGACATTACTTTCACTGGAAAGACAATGAAAGTGAGTGCACAGGAGGCTGAAAGGAGCAGTGGGGTCAGGGATTTACTTGGTAGAGCAAAGGCAACGTCTCCATGGAGACCTAGGGTGAAAGGGATACAGAGCTTAGAACAATATTTTAGATCTACCTGACTACAGGGCCTTGATAGCATGAGGTGAGAAAGCTTGTCTTTTCTAGTAACTGACAAAAGGCAGCTTGAATGGATCCTGGCAAGCAAATGCAAGGAGGATGAGGTACGACTGGACGTATAGATAGGATTCTGACCAAAAATCACTTATGAACCATGAACCATGATGGTGAGCTAAGATATTTCCCAAGTGCAGCTGTCCGTGGGTCTTTTATGCGTAACATGATCATATTTCCTTTTTTAACTTTTATTTAATAAATATAAATTTCCAAAGTACAACTTTTGGATTATAGCGGCTTTTTCCCCCATAACCTCCCTCCCACCCGCAACCATCACGTCTCCCACTCCCTCTCCCATCCCATTCACATCAAGATTCATTTTCAATTATCTTTATATACAGAAGATCAGTTTAGTATATACTAAGTAAAGATTTCAACAGTTACATGATTGTATTTCTACTTCAGAAAACCATTCTGTCTGCTATTTGGGAAAGGTAATACAAAGCAAAGTGCAGACAAGGAAAGAACAGTTGCGAGGGCTCCAGTTCTCCCGGTGAGACAAAGAGAGGAGCAAAACTGATGAACAGAAAAACATTGACACAAGAATTCTTAGGAGACAGAACAAACATAAATGTGAATGGTAATTATTCCATCAAAAAAGACAATAAAATAATCCTTAGACTCGTACATTTATTGGAAATTTTTATTAAATTGGAAAGATTTAATCTTTGACCCAACATTTGTGAATATATAAAGCTATTATAAGCAAAGTAAATCATAAAGATTGGAAATGTTTTACTTAAAGCACAAGATTAGAAACTTCTAAATTCATCATTAATAGTCGTTATGTTTTAAGCAGCCACGTGTATACACGTTATCATTAATGACTAACAAACCATTGTTCATGGAAGAAATATAAAGCTAAGTTCCTGAGAGCTTCTGGTCACAACACTGAAAAACCACTCAATCAATTCCTTTCTGTGTACTTCTACTTAAAGAAACTTTATTATCACATATTATATGACTATTGATCGCAAGGCTATGAGCACTTATAGTTCATGCCTGAGTCAAGCTAATCTAACATGCAGATCTTCACTAACACACCTCACAATCTTCATACACCTGTCACCACAGCTCTTCCCACTATGCTTGAAGATCATGTTAAACAGCAAAGCCTGGGGGTGGCGCTGTGGCGCAGTGGGTTAAAGCCCTGGCCTGAATCCCCAGCATCCCATATGGGCACTGGTTCTAGTCCTGGCTGCTCCTCTTCTAATCCAGCTCTCTGCTAAGGCCTGGGAAAACAGTGGGAGATGGCCCAAGTCCTTGGACCCCTGCACCCATGTGGGAGGCCCGGAAGGAGCTTCTGGCTCCTGGCTTTGGATCATCACAGCTCTAGCCGATGCAGCCATCTGGGGAGTGAACCAGTAGATGGAAGACCCCTCTCTCTGTAACTCTGTCTTTCAAAGAAATAAAATAAATCCTTAAAAAAAAAAAAAAAAAAAAAAAAAAAAACAGCAAAATCACAGAAAGCAGAAAAATGAGAAACCATGGCAAGGCATACCTCAGCAGAAACATGCACATCAGTGCCTCAGTTTCTCACTGCTCGTTTCATATCCACAAATGCAGGCATTGATTCTTTGCTTGCGGTCCAGATAAATTTTAGCAAATAAGTGAATTTGCAAATATGGAATTCATACATAATGAAAAATTGTTTCACAAACACTTTAAGTAAAAATCTAGCAATTGAAAATTAAGCCAAAGAATCTAAGTCTGAAAATACTTTGTCTTCCAGATAGCACAGATTTTTAAGAGTATCTTTGGAGTCAAAAAATATCCTAAAATCTTCCACTAGATGTGTGCTTTAAGCAAATATTCTCAGCTATACAAAAATAATCTTTCAATGAAAACAGGATATAAATTCTAAGCCTCTGTTACTTAGCTTCAGGTTCCTCAGAGTTCAGTATCCAAGAGCAGCTTAGGTATTTAAGTATTTCCAGAGTTGTCCAGTATTAATAGTTTTTAAAATATTAAGTAGGCGAGACTTTCAGGAATAAAATTCACCACGATATGTATGTGTTCTTTTGTTTTTGGAAGATTTATTTTATTTGTTTGAAAGCCAGAATTCCAGAGCGAGCAAGTGAGAGAAGGAGAGACAGAAAGAGAGAGGTCTTTCATTCGCTAGTTCATTCCCCAAATAGCCTTAATGGCTGGGGTTTGGCTGGGCTGAAGCCAGGAGCCAGGAACTTCATCCAGGTCTCCCACGTGGGTACAGAGGCCCAAGCACTAGGGCTATCGTCCACTGCTATCCCAGACACATTAGCAGCGAGCTGGATCGGAAGTGGAGCAACTGAAAAATTTAAACTGTCGCCCATATAGGATGCCGTTGCTGCACACGGAGGCTATCCCATGCCACAGTGCAGGCCCCTTTATGTGTTCGTTTACTGTCCTTCTGCTTACCAGTCATGTTATAAAGTTGGGAGGATACCTGACTAGTATTTTTTCACATCAGAGTCTTTTAAGTGGACTTAATTACCCCACCCATTTACAAAGCTGCTGAAGCACGAAACATTCTTCTTCTACTTGACAGATGGCTGCTAATCTCATGAACAGTGGTGTGAGACTGAACGCCATTTGCCCAGCCTTTGTCAACACGCCCATCCTTGAATCCATTGAAAAAGAAGAAAACATGGGACAATATATAGAATATAAGGATCATATCAAGGCTATGATGAAATACTATGGGATTTTGGAGTAAGTAGAACTTTCTCATCTGACAACAATAAAGAGGAAGAACTTACATTTGAGAAACTAATGCAGACTTTCAAGTTTTGATTATGACTTCTCTGGAAAAAAAATTTGGGACGTTTCTGAATACAATGTGCTTATATATTATGAATTTTACTTTGAAATGTGAAGTTTCATTAATACCTTTAGCCATATCAGATTTTCTTTTTTAAATGGTGGTATTTAGTCACCTTAACTTAGATATCATTGAAGGCAATGATGCTTATCTGTGTAAATTCTAAGCAATACTCAAGTATACCTTTGTGAAATTTTGTTTGGCCCCATAATTTCAACCACTTTCATAAAAACAATTGATCAATTTGTTCACTGTCTCTCTCTCTCTCTCTCTCTCTCTCTTCCTCCTCTATCTCCCACTTCTTCTCCCTCTGCCTCCACCCTCCCCCCACACACAGGAAATTGTGTTCGAATCAGAGTAGTTTAGGCTTTCACAGCACTGAATCATAGCCAGGATCAAATCCCAACTCCACCACTGACGTTGAACTTATTCATTGGATTTGTAGGTACTTCAGTTTTCTTACATGTAAAGTAGTGATAATACTAAAACAAACTTAAGGACCTTTTAAGATGATACATGTAAGATATTTACAATATCAATAAGTAAAAAATAAATGCTAGTTATAATTCATCATATTTCTCCTCTAATAGTTCTATCTGGTAAGTCTAATATACACTGATAAGATAAAAATGAGAAAAATTATCAGACTCTAAGTGCAAATAATGAATATAAATACTTCCTATTAAAATACTAGGTTCAACATGGAACTATACCATTAAATTTTGTATATAATTTAATTAATATCCAACTGGATAAAGATTGGCTGTAGCAACAACTTACTAGCATATATTTCCTTCTTACCTGTTTAAAGTTGTAGATTATTCAAAAAGTTGTTTAAAATGAAATGATTCTGTGCTTCATTCTTTAGTTTGCAACTTCTAATGTTTCTCTTATTTTTAGCCCATCAATGATTGCCAATGGATTAATAACACTCATTGAAGATGATGCTTTAAATGGTGCTATTATGAAGATCACAACTTCAAAGGGAATTCATTTTCAAGACTATGATACATTTCCATCTCCTTGAACATCTTACATATGAACCATAAATGAAAATTAGTGCAAATGACTGATTCACAGAATATCTTCATTTGTCTATAACTTCTTAAATGAAATGTTAGTCAGAAGCCTTCTTTCATGCATTTGCTGTTAATTTGTTGGAGTCTTTCCTTCATGCATTTGTTGTTAACATTTTTCTAAATGCAATTATTTAAGTATAGGAATAGCAATTGTAATAAAAGTGATAGACAAAAGCTAAGATGCAATAACATGTGACAGTGTAAGTCACTGTGTAAGTACTGATTAAAGCAAAGGATATCCAAGGAATAGTCTGCCTTTCAGAAAATGTATATAGAATCTGTGGTTCATAAATACTGTTTTTCAGAGAATAATTTTAAAGGAGATACTTGAATTACTATTTAAATCCAACCAGATGTAGAAAACCATTTTGTTTATATTTTCACACTTTAAAAGAGGGAAGCTAGTTCATAATGACAAATGTATAGTAATAATAGTTTTACTTATGTGCCATATTTAAGATGAAATTTTCACTTTTTTAAAGATGTGGCATATTTTGGAGCCAGTGATTAGGAATAAATGAGAGTATTTACATCCCAAATGAAAACTCTGGTGTACAGAAAAATGATAAAAAGCAACCCACAGAGACCGTTGAGTCACCGTTCCCATCATTCAGCCTCCCAGTAGGAAATATATTCCTTTTTTCATAACTTACTTTAAGAACTTTAATTGACTCA
This sequence comes from Oryctolagus cuniculus, assembly GCF_051225735.1. Classification (NCBI taxonomy): domain Eukaryota; kingdom Metazoa; phylum Chordata; class Mammalia; order Lagomorpha; family Leporidae; genus Oryctolagus; species Oryctolagus cuniculus. Next base: position 57,162,846 of record NC_142868.1, on the reverse strand, counting down.
AAAAAATCTCAGGAATGAAAATTTTAACAGTTATAGAAGAAAAGGATGCTAGTGCTCCTAAAATTTTATATTTAAGACATGCTCACTAAAAATTTTTATAAAATGTTATGTTTAAGATATGCTCATTAAAAATTTAATATACTTTTTAAAATTTGTATCAATTTCAAAAGTGTTTACCTTTCAATAAAGTTCTTTTATTCTAATCTCACAAATTACTTAGTACTTTGTGTATACCTATTGAGGAGATACACCAATTTTGTCATAGCCACAAGTATAAATGTTTTTGTATATATGCAGAAATTCATGGTAACATGGAGGAAAAATTATCTGTAATGTTTTGCCCTTTTCACTGTCAGATATTTTAAGGTACAGTGATTAAAAGCACCTGCTCTGGACAACACTCTCTCATGCAATAATTAATGCTCATAACAGTGAAAGTACAAGATTTCCAGATTAATCAATTCCTCAAATAAATATTGTGTAAGTGACTCACTCTGCCTGCTAACTCCAAACCCAGCTTATAGCAAAACTTAACCATGTGAGACTGATAAGGATTTCCTAGAGACTGTAATGTTATCATACTTTGTTTTTTTTAATTCTACCACAGGGAACTGTTGCCTACATTTTAAAGGGATAATCTGAACATGAATAATAGTCTAGAGTTGCATGTAAGGTATTCAACATCGAAAAATGGATGTCAGTGAACATCTGATAGAGATCAAATATAATGAGACACAAACTTGTTTGTGTATTCTGGCAGTGACCAACCAGTGAATGATGTAGGTGTGTGCAGTCTCATTTATCTTACTAATATTATGTCACTGTAATGTAAAGATATGCTTGGAACTTTTCATTTATGGATTATTTCTTCTACTGGCAATTTCACTATAATTTATGCTTTGAATTAGATTTTTTTAATCCAAAAATATTTTGGATATTTACTAAATAGAACTGAAAAAAGGTGTATTTAAAAGCTTACTTTACTTTAAACTTCCCTTCCATAAATCACTTTAAGTAAAGCTATAGTGATTTTTGATATTTCCATGTAATTGGTTGAGAAAACTAATTAAATCAATTTGGGGGAGGGGCACTTGGGTTCCTTAATTGTATTGTTCAGAATGATCTTAATGTAAATAATATGTATTCCTTTTTAATGTATTTTTCTTAATAAATGCAGTTTAAATTTTAAGAACAGTAAAACAACAAATATTTGGATATTCAAAAAAGAGATTGATAATTCAAATAAGAGATTGATATTCAAATAAGAGATTGATAATTGGGGCAGGCTGTGGTGCAGAGGGTTATGCCACCACCTGTAATGCTGGAATCTCATATGGCCCCTGGTTCAATTCCTGGCTGCTCTACTTCTTATCCAGCTCCTGGCTCCTGGTTTTGGCCTGGCCTTGCCCTGGCACTTGTGATAATTTGGGGAGTAAACCAACAGATCAACAGATGTAAGGTCTTTCTCTCTCTCTCTCTCTCTCTCTTTCTCTCTCCATAACTCTGCTTTTCAAGTAAATAAGTAAATACTTAAAGAGAGAGAGAGAGAATAGTATTACACTTTCCAACACAATTTTCTGATATAAAAATCATTTTAGGTAAGGTAAGTTTCCTTGATTGAAAGCACTACAATATTCCAACAGTCTGATAACAAAGTGACTAATAAATGACTAATAGGTGGGTAGCAAATACATTGTGGATATGCTGGACAAATGAATGGTTCACATCCTGGGCAGCGACAGAAACCATGAGATTTGATCACACTACTCAAAATGGGGTGCAATTTAAACCTTATGGATTGCTTATTCCAGAAATTTTCTATGCAATACTTTGGATAAGTGCTATAGTTTTAACAAGATTTTCCTCCCAAACTCATACAGTTAGTTAGACCCCAAAGTCATGAACTAATGGGACTGAGAGGGGAAAACAAATCCAGTTAGGATGCTTAGATGTAAGACCTTTGGGAAGTGATTAGATTGACTTTGGTCTTTGGAGAGGAGCTTTATGATGAAATTCTGATGACTTTATAGGAGGTCATGTGGACATCGCACGTGTACTCTGCTCCTGCCATGTGGTGCTCTGTGCCACTTTGACTGACAGCAAGAACTCCATAACCAGATGCCAAACTAATGAGGTCTGCCTGATCTTGAACTGTGAGCCTCCAGAACCACACATCAAAACTCTTTCCTTCATAAGCAGCTTGTTTCATGTATTTTGTTAGAGTAATAAAAAGCTGATTAATAAAACCAAACAAAGCATAAATCGTGGAAAGTAAAACCTGTGACTACAGAGGAATACTGCATTACAAGAGGCAGATCCCCAAGTCACAGGGACGTGGTAAGATAGAAATTTATCCCTTTCAGAAATGATAATTCATTGCAGGCAAAGAGAGGCAGCACCCCCAGGGGATGATTCAAAAATTAAGGTTCCTTTCATTTTTTTACCAACATCCAGTCTCATATTTTTCAATGGAGTAGATAAGGTATACATGCTTCTTCAAGGGTTCTAATATCATTTGCAGGGCAACTCAAATGTCTCATCTGTATTTAAGGGTTGGGGCATAGTACTAGGAAGGGTAACCCTTGCCTATGAAGTAATTTTCAAGCAACAGTAATGTGAGTAGGTATTTTGGGAGGAGAGCTAGAAAAATCTGCCATATCCCTCTCATATTTTGAAGTTTAAATAAAATTCATGCTACTTTAAAATCATTGCAAAGTGGCAAGCATTTTGGCACAGCTGGTAAAGCCACCACCAGCAATGCAGGCATCCCTTATGGGCACTGGTTCATTTCCTGGCTGCTCTACTTCTGACCCAGGTCCCTGCTAACAGCCTGGGACAAGCAGCGGAGAATAGCCTAAGTGCTTGGGCCCCTGCGCCAACATGGGAGACCTGGATGAAGTTCCTGGCTCCTGGTTTCTGCCTGACCCAGCCCTGGTCTTTGTGGCCATCTGGGGAGTGAATCAGCAAATGGAAGATCTCTCTCTCTTTCTGTCCCTCTCTCTATATAGCTCTGATTGTCAAATAAATAGATAAATCTTTTTAAAAAATTGTACTGAATGGTCTATGCAATACAGTCATGAAGTGAATGGGAATGGGTATGTAAAATTGGAAAAGAAATAAAGCTGTCATTATTTGCAGCAGGTGAGACTTTCAGTGTAAAGAAGTTTGGACCGGCACTGGTGCACAGCGGGTTAAAGCCCCAGCCTGCAGTGCCAGCATCACATATGGGTACTGGTTCCGGCTGCTCCTCTTCCCATCCAGGTCTCTGCGATGGCCTGGGAAAACAGTAGAAAATGGTCCAACTCCTTGGACTCCAGCACCTGCGTGGGAGACCCGGAAGAAGCTCCTGGCTCCTGGCTTTGGATCAACTCAGCTCTGGCCATTGGAGTCATTTGGGGAATGAACCAGAGGATGGAAGACCTCCTTCTCTCTCTGGCTCTACCTCTCTCTGTAATTCTGTCTTTCAAATAAATAAAATAAATCTGCTCTTTAAAAAAAAAAGCAATGTAACGAAGTCCAAAAAGAAAAAATAATCCAATAGATTACCAGAGTGAATAATGACTTTAGCAAGTATGATGATCTATCAAAATATGGCAACAATTGTTTGCAACTTCTCCCCAATAAGAGCTATACTCTTCTATTTCTCTACCCCTTGATTATGGGCTGGCCTTGTGACTTCATTTATTTTTTTTAAAAAAAAAAGGCAGGAGAACTGGTATCATGGGATTTCTGAAGAGGTCTTTGCATGAATCTGCTTTTGTGGATAGAATCTGGTCACTTTATGAATAAGCCTAAATGCTAGCTTGCTGGCACGGGAAGGAGTACCATTTCCTTTCAACTAGACACTCAAAACACCCCAGCCAGCCAGCACCCAGCCCACCCAATAGCCAACAACAGATGCATAAGTGAACCCCATCCAAGATTAGCTAAGCCTGACTCAGAGGGACAGAACTGCCTCACTGAGCCCAGCCCAAGTCATTAACCCACAGAACACTGAGATAAATAAGTGATTGTTTTAATTCACCAGTGTATGAGTGGTTTGTCAGATAACAAATTCTAACTGATACAGAAGACTCTGAAAGCAAAGACCTTAAGGAAAATTTGTGAAAACCATAAAGCAGAAGAAGGAAATTTAAAATACAGTATATCAATAGCATTATATTACGAAGCATCTTCTGACTTTGATAGCCTCTTTCCACAAAAGAAAGGAAGAAGGGAGCAATCAAAAAAAGAAAACTAGAAAAGCTTGACTGAATGCAAAAAAAAAAAAAAACCTGATGGATGACATAGAGGAACTACAAAGGCAAACAGAATTTGAGGGACCAAGAGACTGGAGAAAAGAGAAACTCATATAAATGAGCCTTGCGTGTTTGCTATTTTTCTTTGAAGAAATTGGTCAATTTTTCAAATGAACATAGATACTGAGAACCAGAGCAGAGCGTGACTACCAAGTCTCAGAGTAGAATGGAAGAAAATTGTTACAGAACTGGGGAAAATACTGAAGTTTAGGATTACTAGAGTAAAGACTCCAGGGGAAAAGGTAACAATCACAAAGGAAGTAAAAGAAAGCAAGCCCAAAGATCTGAGCCAGTTTCATCACAAGTCATTCAACAATCCATAAGCAACTTGGTTTGGGAAACTAACTAAACAGAATTGGAAAGCTAAGCAGATCAATTAGTCTCACATGTGAGAAAGGAAAAAAGTCAGTGCCCATTATGGTAGAGAGGTAATAGATTAAAACCGAGATTTTTGTTTGAGGCCCCCAGAAAGTTATATTATACAAGTAAGGGTAACTCGAAAATGAAGACCAGACTTTTATAAGGACTAAAACCCAAGCTCAGATCAATTTAATGTTTAACATATTTCACCCAAACACTACTATTCTACTTACGTTCTATAAACTAACGGGAAACATTCTCTGAAGAAAACTTATGAGTCAGAGCTTCTACAACCTTTCATACATGATTTCTAGCATTCAGTTAAAATTAACATACAAAGACGCAGAAACAAAACAAAAATTAAAAGACAGTCCCTAGAGGATAGATGCTAGCATCATCAAAAACAGACTGTAAAATAATTGTGATTGGGACTGGAATTGTGGCTAAGTAGGTTAATCTGCTGTCTGTGACACTGGTGTGCCAGTTCAAGTCCCAGCTGTTTCACTTCCAATCCATCTCCCTGCATGCTCCTTGGAAGGGAGTAGAAGATAGCCCTAGTGCTTGGGTCCCTGCCACCCACATAGGAGACCCAGGCTCCTGGCTTCAACCTGGCCTACCCCAGATGTTGGGGCCAATTTGGGAGTAAACAGAAAATGGAAAATTCTCTTTCTCCCTCTCCCTCTCCCTCTCTCTCTTTCTCTCTCTCCCTCTCCCCCTCCACCCCTTTCTCCCTCCCTCTGTAATGCTGTCTTTCAAACAAATAAATCTTTTTTTTTTAAATAATGGTGATTAATTATGTTCAAAAACTAGATGACAACACAGGGGATTTTGCCAAAGAACTAGAAACAATAAAAGTTCTAGAACTGAAAATGCAATAACTGAAATTAAGAAAGCGATTGATAAAGAGCACAGCTAAAGACAGGATTTGTGAATCCAATTTATGAATCAGAAAAAAGCCAGAAGAAAATATTTAGAATTAAACAAACTAAAAAAGAAAGGTTGACTGAAAATATCAGAGAGTAAAAGACATATGACATATACCTTTAAAACAGACTAACATAGGTATAAGCATGATCCTATAAAAGGAAAGAGACATTGAGGCAGAACCCAGTGAAATATACTTTCCCTAAGAAATGTACCACCTGGAATGAATTGCATGGAAAATGTACTGATCATTTAGAAGAATAAGGCTGAAAACATACAAAGTTTACTATAGAAATGAGAAGTTGGACCAAATGTCCTTTAAAGCTCTTTGACTCTATTTATATTCTTCAATACCATATCATGTTTTTGCTGCTTATTTTATACAATGTAAATATTAGATGGTAATAATTCAAGAAAGCCTAGTACAATATAGAAGATAAAAAATGAAAACAAAGTCTTATTTAGAAAAAATTTGGACAGTACTATTATTATGGGGATGGACTGGGGTCCCCAACTAGATATCTTTTTAAAATTTATTTTATTATTTAAAAAGCAGAGAGACAAAGAGAGAGGGAGAGACAGAGAGGGAGAGAGAGAAGGAGGGAGAGAAAGAGATCTTCCATCCTCTGTTTCACTCCTCAAAATGTTGCAGCTGCCAGGGATGGGCCAAGCTGAACCCAGGAGCCTAGAACTCCACCTGGGTCTCCCACATGGGTGGCAAGGCACATGAGCAGGGAGGTGGCTAGGAAGCAGAGCAGCTGGGACTGGAACTGGCACTCTGATACAGGATGTCAGCATGAAGGCATTACAGGTGGCAGCTTAAACCACTGCACCAAATGCCAGTCCCCCGATAGACTTATTTCAAGGCTCTTGTCTCAGTGTAAGAGATGAATTCCAAGCAGAAGACATAGATGAAGTCCAAGGATGAGAGCAGGCTTTATTTAAAGAGATTAAAGAGACAGTACGCACTCAGAAATGAATACAGGCTTTAGTTGCTCTCGTCAGGTAGGGAGTGGTGTCCTAATTGAACATACAAATAGGGTGGAGTTTGGGCAGAGTTCAGTGCACACATCTGGGAAAGTTTCATGGCTTCTCCACATGGAGCTCAGCATACAGGTGTTCATTATGGTATTTTCTGTATAATGGAGGAGGCTCAGGTGCATCATGGGAAGTAGGTGTGTTGAGTCAGCATGGAAAGGAGTGGAGTTCCTGGTGGTGCAGGGCTGTGCCGGTGATGCTTGCTCGCTCTTTCTTTCTTTCTTTCTTTTTTTGACAGGCAGAGTGGACAGTGAGAGAGAGAGAGAGAAAGGTCTTTCTTTGCTGTTGGTTCACCCTCCAATGGGTACCGCGGCCGGCGTGCTGTGGTCGGCACACCACGCTGATCCGCTGGCAGGAGCCAGGTGCTTCTCCTGGTCTCCCATGGGGTGCAGGGCCCAAGAACTTGGGCCATCCTCCACTGCACTCCCTGGCCACAGCAGAGAGCTGGCCTGGAAGAGGGGCAACCAGGACAGAATCCGGCTCCCCGACCGGGACTAGAACCCAGTGTGCTGGTGCCGCAAGGTGGAGGATTAGCCTAGTGAGCCACGGCACCGGCCAGTGATGCTTTCTTAATCATAAAGGGCCATTAAGGTCTTTTTGCACTCTTTTGCTTTATTTCTATTACTTTTAGAATCTGGTGTCCCCAGTCCACTGACTAGCCAGCTTGAGTGTTTTGCAGGAATGTTTCCAGGGCTGTGTGGTCCTTGTTGGCTGCCACTCATGCAGCCACCTAGGTACCAATATCTAGCCTTTGGCAAGAATATTTCCAAATGAATCACAGTGGCTACCTAATTTTAGATAAATAGGCATTTTATTCTTATTTTGTGGCAAAAAGTTTATGAAATGTTAGCTGATTAATGGCCTGCTCCATTTCTCCTGCCGATTGGGGTGGGTGTGGGACTAGGGAGGTTTCCCTGGTAGGGAGGATGTTTTGGCATTGAAAAATTTTCTTAAGTGAATGTTATTGTCCTTATCTGACGGTCACTAAACAGTTAGGATAAAATGTATCTGTTTTGTTGATGCCTCTCGCTGTATCTTATCAGTGCAGGAATGGTGTAAGTTCAAAAGAATAACTCAATCAGATTCTTAAGGTTTTAGGGGAATGCACATGCTGCCTTTGAGGATTATGAGATTGAGAAAGTCAGATCTTTCTAGCCTGGGATCTTTTTCTATTCTTTTTTCTCTGGCCCACAAATCATTTTCTGGCCCACAAAAAAATTTTCTCTACCACACAAAAATCAAGTTCTGTTACATGAGTTACTATAATTTTTTTGCTTTAATATTTTTTACTTGTAACTACCCTCAAGACTCTAGTTTCTGTCTTAATTAAACCCAAAGTTTTTTTAGTGTCAATTATCTCACACATGCCTCTAATCCACTCTCCAGTTCACAGCCTTCTGCCTCTTTTCCAGAAACATGAAGTCCAGACTTGCAGCCAGATGTGCCTGGACTTTCACAGTCAGCCCACAATTCATTCACCATCCTGTCCTTAGCTGGGCCACTCCTTAGCACATTACTAGCTTCTCCAAATTCTATCCCATCTTTGCTTGCTCTTTTCTCCTTTTATCCTCATCAGTAGATCCTCCCTATAATGAAGGGAATAGGAGAGAGTAGGGAGATGGTTAGGATAGAATTCCTGCAAATGGAAGAAACTAAAAATTGAAGGGCATATGGAGGACAATGGCAGTTCTAAGCTAGAGACACTAGGAAGAGAATTGAATAAACCTTAGAGAAATAAGTTTTTCACATTTAGTCTTAAACCATAAGGAATAGGTTTCTGAATTTAATTTTCTCCATACAGATGTTTGCAATCATTGTTGATTCATATTCAATTAAACCATGAATAAGCTTTTCACATTATAATCATAGTACTTAAGACAGCAAAGCCGGCCTCCCCATGGTTCCTAGTACATTGTTCATGGTACTGTGAACACTGAGACACAGCATGCTTCTTACTTGGTTACTTGGGACCATGTAGTAGTGACAGTTTCTCAGTCATAATCCAAAGCTGCCCTGTCCAGCACAGGACATCATTCCTGGACAGCTCTTTTTTCTTGTGGACTACAACATCATGAGTCAGGCCCCAGAGTTACTGGGCTGGTCCTGTGCCTTAATATCACTTCACACACAGTATGACAGAGCGGTAACCTATGTCTGCTTCCCATTATCTTCATTCATTTCATTACAACTTGTGGTGAGTGACTAATGAGGAATGTTGAGCTCTAAGCAATCCTTTTTTTTTTTTTTGTTATTACAATAATATATTAAATCCTTGGGGGCGGGAAACTACATAGAATAACATTATTTGGAGATCTCTTTACACGTAGACAAATACCCCAAAACACAACTTGATGAGTAAAAGATCAGAATGTGTAGAAACAGCAGTTTCTGATTAAACTTTCTGTTTTAAAGACTCTCGTTTTTCAGATACTTCTAAGGAAAATACTTACTTCCTGTGGACTATGCAAGTAGTTCATTCCCATACTAATTCTCAATCATAAACTTCTCTTAATTCATATATGTTTGTGCTCTCTCCCTTTACACAGAAACAAAGACTTAAAAAGGAAAAAAATAGCCCTTCTTTAAATTTCCCTTTGTTATATTCCAGTTTATCTGTAGTATACTACTTCAAGGATATTGTACCTGAATGTAAAAAAATTAAAAACAAAAATACTTTTCTTTGTTTTGCTGTCCCACTAACTAAAGAAAAGGAAAGGAGGGGCTTTGTGGCATAGTGGATAAAGCCGCCACCTGCAATACCAGCATCCCATATGGGCACCTGAGTCTTGGCTGCTCCATTTACCAACTAGCTCCCTGCTAATGGCCTGGGAAAAGCAACAGAGGATGGCCCAAGCATTTGGACCTCTGTCACTTACATGGGAGATCTGGATGAAGCTCCTGGTTCCTGGCTTCAGCCTGGCTCAGCCTTGGCCTTTGCAGCCACCTGGGGAGTGAACCAGTGGATGGAAAATCTTTCTCTTTGTCTCTCCCTCTCTCTTTGTAACTCTGACTTCCAAATAAATAAATAAATATATTTAAAGGGGGAAAAATATGTGTTACTTTGACATTTAGTTATAATATAAAACAGTATTTCCCCCTACTATAAGAAAAAATTGTAAGAAAAGTTAAAACATTTTCTTAGATTTCTTGAGTTGGATGTTTACTAATTTTTAAGACTTACTTATTTAGTTACTTGAAAGGAAGAGTGGAAGAGAAAGAGAGAGAGCAAGTGCATTTCTATCTACTTATTCATTCCTCAAAAAGCCACAGCATCGAGATCTAGGCCAGGATGAAGCAAGGGAACAGAAATTCCACACTGGTTTCCAACATGGAAGTCAGGAGCCCAAGTACTGCTGCCTTCTAGAAATGAGGTAATCAGGACTCAAACCAGCTCTCTGGTATAGGATGCCTGTATTTCAAGTGGCAGTTAAACCATTACACCACAATTTTGAATTTCTCAAAATGTTTTATTAATTAAGTTATTTATTTGTCTATCTATTTATTTATTGGTCTATTTTTATCTATTTGTTTATTTTATTTGAAGGAGAGAGAGAGAGAGAGAGAGAGAGACTCCTATCTGCTAATTCATTCCCCAAATACAGTTATGGCTGGGTCAGATCAAAGCTGGGAGCCAGGAGATCAATTTGGGTCCCTCATGTGGATGTCAGGGACCCAACTACTTGAGCCATCAACTGCTGCCTCCCAGGGTTAGCACTAGCAGGAAGCTGGAGTCAGGAGCAGAACTGGGACTTAAACCTTGGCACTCTAGTATGTGATGCAGGCAACCAAGTGGCATCTTAACTGCTATGCCAAATACCCATCCCAACTGGCAGAATTTAAACATTTAATTTGGATTATTATGAATTCCAATAATATTAATAAATCTGCCCTCAATTTTGCATGCATTTATTGAGTAGCCACTCAACTTCAAACATAGTACTACACACTGGGGAACCAGAGATGAGTAAATTATGTTTGCCTCCAGGAAGCTTACAATTATTATGTTTAGGAAACAAACACAATGTAAGGGAAAAAATCAAAATTCATGTTATAAAAATTGTAAGTAATTTATGTGTAAGGTAAATGGACAAATTAAAAAGAGAATTCTGCCTGAGAGGGGGAAATGAAATAGAAGGCTTCTTAAAACAGGAGACATTTGAGCCAAGCCTTGGAAAATTCTTAAGAGTTTGAGAGGAGGGATGTTCCAGACAAGAGCATAACTAGTTCAACAAACTGTTATTTGTTCTCATGAGTTTCAACTGGGGCTTGAAAGCAAGTATGAAGCATTCTGAATAGCATTCTAAGAGATTTTCACTTCTTCTTGGCAATGGGGAAATTTTTGTGGATGTTAATCAAAAAGTAAAATGAACAAGTTTGGGTTTGGGGTGGGTTCATAATGGAATTGATAAGGTTTGGCCTGAAAGTCTGGACAACTAAGTGGGAAAAATACTGCAGAATTCCATGGGAGAGATCATAGAGGCCTTAATAAATGTATCAACAATGGAGATGAAGAGGTAAACACTGGAAGGAGCATAATTAGGAAATCAGATCAGCAGTGTCCCATGGGTGTTGAGCAGTGAAAAAGAACGAGAGCTGTAACAACCAACAGATTTTCTAGTTGCCATGTGCAAAGTTTGAAAACCATTAGCAGAAGTATCCATGATATTCACTGAAGGTTTACTCTGCTCCAGACACTGTGCCAAGCACTTATTTCAAAACCTGTAGCATTCCTGTAAGAAAGATATCATTATTACCCCAATACTAAAAATAAATGAAGTGTAAACTTCCACAGAGGATCACTGAAATGTAACTGTAATACCTTTAGCCTTGTATTAGAATCACTTTTCAACACATTTTAATATTTATTATTGGGGCCGGTGCTGTGGCACAGTGGGTTAATGCCCTGTCCTGAAGCGCAGGCATCCCATGTGAGTGCCAGTTCAAGACCCAGCTGCTCCACTTCCTGTCAAGCTCTCTGCTGTGGCCTGGGAAAGCAGTAGAAGATGGCCCAAGTCCTTGGGTGCCTGCACTTATGTGGGAGACCCAGAAGAAGCTCCTGGCTCCTGGCTTCAGATCTGTGCAGCTCCGGCCATTGTGGCCATGTGGGGAGTGAACCAGCGGATGGAAGACCTCTCTCTCTCTCTCTCTCTCTTTCTCTCTCTCTCTCTCCCCCTCTCTGCCTCTCCTCTCTCTGTGTAACTCTTTCAAGTAAAACAAATAAATCTTTAAAAAATTATTATTTACTGTAATCATATTCACATGAGAAAGATGTCTTTATTTTAACAAACAGGAAAATTGATCTGGAAAAATTGGTGACAGCCCAGGCATAAAAACTAGGTCTCATCATTTTCTAGGTTGAAAGAGTTTTTCTGGCTCTCATAGGTATCGTTATTATGGAAGGTACTGTCTTCAGTTTGGCATTGTGCTGTTGTATATAGTACAATTCCACAAAAGAGATTCAAGAAAAAGCACACATGAATTCAGGCTCTTGATTTCAAATGAATAAATACAACTTTAAGTTAAGCAAAATGATTGATTTTTCTTACAAGGATGCCAAGGTGTCTGACAGAAACCAAGAATACAAACATAGCTTCCGACAGGGACAGAGACCAGGATCCCCACCTGCCAGTACTGCTCCTTTCTTCTGGTCCATTTGAATTTTCTTGATTTCCTTTCTGAAGACTCTTTTTCTGTCACTGTAAGATTTTGACTTCTCTGAGGTATTTTTGTATAAAATGTATTTTATATTATATGTTTTCATTTGGTATATATGTTTACATAAGTCATAGTTACTATGATCTTCTTAAATAAATATGAAGGTTAAAAGTCCTAAAGTTTAGTTTCTCTTAATCCTTTATTTTTATTTTATATTCATGATATAATTCTATTTTTAAATTCTATAAAATTTAAGAATCACTTTCAAATTGAATTTTGACTATTGTTTGTAGAACTAACTATACAATCAGGCTTCTGATAGCTTGTTAATTTAATTGACAAACATTTTAGATAGCACTTATAAGCAATATGTTTGATTAACATTTTAGTTGCATGACCTAGTAAGAGAAATTTTCCAAGGTGCTTAAACCCCTACAGTAAACCAAGCATACTAAATTCATAAGTATGGTAAATCTGAAGTTCTCTCACGCATGCCAATACTTTCTACAACCTTAGATTCTCTTATGTCTCTCATTACAAATAATGAGATGAAATAATTTTTAAATTGTACTCAAATTGGAATTAAAATCTCAACTGTTAAGTTTTCTAATGTGGCAGGCAGTCCCCAATATGGTTTCCAACGATCTTCATCTCCAGGAAGGCACACGCCTATGTAATTCCCCATCCCCTGAGTGTGAGCTCGATTTCATGACTCCTTCCTCATGAAGAGAAGGCATGAAAAATGATATTTTGTCACTCTCCAAGATTAGGTTATCAAATACCGACTTCTGAGTTGGCAGCCTCTCATCTTCTCTTGACTGCTTGTATAAATAAAGTGAGTGACACTGAGTTTCCACCTGGCAAGGAGCTGAATGAGGCCTTCAGGAAACAGCCAGTGAAGAACAGAGGCACTCCATCCAATAATAAGTGAGAAATTGAATCCTACTCATAAATAAGTTTGGAAGTAGATTCTTCCCCAGCTTGGTCTTCAGATGAAGCTGCATCCCAAGCCAACACCTTGATTATAGCTGTGAAAAGATGTTAAAACAGAGGTATCAAACAAATCTGCTCTCTGATTTCTGAAAGAATAATAAATTTTTATTATTAGAAACTGGAAGATAATGTTTTGTATGGGAAGGAACCAGAGTGGCAGAAAGCATCAAGTAACTATTTTTTTTTTCTTTTTTTGACAGGCAGAGTGGACAGTGAGAGAGAGAGGCAGAGAGAAAGGTCGTCCTTTGCTGTTGTTTCACCCTCCAATGGCCGCCACAGCCGGCGCGCTGCGGCCGGTGCACCGCGCTGATCCGATGGCAGGAGCCAGGAGCCAGGTGCTTTTCCTGGTCTCCCATGGGGTGCAGGGCCCAAGCACCTGGGCCATCCTCCACTGCATTCCCTGGCCACAGCAGAGAGCTGGCCTGGAAGAGGGGCAACCGGGACAGAATCCGGCGCCCCAACCGGGACTAGAACCTGGTGTGCCGGCGCCGCTAGGCGGAGGATTAGCCTAGAGAGCTGCGCCGCCGGCCCATCAAGTAACTATTTTGTTCATTAGTGGCAATATATGGGTTTGTAGTTGTCATGCTCCAACCCCCAACTTTATTGCTTTCAGAGTGTTTATATTAAAAAAAATCTCTTTAGCTCTCCCGAGTGACTAAAATTCACAGCTCTACAATCAGAGGAAAGCAAGTTAATTAAAGACAGATTTTCTTCTTGCTTTTGCCTAATTTATTTAAATGAAAGCTACTGTAATGAAAATGAGAGTGTTGTGTGCAATGGGTTAAAGCCTCCGTCTGCACACTGGCATCCTATATGGACACCAGTTCAGGTCCACTTCCAATCCAGCTCTGTGCTGTGGCCTGGGAAAGCAGTGGAAGAGGGCCCAAATCCTTGGGTCCCTGCATTCACATGGGAGACCCAGAAGAAGCTCCTAGCTCCTAGCCTCAGATCAGCGCATCTCCAGCCATTGCGGCCACATGGGGAGTGAACCAGCACTTGGAAGACCTTTCTCTCTCTCTGCCTCTCTGTAATTCTGTCTTTCAACTAAATAAACAAATCTTAAAAAAAAAAAGATGACATAAAAAGAACACCAAATTAAAATGAACAACTATTTTGGCACAGTGGGCAAAGCAACTGCCTACGATACTGACATCCCATATGGGTGCTGGTTCATGTCCCAGCTGTTCTTCTGATCCAGTTCCCTGCTACTGCCCTGGGGAAAGCAGCAGAAGTGTTTGAGTCCTGCCACCCACTTGAGAGATCCGGCTGAAACTCTGGACTCCTGGCTTCCATCTGGCCAGGGCATTACAGCCATGTGTGGAGTGAACAAGTGGGTGAAGAGCTCTCTCTCTCCCTCTCTCTCTCTCTCTCTCTCCCCCGAAACTCTTGACTTTCAAATAAATAAATAAATATTTTTAAAATAAAAATAAAATGAACAACTATTAACCATTAGAAGACGTGGTAGCAATAGAATCTAGAAGACAGGTTAGGATAAAGTAAATTCATTCATAGATAATAACTCTTCATTAGGTTTTTTTTTCTTTCCTCAGAATCCTACTTTTATAAATGTATGTTCTTACAAGCCTTGTCTTCAGTCCCAAAACAGGTATCCTAAACTTTAGATGAATTCATGTGAATCTACTAACTTTGATTGGGTATCATCAGGGTCCTTTTCCTCTTTAATGAATTGTATCAGGCATCTGCGACTTCCCCATATCTTTGAGAACTAGAAGTTACACTTAATTCAGGACCTTTCACATGGTCAAGTATTGATATCTGGTCCTAAGAAATGAATAAAGATTTGGTTGCAATAAAGTAGAAAAAAGGAAGCTTCTTTGCCTGACAAACAAACTATACCTCTGTTTTACTTTATGCTTTACATAAATTGAAAGAAGAGACTCAACATAAAGGAACTTTGTAAATATTATTTGGTTAATACTCATAATTTATTATACTTTTACTTTTTGTTTTGAAATATCACTATGCATTGTACTGTAGCCATAAGCTTTGGAAGGATTGGTTCTATCCTAGCACCAAGCCAAACTTCTGTATCCTACCTGAAACAAAGATTGGTAGAGCAGAGGACTTTTACCCAAAATCAGATCTTTCAGCATTTGGCTTCTTCCTTCCAGACCACAGTAATTAGCCCAATCAGAATAAACCTAAAAAAAACCTAAATGAATGATCTCCGTGAGTGAGATCCCAGTGGAAAGAATGGGCCATCAAAGAAGGAGGTACCTTTCTCTGAAGGGAGGAGAGAACTTCCACTTTGACTACGACCTTGTCTACATATGATCAGAGTCAGTGAACTCAGGGGCCTTCCATAGCCTTGGCAGCTCATGACAAGAGCCTAGGGTGATTACTGATGCCATAAACAAGAGTGTCAAATTGTTAAGTCAACAACAGGAGTCACTGTGCACTTACTCCTCATGTAGGATCTTTGTCCTTAGTGTGCTGTACATTGAGATTTAATGCTATAACTAGTACTCAAACAGTATTTTTCACTTTATGTTTCTGTGTGGGAGCAAACTGTTGAAATCCTTACTTAATGTATGCTAAACTGATCTTCTGTGTATAAAGAGAATCGAAAATGAATCTTGATGTGAATGGAAGGGGAGAGGGAGTGGTAAAGGGGATGGTTGTGGGTTGGAGGGACGTTATGGTGGGGGCGGGGGGGAAGCCATTGTAATCCATAAGCAGTACTTGGGAAATTTATATCCATTAAATAAAAGTTAAAAATAAAAAAAAAGAAATCTGAATCAAAAAAAAAAAGAATAAACCTAAAGATTTTTGTTCAATGGTTATAAAAAGTGACACTCTCTTTCCTCTTGGATATAAACCAAGTAACATGTTTCTGTGGTTGGTTGCTATTGATGATCATTTTATGAATATGACGGAAACCAACCTGGGAGTGCAGCCAAAACACAGAAAGCACAATGAGGAGAATCACAGAAAACTGAGAGATCACCTTAATCACAACATGCCCAGACTTCTCAGATACATGAGCCAATTGATGGCTTATTTCTTGTGCTGAATTGCATGGAAAGCCTGTTACTTACAACCAAAACCATCATTCTAGCATGTAAAGTATCCAGAAAGTGAACCTATACAGAGAATGAATACTATAGAGGTAAATTAATCACTAGTATTTATTTTTATTCACCATAGTATTTCATGGATTTAAAAATATCAGCTGAAAACTAATATTGAAGAGATATTTGGACTCCCATATTCACTGCACAATTATTCACAATATCCAAAATGTAGAAAAAAACCTAAGTGTCTGTATACAGGTAAAGAAAGTTTAGTAATGGGATATCTTAATTTTCAAAATTATAATCTTAATTAGGCAAGGTATGTGCTATAACTTGTTACTAAATAATTCATGAGAAATTAGGTTGTAGATGAGCTCTAGCATATATAAGAACCATAAATAAGTGGAACATAAATTATATTAGGAGGAGAAAGACCATGAAAAAAAAAGAGTTTTGGACTACGCTAACCCTCAGAGGAAGCAAGTCTAAATGGGGATGATAAGGACAGGAGGAGGTGAAGAAACAGGAATTGAGTTACAAAAATTATCCCCAAACTAAACTCACTGTAATCACCCCCAGGGCTTGTCCTGTGTAGAAATGTTGATAAATTATATTCTAATATTTGGGCTACTTATTTATAAGGATATGAACCCTGACACCAACTATCAACAAGTTAATAAGAACATGTTCTAGAACTAGAAGGGGTTTCAGGTCAGGAACTCACTACAAACCATCTGGACAGATGCCATATTTTAAACCTCACAACTTACCTCCCAGTTCCTTTTGTCTACCCTCTTATTTCACTCTCTCCTACCAGTCACTGATCATCTCAAGTTATCTGTCTTTACAAGATATTTGCATGATTTCTCTCTTGTACTTTCCAACCAAACTGGAAATGCACTCTGTTTCTGAAAAACTCCTCAATTACATCCAGATATAACTGAAGCTGATTCAGCTCTTATTTAATAAACTTTGCTTTTCCAAAGAAGGGCCAAAAGAAACGAAGCCTTTCTTTTTCTTTCCATTCTGTTATCTATCTACTACATCTTTGGCTGCCTTTTTTCTAATGCAGCAAATAAAAGATTATTTGAGTTGAGAGAGGCTTCCAAATATTTTTCTTTCAAGTAGCCTGAAAGAAAATCTTTATAAAATCCCTCTGGGGAAGGTATTTTTCCCAACAGCATAAAGGTCTTAGAAACGTGGTTTAATTTTTTCTAAAAAGAGAGACAGAAGGAGAGAGACTATTAAGAGGTAAATCTATTACTGGATATTGGGCTAAAATTTTATTTTAAAAACATAATGTTAAAAAACACTTAAGTAGGGGGCCAGCATTATTGCATAGGGAGTTAAGCCACCACAAGTGATTCTGGCATTCCATATGGCTGCTGAAATCCAGCTGCTGTTCTTCCAATCCAGCTCTCTGCTAATGCTCCTTGGAAAGGAGAAGGTGGCCCAAGTGTTTGGGCCTCTGCACCTATATGGGAGACCCAGAAGAAGTACTGGGCTCCTGGCTTCAGCCTTGTAGAGCCCCAGCCATTGCAGACATATGGGAAATCAACCAGCAGATGGAAGATTCTCTCTCTCTCTCTCTCTCTCTCTCTCTCTCTTTCTCTCTGGTTCTGGCTCTG
This sequence comes from Oryctolagus cuniculus, assembly GCF_051225735.1. NCBI lineage: Eukaryota > Metazoa > Chordata > Mammalia > Lagomorpha > Leporidae > Oryctolagus > Oryctolagus cuniculus. Next base: position 57,144,915 of record NC_142868.1, on the reverse strand, counting down.
TCTCTCCTTCTCTACTTGTAATTCTTTCAAATTTTTTTAAAAAATAAAAGAAAAACACTTAAGTGTGTAAAATTACAGTATTCAAAAATGTAATACTGTGTACATTTTTATAAATAACAAATTCTGTTCTGTATGTGAGGTTTGTGGTTTGATTTGAGGAAAAAAAGAAGCAAGCACTGTTCTGGTCTCATTACACTATGGTACCAATTTACCAGTTGATTAATGCCAAATGGTCCTATTTTTTAGATCCTAACCTTTTATTTTATTTAGCCAAGAAATATTTAAAATTTCACTGGTTAGCATTTTAGTTCTCAGATCAGCTCATTTGCAGGCAGCTTGTCTTCCGCCATTGGGGTTCTGGCAGAAACAGACCAAGTCTGCTAGGACATCAAAGTTTATGAAATTACAGGAGTTATAAAGTCTTCATTTTCCTCATTTACTCCCCTACTTGCACCATTCCCATCGCTACTTGCACCCTGGAAATTAGTGACACAATCCAGAAAAGAAATTTGGAATTAATAAGAGAATTCTAGATTCAGAAGGAAGATTTGAATTTGTTTGTGGATCTTTAATAAAACATTCATTTGTGTGATGTCAAAAGTTCAGAAAGTCAGCCACCTTCCTCAGTGTGGTCTCATAACCAGTTAATAATTACGCTTCATTCTTAATTGCCAAAAAATCCAAATCCAATTTCTGGAAATTATGTAAAATAGTGACCAGAAGTAACTTGGAAAATGACATGACAGAAACTTAAGATTTTGTATACTTCCCTCTGAAAGCCTCTGTCACAAAGAAGCTTTTCTGAGTGACAGCCTTAGTCTGGAATTTGCTTAAAGGAGCAAATTCTTTAGTGTGACTTCTAACTTTCAATATACTGGCATATTTCCAAGAAGGGAAAAAAATACATATTACATACTATCAAGGAAATGGGCCAAATACTTTAAACATTGGGGAACCTGGGCTCCAGAATAAATATTTCAGGACTGTAGCAATGGGTTATACTTCTATTCTACTACTAATAATGACAATATGTTGAGTTTAAAATATCTTTCCTTTAAAGCATTTTAGCATATTGCTTTTACTTTCTGTTTTTAATAGATTACTCAACACTCCCTGACATACTTAAGAATCACTTGTCTCACTAATAGACCTAAGAGTAATACCTAAGATTTCCATATACATCCAAAGTTCATTCTACTAAGTTATATATTGGCCAGTTCATATGGCACCTACCCCAATGATTGTGTCCAAAGGCCTCTGAATAACAGCAGAAGAACATATTAATTAAGGCAACTTCCTTCATGGGTGCGAAGTCTATTCCCTTGTGATAGAGCCAATTTTTTTTTTCAATTACCTCCTTTCTTTTCTCTATGAAATTCTTACCTGAGGCATTTCATATTGGCACCTATTTGAGTCCTGGTCGTTTCGTTTTTGATACAGCTCCCTGTTAATGTGCCTGGGAAAAGCAATGGGAGACAGTCCAAGTGCTGGGTGTCCCATTGTAAGTCTAAGAGCATCTCTGTATACACACATTTCTTTCAGTGAAAAATATGAGAACCTTCATGAGTTAAATCATTATCATGTACTAAGAATGTTCAATAATAATGTAATGAATATGGTAGAATTATTGTGTGCAAAATTAATTACTGAAGAAGGCATTTTCATACATTAAATGGATTTCCTTTCAATGTTTTAGTCTTAAGTATGGTTGCACATACAATGTATTGTGCATACTACTAAATTTTTTAAATCTCCATTTTAAATTCTTTTGAATATTTTACATTCAAATTTTTCCTCTCAAAAACCTGGTTTGGTTTTTTCTCATTTATTTATTTTTCAGTTTATTTATTTGGAGTGGAGAAGGCACTTCCTACCCACTGACTCACTCCCCAAGTATCTGCTATATTCAGGGACTGGACTGGGCCAAAGCCAGAAACCAGGAACTTGATCCAGGTCTTGCACATGAGTGACAGGTGCTGGTCTTCTTGAATGCACATCACCAGGAAGCTGAACTTGAACACAGGCACTCAGGTGAATGATGCAGGTGCCCCAAGCAGTATCTTAACTTGTGATTCCAAACTCCTATTTCTTGTTTGTTCTTGCTAAATTGTTGATAGATCCAATATGATACAGCAAAATCCTTAACTAAGGTCTCTTTTAGTCTTTCTTAGTTTAGGTGGCTACTAAACAAAAGAATGAGTTTATGACTTATTTATTTGTTTGCTTATTTGAAAGGTAGCATAACAGAGAAAGAGAGAGAGAGAGGGAGAGAGAGAGAGAGAATCTTCATCCACTTGTTTACTCCCCAGATGGCTGCAGTAGCTGGGGCTGGTCCAGGTTGAAGTCTGGAGCCAGGAACTCCATCCCAGTCTCCCATATGGATGCAGGGGCCCAAGCACTTGTGCCATCTTCTGCTGCTTTGCTAGTCACATCAGCAGGTAGATGGATGGGAAGTGGAGCAGTCAGGAACAAAAACTGCACCCTGACATGGGATGCCTGAGTTGCAGGTGGCAGTTTAACTTAACTGTGCCACAATACTGACCCCATTTTTGTTAAATTTTAAAACCAAGAGGCTTTAAAATGCTTCACACTGGGATTTAAGCTTTAATTTTTAGAGGCTTAGGAGGTTTGTGTAAGTATAAATCAAGTTTGCTCCAAATTGTCTATGTGGGTGAAGCCTGTGCCCTTGGAAAAGCCTTCATAATCTTTATTTGCTTACTCATACTGCTTCTCTTTTCATTTAGCTTTAACTAAAAACATGGTCTTCTTAATGTATTATAAAATGAAGACTTTGGACACTGGCTATTTGCAAATATATTGGAATTGAGATTACCTCAGAGGCTAGAGCTACATATAAACTCAGACTGCGGTAAATCATATAAACATTTCAGCATTTGTTTAAAAGAAGTTATTTTTATTATATGCCTTTTTTTGTCCTGGGCAGGGTGCCTCTACCTGCCCTGTTTTCTTCTATTTTATCAGTCTTAAATTTACATAACAGTTTCCTTCAACTTGTAATTTATGAGTTGACTTGACATGAAGCTGTTCCTTTCTGGATCAGAAAAAGAAAATATGTCATGTATTATTATTCATTTTATTAAACCATCTGGACATCTGGAAGCAGAGCCTAAACTTGTCAGCCTCTCATAACATAAAACAAATATGCATTATTCTATGGAGGAAACTAAAATATCTCTCCACCTCAGTGAAAGAAGTTTAATTTAAGGAGATTTCTGGGATGGGGACTTTGTAGCAGAGGAGGTGGACATAGCAATTGCCAAATAAACAGAAAACAAGCAGAACACAGATTCAGTATAAAACAATCAGACATCTCCCAGATCTTCGGAAGTTTCCTCAAACTCAATTTGATGCTTGACAGAGGCTTTAGATGCGGAGGAAGGGGAGGATAAGCTGCCCAGTCAAAATGTTCTTAATGGATGACAATGGAGGGAAAACAATAGTGGGTTGTCTTCTCAGCCATTGAGCTATGTTCACATAGTAAAACACATTTGCTGTAAGTACACGGGTGGAGGGTTAAGCACACTCATACATAGCTAAAGTGTTCCATTTCCTAATTTATCCTCTCAAAGATAGCAGGGCTGTGCATACAACCTCTGAACAATTAAGAGCAATAGACACTGTGAAAACAGTAGGATTTAAATTGTGTTCTCAGTCAGTTGCTGTTACACAACTAAAAAAATAATGTATTCCTGTGTAATCTGAGACTGAAAGGGACATAATATCCATTAATGGTATAATTCACTAAATTCAAAAGTCAGTTATCAGTATCGCACATTCAGAAATAGTAGCTGAAATGGCTAGTACTTTTCCTTCTCTAGTTAACACAGAATTATTTTATGTTAAATAACCATACATAATACTAAAGACACAGCATTTTTATACAAAGGTAATGCCTTCAATTCATCAAAGTTTTCATAAACAATAAAGTAGAAGAGTTTTACTTTGTACAATGCAATAGGTCTCTAAAGCATTCATATCCACAGTCCTCACGTAGACGTGATTTGACTACCTACCAGTCTTCTAAAATATGACATTAAATCGTGTTTATCTGGATGTTTTTGTGATTATCAGAATTGAACATGATTTTTTATTGTAGTCTACCCACTATCACCTGCACAGAAAGTAAGTTCACAGCAAATCCGTCCTTGAAGATGCTCTCTTCTGTTATTAATATCTGAGCTGATATTTTATCTTTCTACAACCTTCACCTTGATAGAGGAACTGGCTTGGATTGTATGTCACCTTTCATTACGAGGGGCCTCCAGGTCACAGTTCACTCCATAAAAGCAAGACACAGGCTCAGGACAGCCTATGCTATACACACGTTAAACTTTCACCACTATTTATAAAATTCCCTCATTGTCTACAGCTTTTCTTGATAGCTGGACCCATGCCTGATGACAAGCTAAGTCTTGCATATCTCTGAGATTTTAAAATACCTAGGGATAGTTTTCTGCTATTGGGAGAGGGGGAATTTTGAGAGGAGTATTTCAAATCTTTATTCTAAAAAAGAACTAATAGAATTTCCTATTGTAACTGACTGAAAACACATCTTTCAAGAACCAAAGCCAATGGATTTTCATCAGGCTCAAAAATATATTGGTCCTTTTCAAAATCCATTGCAGTTATTTTCATCCAGCCCAAACTCTTTTCATGGGCAAACTTCTCCGGATTATATTTGGAACTTCTGTAAACAGATTTTTTAATTGTAAATTGCTGTATTTTAAGTGAAGACTTAACTCATATTTTATAGTCCAAGATTTACCATTATCATTGGATTTTTGTACTTCAAAATAAACTTTACTTTAAGCCACACCTTTCAGTAAGGTTGACAAAAGAAGGCAGCCAGATTTGGAAGGTTATGAATTCTGCAATGGAACTTGATTCATGATTCTAATAAAGATATTTTAATGTTCCTGCCAAGGTCAGCAACAAAGCTTGCCAGAACATAGAATCTCAAGTAAGCCAACCTCTTAATCTTGTGTGAGAAAAGAAAACAGAACCAAGAGCAGCAAGGTCTGAATATGTGAGTCTTTGCGAATTTCTTCTCTCAGTAAAGGTCAGGTGTATCAGTGAGAAATAACACATCAATAATACTAGTAGTGTTCAGAGAATTCAGCAAGAAGAGGAGGCTTGTGGTGGTGGGTACCTATCTACAAAGGAAGTTACCTTATTGCATTTGGTTTCCATATTAAATGGCTTTTGATTAATTAAGTTAAATAGGGTGTGAATAGTGGATGGAGAAGGGACAAGATCAAAGTGATAAGCAATATAATAAAAAATTCAATCCTGATTTTCTTTATATTTTGCTTTTGTACTAGGTTTGGCATCTGGGAGCGTCTGTCATTCTAAGAATCTGCATTTCAGACAAAGTAATAAAAGTGAACCATGGAACCCTGACTCAGGAAATCTGGGGAGTCATTTAAAATTCCTATCTGTTCAACTTCTGGTCACCACTTTCCCTGCTGGATATGGACACCTCCACTTCTCGTGTCATTACTTGACTTAATTGAAGCAGAGTAGAATATTTCTTATTTCTCAACAAGAACATCAAAGCCAGATTTTCCAGGGAATGGAGATATAAAATGACAGTGAGTTAACTATTTCCGAAGATTATCAGTGCTTTTTTGGAAATTGAAAATTGTCACACGTTTCAGAGATATTTGCCTAATGTACTGGATAATTACAGACACTTTGCAAAATTAGGTTGTTTCTGGAACTCTTACACTCCTCCAACTTTTCCACAAGCCCACACCCACACAAATACAACATTCCTAAGAAATGGAGACTTGAGAGAATCTAGGTAGTGGTGCAGAAGAATGGAAGTTCAAGGAATAGCAAAAATAAATATGTTGCTGGGCAATGAAATAATGAAAGATAGCTCAAGAACCTCTTTCATCAGAAGAGAAATCCCTCCAATGTTGGTCAGTCATAATACAACAAGACAATATTTTGGATTCCTTTACACACTTTTCCATGTTTGAAACATATATACGTGGCAGGTGTGATAAACGTGATACATTAAATAACAACCTGTAATAATACTGCCATAATGTGGCTACTTGGGAAAAAGTTTTAATACATGATTTTGGGGATTTACAATCATTTCTCTGATGCCAAATATTTTGAATTACTGTGATGAACTGAAGAGAGTGCACAGACGTTTTAAAGCCTGAAAGTTGTTCACCAAAAAGCATTTCATTTTAATCAGACTTGTCTCAGAAAGACACATATCTCTAAACAATACTAATTCAGGGACTTGGCTAGCATATTGGATATGGAAAGTAGTGCATTATAGCCAAGTTTTACAGATGCTTGCATAATATCCAGATGATTGAATTACACACATGGTGATTCAAATGGTCAAATATCATTTATACAAGTGAAATTCTGAAAAATATCTAATGATCAGACATTTTGAAATGAAAATCAGAAAATCATTCCTTTCTAAAAGTGTAAAATTAACAGTTTCTTTTTTAACTTAATCTATGCAAAACAAGTAGTGTAAAATTTTGATTAGGAGTCTTGGGCAAGATGGTGGAATAGGAAGGGAGCACACTGATAGTCCGGGAAGAGACAGTTTAATAAAAGTGGAGATACTGCAGGTTCAAGGAAGAGTAGGGGAAGAAACAGCAGAGGAAATTCTTCCGGAACTAGTGATTCACAGTGGACCTGGGTGGAGAGCATGGGAGCCCAGTTCGGGACACCAGCAGCAGACTCAACACACCTGCGCAGGAACATGAGGTGAGCTGAACCTCAATAGCCCGAGACACCGGCGGGCAAGTGGAAAGGGGAGACTAGTGGGAACAAGGCTTGAAACCCCATGGGAAAAAGTTCACCAGGCTAACTAGAAGAGAGAGGAAAAAAAAAAATGACCGATATGGACACGAGTTTCTCCCTCTCCGCTCACCTCTCAAAGGCAAACAAGACAAAGAGCAGGCACCATTTTGGACATACATCATAAGCAGGGCAACCTCAGGTCTGCACCAGCCCTGAGCCTAGCAGAAAAACCTGACTCCGGGGGGCGGGGGGGGGGGGTGTGAAATAACAGATTAGGACCTAGTGAATGTGTGGTGCTAAGAACTGAGATTGTGAAATAAGAGACAGTGGGGGAGAGAACTCATGGAATTCATGCGAGTACTCTCCAGAGACGCTACAATTCGGTAACCTTGGCAACCCAGTGGAAGACTGCAGGAGAATTTGAGCCCACACTGAGGGCAGCAAAGATACCCTGTGTGGTACTTGAGAAAGAGCTTCTGATCTCTGGCTCCTGTGGATATATTATTCGCCTGCTAACTACCTCCAATTCCATTCAGCAGTGTGGAATTACTTCCCTTTTGAATCAAAGAAAGAAAGAAAGAAAGAAAGAGAAAGAGATTTACCACGCCTAACCTGGGAGTGTCACCTTTGGAACACCCTTAACCCTGAGGAACCAAACAGAGCTCTCAGGCCACACCCATCTCAAGCATCTAAGGCTCCATCAAAAGCAGACAGTCCACTTAATCTAGAGTCATAGTATAACAAGAAAAAAACACCACAGCAAAGAAACCAAAGAATATCTCCACAATGCCAAAAAAACGCAGAAACCGAGGTAACAAGAACAAGGAAGACACTATGACACCCTGAAATGATAAAGACACCCCAATTCAAGATTATGAAGATGACGAGATAGAAGAAATCCAAGAAGCGGATCTCAAAAAATTGATAAGAACATTAAGAAGTTCTCAAAAACAAATTCTTGAACTACATAAAGCCTTAATGGACAGGATAGAAAATCTCTCTCATGAAAATGAAATATTAAGGAGAATCAAAATGAAATGAAACAACAGTAGAACAGGAAACTGTGATAGTGACGAGAAATCATAATGAAATGAAGAATTCAATAGATCAAATGATAAACACATTACAGAGCCTTAAAAACAGAATGGGTGAAGCAGAAGAGAGAATATCGGACTTAGAAGACAGAGAACAGGAAAGGATACAGTCAAACCAAAGAAAAGAAGAGGAAATTAGAAATCTAAAAAATATTGTCGGGAATCTACAGGATACTATTAAAAAACCCAACATTCAGGTTCTAGAAGTTCCTGAAGGCATGGAGAGGGAGAAAGGATTAGAAGGCCTTTTTAGTGAGATACTAGCAGAAAATTTCCCAGGTTTGGAGAAGGACAAAGACATCCTAGTAAAGGAAGCTCAAAAAACCCCTAGTAAACATGACCAAAAGAGATCTTCACCAGGACACATTGTAATTAAACTCACCACAGTGAAAAAGAAAGAAAAGATCCTAAAATGTGCAAGAGAGAAACATCAGATTACTCTCAGAGGATCTCCAATTAGACTCACAGCAGACTTCTCATCAGAAACCCTACAAGCTAGAAGAGAATGGCGAGACATAGCCCAGGTACTAAGAGAGAAAAACTGCCAGCCCAGAATATTATATCCTGCAAAGCTCTCATTTGTGAATGAAGGTGAAATAAAGACCTTTCATAGCAAACAGAAGTTGAAAGAATTTGCCGCCACTCATCCAGCCCTGCAAAAGACGCTTAAAGATGTGTTACACACAGAAACACAGAAACACGGCCATCAGTATGAAAGAAGGTAAAGGAAGGAAACCTCACAGCAAAAGATCACAGGGAATTCAAAGCATATATTAGAAAATATCTTCGGCAAATGCCAGGGAAAAGTTACTACTCATCAATAGTCACATTGAACGTTAATGGCCTGAACTGTCCAGTTAAAAGACACCGATTGGCTGATTGGGTTAAGGAACAAAACCCATCTATTTGCTGCTTACAAAAAACACATCTTTCCAACAAAGATGCATACAGACTGAAAGTGAAAGGCTGGAAAAAGATATACCATGCCAACAGAAATGAAAAAAGAGTGGGCATAGCCATCTTAATATTGGACAACTTTACCACAAAAACTGTTAAGATAGACAAAGAGGGGCACTATATAATGATTAAGGGATCAATTCAACAGGAAGATATAACAATTATCAATATATATGCACCTAATTACAGGGCACCGGTTTATTTAAAAGATTTGTTAAGGGACTTAAAGGGAGACTTAGACCCCAATACAATAGTACTGGGGGACTTCAAAACTCCACTCTCAGAAATAGACAGATCAACAAGACAGAAGATCAACAAGGATACAGTAGATTTAAACGACACTATAGCCCAAATAGATCTAACAGATATATACAGAACTTTTCATCCTACACATAAAGCATTTCCATTCTTCTCAGCAGTACATGGAACCTTCTCTAGGACTGACCACATACTAGGTCATAAAGCAAGTCTCAGCAAATTCAAAAGAATTAGAATCATACCATGCAGCTTCTCAGACCATAAAGGAATGAAGTTGGAAATTAGCAACTCAGGAATCCCTAGAGCATATGCAAACACATGGAGATTGAACAACATGCTCCTGAATGAAAACTGGGTCATAGAAGAAATTAAAGGAGAAATCAAAAATTTTCTGGAAGTAAATGAGGATAACAGCACAACATACCAAAACTTATGAGATACAGCAAAAGCAATGTTAAGAGGAAAGTTTATATCAATAGGTGCCTACATCAAGAAATTGGAAAGTCACCAAATAGATGAGCTTTCAATGCATCTCAAGGATCTAGAAAATCTGCAGCAAACCAGGCCCAAATCTAGTAGGAGAAGAGAAATAATTAAAATCAGAGAAGAAATCAACAGGATTGAATAAAAAAAATTACAAAAAATCAGCCAAACAAGGAGCTGGTTTTTGGAAAAAATAAACAAAATTGATACCCCATTGGCCCAACTAACTAAAAAAAAGAAAAGACCCAAATCAATAAAATCAGAGTTGAAAAAGGAAATGTAACAACAGACACCACAGAAATAAAAAGAATCATCAGAAATTACTACAAGGACTTGTATGCCAGCAAACAGGGAAACCTGTCAGAAATGGATAGATTCCTGGACACATGCAACCTACCTAAATTGAACCATGAAGACATAGAAAACCTAAACAGACCCATAACTGAGACAGAAATTGAAACAGTAATAAAGGCCCTCCCAACAAAGAAAAGCCCAGGACCAGATGGATTCACTGCTGAATTCTACCAAACATTTAAAGAAGAACTAACTCCAATTCTTCTCAAACTATTCAGAACAATTGAAAAGGAGGGAATACTCCCAAATTCTTTTTATGAAGCCAGCATCACCTTAATTCCTAAGCCGGAAACAGATGGAGCATTGAAAGAGAATTACAGACTAATATCCCTGATGAACATAGATGCAAAAATCCTCAATAAAATTCTGACCAATAGAATGCAACAACGCATCACAAAGACCATCCACTGAGACCAAGTGGGATTTATCCCTATTATGCAGGGATGGTTTAATGTTCGCAAAACAATCAACATGATACACCACATTAACAGACTGCAGAAGAAAAACCATATGATTATCTCAATAGCTGAAGAGAAAGCATTTGATAAAATACAACACCCTTTCATTATGAAAACTCTAAGCAAACTGGGTATGAAAGGAACATTCCTCAATACAATCAAAGCAATTTATGAAAAACCCACGGCCAACATCCTATTGAATGGGGAAAAGTTGGAAGCATTTCCACTGAGATCTGGCACCAGACTGGATGCCCACTCTCACCACTGCTATTCAATACAGTTCTGGAAGTTTTAGCCAGAGCCATTAGGCAAGAAAAAGAAATTAAAGAGATACAAATTGGGAAGGAAGAACTCAAACTATCCCTCTTTGCAGATGATATGATTCTTTATTTAGCAGACCCAAAGAACTCTACTAAGAGACTATTGGAACTCATAGAAGAGTTTGGCAAAGTGGCAGGATATAAAATCAATGCACAAAAATCAACAGCCTTTGTATACACAGGCAATGCCACGGCTGAGAAAGAACTTCTAAGATCAATCCCATTCACAATAGCTACAAAAACAATCAAATACCTTGGAATAAACTTAGCCAAGGATGTTAAAGATCTCTACGATGAAAATTACAAAACCTTAAAGAAAGAAATAGAAGAGGATACCGAGCAATGGAAAAATTTTCCATGCTCATGGATTGGAAGAATCAATATCATCAAAATGTCCATTCTCCCAAAAGCAATTTACAGATTCAATGCGATCCCATTCACAACACCTACAAAGCCAGATGCATCACAATACCAGATTTCAGGACATACTCCAGGGAAGTTGTTATGAAAACAGCATGGTACTGGTACAGAAACAGATGGATAGACCAATAGAACAGAATAGAAACACCAGAAATCAATCCAAACATCTACAGCCAACTCATATTTCATCAAGGATCTAAAAAATCCCTGGAGTAAGGACAGTCTATTCAATAAATGGTGCTGGAAAAATTGGATTTCCACATGCAGAATCATGAAGCAAGACCCCTACCTTTCACCTTACACAAAAATTCACTCAACATGGATTAAAGATCTAAATCTACGACCTGACACCATCAGATTATTAGCATTGGAGAAACCCTGCAAGATATAGGTACCAGCAAAGACTTCCTAGAAAAGACCCTGGAGGCACAGGCAGTCAAAGTCAAAATTAACATTTGGGATTGCATCAAATTGAGAAGTTTCTGTACTGCAAAAGAAACAGTCAGGAAAGAGAAGAGCCAACCAACAGAATGGGAAAAAATATTTGCAAACTATGCAACAGATAAAGGGTTGATAACCAGACTCTAGAAAGAAATCAAGAAACTCCACAACATCAAAACAAACAACCCACTTAAGAGATGGCCCAAGGACCTCAATAGACATTTTTCAAAATATGAAATCCAAATGGCCAACAGGCACATGAAAAAATGTTCAAGGTCACTAGCAATCAGGGAAATGCAAATCAAAACCACAATGAGGTTCCACCTCACCCCAGTTAGAATGGCTCACATTCAGACATCTACCAACAATAGATGCCGGAGAGGATGTGGGGAAAAAGGGACACTAACCCACTGTTGGTGGGAATGCAAACTGGTGAAGCCACTATGGAAGTCAGTCTGGAGATTCCTCAGAAACCTGAATATAACCCTACCATTCAACCCAGCCATCCCACTCCTTGGAATTTAACCAACGGAAATTAAATTGGCAAATAAAAGAGCTGTCTGCACATTAATGTTTATTGCAGCTCAATTCACAACAGTTAAGACCTGGAACCAACCCAAATGCCCATCAACAGTAGATTGGATAAAGAAATTATGGGACATATACTCTATAGAATACTATACAGCAGTCAAAAACAACGAAACCCGGTCATTTGCAACAAGATGGAGGAATCTGGAAAACATTATGCTGAGTGAATTAAGCCAGTCCCAAAGGGACAAATATCATATGTTCTCCCTGATCGGCGACAACTAACTGAGCACCAAAGGGGAAACCTATTGAAGTGAAATGGACACTATGAGAAACAGTGACTTGATCAGCTCTTGTCCTGACTGTTGATGTACAATGTAATAATTTATCCATTTTAGTATTTTCTCTTAGTTTTGTTGTAGTACTATTGGTTGAACTCTGTAATTAACACACAGTTATTCTTAGGTGTTTAAATTTTAACTGAAAAGTGATCCCTGTTAAATATAAGAGTGGGAATAAGAGAGGGAGGAAATGTACAATTTGGGGACATGCTCAAGCTGACTTGCCCCAAATGGTGGAATTAGAATCATGCCAGGGGATTCCAATACAATCCCATCAAGGTGGCATGTACCAATGCCATCTCACTAGTCCAAGTGATCAATTTCAGTTCACAGTTGATCACACTGATAGGTCTAAGGGTCAAAGGGATCACATAAACAAGTCTAGTGTCTGCTAATACTTGCTGATAGAATCAAAAAGGGAGAGAATGATCCAACATGGGAAGCGAGATACACAGCAGACTCATAGAATGGCAGATGTCCTAAATAGCACTCTGGCCTCAGAATCAGCCCTTAAGGCATTTGGATCTGACTGAAGAGCCCATGAGAGTATTTCAGGCATGGAAAGCCAAGACACACTGGAAAAAAAAAAGGAAGACCTAAATGGAAGATCTCTGCGAGTGAGATCCCAGTGGAAAGAATGGGGCCATCAAAGAAGGAGGTACCTTTCTCTGAAGGGAGGAGAGAACTTCCACTTTAACTATGACCCTGTCTAAATAAGATTGAAGTCGGGGAACTCAAAAGGCTTCCATAGCCTTGGAAACTCATGAGTAGAGCCTAGGGAGATTTCTGACTCCATAAACAAGAGTGTCAAATTGTTAAGTCAACAACAGGAGTCACTCTTACTTACTTCTCATGTGGGATCTGTCCTTAATGTGTTGTCCAATGTGAAGTAATGCTATAACTAGTACTGAAATAGTATTTTACACTTTGTGTTTCTGTGTGGGTGCAAACTGATGAAATCTTTACTTAATATATACTAAATCAATCTTCTGTATATAAAGAGAATTGAAAATGAATCTTGATGTGAATGGAATGGGAGAGGGAGTGGGAGATAGGAGGGGTGCGAGGAGGGGGGGAGCCATTGTAATCCATAAACTGTACTTTGGAAATTTATATTTACTAAATAAAAAAATTAAAAAAATTTTTGATTAATTAATAAGCCATTATTAATGATTGATGTTTTCAACTAAGGTCTTTTTTAAATTTTATTTAATAAACATAAATTTCCAAAGTACAGCTTTTGGATTACAGTGGCTTTTTCCCCCCATAACCTCCCTCCCACCCACATCCATCCCATCTACCGCTCAATTAAGGTCTTTATTATAGGAGAGAGTGTATGTTAGCTAAGCACTCACAAGATTTTTGGCAAAGTCCAGCCTAACTCAGGGTGGCATTTTTATGAATGAAATATGAAGAATTTTGTTCTGAAAAAGTAGATTGAAAGAAGAAATGGGGGAATATAAATGCATATTTGTAAGCCAACAGTATGAAGGAAATAGGCAAAAAAGATCAAATGTTCTATGACATAGTTGGCATAAATAATGCCTGAAAGTATGAGTCATAAGTAAAAAGTCAAAATAGATGGGATAGTTAGGATAACAAAGACCAATAATTATTCTAAAATGTACCTAGGACTTACTGTGTGACAAGTGGTAGAAAAATAACTAATAAAATAAAAAAGGAGGAAAATTATCATTATTTCTCAAAAGACTTGATCTTCATCATCCAAAATTGGATGAGAGACTAGAGAATGTATGTTGTCTACTACTTTAGAAGATATCAATTTGGATGATTTGGATATCCTTCAAGCACCATGACATTTGAATGTCTGCATTTCAACTACAAACTTACATAGTAACAGGGTAATCAAGGCCACACTTGAAAACTATAAACCCAAAAGACTTATTTTGGACATTGGGATTTACTATAGCTCTTTTAGCAGGTTCACAATCTCCATTAAGCTTTGTAAATACACAAAAGAAGATTGCAGGAAGAAGTAGCTGAAGATGAGAAGCACCAAAAGGATTTGACACTCCATTTCGGGCTTGAAGATGTAAGGGCCATCTATCAGCCTGTAGATGCTGAGAGTTAGCTTTGAATAACAGAAGACAAGGAATTGGAAACCTCAGCCCTACAATTAAAAAGGACCAACTCTGCCAAAAACAAGAATGAATTGTAATGTGGTTGTTCTCCAGAATCTCCAGACAACAGTTCAGCCTAGCCTACATTTTGTTTTCAGTTTTGTGATACCCAGTAATGTTAATTGAAGGAATTCATAACATAACACCCAAAATATGTCACTTTGACATATTACTTTTGAGCTGAAGATACTTTAGAAATTAGAAACGCTCTAAAGGTTATCTGACCTTCCTACTTCTACCTAAAAGCACGTCATACTATTTCCCAGAAATTTGGAAAGATATCCTCCTATACCAGGAAGAAAACATTCTTGTTGCTGCAGACTTGGACTTGGCACCAAAATTGATCTGTCTAGAAAATTTATGAAAATAACCCTTATCTTCCCCCATATATTTCCTAATCACTTTCTCACAACCTACAGCTCCTAAAACTGAAATCTTTCTTTCTTCCTTTCTATTCTCCATAAATAGGAAGCCCATTTTAAAAAAAGGATATATAAACTCTCAAACCTAACTGCTTCTTCAGGACTTCGTTCTTTTTCCTATGAAGGTGAACACATAAAAACATTAAACAGCCATGGTAATTTGGTATAGTGGTTAACACATTGTATGGGATGCCTGCATCTCATGTCAGAGTGTTGGGGTTTGAGCTGGTCTTCACTAATGATTCCAGCTTACTACTAATGTGCACCCTTTGAAGCAGTGGTTACCTGAGTGTCTGCTACCCATGTGGGATACCTACATTGAATTCCTGCCTCCTGATTTTCGGTATCCCCTGGCCCCACCTATTGTGAGCAGCAAATAGGATATCCAGAGGAAATGGAAGATCTCACTCTCTCTCTCTCTCCCCCATCTCTTTCATTTTCTCTTTCTCTATCTCTCTCTCAAATATTTTTAGAAAGAACATTAAATAAAATTTATGTCATTTTTCTTATGTAAATCTGTTTTACATTAACTTAATTGTTAGGCCTAATAAGAGGACCTAAGAGGGCAGAGGAAAAGTTTCTCTTTCCCTATACCATATTGAACTGTTGACCTGCAGAACTGTGCTGACTATAGGTTTTCTATTCCACTATGACCCAGAGGAGTTAGCTGTTCATTTCAAGATCTCATCAATTCACACACCCGAAGAGCCATGATCTCTTGTGATGTCATTGTCTGCCTTTGAGGATTGAAATTTTTATTTATATGACTGATGAAACACTGACAAATTTTCATTGTTTGTAAGCTTTTTTTTTTAAAGTTTGGTGTTTTGCATATTAAGTTGAAGTTAGTGGGGAAGAAAGAAAATGCAGTTAAGAGCTGTGTAACAGAGCTAAGGAGAAAAACTCCAATAGCTATAAAAGACAAGCAGTAGACTATGAATGAACATGACTAGAACGATTTGACAATGAACTACTTTTACAGAGTCTTTAGAGATTAGTGGTGTTATTTACCTTCAAAATTAGTAATGTATTACTGTGTTATTGTTAAGTTTAATATTTAAATTGTTTGTGGCAAAAACAAATTATTACTTTCCACTCATAACAACTAAACTCTGAGACTAGTTCTAATATTTTCAAAGTTAAAGAATTGATATTTGCCATATTATATTAGTATGAAACTTGTGAAACTAAATATACACTTGTGTATAGCAGACAAAGATGTTTGTTCACATGATTTAATCTTAACAGATTGCTAGGAAAATATTCAAAAATAGATTTGAATATCACCATATAGCTAATCTTGGTGAAGACAAAGCTGAATAATGATTGAACAATTAGTTACTCTGTAATTGAGCAGATTAAGGAAAAGTTGTCCTTAAACTCTAAGAGGGCACATTTTCAAGAAAGAATCTCTAAAAGCAAGAGATACTGTTTACTTGTATACCGCTCATGAAGGCTGAAGTATAACTGAGTATTTTTATAGTAAAACAGTATTTTAAAGATGATTCTAAGGCTCACCTTATTCATTTTCTTTCTTTCAAGATTTACCATCCTGTGCTGCCTGTTACACAATGTATGAAAACAGATCTTCAATTTATTTTTGCCAGCGGGGGTCAAAGTCAGAGCCAATTAATCTGGAAGAAATAAAATTCCTTTCACTCCAGGTATATTTTAGATGTCTTCTTGCTATCACCTATGGCTATCTAGCCCAGGCTTGCAGCCATGTATAGCTCCCCTGATGAAAGAATCCAGCTTTATTTGTACCCACGGTCTCATATTGAGGTAGCCTTTTAAATAAATGCATGGAAAATAGCATGCTTAATGGTACTCCATTAGCACTCTTTCCTAAAATTCATACATTTAAGGAATCATCCTGTATTTTGGAAGACCAAAGGCAATTTAAGGGCTTGCTTTTGACAAGTTGTCCATTTTTGATAAGCAATGGTTGAATAGGATGTTAAGTTGTCATTTTTAAATGACAAATTCTCCATGAATAGTAATACATTCCATAGCCCTTGATTGTAAAAGAGGCAGCCTAATAGCTTTCCTGCTACAGAAAGAGCAGCGTAAAGACCATTAGGCCTGGAAGGAATGTCCACAGCAAAGAGAGGCAAGGAATGAGAAACATCTTTCTCTAAAGCTCGTGTCTGTGGGACAAGCCAACTGTCTGTTCCTCCCCAGTCACTCTGAGGTCAATTCACCCATTTCCCATAAATCATGAATATCCAGAAAGGTTGTCCCTTTCCACTGTGGCTAAACATGTTTTTAACATTGGAAAGAAGGTAAAATGAAGGAATAGAGCTCCAAAAATCAAGTAAAGAAGTCAGAGATATCTTTTAGGAAATAAGTAAAGGATATTATTTAAATTACTACATTATATTACAGAGAAGTATCACAGTTCAAAGAGAATGTGAATAACTATTTTCCATCTCATATATGCATATAAGTTCTTTCTTCTTTGTAAGGTTGTTTACTCGGACAACATGATTTCTATAATTTTTTTCTAATGCAACTATAATATATAAATTTATTTAAAAGTAATATAAATATACTAATTTTAATACAATAGTAGAAATAGTTCTTAATGAAGTTTATGTATAATCTACATAGTTCAACATGAAATGGCACTAACATAAAAAGTCAGAGAATTTCCCTATGCCATTATTAGGCACAATAGCGTTAGAGAATTATATATACCTAAAAGTTTAGGTAAGAGTGAGAACTGTTCATCCACCTGACACATTTCTGAAATTTTTAGGGAAATAAACCAAGAAGCCTACTGGTAAGGAATACAGTGGCCGCAGCAAATGACATGATTTTATTTTTTAATGTTTTTCATCTTGCATTTCTAAAATTTGTGGTTGTGTTTCTTTAATTCATAGAGGATAATTGGAATTGAAACACTACTCAGGATAATATTGAAATTAATAAAGATGAAGAGGAAAATGCATATGGAGGCTGGTGCCGTGGCTCAATAGGCTAATCCTCCACCTGCGGTGCCGGCACACCAGGTTCTAGTCCCGGTCGGGGTGCCGGATTCTGTCCCGGTTGCCCCTCTTCCAGGCCAGCTCTCTGCTGTGACCCAGGAGTGCAGTGGAGGATGGCCCAAGTGCTTGGGCCCTGCACCCCATGGGAGACCAGGAGAAGCACCTGGCTCCTGCCTTTGGATCAGCGTGGTGCGCCGGCCACAGCGGCCATTGGAGGGTGAACCAATGGCAAAGGAAGACCTTTCTCTCTGTCTCTCTCTCTCACTGTCCACTCTGCCTGTCAAAAAAAATGCATAATGGAAGTAGAAGTGGGAGGGAAGAGAGAATAGCAAGAAGAAGTGTGGAAGAGAAGACAAGGGAGGAGGGGGAGGGATAAAATGAAATAATAGAGTGCTTAAGAGAATAGACACTTCTTTTATGTGTTCTTTTGTCACACTCCAAGAGAGCTTAGGCTTAAAAGCTTGACAGCTACCTGATTTAGCTAATAATAGATGAAGAATTATTTTCCAGGTGCTGCCAAAATCTTCCATTATATTGACTCCTAGCTTTGAGTAACAAGCTTGTGAAAACAAGAAGCAAAACTTGAAAAAGGAAGGGAGGGAAAGAGGGAGGTTGGAGGAGGCAAAGAGGGAGGAAGGGAAGTATAGTTATCTTCTTATAACTATACCTATGATATACACGAAATCTGTTCTCTTTACATTAGTAAAAATTTTAAAAGCTAGAAAAAGAACTTGGCATTCTGAGACGATATTACCTCTTCTATTTTTTTAAGATTTATTTTATTTATTTGAAAGACAGAGTTACAGAGAGAGGTAGAGACAGAGAGAGAGGTCTTCCATCCGCTGGTTCACTCCCCAATGGCCACAACGGCCAGAGCTTCACCGATCTGAAGCCAGGAGCAAGGAGCTTCCTCCAGGTCTCCCACACGAGTCAGGGGCCCAAGGACTTGGGCCATCTTCTACTGCTTTTCCAGGCCATAGCAGAGAGCTGGATCAGCAGAGGAGCAGCTGGGACTAGAACCGGCATCCATATGGTATACCGGCCCCTCAGGCCAGGGCCTTAACCCACTGCGCCTCAGAGCCGGCCACCCCCTTCTATTTTTTTTAAATATTATTTATCTATCATCTATCCATTTATTATTGTATTTGAGAGGCAGAAAGACACACACAGGGAGAGAGAGTAACAGAGAGAAAGATATAGGCAGAGATAGAGAAAAAGTGGAGGGGGGACATCTCATCAACTAGTTCACTCTCCAAATGTCCAAGACTGCCCCAGGATGGGTCAGGGCCAAAGTCACATCTTCACATGGAGAGCAGGGAGACAATCACTTCAGCCATATCCACTGCCTCCTAAGGTCTGCATTAGCAGAAAGCAGAGCTGGACATTGAATCCAGGCACTCTGATATATGATGCTGATGTCCTAACCAGCAAATTAACCACTCGGCTAAACAATCCCTGATGCAGATAGATCTTCTTTATAATCATCAATTTATTAGGTTGTAAGTATTTTCTTTCTTTCATTTTTCTGGATTTTTATTTTCATTTATTTGAAAGGCAGAGAGAGCAACAGAGGGAGAAGAAGAGACAGAAGAGAATGAGAGAGCTCTCATCTACTGGTTCATTCCCCAAATGCCCACAAGGAGGCCAATGACAGGAGCTGGGAGCCAGGATAACAAATGCAGTCAAGGTTTCCCAGGAAGCTAGCAGGAACTCAACTCCTTGAGCCAACACCACTGTCTCATAAGGTCCTCGTTAGCAGGAAGCTTAGAGTCATGAGACAGAGCCAAGAATGGAGCACAGGTTTTCCAATAAGAGATGCTGACATCTTAAAATCCTGGTTATGATGGCTAAAAATATTATATTGCATTATTATACTGTATTATATTATATACTAGCAAACATTCTTTGTAGAACTCTGTAACATGCATTGTTAAAAGTGGAAGGCATAGAGCATGATCTATGAGATTTTCTATGAGACAAGAATGAACACAAATCCATGTTATAAATATATTATATTTACAACTACATATAGCTTATAGAAATGGTATGGTGAGGAAAATAAATAAATAAATTTCTGAGAAAGTAGACACTGTAACTATAGGATTTAGGCTGAAATAGAAAATCAGTACTGGGCACAATTACAACTATGATACATTTATCTGAAAACAAACTTTTTAGAAGAGGTATGGCTCATGTAGACATTTGAAAAGATAGAATACAATTCAGAGTAGACACTCTAGTTGAGGTAAACTATTTTAATCAAGAAAAACATAACAGAAAATGATTATTCCTTTTACAATTTCTCGTAATAGAAAAGAGATAAGCATATTAAACACTGAGAATGCCCCCAAGATATAAAATGCCATGTTTTTTGGTTTTGTGAATTTATATTATGTATTTTAAAGGTGGATTTTATTGTTCAATTATTAAACTAAGATTTACCAACTGAACTAAATGAACTAAGAACAAGAATGCATGCAAAAGATAATTCTTACTTCCCAGAGAGAGAAGAAATCTAGAAAATATCTTTGTGAAAAATCATGTCGCCATTCTTTAAAGATTTCATAGGAGTCGTGAATACTAACTAATGTCTACAAAGATAAAAAAAATTATCTGTGTGAAGAATGGGTCAGACATGGAGAAAAGTGCAGGAAATAAGACTGGGAGCTGCTGTTGTCAGTCTACAATAGCATGACCCTAGAGCAGAAGCTTCAGTATTTGCATGGAAAAAACCTTGTCATTTCCAGAAAGAAAGGTATGAAGACATTTTTATTAGAATGTGTTGGGCTCAAAAGTACGAGCCCAGATTATTCCACTCGTATTGCCATATACATCCTGTCCCTAGGTGCTACTGAAAAATGCCCCCTAAAGCAAACATTCCCCCAGCAGTGACCACAGGCTAGCAGCCTGTCTTTGTACCTGTTACCCCAACCACTGGCTGTTCCACCCCCTAAGCACCCTCCTCAACTAAAAGCTCACATAAAAAACCACCTCCTTACAGAGTAGTAGTGTTCTCCCTTCCTTGAGAAAGCTGATAGTTTTACCTTGAATAAACTCATACTCTCTCTTGGCATGGTCTTATGTGGTGGTCTCGGTCACTTTAACCCTACAGAATATACAAGTAAGACACTCTGGTATTGAAAAGCAAAAAATTATCTTAAGAATCATCCAACCTGTCCCTGACTACCAGATGGACACACTTTCATTTCATTGTGTCCTCCAAATAAAAAAAAAAAATGCTCTATTTTCTCATGGGTATTATAAGAATAAGAATTCCCCAATTACCCAAAAACAAAGTTCCAAGCACCCTGTTGGCAAAGTCCCACTGACAATAATATAAGCATTCAGAAGCTCCCAGGAAATTCCCTTATTTGTTGCCAAAATATTTTTTTCTCAAAAACCATATACAATCCCTGGAATGATTTCATGATTTCAACATAATACACTTCATTGTGTTTACAAACAAAAAAAAATGAGTTGTACATATTGCAATCTCAACTAAGTTTGTCCTCTTAGGAACATTTTTATTTTAAATATTAACATATTGTGCAAAGAAATTAGAGTGCCACATTTGTACAAAACAAATGATTCAACAATTCTCCTGGAGTTCTCCCAAAGGAAACTGGACACACATAACCTGAAATAATCACAAGTGAAGAGTCTTACAAGTATCAGAGTTCTAACTATAATCAGATAAAAAGACATTATTCATTGCTCTCTCCTATGTATTTACATCTCTCTGAAGACCGACTCTGGGGCAATTTACTTTGAAATTCTGTAAGCATCAGCAGTTAGAAATTATACTGGAGGAGTTTCCCTGATTAGATATGACATTAATCCTAAAATACTTTGAATCATGCTATTAGGGCTTTTGAAATTATATATTTTAATTTTTCTCATTTGTTTACTATCAGTGATGTCTGATTACAGACGTTTTGAAAACCTGTTATTTCTGAAACTTCTGCTTAGACAACTGTTTGTTTTCCATATGTTGTGCAAAAAATTTAGATTTTTTTCAGTCCCTGAAACCCATTCAGGAAAATGAGACTGGTAGAGGGATAACAGTTCCATGGACCTCAAGTCAATTAATTCAGATTTGACCCAAATACCTACCGTATCTGCAAAGAAAGAGATGAAACCCAAAGAGGCTAAGCAGTTTGCAGAAAGGTCATACAACATATTAGTAGTAGGCCCACCAGTAGAAATCAAATATTCTTGCCAAATCATGGTCCTATATATTGCAGTTACCTTGGGTATGTGAATAACCACCCATAATAGGTATTTGAATAACCACAAATAATAAAGGTTTTGGATAGCTTCCCCTGTTTCCTTCTCCTGCCAGAGTAAAGAGATAGCAAGGTCAGAATTTGGAGATTTCTTCCTCCCCCCTTCCCTCCCTCCATTCATTCCTTCTTTCCTTCCTTCCCTTCTTTCTTCATCCTTTTCTTCATTCAGCACTTTCTTCCTCTCTCTCTCTCTCCCTCTCTCTCTCCTTAAAGAACTCCTTTGACTTCAAGCTTATTAGAATAATCCAGGATACATAAAATTTAATAAGCTTTTAAAATGTGCTACGAGCTTTTACAAAATGATGGCTGTTTTTTAAACTCCCTCCAGAGGAGCAGTAATTTGGGGGGAGGGTATTAGTTATATCTGCTGTTTATCAAGAATTCTCATAGGTGCAGCAAGGGTCAGGGGATTAGACACAGTGTAGGAAAGGGATGTTTTCACAGACTTGCAGAGGTTAGTAAATTTCATCCCAGAAATAGCGTTTGGCCATACTTCAACAGGTCTGCATGCATCCAGATGGGTATGTGCAAAATATCCCACTCAGTGATGAAGCTACAGATTGGCCTGAAGCCCAATTTTACATGAATCCCTCCAACTCAGATTTGATATCCCAATCAATGCCACACCACTTCAATTTTCTTTTTTAACATCCCCACCTTTTTATCAAAATTTTTGTATAGGAAATCATTGATGATCAACTTGCATATCAGTGATGCCACAGCTTTGGAATGGATCTATTCAGGAAGTCTTGACCCTCCTGGAGGCTGTATGTGACAGCCCTGGTGAACAGCAAGCTTCAGGGATTTATTTATTTATTTATTTGTTTGTTTATTTATTTATGAAACTTAAAAGTATTTATTAGAGTCAAAGGCCTCCAGACTGAGCAATATGGACGGGAGTTTGCAAGAGAGTAATAAACCCAAAGGGATTGGTGATAGTTGGCTTTTTAAGCACAATTTCTAAGGAAAAAAAATGGACAATCAGATTGACATTCAGTTACCAAACAGGGAAACTCATCAAAAGGCCTGATTTACAATTCTCCACCTTGTCTGGCCTTCTCCTGATAAAACAAAAAACCATACTGAAGGGTGGGATAGGTAACTTGTTTTCACAATAATCTGTGAGCTCAGGAAGAGCTCCCTGCTATTATGGTAAATCTGGAGATTCCAGCCTGGCACTGTGGTGTAGCAGGTAAAGCCGCTGCTTGCAATGCTGGCATCCCATATTGGTGCCGGTTCTAGTCCCAGCTGCTCCACTTCTGATCCAGCTCTCTGCTATGGCCTGGGAAAGCAGTAGAAGATGGCCCAAGTCCTTGAGCCGCTGCACCCACATGGGAGACACAGAAGAACCTCCTGACTCCTGGCTTTGGATTAGTGCAGCTCCAGAAATTGTGGCTATCTGGGGAGTGAACCAGCAGGTGGAAGATCTCACTCTCTCTCTCTCTCTCTCTCTCTCTCTCTCTCCTTCTCTCTCTGTGTAACTCTGACTTTAAAATAAATAAATAAATCTTAAAATTTGGAGACTCTGAAGGAATGAGGGAGGCCTGTTTGTTCTTGCTAAAGATAATGTTTTGGGGAAGGAAGAAAATCTTTACACCCCAAATTCCATTGGGAGCACCCTGACTACCTATTAATCCATCTGACTTCTCACATTCTCACATCCTGAAGATTGAAACCCTAACATCTGTTAGGAGGGACTAGAAGATGATCACTCTGGCTTCTTTGTGCTGAAAAGGGGCATCTTTGGGAAGGGGGTCAAGACAGGGTTCCAGCAGGAGGTGGCTTCTCAGCAGGAGGTGCCTTCTCCAAGAGGATGCAGTGCCAGCTTGCAGAAACTGCTTCCATCAGAGGTTTCATGTGCACAGCCACCTAGAATTTTACGTTTTTAAGTCTGGAGAAAATGAATCTAACAAGCAATTTAACACTGGGGATGGAGTCATTGTTAGAGGCCCTAAGAAAAGTGTCTAAACCATAAACAAATTTTTTTTTTCATTGAGAGTCAAATACAAACTGACAGAAAGGGCTTAAAAATAATCAGGAGACCTTTAAGGCCTTGCCAGTTATGGGGCTCAGACCTATCTGTTTACATGGGGTACATAATAAGGGAGGTACCCTATTGATTTTCATTATCTAGCTGGCCTGGGAGGAGAGCTGGCTTGAAGAGGAAATTAGGTGACATTTCTAAAAGGAGAACATTTTTAGTTAATACACAGTTCTGCCTGCAATGCTGTTGACTCTACTTGGCCATCTCCTTGACAACAGTGGTTACTTTGGAAACTGGGCTGAGTGAGGGTTTTCAGCTTAGAGAGGACAAGGTGTGTGGCTCTGACCTGGAGCCCTTTGAGTCCAGAGCAGGTCCATTTCCAGTGACTCAACTCTTGGCTGGCATAGCTGCCATGGCTCTTCATAAACTGACTTCTGCAAGCTTCAGGAATTTAGACCACACTTTAACAACAAGGAGACAACTGAAAGCCAAGATCCTTCAAGGACAGAATGATTTGTAATTTCTGAGGTCAATAAGAGGTCCAGTGGAGCTGTGGCTTGTTAATATTTCCCAGATTGACTTAAAATTATTTTGATTCCAGCAGTAGTTCTGAAGCATTGAGATATACAAACAGTAGATGATTTGAACAGGGAAAAAGTAGGAGAGGCAATAATATTTAACAGCAAAATGATCTGTAACTCTGATCTCAGAAGGCCCCCATCCCTGAGAGTAACCAACTAAATACATAAGAATATTTCAAATGAAACTGGTGTAGATAAGAGATGCAAAGTTGGAGCATTCATGTACAGTTGGGGAATTAATTTAATAAGCTTTATAGTTTCTAATTCAACCTAAGAAGAGGTAGTAATCTGATGGCAGTAAGAGGTATTTGCTACAACACAGAATTGACCCTGAATAACAAGGGAACACTTCAATGCTACATGATTTTCAAGGATTAGCTGGGCCCTACCAGCTCCTGCATTGGCCCCTGCAGTTCTGTTGACAGTGCAGGTAAGAGTTACCATCACTACTTCTAGATTGGAAGTACCAACTCCCTAGCCATTAGAATAGAATTCTAAAGAGGCTATTTCCTTAATCCCCAGAATAGGGGATTATTTAATATACTAGGAGGTCACAATCCTTGAGAATGGCCACAATTATTATCTTCTTATTCTGAGGGGCCTTCATTTGGATAATCCTCTGGAATACTTAAGGCTCTCTATTGCAGAGTAAAGGGAGACACCCTGAGTGATGGTTTTAAGGATTATAAAATGGGTTGCAAATTGACCTAAAAGGAAAGTGCCTTCTATACTCCAACTGTCAAGACAGCTATAAACCCAAGAGTCATCTTTTGTCCACAGAAACCTACCCTTCAGTATCACATATGACACCACACAAGATTTTTTGAATAAATGAACAGTGGGTCAGAAGAGAAGACAAAATGGTACTATACTAGGGGGCAACAGCATCATGGATATAAACTCTTCATGCTGTTGAGTACTGATCTTCTGAATCTGCTAGTCTGTGATAAGCCAGACATGAGGCTTGATGGTGCTTAGGATTGGAGTTACTGTAACAGACTTTATCTGGCATATTTTCCAATTTTTGTTATTGTTATAGATTTCATAAAACTTACTGATAGAATAAAAAAGAGAGAGAATGATACAACATGGGAAGTGCTATACACAGCAGACTCATAGAATGGCAGATGTCCTAAACAGCACTCTGGCCTCAGTATCAGCCCTTAAGGCATTTGGATCTGGCTGAAGAGCCCATGAGAGTATTTCAGGCATGGAAAGCCAAGACACTCTGAAAAAAAAAAAAAAAAGAGGACCTAAATGAAAGATCTCTGTGAGTGAGATCCCAGTAGAAAGAACAGGCCATCAAAGAAGGAGGTATCTTTCTCTGAAGGGAGGAGAGAACTTCCACTTTGACTATGACCTTGTCTAAATAAGATCGAAGTCAGCAAACTCAAGAGGCTTCCATAGCCTTGGAAACTCATGAGTAGAGCCTAGGGAGATTTCTGATGCCATAAACAAGAGTGCCAAATTGTTAAGTCAACAACAGGAGTCACTGTGTACATACTCCTCATGTGGGATCTCTGTCCTTAATGTGTTGTCCAATGTGAATTAATGCTATAACTAGTACTCAAACAGTATTTTACACTTTATGTTCTGTGTGGGTGCAAACTGATGAAATCTTTACTTAATATATACTAAATCAATCTTCTGTATATAAAGAGAATTGAAAATGAATCTTGATGTGAATGGAATGGGAGAGGGAGCAGGAGCTGGGAGGGGTGTGGGTGGGAGGGAAGTTATGGAGGGGGAAAAGCCATTGTAATCCATAAACTGTACTTTGGAAATTTATATTTACTAAATAAAAGTTTAAGAATAAAAGAAACCTTACCTATTCAAAATTTGTATTAATTTTAGCAATTGGCTGCAGCCAATTGACCTTTGACCTTTGACCTCTAATTAAGGGATGTATTTTGGGGACTTTCAGAGATAGTTGCTCTGAAGGAAGGAGTGACTGAAGCCAAATAACAAGACCCAAATCAATGAAGGGACACAACAGAATAGGTAAATTCTCTGCAGATCTTTTCAGGAACTGAAAGGAAGCTCATTTTCTGATATCGGAGAATGGGTCAGTCTTATTAGCTCATCCCTAAATCTACATAACTCTTAAACAAGGTCTGAAAGGAAAAGTTGCTCTTAGCTGGACTATCATATGTTTTAAGGGTGCATAACCACATCCAGTGGCAAGAAACTTCAGTAGACTTTATCAGGTGACACTGTATAAGCAATTGTTCATACCTACACAGGAGGATCTCAGGTCTTGAATGTGTGCTGCTTGAAAACACAATGTACCTCATGTATGTAGCACTTGGGTAGGTTTTCATGACTAGAAAAACAAATTACTGATATTGAAAATATCAAGGATAACTGTTCACTCTTCTTTTGGGATTTTGAGGTACCTGGATGTTGGCATCCCTTGGGGGCTACAATTCATGTCCTGGCTGCTCCTTTTCTGACCTAGTGTCCTGCTGATGGCCTGAGAAAAGCCACAGAACATGGCCCAAGTGTTTGGACCCCTGCCATCCACATGGGAGATCCAGATTAACTTCCTGGTTCCTGGTTTCAGCCTGGCCCAAGGATGCAGCCACCTGTAGAATGAACCAGTAGATGAAAGATCTCTTTCTCTCTCTTCCTCCCTCCCTCTCTCTCTCTTCCTGTAATTCTGACTTTCATATAAAATAAAATAAATTTTTAAAAAAGAGAGACAAAATAAAGCCTTCACATGTGCAGAGAAGTCACCATCAATGAATGATCTAGGGATAGCCGTCCACGTCTTCTGGTGCAGTGTTCTGGAAGGAATTTTCCCAGTTCATTTTCCCTTTAAGCCTCCAATAGTGTACAATTTCAACAGTCCAGAAAGTTCTATCAGTTTAGGAGATACAGATCCAATGTTCAAAGCCCTGAAGCTTGAGGAGAACTTGGTAGTTTCCTTTCCAATAGGATTCAAAGGCAGTCTGTCTCTGATATCTCCTCCAGAAGGTCCAGTCTAGATTGTGGAGAGTTTGACTGACTCCAGTCAGTGAATCGTAGGAAACACCATTTATCTGATGGACATACACTCTGGAATGCTCCATTAAACCTTACAATACCTATTCATTTCAGAATTCAAAGGAACGAGAGCCATTTGAGAGTCTTTTATTAATGGCATAGGTCTTCTATTAACTATTTCATAAGTCACCAACCTGTGTTTTTCAGTAGGAATGTACCAATTAAAATTAAAGCCAGTGCTAATATTTGTGGCCAACAGAATCTAATTATTCAGTTAATTTGCCAATTTCAATTTTAAGATGTCAGTTGTTCTTTATTGGGGGTAATAGGAACAATAATAATGCCATAGTGTTTGCAAATACTTATTCAATTGCTTCAAAATTGCCAGAAAAATAGGTTCCTCTATAAATGGAAAAAAATTGTCGTGTGTGCCCCATACACAAATAAAACATTTTTTTCTAGTACTTTCTTAGCTGGTGTTATAGCATCAGCCTTAGCATATAGGAAAGCTTTTATCCAAACAGAAAACACACTCTATATAAATTCATTCTGGTACCCAGCTGAGGGGACAGCTAAATGAGATGCAAATGTTCAAAGGGTCCATCAGGTGGTGGAAATGTGCCACCTAATGTTTTATTGTCTTTTTAGGATTATGGGGTTAATGAATCAATTATTAATTATAAGCCATTTTATCAATCTTAGAACAGTCATTCTGAAAATATATTTTCCAAATTTGTCTCATCTTGCCTATTCCATGATGAATTAAAAAAGAACCAGGTAGCCATCCAGCCACAATTACATTCTCCTCACATTTATTTAATAAAGAAGATTTATATTTATTTTTTACTTATTTGAAAGTCAAAGGTACAGAAAGAAAGGGACAGACAGACACATAGAGAGATTTTACACCCCCTTGTTCACTCCCCAGATGGCTGCAATGGCCAGAGATGTACCAGATTGAAGCCAGGAATCCGGAGCTTAATCTGGGTCTCCCATGGGAGTGGCAGGTGCTCTGCTGCTCTTCCCAGGCCATTAGTAGGGAGCTGGATTGGAAGTGGAGCAGCCAGGACACGAATTGGGGCCCATATGGACACCAGAATCATATGCAGAAGCTTTATCAGCTGTGCCACAAGACCAGGCCCTCACCATACATTTTCTTAAATACCAGTTTGGTTTTCTAAATCAGGTGCATTGCACTAATTATTAAACATATCATATGGAAGTTGCCTTGGACCAATCTCATGGAGTTCATTCAAGTTTCATATCTTATTAATTTCAATTCTGGTTGGTTTAACATAAACATTTGCCAGAGTATTTCATTGATAGTCAATTAATTCTTGCTTTGCTGAATATTGTGTTAGCAGTTTTCTGAACCAATCTGCCACTACAGTTCTGAAAACTCTTACCAGTCCAATGGCATGATCACATTTCTTGGAATTTCATCACCAGTGTATTTCTGATACTAATGTTCAACCTCTTGGGAATATTTGTAAATAATTCTCTTCTGATCTTAGCCAGCTAAATCACATGGGGTCACAGAATTTATTGCACTAGAAATCCGTAACTTTCCTGTGCCTTCCATTTTGTCTGATACATCTTCTCTTTCCAATCTAGAACAATCCAGTCATTGTACTTTAGGACAACAAAACAACACATCTGTCAATCAAACATTGTCAAGTCTTGAGTCTTTCTTTAAGAAAGGCTCGTTTTATCTTCTTTGCATACTTGCATATAGAATTCTTCCCTTTTCACTTCTTACATGTAGAGTTACACACAGTACCTAAAACTGTTAACTTACAGTGACCTTAATTTCTTGTGAACATCAGGAAGCAAACACCAGCAATAGACAGACTGCCAAATCCATGAGTCACAATTTCTAGAAGCACGTAGTTTCTCATATTATTGCCCTGTCAGTTAGGGAATGTTTATTAGTGACCTCAAATATCTTCAGTTTCTCCAATAAATTGCAGAGGAGGTAAAGTTTTATCTGTATCCTCTTGGTTTATGCTCAGTCAGAGCGCTAACTTGCTTTTATAGATTTCTCTAAGCTTCAACTTTTCATTCTTTATGATAAGAATATTAAAGATTTCTGATACTGGAAGGACATCTTAACATGGGAACTTTATTGCACTTTCACCTACTTAAGTCACTTCATAATAATTACAACTGGATTACTCAAACAGCTATCATCATGTGATTCTCCTCCCTAGCAAATTTTACAATATAGTGGTAGCGTAAGCATAGTTAACCAGTGAGAATAAGTTAAAAGAAGCTGGGCATGGACAAGAGATATAATGCTGAAAACTCTAAAGATATTACATTTTTAATCAAACAAATAATATTCTTATTTACCAAAATTGCCCAAATCCTGTGCGTTTGAGAAACATTTGAGTCAGCTCTTGATTTTCTGAAGGATGACTGCTTATATAATCACATGTATATTTATTCTTTTTTGTATTTTTTATTTTTTTTAACTTTTATTTAATGAATATAAATTTCCAAAGTACGATTTATGGATTACAATGGCTTCCCCCCCATACCGTCCCTCCCACCCACAACCCTCCCCTGTCCCACTCCCTCTCCCCTTCCATTCACATCAAGATTCATTTTCGATTAACTTAATATACAGAAGGTCAGCTTAGTATACATTAAGTAAGGATTTCAACAGTTTGCTCCCACACAGAAACATAAAGTGAAAAATAATAGATGATTTTTTTTAATGATGATGAAATCAGATCAGACCTATTGTCATGTTTAATCCCAGTGAGAGTCAAGTTGGGAATTGATAATTTCTTTTTTTTTTTTTTACAGAGGATCAGTTTAGTATACATTAAGTAAAGATTTCAACAGTTTCCACCCCCATAGAAACACAAAGTGAAATATATTGTTTGAGTACTCGTTATAGCATTAAGTCTCAATGTAAAGCACATTAAGGACAGAGATCCTACATGAGGAGTAAGTGCACAGTGACTCCTGTTGTTGACTTTACCAATTGACACTCCTGTCTATGGCATCAGTAGTCTCCCTATGCTCCGGTCATGAGTTTCCAAAGCTATGGAAGCCCTCTGAGTTCTCCGATTCTTATCTTGTTTAGACAAGCTCATAGTCAAAGTGGAGGTTCTCTCCTCCCTTGAGAGAAAGGTACCTCCTTTTTTGAAGACCTGTTCTTTCCACTGGGATATCACTCACAGAGATCTTTTGCCAGAGTGTCTTGGCTTTCCATGCCTGAAATACTCTCATGGGCTTTTCAGCCAGATCCGAATGCCTTTAGGGTTGATTCTGAGGCCAGAGTGCTATTTAGGACATCTGCCATTCTATAAGTCTGCTGAGTATCTCACTTCCCATGTTAGATCACTCTCCCCTTTATTTATTCTATCGGTTAGTGTTAGCAGGTACTAGACTTGTTTATGTGCTCCCTTTGACTCTTAGTCCTTTCATTATGATCAATTGTGAACTGAAATTGATCACTTGGAATAGTGAGGTGGCATTGGTACATGCCACCTTGATGGGATTGAATTGGAATCCCCTGGTATGTTTCTAACTCTACCATTTGGGGCAAGTCAGCTTGAGCATGTCCCAAATTATACATCTCTTCCCTCTCTTATTCCCACTCTTATGTTTAACAGGGATCACATTTCAGTTAATTTTCAACACTTAAGAATAACTGTGTGATAATTACAGAATTAAACCAGTCATATTAAGTAGAACAGACAAAAAAACTACTAAGAGGGATAATGTATTAAGTTGTTCATTAACAGTCAGGGCTATGCTGATCAAGTCACCGTTTCCCATAGTGTCCATTTCACTTCAACAGGTTTCCTTTTTGGTGTTCAGTCAGTTGTCACCGATCAGGGAGAACATATGGTATTTGTCCCTTTGGGACTGGCTTATTTCACTCAGCATGACCTGTTCCAGATTCCTCCATTTTGTTGCAAATGACTGGATATTGTAGTTTCTTACTGCGGTATAGTATTCTAAAGAGCACATATCCCATAATTTCTTTATCCAGTCTACCGTTGATGGGCATTTAGGTTGGTTCCAGGTCTTAGCTATTGTGAATTGAGCTGCAATAAACATTAGGGTGCAGACCACTTTTTTATTTGCCAATTTAAATTCCTTTGGGTAAATTCCAAGTAGTGGGATGGCTGGGTCGAACGGTAGGGTTATCTTCAGGTTTCTGAGGAATCTCCAGACTGACTTCCATAGTGGCTTCACCAGTTTGCATTCCCACCAACAGTGGGTTAGTGTCCCTTTTTCCCCACATTCTCGCCAGCATCTGTTGTTGGTAGATTTCTGCATGTGAGCCATTCTAACCGGGGTGAGGTGAAACCTCATTGTGGTTTTGATTTGCATTTCCTGATTGCTAATGACCTTGAACATTTTTTCATGTGCCTGTTGGCCATTTGGATTTCCTCTTTTGAAAAATGTCTATTGAGGTCCTTGGCCCATCTCTTAAGTGGGTTGTTGGTTTTGTTTTTGTGGCGTTTCTTGATCTCTTTGTAGATTCTGGTTATTAACCCTTTATCTGTTGCATAGTTTGCAAATATTTTTTCCCATTCTATCGGTTGTCTCTTCACTCTCCTAACTGTTTCTTTTGCAGTACAGAAACTTCTCAATTTGATGCAATCCCAATAGTTGATTTTGGCTTTGACTGCCTGTGCCTCCCGGGTCTTTTCCAGAAATTCTTTGCCTGTGCCAATATCTTGAAGGGTTTCTCCAATGTTCTCTAGTAACTTGATGGTGTCAGGTCGTAGATTTAGGTCTTTAATCCATGTTGAGTGGATTTTTGTGTAAGGTGTAAGGTAGGGGTCTTGCTTCATGGTTCCACACGTGGAAATCCAATTTTCCCAGCACCATTTATTGAATAGACTGTCCTTGCTCCAGGAATTAGTTTTTGATCCTTGATCAAATATATGTTGGCTGTAGATGTTTGGGTTGATTTCTGGTGTTTCAATTCTGTTCCATTGGTCTATCCATCTGTTTCTGTACCAGTACCATGCTGTTTTGATTACAACTGCCCTGTAGTATGTCCTGAAATCTGGTATTGTGATGCCTCCAGCTTTGTTTTTGTTGTACAAGATTGCTTTAGCTATTCGAGGTCTCTTGTGCCTCCATATAAATTTCAGCATCATTTTTTCCAGATCTGAGAAGAAGGTCTTCGGTATCTTGATTGGTATTGCATTGAATCTATAAATTGCTTTTGGGAGAATGGACATTTTGATGATGTTGATTCTTCCAATCCATGAGCATGGAGGATTTTTCCATTTCTTAGTATCCTCTTCTATTTCTTTCTTTAAGGTTCTGTAATTTTCATCGTAGAGATCTTTAACGTCCTTGGTTAAGTTTATTCCAAGGTATTTGATTGTTTTTGTAGCTACTGTGAGTGGGATTGATCTTAGAAGTTCTTCCTCAGCCATGGCATTGTCTGTGTATACAAAGGCTGTTGATTTTTGTGCATTGATTTTATACCCTGCTACTTTGCCAAAATTTTCTATGAGTTCCAATAGTCTCTTAGTAGAGTTCTTTGGGTCCCCTAAATAAAGAATCATGTCATCTGCAAAAAGGGATAGTTTGAGTTCTTCCTTCCCAATTTGGATCCCTTTAATTTCTTTTTCTTGCCTAATAGCTCTGGCTAGAACCTCCAGAACTATATTGAATAGCAGTGGTGAGAGTGGGCATC
The DNA here is from genome assembly GCF_051225735.1 of Oryctolagus cuniculus. Taxonomy (NCBI): domain Eukaryota; kingdom Metazoa; phylum Chordata; class Mammalia; order Lagomorpha; family Leporidae; genus Oryctolagus; species Oryctolagus cuniculus. Next base: position 57,111,394 of record NC_142868.1, on the reverse strand, counting down.
CCTGTCTGGTACCAGATCTCAGTGGAAATGCTTCCAACTTTTCCCCATTCAATAGGATGCTGGCTGTGGGTTTTTCATAGATTGCTTTGATTGTATTGAGGAATGTTCCTTCCAAACCCAGTTTGCTTAGAGTTTTCATCATGAACGGGTGTTGTATTTTATCAAATGCTTTCTCGGCATCTATTGAGATCATCATATGGTTTTTCTTCTGCAGTCTGTTAATGTGGTGTATCACATTGATTGTCTTGCGCACATTAAACCATCCCTGCATACCAGGGATAAATCCCACTTGGTCTGGGTGGATGATCTTTCTGATGTGTTGTTGCATTCTATTGGCGAGAATTTTATTGAGGATTTTTGCATCTATGTTCATCAGGGATATTGGTCTGTAATTCTCTTTCAATGCTCCATCTGTTTCCGGCTTAGGAATTAAGGTGATGCTGGCTTCATAGAAAGAATTTGGGAGGATTCCCTCTTCTTCGATTGTTCTGAATAGTTTGAGAAGAATTGGAGTTAGTTCTTCTTTAAATGTCTGGTAGAATTCAGCAGTGAATCCATCTGGTCCTGGGCTTTTCTTTGTTGGGAGGGCCTTTATTACTGTTTCAATTTCTGTCTCAGTTATGGGTCTGTTTAGGTTTTCTGTGTCTTCCTGGTTCAATTTAGGTAGGTTGCATGTGTCCAGGAATCTATCCATTTCTGACAGGTTTCCCTGTTTGCTGGCATACAAGTCCTTGTAGTAATTTCTGATGATTCTTTTTATTTCTGTGGTGTCTGTTGTTACATTTCCTTTTTCACCTCTGACTTTATTGATTTGGGTCTTTTCTCTTCTTTTTTTAGTTAGTTGAGCCAATGGGGTGTCAATTTTGTTTATTTTTTCCAAAAACCAGCTCCCTGTTTGGCTGATTTTTTGGAATGTTTTTCTTGATTCAATCCTGTTGATTTCTTTTCTGATTTTCATTATTTCTCTTCTCCTACTAGATTTGGGTCTGGTTTGCTCTAGGTTTTCTAGATCCTTGAGGTGAATTGAAAGCTCATCTATTTGGTGACTTTCCAATTTCTTGATGTAGGCACCTATTGATATAAACTTTCCTCTTAACATTGCTTTTGCTGTATCTCATAAGTTTTGGTATGTTGTGCTGTTATCCTCATTTACTTCCAGAAAGTTTTTGATTTCTCTTTTGATTTCTTCTATGACCCATTGTTCATTCAGGAGCATGTTGTTCAATCTCCATGTGTTTGCATATGCTCTAGGGATTCCTGAGTTGCTAATTTCCAGCTTCATTTCGCTGTGGTCTGAGAAGCTGCATGGTATGATTCTAATTCTTTTGAATTTGCTGAGACTTGCTTTATGGCCTAGTATGTGGTCAACCCTAGAGAAGGTTCCATGTACTGCTGAGAAGAATGTAAAATCTTTAGCTGTAGGACTGAAAGTTCTGTATATATCTGTTAGATCCATTTGGGCTATAGTGTCGTTTAAATCTACTGTATCATTGTTGATCTTCTGTCCTATTGATCTGTCTATTTCTGAGAGTGGAGTATTGAAGTCCCCCAGTACTATTGTATTGGGGTCTAAGTCTCCCTTTAAGTCCGTTAACAAATCTTTTAGATAAACCAGTGCCCTGTAGTTAGGTGCATATACATTGATAATTGTTATATCTTCCTGTTGAATTGATCCCTTAATCATTAGGTAGTGTCCCTCTTTGTCTATCTTAACAGTTTTTGTGGTAAAGTTTATGTTGTCTGATATTAAGATGGCTACGCCCGCTCTTTTTTCATTTCTGTTGGCATGGTATATCTTTTTCCAGCCTTTCGCTTTCAGTCTGTATGGATCTTTGTTGGAAAGATGTGTTTCTTGTAAGCAGCAAATAGATGGGTTTTGTTCCTTAACCCAATCAGCCAATCGGTGTCTTTTAACTGGACAGTTCAGGCCATTCACGTTCAATGTGACTAATGATAAGTGGTAACTTTGCCCTGCCATTTGCCAAAGATAAGTTCTAATATATGCTTTGAATTCCCTGTGATCTTTTGCTGTGAGCTTTCCTTCCTTGGTTTCCTTCCTTTACCTTCTTTCATATTGATGACCGTGTTTCTGTGTTTCTGTGTGTAACACATCTTTAAGCGTCTTTTGCAGGGCTGGACGAGTGGCGACAAATTCTTTCAATTTCTGTTTGCTATGAAAAGTCTTTATTTCACCTTCATTCACAAATGAGAGCTTAGCAGGATATAATATTCTGGGCTGGCAGTTTTTCTCTCTTAGTACCTGGGCTATATCTCGCCATTCCCTCCTAGCTTGTAGAGTTTCTGATGAGAAGTCAGCTGTGAGTCTGATTGGAGATCCTCTGAGAGTAATCTGACGTTTCTCTCTTGCACATTTTAGGATCTTTTCTTTATGTTTCACTGTGGAGAGTTTAATTACAACGTGTCGTGGTGAGGATCTCTTTTGGTCGTGTTTATTAGGGGTTCTGTGAGCTTCCTGTACTAGGATTTCTCTGTCCTTCTCCAAACCTGGGAAATTTTCTGCTAATATCTCACTAAAAAGGCCTTCTAATCCTTTCTCCGTCTCCATGCCTTCAGGAACTCCTAGAACCCGAATGTTGGGTTTTTTAATAGTATCCTGAAGATTCCCGACAATATGTTTTAGATTTCTAATTTCCTCGTCTTTTCTTTGGTCTGACTGTATCCTTTCCTGTTCTCTGTCTTCTAAGTCCTATATTCTCTCTTCTGCTTCACCCATTCTGTTTGTAAGGCTCTCTATTGTGTTTTTCATTTGATCTATTGAATTCTTCACTTCAGTCACTATCCCAGTTTCCTGTTGTACTAGTTGTTTCGTTTCATTTTGATTCCTCCTTAATATTTCATTTTCACGAGAGAGATTTTCTATCTTGTCCATTAAGGATTTCTGTAGTTCAAGAATTTGTTTTTGAGAACTTCTTAATGTTCTTATCAATTTTTTGAGATCTGCTTCTTGCATTTCTTCTATGTCAACATCTTCATAATCTTGAATTGGGGTGTCTTTTTCATTTGGGGGCGTCATGGTGACTTCCTTGTTTTTATTACCTCGGTTTTTGCGTTTGTTATTTGGCATATTGGAGATATTTGGTTTCTTCACTGTGGTGCTTTTTCTTGTTATACTATGACTCTAGATTAAGTGGACTATCTGTTTTTGATGGAGCCTTAGGGCTTGAGATGGGTGTGGCCTGAGAGCTCTGTTTGGTGTGCCAAAGGTGACACTCCCAGGTTAGGCATGGTAAACCTCTCTCTCTCTCTTTTTTTTTTTTTTTTTTGATTCAAAAGGGAAGTAATTCTGCACAGCTGAATGAAGTTGGAGGTAGTTAGCAGGCAAATGATATACCCACAGGAGCCAGAGATTGGAAGCTCTTTCCCAAGGACCACACAGGGAATCTGTTCTGCCCTCAGAGTGGGCTCAAATTCTCCTTCAGTCTTCCACTGGCTTGCCAAAGTTACGGAATTGTAGCGTCTCTGGAGAGTGCTCACGTGAATTCCGTGAGTTCTCTCCCCCACCGTCTCTTTTTTCACAGTCTCAGTTCAGTAGCACCACAAATTTACTAGGTCCTAATCTCCTGTTAATTCGCCCCGCCCAGAGTCAGGTTTTTCTGCTAGGCTCAGGGCCGGTGCAGACCTGAGGTCGCTCTGCTTATGACGTATGTCCAAGATGGCGCCTTCTCTTTGTCTTGCTCGCCCTTGAGAGGTGAGCGGAGAGAGAGAAACCCGTGTCCATACCAGTCACCTTTTTTTATTCTCTCTCTCTCTCTTCCAGTTAGCCTGGTGAACTTCCCCCTCCCCGGGGGTCGTTCCCTCTAGTCTCCTCTCTCCGCTTGCCTGCCGGTGTCCCGGGCTATTGAGGTTCGGCTCACCTCGCGTTCCAGCGCTGGTGTGTTGAGTCTGCCGCTGGTGTCCTGAACTGTGGGCTCCCACGCTCTCCACGCAGGTCCGCTGTGAATCACGCATTCCGGAAGAGTTTCTTCTGCTGTTTCCTCCCCTACTCTTCCTTGAACCTGCAGTATCTCCACTTTTATTAAACTATCTCTCCCCGGACTATCAGTGTGCTCCCTTCCTATTCCGCCATCTTGCCTCCTTTCCAGCAGACATGATTATTCATCACATGTATATTTTTTCTTTTAAGACAAATTACACAGAACACTTCAGAAATTTAATTTGTTAATATCATTAGGTGACAGAAAATTTTCACATGTATTTACACACAGACACAAATAATTATGTAAACTGGAAAAGAAAGAACTGAGACTTCAAGCCAAAGTACCATAATTTGCTTAAACCAAGAAAGGAAGATGTAAATAAAAGCCTAGTTAGGACAGGATTGCCAGGAAAAACACCTTTAACAAAGATAAGGCTTACTATGTAGTTTGGGTTATAATAACAAACACTACCCACTTAACATTTTCCTTTTGAGATTTTGGCATAAGACTCACCAACAAAAAATACTAACTCACAATTATCCATTGAAGTATGTTGTAAATCAAAACAAGAGGTCACTCACTCAGTAGAGATAGTAAAGTAGAAGAGTTAATTTTAAATAGAGATTAGGAAACAAAAGCTTCATGAAATGTTAGTCTACTTACTGAAAGGTCCTGGATTTGACTGGAATGCAATAGAATTTCCATACCATGTGGAACCTGCAAGAAAAGTTTATTCCTAAAACTAATTCAGATAAACTTCCACCAATCTGGATGCTAGCTCAGCAGTTTTAAACAATAAGCTTATTCTTTGACTACTGGGCCATTTTACAGGCTACAGATTGGTACTGCTTCATTCATTTCAGAAACGAGGTGGGTGTTGAACTACGGCAGGTTAAGCTGCCATCTGTGATGTTTCTGTGATGTTTGCATTCCATACTGGAGTGCCTGATCTAGGTCAGGCTACTCCAGTTCCAATCAGTGTCTTTTTTTTTTTTTAGAGGTAGAGTTACAGAGAGAGGGAGAAATGAAGAGAAATGTCTTGCAGCCATTGGCTCACTCCCCAAATGATTGCAATAGCCAGAGCTGAGGTGATTGTAAGCCAGAAGCCAGGTGCTTCTTCCGGGTCTCCCCCATGGGTGCAGGGGCCCGAGCACTTGGGCCATCTTCTACTACTTCCCCAGGCCCTAGAAGAGAGCTTGATTGGAAGAGGAGCAGCTGGGACTCAAACCAGCACCCATATAAGGCAGAGTCTTAGCCCACTGTGCAAGAGCGACAGCCCTTTTTATTTCACTTTTTTTTTTAAGATTTCCAAATTAGTTTCCTATATGTGTGTTTGCATGTCTGTATATGCCTGTGTGTATTTGACTCTGCCTTTCTAACTAATTAATTAAAAACTTTGATAACTGAAAAATCCATTAATATAATTTTTATTATATAAGAGTGGGCTGTCTATCATTTAAGTTTTCTTTGAAAATACCTAAATAAAGATTTCAGTTCTTGATGAAAACCAGATTGAGAGGTCAAATCTAGGAGAATTTAACCTGAAGTCCAGCACACCTGCTGAGGAGAAGGGCCCCAATGGATCTGGATGGGAATGAAGCACTGAGCCCAGAAGGAGTGCGGGGATGCTGAGTAAGGAAGCTTTGGATACTACCAACTACTCCAAGAATACTGACATGGAAAAAATAGGCCTAGTCAGGAATACAGAATTGCATTTATTGGGGGCTTATGAAGATTATAATCCAAAAAAACACAAAATTCAAATAGCCTTGAATGTGTTCCTCTGCTTTATTTCTGATTGATTGAAGCTATTGCATGATGGAACATAAAAATACTTACTGTTCATTAATGTATCTGAAGTTGAAACTGTTTGCACCAATTCTAACCTCTTAGAAGTTTTACAAGAGTCATTAAGATAGTATCTACAGGGTATGAATATAAAATGAACAATTTTAGCTTTTGGTGAAAATATCCTCAAAATTTATAGTAATAATAACTTGTGTTTTCCAGGGCATAATAACTTTAAAATGAATGGAACCACAATATTGGTTTAAAAAAATGTTTTCCCTGATTGTCATATTCACCAGAAAAATGGCTGGGAGAGGGGCAGGCATTTAGCCTAATGACTATAGTGGAAAACCTTGGTTTAATTCCTGCCTCCAGATAGTGACTCCAAGTACCTGTAAATGCAGACCCTGGAAGATGGCATATTGCCTCAAGTACTTACGTCTCTGCCACCACGTGGGAGACCTGAACTGACTTCTGGCTCCAAGGTTCTGCTTGGCCCAGCCCTGGTCATGGACATCTGAGGAGTGAACCAGTAAATGGGAGCTCTGCCTCTCTTTCTCTCTATTTCTCTTAAGTAAAATTTAAAAGATTTTTTGAGTTTTTTTATTCTCAAATAAAATTTAAAAGTTTTAAATATATATAGTACGAATGTTTTTTTTAAGTGACAGGGGCACTACACTTATATTACTGAAAGTCTCCGACTGTGTCCCTATGTCCTCACATGTGCCATCATAGCTGCTCTACTTTTCCTCTTTTGGCTCCAGCCTTTTATGGGAGGCTCTGAGGACTTTCGGGTTGCCTCATCATTGCTGCTGTGGTGGTTCTGCTCACCATTATACCCTTACCCTACCAAAGTGACCACCAGCAGCCCACACCAGTGTTGCTGTGTGCAGAGGTGTCACATGAAATATTTTTACTGACATCTGAGAAATGCATCTCAATCACATTCCCTATTCTAAATTTCCCCTCTTAAAGAGTAGTACACAATCCCTTAGATTTGTCCCAGAGCAATGCTACTTAGCATGTTTAATGTTCCACAGAGATGTTTCTATTTCTAGTAGCTGGTAAATACTTGGTACCAAACAAATACTCATTAAAATGCATAATGATGAAAACTGAATCTTTAAGAGTATTGTTTCAACATGTTAGTATATTCCCTCGACTACATTGCTAGCAAACACATTAAGTCTTGGTCATGTCTGTGAAATGCAAACAAAAATATCACAGACTCCATACTAAGTTTTTCCAGTATGATAAAGGTGTCATCTTGTAAAAATATATTGCCATCTCTTAAATTTCAGTGTCTGATAAAATTGAGAAAGTTTCTTAAATAAATAGAAATATTTAAATTAGAAACATGACATCCTACTCGTAAATACACTAATAGATATTTCTACACTATATTGTGGATCTTTTGAACAAAAAAAGGATTTAACCAAAACATTCAATGGTTATTTCAACTATAAATATATCAGTTTATGAGTGTTAGAGAAGAAAAGAGTCATTTGCAAAAGGATTTACAAGGAATATTCACATTTAGTATTTCCTTTCCTTACAAGTTTCATAATTAAACACATTCAAAGAAAGAACTAGAAGTTAATATTACTTCAATGGATTTCCCTAGAATCTTACTAGAAGTTTTACTCATTGTGTGGCAAGACATTGCTGTGTGCAGAGTGTAGAGTACAGAACAAACAAGATACAAATTACTTTGGGGCATTTTACAGTATCAAAGGACAAACAGGCAAATATGCAGTTACCTAGTGATAAATGCTAGCACTGCTGATTTATAAATCCAGGAAAAAGAAAATGCCACTAAATTAAAAGACATTAGACACTGAGCAAAGGAAGAAGATATTTAAAGAAAGCAGTGTAGTGCATGTACAAAGACCCGAATCTAGAGTGAATGTGACATTTACAGAAGTAAAATAAACAGCATTTAGCTGAAACATAGATAATAAGGAGAGATACTAACTTGAATCTAGAGACGTAATCAATCAAGGTAAAAATTAAAAAAGTCTTAAGATCCCTTTTAATTTTATCCAGAAAGATTGGTAAATACTGAGCAATGGCAATGAGCAGATTTTTATTTTCAAGTATGAATGCTCTTTTAACAAGTTCATGGAAAATGTGCACTCTGAAAAAGTTATGTGTGGATTTCAATTTTTTTGCATCAGAATAAATTTACCTTTAAATTCCATTTTGCATGAAGTTTTGAAGTCATTTTGTATTTTAACTCAGCCAGAACACTTCCAGAGAAAGTCCAGAGACCTAAATTAAGCAAGGAGGCCAATAAACAGGCTGTCACAGTAACTCAGATGAGATATAGAAACAAGGTTTCTACTGTTGGATGTTTAGACGGAGATAGACAATGAGAAGTTGCTTATACAGTGATGAGTTGGTATTTAAGAAAATATCTGAAAGGAATCAGTCAAAGAGATAGTGACATAAAAAGAAGGGAACTTATATATACCAGAAGTAGAAGCTGATTACTTAACCTTTCTCAATTTTCTCCACCATGACCAGAGACAAACTTCAAAAAGTTTATAGGAAAATAGAATTAAAAGTGTGCAAAAGAATTTGGTGCAAAAGAACTTGAAATATGTGCATAGATTTTTTTCATGAGATACATTTTCCAAGAATGTTTTGAAAATCCTGTGTATTTGTGGATTTCAAAAAAACATTTTAAGACTTATTTATTTTATTTATTTGAAAGCAGAGATTGAGAGAAAAGGGAAGAGTTCCTCCATCTGTTGGTTCACTCCTCTAATGTCCTCAACAGCTGGAGCTGATGCAGCACACAGTCAGGAGTTCAGAACTCCATCCCAGTCTCCCATGTGGGTGGGAGGGGCCCACATATGTGGGCTGCTTTCCCACACACATTAGCCAGAACCTGGATTAGAAATAAAGTAGTAGGGATTCGAACTGGACTCAGAAATGAGATGCCTGTGTCACAAGCAGTGGCTTAATCCACCGAGTCACAAGACTGACCCCGGATTTTAGATTTTTTAGGCATCAAAATAAATGTTCCGGGGCCAGCGCTGTGCCATAGTGGGTAAAGCCGCCACCTGCAATGCCGGCATCCCATATGGACACCAATTTGAGTCCCAGCTGCTCCACTTCTGATCCAATGCTCTGCTATGGCCTGGGAAAGTAGTAAAAGATTGCCTACATCCTTGGGCCCCTGCACTCGCATGGGAGACCAGGAAGAACCTCCAGGCTCTTGGCTTCTGTCTGGCCCAGTCCCAGCCGTTGCAGCCAATTAGGGAGTAAACACAGACACAGACACACACACACATACAAACACACATATAGGAAACTAGATTGGAAATCTTAAAAAAAAAAAAAAAAAAAGAAATGAAAAGGGCTGGCGCTCTGGCACAGTGGGCTAAGCCTCTGCCTGCAGCACTGGAATCCCATATGGGTGCCGGTTCAAGTCCCAGCTGCTCCTCTTCCAATTCATCTCCCTGCTAGTGTGCCTGGGAAAGCAGCAGAGGATGGCCCAAGTCCTTGGGCCACTGCACCGGTGTGGGAGACCCAGAAGAAGCTCCTGGCTCCTGGCTGCAGTTCAGCACAGCTCCAGCCATTGCTGCAAATTGGGGAGTGAACCAGTGGATGGAATTTATCTCTCTCTCTGCCTCTCCTTCTCTCTCTGTGTAACTCTGACTTTCAAGCAAATAAATAAATCTTTAACAAAAAAAGAAAGTAAATAAACATAATTGTATAGAAAATGTAGTGCAACAAAGTTTCAATGTCCCCACTAAAAATGGAAGAGACTAGAACACAGAAGGCAGTTTGTGGAGGAAGAAGTCAAGGTGTTCATTATATGGAAGATATGTTCATCTATAACACCATTTAGTAACTAATTTTAAATCCTAAACAAGGGGCCGGCGCTATCCAGTTAAAGCCTTGGCCTGAAGCACCGGCATCCCATATGAGTGCCAGTTCCAGTCCGGGCTGCTCCTCTTCTTATCCAGCTCTCTGCTATGGCCTGGGATAGCAGTGGAAGATGGTCCAAGTCCTTGGACCCCTGCACTCACATGGGAGACCCAGAGGAAGCTCCTGGCTCCTGGCTTCAGATCGGTGCAGCTCTGGCCATTGTGAAAGACCTCTCTCTCTCTGTCTCTACCTCTCTCTGTAATTCTGTCTTTCAAATAAATAAATCTTTTTTAAAAAAATCCCAAACAATACCACAACAGTCCACTCTTACAGTAAAATAATGTTTATATACAACAGTGCATTAAAATATAGAAATACTACTTGCATAAAACAGACTCAAGAGTGAAGCAAAGCTGAACCCTTTCAGGTGGTGCACATTTACAAAGCACAGTATTACAATCATTTGAGCATTGTTTTATAGAATAATCTTCAAGTATAAACTGTTGTCCAACGCTATTGATGATTATATCATCATTTGGAAACAAAATATTGAAATTTGGTTCTTATATATCTTTATTACAATATATATCTCCATTGCATTTGTGGTAAATCCAGTCAATATACTACAAAAGAAGTAATTCACAAAAAGGTAAACTTTTCTTTTTTTCAGGTGTCAGAATTCTTTTACTAAAATTTTATTTAAGTTATACAAATTTCATATATTTCATATATACAAATTTAGGAACATAGTGATACTTCCCTCCCTCCCACCAACACTCAACAATTCCTCCTCCTTTACCCATTCCTGCTCTTTATTTTTACAGTGATCTACTTTCAGTTTACTTAGTTATTATAAGGTTGACCCTACAATAAATAAAAGAGGTCAACAAAAAGGATTAAGAAAAAGCACTGTTGCTCAACAGAAGAGACAAGGGCTGTAAATAACCATCAAATCTCAAAAAGTCCTTTTCACTCCAATACATTACATTTTAGGTACTCTTTTAGTTACTCCAGGTCAGGAAAAACATATGATAGCTGTCTTTTTGAAACTGGCTTATTACATTAATGTAATGGTTTCTAGTTGCATCCATTTTGTTGGAAAAGGTAGGATTTCTTTTTTTTTCTTTTTCCTTTTTTTTTACATCCAAGCAGTACTGCATGGTATATATATACCTAATTTCTTTATCCAGTCAATAGTTGATGGACATCTGGGTTGATTCCACATTTAAGATATTGTGAATTGAGTTTGTACAGACAACTCTTTCACATGCTGATTTATTTTGGGTTGGGTAATTCCCAGCAGCGTGATGGCTGGATCATATGGTAAGTCTATATTCATATTTCTGAGATATCTCCATACTGTCTTCCACAGCAGCTGGATGAGTTTACTTTCCCATAAACAATGGATTAGGGTACCTTTTTCCCACATCCTTGCCAGCACTGGTTGTTTTTGGATTTCTGTATGAGAGTTGTTCTAACTAGGGAGAGGTGAAACTTCATTATGGTTTTCATTGGCATTTCTCTGATGGCTAGTGATCCTAAGCATTTCATTAAGTGTCCTGTTGGCCATTTGAATTTCCTCTCTTAAAAAAGACCTGTTCATGTCCTTTGCCCATTTCTTAACTGGATTGTTTGTACTTGTTGACTTTCTTGAGCTCTTTATGGACTCTGGATATTAACCCTTTATCTGTTGCATAGATTGCAAAAAATATTTTCTCCTGTTCTGTCTATTGCCTCTTACCTTGGCTGAGTGTTTCTTTTGCAGTGCAGAAGCTTCTCAGCTTGATGTAATCTCATTTGTCAATTTTGGCTTTGATTGCCTGTACTTCTAGGGTCTTTTCCAAGAAGTCTTTGCCAATGCCAATGTCTGTTACAGAGTTTCCCAAATGTCCTCTAGTAATTTGATGGAATGAGGTCATAGATTTAGGTCTTTGATCCATTTTGAGTGGATTTTTAGTAAGTTGTAATGTAGGGGGTTCTAGTTTCATACATCTGCATGTGGATACCCAGTTTTCCTAGCACCATTTGTTAAAGAGATTGTCCTTGCTCCAGAGATTGATTTTGGCTTCTTTGTCAAAGATAAGTTGATTGTAGATGTGTGGATTGATTTCTGGAGTTTCTATTCCACTCCACTGATATATATTACCAGGCTGTTTTGATTATAACTGCTCTGTAGTATGTCTTGAAATCTGGTGTTGTGATACCTCAGGTTTAGTTTTTGTTGATTAAGATTACTTTAGATATTTGGAGTCTCTCTTGTTTCCACATGAATCTTAGCATCATTTTTCTAGATCTGAGAAGAATGTCATTTGTATTTTGATTGGGAATGCACTGATTTGTAAATTGCTTTCAGTAGTATGGACATTTTGATTATATTGATTCTTCCCATGCATGAATATGGAAGATTTTTCCAATTTAATATCTTCTATTTCTTTCCTTAATGTTTTGTAATTTTCATTGTAAAGGTATTTGACATCCTTAGTTAAATTTATTTAATGATATTTAATTCCTTTTGTAGCTACTGTGGATGGGACTGATCTTAAAAGTTCATTCTCAGCCATGACATTGTCTGTGTATACAAATGTTGTTGATTTTTCTGTGTTGATTTTATATCTTGTCACTTTACCATACCCTTTTATGAATTCCAACAGTCTCTCATTGAAGTCTTTTGGAACGCTTACATAAAGAATCAGGTCATCTGCAGATAGGGATAGTTTCACTTCCACCTTTCCAATTTATATCTCTTTGATCACTTTTTCTTGCCTAATGGCTCTGGCTAAAACTTCCAGGACTATATTGAATAGCAATGGTGAGAGTGGACATCATTGTCTGGTTCCAGATCTTAGGGGAAATGCTTCCAACTTTTCTACATTCAGTGAGATGCTGATCATAAGTTTGTCATAAATTGCCTTGATTATGCTGAGGAATGTTCCTTCTATATTCAATTTGCTTAAAGTTTTATCATGAAAGGATGTTGTTTTTTTAACCAATGCTTTCTCTGTGTATATTGAGATAATCACATGGTTTTTCTTTGGTTTGTTGATGTGATGCATCACATTTATTGACTTGCAAATGTTGAAACTTCCATGCATACCAGGGAGAAATCCCACTTGGTATGGGTGAATGATCTTTCTCATGTGTTGTTGGATTTGATTGGCTAATACTTTGTTGAAGATTTTTGCATCTAAGTTCAGCAGAGATATTGGCCCAAAGTTCTCTCTGTTGTATCTTTTTCTGGTTTAGGAATAAGGTGATACAGGCTTCATAGAAGAAATTTGGGAGGATTCCCTCCCTTTCAATTGTTTTGAATAGTTTGAGAAGAAGTGGAATTAGTTCTTCCTTAAATGTCTGGCAGGATTCAGCAGTGAAGCTATCCGGTCTGGGGTATTTCTTTGTTGGGAGGGTCTTTATTACTGATTCAATCCCTGTCCTGTATATTAGTCTATTTAAATTTTCTATTTCTTCATGACTCAATTTTGGTAGACTGCATATGTGCAAAAATCTATCCATTTTTTTTGAGGTTTCCCAATTTGTTGGCATACAGTTCTTTCTAGTAATTCTTTTTATTTATTTATTTCTAGTAATTTATTTTTATTTCTGTGGTTTCTGTTGTTAATTTCCTTTTTCATCTCTGATTTTATTGATTTGAGTCTTATCCCTCTTTTTCTTGGCTAGTTTTACCAATGGTGTATCAATTTTGTATATTTTTCAAAAAACCAGCTCTTTATTTCACTGAACTTTTTATGGCTTTTTTGTTTCAATTTTGCTTACTTCTTCTCTAATTTTAGTTATTTCCTTCTTGCTACTAATTTTGGGTTTGGCTTGTTGCTCTTCCAGGTGTTACCCACACAAATGATCTGCATAGTCATTATTCCTAGCATGGATCCCACTACAATGAGCCACCCAAGGTAACCAGAAGGTTCTGAGAGAGTAGAGCCACACACAGTGATTCCCCAGAGACACAGCCACAGCCTGCACCTTCTCATGGAGCCACTGAGTCAACACCATCTCAGCACAGATGTATCCTGCAGTTGCTGGGTGCAGAGGTTCTGCTCTGTCCCGCCAACCTGACCAGTCCATAGAGAGGCATATGATCCCCATTCCAGCTGTCTGTGGATGCTCCTCTTAGGTGGCTTGAGCCCTGGAGCCTGTGGTATGTTGGGAAGATGGGGGCACCTCACAGCCCATCTTCCTGCCCAGCCCCCTGTATATCCTCCCAGCCAGACTCAAAGTCAGTGGAGACCACAGATTTTTCTCTCAGCTAGAATCTCTGGATCACATGCGTACACAAGAACCACTGTCCAAGTGTTGCCCTCTCCCTGCCACTGCCGCTAGTGCTGCCAGGAAGATGGCATCCTGTCTCAGCCAGTTGCTGTGCACATGCACAAGGGCTTCTGCAGCTGCCACCCAAGCCCAACATAGTGCCCACCCTCTCTCGGCTAAGTGCCAGGTGCTGTTGTGGGGAAATAAGGTGAAAGAAACATGCACCTTTTACTTCCACTAGGTCCCCAAGTACCCACTAGTCCCTAGGGCTCCAGGACAGACATGTCACACTCTCCCTCCAGCTGTAACACTGCAGGTTGCTGCAATATGGTCTCACCTTTGTCTCCAAGTTACTGCTCGCTCTGGCTCTTGGCATAAGTAAATATGCACAAAATATTAGTGTTGCTTCAAGGTAGAGAATTGTCATTTTATTTTAACTTTCTTATTTATATGCATATGTAGTGGCCAATTTTTACAATATGCCTATATTCCTCTTACAGTGAAAGAAGTCATAAATTCCCTCTATTGTGAAATATAATTTGAATTAAAAATTATCCATTAAAATGTTTAAAATCTAAATTCTTGACTCAGACTCAGGTTAAATACATTTAAAAACCCAGGAACTTTCTAAAACCTTTCAAAATAATTCCTTAGCTCAGGCAGCTGCAACACTGAAGTGGCCAAAGATTTATCTGTGAGTTGTCAAAATGCAGTATCTGTTGATACTCATCATGTCTCATAAAGATAGTCATGACTAACACTCAAGATGCTATATTCAAGGCACTGTTCTAAGTGCTATCTTTGTATTGTCCTAGTTAATTCAGAAGAACCATAGTAAGCTCTATCATCTTTCCTGTTTCATACATTAAGAAACTGGCAAGAAACTGGCAAGGAGGACTTATGTAAATTTCCATGGGTCAAATAGTGGTGGTGGAGCTAAGGCTAAAACAAGGCAGGCTAGTTCCTCAGCCCCTTACTCTTAATTGTATATAATTGTCAACAATTAGTGAGCACTTGGGAATTGCAATAGAGATATATGGGAGAATGTGGAGTTCTGTGTGTACCCTGACACACTAACCACCCGCCCTGACTCACCTGTCCATGGAATTACTCTGTAGAACTTTGTGTTATGAGGATATTTTTCCCTTGCTTGAAAACCCTACCGCATTTTGATCTAAAAAAATCACCTTATAAGAAAAAATTCAGTTGAGGAATCCCACTCTACACCAACCAATTTTGTAACTAGTATCAGGCAAAACCAACTTCACTTGACTTTCCAGATGTCATGATACCACCCTGTTCTCTTCTAATCTCCTCGTTCTTCAAATACTGAAATGTCATACAACTGTCTTTAACTCTTCTTTTGCACTCACTTCCTAGTGAGTATACCCAGCCTTTATGTATCATCTACGTACTGAACCTCAAAGCCACGTAACCAAACCCAGATTTAACTTCTAATGCTTTCTTTAAAATTTTCAACAGCCGACTCAAATCTAACATGAACAAATCTGAGTTCCTGATAATTCCTTCCAAACCAGATTGTCATACAGTCTTCTCCTTCTGAGTGAATAAATTCGTCAGATTCCGGTTGCCCAGTGAGAATTCTTGGAGTCATCTTGAATGTTCTCTCTTTCAATTAAGCCCCACATAAGAGTCCTTATTAGTACTATCTACAATATGTGTCTGGAATCTAATACTTCTCATCACCTCTACTGCCACATGATCTAGGAGAACATATCTTTTAATAATTTTCATTTAATTGAAGAGCAGAGGAGAGAGAGAGGGAGGAAAGGGGGAATACACACACACACACACACACACAGAGAGAGAGAGAGAGAGAGAGAGAGAGAGAGAAATCTTCCATCTGCTGTTTTCCTCCCAAATGCCTGCAGCAGCCAGCTGTAGTCCAGGCTGAAGCCAGAACCAGGGACTCGATCCTGATCTCCCAATAGGGTGGCAGGGGCTATATGTTGGACAGTAATCTGATGCTTTGTAGGCACATTAGCAAGAAGTTAGATCAAAAGTGCAGGCAAGACTTGATCCCAGGCTCTCCAATATGGGATGAAGGTATCCCAAGCAATGGCTGAATCATTGCAGCACAGTGCCTGCCTCCCATGTCTTCCCTATGATCAGAGTTGGTGAACTCAAAAGACTTCCATAGCCTTGGCGACTCATGACAAGAGCCTAGGGTGATTACTGATGCCATAGACAGGAGTGTCAATTTGTTAAGTCAACAACAGGAGTCACTGTGCACTTACTCCTCATGTAGGATCTCTGTCCTTAATGTGCTGTACATTGTGATTTAATGTTATAACTAGTCCTCAAACAGTATTTTTCACTTTGTGTTTCTATGTGGGTGCAAACTGTTAAAATCTTTACTTAATATATGCTAAACTGATCTTCTGTATATAAAGAGAATTGAAAATGAATCTTGATGTGAATGGAAGGGGGGAGGGAGAAGAAAGGGGAGGGTTGCGGGTGGGAGGGAAGTTATGGGGGGGAGGGAAGCCATTGTAATCCATAAGCTGTACTTTGGAAATTTATATTCATTAAATAAAAGTTAAAAAAAAATAACTACCATATTGTCTCTACAGTCCTGTTCTTGGTCTAAATTACCATTTCACCTGTCTCATCTCTTAGCAAAAAACACACTTGACTCATAATAACCGTCAAAATAATCCTGAAAAATAGAAATCAATTTTATTATAACTTACACTTAAGACTTAGTTATTGATTTATTTATTTACTTGAAAGAGCAACAGATTGAGAAGGAGAGATTGAGAGAGATTCACTCCCTAAATGGCCACAATAGCTGAGGCTGGGCCTGGCTGAAGCCAGGAGCCAGGAACTCCACCCAGGCCTCCCATGTGGGTGGCAGAGACTTAAGTGCTTAAACCATCATCTGCTATTTCAAAGGCACATTAACAGGAAGCTTAATTAGAAACAGAGTAGCCAGCACTCTAATATGGAATGTGGGTGTCCCAGGCAGCAGCTTATCTTGGCTGCACCACGCCCAACCTTGTGGCCTATACTTAAACATTTTCTCATGTCCTTTCCTCAGTTATCTTCTGTCCATCAACATGCCTGCCCCTAAATGAGTTCATTCCATAGCTTATGCGTAACTCTTATTTCTTCCTGAGATTGCACCAGAAAAGTAGGATTCAAGTATTTACTGCACAAGAGGACTATCTTACTTATGGATGCAAATTTAATAAATGAAAACATTCAGAGGGGCCAGCACCGTGGCTCACTTGGCTAATCCTCCACCTGCAGCACCGACATCCCATGTGGGCACCGGGTTCTAGTCCCGGTTGCTCCTCTTCCAGTCCAGCTCTCTACTGTGGCCCTGGAGGGCAGTGGAGGATGGCCCAAGTGCTTGGGCTCCTGCACCCGTGTGGGAGACGAGGAAGAAGCACCTAGCTCCTGGCTTTGGATCAGCACAGCGCCAGCCGTAGCAGCCATTTGGGAAGTGAACCAAGGGAAGGAAGAGAAATCTCTGTCTCTCTCTCTCTCACTGTCTATAACTCTGTCAAAAAAAAAAAAAAAAAGAAAGAAAAAGAAAAAGAAAGAAGGAAAGAAAAGAAAAGAAAAAAGAAAACATTCAGAGATGAAAAAATACCTTTTCAATGAATGATAAGATTAAAACTGTGCTTACTAACTGAACCCTAAATAGCATGATAGTGAATTCTTCCATTTTATGTCACCTCTACATCTGTTCTGGAAATGGTTTGGATTTTGTCATGTCAGAAGCAATGCTTAGTAACCCCGTTTCCAGTTCCCTGTCTGCTCCCAAACCCCTCCATGTGGCTGATTCAGATGTCAACCGTGCACAACTCCCTCACCGTTATTACATCTCTGTGGATCCACTAGAGATAACCCACTTGACTCACTCCCACTAACCCCCATGTTCTGCCAGTGTGGACTGCCAACAGATCTCAATGGCAACCTTTTATCACAGCATAATTGCAAGGGACATGCCTGCTTACTCTAAAGTAAATATGCAAGTACTCTACCCTACATTCTGTTGGGTATCTAGTGCCCTTATCAAGATATCTAAGAATTCCCTGGGGTAATATTTTCACGGTTACTCTAGCTGTACCTGGGTGATTAGCATCTGATCCACTATAACTATTCTCTTGTCCTCTGATCTGTTTCTTTTTTTCTTTTAAATTTTTTTCTTTATTTGACAGAGTTAGTGAGAGAGAGACAGAGAGAAAGGTCTTCCTTCCCTTGTTTCACCCCTCAAATGGCTGCTACGGATGGAGCACTGCGCCATTCCGAAGCCAGGAGCCAGGTGCTTCCTCCTGGTCTCCCATGCGGGTGCAGGAGCCCAAGCACTTTGGCCATCCTCCACTGCCCTCCAGGGCCACAGTAGAGAGCTGGACTGGAAGAGGAGCAACCGGGACTAAAACCTGGCACTCATATGGGATGCCGGCACCGCAGGTGGAGGATTACCTAAGTGAATCATGGCGCCGGCCCCCTCTGATCAGTTTCAAAACAAGATATATAAAGCATCATCTTTCCTCTGAACATATGGAAACTTCTGACTCATTGTATCTGGATGTGTGTGTGTGTCATATGTTAACTTATGGTTTAGAATGATAGAGAAATTCCTTTACATCTTCCATCAAATTTAAAATTTAATACTAAACATCATAACTATTTACATTTCTCTGAACTGTCTTTAATATGTTTTTACTATCCTCCATAGACAAATGCTATTTGGCCATTTCTCTGTTCCTTCCCTTCTCTCATGTCTCACTTTTTAATATTATTTTCCTGATGTGTGTTTATCACTTTTACACAGACTATTAGGTCATCCTCTTCTGCATTTTCTCATTATTAATAATTAATTGTTAAGTTTTCATGCTATACTGAAAAATATCTTTTCATGTTATTTTATAAAGGCACTTCTTGTCATTAAATTCTGAAGCCATCTATTGAAAGTCATTTAATACAAGAAGTCTGAGTAATTGAGGTAATGACAGCTCCATAAATCTAAGTCTCTTCAAACAGCCTCTGAAAAATAAGAACAAATAAAACCACACCAAATTCTTACCTTTGTCATAACCAGAAGACAGAAAAGAAATCCATGTTCAAATTACCTGTAAGTAGAAAAATAAGCACTGAATTTCAATGTAGTCATCTTTCGAAGTCCCTCTGCAATCATTTGTAGAGAGAAAAGGGATTCTAAAAAGATGCACATAATAAGGGAGAACTGAGCTAAGAATCACCCAGAGGAAGCAACAGTTTGAAGAGTCCTGATAGTAACAGATTTTTTTAATAATTCTTTTTTTAAATATTTCTGATAACGTATTTTGAATTTATAGCTACAGACTTAATGTTATACTAAATAAAAAGTCAAAAAGTTCAAAAAGTGAAAAGTAGAAAGATCAGTGTTTACCAAGAATGTTGACAAAGGCTGTAAACAATAATCAAATCCTAAGATGTCAATCATTAAATTAAATTTTTGCACTCTATATGTTAGTTACCACAAATCAGAGAAAATGTGATATTTGTCTTTCACTAAGCAGAATCACCTCCAGTTGCATCCATTTTGTTGCAGAAGACAGGATTTAATTGTTTTTGGTGACTGAGTAGTATTTCATCATGTATATATCTCACATTTTCTTTACCAGTCATCAGTTGGTGGAGTAACATTATTAATCATTGACTGTGATAGGAATTCATGAATACACCCAAATCTAAGTAAGTAAATAAAAAGCTAAATGAACAAAGCAGGTATGTTACTTTTTTTTAAGATATATTTATTTATTTATTTGAAAGTCAGAATTACACACAGAGAGAGGAGAGGCTGTTATATATTAATGTTAGCCATTGCAAAGCACACCGGACACCGGAGTAAGGGAAAGGGTTTATTGGGGAACACCCTACAGACCGGAGAGAAGGGGCGGCGAAGGAAAAAGAGAGAAGGAGATTGTAAGAGAGAGAGACAGAGGCTGGGAAAATTGGATTTCCATGTGCAGAATCATGAAGCAAGACCCCCACCTTTCAACTTACATAGAATTTTTAAAAAATCATATTTTGCTAACTTTATGTTAAATATTGATTGAAACAAAAATTATCAATGAATGTTAAAACTGGTAGGTAAAAGTTTGGGGAATAAAAAATATTTACCTGGTTTCAAAGTATCTCTCTGCATATGATTTATTAATTACTAAGGGAAAATATTTACAGTGGAGAAATCTACCAGAACCATTTTAGCCATGTGATTACAGCTAACATCACCAATAATTGGACAAACATCATGTGCCTCTTTTTTTATGATTTATTTATTTATTTGAAAGAGAGTTACTAGACAGTGAGAGAGACAGAGAGATACTTTCCATCCACTGGTTCACTCCCCAGATGGCTGCAATGGCCAGGGTAAGCCAGGCCATAGATAAGAGACAGGAGATTCATCCAGATCTCCCATGTGGGTGCAGAGACCCAAACACTTGGGCAATCTTCTGCTGCTTTCCCAGACACATTAGCAGGGAGCTGGATCAGGAGTGGAACAACCAGGACTTGAACCAGTTTCCATATGGGATGCTGGCACTGCAGTTCATGGCTTAACCCACTGCACCACAGCGCCAGACCCATCATGTGCCTCTTGATGTGATGTGTTGAAAAGAACACAGTATCACATCTACTTTCCTCTCTGCTGTGCATGACCTGAATCTCATCAGGCTAGGCATCACACAAATTCAAATTGAGTGAAAGTCTATAAAATAATAGGTACTCTAAAATTGCTGATGTTATGACAGAAAAGATTGGGGAGTTATTCCAGATTAAGGGACACTCAAGAAACCAGACAGTAAGGCACAATTCTTAATCTTGAATTAAATTTTAGACCAGGAAAAGACAGTTATGTAGGACATTATTGGAACAGTTAATGAAATTCAAATATGGGCTCTGGATGAAAAATGCTAATGTAAAAATTGTATTTTTCAAATTTTGGCCATTTCACTAGGTACACAAAAGAATGCCTTTGATTTTAGGAAGTATACAGTGAAACACTAAGAGTCAAGGAGGGCTATGATGTCTTCAACTGCTTTCAAAGGTAAGCAACATCTTTATAAAGAGAATGAAGGATAAAGAAAATGGAGGAAAAATGTTAACAATCCAGATTAAAAAAAAATACATGGTAGGGAGGGCAGCTTGCCTAGAAGTTAAGATGCTGATTAGGGTGCCTGCATTCCATATCATAATGTCTGCCTTGGATTTCTGACTCCAGCTCCTGATACCAATTTCCTGCTAATTGACTCTGGGAGGTAGCAGTGATGATTTAGAGTAATTGGATCCTTGTCACCCACATGGTAGACCTGAATTAGGTCCTGATTCCTGGCTCTATCATATTTTTTATGTTATTAAATTAAAATATAGCAGTAATTACCATAATATGAGCATCTGTTCCAACAATATTACATATATCATCTTACTTTTTTTAAAAAAGATTTATTTGAAAGGCATAGTTATAGAGAGGCAGAGAGAGATAGAGAGACGGAGAGAGGGAGATAGATGAGAGAAAGAGGGAGAAGGTGGGAGGAGAGATCCTCCATCCGCTGGTACACTCCCCAAATGGCCAGAATACAGATAACATTAAAGTAGTTTGAAAAATTAAAAATATGGTGTTGGGAAGCAGAAAAGATCTCCATATATCCTGAATTTTTTGTTTAGATTCTTATTCTACTTTAATGAAAACTGTCACAGCAAAATTCAGAAATCCAACCAAAAACAAAAACCAAATTCTTGCAAATACCTCTTGTTTTGAAATTTTTCAAAGTTCATTTTCTTTTTTTTTTTTTTTTTTTTTTTTTTTTTGACAGGCAGAGTGGACAGTGAGAGAGAGACAGAGAGAGAAAGGTCTTCCTTTGCCGCTGGTTCACCCTCCAATGGCCGCCGCTGCAGCCGGCGCACCGCGCTGATCCTGGCAGGAGCCAGGAGCCAGGTGCTTTTCCTGGTCTCCCATGGGGTGCAGGGCCCAAGCACCTGGGCCATCCTCCACTGCACTCCCTGGCCATAGCAGAGAGCTGGCCTGGAAGAGGGGCAACCGGGACAGAATCCGGCACCCCAACCGGGACTAGAACCCGGTGTGCCGGCGCCGCAAGGTGGAGGATTAGCCTATTGAGCCACGGCGCCGGCTCAAAGTTCATTTTCATATTGAGCTATCTAGAATGTAACTAGCCACTCACAGTAGCTCTATGTAGGTAGCCACTGCCAACACATGAGTCTCTGGGTCAGATTGTGACATGCCCATAACAGTTTCTGTTATTTTACTCATTTCTTCAGGAAACACTTGAGAAAAATATATACTGCCTACAAATCAATCAATTAACAAGATTTATTTTATACATATCCCAGGATGCATGCATAATTCAACCATCTATATTCAAGTCTGCAAAGAATTACAAATAACATATTTATTTAGAATCATCTAATCCAAGGGGATGTATAATTTTTACTGGATTTACATCTGCTGATGTCAGACTCAATAAAAAAAATAGAACATTCAAAATTGTTTAATTTCTTTCACCAGCCCAACGCCTACTATCATATAACAAAAAAGGGTCTATTTTTAAAGTAGTCTTAATGGTTCTATGCATATCTGGGTCAGGTTTTTAAAGAAACAACACATTTGTCAGATTTTTTCTCCTTGTTTCTTCTATTCTGAAAAAGCTGGCATACTGCCAAACAGAAAATTCTGAAAACTGGAAATGTGATTTGTGTTATTTGTATTGCAATCTTTAGTATGTGATCATTCCAATGATTCACAATGAATCACAATTAAAACTAAATTGGTTTTGATAAAACAGCATTCATTCAAAATGTAAAGATACTTTTAGCCCCTACTTAACA
Source organism: Oryctolagus cuniculus (assembly GCF_051225735.1). Lineage (NCBI taxonomy): Eukaryota > Metazoa > Chordata > Mammalia > Lagomorpha > Leporidae > Oryctolagus > Oryctolagus cuniculus. The sequence continues at coordinate 57,088,667 of NC_142868.1, read as the reverse complement.
TTTCTCCATCCTCCTCTCCCTTGCCCCTCTTCCATCCTTTTTCTGTCATGACTCACACTGGTTCTGGATTTCATACAAGCTTTTTTTTTTTTTTACGATTTATTTATTTGGAAGGCAGAGTTACAGAGAGGCAGAGGCAGAGATAGAGATCTTCCATCTGCTGGTTCACTCCCCAAAAAGCCACAATGGCCAGAGCTGGGCTTACCTGAAGCCAGTAGGCAGGAGCTTCTTTCAGGTCTCCCACACAGGTGCAGGGGCCCAAGGACTTGGGTCATCTTCCACTGCTTTCCCAGGAACATTAGCAGGGAGCTGGATTGGAAGTGGAGCAGCCGGGACTCAAACCGATGTCCATATGGGATGCTAACATGGCAGGTGGCAGCTTTAGCCACTACGCCACAGAGCCGGCTCCTTCATACAAGTTTTATTTATTTTTTTAGATTTATTTTTATTTATTTATTTGAAAGACAGAGTTAGAGAGAGAGGTAGAGACAGAGAGAGAGGGGTCTTCCATCCACTGGGTCACTCCCCAAATGGCTGCAACAGCCAGAACTGAGCTGATCCAAAGTTGGGAGACAGAAACTTATTCCAGGTCTCCCAGGTGGGTGCAGGGGCCCAAGGACTTGCGTCACCTTCTACTGCTTTCCCAGGCCATAGCAGAGAGCTGGATCAGAAGTGGAGCAGCTGAGACTAGAACTGGCACCTATGTGGGATACCAGTACTTCAGGATGGGGCTTTAACTCACTGTACCATAGTGCCGACCCATATAAGTTTTAAAAGTTAAGTGTTGCATACCTTGAGAAAAACTTTTGCTGTATTTCCAGTTATTTTAAGGCAATTTTATATAAAAATCCAAATAAGTAACTTATGGATATTGTTAACATTTATTTGGAAAAACTATAAACCTGAAAGTGTTTTGACAAAGCTCACTTCTTTATGAAAATTTAGACCTTTCCAACTTTCAGAGTTGGAGAACAATTAAAAGTGGTATTAAAGAGGTCCAATGTAATTGAGTTTTTTTAAATGAAAGCATGTATATTATAATAAAGTCAAACACTGTAATCATCAATTTTTGAAACTAACGTCTGTCTTATAAACATTTGTTTCCTCTTTTTCTCCAAAGATTTGAGTTTAGTTATGCTCTAAAAGGAACTTTAGTTGCTTATGTTAAGCTAGATAAGCTTAAAATTCACTAAATATCAGCAAAAAGTATTTTTTTAAAATTTACTTATTTATTTGAAAGTCAGAGTTACACATAGAGAGGGAGAGAGAGAGCAAGATCTTCCATCTACTGGTTCACTCCCTAGATGACTGCAATGGCCAAAGTGGGTCAACCCAAAAGTAGGAGCCAGGAGCTTTTTCTAAGTCTCCCATGTGGGTAGCAGAGGCCCAAACACTTGGGACATCTTCCACTGATTTTCCCAGGTCCTTGGAGGTGATCCAAAATGGAGTGTCAGGGACTCAAATCAGCGTTCACATGGAACACTGTTGTCTCAGGTGGTAACTTAGGCTACACTACTGTGCCAGCCCCAGCAAAAAGGTTTTTTTTTAAAGATTTATTTATTTATTTGAAAGTCAAGAGTTACACAGAGAAAGAGGCAGAGAAAGAGAGAGAGACAGAGAGAGGTCTTCCATCCACTGGTTCACTCCCCAATTGTCCACAACAGCTGGAGCTGTGCTGATCCAAAGCCAGGAGCCTTGAGCTTCTACCAAGTCTCGCACATGCGTGCAGGGGCCCAAGGACTTTGGCCATCTTCTATTCCTTTCCCAGGCCATAGCACAGAGCTGGATAGGAAGTGGAACAGCTGGGACTCGAACTGGCGCCCATATGGGAAGCTGGTACTGTAGGCGCAGCTTTACCCATTATACCACAGCATCAGCCCCAGCAAAAAGTTTTTTTTTAACAAAACATTCTGCATAAGAATATATTTATGATTTTCATATATTTAATCGACTAAAAACTAAAAGCCAGCTCCAAATTTTCCTTGGCAGGCAAACATAGCAAAAAAATTAAAGCGATCTGTTTTCTTGAGCATATAAAAGAGTATCACCTCTGCCTAGTGCATTGTAAAGTCCTGTACATCCATATGTGATTAGTAATACAATCAGTAAGTCTAATTACTTTTTTGAGGGAATGAGAATGTGACCATCAGATTGTGAAATAATTCAAGTGATTCATGTACATACAACATATCACATGTGCAAAAGCAAGTCAAACACAAGAAACATGATCTTGATGCTCCAGAATAAAAAATGAAATATGAATGTGGAATGACTAACAAGTAACTAAGCACTTACTCATTTGAAATGAATATGTCATGACAAATATGAAAAATATGTATTAAAAACACTTCTGTACTCAGATACTCTGCAAGCAATATTGTGAGATATTTCCCCACTAAACCCAATGAAACTGAAGAAAGTAAAATCAGAATGCACTGTTTCTTACTTGTTGACTCAACACACATTGACCAAATTCCACACAAAGTAGAAAATGACACAATCCCTGTAGTTCTAGAATTTCTAGAATTCTCCTGCTACAGGACAGAGAAATAGACACAAATAACACATCCGTGTGGTACGTCTCACAACTGAGATGCAGAAACTGAGTGCAATAGAATCACAAAAGTGGAAGAACGTAATCATGCCTACTGACATTACAGCATATTTCATCAAGAAGGTCAACTTTAAATGGCTAGAGCTGTGGTGTAGCAGGTGAACCACTGCCTACGATGAAAGCATTCCATATTGGAGTTCCAGATCTAGTGTGCCTGGGAAAGCAGCAGAAGATAGCTCAAGTCCTTGGGTCCCTACCACACATGGGGAAGACTGGGATGGAATTATGAGCTTCTGGCTTTGGCCTGAACCAGCCACACCTATTGCAGCCTCTGTGGAGTGAACCAGCAAATGAAAAGATCTCTTGCTGGTTTAGCGGTGTTGTCTATGTGTGGTTTGTTGTTTGTGTTAGCTGTGCAGGTGTGATCCTTTTAAAAAAAGCTTCATTGTTGGCAGTATGTCTTTCAGAAATTCTCAAAACACAATGTGCACCATATTTGATGTGAAGTTTTATCAATGTATATCTTATTGGACATTAAATATAAGTTCCTCTGGGGGAAAAATAAGAGAGAGAGAGAAAGAGGAAGGAAAAAAGAGAGGGAGAGAGAGAAGGAGGTATGGAAGGAAGAGAAAGAAAAAGAAAAGAAGAAAAGAAAAAAGGGAGGGAGGGAGGGAGGAAGAGAGAGAGAGAGAGGGAGAGAGAGAGAGAGAGACTGAGTTGAGTAAAACCTAGAAGAGAGTAACAGTTTGCCCAGCATACTGAGGAGCCACCAAATGATATGTAATCCTTTGTTTATTCATGTTGTCTGTTAAATTTTTTTCATACTATTTGCTGAGCTCTTTACTTAATGTAGAATTAATCATATGTGTATAAAGTTTATTGAAAATAGATCTTAGTAAAAAGTAAGAGTGGAAATAGAAGAGGGAGGAGGAAGAGGGGTGGAAGAATGGGTGGGAGGGTGGATATGGTGGGAAGAATCACCATGTTCCTAAAGTTGTAATTATGAAATATATGAAGTTTGTATTCCTTAAATGAAATGTTTCTGGGAAGAAAAAAGTAAATGACAACATTTGGACAAAAATACTTTCTGTTCATCAATGGAAATTTGAAAATAAGGAAAACAAAAAAATTAAACCACCTTTAAGTCTACCTACCTGCAAAGAACCACATACATGGTTTATGCCATGGGTTTCTTTTTTTTTTTTTAATTTATTTGACAGGTAGATTATAGACAGTGAGAGAGAGAGAGAGAGAGAGAGAGAGAGAGAGAGAGAAAGGTCCTCCTTTTCCATTGGTTCACTCCCCAAATGGCCGCCACGGCCAGCACTGCACCAATCCAAAGCCAGGAGCTAGGTGCTTCCTCCTGGTCTCCCATGCAGGTGCAGGGCCCAAGCACTTGGGCCATCCTCCACTGCCTTCCTGGCCCACAGCAGAGAGCTGGATTGGAAGATGGGCAGCCAGGTCTAGAACCATATGGGATGCCGGCACCACAGGCGGAGGATTAGCCAAGTGAGCCACGGCACCGGCCCCCTATGCCATGGGTTTCTAATAGCTTTGTAGTGTTACTGATCTTAAACAATGAACAACAAATGAGACAGTGCCCAATTTCCCTGTGATGGAGCACATTTCCCACAGCTCTCACCCGAATTTTCTTCACGTATTTTTCACAACAATGCATTCTTCTCAGATTGGATTCCTTCAGAGCGATTAAATGTTCCCTTGACTTGGCAGACATTTCTTTGATTTTATGCTGGGTGGTTGGCACTTTTTACTTTTGGCACTAATAAAGGTAGTTATCTTTTTCATTGTTATTGTTTCCTATTCTTGTTTATCTTCAGACATACTGATCCCTTCTTGAGAAAGGGTGTAGAAGCTTGCTCTTTAAAAAAGCATCGTCACAAATCTAGAGCACATTTTCTTCTTTTAGTGCAGAACAAGTACAAGGAGTGGCACTGCTGGGTCACGAAGTACTGTTTAATGGTGTCTGACAGATAGGGCAAATTGCTTTCTAAAAAATGTCAATTTTCTGGCAAGTATTGTGGTGCAGTGGGAAAGCCACCTGTGATGCCAGCATCCCATATGGACACAGTTTTCATGTCCTGACTGCTCCAGCTCCTTGCTAATGGCCTGGGAAAAGCAGTGGAGGACAGCCCAAGTGCTTGGGCACCTGCTGCCAATGTAGGAGACTCAGAAGAAGCTCCTGGCTTCAGCCTGGCCCAGTCCTGGCCATTGTGGCTCTCTGGGGAGTGAACCAGTGGATGAAAAATCTCACTTTATCTCTGTCTCTCTGTCTCTCTCTGTGTCTCTCTCTCTCTCTCTTTCAAACAAAATGCATAGATCTTTTAAAAAAGAAAAAAGAAAGAAAGAAAAAGAAAAATGCCAGTTTTTATTCCTACTAGAAGTATTTTAAATGCTATTTTCTTGCATGCTTAATAACCTGGGATATTATCTTTCAAATTTGCAAACAGTTGAAGGGTTTTAAACAGCCATGGTGATAAAAATAAGACTGAACTTTGTTGTTGCTCCTGCAGTACAGAGGATAAGCTGAACATGTGCGCCTCTTGTGGTTTATAGTCAGGAAGACAAGGCAGGTAGTTGGTGCAATAATCTAGATGATAAATAACAACAAAAATGTGGCAGAAGGAAGAAAAGAGAAGGAAAATAATTTGGGATAAGGTAAGATACATGAGTACAAATATTATGACCAGAACAGGATGTTGGCAAGGGAGAGTTCAAAAATAATTTGGAAAATTACTGCTATCTATAAAGCACTCTATACTCATTAGCTCATATAAATCTCAGAAGCACGTTTAGATGGTAAGTGTTATTATTCTGAATTTCAGATATGTAAAAGTTTGTAAGGATTTTTACCCACTTGCGTTTCACACTCTAGGCTGGTTGTTTCCCCTACATCACACTGTGCTACACCAGCTCCTAAAATGATGTCTGCTTTTCTAACTTGAGAATCGTGGTGAAGAACCCATTAACCAACCTGAAAAAGTGAAGATAAAGAGACAGTGAAGAAAGAAAGATAGTAAACACAGCCATGCATTGAATATGAAGTGCTTGTGAGACATACAGTTGTGGGATGAAGTACAGAAATGGAAATATGCATTTGGAATTTAAGTGGGAGAACTGATTCATAAATTTTAAAATTGGATAGTTTCAGGATACTGCTTTCACAAAATATATCTGGATCACTAAGTAAGGCAAACTACTGTGAATTGTATGTAACAAATATACTATGTGAGTATAGATTATATTTATCAATATGATTTCCTTCCCTCAAGTGAACTGCCTCTACAAAAGATAATATCTAATCTATATACTCTGTCCAGAACAATATTACTCATGGTGAAAAAGAAAAGACCGGGAGGGAGAAGGCAGAGAGGAATATCCTGTAAAGGAGAGATGTTTGCAATGTGTAAACTGAATGAAGTTGCTAAAAAGTGAGCTTTAAAATTATCTGTGTTGCAAATATTCTCGTTCTGATTTTGTAATAATCAGGACAGGCTAAACATTTGCTATATTAAGACCATTCATGTGTTCCCCAGACCTACTTCTTTACCTATGTCTGGTCTTACAAATGCTGGTGACAAAATAGAAAAATATGAAAAAGAAAAAAATCTGTGTGGACAATGTTTAGAAGATGTGGCCAAAGAAGAAAAAGAAAGAAATCTTTCGTTAAGCATGACATGTCAGAATTTGGCTAACCTCTTCTCTAGCCAAAAAGAGCATGCAAGTGAATTGAAACCATTCACAAATTTAGGCAAAAGGTCATAGCTGATTAAAACAATACTGAATGTTTGGCATTTTTACATACTTTTAAAATAATCAGATCTTCATTAGGTCAATAATAATACAATTACTTTTTTCTTACCCAAAATCTTTAGCTTATTGCTTTTCCAGATCAGAATATTTCTACTTGCTTGTAGAATTGATCATTCATTTATCCATGTCTGTTGTATGTAGCACAATATAACTTTTTCTTAGACTTCCTACTTTCTTTTGTGATATTTCATCATTTCTAGTAATCTACTCAAATTTATGTAAAATATTCAGAAAATGTGCAAATCAGCTGCTTTCTGTTATCAGTTATCATCTTCAATAGAAAGAAAGATAACACTAATGCCTACCATTTGTGGTTTATTTTCATGTCTTTGAAAATGGCATGAAAATAACAGAAATAAGTTAACCAAATTTTAGTAGTCATAGATGCAATAATTTAAAAACAATGTTATTTGGAAAATAAATAAATAGTAACAATCTAATGGCTTCCTGTCAAGTACTTTCCTAGTTTCTGTTACTCAAATTTTACCAAATATCCTCACTTCATATTTTTTATGTATTTGTTTTTGTTCTTGTTTTATATAAACGCCTCTTCCTAGTAATAGAAATTAAAAATCATGGGGCCAGTGTTGTGGTATGGTGGATTGAGCTCCAGCTTGTGACACTGGCATACCATATTGAAGTTCTGGTTTGAGTCCTGGCTGCACACTTCCAGTTCAGCTCCCTGCTAATGCACCTGGGAAGGCAGCAGAAGATGATCCAAGTATTTGGGACCTGTCATCCATGTGGGGAACAAGGACAGAGTTCCTAGCCTCCGGCTTCGGCCTGACTCAACCCTGGCTGTTATGATTATTTGAGGAATGACCAAGTAGATGGAAAGCCTCTTTCTCTCTCTGCTTCTCTCTCTGTCTGTCTTTCTCTCTCTCTCTCTTTCTCTCTCTGCATTTCAAATAAATAAAATAAAATCTTTTAAAAAAAAGCAAATTAAAAATAACATCTGTAATTCTTTTAATTTTCAAGCTTTAATGAAACCTATATAAAATATGAAAGAAAATGAATTGCAGAATTGTTATAATGTTCCAAATAGTAACTGGCCATCCAGATAGATATCCTCTTTTTCTCTTTATTTTTAACATATTTTATTTTCTATATATTCCTAGTTCTTGTAAACCTCTACAATGATAATGATAATGTATGGAATTCTACATTGATAATCTATGCTTCTGTAAGTGGACTGGCAGACTAACAGCAAAAAGAAAAATTAAAATAATATTTAATAAAATTAAAATGTTAATAGATATCAGTAAGTAGTACTTATAAATTAGTAACTATTAACTAGTATTTCATTATTTTCATAAGAATCCAATACTATCAATTAGATTTTGCTTTTATTTTGATAAATAATGACATTTTGATTATGTGAAATGTATCAATCAGAGTTTGAATCAGCACATGACTGTTGTGTTCTGACAGTGGTAGGGGTCATTAATCAGGCAACATGACAATAGGTGCAAATCAGCCTGTTCCAGGCAAACTGGATTTGCTGCAACTCTCCCAACAATTCCCTGTCTTTGAGATTTTCTTCTAGGAGAAAGTCAAGTGACAAAAACAATATACTTTCTGTCAGCAACCCATATCAAGAATATTTAACTTTAAAACTTTAGTTTTGGTTTCTTGTAGTTGATCTTGTTAGATTTTTTATGTCAACCATCACATCCTCTCTATTGTCCCTTCCTTTTTTATACCTATAGAACTTATTATACGATTTATATTTATTGCTAATGGGCAGCATTCCTCTTTGTCCTGAAGGTTCATTTTTTCTCAAATTCTACCTTGTATGTTGCTGTTAATTAGTTTAAGCCACTTCGATATTCATTTAGGATGTGTATATACTCTCTTATGTTATATTTTCTGCTAACCTTACTTCCAAAACAAACTTGATTCATATCACATAGGAGGCTTTGTCCAGTCTTCAGCCCTTCCCTAGCCTTTCATGTGAGCACCCATTGAGATCCATAGAAAGGAGTCTGTGAATTGATATTATTTCCCCTTATGTCTGTAATTTGCAGTGTTCCTATACTCTCATACTGGTTCACACCTGGCCCTTAGTGGTTTGTTAAAAGTTTCTTTGTTTTGACTGCATACACGCATATTTATTTTTGAAATTTATTTGATTGAAAGGGGAAGAGCACTCTCTTCTCTTTCCAAGTATCCACAGTGACCTGGGTATGGCAGGGTGAAACCAGAGTTGGGAGCTCAATCCCGGTCCCTCTGTAGGTAGGAGACATTCAACTACTTGAGCCATTGCTGTCTTCCAAGATATGCTTCAGCAGGAATCTGGAAATTGGGAGAAGAGCCTGGACACAAACTCAGGCACTCCAATTTAGGATGTGGGCAGCCAACCAGCATCTCAACTGCCACACCAAATGCCCACCTCCATATACCAATTTTAGAGCAGATTTTAAGTCATCTAAAAACTGGCAGCAGCTTTTACCTGCTTCTCTGATGGTCCTAGCTTCTTCCTGTACTCAACTCCAGGTAAACTAATCCTCACAACTGTCCTCTATGGAAATGTCTGCATTTTCTTGGACTGCAGGCTATCAGCTGCCTTGTGTCAGTTTTATAATGGGCTCAAAACATTTATAACTTTGATATTACAGTAGGAGTTTGTTATTTCCAGCTTTCTGCATTGTAAGCAAAAGCTAGACACCTCTTCATTAATTTTTAACTTTTTATGCCTCTTAAAGGCTCGATAAGATAGCTACTTCTACTCTCCTTATCACTTACTTTTCCTTTTATATTTTCCACCTTTGTATCTACCCACAATGCCTTTTGGAAAAGTTTCTTGAACTAATTGCTTTTGTCATGAATTCATTCTTTAGCCTTAACCTTTTATTAATTTATCTTCTCTATCAAGTGCTTTATTTCGTATTATTTTAGGTCCAATATTTAGACTTGGTTCTTTTTTTAAATTTCTTTTATAATACCCATACCCTCCTCTGTTTCTTGAGAATATTTATTTTGTGCACATTTTGTTCATAGTAGGCCATGAAATTACTTCTAGTATGAATTTTGTAGCAGTCTTTCTTTTATAATGGTGATTTGGCCAAATTTTTGTTTTTCTTCAACATTGCTATTTTTTTTAACTTTTATTTAATGAATATAAATTTCCAAAGTACAGCTTATGGATTACAATGGCTCCCCCCCCCCCATAACTTGCTATTCTTTTAAGGGATAATCTACCTCAGCTGGTAATATATGCTAGGAGCTAAATCCTTACCTATGTTCTTTCTTGAGAGTTCAAGGAGGAAGAGCAGAAATGGAGGAAACATCTCAAGAGACAGAACTTTTCATGTACTATTGTCCAAGCCTTTGTGATAGTGGAAATGTTCTATATTTGTGATCTCCAATATAACATGGGACTCTTGATTCCTTCCAATGTGATCAATGGGATTGAAGAACTGAATTTTTATTTTATTTTAATAACCAACTGTAACTAATGACTATCACATTAGACTACATAGCTCTAGTGCATGGTTGAATTTTACCAAAACTCTACCTTGAGTCTTATTTCCCTAGAGATAAAGTCTGAGATGAAGACTTTTCTGCATGTGATTTGTCAAGCAATGCTTTCAGGAGAAACAAGAGTGAAGAAAGCTAGAAATCAATGGGAAAAGAAGCAAAGCAAGAATGAAATCTCAGCTGGAAATTATTTTCAGTCTTATCCTTGAGAAAACACGAAAGCACAAGTTGTACCACAGTTAGACTGACCTTGAGGCAAGAAGCCAGCATTTTATGCTTCCATGCACAGAGGAGACTTAGGTTGTTGCTTCCCAGGCAGGCAATTCTTGCCAAGGACAATTCCTCAAAGGAAGGGCAATGATAATGTGCATTGTTATCAGCAAATAAATACTAGAGCAACTGAGTGATAAGTGCACTGGGTGGTAAAAGCAACTGTTTTCCCTACATCCTCAATTTGTCATCCTTCTTGTAAGCTGCTCCACCCTTGACAGTACTCAGCTGTACTATTTTTCCCTAGTCCCTGCTGTTTTGTAAAATTCCACAATTTTCTTCTCTAATTGTAATTCTATCACCCGTGGAACATGGCAGATGTGAGAAGGAAGGATAAGAATCTACTTGGACTCCAGCCTGTCTGTAGTATTGCTGTCTTCTCCTCACCCCTACCAGGTTCCTTGACTCAATTGGCACTGGATATCCTTCCTTGTAAACAAAAGGATAGGCAATGATCTGTCTCCACGGCAACAGTAGGAAAAAAAGAGAACAACTGAAATCACCATCTCATCCTGTCTGGCATCCATTATTTTAGATCCTCTCCAATACTGGGCTTCAATTTCACACACGTACTGGCCATAGTTGCCTTCTCAAAAAACAGTCACAGATCCCATATTACATTTTAAGATTTACCTAGCACCTTTTCACTTGGGTGGCATCTTATGTATTTTATTCAGGAAAAAAAACAGGGTTGTTCTCCTTTGTTCCTCATCTTTGTGAAATAACTTTTCACTAACAATAAAAAAGATATTTGTTTGATATCAAAACAACCTTCAGAATATAGCTCTTATATTTTAAAAATATATGGTGGCTCACACTCCAGAGAAAATAGGCCAGAAGCATGGCTTTAAAATCCAGCCCCAGAAGCATACAAATGATTTTAATAAAGCATCTTAAAATTCTGGTAGCCTACCTTAACAATAGTTTCTTTCACATCACTACATAACAAAACACTAAAGTATCAAAAATGTACTTAACTGCATGAATCTTTTCCTCAGTCTTGAAGATTAAGAATGGAAGACTTTTTGAGGAAAATAAATTAGCAGTGAGTTAGAATGTTGATGTCAGTTAATCTTTTTCATCTGATCCAGTAATGACAATATATTCTTCCAGCCTGATGCCTTCGTCATTAAAAATTTACTTTCTGGGGAAGTGTTTGACTTTGAAGCTAAGACACTATTTGGGACAACTGCATCCTATGTTAGCATGCCTGGGTTTGAGTTCTGGCTTCACTTCTGACTCCAATTTCCTTCTAATTTACAGCCTGTGAGGAAAAAGGTGATGGTTCAAGTACTTGGGACCCTGCTATCTACATGTATTGAGTTCCTGTCTTACAGCCTCAACCTGCATCCCTGGCTGTTGAGGGCGTTTGGGGAGTGAATTAGCAGATAGGATCCCTCTCTGTCTTTCTTATCCTCTCTGCCTCTCAATTAAAAAAATTTAAGAAAAATGGCGTTTGAAAAATACTTTCTGGAGGCTGGTGGTGTTGTGTGGTGGGTTAATCCTCCAACTGTAATGCTGGCATCCCATTTGAGTCCCAGTTTGAGCCTGGCTGTTCCACTTCTGATCCAGCCTCCTGCTAATGTACCTGGGAAAGCACTGGATGATAGCATGAGTGCGTAGGCCCCTGCATCCACATGGGAGACCCAGAAGAAGCTCTAGACTCCTACCTTCAGCTTGGCATAACCCTGGCTGTTGCAGCCATTTGGGAAGCAAATTGGTGTATGGAAAAATCTCTTTGACTCTCTTCTCTCTCTCTAACTCTTCCTTTCAAATAAATAAAATTAAATCTTTAAAAAATTAATTAAAAATTTACTTTCTTATTTTTCTTCCCTAAATTTTCCATTATATTTAGAAACTCAGCTTTTGAATTGCATTTTAATAATTTTAAAAATTCCCATTTCATAAATGAAAGTATGTAAAAATCAAACCAATACAAGTCTATGTTTTCTTTACTGACAATCTGATTCAAATAACTTCTATCTAAAGTAGTAGCACAAAAATGAATTTTAGTGCATCTGAAGCCTAAAATGGCAGTTCATTATAATTGATATTCTTGGATACAGTTATTCACTAAAAAATATAAATGCTCAGTGCAGATATTATATTCACAAAATAATAAGAATATATCATTACAAGAATTTCCAAATACTCAGTATATAAAAAATTTCAGAAAAAAAATACTATTTATTTTGTTTTTATTTTTTGACAGGCAGAGTGGACAGTGAGAGAGAGAGACAGAGTGAAAGGTCTTCCTTTGCCATTGGTTCACCCTCCAATGGCTGCTGCAGCCGGCACGCTGCAGCCGGCGCACCGCGCTGAGCCGAAGCCAGGAGCCAGGTGCTTCTCCTGGTCTCCCATGGGGTGCAGGGCCCAAGTATTTGGGCCATCCTCCATTGCACTCCCTGGCCACAGCAGAGAGCTGGCCTGGAAGAGGGGCAACCGGGACAGAATCCGGTGCCCCAACCGGGACTAGAACCCGGTGTGCCGGCGCTGCAAGGCGGAGGATTAGCCTAGTGAGCAGCGGCGCCGGCCTACTATTTAGTTTAGATAGAAGTAGAAGGGATTTTACAAATACCACATCCCTAAAACTAACTAGACAGGAAATACATGTCCATGTTAGCCCATGTTTAAGCAGTTTGGTTATTAAAACAAAATCAGAGGATGGGTATTTGGTCCAGTAGTTAAGGTACTACTTGGGACACCCACATCCCATATGTTAGTGCCTGAGTTTGAGTCCTGGCTCTCCTTTCAATTCCAGTTAACTGATAATGTGCATGCTGGTAAGCAACGAATAATGGTTCAAGTATCTGGGTTACTGACACCCATGTGGGAGAACCAGATTGAGTTCCACACTCATGGCTTTAGCTTGGCCCAGCCCTGGCTGTTGCAGGCCTTTGAGGGTAAACCTGTAGATGGAAGATCTCTCTATCTGCAGTTTCAGTCTCTGTTACTTTCAAATAAAATGAAAATAATGTTTGGAAAAATATTGAAAATTAGTAAAGAACAAATTCAAGTTGCTTTACAAGTTGTTCAGTTACAGGTGTATCAAAATTTAGAACTTGACTATACTAATAAATAAGCGATCAGATATTTGAAAAATCATAGTTGTGAAAACATAATTTTTTAAAGATTTATTTATTTATTTGAAAGTTAGAGTTACATAGAGAAAGGAAGAGAGAGAGAGTGCGCCCGCAAGCTTCCATCCTCTGGTTCACTCTCCAGATGACTGCAAAAGCCAGGGCTGGGCCAGGACAAAGCCAGGAGTCAGAAGCTTCTTTCGGATCTCCCACATGTGTTCAGGGTCCCAGCACATGGGCCATCTTCCAGTGCTTTCCCAGGCATATTAGCAGGGAGCTGGATTGGAAGTGGAGCAGCTCGGTCTCAAATCGGCCCCCATGTGGTATGCCAACATTGAAGGCAGTGGTTTTACCCACTATTCCACAATGCTGGCCCCTAAGCATAGAATCTTAATGTTTCAAAGAGAAGCCCTACCTATATTGATCAGCCATAATCCCATGAATGGGAAAAGTCTTCTACTTTAATAAATTACTGTGAACCAGGGAACCATGAGGCGGCCTTTATAAAGCTAATCTTATTTTCCACTAACAAGTTTTGATGGATGATCACCTCTAAATTTAACTCTTGATTGATGGCATTGAATATTTTAGTGACTGTATTCTACGCATATCAGAATCTATAGACTTCTAAAAGCAGAATCTTGACTGAAGTAAATTAAGACCTGAAGTCCACAGCATCACATAATTTCAAAGAATTATGAGGCTGAAAATGAACTTCAAAGTTTATCTAGTTCAATACCCTTGGTCATTTCTCAGTAAGGGCCATTAAGATTAAGAGAGACCTCAGATTTTTACTCAAATGAGTTTAATCTAAATTATAAATTTCAGATAATTTCAAAGTAACACCATAAATAATTTAAGTAAAATTTAAATAATGAATAAAAGCTGTTTAATTGAAGTTGAAATATACTTCAATTTAATTTTTATATTTAATTATTAAGAAAAACCTTTGATAAAATTTAAACATTTTTGTAAAAAAGGAGTAAGATTAATTTAAGAAAAATGAGCACATACATTTTGACATTTAGAGCACCTATAACCTCATTGTTCAAATAATTAGTTAAAAATTTGTATACATTTTGAAATTAGACCATATATAAAAGTAGATGAACTTCAGGATTAGAAACTGATATAAATACATAGCTTTAAATTTAAAAACTGGATTGAGGCGGCACCATGGCTCACTAGGCTAATCCTCTGCCTGCGGCGCTGGCACACTGGGTTCTAGTCCCAGTTGGGGCACTGGTTCTGTCCAGGTTGCTCCTCTTCCAGTCCAGCTCTCTGCTGTGGCCCAGGAGGGCAGTGGAGGATGGCCCAAATACTTGGGCCCTGCACCCGCATGGGAGACCAGGAGAAGCACCTAGCTCCTGGCTTCGGATCAGCACGGTGCACTGGCCACAGTGCACCGGCCGCAGCAGCCACTGGGGGGTGAACCAACGGCAAAGGAAGACCTTTCACTCTGTCTCTATCTCTCACTGTCCACTCTGCCTGTCAAAAAAAAATGGATTAAAATGTATGTACATATCATTTTTTTTTCCAGTTCTCTTTCATTCAGAGTAGAGTCTGAACATTCTCCACATTAGGATATATTTACCTACAATATCATTTTAGCAGCTACAAGTATGTCATTTAATTCATATTTTGAATTTAACCAAATCCTTTATTACTATTTATACATTTTCCATGTCTATTTGTTTTGAATGATTATATGCTGTATCTACATGTAAATAATTATCCATATCCTAAAAAAATAATTTTAGAATGATTTGAAGTAGAAGAACTTTTAGGATGGAGAGAGAGAGAGAGAGTCTCCAGATGTTCAAGGAAAGGGGCCCATATGGTGGCACAGCATTGAGCACCAATTTGTGTCCTATCTGCTCCACTTACAAGCCAGCTCTTTCCTAATGGCCTGGGGAAAGCAGTAAAAGATGGTCCAAGTCCTTGGGCCCCTGCTACCCACATATGAGACATGGATGAAGCTCCCAGCTCCTGGTTTCAGCATGGCCCAGTTCTGGCTGTTGAGGCAATTTAGGGAGGGGACCAGCAGATAGAAGATCTTGCTCGCTCTCTGTCTCTCCCTCTCTGTAACTCTTTCAAATAAATAAATAAAGCTTTGGAAAAAATAGAAGTTCAAAAAAATGCATGTTGTGAAAAACTACACACAATATTTCAAGATTATTTTGTACAAAAACTAATACTAACATGTTATAACATGCTCAAACATAATCTTCGGCACTAATAAGGATATGACATCAGTCTGAAAACAGCCCCTATCAGAGAGATAAGAATTCTGCTAAAATTGAAACAAAAATGAACTCTAATTTATGATGAAGCTTGGGTGAAAGAATGATGAAATCACTGATGCTTTAGAAAAAGTTAATAGAAACAATATCTCAAAGAAATAAGTAGTTGATAATGGATAACTCTTTTAAAATTAATGATATAGGCCAGTGCTGCGGCTCTCTTGGCTAATCCTCCACCTGCGGTGCCGGCACACCGGGGTCTAGTCCCGGTCAGGGCGCCGGATTCTGTCCCGGTTGCTCCTCTTCCAGTCCAGCTCTCTGCTGTGGCCCGGGAAGGCAGTGGAGGTTGGCCCAGGTCCTTGGGCCCTGCACCCCATGGGAGACCAGGAGGAAGTACCTGGCTCCTGGCTTCGGATCAGCGCGGCCACAACACACTGGCCGTAGCGGCCACTTCGGGGGTAAACCAACAGAAGGAAGACCTTTCTCTCTGTCTCTCTCTCTCTCACTGTCTAACTCTGCTTGTCAAAAAAAAAAAAAAAAAAAAAAAAAAGTAATGAGATGATGGGGCCAGTCCTATGCTTTAGCGGGAAAAACTGCAGCCTGCAGTGCCAGCAGCCCATATGGGTGCTAGTTCAATTCCCAGCTGCTCCACTTCCAATCCAGCTCTCTGTTATGGCCTACAAAAGCAGTAGATGATGAACAAAGCATGATGCACCAGCATGGGAGATCTGGAAGAAGCTCCTGACTCCTGGCTTTAGATACCGCAGCTCTGGCAGTTGTGGCCATCTGGGGAGTGAACCAATGAATGGAATACCTCTCTCTCTCTCTCTCTCTCTCTCTCTCCCTATGCCTCTCTGTAACTCTGCCTGTTAAATAAATAAATAAATCTTAAAAAGGAATGAGATGATATTTAAAATGATGCCCAAAGCAGCAGACTCTCCACATCGATTTGCAAGGAAAAAAATCTTGCTCATGCCCTAAGTGAAGAGAATCAACAATTAACAGACAAACCTATAGACATCTCAACTGATTGTTCACACAGCTGTGACTGAAAAATTAAAGTGAAGCAAATTTGCTGCTCAGTGAGTGCCAACACTGCTGCATCTCAGTTGGCTGAGAACAAGAGAAAAACTTTCACGGGAAATTTTTGAACCAGTGAAATCAAAATATTCAGGCATTTCTTCAGAGAACTGTCATGACAGATGAAATGTGGCTTTATTGGCAAGATCCTTAAGATGAAGTACAA
The DNA here is from genome assembly GCF_051225735.1 of Oryctolagus cuniculus. Taxonomy (NCBI): domain Eukaryota; kingdom Metazoa; phylum Chordata; class Mammalia; order Lagomorpha; family Leporidae; genus Oryctolagus; species Oryctolagus cuniculus. Next base: position 57,071,963 of record NC_142868.1, on the reverse strand, counting down.
GCAAACAATGTCTACCAAGGCACACAAGTGTTCCAGTCAAAGAGCAAAGATCATAGTAAGAGTTGAGTTTCTTGGGGACAAAGCATTCCGCTTATACACTTGTCAGAAGGCCAAAATGTGGTGACATCTGCTTATTAGAGAGCATTTTGAGAAAGCTAGCCAAAGCTTTAGCAGAAAAACACCCAGGAAACCTCACTGGAGAATCCTTCTCCACAATGACAATTCCATTACTCATTTTTGTCATCAAACAAGGGCAATTTTGCTAGTTTTTCTATGGGAAATCACTAGGCATCCACCCTACAGTCCTGATCTAGCTCTTTCTATATGTTTTGTAATTTTAAAATCCTTACAGGTTAGTCACTATCCTTCAGTTGATAACATAAATAACACCACAATGACATGGTTAAATTCCCAAGATCCTCAGTTCTTTGAGGTTGGACTAAAGGACCAGCATCATTACTTAAAAAAGTGTCTTCAACTTGATAGCGTTTATGTTAAGAAATAGTCTACAGTTTTAGGTTCCTTTGTGTATCTTAAGTATGTCATAGCTATTTTTTTCAGGAACAGATAATGGAAATTATTCAAACTTCACTTACCAAATTCAACTATAATCTATAACAAAAAATTTCTGAATAGAGACATTATAGCTCTAGTTGGAGGGTACAAATCATAGGAAATAATACTTATTTTAGAGTTTTTTAATTTAATACTATATCAGTACATGCCATTGAGTACATTTTCTTCCTTGAATGTTTGTTCCCTTCTTCATAAAGAGGCAACACAATGAGGGCAGGAGATTAAAGAATAAAACCCGGAAGATTTGACTTGATTTTAAATTCTTTGAACTTGCAGTCTGTGATTCATTTGGAGAAGACATAGAATTGATATTAAGGCATTTCCTTTGAAATTGCATTAGGCCTTATGAGTAGATGTTTCTATAGCTATTAACTATCATCTTTTATTTTTATAAACTCCCTTTTTGCCATTGCTTCACCTCATAGAGAAGGCTGTTTGAGAGATAATCAAGCCAAACATATGTAATTTATAATTAAGATTTTTTGTATTTGCTGTTTATTTCAGTATGTTTTCATAGTTGGGATATAGGGGACGCTATGGAAAGATTTTTTTTTTATTTAAACAGGTTCACTGAACTAGTGGTTGGCAAAGTTCTTCTGTACAGATCCCAGTAGTAAATATTTTTAGCTTTTCAGATTATAATATCTCTATCACAGCTACTCACCTCTATCCCAGTAGTTTGAAAGCTACCAAAGACAATACATTAGGAAACGGCTGAAGCTGTGTTTCAACAAAACTTTAACAGAAGCAAGTATTGGTTACATTTGACCCAGGGACTGTGGTTTACCCTCTCTTTACTCAACCCCCCTTCCATTTCAACTCTACAAAAACTTAAATCACCACAGTTTGTTACTGGATGAAAAACATTTGCTTTTTCCATTTTATTTTCTAGAATGCTTTAAACAATTCTATAGGAAAAGTGTTGACAAAATAAAAGTGACTTTCAACATTTTTTCCTTTTCAATAATCCCATTGTAGTTCTCTATGTTTTCTGCTTTCTTTATCAAAGTGTTTATTAAAGTGGCCAGTCTACACCAAATGCACAACCCTGTGGAATTTGTCACCTCTTGAGTTCTTCAGTGGTGGTCTCTAACTTTCCAGATCTGTCTTCTACATAGTTTCAAGTCTCCAAATTGGTTCAACCTGTATAGGCACCGAGGTTTCTAGTCTGGTCCCACTGGGAGGCAGGGTCTGTACAAGCACAGCATATGCCTTGTCCCTTCTAGTTCAACACTGATTCTTTTGTTACTCTGATGCAGTTCTTCGTGTGTGGTACAGAACATATCTCAGATTTCTCTAGATCTGCCTCATGCTTGTCAAGGCTAGTGTTGCTCCCATTTCTGCTACATGTATTATTAATTTATACCACAAAGATTTTGCTCTACCCAGAATGGGAAAAAATTGTGTAGTTTTGCTCTCTTTGATTGTTTGACATAAATGCTCAGTATAATTATTCAGAAAATAACCATAGAATGTGTAACAATAGGATGGACATGCTCCAAAAAGTCTGATTTTAATCATTTTGTAAATGATAAAATCCAAACCAGATTTATATTAATATGAGTAAAAATAAATTTCACGCTTAACTTAAATTTTCCACAATATTTAACAAACAATGGAAACTGCATGAAAATAGAATATTGTCAAATACCAAGTATAATTTCCCAATATTTAACATTTTAGAAAATCACATCTATTTCTTTTTCTTTTTTTTTTTTTTTTTTTTTTTTTTTTTTGACAGGCAGAGTGGACAGTGAGAGAGAGAGACAGAGAGAAAGGTCTTCCTTTGCCGTTGGTTCACCCTCGAATGGCCGCCACGGCCGGCGCGCTGCGGCCGGCGCACCACGCTGATCCGATGGCAGGAGCCAGGAGTCAGGTGCTTTTCCTGGTCTCCCATGGGGTGCAGGGCCCAAGCACCTGGGCCGTCCTCCACTGCACTCCCGGGCCACAGCAGAGGGCTGGCCTGGAAGAGGGGCAACCGGGACAGAATCCGGTGCCCCAACCGGGACTAGAACCCGGTGTGCCGGCGCCGCTAGGCGGAGGATTAGCCTAGTGAGCCGCGGCGCCAGCCCACATCTATTTCTAGAATAAAAATATTTGAAAATTTTCTTCAATTACGTTAATGTTCACAACTATCTTTCTACTGCTTATTTTTCCTAAATATGTAACATGGTGGAGCATCTCCTGTTTTTTCAAAAAAATCTGTACATATACTTCTAGCTACTCTCTTTTCCACTATTATCCAGCTTTTTACCCTACAAAGTTACTGAAAGCACTATTGTCAAGGTAGGTATAAATTCTTTTTTGATTGGTCTCCTGGGGAGTTTTCACCACTTGTTGATCGCTCTTTTCCTTGAAACACTTTTTTCACTGTCTTCCATAATTCATTCTTTTTTTTTTTACTTTTTAAAATTTTATATAAAAGGAACAAATTTCATGTATTTCATATATACAGTTTAAAACATAATTGTACTTCCCATCCTACTCTCCCTCACCCCCTCATTTCCACCCTCTCTCTTCCTTATCTTCCTTTTCTTATTTTTCTTTCACTTTTTATAATGACATACTTTGAGTTTACTTTATGATCACATGCTTAACCTTCTACTAAATAAAAAATTCAACAGCACAAAAATCACTGTTCCTCAAGAGTACAGACAATGGCTATAAACAATAATTAAATCTCAAAATGTCAATTTTGTTGCTACACAGTACATTTTTGTACTCTTTGTACTAGTTACCACAAATCAAGGAAAACATATAATATTTGTCTTTTGGAGACAAGCTTATTTCATTAAGCGTAATGGTCTCCAGTAAATCCATTTTTGTTGCAAAAGACAGGATTTCATTCTTTTTCACAGTTGAGTAGTATTTTATTATTTGTATATATTAGAACTTATTAATCTAGTCATCAGTTGGTGGACTTCTGGGTTGATTCTATATCTAAGTTAAACTGCTATAAACAAGGTGGTACAGATAATTCTTTCTTGTGCTGATTTCATTTTCTTTGGGCAAATTGCCAGGAGTGGAATAGCTAGGTAATATGGTAGATCTATTTTCAAATTTCTGAGGAATCTCCATATTGTCTTCCATAATGGTTGTTCTAGTTTGCATTCCCATAAAAAGTATATTAGTGTATCTTTTTCCTCTACATCCCATTTCTTAACTGGATTGCTTGTTTTGTTCTTGATTTTTTTGAGCTCCTTATATAGTCTGAATATTAATCCTTTATCAGATGTATAATTTGAAAATATTTTCTCCCATTCTATCAGGAGCCTCTTTACTTTGTTGAATGTTTCTTAAACTGTGCAGAACCTCCTTTGATTAATGCAATCCCATTTGTCTATTTTTATGTAATTCTTTTTTTCTCTCAAATACATTTTAAAGGCCCTCTTTTGGATGCCTTTTTTTTGACAGGCAGAGTGGACAATGGGAGAGAGAGAAGAGAGAGAGACAGAGAGAAAGGTCTTCCTTTTGCCATTGGTTCACTCTCCAGTGGCCGCTGCTGCTGGTGCGCTGCGGTCGGCGCGTCGTGCTGATCGGAAGGCAGGAGCCAGGTACTTATCCTGGTCTCCCATGGGGTGCAGAGCCCAAGCACTTGGGACATCCTCCACTGCACTCCCTAGCCACAGCAGAGAGCTGGCCTGGAAGAGGGGCAACCGGGACAGAATCCGGTGCCCTGACTGGGACAAGAACCCGGTGTGCCGGCGCTGCAAGGTGGAGGATTAGCCTATTGAGCCACGACGCAGGCTTGGATGCCTTTCTAAAAAGGATTTTTGTTTATTTGAAAGGCAGAGTTAGAGAGAGAGGGGGAGACACAGAAAGAGATCTTCCATCCACTGTTTCACTCCTCAAATGGTCGCAATGGCAGGTCTAGGCCAGGTCAAAGCCAGAAACCAAGAGCTTTATCTACCTCTCCCACATGGGTACAGGAGCCCAATGATTTGGGCCATCTTTTCCTGCTTCACCAGGAGCTGGATCAGAAGTGGAGCAGCTGGGACTCGAATCAGTGCCCATATGGGATGTCAGCATTGCAAGTGACAGCTCAGCCTGCTACGCCACACTGTCAGACCCTGTATGTCTTTTTTTTTGACAGGCAGAGTAGACAGTGAGAGAGAGAGAGACAGAGAGAAAGATCTTCCTTTTCCGTTGGTTCACCCCCCAATGGCCACTCTGGCAGCATGCTGTGGCCAATGCACCACGCTGATTTGAAGCCAGGAGCTAGGTGCTCCTCCTGGTCTCCCATGTGGGTGCAGGGCCCAAGGACTTGGGCCATCCTCCATTGCACTCCCGGGTCACAGCAGAGAACTGGACTGAAAGAGGAGCTACTGGGACAGAATCTGGCACCCTGACCAGGACTAGAACCCAGGGTACTGGCGCCACAGGTGGAGGATTATCTTAGTGAGCCATGGTGCCGGCCTGTATGTCTTTTAAATATGAAATATTTCCAGCAGGTTCAGGCCACCTTCTCTTCTTTCTCATGCATGCCCACCAGTGATTTTATCAGCTTCCATGATTATAAATCTCAAATCTCTAGGCTAGGTTTACCTGTTGAGCCCCAGACATATGAAGATATCACCCATTTCTCAGCTACTTTGATGGCTTCTGGGAATTTGAAGCTCAAATTGTCCAAAACTGAGTTTATCATCTTCACTTATTCTCCAATAAGCTTTTCCATAAATGTTCTCTATCTTAGTGAATGGCATGACCCTTCAACCAAGTTGCCCAAACCAGAAACTTTAGTTACTCCTCTTTTCTCTCCTTCACTCTCATTTTCAGTTATAAACCAAGCTTTGTTTAATCCACCTTTGTTTAATCTACTTCTTTTTTTAAATTTCTCAGAAAATTTTGTCCAATTTTTCTCTTGTCCCAGTAGCTTGCACTGCTGACTTATTCTAAATCATCCTGATTACCTATTTGGATTATCTTGGCTTGTCTCCATTCTTTTCTAATTCATTCTCTGCAATGCAATAATGTGTTACTATCATCTCCTGAAACCCTGCTTATAACCTGTTAATGGATTTCTGATGGCCTTAAGAGCTAAGGAATGGCTTATATCATCTTTCATATCTCTCTGACCTTGTCTTTTGCCACTCTGACCTCAGACCAAGCAGCATCTACATGAACCATAAGGATACACAGTATAATTCTTTTGGCATCTTCCCCCTCTTCCAGAAGCAGTATCAGCTCTCTTCAATGCTGGGTAGCTTCTTCTCATCCTTTAGGCTTCAATTCATACATCGCTGTCACCAGAAGTGCAAACCTCTTAGGAAATTTTTGAATTTTTGATAAGATCAGTTCTAGAGTGGTTAGTTCCATTCCAAGTCTCCTTGTTCCTGTAACCCAAAATTCTCTTTAAATCTTGAAACAAAGGCTAAAATGTTTTTCCATTATTTTTAGTTTTCACTCCCATAGGATCACATGCTTTGGTGCTTCTGGAAAAGCTCCATAAAAGAATTATCCTTCTCCAGTTATCCTGGCAGACCTCAACGTCACAGCAGGACAGGGGCTGAGTATGATTTCTGATGACACCGAGAAAGTGTACAATCTCACATTCAAGCAATTGTCTCTGGACATTCCTGTAAGGAATAATAATTTGAAGAGAAAAAGGCCTGGAAAGGTCTGTGATCATCAAAGAAAAAAGAAGAAGCAGAAAGGAAGATAGAAAACAGATAACAGCTTTTTTATTTGTACCATGCAATACGTCAGCTTATCAAGAGAATGAATGACTAGGGAAAGGCGTTTGCTCTTTGGGGTTAGGACAGTTTCATCCTACGTCAGAGTATGGGATTGATAGCCAGCTTAGGCTCTCGATTCTAGCTTCCTACTAATGTACAACATTGGAGGCAACAGTGAAAGTCCATGATACTGGATCCCCGTCACCCATGTAGGAGACTTCAATTGAGTTTTTGACTCCTAATTTTACCCTGCCATGGCTGTTGCTGGAATTTGGGGAGTGAACCAGTAGATGAGAGTTTTCTCTCTCCCTCTCTACCTCTCAAATAAGTAACTAAGGTTTGAACTTAGAGAAGATATTAAAGTACAAGATTCCTGGAGAGTATACATATACAGTGCTTTCACATAAGGCATTGTAATTTTAGGTTGCTGCAACCACATTTTTATGTAATAGAATAAAACAAAAGATAGCTCTGCACACAGAAGAAGCTATACTAAAGAAAACATTGACTACAATACACAACTCACCATCCTAACTATATTAATTATGCAATAAATGAATGGTCATTAATTTGTACAACATTGAGGTCAGTGAATCCCAAAAAGAATAGCATTTTCCAGATGCACATTTTTGTTCCCAGTATGGTATGACAAAATGACTTGCATGACCTAGGAATTTTAGTATGGGTTAAGAACACTTGTAGGCTTGCTGAATTAACTGTGTTTATTTCAACATTCATTTAAGACAAACACTGGATTGCATAATTCTTTTACCAGTATGGACGCCCGAAACTGTTGGTTGTGTTTAGCAGCACATAACTAACTGACTAGATAATTTAAAGTTGCTATTTCATCAGGAAATTCATTTCCAACATAGAACTCATTTCTAACAAAAACATTCTAGACGTAATCCTTGTATGTCCTTCAGGTTCCAGTTCCTTCCCATTTTTCCCCAGAGATTCTATTTAGACAAATGAATGAGCTAACCTCCCCCAACTCCCACATTATCTACATAATCATAAATATTATAACTTCTAGATGGACTAAATTATGCATAAAGTCCTTCTGCACTCATTTAATTGCTGGTGATGTTTTTCTCCCATCTATAGGATCTATGTTAGAATGACTTCTTTCATGAATATTGAATATTCAAACATAGCAATTGGTTTGGATTTGCTTTCTCCATTTAATGAGATTGTTCAACCTGAAACTTTTGTCCCCTTTTTCTTCCTTTCCTCTTTCTTCTCTACAGGTTAACAGGGAGACAACAAACACATTAAAATTCTAAGTTGCCATCCTCAATGGTACAATGGCTGGGTGAAAGCTACAGTTTTTTCCACATAAGTTGTAGGCATTTATATTATCCTGTATCATACTGACAATACATTAAAATCTCCCAGTACAGTCACCAATTAGAAATTGTAAGAGTTGAAAGAAGGAGGTACCTTTCTCTGAAGGGAGGAAAGAACTTCCACTTCGACTATGAGCCTGTCGGAATAAGATCGAAGTCAGCGAACTCAAAAGGCTTCCAAAGCTTTGGCAACTCATGACTAGAGCCTAGGGAGATTACTGACGCCATAAACAAGAGTGTCAAGTTGTTAAGTCAACAACAGGAGTCACTGTGTACTTACTTCTCATGTGGGATCTGTCCTTAATGTGTTGTCCAATGTGAATTAATGCTATAACTAGTACTGAAACAGTATTTTACACTTTGTGTTTCTGTGTGGGTGCAAACTGATGAATCTTTACTTAATATATACTAAATCAATCTTCTGTATATAAAGATAATTGAAAATGAATTTTTTTAACTTTTATTTAATGAATATAAATTTCCAAAGTACGATTTATGGATTACAATGGCTTCCCCCCCATACCGTCCCTCCCACCCACAACCCTCCCCTTTCCCACTCCCTCTCCCATTCCATTCACATCAAGATTCACATTCACATCAAGATTCAGAAAATGAATCTTGATGTGAATGGAATGGGAGAGGGAGCGGGAGATGGGAGGGGTGCCAGTGGGAGGGAAATTATGAGGCGGCATTGTAATAAATTAACTGTACTTTGGAAATTTATATTTACTAAATAAAAAATGTAAAAAAAAAAAGTGGATTTAAAATATGACACTTAAAAAAAGAAATTGTAAGAGTTGAACTTCACTGGCAATATCGCTCAGAAAATTATAATATCAATTCCTAATTATGTTTGGGTATGAGTTCATCTTGGACCATGTGATCTTAATGTTGTTTATAAGAACATTTTGGAAAGATAACTTTGTTTTGATAAGTTAAACATTCTTAGCTGAGCTTCTATAAACAAATATATAATGGACTACAGAAATCCCAGGGAGTTTTATCAAATAATACTGCCACTCACACCCTGACTTCTGGGTTTTGTCCTTGTCCTTGGTTACAAATTTCCTCAGATTGTGCTTTAAAGTATTTACTTATGAGAATGATAAAGTAAATGGAGTTTTCCTGTAATGAATGTAATTTTACAATTTGTTCCTGAGATTGTTGATTAAGAAGCTAGTTTTGTTCATTGTAAATCCTTTTTTGTTTCATTATTATAGATACTTAGGAAGCATTTAGCAAATAAATCTTGTGTTTAGGATAATTCCAAGTAGGTCTTTTTTAATATGCTCGTAATGCCTGATTGAATGTGTAGATTAATGTACTCAATAAATAGCCACTATCAATAATATTTTTTCTGTCTTTAGTCAACTTCACAACCACTTATAACTACTGTATAACCCAGATCCAAGCTAAGGCCACACTAAATCCTGAAGAAATAAACATTCAAGTCAAATTACAAATTGCGTAGTCTCACAGTCCATAGCCTTCATCAAGACTGATGAATTCTCAAGGGTTTATCTAGTTAGGCATTTTAACAAGAAAGCTGGATTTCTTTATCTGAAGAATTCTCATATAAATTACTAAGAATATGGGAGACTCTATTATCATAAGCTCCTACTATCCAAGAAAGACTTAAAACCCTAGGGAAACATTTTATGTAGATAGAATTTTATTCTACTGAACATCCAAATCACAAAGCAATGTATTAATTTTTTCATTTTTTTCCATTCTTGAGTTTTCCCTCTAGCTTAGAATCAGATTAAGCAAAAATTATGATTTTTCTCAGTCAGGAGTTTACACAGCTAATGCCTGCAATACAGACTCCTATTTTTTAATAAGAATGCACAAATGACAAAGAATGTATGCCAGTACATAAAAGAAAGAAATTTGGAGCACAGTATGTGCCATCCCCATCCTTATCCCTGGCCATGACATAGACGCTGAACTTGATTTCTTTGTAGCTCAGAAACACACAAGCCCACCAACACAATGTGGAAAAAGTAGCAGACAGCATTTCTGCCATTCCTTGAATACTGTGCACTCGCATGTAGAGTTGTTGCTTCAGCTGTCCCTCTGAGAGCATTCTCCTCTAGATCTCCTTCACCTCCATCAATCTTCACTGAAAGAGTCCCTTCTCAGTGAAGCCCACCTTATCGACATTGTGAAAATTTACATCCCTTATGGTCTGACTCTCCCTTGTCCTGTTCTCTTTTTTTCAGACTGTTAAGTAACGTCTTCATTCACTATGTTTATTATTTGATGGTCTCTATCTATGAGTATGTAAGCTGCACAAGGGCAGGGATCTGTTAACTGCATAAGTCATTCTCTCTGCTTCTTCCTTTCACTCAACTATTTCACTCCTTAGCTATGACTTCTGGTATCACATTTTCTGGTCGCTCATATTGCTGACTTCACGCTTCCTAGTATCATTACCAGTCCCTTAATCCCTCCACGTTAGCTAGTTCATTAGTAGCTTTATGACTTCATTGCCTAACTGTTAAACCTGAAACTCAGGATCAGAAACCTTAAATGGACTTAATTAGAGTTCCAGATAGCTTCTGCCCTTTAATTTTCAGATCTTGCCATCTCCAGTTCCAGGAAAACTGTTTTCTACAGTTCTGCTCTCAGCCTCCCAACCTTAAAATAAAAGTCGTGAAACAATACATATAAGGACCACTGAAACATTTTTTTTCTACTGAAACATTTTTTACCAAACAAGTATGCCTTCATAGCAGTTCTCTCTCTCTCTCTCTCTCTCTCTCTCTCTCTCTCTCTCTCTCTCTCTCACTTTGTCTTCATTTTTATCAGTCATACTCAGACTCAATCTAACCACACAGTCTGGGCTTGCCTCAAAATGATTGAGAAGACATAGTCTTCATAACAAAATCCTTCTTACACCCTTCATTCCACCTCAGACCAGCTCTGTGCATATTGACCTTTAAGCTTCTGTAGTTTTGTATGGCTGTTCTTCCTTTACTCTTTTTTTTTTCCTCTTGTGAACCTTGAAGAACCAAATACTACATGCCATATGTATTGGCAAACAAACTGGAAATCTGCTACTCTTTTTTATCATGGACATATAACCTTGTTTGTTTCCCTTACAAATAATCTGTTACCATCTCTTTTCTGAACAAAAGGTAAGAGGTGGAATCAGGAAAGACTTCTTGCTCTTGGAAAACTGAAAACACAAGTCACCCAGGAATAAGTCACATCCTAGGATGATCATTGTCCCTGGTCACAAAGCAGAAGTGAGTTTTCATTTTCTGTTCTTCCTAGCCTGTGAAATTTGATGCTGGTTTTATCCTCTCTGGCTGAGATGTGTGTCTAGAGGATTTGCCTGAGGTGCAAAGTCTAAACATATAGACTCTACTCCTGGTGTGCACAGGAATAATCCAGCTGACTCCAGGGAGGAGGTGAGAAGTGGCAGATCCAACAGCAAGCAGGAATATTTCTATCTACTACTGCCCTGGACTCACTTGAACCTGGGCCACCATCCCTTAAATTCAAAAACAGCTTCCTGTTCCAGTGTCCACAGCCACTGAGTTTTTCTATCCATCACCCTCCACAAACTACCTGTACCACAGCAAATTTGTCTAGTGGGATTTGACCTTCCTATAAGCCCTCACACAAGCCAATGCTTTCTCATACTTTATCTGCAGAGCTCAGATACTCAAGAACATTTGAAGCCATAAGAATTTAGTTGAGAAAACTGCCATGCACTGTGGAAGGGAGACCTTGGAGGCCAGGAGGTGATGGTATGGCCAAGGAGAGATGTGTGCCATGGATTGGAGGGGAAGTAAGAGAAGATCAGACATGAGGGTGTATATCCATTGGTATTGGGGAATTCCTCTGGAAGTGCACGCAAAGATGAAGAAGGAAGGCATAAAGCTCTCCCTGGGACCAGTAGGAGGTCCTAAGTGAAGCAGGTATGGGGCTAAAGTAACCATGGGTTTATGTTCCCAGCATCAGGAGGCAAAGTATCTATGCTGTTATTTCCTCAGATTTGGTCTTGGTTCATTCTCTGATGCTTTATTCTGCTGCCCAACCTTTCCACCTTCCTTTATTGCTGTGCACAGGAGAGGCAGCTGGAACACAAACAGTTCATGCAGAAGGCTCAGGGAGAGGACAGGAAGCTATGTATTGTTGTAGTCCTAGGTTATCTCAGCCTCAGTTTCTAACCCACTTTTGATGCTATGGAGTCCTGTCTCCTTCACCCAATCCAGGTCTTGAATAGTGACCCTATTACTTGGCCCAAGGCTCTTGGCACCGTGTTGGTAGGTTGCTTCATGAACTGCAGAACAAGACTGTGCATTTGTTCAACCCACGAGGAACGGTGAAGATGGTTAGGATTGCAGTCAGTGTCAACAAGGTGGGACTGTAACATCTGTTGGAGGACCAAAGACACCTGCCTGTCCATTGTTCCAGGGCTGGGGCAGGTATATAACACTGAACTGCCAAAGGCACTCTAGGATCAGAGTTTGGGATGCTGAGCCCTCTGGCTACCGAGGTCCAGAAGCTATGGTGAGAGGCGATGTTTGCCCCCCAGGAAGTGCCTATTGAAGCAGGCAGTCAAGTTGAAGTGTTCTCAAGATAGTTGGGATCACAGCCTTTCACCTATGGCTCCCAGCACCACTGTAGGCTGAGGAAAAGTGAGGGATCAAGACTGTGGAAATTGGAGAACAATTGGGTGCATCTCATGTAATGTGCTAAGGAGATGTGCAGGGCCGGTGGACAAGCAATGGCCACCCACAGGACTCATACTGAGAATCGCACATGCCCTAGATGCCTGGGGGGAAAGGACACACGTTAATGACCTCCACTAGACCCACTTATCTTTCTGATCTAGGTGAGAGTGCAGGGTGTTTGGCTTTGGTACCATGAGCTGTTGGCAGTGCAGAAGCCCCTTCAACCCTTGGTGAGAGACAGAGCAGTTAGGGTGCTGTGAAGGCCCTGCTCACCCTCAGCAGTCAGAAAAGTACTGTGGTGCAGGCTTTTTGAAAGAGCCCCTCCTCCCTGAGATGGCAGCTTTGGGATCAGCCCCTGCATGTTCTCCTGTCCTACAGTGTTGTGTAAAGGTCTTACTTGAGCAAATTTTTCAGAACTCATGGGGGTGGGTGTTGTGGCTCATGGGGTTAAGCTGCTGCTTGGGACTTCCACATTCCATATCAGAATACTAGTTCAAGTTCCAGATACTCCACTTGCATCCAGCTCTCTGTTAATCCACCTGGGAGGCAGCAGATGATGGCTGAAGTACTTGAGTTTCACCCACTCACAGGGTATACTTGAGTGGAGATCCTAGCTCCTGGCTTCAGCCTGGTCCAGCCCCAGCTGTTGAGACCATTTGTGGAGTGAACCAGCAGGTGGAATATTCTCTTTCTCTCTCTCTCTCTCTCTCTCTCTCTCTCTCTCCCTCTCTCTCTCTCTCTCTCTCACATACACACACACACACACACACACACACATATTCCTCTTCAAATAAATTTTAACAACAGAAAAACAAATGTGGTAGATCCAGTGTCTCTTTACTGTAATGATTTTATACCTTCTGCATGTATGCCCACCAGTGGTATTGCTGCATCATATAACACACTGTTGTATCTCTAGTTTTTTAACAAATCTTCATATTTTTTCAATAGTAGCTATACTGATTTACATTCCCACCAACAGTGTGTGATATAGTTCTTTCTCCACACTCTGGTGAGCATTTGTTACTTTCTGTCTTTTTGGACTCAATGTTGCACTCCTTACTAATTAATGCATCACTTGGCAGTTTGCTTGTCCAGCATGAGAAGATACAAGATTACATGAAGTTCAAGCATTTACACTGAATCAGCCAGTCAGGTCCTGAGGCAAATGGGCAGGCAGAAAGGCATCTCTCTAACACCACATGGCTGAATTACCCAGAGTCTTAGATAACATCTCAGTTCCCTAGGGATATGAAGGCTGAAGAGAAGCAAGTAATATAGCCCAGTAGTGTGGGGGAAGTTAATGCCCTGTGAGGATGATGTGGACCAGTAAAAGATGGGAAAGAGTGAGCGGCTGGCAGATAAAATCTACTTTATTCTCACTTCTCAATCAGATCATCCCAAAGAGATTCCATTCAGCATTTACAGAAAAGTCTCATCTGACTGAAAAATGATCTGTATTTCTTATGTAGCTGTGGTTTCCTGGCACTTTATTTCACTCTGTATTAATGTTCCTTCATTTTACCTTTTTATTTTATCCTCAAATAAAAGAGAGATTTTTCTCAAGCCTCTCTAGTCTAGGAAAATCAGGCTACAGTAATCTTCAGTTCCGCTCTCACTTTCTTAAGTTGTCAGTTGTCCAGTCACTAAGTTCTGTTTGGGCTTCCTTTATAATGTCACTCTCATCTCTCCGTCCTTTTGCCTTTTCAGACTCACTACCTTCCTTCCTATTCATACCACCTTATACCTTAGACAATTACAACAATCTCTTAATACATTTTTCCTCTGCCTCTTATCTCCCCAAGTCCTCTGTATGCCCTAACCAGTTAACCTGCTCGAAAAAATGTCATCTCCATCTTTGACAAGCTTTAACAACTCCCTGCCACTTTTAATATAAGGTTAAAATGACTTTCTCTGAGACAAATCTTCATTGTATGTACATTGTACATCATTCCAATACCTTTATCCTCTATCCCAGACAATGTGTGGGTGCCCAGTATCTCAATGAGCCACAACTCTATATCATTAATTCTATCAACCCTTCTTGAAATTCCTTCCATCTCTCTTATTTAACTTGCTACAAATTATGAGCTGCATATGTCCAAGGACTTTATTTGTTCTATTCTCCATTACACAGTGTAATCTGGATAATCTGTGTAATCGGGATGATCACCAGATCTTGTGCTTTGAAATCTTGAATGAATCCAAAGTAGAGGGAAATAAGATGGAAATGTGTAACTGCAGCAGGACACCCATTTACTTATGTCATAGTGAAGTCCATCTGGGAATGCTGATGTGGCTCTGTACAACCCTTAATGATGCAAAAAGTGATTTATATGACATGTTAGATTTCTTGTTGCCTGTGAACTGAAAATAAGAAGCCCCTCTTTAAGGATCAAGGAGAAATGAAGGAGCCTCAACCATTCACTTCTAGTCTTAGCCTAAACCCCTCTTCTGCATGATTGCTCCTGTGGTGGTAATTTGAAGTGAAGGTCACGTAACCCAAGTCTATGTAGTCAGTTTTACCAGTCCTCAGACCTAGACCAAACTATGTGTCCAGTAAATAATAAATGTTTTAAATGAAGGAGGGAATGTGAGCAAGTGAGGCCCTCATCTTCAATAAAGGAACAGTTCAATTTCCTTCATGAAACTTCTCAATTGCTTTTTCACTAAAGACAAAAATAAGCTCACCTAACTTCCTTTTGCAATTTTGTGCAAAGCCTTTAGTAGGTTGTTAAAGGTTTGTTTTTCTCCTGTTGAAATTTTCCTCTAGGTAAATATCTTCATATGCAACCAAACTGTAAGCTTTTTGAAGATGAATTTAAACCCTTTGTTCTCCTATATTAAAGGAAATTTGAACAAATAAGTAGTCAGTCTTCTTTTAAAAATGTTATATAGGGGACTTGGAAGTTAAGAATAGTGGATAGATGCTGTTTTTGTAAACAAAACAAAGTTCTTGTTACTGAACTTCTATAAGTCAGGCAATTTGCTTTACTTGTTTTAGGCTCTGCAAAATTGTGTATAATATTCAAACAAGCTGATAAAAGAAGTTTAGTTGCATTATAAGTGACGAAAAACTAGCAGGACACTAAAACTTGCATCCATATTATTACTACCTAGAAAGAAATGCCACAAAAACTTAATTACAAGTAGGTAAGAGAGTTATGGGTAATTTTAATATTTTTAAATTTTAGGTTTATTTTGTAATATCTACAACTTATTTTTTCTTTTATAACCCAAAATATCAAATATTATTTCAAAAGAAAGCATTTAAATGAGTTTGACTATGTGCCTTTTATCATAATAGGCATTTATGGTAGAAATTATTCTACTGATATATTTTAAAACTGTAAGAGAATCAAAAAACTGATATTCATGGTTCTGGTTCCAGCATTACCAAAATTCACTGTGTGACCCAGAGAAAGCCAATATCTTGATTTTGTGATTTTTTTATATTCGAAAAAAACTGAATAATCTCATGTATAGAACCTTAAAATACTATTTGTCTTCTTTAGAATGATATAGAAAGTCCTATGATATCTTCTATGAATTCATTCTTTACCCTCAGTTCTTTTATTAGTTCCAAAATATTGAATTTAATGTTAAAAGTCAGAACCTGAATGTTCTAGAGATTTTGTTTATGAATCCCCCTCATAATAGCAATGTGGGATAATTAATTGTCATAATTTCTTAGCATCATATTGTTTAGAAGAAATAATTATATTTAATATTGAGGTGTATCAATGAGCTCCAATTGTATTACTATCATGATACAAAAGGTTTTTCAATATTCTTTGAATAATAATTCTGTGAATTAGAATTGAAATGGGTTAGGCCTTAGGGTTCTGGGAGCCAACTGGTGATTCATGTTGTGTAATAAACAGATGGTACTAATAAAATAATGGTTACTTGGGTTTGTACATACTGAAGCAACACATGGTTAGAAAAATTAGTATTTAAAAATGGGCAAGAGGACTACAGGTCCGCAGTTCCCACAAAAGAGTGCCAGAGATCTTCTAATAGTTTGCTTTTTCTCTTGGATGAATTTTCAATATTTCATATCAGACTTGTGGAGGACTTCAAAGTAATGGCACTATTGGAATGTTGTAAAATGACCACAGCATGAGTAAGATTCACTAGAAATGATTCGCAATAAAATAAAATAAACTGTCAACATTTGCAATTGCATCAGTGTGATAGACAGAAAAATGGTCTTCCAAAGATAATCAGATGCAAATCCTCAGAAACTGTGAACATATTATGTTACATGGCAAGAGAGAATTAAGGTTGAAAATGGAATTAATGTTGCTAAGAAATTGATGTTGAGAGAGGAAGACTATCCTAGAATATCTGGGTCAGCTGTAAGTAATCCCAAATAGTCCTTATACATAAAAGAGAGATCTGAAATAGTATCAGAGTAATGTGATGTGAGAAAGACTGGTCAATGCTGGCTTTGAAGATTGAAGAAGGCCATAAACCCATAAACCAAGGAATGCAGGTGGCCTCTAGAAGCTAAAAAAGACAAGAAAATGAATTTCCCTAGAGCCTTCAGAAAGAAACACAGCCCAGTCAATACACTGATTTCAGCCTTATTGAGACCCATTTTGACTTCTGATCTTCAGCATGATAAGATAGTGAGAAGATTGGCGATGATTAAAGACACTAAATTTATCGTAATATATTAGCCAACAACAGAAAATTAAGAAAATCAGTATTTTCAATCCCTGAATCATTTTGTACATATACTGTACTTACAATTATGTAACAGTTTAACTCAATTTACATATTCATTTAACTTATTGTACATATCCATCTACATGTATTGTCCCACTTATTTAGGGAGAGAGACTACATAATTTCCTTGGTTTTGTATCTTCAACAACTAATGCACAAACTGGTGCATGGAATTTTGGTTTTTCACTCACCTACTGTGGCAATAATGCATCATTAGTCAGCTGACAGTAACAGACAGCTCCATCATTAGGGTACTTGAAAATTCATAAAAGAGAATTGCAGTGTAATATTTCATTTCAAGCATCACCTCATTTCCCTTTGGATTTCACTCTAACTATAAAATTTGAGAGATGGACTATGCCAAATTGTGTCCACTGCCCTTATTTTAGGTGAGGCACAGAATAGTAAATTATTCCAATCCACCTCACCCAGTGCTAGATAGTAAATCAATCTTCTTTCCAAAACAAGTTGCAATTCTAGGCAGTCAAAATTGTGTTGATTGCAAGTGAAAGAACAACACTTCGTGTCTCAGTAGCAAATTAAATGTTACCTAATGAGAATTAAAGCGCAACCCTTTCCTCTAAAAAGAACAAGATAGCAAGAAGACCTAGAAGATAGCAAGAGATCTCAGTAATAAGACATACCAAAGTAACACTTTCTAGAGCAAGTACTTTTATATAAAGGAGTAAAGGGATATTGTGCATAATTTGGTTATTTACAACGAGTCATTCTCCAAATGATTTAGCTTAGAAATATTTATTTTCAAAAGAATTTTTCTACTTTTTCTGATTCAGTCTCCAAACTGAGGAAAACAGAAATTATTTTCAAATGTCTGACTGCTTGCCAGTGAAATATTAGAGAAAGACATCAGGCCATCCAAAGTTACCATCAAAAAAAATGCCTTCAAGATGAAGTGGGTCCTGTCACAGTAAATATCAAATAGAACCATCTCATATTGAGTATTTGTAGTCAGTCTTGAACTCAATTCTGTTCTTAATTTGGATCAGGAAGAGAAAAATACATTCACAAAATGTTTTATGATGTCAAAGATTCTCTAAAAATCAAAATAAAAATGTTTGATTGGTCTTAGAATGTTATGATTGACTTGAAATTTGTACAATATTCGCCCCTTTCTCCTTTTCATCTTGTTAGTTCCTTTCTCTTCTGTTCTGGAGGCTTCTGCCTCTTCTGTTCTCATCCTGAAGATGTTCATGGCTGAAAAGGGTTAAACTGAGAAATGTGCCTTTAATCATAACAAATACAAAAATATAATTTCATCCTGAAACATGATGACACAGAGTCAAATAAGTTTGTGAAACTGTTGTTTTGCTTAAATTAGTGGAGGAGATTTTTATTTTTGTTTTTAATAAAATGCCTAGGATTTTTTTGTTATAACTCAAATATATCGTCACCATCAGACTGGTCTTATTTTATATACATAAATCTGGTTATTTTATATTTTTTATTCTGTTGTTATTGATTTCATGTTTTCATAAAATTAAATATTGTCACATAGTACTGATGACATCCCTTAAAAAGTAATAGGTATTTTCGATATTTTCCTTAAATCTATTCATTGTAATAGCATACATGCATTAAAAGAAAAACAATTCCCACCAAGTTTCAGGTAAGCAGCAAATATATAACTTAACAAAAATCAAGATGTATGAGTCAATTCAATGAAGGACTCATAGGTGGCCATTAAAGTCATCTAGTCATTTATTTATAATTTTAAAGCCTGTGGCCTGTGCTTTATATTTTTTTTAAAAAGAAAGTAGGAAATATTTTTAATTTGTTATTTATTTAATTTTATTTGAAAGGTGGAGAAATTTTTTTTGAAGATTTATTATTTGAAAGAGTTACAGAGAGAGGGAGACACATACACACATACATACACACACACCGGGTTGGGGGAGGGGGCAGTGAGAGAGAGAGAGAGAATCTTTTATCCACTGGTGTATTTCCCAGATGGCCACAACAGCCAGGGCTGGAGCAGGCCAAATCCATTAGCCAGGAGCGTGTTCCAGTTTTCCCATATGGGTAGCAGGGACCCAGGCAAGGGGTCCATTGGTTTTCCCAGACCATACACATCCAGATAGGAAGTGTAGCAACTGAGACACAAACTGGTGCCCAGATGGGATACCTTCATAGCAGGTGGTGGCTTTACCTGCTACACCACAGTGCCGGCCCCTAGTTAGTTTCAACATAAACAACTGATAAATGTGTGAAAAGCTAGGTGAGTCTATTCTGATTTGGATATTATACAATGTACACATGTATCAAAACATCACCTGATACCCCATATATATGTTCCATTTTTATGCAGCAGAAATCTAAAAGAAAATTTTTAGATTTAAAAAAAAAAGTAAGGCCCAGAACAATTGCTAAAGAACTTAAAGCTATCAAAGTAGCTGGAAGCAAAATGGGACTGAACTTTGTCCCCCTTACACTCAGAACACTGGAATGCTGAACACAGAATATGAATCATGGTCTTTGCGGCTGTGAAGCAGGAGCAAGTGTTCCTTATTTTGCAAAGCAGTGGGAATAGGAAGATAGCATTGCAGTCGTGTAGGAAAGATACGATGGTGTCTGCAGCCCTTTACTTAACCTTGAATATTGCAATAATCCAGTAAAATCCCTTTAAATAATCTTAAAGGCATGCAAATTCCATCCTCAATCATGGGAATAAACTGCAACTCACACACACACACACACACATACACACACACACAGAACTTCTGAACATCTCAAAATAATGGTTTGTCTATGTGAAGAAAATGAAAAAAAAAAAGAACTTGTGACCAAATGAGAAGCACACAGAGCTGCTGTTCTTTACACAACAAAACCTAAGTTGGAGCTTTATGGTTCTGTGATTCCTGAGCATAGTGCCATGTGGGAGAGAGTTTCCAGTCTGTATCTGTAAAAGTACTCATATACACACCAACTGGATTATTTTCCCCTCTAAAATATCAGAAAGCATCACAGGTGTTATTCAAGCTACGCTTCTGGCTATGTTGAAACCAAGGGAAAGACGTTTGTATGCAGTGATATAAATATGAGAGGACAGGAGTTAGCCACAGCTACATCTGACCCATGGTGACACTTAACACAGGATTCTGTCTCACAGGGCTATGAAGTAGAGGGCATCAAACGGTTCTCTGTAAAGGGGCAGAGAAAAATTTAAGATGAGCAGCCTACACAATTTACATAATTTCTGTCATTAATATTAAACCTTGGGGCGGGCATTGTATTTGAATCTCAGATAATTTTCATGTGTCGTGAAATATTCTTCAATTCTTTCCTACCCATTTAAAATTGTAAAAACAGTTAGCTCACAGGCCATCAAAAACTGGTGGTGACTGGAGTTAGTCCATAAACCATAGTTTGCCAACTCCTGGCTTAAAGGGACACAATGTAGAGTATGTAGTAACTATTCTCTATGATGTAATCACAACATTTCCAATGTATGCCAGCCTGGGAAGTCATCTGACTGTTCAATCTCTCTCCCCTATACCTGTTTGAAGCACTTTTCTTTTTTAGTAAATCCTAGTCAAGTATAGTATGTGAAAAATGACAGAAGAAATTAAATAAGAATCTAGCAATGCTAGAGTTAACAAATTACAAGTTTCTGAACAGGCCATCCGAATACAGGAAAATCACTCATAAACATTTCAACATAAAGAATAATTACATGGAATTTCAAATACCAATCTAAAAAAAAGTCGTTTGGAGACTGTTAAAATATAAGTCATCATTTTATTTCAGTTTTATGTATTTCTTTCTCACCATTGACTCACAAGTGAAATAAAAATCCATCTTTATAATTTCTACATGTTCTTTGACCTTTGAAATATGGGCTGTAAATGTTTCTTTCTATTCAGATTTGAAATTCTTCCAGGCACATTGCTCACTGCAGATATAAAGGTGAACAAGGCATTCTTGCCCTCCCTGCATTGTACAGAATCTACATAGAAGACAGACACACCTTGTTGTATTCATACCAATAGGAATTGAGCCACAACTAACTCTCTAAATATCTCCTTATCTCTGATCCTCTCTGGTAAAACCAGTTCTGCCCCCTCTATCTTCAGCATTTCCCAAGTGATAAATGAATTCCTTCTCTCAGTATTTCTTACTCACTATAAATCTTGTGAATTCTTAAAACCCATTTATAGGAAGACTCAGCTGGGCAGGGTCCCAGGGGACCTATGGCTGGTTATAAATTGATGATCCCTTAGTACCTCGCATATCCACCCTCAGCACCAAAATTACGCTCTAAGAGGAGAGAACAAATATTATTCAGTGATAGTTATCACACATTGCATATTCATGCAAGTGGAATGTGGTTTTGGCAAATATATCTGATGTCAAGGAAAGCAAACATTTACTACAGTTCTAAGATTTCAATTGAAATCATACTCTGAACTGATACACATAATGAAATAACGGACTAGCTCCAGGGAACTAGATTTCTAGATTTTTCTGAGTAACAAGTCTGCCACAATTGTTTTGTCATAGTAGCTGCCAGGATGGGTCCCAGCAAGAAAACAGGGACTCTACTTTTGAAGTGACATAAACAGCTTTCTTGCAATGAAGGAACATGCAGCTTTCCTTCAGCCATGAAAGTTAAGCTTTCTCACGTTCTTCTCCGTGGAGAACACTTGCACAGAAAACTCTGAACTAAAAAGGGAAAAATAGCCCATTATTTTCTAGGTCAATAGTGAGCTTGCTTCTTTCAAAGACAATGGTAAATCCTAAAGAGAAATAGATGCTACTTTCTTTAGTTAATATTGTGGAAATGTCAGGTGTGGGTAGAAGTGTGAAGTGGAAATCTACCTTCAGCAATGCCCCAACCTCCTCTCTGGGCTTCCTGCACCCATCTCTCTGAGGCGCTTGGAGATTCACATGCTTCTCCCAATCCACAAAGAACTGCCAACGTCAAACCAAAGATAGTCCCTGAATTGAACTGAAAGCTAAAGTTGACACTGTCTGATAATATTCTACTTAGCTTTCCCAGGGAGAAATAATAATACAAAATACCTAGAAATACAGAATAAAATTTAACAAATATCTTTGAAACACAAAATTAGCCTGAGAAGGAAAGGTGATCAGCATACCAAACATATGTAGGAAAAAGGAAACCAGAATAACAAATTGAACTGGTGGTCCTTAGCATTCTAAATAACTTATATTGTCTAAAATTAACCTTAACTTTTGTTTAGCTGCAGCTGGCATTGTGGTACAGCGGGTAAAGCTGCTGCTTGCAAAGCTGACATCCCATATGGGTGCTAGTCCATGTCCCTGCTGCTCCACTCCCAATCTAGCTCCCTGTTAATGTGCCTGGGAAAGCAGTGAAAGATGGCCCAAGTCTTTGGGCCCCTGCACCCTCACGGGAGACCTGGATGAAGCTTCTGGCTCCTGACTGCAGCCTAGCACATCCTTGGCTGTTGGGGCCATTTGGGACATGAACTAGCAGATGGAAGATCCATTCTCTCTCTCTCTCTCTCTCTCTGTGTGTGTGTGTGTGTGTGTGCACGCATTTGTGTAACTCAAATAAATCAATCACTCTTTTAAAATTGCGTTTAGTCAACCGCTCAGATTGGAATTTTAAGATAATCACTAAAAACTTAAACTATGTATTTTCTGGCCAGTGCCGCGGCTCAATAGGCTAATCCTCCACCTAGCGGCGCTGGCACACAGGGTTCTAGTCCCGGTCGGGGCGCCAGATTCTGTCCCGGTTGCCCCTCTTCCAGGCCAGCTCTCTGCTGTGGCCCAGGAGGGCAGTGGAGGATGGCCCAAGTGCTTGGGCCCTGCACCCCATGGGAGTCCAGGAGAAGCACCTGGCTCCTGCCTTCCAATCGGCGCGGTGTGCCGGCCACAGCGTGCCAGCCACGGCGGCCATTGGAGGGTGAACCAACGGCAAAGGAAGACCTTTTTCTCTGTCTCTCTCTCTCTCACTGTCCACTCTGCCTGTCAAAAAAAAAAAAAACTATGTATTTTCTATGTGGAAAATTGAATTTAAAAAGTTCATTATTCCAAAAGCAGGCAGGAAAAAAAAAGGTATATTTTTAGATGTACACATGTGAAAAAGAAAATTCAATGTATACACTTAACCATAATAAAATCAGTGACTGAATTTGTCAAAGTACAAAGATTTTCATATTGGAATATTTTATCTATTTTTTAAAATATGTTTTTATTATTCATTTGAAAGGCACACACAGAAAGAGAGATACAGAGACAGAGATCTTCCATCTACTGTTTAACTCCCCAAATGCCCACCCAGAACCCAATCAGAGTCTACCATATAGGTGGCAAAGACCTACCTGCTTGAGCCATCATCACAGCCTCTAAACTTTCATTAGCAGATTATCAGAAAATTAGAATCTGGAATAGAGCTAGGACTCATACCCAGGCACTGGAAAAAGCATGAAGGCATCCCAAGTGATATCTTAACTACTGTGCTAAACACGCACACTGGAACTGGAATATTTTAAAATAGCAAGCTACATGTTGTCTCGAAGTGACACAGGTAAACAAAAAGAACATAAAAATTAAAAACAAAATCACAGAAAAAAATATGAAGAAGTAGATATAGGAAATAGCAAAAGCATAGAAAAAGATATACAAACATACAAAAAAAACATATTTGTATGCACCAGTAATTGAAAAATTATGCTGAGGGGCCAGCTCTGTGGTGCAACGGGTTAATGCCCTGGCCTAAAGCGCCAGCATCCCATAGGGGTGCCCGTTTGAGACCTGGCTGCTCCACTTCCTAGCCAGCTCTATGCTATGGTCTGGGAAAGCAGTAGAAGATGGCCCAAGTTGTTGGTCCCTTGCACCCATGTAGGAGACCCAGAAGAAGCTCCTGGCTCCTGGTTTCGGATTGGTGCAGCTCTGGCCGTTGCGGCCAATTGGGGCATGAACCAGCGGATGGAAGACCTCTCTCTCTCTCTCTCTCTCTCTCTCTCTCTCTTTCTCTCCCCGCCTCTCCTCTCTCTGTGTAACTCTGACTTTCAAATAAATAAATATTTTAAAAAAAGAAAAATTATGTTGATTATATAGATTTAAATCAAGGATGTATAATTTTAAAAATGTACATCAGGATCCTTTATTGAGGCACAGCTGGTGAAACCTCCACCTGCTATGCCAGCATCCCACATGAGTGCTGGTTTGAGTCCTGGATGCTCCCTACTAATCCAACTCCAGCTTCCTACTAATGTACCTGGGAAATCAGCAGAAGATGAGCCAAGTGCTTTTCCCCTGGATCCACATGGGAGATCTACTAGAAGCTTCTGACTCCTGGCTTCTGCCTGGCCCAGTCCAGACCATTGTGGCCATCTAGTCAGTGAACCCACTACAGAAATGAAAAACATTCTTGTTCCTGTCACACATCCTATACCCTATTTTTCCACTGTAGTTATACAAGTTGACCTTTCTTTCTTTCTTTTTTTTTTTTTTTGACAGAGTGGACAGTGAGAGAGAGACAGAGAGAAAGGTCTTCCTTTGTTCTGTTGGTTCACCCCTCAATGGCCGCTGCGGAAGAGGAGCAACCGGGACAGAATCCAGTGCCCTGACCAGGACTAGAACCTGGGGTACCGGCGCTGCAGGCGGAGGATTAGCCTTTGAGCCGCAGCGCTGGCCCAAGTTGACCTTTCTTATTTTTCTTCTGATTCAAGTTATTATGTTTCATAGAATCATTTGGTCATTAGCAGTCTATATCTTCAGAAATGAACTGTATAGTGAAACAGGCTATGCAAACATAATTAGTACTACTGGGAGTTTGAAAATGCATAATTGACTGGATGCCTCACTGTAGCATTGCAATACATTTTTCTATGTGGGCCATGGGAAGGTAACATGTATGTTACTGCTTTTAATGATAAAAACAAATTCTGTTGTAACATTTATTTATTAAATATTTTCCAGTTAATTTGAAGAAGTAGTACAACCTGTATGTATTTAGCTGGTTTTGCAACTGTGATTTTTTTTTTTAAATTATATAGCTGTGTTTGCAACATTAGAAAAAAATCTATGGAATTCGAACATCTAAAAATATGGGCTTGATGAAGTTAAGTAAGGAATATTCATACAATGGAATATTAGACTTACTATTAAATGTTTTAAGATAATATTAACTAGCAAGGTAACATGTTCATAAAACATAGCTAAATAAAACATACAAAATTGAAGCGTAATGTCTTTTATATTTAAATATTTAAAGTCTGGAAGAATATGCTATATTATCTTATATGAAAGATATGATATGCTATATCATCTTATATGAAAGTAACAGTAATTACCCCTGGACTGCTCTTATATAAATGACTTTTTTTCTTTTGTAACATTTTACCTATCTATGGTATTCAATTATTTCATAATAATCATATGCCACAAACTATTTGTTGAATTAAAATATTAAAGCAGAAACAATTCACCAGATTTAATTCCACTTAAGTTAAAATACAGAGTGACAGATTCAAGTATTTAAAAAACTCCATGTTTTTGCCCTTCAGAAAAGAAATCTCAATTTTCTTTCTGTACTAGCCTTGTGGAAAAATGTGTGAATGGTAAATAAAAGCAAATTTATAAGAAAATTTTGAATCAATATTTTGCAAAAATGAGATATACAAGATAGACTCAGCCACATAAGAGACTAAGACAAATTAATTTAACCAAGCAGCTCCTAATTCAAAAATAAAACTTATCAGTGTAGCTTACCAACTATCCAGATAAAATGCACCCAAAGAATTTTATAAACTTCAAGTCTTGTTAACAGTAAGATTAGATAACTGGGGATGTCTAAGATAAAGCTGGAGCTTTAAGCCTGAGAAGGAATGGTGAGCTATCTCTTGGTGTCAAATTATTTTTGATGGATTGTTTCACTTATCTAAAGAGTGCCTGGCATTAGGCAATATGTTTTGATGCATGGGTAAAAATATTTATATAAAAAATGTTTTCAATATCTTCAAATAGGTAGCTCTCACTGTGAAAAGATGAGGAATTTTTTACAGATGATTTTATGCCAAAATGGCTTAGCATTAATGAAAATGAGGTTGCTTTTTTCTCCATTTTATTAGTAGCACAGTCATCTAGGCACCTTGGAAGAGTAGTAAGATATAAATATACTAAAGCTATAATAAAATCTTTATTTTATTGAAATCTGATTTTTCGTGTTTGCATTAAGTATTAAACAGTGCCTGAAAGGTCTCTAAGTTTCCATACTTTACTCACTTTGTGTGAAGTAGATTTTTTTTATTTATTAGCATTTTAATGTTTTATCTTAATTAATTTTAACAGATTCAATGTGATTTGTAGGTACAACTCTTAAGAACATGATATTCCCTTCCTCACTCCCTCCCTCCCCAGCCCCTCTCTCTCTCCCACCCTCTTTTCTCCCTTTCTTTCTTATTTTTAGTTTTTGAAATAATATATTTTAAATTTATATTGCATAAAAAGGGCTTAATACTTCACTGAGTAAGAAGTTTAACCAGTAAGAGGCAAAAAGACCCAGTATACTGGGGATGTAGGCAATGAATATAAACAGTAATTGAAAAAAATAATAACAATGGGAAAAAACCATTTCACCTATATGCAGTAAATTTTAAAGTAATCACAGATCATTAATACTATAGTAGTATGTGTGAAGTAAACTTTTGAAATCCTAAATGCCAGTAGGACCCTGTCCCTACCAGGAACCCCTTGTGACTAAAAAACTTAATTGGCTTCCCATTATTAAAATAGAAATGCCTAACTTTGCAGTGAGGTTGCAAACTGACTCACTCTAGAATATCCAGATACATAAAAAGGGGCTCTTGCTTCAACTGATCTACTCTTACCTAGAAGACCTCATTCCTAGAGTTGTTAGAGCAAAAAGAATATGAAAAGTCAAGTGATAGTATTTTATTTGAGAAACACTCTTCTCTTTCTGCATTCATGCTAAAATTTAGTCTCCATTGTGAAATATTAAGAGGGTAGAAACCTAATCTGACTATCATGTTTGGATGTGGAGACTTTGGAAGGTGATCAGGATCAGATAAGGTCATTAGGGTACAACTCGTGGCTTTATGAGGAGAGAGATTCTGAAGACATACATATACACACATGTGTTCTCTGTCTTTTGCCATAGACTGCCTTGAACTCTACCAGCGGGAAAGCTATCACAAAATACAGATCCTAGACTTTGCACCTCTAGAACGCTGCAAAGAACTAAATAAGTCTCTTTTATTTATGAAATTAGCCATTATAGCAACAAAAACAAACTAATACAGGAAGCTTTGATGCTGGCTCATTTAAAGACTCAGGGTAATGCAGACTACTTAGATGAGCCAACTAAATGCTAAACCTGGATGTATCTGCTTTCTTAATCTCCCTCCTAGGTGACAATAAAGTTTGTGGGGAAAGCAGAGAAAATATGCACCCTCATGCTGCTGGGACGATGAGGTATGAGATTGTTCAAAATGCTTCAGGGTCTCTTAGGTGCTTCAGTTGGTCTGTGTCATTCAGGGACTCTTCTGGGACTCTCACAGCACTGGTAATAAAGGACCTATCTTCTTATCATCTGTCTTTACAGATTCTCTGCTAGCCTTCACCACACTCAGTCCCCTTACACTGTGCCGTCCTTGCTCCATGCCAGTCTCTCTAGGCATGTATCCCCAGTTCACATGGTGTTACTTGGTATCCTCCCTATAGCATGCAGATGCTTCTCTATCCCTTTTCATGTCACATACCATCCCAACCAGATAAGCACCTTAAGCTTATGCTGTTGTGTACATGACAAGTCAAAAAGAAAAACATGAATTAATATTTCAAACTGGATTACCAAATGACATTCTCAGTCTACTCCACTGGTCTCATATGGCAGTATGTAATTTAAGCCACACATTCTGTCAGGGTCTTTCAGATGTTCTCTTCCTGCCATGATGAAAAACAGAGACTAAGCCGGCGCCGTGACTCAATAAGCTAATGCTCCGCCTTGCGGTGCTGGCACACCAGGTTCTAGTCCCGATCGGGGCGCCGGATTCTGTCCTGGTTGCTCCTCTTCCAGGCCAGCTCTCTGCTATGGCCAGGGAGTGCAGTGGAGGATGGCCCAAGTCCTTGGGCCCTGCACCCCATGGGAGACCAGGAAAAGCACCTGGCTCCTGGCTTCGGATCAGCGCAATGCACCAGCCATTGGAGGGTGAACCAATGGCAAAGGAAGACCTTTCTCTCTGTCTCTCTCTCTCACTGTCCACTCTGCCTGTCAAAAAAAAAAAAAAAAAACACTGGTTTACATACATTGGCAGCACATGACTACAATCCTTAAGGAAATGTAAACCATCAAGGTGAATGGTACAGTTGGAGTGGCTTACTAAGTGGAGAATTTCAGGTTGCAGCATAGAGACCTGGGGTTAGAATATGCTGGGGTTAGAATATGCCCCCTCCAAAATTCAGGTATTGAAACTTAATAACCAATATGATAATCTTAAGAGGTGAAGGTTTTTTTTTTTTTTGCTTTATTTCGTTTTCTTAACACTATTTTTTATTTAAGTTATATACGTTTCATATATACAGATTTAACTTAGTGGTACTTCCTCCCCTACTTTCTCTGCTGCCCACACTCCAACCCTTTCTCCCCCTCCCTCTCAGAGTCCCACTCTTAATTTTTACAATGGTCTATTTTCAGTATACTTAATGATCATATAGTTTACTCTAAGTAGAAGAGTCTACAAATAGTATGAAGAGAAAGAAATCAAAACATAACATAATTCTGTTCCTCAACAGAAGAGCCCAATGCTATTGTTTATAAATCATCAAATCTCAAAATTTCTATTTCATTTCAATACATTGCAGTTTGGGTACTCTATAACTACTTTGGATCAGGGAAAAAATATGATCTCTATCTTTTTGAGACTGACTTATTTCACTAAGTATAATGGTTTCCAATTGTGTCTATCTTATAGCAAAATACAGGATTTCATCTCTTTTCAGCTGAGTAGTACTCCATAGTGTATATATGACATAATTTCTTTATTCAGGCATCAGCTGATGGACATCTAGGTTGATTGCATATCTTAGCTCTCATGAATTGTGCTGCAATGAATGTAGGGGTACATATAATGATTTCATATACTGATTTCTTTTGCTTTGAGTGGGATGGCTGGATCATATGGTCGGTCTCTATTCAGATTTTTGAGGCAACTCCATATTGTTTTCCACAGATGTTGCACCAGTTTACATTCCCACCAACAGTGGACCAGGGTGCCTTTTCCCCCACATGCTCATCAGCATTTGTTGTTTGTTGATTTCTGTGTGAGAGCCATTCTTACTGGAGTGAAATTAAACCTCATTGGTTTTTTGATCTGCATTTTCCTGATGGCTAGTGATCTTAAGAATCTTCTCAAGTGTCTGTTGGCCATTTGAATTTCCTCTCTTGAAAAATACCTGTTCAAGTCCTTTGTCCATTTTCCTAACTAGATTGTTTGTTTTGTTGTTGAATTTCTTGAGCTCTTTATGAATTCTGGATGTTAACCCTTTATCAGTTGCATAGATTGCAAATATTTTCTCCCATTCTGTCTGTTGCCTTTTCACTTTACTGAGTGATTCTTTTGCAGTGCAGAAGCTTCTTAGCTTGATGTAATCCTAGTTGTCAATTTTGGCTTTGATTGCCTGGGCTTCTTGGGTCTTTGCCTATGCCTGTGCCAATGTCTTGCAGAGTTTCCCCAATGTTCCAATGTTCTCTAGTAATTTGATGGTATTGGGTCATAGATTTAGGTCTCTGATCCATTTTGAGTGGATTGCTGTGTATGGTGTAAAAGTAAGGGTCTAGTTTCATACTTCTGCACCTGGAGATTCAGTTTCCCTAGCACCATTTATTAAAGAGACTGTCCTTGCTCCAGGGATTGATTTTAGCTACTTTATCAAAGATAAATTGGTTGTGCATGCATGGATTGATTTCTGGAGTTTCTGTTCTGTTCCATTGGTCTACAAGTCTGTTTTTTGTGTGAGTTCCAGGCTGTTTTCATTATAACTGCCCTGTAGTATGTCCTGAAATCTGGTATTGTGATGACTCCAGCTTTGTTATTGTAAGATAGATTGTAAGATAGAATGCTATAGCTATTCTGGGTCTCTTTTGTTTCCATATGAATTTTAACATCATTTTTCTGGATCTTTAAAGAATGTCATTAGTATTTCATTTGGTATTGCATTGAATCTATAAATTGCTTTTGATAGTATGGGATTTTAATGATGTTGATTCTTCCAATCCATGAACATGAAAGATTTTTCCATTTTTAATGTCTTCTTCCCTGTTTCATTCATTGGTGTTTTGTAATTTCCATCATAGAGATCTTTGTAATAATTAAATTAATTTATTCCAAGGTATTTGATTCTTTTTGGAGCTATTATGAATGGGACTTTGATTTGTTTTTCTTGCCTAATGGCTTTGGCTAAAATTTCCAGGGCTATATCAAATAGCAATGGTGAGAGTGGACATCCTTGTCTGGTTCCAGATCACAGTGGGAATGCTTCCAACTTTTCCCCATTCAATAGTATGCTGGCTGTGGGCTTTTCATTTATTTCCTTGATTGTATTGAGGAATTTCCATCTATGACCATTTTGCTTAAGGTTTTCAACATGAAGGAATATTGTATTTTGTTCATTGCTTTCCCTGCATCTATTGAGATAATCATATTGCTTTTGTTCTTCAGTTTATTAATATGATGTATCATGTTTATTGATTTGCAAATGTTAAACCATCCCTGCATATTAGGGATAAATCTCACTTGGTCTGGATGAATGATCTTTCTGATGTGTTGTTGGATCCTATTAGCTAAGATTTTTTTAAGGATTTTTCATCTACGTTCGTCAGGGATATTGGTCAATAGTTTTCTTTCTCTGTTGCATCTTTTTCAGGTTTAGGTATTGAAATGATGCTGGCTTCATAGAAGGAGGTTGGGAGAATTCCCTAGCTTTTAATTGTTTTGAATAACTTGAGAAGAATTGGAATTAGTTCTTTTTTAAATGTCTGCAAAAATTCAGCAGTGAAGCCATCTGGTCCTGGGCTTTTCTTGTTGGGAGTGTCTTTATTACTGATTCAATTTCCGTCTTGGAAATTGGCCTCTTTAGGTTTTCTATGTCTTCAGGGCTCAATTTAGGTAGGTTGTATGTGTCCAGGAATCTATCCGTTTCTTCTAGACTTCCCAATTTTTGACAAACAGCTCTTTGTAGTAATTTCTGATGATTCTTCTCATTTCTGTAGTATCTGTTGTTACATTCTTCTTTTTATCTCTGATTTTATTAATTTGGGTCTTTTTCCTCTTTTTTGGTTAGTTGCATCAAGGGTTTATCAGTTTTGCTTATTTTTTTTCAAAAAAACATCTCTTAGTTTCTCTGATCTTTTGCATTATTCTTTTGGTTTCAATTTTAATTATTTCTCTCTAATTTTAATTATTTCTTTCCCCCTATTAATTTTGGGTTTGATTTGTTGTCTTTTTAGGTCCTTGAGATGCATTAATAGCTCATTTATTTGGTACTTTTCAAATTTCTTCACGTAGGCACAAATTGCTATAAACTTCCCTCTTAACACTGCTTTTGCTGTATCCCATAAATTTTGATATGATGTATTGTCTTCATTTTTTTCCAGAAACTTTTTTATTTCCCTTTTTATTTCTTCTGTGTCCCATTGTTCAGTCAGGAGCATTTTGCTCAGTCTCCATGTGTTTGCATATGATCTAGAGATTACTGAGTTGTTGATTTCCAGCTTTATTCCATTGCGGTCAAAGAAAATGCATGGTATGATTTCTATTTTTCTATTAATTTGCTGAGACATGCTTTATGGCCTAGCATATGGTCTACTCTAGAGAAATTTCTTTGCACTGATGAAAAGAAAGTGTATTCTGCTTCTGTGTGGTGAAAGGTTCTGTTGCTATCCATTAGGTCCATTTGGTCTATTGTGTTGATTAACTCTATTTCCTTACTAATTTTCTGTATGGTTTTTCTGTCCATTGCTGAAAGTGGGGTATTGAAGTCCCCCTTTACTATTGTATTGGAGTCTATGTCTCCCCCTAGATCCCTCAACATTTCCTTTAAATAGCCAGATTCCCTGTAATTGATGTGTATACACTTATTATAGTCACATCTTCCTGTTGAATTGATCCCTTAATTATTACATAGTGCCCTTCTTTGTCTCTTTTAACAGCTTTTATGTTAAAATCCTTTTTGTCTGATATTAGGATCGCAGCACTAGCTCTTTTTTGGTTTCTGTTAGCATGGAAAATCTTTTCCATCCTTTCACTTTCAGTCTGTTTGTATCTTTATTGTTGAAATGTGTTTCTTCTAGGATGCAAATAGATGGGTCTGACTTTGACCCTGCTGGGAGGTGGCTGGGCAGCCATGTAGGGTGTGGGGTACCCACGGACTTCCAGGGTCAATACACTTAGGCAGAGCTATCTCTGGGAATATCTGTCTCTCTGTTAACTGGACAGGCTGGCAGGGTGGAGAGAAACATCTGGAGCCAGTGACTGCGGGAGGCTTATGTGCTGAGACCATGGGGTCTCACTGGTTACATGAAAAGGTACAGGGTATAGCTGGGTATTGAGATCTACCATGCCTGACTTGAGTGTTATCCTGCATAGTCACCCTACCTTGGAGCATTTACCAGAGCTCCCTGGCCACATGTACCACACACCTCTTAGTATTCATTGAAAGTGCAGGCATTCCACTAAACCACAGAGGCATAGCCATTGGAAGATAAAACAAAAATGAACTCCACAAATGCCTAAAAAATACAGGAATTCAAGAAACAAGAATAAGGCATCACAACTCCCCTAAAGGAACATAGCTATATTTCAATATTAGAGTGCACAGATGAAACGATTGAGGACATGCCAAAAATAGAATTAAAAATATTAATCATGGGATTACTCAAAAGCAATCAGAAGTAAATCCATGAACTAAAGAAAATCATACATGACAGGAATGAAACTTTTTCCCATGAAATTCAGATTTTAAAGAGAAATCAAAATCAAATATTAGAAATGAAGATTCAATAAATCAAATAAAAATGCAGTAGAAAGCCTTTATAGCAGACTTGGCAAGACAGAAGAAAGAATATCTAAACAAGAAGACAAATCTTTGGAAATCTTACAGTCAGACCAAAAAAAAAAAAAAAGGGAAAAAAGGAGAAAACAGAAAACTTAAAAAAAGTGTTGAAGATCTATGGGATATTATCAAATGACTCAACGTACAGAGCTCATTAGTTCCTGAAGGTGTGGAAAGAGACAATGGACTAGAAGGCATATTTAGTGGAATACTTACTGAAAACTTCCCTAATTTGGAGAAAGAAAGGGATGTCCAAATAGAGGAAGCACAAAGAATTCCTCACAGACATGACCAGAAAAGATACTCACCACAACACATTGTAGAAAAGACTCTAAAATGTACACAAGATAAATGCCAGAGTACTTTCAGATCTCCAAATAGACTCACAGCTGACTTCTCCTCAGAAACCCTATAGGCTAGAAAGAAATGATGAGATATATACCACGTCTTAAAAGAAAAACCTGTTGGGCTGGCGCTGTGGCTTAACTGGTTAATCCTCTGCCTACGGCACCGGCATTCCATATGGGTGCCTGGTTCTAGTCCTTGGAAGCTCCTCTTCCAGTCCAGCTCTCTGGTATGGCCTGGGAGGGCAGTGGAAGATGGTCCAAGTGCTTGGGCCCTGCACCCACATGGGAGACCAGGAAGAAGCACCTGGCTCCTGGCTTCAGATCGGCGCAACGCTGGCCATAGCGGCCATTTGGGGTGTGAACCAATGGAAGGAAGACCTTTATCTCTATCTCTCTCTCTCTCTCACTGTCTGTAACTCTAACTGTCAAATAAAAAAATAAAAAAAGCAAAACCTGTCAACCCCGAATACTGTACTTTGCAAAACTCTCATTTATGAATGAAGGTAAAATAAAGAAACAAACAGAAATTCATAGCAAACAGAAATTGAAAGAATTTGTTGCCACTAATACAGCCTTACAAAAGATGCTTAAGGATGCGCTACATACAGAAACACAGAAACATAGCCATTGTTATGAAAGAATGAGAAGGGAGAAAATCCCCCAGTAGAAATACAAAGAAATACAAAGTAAACAATAGGAATATTTACAGATCTAGAATCTCTAGATCCCATGTGCACATAAAAGCCACTGGCCAAATGTTGCTGCCTGCCCACCACTGCCACCAGCACTGCTGATTAGGCATCCAGTCTCAGTCAGTTGGCTGTGCGCAAGCACTAAAGCTTTTGTAATAAAAAATGGGAAACAAGTGTTCCTGACCCTTCCACTGAGTCTGTGGGCGATCTCCAGCAACCACCAGCCCAGACCCACACCACGCTCTCCCTCTACCTATATCACCATGAGTTGCGGCAGTCTATACGCAGACCTCACCTCTGTCTCCAAACTGCTGCCTGCTCTGGCTCCTGGCTGCTGCATCTGCACTCGTGCTTGTGCTGTGAGTCCACACCCTCCACACAGGTCTATGCCATTTCTCCTCTTCCCATAGGACTTCAGTGTGGTTTTCTCTCCAAATCTCTCCAGAGAATGTACTTCCTACACTTTTTTCTTCACTGTGTATCCTTAGCCTAGCATAGCATGTCGTTCCCTAATCCACCATCTTAGAATCCACAAGAGGTGAAGTTTTTAGGAAGTGATTAGGCCATAATCCTCAGGAATGGGATTAAAGTCCTTATAAAAGAGACTTCACTCAACATTGAGCTCACTTGTGTTTCCACCTTCTGCCATGCAGGTGAGAACACAGCATTCTTCTCCTCCAGTAGAGTTGGCAACAAGACACCAACCTGGAAGCAGAGAGCAGCCCTCACCAGAAACCAACCCTGCTAGCACCTTCATCTTGGACTTCCCAGCCTCCAGTACTGTGCGAAAACAAATTCCTCTTCTTTATAAATTACTCAGTCTTGCATGTTTATAGTAGTACCACAAAACAGACTAAGGCAGAGGAAATCTAAGAGAAGTATTTTTATTTCCCTAAGTTGAAGAAATGGGGCTGGCGCCGTGGCTCAATAGGCTAATCCTCCACCTTGCAGCGCCGGCACACCGGGTTCTAGTCCCGGTCAGAGCGCCAGATTCTTTCCCAGTTGACCCTCTTGCAGACCAGCCCTCTGCTGTGGCCAGGGAGTGCAGTGGAGGATGGCTCAAGTGCTTGGGCCCTGCACCCTATGGGAGACCAGGAAAAGCACCTGGCTCCTGGCTCCTGCCATCGGATCAGCATGGTGCGCCGGCCACAGCGCGCCGGCCGCGGCAGCCATTGGAGGGTGAACCAATGGCAAAGGAAGACCTTTCTCTCTGTCTCTCTCTCTCACTGTCCACTCTGCCTGTCAAAAAAAAAGAAAAGAAAAGAAATGGAACTGCAAGTTCAAAGAGGCCAAGGTAACTGTAGCTCATAGAGAACATTGAACTTCACAGGGAGCAGCTGTACGGCTCAGAAGAGAATTCTCACTGATCCTTCAGCTGAGTGCTAATCAGAACATACTTGAGAGGAAATTATGTACGACTAGAAAAAGAAGCAGAAGAGTTAACATGTGGGGCTCCCTGGAAGCTTCCTGTGCCCACCAGTCAGGAGGGAAAATCTTGTGATTTAAGGGACATTGGATAGAATACTCAAGAAATACTGCCATATTAATATGGAAACTTTTTTCTTAGAATAAAGCCTCTCTGGTCCCATCTAGAAAATCTTAAAAGCAAAAATCAGAATCAAACTGTTTCTAAGTCATTTAACTACATCCTAGAACAACATTCAAGGAGATGTGTAGAAATACAAAATATCCCTCCCTCTACAAGATAAAATTCTTATTTTACAGCATGCAATCAAAGCCCACCAGACATATAAAGAAACAGGAAAGCAGAGCTCATAACAAAGAGAAAAATCAATGAAGAAAAACAGACCCAGAAATCACAAGGATTTAGTAAACCAAAACATCGAACAGTGAGTATAACTATTTCCCATATGTTTGAGAAATAATGAGTCTGTAGAGAGATGGAAGATATAAAAAAGACTCAAATCAATCTTCTAGAAATGAAAACTTTAATCTCTGTGTATCTTCTGAACAAAAACCCTTAAGTCATTCTGTTGTCACTGTCTGGAATTCCTTCCTCTCCTTCATTTGCTGAAAGCTGATCTTCAGATTTCATCTCTATCATCGTTCCCTGGCCAGTCACATCCCTTGGCTACATGCCATTTGGCTCCAAATACCATCCATATTCTGTTCTTATAGCAAATATAATTTTACATTGTGAGTGATTAAATGGTTAATCCCTGTGTCCTTCAGTATCCCAAGATGACACAAGTCAAGCTTGGTTTTGCTCACAACTATATAGTGTATAGAAAGCATTGATACCTTAAAAATGGGAGCAGAGTGGGAAGGGGTGAAGAGATAGAAAAAGAAAGTCTCTATTGTCAGAAGCATTTACACTCAGAAGCAACTGTACATGTCATAAAGTAAATCTAAAATGGCAGACAGCTTCAAATTTGTCAGCTCAAATATATAGATCTTGATATTTCAAAGTAGGAACAATTGTCTACAAAAGAAACTATATTTAGTGTGAGTCTTTTAGATGCAGAAAGCCAGCAAGTTTCTCCTCTCAGTAGCACCTTTTATTAAGAAACACAGTTTTAACTCTACTTTGACTGCAGGATCCAAGAGATACATAGAATTAGACCCCTGGTTCTACAGCAGATATGTCTACTCTTTAATGTTAAAGGAGTACATTTAAACTTCTAGAGAAGAATTAATGGTATTAAATGCCAGTGTGTCCCCAACATTAATGATTTGCTGTGGGAGTTTTCAGAAATATTAGATACATTTACCACAATTAGCTGAGCAGAAGACATGCATGTTTTATAGAATGCCAAAAGAGAATGTCCTGGCTAAAACTTTTAAAAAAATTAGTTCCAGCTGGTTTGACTGTAAAAAAAAAAAAAATTATAACATCAATGGTTTACTCTCAAGTAGCAGATCCTTATTTGCTCCTTTGATTTTAATTGGGACTTCAGATAGTGAACTAGATAGCTTATGAGGACTCTAACAAT
This sequence comes from Oryctolagus cuniculus, assembly GCF_051225735.1. Lineage (NCBI taxonomy): Eukaryota > Metazoa > Chordata > Mammalia > Lagomorpha > Leporidae > Oryctolagus > Oryctolagus cuniculus. Next base: position 57,034,868 of record NC_142868.1, on the reverse strand, counting down.
GCACTGTTTCCAACAATGAAAATTGGACCAGCTGTATCCCTAATTACACAGTGCAATAGACGCTACAATCTCAGAGCTATCACTGCAAAGAAAGGAAGGTCGATTATCCTAGGGAAATATAAGGCAGGGCCAGTTTCTTCCTTATATTTTGCTTCTTTAGTGATTGTTCCATTGAAAAAAAATTTTCTTTAAGATTTATTTATTTAAAAGGCAGAATTATCGAAGGAGAGATAGAGACAGAGTGACTGAGAGAGATCTTCCATCTGCTGATTCACTTCCCAAACAGCTAAAACAGCTGAAGCTGAGCCAGGCCAAAACAAGGACCGTGGAACTCCATCCAGGTCTCCCACATGGGTAAAAGAGATGCAAGCCCCCTCCTCTGCTTCCCCAGGTGCATTAATCTGCTCTGTCAGAACACTGCTCTCTGAAGTTAATTTTAATAGGCCTGATTGCTATCAAAAATTGATTTTGTAGAAATCATTAAATATTTTATCATGGATTGAATATTCAAAAGGAAAGAGCTTAATTGATTTTAATGTGCATTTTATTCTGAGGTAATACAATGGCTTCCAGGCTTGAATCTGCCATTTAAAATGTATGATTAACAAAAAGATTCAAATGTTTAAGCATTTAAACATTAAACATTTGGATTGGAAGTTTAAAATGTGTTTAAATTATGCAAAGGTGACTACCATTCTATGTAGTCTTGGATGCCCTGTAAGTGAAAAATGTTCCAGTTAGCATACCAAAAATCTGTCAAAGTGGTGACTTTGTCTTTTTTAAGTGGGTCAGTCAATCTGACCTATCTACTGAAAAATTAGAGACCTTCCAAGAAAGCAAGAAGGGTCAGCCTCTTCTTCTTCCCAAGTTAGAAAAACGATATTACTTTTAGATCTTTTTCACATTAGGGTGTCAAAATCCTTGCTATCTAAAAAACTAAAGTGTGTTGTGAAGTATGTTGTGTAAAAACTTTGTATTAGCCAAGAGAATCTGCTGTGTTAATGTAACAAATGCTGTACACCATTTCTGACCACCATCATTGACTAAAATTGGTTGCAAGATCCTGAGGAATATATGCAGCAATAGAACACTTAGGGAGCACCACTCTGTCTAGCACATTCCTTAACATTTCCCACGGAATGTGAGATTTGAGAAGAGGAATACAGAAATTAAGCATGTGTGTGTGTGTGTGTGTGTGTGTGTGTGTTATATATGTGTGACCCCCTAGAATCACCTTTTATGGTGCCACAGGAATCAAGAAAAAGTTTTAATAATAATGATCTAAATCTACTACCTGATGCTATCAAATTACTGGTGGAAAACATTGGGGAAACTCTGCAAAACATTGACATTGGCAAAGAGTTCCTAGAAAAGACGTCAGAAGCTTAAGCAATAAAGACAAAAATAGACAAATGGAATTTTATCAAGCTGTGAAGATGCTGCACTGCAAAGGAAACACTCAACAAAGTTAAGAGGCAACTGACAGAATGTGGGAAAATATTTGCAAACTATGCAACTGAAAAAGGTTTAATATCAAGGATCTATAAAGAGCTCAAGAAACAACAACAACAAAACAAGCAATGCAGTTAAGAAATTGGAAAAAGACATGAATCAGCATTTTTCAAAGCATGAAATACATTGGCCAATAGACAAATGAAAAAATGCTCAGGATCACTATCCGTAAGGAAAATGCAAACAGAAAACACAATGAGATTTCAACTCACTCCAATTAGAATGGCTATTCTACAAAAAAAAAATAAAAATAAAAAATAAATAAATAAATTTTGGTTAGGATGCTGGGAAAAAAAGGTACCCTAATCCATTGTTGATAGGTTTGTAAACTAGTACAGCTATTATTGAAGACAGTATGAAGATGCCTCAGAAATATGAAAATAGATTGACCCAGCCATCTCACTCCTGGGAATTTACTTTAATGAAATTAAATCAGCATTTGAAAGAGTTATTTGTACCCCTATGTTTATTGTAGCTAAATTCATAATAGTTAAGATATGGAATCAACCCAGATGTCCATCACATGATAACTGAATGAAGAAAGTGTGGAATACTACTCAGCCATTAAAAATAATGAAATCCTATCTTTTACAATAACAATGGATTCAACTGGAAACCATTATGCTTATTGAAATAAGCCAGTTTCATATCATATGTTTCTCTGATATGTAGCAATTAATATGAAATACAAAAAAAATGTATTGGAATCAAATGCACATTTTGGGATGATTGTCACTTTTAGCTCTTGTTTATACAGCTGCAGAATTGTGGTCTTCCTACTTGAACTTGTTGAATATTATGATTAGTGGTAAATTAATCTTGTGAATATGGAGTGTATTAAAATTACGTCTGCAAAACTATTGAAGAGAGGGGAAAGAAGGAGAGAGTTGGGGGAGACAGGGAAGTGAGGGAAGTGAGGGTCTTCTTGGAAATGTACCTATGGGATGCATGAAACCTATTCTCTTTATATTAATAAAATTTTTTCAAAAAAATGTAGCTTTGGGGCCAGCATCGTAGTGCAGCAGGTAAAGCCACTGCCTGTGATGCTGGCTTCCCATATAGGCACCAATTTGGCTGCTCTATTCTGATCCAACTCTCTGATAATGGTCTAGGAAAAGCAATAACACATGGCCCAAGTGCCTGGGACTCTGCACCTATGTGGAAGACCTAGGATGAAGCTCCTGTAGCCATCTGGGTGGTGAACCAGGGAATGGAGAACTCCCTATCTCTCTCTCTCTAACTCTGTCAAATAAATAGATCCTGAAAAGAGAAAAGGGAAGGAATTGTGCCTTGAAGATATCAACTAAAAGCAATCTTAAACCATTTGAACAAATGCTATTTTATTTTTGAAAAAAACCTAGAATGTGCTCAAATAAATAATCATTCTTTTTTATTTTTAAATAATTTATTAATTCACAAGATTCTCAAGGTTACAGCAAATACATGATATCACAACACAATTCTCATGTTAATGTGATATTAATATAAAGATGATATAGAATGTAGTTGATAATTATAATTCTAAGAATAGAAAGATACTTCCCTTTCTTCCTTTCTCCTTCCCTCCATCCCTCCCTACCCCTTTTCTATCTTCTTTTTTAAGATTTATTTATTTATTTATTTATTTGAAAGGCTGAAATATAGAGAGGAGACAGAAGATCTTCCATCTGCTGGTTCACTCCCCAAATGGCTGTAAGTGTCCAGGGCTGGTCCAGCAGAACTCCTCTGGGTCTCCCACATGCTCCTGGGAGTTGCATAGAAAGTAAAGCAGCTGGAACTCAAAATGGCACCCATTTAGGATGTCAGTGTCAGCATTCCAGGCACTGATTTAATCTGCTATGCCACAACAGTGATTCTTTTCCAATTTCTGTCTTTTTCCTTCCTTCATTCCTTCCTTCCTTCCTTCCTTCCTTCCTTCCTTCCTTCCTTCCTTCCTTCCTCTCTCTCACTCTTCTCCCTCTCTCCCCCCCTCCCTTCCTTCCATCTTTCTTTTAATTTTTCAGACAACACATTTTAAATCTACATCACATGCAAAAGCTTAATGCTCCTCTAAAAAGTTCAATAAGTAAAAAAAGTAAAAGGACCATAGTTCAACAGGAATATAGGCAGGTGCTATACACAATAATCAAATGAAAAGACCTCAATTTCAGTCATTGAAATAATCACAGATTATTAAAACTATAATGGGAGGCAGGCATTGTAGCTTAGTGGGTAAAGCTGTGACCTGTGACATCAGCATCCCATATGTGCACCAGTTTATGTCCAGCTGCTCCACTTCCAATCCATCTCCCTACTAATGTACCTGGGAAAGCAGTGGAAGATGGCCCAAGTGATTGGGCCCCTGCCCACCCATGGAAGACCCTGAAGAAGCTCCTGGCTCCCGGCTTCATCTTGGCCCAGTCCTAGCCATTGCAGCCATCTGGGGAGTGAACCAGTGAATGGAAGATTCTCTCTCTCTCTCTCTCTCTCTCTCTCCTTCCTCCCTCCCTCTTTCTCTTTCTCTCCCACTCTCTCTATAATTTTGACATTCAAATAAATAAATAAATCTTTTAAAACTACAGTAATATTTTGTTCTTAATCATTTGTTTGGCAAAAATACGAAACAAGTTTGACCAAACTGTATTTTCAGCAATACTGATACACACTGGCATTTCGTCCTATTTTCTTGTTTTGTTTTTTGATTTTTTTTTAAATTTTTTTCATTCTAGTTCACATATATAAGGGAGAACGTGGAATAATCATACTATTGCAGTCTTCATTTTTCAACTTTCCCTTTAACAAATACGTGTATTTTATATTTTCACAAAAAAATAGATTCAACACTTTCTCAATCATGCAAGCACATGTGCATATTATTCAGAATCCTGACTTGGACAATGGAAATCTATTTCCAATAAGAATTACCAGTGCTGTGGCCTAATGGGTAAAGACGCTGCCTGCACTGCAGGCATCTCAAATGGGTGGTGGGTCCAGTTCTGGCTCCTCCACTTCCAATCCAGCTCTCTGCTATGTCCTGGGAAAGCAGCCCAAGAGAAAGGTGGCCCAAGTCCTGGCATCCCTACACCTGTGTGGGAGACCCAGAAGAAGCTCCTGCCTCCTGGCTTCAGATCAGCCCAGCTCCTGCTGTCATGGCTGTTTGGGGAGTGAACCAGTGGATGGAAGACCTCTCTCCCTCTTTCTCTCTCTCTCTCTCTCTCTCTCTCTCTGTCTCTCTAACTCTGCATTCCATAAAAAATAAATAAATCTTAAAAAACAATAATGTGACTTTTTTAAAAAAAGAATTGCTATAAATGGAAAATGATATGAATACAGTTTCTGCCTATTTCTGTGATTATCTTTTTTTTTATTGTAGGTACAAGAAGCCTTCATAAAATGCTTTCAACACTGAAAAATAAACTGCAGCTTTGAGTTTAAAAATCCAAATAAAATTATTTTGTAATTTTCTTACTATTCTTGCTCTAATTAATCCTATTCTCTTTAATTATTATCTTTCAGCCAGACTCACATTTCTCCCCGACTCCCTGCAGGTACTGATAGGTCAATGTTAAAAATAAGATATTCCTTATTTTCAAGGACAATCAAATAGTTTAAAACCACACAGTATGCTGTGGTTAGCAGGTAAAGCTAACACCTACAGTGCCGGCCCCCCATATGGAAGCCGGTTTAAGGCCCGGCTGCTCTACTTCCAATCCAGCTCTCTGTTATGGCTGGATGGTTGGAGTCCTTGGGCCCCTGCACCTGCATGGGAAACCCAAAAGAAGTTCCTGGCTCCTGGCGCGGATCAGCTCAGCTCCAGCTGTTGAGGCCATTTGGGGAATGAATCAGCAGATGGAAGGTATCTCTCTCTCACTCTCTCTGCTTGTCTGTAACTCTGCCTTTCAAGTAAAGAAATAAATCTTAAAAAAAAAAACAGTGAGTTTAAAGAAGATTCCATGTACAACTGTCGCTAAATGTTTCCCACAGCACAGAGAGGTAAAGCCTGTGTGTGTGTGTGTGTGTGTGTGTATGTGTGCTTTCATATAGGAGGCAGGGAGAGTTTGGTAATATGCAGGGAGCAAATTTTGTTAGAACTAAATGTTTTCACAGGCTTTGTAAACATATTCTAAAAACAGAATATAAACAGAAATAAACACCTCTCCCAGCTTCCCAGGCTCCGTAAAGACTAAGTGATAACGAAACAATGGATAGATGCTCTGTTCTAGATCCCCTATCTAATGATTGGAGACCAGCCTTAAAGAGGGTTTCCCTTAACCAACAGAAGGGGAAACGATAGACTTGGTGAGAATTCATTCTGGTAAGGTAGGAACAATTTATTAAAGAATATCATGGGCACCAGTGAGGAACACAGAGGTTCCAGGGGCTGGAGCCAGGGGCTAACAGTATCAGGGACTGTTTCTTTTTCCATGGTCATAGAGATCAAGGAGACCATGCAGCTGTCCAGTAGCCCAGGGCAAGGAGAGATCCAAGAAGAGTTCAATCCTGCAATTCAAGAAATTCAGGGGGCCGGCGCTGTGGCATGGCAGGTGGAGCCACCGCCTGCAGTACCGGCATCCCATGTGGGTGCCAGTTTGAATCCCAGATGCTCCACTTCTAATCCAGCTCTCTGTTATGGCTTGGGAAAGCAGTGGAAGATGGCCCTAGTCCTTAGGCCCCTGTCCCCACATGGGAGACCCAGAAGAAGCTCTTGGCTCCTGGCTTCGGATCGGCGCAGCTCTGGTAGTGCGGCCAGTTGGGAAGTGAACTAGCGATGGAAGACCTCTCTCTCTCTCTCTCTCTCTCTCTCTCTCTCTCTCTCGGCCTCTCTTCTCTCTGTGTGTAACTCTGACTTTCAAATAAATAAATCTTTAAAAAAAAAAGTTAGATCACTTCCATCCTTTGAATTAGAAGAAGAGGTAGCTTCCTTCTACTGATTTCACTACCCAAGTGCCTACAAAAGCCAGGACAAGGACAGGCTGAAATCAGAAGCCAGGAGCTGCACCTGCATCTCCCATGTAGGTGGCAGGGGACCAAGGACTTGAGCCATCCTGTGCTCCCTCAGAGGGTGAGCATTAGCAGGAAGCTGGATCAGAAACAGAGAATGCTATGCTGTCGAGGTACAACCTGCTGTCTCCTTTGCTCACTGTAACATCATCCAGACACTTTTACAGAGGGGATAGCCCAGCTGCTTCCCTAAAAGACCTGACTGAAATCCCTTTGACAATGTGGCTGGAGAGATCTTATGAATCTGTAGAAACCAACAGCGCCCACCTGCTGTATGAGAGCAGAAAGAAGGGAACGTTGGAAAACTACATCCTCCTCAGCTTCTTTGCCAAAGAACATCTGCACATGACAGAGAAGCAGCTGAACCTCTATGACTGCCTGACTAACGTGCACCGTAATGACTGGGGTATTTACTACTGGGCCACGGAAGCAAAACCAGCCCCAGAAATATTTGAAAATGAAGTCATGGCACTGCTGGGAGACTTTGCTAAAAACAAAAACAAAGAACAAAGACTGCGTGCCCCGGATCTGGAGTATCTTTTCAAAAGCCAGCGTTGAACCCTGCACACTGGCACGGCGCTCCGTCTGTGGATGCTAACTGCTCCCACTTGACACTGATCTTGGCCTCTTGTTGCTCCTAAGGCACGTAACTCTCTCTCCCTTCCAGGACGTACATGCAGCTGAGCCATGTGACTCATTCTGGCACTGTTTTGTTCACTTCTGACCTTTGTAAGCGGTTTGTCAGTGTTGCTGACACTTAAGCCTGACTTGAGCTGCTAGTTCCTCCTGCAAGTCTGCCACGAGAGGGCGCTGTAGGGGAAGCAATCGTGCTAGCTCCTGTTTATGTGGTAAGTGCTCCCTCAAAGCCAGCTGCCCTGCTGTGTGGAAAGCAGCTCTCCCAACCCTGGTGGCCCAGGGCTTTGTTAGTAAAATTCCCCTCCTTCCAATCTGGTGTGGTCCTTTCTGTGGAAGGAAGCTGATCCAAGCCCCCTGAGCTGAACTGTTGAAGAGCCAGCAGGCAGAATGAGGTCATATGCTGAAGTGTCAACATCTTTGTTGTCAGATTTTCTTAAACCACACACTTTGTAAATTGAGAGATAATTGAACATTAAAGAATACAGATAAAAAGAAAAAACACTTTGTAAATTGAGCGATAATTGAATATTAAAGAATAATGACAAAAGGGGGAAAAAGCATATCATTAGGTAATGACTTTGAGGAAACTTGAGCATGACTGAAAGAGAAGGGCTCTGGGCCAGTGCTGTGTCAAAGTTGGTTAATCAACTGGCATCCCATATGGGCACCAGTTCCTGTCCCGGCTGCTCTTCTTCCAATCCAGCTCTCTGCTTATAGTCTGGGAAAGCAGTGGAAGACGGCCTAAGTGCTTGGGCCCCTGTACCCACATGGGAAACCTTGAAGAAGTTTTTGGTCTGGAAGACCCAACTTGAATGACATTTTTCCAATAACAATAAATTGATTTTAATTTTCCTAAACTGGCACTGGAAAGGATTAAATCGTGCCCCACACATACACATACACCAAAAGAAAATTCAAATGCTGAAAGTCCTGTCTTCCAGTACTCCAGAATGTGACCTATTTGAAAATAAGGTTACCACAGATATAATCAATTAACATGTGGACCCAATAGGAAAAAGTGGGCCCCTAATCCAATATGCCTGGTGTCTGTACAATGGAATGTGGAAATTTGGAACACATATAAAGCATCTCTGTAAGTCAAGGAATACCCGTGCTTGCCAACGAACCACCAGAAGCCAGGAGAGAGGCGCCCAACAGACTCTCCACAGTCCTCAGAAGGAATCCGCCCAGCAACACCTTGATCTCAGATTCCCTCCCTTGAGAATTGGGAGACAAAAAGTTTCCTTTCTTAAGCCATTCAGTCTATGGTATTGTATTACCCATCCCCAGCAAAATAATACAGGCACCGAGAATAAATATGTAATTTGGCTGTTCAATCCTGTGTTCTTGACAATGCAATCCATTTACATAATGGAGTGCAGGCAAGGAAACTAATAGCTGATAGAAAACATGACCTGCTCAGATCTCCTAGTCTTGTAATATCTCTTTCTTAAATATGTCTCCTTCCAACAGTATCACATCTTAGAAACAAGAAATATGTCATGAAGAGAAAAGGGAACTTTTTTAAGATGATATTACCTAAAGAAAAAAAACCTTAAGGAAAGGAAAGCAGAAAGAATCTTAGGAGATGAGTCTATGCCATGGTCATTTCACTTTTCCACGTTTTCCTCCATCACTGTCCCCTCTGTCCAGACTAATCCCATCTCCTAAATATTCATTCACGCACCTCTGCTGTCATTCACAACTCTCACCAACCTTCTACACACTTCATTCTGATATATTTCCCTCCACTATACTCTTATACACTTTTTAAGATTATTTATTTGAAAGTCAGAATTACACAGAAAGAGAGGCAGAGAGAGAGAGAGAGAGAGAGAGAGTTCTATCCGCTGGTTTACTCCCCAGATGGCTGCAAAGGCTGGAGCTGAGCCAATCCAAAGCCAGGAGCCAGGAGCTTCTTCTGGGTCTCCCACATGGGTGCAGGGGCCCAACGACTTGGGCCATCTACTGCTTTCCCAGCCATGGCAGGGAGCTGGATCGGAGGTGGAGCAAACGGGTCTTGAACTGGCACCCATATGGGATGCCGGAACTGCAGGCGGCGGCTTTACCCGTTATGCCACAGTGCCAGCCCCTACGCTTTTTAAATAAGCTCTTCTCCAAGGCTAGAGAAGTAGCTCCAATCAGCTCAGTGGAGGTAAAGGATGTGCATCAGCAGCTTCTGGGTTAGTTTCGCTGCTCCGCTCTGGCTGCTACACTGAGAAGCTGATAAAGGAGATCTAAGGGCTTCAGTTCTGGCAGTAAACAACAACACAAAACCATTATTCAACTTACAGGCATAGGCAGCAGCATGAGCCCACAGTCCAGGCTTGACTCAAGCCTGACAAAGATTGGATAGATGAGAAAGGAAGTGGATGTTGATGGGAGTTGGAGAGGTGAGGAATGGTAGCATTGGATGGCAATGTCAATAATAATGATGGGGACATTATAACTCATTAAACACCCCTATGTTAAGCAGGCTATCTCCATAAGAATCCAAGGCATTAACAGATATTTTCAAAACAATGGTAATACTATAAAAATATACTTTATGTGTTTTATAGAAAATGGTTTCAATGTGTAAAAGTGCTTATTTTTTTTAGTAGTCAATAAGCATTTGCTAAACAATTTTTTTATTAAAAATGGAATTTCCTGACAGATCTTCTTTAGAAAACTATTCTCCTCATTGGACAAAAATGGTTTAAACTGCCAGTCATGAGATAAATCATCTTTTTCGGGATAGGGTGGGGAATGAGTCAAAACACACTTCCTCAGGCCACTACACACAGAGGATGCTAAAGCCATCACTTCATATTCAAAAAGTTGCTTCAAACAGATTCCATGGAAGAATGTAGGACTTAGTGGTAAGGTTTCTGGAAATTGGTGACTTGTGCTCCTGCCAAGCACTCTTCATTATGTCAGAGTTTTCCCATCACAGTAGCTTTGTGGTAGATTTGCCATTGTCACAGGAAGCTGGACTAACCAGGGATGTCTGGGAAAGTTGGTGCTTGACCAAACAGAGGATTCCCAAAAAAATGACCAAGAAAGAATAATTAAATGTTCATTAATTTAAACAGCATTTATCAGATACCAAAGTTTTGCCAGATTCTCTGTTATTTTTTGCAGGCAAAAGTGAATAAGATATGGTTCCTACCCTTGAATAACTGACACTACTATTGGAGAATTATAACATAAAAGGGGAAGAGCTATGAGCTATGAGCCCTATGGTACGACACACTCAAACATACTTCTAAAAACAAAAATACTGATTTTTCTATTAAAGATGCCATGGTTTTTTTGTTTGTTTTGTTTTTTTTAAACTTTTATTTAATGATTATGAATTTACAAAGTACAGCTTATGGATTACAATGGCTTCCCCCCCCATAACTTCCCTCCCACCCGCAACCCTCCCCTTTCCCACTCCTTCTCCCCTTCCATTCATATCAAGATTCATTTTCAATTCTCTTTATATACAGAAGATCAGTTTAGTATATATTAAGTAAAGATTTCAACAGTTTGCACCCACACAGAAACACAAAGTGAAAAATACTGTTTGAGGACTAGTTATAGCATTAAATCACAATGTACAGCACATTAAGGACAGAGATCCTACAGTGACTCCTATTGTTGACTTAACAAATTGACACTCTTGTTTATGGCCTCAGTAATCACCCTAGGCTCTTGTCATGAGTCGTCAAGGCTATGGAAGCCTTTTGAGTTCACTGACTCTGATCATATTAGACAAGGTCATAGTCAAAGTGGAAGTTCTCTCCACCCTTCAGAGAAAGGTACCTCCTTGTTTGATGACCTGTTCTTTCCACTGGGATCTCATTCGCAAAGATCTTTCATTTAGGTCATTTTTTTTTTTTTTTGCCAGAGTGTCTTGGCTTTCCACTCCTGAAATACTCTCATGGGCTTTTCAGCCAGATCTGAATGCCTTAAGGGCTGATTCTGAGGCCAGAGTGCTGTTTAGGACATCCGCCATTCTATGAATCTGCTGTGTATCCCACTTCCCATGTTGGAGCGTTCTCTCCCTTTTTTATTCTATCGGTTAGTATTTTCAGACACTATTCTTGTTTATGTGATCCCTTTGACTCTTAGTCCTATCATTATGATCAATCGTGAAAGAGGCCATGTTTTATATTTGAATTTCTTCTAATTGAGAGAAAGTCAATCAGAAAATACCAAAAAATTATGTTATCATTTTAGTTTTTATTTAATAAACACATAAACCTTACTATGTACCAAAATTTCTTATAGTCACTGTTAAAAAATTAGTTTACAACTTACTATAACAATCCTATACAGCCGGCACTGTGGCTTACTTGGTTAATCCTTCACCTGTGGCGCTGGCACCCTGGGTTCTAGTCTCTGGGAGCCAGATTCTGTCCCAGTTGCTCCTCTTCCAGTCTAGCTCTCTGCTGTGGCCCGGGAAGGCAGTGGAGGATGGCCCAAGTCCTTGGGTCCTGCACCCGCATGGGAGACCAGGAGGAAGCACCTGGCTCCTGGCTTCGGATCGGCACAGTGTGCCAGATGCAGCGTGCCTGCTGCAGTGGCCATTTGGGGGGTGAATCCATGGAAAAGAAAGACCTTTCTCTCTGTCTCTCTCTCACTCACTGTCTAACTCTTCCTGTCCAAAAACAAACAAACAAACAAAAAAACTATGAAGTATGTATTACTATCATTTTTTCCTGTATTATAAATAAGAAAATGAGTCGCAAAGCTAGTAAGTAACCCTCTCACATTCACATGGCTAGTAAGTGGGTTACCTTTTAGTGAGGTTATAAAAAATAAAAATTAAAAAATCTGTCCACAATTCAAGGGAAAATAAATCATAGTTCATATTCAACAAATAAATTAATTCATAACAGCATTCTTTAATAATTTTCAATGCCACACTAATTAAAATAGAATATCCTGTCCAAGATATTGAATGATATGTATGGCAGAATAAAATCTGGGAAAATCAAATATTCCCAGTGAAAACCAGACTATTCTATTGTCTTCTTCAGAGTGAGTAAAAGCAATCATTTCATCTGTGTAATTCTTTCTTGGATCTATTTGAATGTTTGACCCAGGCATCTTCTTTTGGGTAAAACATTTAATCAGAAGATCAGCTTAGTATACATTAAGTAAGGATTTCAACAGTTTACTCCCACACAGAAACATAAAGTGAAAAATAATAGATGATTTTTTTTAAATGATGATGAAATCAGATCAGACCTATTGTCATGTTTAATCCCAGTGAGAGTCAAGTTGCGAGTTGATATTTTCTTTTTTTTTTTTACAGAGCATCAGTTTAGTATGCATTAAGTAAAGATTTCAACAGTTTGCACCCCCATAGAAACACAAAGTGAAATATATTGTTTGAGTACTCGTTATAGCATTAAATCTCAATGCACAGCACATTAAGGACAGAGATCCTACGTGAGGAGTAAGTGCACAGTGACTCCTGTTGTTGACTTTACCAATTGACACTCCTGTCTATGGCATCAGTAATCTTCCTATGCTCCAGTCATGAGTTTCCAAGGCTATGGAAGCCCTCTGAGTTCTCCGATTCTTATCTTGTTTAGACAAGGTCATAGTCAAGGTGGAAGTTCCCTCCTCCCTTCAGAGAAAGGTACCTCCCTCTTTGAAGACCTGTTCTTTCCACTGGGATCTCACTCACAGAGATCTTTTGCCAGAGTGTCTTGGCTTTCCATGCCTGAAATACTCTCATGGGCTTTTCAGCCAGATCCGCATGCCTTAAGGGCTGATTCTGAGGCCAGAGTGCTATTTAGGACATCTGCCATTCTATGAGTCTGCTGAGTATCTCACTTCCCATGTTGGATCACTCTCCCCTTTATTTATTCTATCGGTTGGTGTTAGCAGATACTAGACTTGTTTATGTGCTCCCTTTGACTCTTAGTCCTTTCATTATGATCAATTGTGAACTGAAATTGATCACTTGGAGTAGTGAGATGGCATTGGCACATGCCACCTTGATGGGATTGAATTGGAATCCCCTGGTATGTTTCCAACTCTACCATTTGGGGCAAGTCAGCTTGAGCATGTCCCAAATTATACATCTCTTCCCTCTCTTATTCCCACTCTTATGTTTAACAGGGATCACATTTCAGTTAATTTTCAACACTTAAGAATAACTGTGTATTAATTACAGAATTAAACCAGTCATATTAAGTAGAACAGACAAAAAAACTACTAAGAGGGATAATGTATTAAGTATACTAAGCTGATCTTCTGTATATTAAGATAATCAAAAATGAATCTTGATGTGAATGGAAGGGGAGAGGGAGTGGGAAAGGGGAGGGTTGTGGGTGGGAGGGACGGTATGTGGGGGAAGCCATTGTAATCCATAAATCGTACTTTGGAAATTTATATTCATTAAATAAAAGTTAAAAAAAAGAAATTTTAAGAGTAGAGCAAAAGATAAAAATGGGCAAAAGGTATAAACAGAAAATGAACAATAAGTGTTTAAAAAAGATATATAACCTCACTTATAATTAAAGACATGAAATTTGAAATTAAAAAAAAAACATTTAATCAGAACTTGAAGTGATAAATACAAATAAGCTATAGTTTCCTCAGCTGAAAAATAGGCATATCAATAGTATCTACACAAAGTATTAGAATTTTTCCCAAGTGATGGTGTGTTATCCAGATAGAATTCCTAGATACTGGAAAGTAACAGCAATCAGTGTGTCCCTCAAAATAAGCCTTGCAATTTGCTATGAATAAAATAGAGCCATAAAGAGAAATGAACTTTAATATGCACACAATTCAAAAGTAAATGCAAACATATACATCAGCCAATAAATGCAAACATACACATCAGTGTGTAGTCAGACAACTTCCATAGTCTGTCAAAACAAGTTAAAGAAGGTTCTTTACTCAGGTTAACAAATAGGCTTCCTTACCTCTCCAAAATTAGATTCCAAACAACTCCCAAACTTCAAGCTTCAGGGAAATATGAGACAAGGTCCTACTCAATGTGCAAGACTTTATTGAATGCACAATATTGAATAGAATGCACTTTATTGAATAGTGTGCTAACTCCCAGCAATCACAACTATGAGGAAAGCTCAAGCTGTAAGCTTTCTTATTTCTGGGAATAGAAAAGAAAAACCTTCTGCAAGTCTATCTGATTATGACACCTCAATAAATCATCTTTCAATGGAATTCATTTTGAGTTCTTAATTCCATTAGCCTAGTGCAGATTAGAAAGGCAGGATCTAAGTCAAATCTTTTAATGGAACAATTGGAGAGTCCCTTGATTTCATAAGGGCAAACAATTTAGATCAAGGTGCTTCAAGAATTGTTGACTGAATTCATTCAATTAATGACCATTGTATTCACAGGATTCCCAAGCCTATGGGAATATATTTTAAATTTCATGAGGTTTAAATTGCTTATCACACCTCGAACCAGCTTGACTAATTTATAAATTTCAAGTGATGTTTCTACCCTCTTGCTTGTGAACATTCCTGCTGCTTCTTCCTGGTTCAACCTTAGCCCTCGAGGCGTTTCTCTTTTTCTTCATAGTCCTCTAGCAATTTCAAGTTTTAGCACTGCAAAGAACATCTTCTTCATTACCAAATCCTAAGTTCTTATACTTTCAGGCACATATTTCAAAATAGTTTTCATGAAAATAAATATATCCTTTAATTCTGCTTCCCAAGAACTATTTGAGATATTGTTATATACAGGTTAAACACCCCTATCCAGAAATCCAAAATCAGAAACATATTGAGCCACAACACGATACACAAGTGGAATATTCCATACCTGATCTCATGTGAAGTATCACAGCCACAACAAAAGCACACACACACACACACACACACAGCTTCTTTTTTGTTGTCAAGGGAAAAAAAGACCCAGCCATCTTCCTTTAGCTGTGATGTATCTGTTCTGCTCACACTCATATTCCCCCACACAAGCATACCCACAAAGGGTAACAAAATGCCATGTGTGCAAGTTGAATGCATCAATAACAGATTTCTTATGCCCTACATGAGTTAAAGACATATGTGTATTAGTCATCGTTGTTTGGTTTTGTTTGTTTGGGCTTTTTGCTTATCCTCTGTTGGTATAAAGATGTTTTTGAAAATATCAAAAGGAGCTGTGGATACTCCTATGAGTGAGAGTGATAAGAAAAAGAGAAAAAATTATATCTAGCTATTGCACAGAAGGTCAAGGTGCTTGAGAATTGGGCAGTGGTGTAAGTATGAAGTGTCATACAGAAAAGTGCAGTGTTGGAGTGAATATAATATACACAGGGGCTTCAAAAATTTGTGGGGGGTTGACATTGTGGCACAGCAGATTAAGCCACCACCTGTGACACCAGCATCCCTGATGTTGGCTGATTGGAGTCCCAGGTGCTCCACTTCTGATCCAGCTCCCTGCCAATGCTCCTAGGATTGCAGCAGAAGACGGCTGGAGTGACTGGGTTCCTGCCACCCATGGGGGAGACCCTGATGTAGTTCCAGGCTCCTGGCCTCAGCCTTGCCCAGCTGTGGCTGTTGTGGCCACTTGGGAAATTGTTATGGACTAATTTAAGCAAAAATTTAATATTTCGGGTTCTTGCCATCTACTTGGAGAAGAATTCTAAGCATCTGCTCAAACAAGACATGCAACGTGGTAAGGTTTAGGATTTAGTTGGAAAGTGAGAAGAATACACAGGAATGTGAAGGCTTATTAAGGGAGAGTGGGCCAAGAAGGATGAATGGGGAGCTCCATACCAACCGCTTCTAAGGATTGTCAGTAACCTTAGATGGAGAGCGCAGGCCAAAGACAGCAGGCAAGAGGCCAGCAGGAGAGCAGGGCAGGCCTAGCACTCAAGAGGCCAGCAGGAGAGCAGGGCAGGCCTAGCACTCTCCAGGCCTCTTATTCATTTCCAACAGGGTGCGATTACGTAGTCCAATTGACAGGTGGGTGGATACAGGTGAGATTACATAGGGGCAAGCTGGGGGTATGGCCTCCAGCTCATGAACCTAATCTTATCTCCCTGACCAGTCCCATATCAAAATGAACCAGCAGATGAAAGAACTCTCTTTCTCTGTCTCTCCCCCTCTCTCTGTAACTCTGCCTTTCAAGTAAATGAACTTTTTTTTAATTACTGGGAAATAGAAGTAAAAGGTAATGCACAATTTCTATTGAGGTCAATACCTGTGACCTGAAGAAACAGAAAGATAAACTGTTGAAGTTTTATGCTGAAAGTAATGAACAGAATTTAATAAGAATAGAAAAATACTACATAAACCTAAGAATGAAGATCTTCATTGTGTTAGTCAGTTTCCTACTACTAAAATAAAATACCTGAGGCAATTAACTTATAATAAGAAAACATTTATTTAGCTCACAGTTGTGGAGATTCAAAGTCCAAGTTGGTGGTGGGTGTGGTGAGCATTGTGCACAATGGTTAATCCGCTGCTTGAGAAGTTTGCATCACGTATTTGAGGCCTGGGATTGATTTCTGCCTCCACGTCTGATCCAGCTTCCTGGTAATGCACACCCTGGGAGGCAGAACAAGACAGGCAATTACCTGGGGGCCTGCTACCCACATGGGAGACCTGGATGGAGCTCCTGAATCCTAATTTTGTACTTGCCTAGCCTCGGGTTTTTCTGAGCTTTTTTTGAGAGTAAACCAGTGAATGCAATATCTCATTTTCTCTCTCTCTCTCTCTGTCTCTGTCTCTCTCTCTCTCTCTGCTCCCTGTCTTTCAAATAAATAAAAAACAAATAAATAAACCTAAAAGTAATTTTAAGTTCAAATGGCATGACACAGGCTTTGGCATAGGCCCCATGGCAGATGATGGGTCACCAGCAGAAGGAAGGCCATATAGCAAACTAGAGAGCAGAGACCACTTGGGGCTGAATTTAGGTTTTCATAGCCACTCTCTCGTGTGAACTCAAGAAGTCATATGAGAACTATCTTCGCAATGACTTAATGACTTCTCACTAGGCCCTACCTCCGAAATGTTCTACTGCCTCCCAAAAGTGCCAGCCGAGGACCAAGCCCCTAAGTTCTCATGGTTGGAGTAGGATAAATATTCAATTCATGGCATTGATTGTACAGTGAGCACATGCAGGTTAATGGTATGCTGATCATAAACAAGCAATGGGCTAACACAAGGAACTGAAAACCAAAAGAAATTGTGAATATTGAACAAGCCAGTAGCAGAAATTTAAGAAAAGTCATATGGCATTTAAGTGATTAATGATCTGCGGTGATAAAATATTTGCTGATCATGAAGCAGCAGAAATGATCATCACTGCTGATGAAAATTTGACACCAAAACAAATTTATAATAATAATGAAGTATCAACATCTTGCCATTACTGGTCCAGACGATAGTGACTACTTCTGCTGAGACAGCCCTCAACAATTAAAATGCCAAGAGCAGAATAAGTTCACTGGTTGTGCTAATGCAGAGGGCTCACCTAAGCATAAACTTGCTGACAAAAGCTTGCGCCCTCTGCTGTTTTAAAGAATCAGATACCTTACCAGTCCTTAAAGATGCTAACAGAAAGGCATGTTACTAGGGGTATCTTATTTCACACATATTTTGCACCAGCAGTTTGTGCTCCCTTAGGGAAACTAGGTGGAGGACAACGGCAGAGTCTTGATATTCCTTATCAATTATTCTGCTCATCTTCCAGCTGAAATTCAGATCAATGAACAATATTTATGCCATGTGTTTTTGCCCAAATGTACTTCATTAATTCATCCACGAGACAAGGGTATCCTTAGATCAATGAATAATAATAATAATAATAATAAGCATCTTCTTGAAACACAGAAAGGTTACATGGCTTTTTTTTTAACTTTTATTTAATGAATATAAATTTCCAAAGTACGACTTATGGATTACAATGGCTTCCCCCCCATACCGTCCCTCCCACCCACAACCCTCCCCTTTCCCACTCCCTCTCCCCTTCCATTCACATCAAGATTCATTTTCGATTATCTTAATATACAGAAGATCAGCTTAGTATACATTAAGTAAGGATTTCAACAGTTTGCTCCCACAAGAAACATAAAGTGAAAAATAATAGATGATTTTTTTTAAATGATGATGAAATCAGATCAGACCTATTGTCATGTTTAATCCCAGTGAGAGTCAAGTTGGGAGTTGATAATTTCTTTTTTTTTTTTTTTTCACAGAGGATCAGTTTAGTATACATTAAGTAAAGATTTCAACAGTTTGCACCCCCATAGAAACACAAAGTGAAATATATTGTTTGAGCACTCGTTATAACATTAAATCTCAATGCACAGCATATTAAGGACAGAGATCCTACATGAGGAGTAAGTGCACAGTGACTCCTGTTGTTGACTTTACCAATTGACACTCCTGTCTATGGCATCAGTAATCTCCCTATGCTCCAGTCATGAGTTTCCAAGGCTATGGAAGCCCTCTGAGTTCTCCGACTCTTATCTTGTTTAGACAAGGTCATAGTCAAAGTGGAGGTTCTCTCCTGCCTTCAGAGAAAGGTACCTCCTTCTTTGAAGACCTGTTCTTTCCACTGAGATCTCACTCACAGAGATCTTTTGCCAGAGTGTCTTGGCTTTCCATGCCTGAAATACTCTCATGGGCTTTTCAGCCAGATCCGAATGCCTTTAGGGCTGATTCTGAGGCCAGAGTGCTATTTAGGACATCTGCCATTCTATGAGTCTGCTGAGTATCTCACTTCCCATGTTGGATCACTCTCCCCTTTATTTATTCCATCGGTTAGTGTTAGCAGGTACTAGACTTGTTTATGTGCTCCCTTTGACTCTTGGCTTTTATACAGGGTTCTTCATAGCAGATCTGCCTAACTCTATGGTTGTACTACTTCCAAAACAGAGATTGGATCCTGAAAAACCAAGGTCTCCACACCCAGAAAGAGCAAACAAGGAACGCTGTTGGAAAGACAGTCAATGAGGCCGTTTCTCTGGATTAGTAGGATATTTTCACTTGGATTCACTTCATAATTCAAAGGGTGATAGTCACAATGGCAAGGGTTAGGCCTTAATGCAGATAATCAGGGCTTGAACTTCTGTTTCGTTTTCTCCAAGCTATGTGACCTAAGTCATTTCATCTTCCTGAATTCAACTTCCCTCATGTGTAAAGAAAAATTTATAAATTTCATAGGCTTATAAAAATGTGCAGATAAAATAAGAAAGACACTGGGGCCGGTGCTGTGTCATAGCAGGTTAAGCCACCATCTGCAGTGGCAGCATCCCCTATAGGTGCTGTCTGAACTGCTCCATTTCCAATCTAGCTCCCTACTGATGTGCCTGGAAAAGCAGTGGAGGATGGCCCAAGTCCTTGGGTCTCTGCACCCATATGGGAGACACAGATGAAGCTCCTGGTTCCTGGCTTCCGCCTGACCCAGGCCTGGCCATTGTGGCCATTTGGGAAGTGAACCAGCACCAGAGAGATTCTCTCTCTCTCTCTCTCTCTGTCTCTCCCCATTTCTCTCTGTAATTCTGACTTTCAAGTAGATAAATAATTTTTTTAAAAAAACAGTATTTAAAATCATAAAATTATTTTTTAAAAAAGAAAGAACATTTTACAGAGCCTAGCATAATGTCAATCACGTACAAGTTATTAAAATATTTTACTATCTTTCATTTTTCTGCTATTTTGCCTGATTTCCACTCAGTAAGGAATTTGGTAGCACAGATTAATTATCTGGCACTGGGGCCAGCACTGTGGTGCAGTGAGTTAAAGCTCCAGCCTGTAATCCTGGCATCCCATGGGGGCATCAGTTTGAGTCTGGCTGTTCCACTTCCAATCCAGCTCCCTGCTAGTGTGCCTGGGAAAGCAGCAGAGGATGGCTCAAGTCCTTGGGCCCCTGCACCCATGTGGGAGACCTAGAAGAAGCTCCTGGTTCCTGGCTTCAGATCCACTCAGCTCTGGCCTTTGTGGCCATTTGGGGAGTGAAGTAGCTGATGGTTCATTCTCTCTCTCTCTGTCTCTACCTGTCTCTGAAACTCATCTTTCAAATAAATAAAATAAATCTTTAAAAAAATAAAATAAATGGAACTTACTTAGTATGTTTAGAGAAAGTCTAAAAAGATTTAGATACAATCAACTCCTGCATATTCTAACTCCCTGGTTTAACGTTGTCTTTAATAAAAAAAAAAAATAGAGTGACTATCACTTGCTACTTTGCTGAAAGGACCAAGACAAATATGATGCCACTTAAGAAACAGTCTGAACATTCAAAGACAGGTTCCATATAAAAGACAAGTCATGGTAATCAGGTTGGTGCTATGGGCATGCTGGAAGGGGAATGCTCTGACTCACCTACTAACTATTTTAAAGCATAAAATATTAAAATTTTCAGCAAGATTAGTTCCTTTAATTCTTCTTTATGGGGACCAGCACTGTGGCACAGCAGGTTAAAGCCCTGGCCTGAAGCGCCAACATCCCATATGGGCACCGGTTCTAGCCCCGGCTGCTCCTCTTCTGATCCAGCTCTCTGCTATGGCCTGGGAAAGCAGTGGAAGATGGCCCAAGTCCTTGGACCCCTGCACCCTCGTAGGAGACCTGGAAGAAGCTCCTGGCTCCTGGCTGTGAATAGGCGCAGCTCCAACCAGCCATCTGGGAAGTGAACCAGTGGCTGGAAGACCTCCCTCTGTCTCTACCTCTCTCTGTAACTCAGTCTTTTTAATAAATTAATTAAATAAATAAATCTAAAAATAAATTCTTCTTTATGATGCAGTCGACAATTTCTTTCATGCAAAGATTCAGGAGATTTCTCCAGAATGTGCTGCTTTGGTGTACAGATGCTGTGTACATGAATCAAACAACACCTACAATAAAGCACTAACTTATTCCCCTGGTGTTCTTTCTGAAAGTATTAAAAACAATTCACTTAAGAATTGTTGCTGAGAGATCCTAGAAACCAATGTCAAGAAACAAAATGCAACATCCAATCATCTGGGTAGGGTCAAAGCTTTATTTAAGCATGACTATGTTTAATCCAGGAAAATTTAGAACATACTCATTTCAGAAAAGTAACGCCTTTACAGAGAGCCCCAAAGTCAACTTCTCTGAATTCTTATCTGTAGCTGTCTTACACTCACACTGATATCCGAAGAGATCCACCTGAATCAAAGGTAGACTCTCAACTGGAAACATCAGAAAGAACAAACAGAAAAATGCAGAGGTTGAAGAGGTGAGTCTAGGAAGCAGTACAGTGAAGAGGGATGAAAAACACATTTTATGCAAGGTTTCCAAGTGCCTTAACATATTTTGTAGAAAAAGACTGAAGGGAGACAAGAATGAAAAACATATACCTTAGTGGGTTTTTAAGAATCACTATTAATTAATGATCTCTTTTCACTAGCCTCAGTGTTCCAGAGAATTTCTTTAGGGAACTTTCGAATCTTGAAGTCCAGGATAATGTCTGTTATCAAAGCTAAGGGAAAAGTGGGAAGTTGCTAAGACTTTGAAGGATGGGGAAACTGTTTTTCATTTTTGATTGGTTTTTATTTTTGAATTTCAGTTTTTGACAGGTCCAATATAGTTCATAGATAAATTCTAAGAATATAATGATATTCCTTGCCACTCTCTCTCCTCCTCCCTTCCTCACATCCTCTTTTCTTGTGACTTTCTTTCTCTTTCTTGGGTGAAAAAATTTTAATTGTTTCACCTTACTACCAATTAAAGTAAACCTCCTCATATTTTTATGAATTAACTATTATTATTGACTCACAGAACTTCAGAGAAAATAAACAGACTGATTTCACTAATGAAAAATTAAGCAGACATGCACAGCCCTCAGAAAGTTTGTTTTGCTACTTATATTAAAATAAACATGTAGAAGTACTGTTATGTCATAGAAATCATATTTCTTAATATTTTCTAATGTGGATAAAGTAAATAAGAATGCAATTGAGAAAGCATGGATTTTCTCTCAACTAAGACTGTAGTGTTACCTCTTCATTCTTAAAAATAATTATTGATTGATTGATTGATTTGAAAGGCAGAGCAATAGGGAAAGAGAGAGAGAATGAGAAAGAGAGAGAGAAAGTTTCATCTACTGGTTCACTTCCCAAATGCCGGTAAGAGTCATATGTGGTCCAGACTGAAGTCAGAGCCGGGAACTCCCTCCTGGTCTCCCTCATGTGTGGTGGGGATTTAAGTACTTGGGCTATCCTCTGCTGCTTTCCAAGCACAATAGCAGGAAGCTGGATTGGAAGAGAATTGTCTGGGTCTCCAACAAGTGCTCCAATATCAGATGCCAGTCTGCAAGTAGCAGTTTTGGGAGGTATGTTTGAGGCTTTTTTGCAATTTTTTTATTTATATAATATGAACAAATTTTATATATACAGATTTAGGAGCATAGTGATAATTCCCATGCTACCCTCCCTCTCTCCTCCTTACTTTCATCTTTTTTCTTTGCAAGCGGCAGTTCAAGCTATTGCACCACAACATTAGTCCCAAGCTCTTTATCTTAAAACAGTCTGTTCTACTAAGAGTCTATGAAAAACTAATAACTCTGATCCCAGCCTGTTCTCATAGCTGATATGATTTGCTGATTATGTACTCTGAGGTAGACACAGTGCAAAATTTTCTCACAGCACTCTCACAATCAAACCTCACAACAATGCAATACTATACCAACCTCACTATGGTTCTCTCATTATAAATATTCCATTACTTCCTTGTTCTCTACTGCCCATAAGATTTAGATGACATCAGAGAAGGCAGATTAAATATTGAACCATTTGTTTGCGAACAATATTATGACAACTGACATCTAGAAATATAGCTCAGTAACATGACTATGAATATCTATGAATGTCTCTGTCCTGTATGAGTAGTCTTAGCACTAATATACATTGTTTTATTCCATCTGACATTAGGATGACACAGAACAGTAACACATGCAAATCAATATTTAGAAAATATCCTTGATGACCACATATCTACAATGAGACACACGGATGAGGTTAAGTTGTAGAAGAAGTCATGGGATTTCTTGAACTTGGGTATTAAGTCAGTGTCTCAATTTGCTCCTAGGAAATAAATGTTATGGAAAATCCAACAAATTGTATAAGATTCTTTTCTCATAAGTGAAAAGACACTTATTGAGTGTTTTGAGCATTATCACAAAAATTGAGAATTTTGTTCCTCTGCCTCATATACTGGGTTGCTTTAATCTGTAAACCTAGAAAAGGAAGACGTTTTTCCAGAAACAAAATGAAGAGCAGTTGAATTGTGTGATTATTGGTGGTAGGAGGTGGTGAAATAAAGGTTTGCTTAGATGTCTGAAAACCATTAAGATTTAGAACCAGAAAACCCAAAATACCAGTGCAAAGCTTATTGCCAAATTCTCTTTTTTTCTAAAATTGCTAATTTTCATTTCATCCTTGGCCCAAGGCTTGTTTTCACAAGGTTTTACTCTGTATGTGGTCCCACATACTGTGTGTAATTTATGTAGTTTATTTAATTTACACCAACATTGATTTTTCTAATGATTGGATTGCAGCCTAAATCTTGCCAATCATCAATAATTTCTATCATTATAGATTTTTTATTTGCTAAGAGCAGAACAAAATTAGTCCCTTATTTTCTCAGTTCTTCCAAAACACAAGTGAACAAAAATCTAAACTTCTACTGCCACCCAGTGGTTCCTCTGAGTTTTTTAACTAAAAGCCAAGACTAGCCATGACAAGCGTTCTAAAAGGGATATTTTTTCCCTAAATCACTAGAATGTTCTATATACTTTAATCTAAAGCAGTTAAGGATGAAACTTTTAAAATACACTAAGCATGTCTATTATATGTCCATTATTGTCGATTTTACTACAGTAACAAAATGAATGCAATTCCCATCTGTGACATTTGATTTCTTTAGCTTGTTATTTCAACTGATTAAAGATACATAAGAACTTAGAAAAATAGTGCCTATATTCCCACAAACTGCTAAACTCTTTGCAGTGGTTGCAACTTTTGAAATTCCCATCAACAATGGATGAGATACTCAGTTTGTTACCAGTATTTTGAGCTACTATTTTTTTATTCTAGACAGTCCTGATATCTCATTATGGTTTCAATGTGCATTTTATCACAGAACTGCTTTCATAGCCCTATTTTCTGAATATATTGTCTTTTGTTTTTTTCTAAATAGTTTATATGATCTGTTCTTAGCTAATTCTTGAATAATGTGAGATGTGGGTTGAGGTTCATTTGTTAAGATGTTTAATTGCTCCAGTAGTATTTTTTGAAAAAGACAATCCTGCCTCCACTGAAATGTTTCTGTATCTTCATAAATCATCAATTGGGAGTATTTGTGTATTAAAATGTGATTTTCATTTCACCTGTTAGTTAAATACATCTCATGATGAATACCAACAACAACCTTTGGATGACACTAATGTAAAAATATTGGTAAGATAGAATTTAATAAAAATGAAAAGTGAAGGGGCAGCCACTTATTGCAGTAGTTAAGACTGGCTTAGGGTGCCCACATTTCATATCAGAGTCCTTGGATTCGAGTCCCAACTCCACTTCCAATTCCAGCTTCTTTCTAATACCCACTCTGGCTTTAGAAAGTGAGAACTCTAGTAGTTAGGTTCCTGCTACCTGTATGAGAAAGCTGGACTGAGCTCCCAAGTCCCAGCTACAAATCCTTCACAATTATGGCCACTCAGGGAGTTAATCAGTTCCCTTTTCTCAAATACATAATTTTTTTTTAAAAAAAGGAAAAGCAATATTACAAATCAGCAGAAGAGCATGGCCCTTCCTGCCTGTCCTGGGGCTGTGGACTGGCATAGTAATCCCAGGAGAGAGACTCCCTCATAGATGAATGCACCCATAAGTAAAGGAGCCACCGAGCCACCTTGTCCTGGGAATTGGCAGCGATCAGACCCCAGGGTGAGAGCAGGGCTGCTCCTGATCAGCTAAGAAAGCTGTTTATCTTGGGAACTATGAACACCCCTGTTTGTGAACACATTGTAGGAAGAAGAGAGGAGGGATGTCTGTGGAACTTTGTTCTGTTTTCTGCTACAAAATGTGAATAATGCAAAGAGTGACAACCTTTGGTGATGGTTGATGTCTCAGGAATAAGCTGGATCTCCAATATTTGGGGGATGCATTGACTCTCAAAAACCAATAATCAGAAAAGTATTTCTTTGTTTGTGGAATGTGTCCCTGTTCTGATTTTAATTAAACTCCAAATTTTATTTAAAAAAAAAAAAAAGAGCATGGCCTTTGAAGAGACTCCCATAGTTTAAATCCTGTCTGGGCCTTTGGTCAACTGGCAACAGGATCTCTTTAGCACTAGCCACCAAACTGTTGATTTGAATTTTTGAATTTTTCATCTCCAACATGTAGATGATAATCTACATAACTTCTTTCATTGCTTTGAGAATAAGTTCATTAACGTGAAAATGCATAAAACACTGCTTGAAATATTAACAACAAAATAAATGTCAGTTATCATTAATCACATTTGGTATAACAAGTCTGACAATTCCAGTGACAGCGGAACCAAATATATCTCTTTTATAAGATTTATTTATTTACCTGAAAGGCGGAGTTGCAGAGAGGCAGAGGCAGAGAGAGAAAGATCTTGCATCTCCTGGCTCACTCGCCAAATGGCCGCACTAGTTGAAGCTGGGCCAATCCAAAGGCAGAAGCCAGGAGCTTCTTCTAGGTCTCCCACATGGATGTAGGGTCCCAAGCACTGGGGCCATCCTTTACTGCTTTTCTGGGTCATAGCAGAGAGCTGGATCAGAAGAGGAGCAGCTGGGACTCACAGCACTCATATGGGATGCTGGCACTGCAGGCAGCAGCTTTAACCACTACACCACAGTGCCAGCCCCCAAACCTCTTTTAAGATGAAATATATTCATGCTAAACCTTGAGCAGACTTCCTATTCTAAGTCCATTTCCTCTTCTGTAAAATAGAATTGTTGTGAGGAGAATTTTTCACAGTTTTCGGTAGTAAATACTACTCTCCTGAAATTTAAAATATGATTAAATTGTACCATTGTCAATAATATCAAATGTTTGTAGTGCCCTAATTTACATAAAATACAATGTTGGCTACTAAGACTAAAAAAGCAATAAATAACAACTTTATGCTAGATTGCATCTTTTAATCTGCAAGCAAAATTAGGACATATAAAATAGAAAAAGGAGGGAAGCTATTGTTTCCAGATGTATACAAGACCAACCAGATCCAGTCATCGTAGTGCCCATAGCACTTCGAGTGCTGGGGAATTTCAACACCAATAATTATATTGACCCAGTTTTTAAAAGAGAGGACAAAATGTTTAGCAAACTCATGAAAGTTTCTTTGATATCTTTAGAGAAAAAGATACATTTTAAACCAATCTTCTACTATAGAAGAACAGTGGAGTTTGACCAACATAATTAGAACTGTAGAAATTGGTTCTTTTTTTTTTTTTTTTTTTTTTTTTTTTTTGATAGGCAGAGTGGACAGTGAGAGAGAGAGAGAGAGAGAGACAGAGAGAAAGGTCTTCCTTTGCCGTTGGTTCACCCTCTAATGGCCGCCGCGGCCAGCGCATCGCGCTGATCCGAAGCCAGGAGCCAGGTGCTTCTCCTGGTCTCCCATGCGGGTGCAGGGCCCAAGCACTTGGGGCATCCTCCATTGCACTCCCGGGCCACAGCAGAGAGCTGGCCTGGAAGAGGGGCAACCGGGACAGAATCCAGCACCCCGACCGGGCCTAGAACCCGGTGTGCCAGCGCCGCTAGGTGGAGGATTAGCCTAGTGAGCCACTGCGCTGGAGAAACTGGTTCTTGAGATGGGCATTTAACCTAGTGGCTGAGATGTTCATGTCCTGTATCAAAGAATGTGAATGAATTCAAAACCTGGCTCCAGCTCCTGACTCCAACTTTCTGCTAATGCAGACTCTGGGAGGCAATGGTTGTGGTTCCTAGTTCCCAGCTTCAGACTAGCCCAGCCCTGGCCCTGGTCCCCAAAGTCTTATGTTAATAGTTAATGGATTAAGATACAATTATGGTGGGGCCAGCATTGTGGTGTAGGGGGTAAAGCTGCCACCTGCAGTGTCGGCATCCCATATGGGCGCCGGTTCGAGACTCGGCTGCTCCACTTCTGATCCAGCTCTCTACTATAGCCTGGGAAAGCAGTAGATGGCCCAAATCCTTGGGCCCCTGCACCTGCATGGGAGACCTGGAAGAAGCTCCCGGCTCCTGGCTTCAGATCAGCGCAGCTCCAGCCATTGAAGCCAACTGCAGAGTGAAAAGAAGACCTCTCTCTGTCTCTCTTTGCCTCTCTTTCTCTGTGTAACTCTTTCAAGTAAATAAATAAATTTTAAAAAGATACAATTATGGTGTCTTTTTTAATTTTAAGGTGAACTTAAAAGGAGGTGTTTCAATCATGAGAGGCATGATCTCTAAAGGTCATTGCCCGGAGAGCATGGGTCTTAAAAGCCAAGTTGGGCCTGTCTTCTCTCTCTCTCTGCTTCCAGGCTGACCATGTGATCCTTCCTCTGCATGCATTCTGCTGTACACTGACCTCATCAGACACCAGACCAAAAAAGCTACCAGAACTTGGACAGTGAACCCCCAATACTGAGCCAAAATAAATCTCTTTCTTCCAGAAATAACCTGTGTCAGGTATCTAGTTGTAGTGATAAAAAGGTAACATATCCAACAAGTAAATAGATCCAACTTGAAAATCAAAGTCTCCTCCCGGTTACGTGAATCACTTTCTCCATCCTACACTATCACATTTTTTAAAAAATTCTAGCAGTATCGCACTGTGCCCCTTTTTCTGTGAATTACTTTGACACATAGTATTTTGAAGACAATTACTCTTAGAATTGTGTAACACACTCATTCACACACACACATGCATTTCTTTTCAGGATCATATTCATGCCTTTTCAACAAAAAGACTCCTAACAACAGTCAAGGCCTGCACTGTTCACTGAAGCTGAGCCATTTCTAATTTGAGAGCAGGAGAGATAATTTGCTCATCAGAGCACTGAAAACCCTGACCCGTCAGGGAACTTTCTAGGACGGATCTGAAGCACTCTTGTATCTTTGTCTCCTCGACCAGCAACAACCTGTTTCTCCACCTCCGCAGCTAATGTGAGGAAATGTGGTCACAGCCAGCTTGGAAGGAGACAGGGCACAACTGGGTCTAAGATTTCTGCTATCCTGTGGAAATCAAAGGGTACCGTTAGCTTTTCACATTTTGAAAATAACTATTAAGAGTACCTCTACAATGCTTTATAATGAAAGTACTCTCCGTGCTCTCACAACAGTCTATGAACAGGAAAATACATACACACCAATAAAATTTAAAACATACAGGTGTTTGGGTTGTAGCTTGATTTTTTAGGGAAATTCTGAATAATTTTTTATTTTTACATTTCTATTTTAATTTCATTTTAAAGATTGATTTATTTATTTGAAAGTCAGAGTTACAGGGAGGCAAAGGCAGAGAGAGAGAGAGAAAGTCTTCTATCTGCTGGTTCACTCCCAAAATGGCCACAAAGGCCAGAGCTGGGCTGATCTGAAGCCAGGAGCCAGGAGATTCTTCCAGGTCTTCCACATGGGTTCAGGGGCCCAAGGACTTAGACCGTCTTCCCCTGCTTTCCCAGACCACAGCAGAGGGCTGGATTGGCAGTAGAACAGCTGGAATTGGAACCAGCACCCATATGGGTTGCTGGTACTGCAGGTGGTGGTTTTACCTACTTTGCCACAGCACCAGCCCCACCTGAATAATTTTTTTAAACAGAATTGTCATTCTCTCAGGTAACATAAGAAATGTTTTCATGTGATGGACAGTGCCCTCCAAGACTGTCATGGAATGTTTAGATGACACTGAAGTCATGTAAAATTTCAATTGCAATAAAACATGACTATCCACAGTAAAAGTTGCTCACATTAGTAGCGTTTACACTACTTACTTGATCTGAACTTACTCCAAATGTGGGCCTCCCCTACACCTCCAATTTCAGCTACAAAGACTAATTGAGAAGGAGTCAGAAACCTGGAGCATAACTTCTAATAGGTCTCATTGATAGAAGAAGCGAGAAAATGGCCAAAATAAAATATACAACACTGTTAGGTGCAGGAAGAAATTTTTTCTCTGAGTTAAATTTAACAAATGAAAATACCTGACATTTTTAGCTTAAATTGTAAAGAACAGAACTGTGAATTACAACTTTAAAATACCTGCACGAGAGAATTGTACAAAAATAGTACTATGAGGTATCCCCACTTACAGAATACTGTATCCTCATGATCTCCAGGAGAATATTTTTATTTTTCTGTTCTGAAGACTTTGTTGGTGAGAGTAATAGATCCACTGGGATGTATTTGATTTAGGAAAAATCAAGGCTGAGATACTACAGGTGAATAAGGTGGGTCTGGGATGTTACTTAAGCTTAAACTGAAGGATTTAAACTAAAGCATTTAATTATATATGTAGTGGAGAAAATACAGAATCTTTTCCTCACCCATCACAAGGTTTGTGGTTGATATCCCTATAACAAAAGACAGATTTACAAGAGAAAAGCATAGCAAATTCATATAGCCAAAGTTTTGTGTGACATGGGAGCCTTCAGAAATGCAAATTCAAGACTCAGGAAAACCGTATATTCTTTTTTTTTTAAGATTTATTTATTTATTTGAAAGATAGAGTTAAAGACAGTGATAAAGAGAGACAGAAAGGTCTTTGGTCCACTGGTTCACTCCCCAAACAGCCACAGAGGCAAGAGCTGAGCTGATCCGAAGCCAGAAGCCAGGAGCTTCTTCCAGGTCTCCCATGTGGGTGCAGGGGCCCAAGAATTTGGGTGTATTCTGCTTTCCCAGGCCATAGCAGAGAGCTGGATCGAAAGTGGAGCAGCCAGGACTGGAACAGACACCCATATGGGATGCCAGCGCCACAGGTGGAGGATTACCCTGCAGTGCACCAGCACTGGCCCCAAACCATATATTCTTATGGTTAGCTTCAATGAAAAATGGACAGTCTTACAGAAGTATAATTGAACAAAAAGGTCATAATGGTGATAAACTGGGAGAAACTGGGAGAACTATTTGTTCAAGTAGTTTTCTGTGTCTTCATTCTTCTCTTCTGAGGATGGGATATCATCCCACAAAAATCCTCAGATGTGAAGAGATGGAGAATTATTTTTATGGCTTCAGAGTATAAAGGGAGGAGGAGATCAGAAACTGACCTTTGTGCTTATGTCAAGGTGCCATGTTTGGGGGTATTGTGTCTTAGCCCTGAAATATTTTTTAAATGATATTTGATAATTTAAAAATTTAAATTATTAAAAACAATTACCTGCCAGTGGAGCAAACTGTGAATTAATGTAAGCTCTCTTCTGATATCTTGATATCAGATACAAATATCTTGATATCTGATACAAACGGATGCAAGTCATATGCTATTTGGGAGTTCACTTGACCTGGGTGATCTAGATAAACTTGGAATGAATTCTATGTTCCTATTTGCTCCAGAATCTTATGAATGTTGGCCATGTTCTGGACAATTTACTATCTCTAACTTTCTCTGCTTCTTGGGCTCTTGTTTCATGTCTGAATCCAGATCAATTTGAGTTGACCTGGTTAAGAAATAGCTCATTAGTGTGTTATTCAAAGATTGCACCAAATCATTGGTTAAGTATAACAGATTTTATTGATCATTGAAGAGATGGGGCAGTAGAAGTGGAAAAAGCCCAGTGTTTATCTTGTCCTGTCAATAAATAATCTAGGCTATGAACTACAAAAAAGCTTTATTTATTTTATTAAGAATTCCAAGGGCCGGCACTGTGGCATAGCAGGAAAAGCCACCGCTTGCAGAGTCGGCATCCCATATGGGCACCGGTTCGAGTCTTGGCTGCTCCACTTCTGATCTAGCTCTCTGCTATTGCCTGGGAAAGCAACAGAAGACAACCCAAGTCCCACCCATGTGGGAGACCTGGAAGAAGCTCCTGGCTCCTGGCTTTGGATTAGCGCAGCTCCGGTTGTTGTGGCCAATTGGGGAATGAACCAACAGATGGAAGACCTCTCTCTGCCTCTCCTTCTCTCTGTGTGTAACTCTGACTTTCAAATAAATAAATAAATCTTAAAAAAAAAAGAATTCCAATTCCAGAGACACAGACTCAGATGATGGAAAGAGCATTTTAAAGGGCAAGTGTTTAAAAATGCACAAGTTGTTTTGAAAGAATTATGATTGATGCAGGAGTGCATTAAAGTCTATGAGTTAATGTCTGATTGGCCAACTTGCAGTTCTAGCTGCAGATAGCTCTGAGCCAACTTCACTGTAGTCTGTGAGATGATCTCCAGTATCCGTTTAGAACATTCTCTCTCTGGTTGAAGTGATTCCATCTTGGGTAGAATTTTTCATGATTTCAAAGTCTGGTCCTCTAGGTCCACTTATATCACTCACCACCAGAAGTCTCTCTCCTGGCTCTTTTTCTCTGCTGTTTTTCTGGTGTCTCTCTCTTCTTCAAAGAACCCTTCCTCCACTCTTCTCCCAAGTCTTTTTCAATAGCAAAACAACACATTTCTCCTCTTACCTCATGTCTGGCTGCTTCTGCCTTCCTCTGAAGTCCTCAGCTGACATACTTCAGCATGTATGAATGTGTCTTCTGAACAGAACCAGTTCACAAAGAGGAATTCTAGACCAAATATTCTACATTACATGATGCTTGTATTTAAAGGGGATATGGTATGATCATTTTGAAAATCAGTGGGATGGAAAAAATGACTTCTCCAAAGTACATCTCTCTTCCCCCTCAGCAAGCAAGTGAAACATCTTATGCCAACTTTATTTTTGATGGCTCTATGACAATAAAATATTAGGCAATTTCCCCAAGGTGGGTGTGGGGGTAGTGAGTGGAGCCTATAAAAACTTTCAGTTCTATGCCCTCTACACACAAGTCCCTCTTTGAAAATAAAAATCAACACAAGTTTTCTGTATTACACAGTTTGAAATTTGTATCCTGATTTGTGTTATTTCTTGTGAATCTTTTCTGCTTGCCAAAACAGTAAGTTCTTCCAGGACCAGCACTAACCAATGAGAATCTCTCTCCTAAACCCAAGATTTATAAGAAATCACCAGACTTTATACTTTAAAGATTCATTTATTGTTCAGTGTATAATAGGATAAAACCACCTTATGTAGATTTTAGAATAAAAGTGGCTTTATTGATAGTGTTAGAGAACATGATGACAACAAATTTTGTTCAAAGATCTAATTGTTTTTTATTAGTGATTCAATAATTAAGCAACATCTTATTTCATAAAATAAAATGGATGCTCCAATGAAGTGAGCAGAGGAGTTTGGATTTATAGGCA
This sequence comes from Oryctolagus cuniculus, assembly GCF_051225735.1. NCBI lineage: Eukaryota > Metazoa > Chordata > Mammalia > Lagomorpha > Leporidae > Oryctolagus > Oryctolagus cuniculus. Next base: position 57,002,434 of record NC_142868.1, on the reverse strand, counting down.
GAAAAGGGTTGAAGTAAGCAGAAATAGAGAACAAAAGTGGATTGATCCTTTCACTTCATTTATTGGATTAACACAAAGGGGCTTAATTAACATGCTGGCACAGGTAAACCAAATTTCTTCTGATTGGTTGCTATGAATCTTCTGGGTTTTGTTTTGTTTTACAGTTGCCCATTTCCAGGTTCGATTTGATGGTATGTGGGACTTAGCATGAGCAACTTAACTCAGTGCAAACAAAGTGGCCCATACACTATGTTTAACAATCGTTAAATCATCGGGAACCAAAATGAAAGCAATATGATCAAACATTTGTGAAAATTATTTGGGACCATCGTCACTCGGGATTAACCTCTCACAATTCTATGAAATGTAGTTTTCACATACTTAAAATCAGAAAATTCCAATTATCACTCACTGTTGTTTTGGGGGCTTCCCTGGGAGCTCTTTTTCCCAAAGCCATCTACTTGACTCCTCTCTGGAGCCTACAGGGAACTTGTAGCCCTTCTCTCCACCTATCAGCCACTTAGTTAAAATGGCTGAGGAAGGGAAACTTTTCTTTTTTTTTTTTTTTTTTTTTTTTGACAGGCAGAGTGGACAGTGAGAGAGAGAGACAGAGAGAAAGGTCTTCCTTTTGCCGTTGGTTCATCCTCCAATGGCCACCATGGCTGGCGCGCTGCGGCCGGTGCACTGTGCTGATCCAATGGCAGGAGCCAGGTACTTATCCTGGTCTCCCATGGGGTGCAGGGCCCAAGGACTTGCGCCATCCTCCACTGCACTCCCAGGCCACAGCAGAGAGCTGGCCTGGAAGAGGGGCAACCGGGACAGAATCCGGCGCCCCGACCGGGACTAGAACCCGGTGTGCCAGTGCCGCAAGGCGGAGGATTAGCCTAGTGAGCTGCGGCGCCGGCCGGGAAACTTTCTTTTAAATCAGATAGCAATTATAAATTTGGGATTTCTAATGGTAGTACACCATGCTATTTTTTATTTTGTTGCTGTTGTCCTTTCAGCTGGTAAAAAAGAAAGGAAGGACACAAAGTTTTTAAAGAAAACGTGGGGAACATTATCTCTGAGTTAATTATTCCTCAGCTTTTATTATGCCTTTTTGCCCTCTCTCCCCATCCCACCCACCCCCCACTACCATCCAGAATTTGCACATTATAGTGCACTTACTGATTTATGTATCTTCTACTACACTGTTAATGTCTAACACGACTCACCGAGAATGAGAGTTCATGTGTTGTAAATTCAACTTCAAAATGGGACCCTTAAGGGGCAATTAGGTCATGAGGGGTCTGCTTCCACGAACGGATCAATGCCACTGTTGAGGGAGTGGGTTGCTGATAAAGGAGTTCTCCCCCTTCCCTTCTATGTCTGGCACCCTTTTTTGCCCTTTCACCTTCTACCAGGGGATGACACAGGAAAAAAAAAAAAAGCTAATCCATGTTCTTGGACTTAATACCATGTTCTAATACTATGTTCTTGTACATCTCAACCTCTAGAACTGTGAGCCAAATAAATGTCTATTGTTTATAAGTTCCCAGTCTGTGAAATTCTGTTACAGCAAGACACACTACTAATTGGTTATCCCAAAAATAATGTGATTAAATTAAATTAAGGCATCTTCAGTTTCTCTATATTTTAATATTCAATCAATGTAGTGGAGTAAATGAGTAGAGTGAGTTGATCTTGATTCAGGGTCATTAACATCTAGCTTCAACTGGAAGATTTCTGATCTGGCAATCTTATGTTCATATGTCATCAAGTTTTATCAACATATCTCTCAAAAAGTGAGCCCTAATTATTTAGTGAGAGCTTTTTTGTGACATCCTCACATATGTTCCCACAAAAACCATCTGTGTTGGACTATAGTTTAGCATTTTTCCTTGACATGTAGCCCAGAAAGGAAACTGAACTGCCTAGATTATCATACTATTATTATCAAAATAATGCTCAGGTTTTCTATGAATAGTATTCTGGTGCCAGCTTAAGTGCTTGGAACATAGTTGAAGATTAATAAATATGTGTTTAATGAATAAATAAATTAACACAAGAAAGTCACAATTGGCTGTAGTTGCTAAGCATGCAAGCACTTGTCATTCATTAAAGCTACCAGCATTATCAGCCTGGGATAATAATAAAAGTGAACAAAGTCAGTAAGAATCAATCCAAAATTTTTGACCAATTCTGCAGGAAAGGAACAAATATTTCTCTAACTCCTTTTCCTAAAACAAACAAACAACAACAAAAGCAAAAAAAACCCTCACAATATCTAGATCTTATTTTTAGTTTAGCCACTTTCACTAATATATGATTTTTATTTTAGTCATATTTCTAAATTTTAACTCCAGGCTTCTTATCCATGAACACTGCCAATAAGTCTCTCTCATTGGGAGATTTCAGTTATGTTTCTTCAGAGGGGGATAAGTATTTTTGTAATGTCCAGATAAGTGGATCCCCAAGAAGCTATCAGCGACCCAATCACACCAAAATGCAAAAGTGAGGTTTATTTTAAAAGTACAAGCCACGGCAGGGACCTCGTTTGACCAGCCGACACAGCGGAGATCAGAGGAAGGCCCAGGTCTTTGTTCCGGGACGCTTTTAAAGGGAAGATATGTCAGCAAGGGCTTAGGGTGAGGGACCTTTTGTGATTGGGCAGGGCAGTCAGGGGGGCAGAGGTCTCCGTTTGGCTTGGGTTCAGGGAGTTACCTCATTTGGTAATCTCTACTGAGCTGCCCTCAGTCTGCTGAGCTAGCTATCCTTGGTAAGCTTTGATATCTCCGGAATGCCTGAATGCCTGCTTTTACAAGGACTCGGGTCTGCTATGGGAAATGGAGGCTGCTTTTTATTGTTTCAAAACAGAGTCACTTTGGCTCTTCATTTTCTCCATCATTATGCAGGGCTCCTAACAACAGCTTTGTCCATTGAGATGGACCATGGCTTTCATGCAAATGAGATCACAAAAGGGTTTTTACCCCCTCTACCTTGTTTTTTCTTCCTTATTAAAAAATTTGCTTGTGTTGGCTGGTGCTGCGGCTCAATAGGCTAATCCCCCGCCTGCAGCGCCGGCACCCCGGGTTCAAGTCCCGGTCAGGGTGCCGGATTCTGTCCTGGTTGCTCCTCTTCCAGTCCAGCTCTCTGCTGTGGCCTGGGAAGGCAGTGGAGGCTGGCCCAAGTCCTTGGGCCCTGCACCCACATGGGAGACCAGGGGGAGGCACCTGGCTCCTGGCTTCAGATCCGCACAGGGTGCCGGCCACAACACGCCGGCCATGGTGGCCACTTGAGGGGTGAACCAACGGAAAAAGGAAGACCTTTCTCTCTGTCTCTCTCTCTTGCACTGTCTAACTCTGCCTGTCAAAAAAAATTTTTTTGTATGTGTTTATTTTCATTTTATTTGGAAGGCAGAGAGATAGAAATACAGACAGAGATAAATTGTCCATCCACTGGCTCACTCCCCAAAGGCCCACAGTAGCCATGGCTGGACTAGGCTGAAGCCAGAAGACCAGACCTCACTTCACGTCTCCCATGTGGGTAGCAGCGACTCAGGTACTTGAGCTGCTTCTTTCCCAGGGTGCACATTAGTTGGAAGCTGGAATGGAAGCAGAGCCAGGACTCAAACCACAAACTCTGATAGGGGATTAGTCCCAAGTGGTGTCTTAACTGCTACACCAAATGCCCACCCCTCTATCTCATTTTCTGATGAGATGAAAACAGAAAGACTGCCACCTGGAATATTTACACATGCCACCCACAGCACATGAAATAAAGCATACCCTCAAAATATCACTGCCTTTCTCTACGGAGCAGCCAGCACTCTCCAGAGTTCTCAGAGAGCACCCTTCTCAGAAGACAACTTGCAAGAAACAAACCATAGTAGGATGCTGACACTGATCATATTTATCACGGAATTCAAATATACTCCCCCTTTCAATGCTGGAAAAGACACTGTGATACAAGGTAAATTCTCCTTCTGAGCACTTTTGAGTAGAAGGCAAATGCTACACTCTTCCTTCCCACACAGATGATTTTACAGTCCGCCTCATCCCTACTCCCATTTTTTAAGTCACAGAATAAGACTGATTGTTGTTCTACCTCAAATCATCACAGTACTTACAAGGACATCATGATAGTAGGCAACACTGAAGGCAAACATTTGGATATACTCAGAGAAGGCAAATTTATCATAGCTAATCAACAACTGGTGGCCATTGGCAGAGGTTAAAGAGTTCAAATGCAGGACCTTGTGGTAGGATGACATTCTGACTGCCTTTGACAAAGAAAGAAAGAAAGAAAGAAAGAAAGAAAGAAAGAAAGAAAGAAAGAAAGAAAGAAAGAAAGAAAGAAAGAAAGAAAGAAAGAAAGAAAGAAAGAAAGAAAGAAAAGAAAAGAAAGAAAATTGCTCAGAGTCTGAAAAGAAAAACAGTGTTGCATTATATGGCCTCAGTGGCCATTACATCTGCCCAAGACATATGGGCAACACATCAGCACTCCAACAACTGGGCTCCAAATGTGTCCTCTTCATAGACACTGTGGCTCAAAAAGCTGTAGCTTTATGTGCATCTTTAAGAATAGATTCATGTTATCATCCTAAAGTGAAACATCAGAAACATATCAATTTTATGTCTCTCACTTATGTGGAGTTCAAAGTATTGTAACAGTTCTGTTTCTTTGCCATAAAAAATCTATTAGAGATTGGCCCTGAGGCTTCCCTACATGAAGTAAACTTAAAGGCTAGGAGTTTAGATTTAGCTCACGAACTGGACATTTATGTTAACTAACCATTGTGTCGAGTTAGAATTGCTTGCAGTTGGAAAATAAACTACTATAACAGTACAGAGTTAACACTAAAATATGTCAAAAATCTGTCATTTTCAATGACATTGAAAATCACATTAAGAAGTCACTCTGCTTCTGGGTGTGCAGATATGGTTTGCTGCATAGCACATAAAATAGATCTGTGGAAGTCATTGAGAAAATCGAATACTCAATGACAAAATAAAAGGATCATTAAAAATTATTAGTTGACCTTGTTTTACTAGGTATTAATCAAGAAAGTTCTAGTCTCCTTTATTGGTAATTAAAGCATCCTTTTTTTTACTGTTTTTGAATATCTGTTTATTTATTTAAAAGGCAGAGAAAGGGAGGAGAGAGAGAGAGAAAGAAGCATAGATAGACAGCTGCTGACTCACTCCCAAAGAGCAGCATCAGGCAGGTCTAAGCTAGGATGAAACCAAGAACCAAGGAATCCATGTTGGTCTCCCATAAAGGTGGGAGTATTAGAAGTACTAGAAAGTATTAGAAGTACTAGAAAGGAGCTGGTTCAGAAGCAAAACAGCCAGGACTTGTATTGGCACTCCAATGTGGGATGCAGGTGTCAAGCAGCAGCCTGAATCTCTATGTCACAACGCCAGACCCTATTTAATTTTAGTTCTTTGAAACAAGGTGTAGGGGGATGGGCACTTGGCATAGTATTTAAAATGTAACTTGAACACCCACATCTCATATGGGAATACCTGGGTTCAAGTTTTGGCCCCACTCCCAATTCCAGCTTCCTGCTAATGCACACTCAAGGAGGCAGTGTTCAGTCCCTGCCACACATGTGGGAGGCTCAGGTTGAGTAATAGGTTCCTGGTTTTGGCCTCACCCATGCCCAGCTGTCATAGGATTTGGAAAGTGGATCGGCAGATGAGCTCTATATCTTTTTCTCTTTGTCTCTGTGTCTCCCTTCCTTTCAAGTAAATACTTTAAAAAAAAATGAAAAGGCAAAAAATTTTCTCTTTTAATATGCAATTACCTATGAAGCTGCATTCACCTTTTAAGACAATGAATTAAATTTGGCGTTTTCATGTAACTATCTACTAAACAGTTTTATGAGAGCTATGGGAACCTGAAGACATCTATAGATAGTTAATGGAAATAGCAAAGTTACCCCTAACTGATCTGTAACCATAAACTCCCTTAATTTTTTAATGACTATCTTAATTCATTAAATAAAAGAAAAGAGAGATGGCTCTATTTTACTTAAAAAGAGGCCATTAAACAGAATCCTGACCGTGAGCTGATGTGAGTGAAGAATATCCTGTGCTCAATTCCTTCATTTCTTCACAAGTGTTCCTTTACAGAGAATGGCAACCGAATTAAAAAATTTAAAAAAAAACCATAGGAGAGGGATTTGAAATAGCTGCACTTAAGGCAATAGGATTTTTGAACAGTAGAAAGAAATCACCTGGGAAACATTATATTCTTGTCAGAATCTTGGGGTCACATAGGAAGTTGTATAAAAGAGCCTATCGGGACACATGGATAAAGTAGAATAGGAATAACATATGGTAAATGCATGTGAGGAATCACTTGGTCCCTCAAATAATTACTGTCATTTTATGTACACAGGTGGACAAAGGAGTAATAGGAAACTGGCTACTCTGATATGCAAAAGAACTTTACGAAGCTGTAATAGTTGTCAAGTCACTTGATCACCATTATGGTACTGAGCTGGAACATTTTACTTCCAAGATATTTTCCTAGTATCTTAAATCTTTGGTGTAAAGAGGAAAAAAAGAAGAAGAAGAGAATAGCAGAAAACAGCAAGCTAGGCCACTAGTGGTACAAAGATGAACAAGATCTAGTCTGTATACCTGAGTAATTCACAGTCAGAAGGAAAATATTAGAGAGGGAGATAAATTAAAATGACACATCACAAAGGCTAATACGGATATGTAAGTAAAGTGCCAATAAAAGACAAGACAAGGACATTTCTTGATGAAGGCCAGAATTCTCAGAGCATTTGAACAATAGGAATTTGCCAAGAAAAATGCAGGTGCAGCACTCCAGGCTTGAAGAACAGTCCTGAAGTCTGCATTTGCAGGACAAGACTGTCAGAGAAAAAGGGGTGTGAAGTGCATGAAAAATACAAATGTTTGACAGGCTGCAAAATCCAGTAGCAGCCAGAGTAAAATAGTTCTTCTCATTGAGGCAGTGGCTTCTTCTACTTTCATATGAATCATAATCACCTGGAATTAAACACCTTGTTCAATCACAGATCACTGCACTCAAGTGTTCAATTTCTTTAGGTCTAAGACGGGGCCCAGGATTATGTCTTGCCAACAAGTTCCCAGGAGATGCTGATTTTCTTGATCCAAGGACTGCCCTGTGAGATACTGAAAAAAGGGGTTTGGGTTTCATCCTGGAAGTAATGGAGGGACAACAGATAACTCCATGGGAAATATACCTATCACATTGGCTTTGGTTTATAGTGTGAGCTATGACTAGAGTATAGGGTATGGGTAACAGAAAAATCAAGTGGGGATTATTAGATATTCTAATTGGAAAAAATGAGATTTTTCTATAACAGTAGAAGTTGGGAGGAAGAAGAATGGCTAAGAAACAGAATCAATATCAGCGGTATTCTCTTGGATTGGAGAGCTGAGAAAAAAGAAATGGAAAATCACAGTAAGTCTCAGTCTACTAGCTCAGTAGCAGGAGGGCAGGGCTGAAGTGCAGAAATAAACACTGGAGAAGGTTCCAAGAAGGAAGGGGAGCATGGTGACACCCATTTCCAGCAATATTTCCTTACAGATAGTATTTAAAACATCTTTGTGCAACGCTGAACTTAAAGAAAACAAATGCTTTTGATACACAGGAGTGGCTTACAGTGTCAAACGCTATTCAGAGGTTAAATAGGATGCTGGATTTAAAAAAAAAAAGTGTTGATTTTGATCTTCCAGAAACTATTGTCTCCCTAGTGAAAATATTGTCCCTCAGTAGGGAGAAAATAAACCCAACTGTAATCAATTAGAAAGTTCAGGAGAATTAAAAAAAAAAAAAAGTGGGCACATAAAGTATGATTGTACTCTTAAGAAATGTGACAAGGAACAGGAACTAGATGCAATAGTTGGATTAAGAGAAGCCAATATAGCTGCTTGATGATAAGAGGCATTTTAGCATGTTTGGAGGAAAATGCCAGTGGAAAGAAAAGATTCAAGATTCTTAAAATTAGATATAGCCGACCAGGTAAGACCTATGTGTATGCATGAAATACTTAAAACATATCAGTTAGAGAATACTCTGTTTTCTACTTTCTTCCATGTCAGTAATAGCCAAATAAGTATCATTAAGGGTACTTTCTGAATGCATGTTGCATGTGCATCTCAATTTACAAATTCACTTTGTGCCTGGTCTCTATTTTTCTACAGAGAAACTTAACTTCAATTTCCAAATTCTATCTAACTCTGGGCCATTGTAAAACTTATTAGTCCTTCTTAGAGACTTTCCCTACCAAATGCAGAATTATGCTCTGTCTGGATCTGGGATCACAAGAAATAACATCAGGAGCTTCTGGCCATTGGCAACTAGGTTTGCCATGATCCAAGTTATCCCTTAACCTTGCTGGTAAAGCTTCTTCAGCTTTGGCAACCTCTGCTAGTTTTCTATCTCTTTTAGGCTGAGGAGTCTATTGTGAGACTGCCTAAGGCTCTCACTGCGGTGCCCTTCCTCTTGGGAAGGATTTCAGGCATTGCTGCGAAGAGGCACACACCAGGATCCACAGCCCCAATTCCTCCCTTCTCAGACTTGGGAACCCTCTTTGTACTCTGGAGGAACATTTGTTCTTTTATGTTTTTCAAGCCACTCTATCTCTGTCTTCAAATTACACCCCATCCTTTTCCTGCTTCCTTCAAATCTTTTAAATTCTCTGATGGTTTGAGGCTTTGCAGAAATAAAAGACAGAATGATTTATAAGTCAGTTCCACTTTCTGTCCCACCACTAAATTGTTTGAGATAGGGGGAGGATGGCAGGGAGGATAGAAGGAAAGCAAAAAATATGGAGGAAAGAGTAGAAACACGCACACACACACACACACACACACACAATATGCCAAGCATGAATATTATACATTTCAAGCCTATCCACTCATTTCATCCCCGATACAATCTCCATTTTGTAAGTCAGAAAACTGAAGCTTGGGGAGATAATTAATTTGTCCCAACTTTACCAAAATAGTACATGGTAGAGGTAAGAATTCAACTAAAAGAATCTCATTCCAAAGTTCATTCAGTTAATCACTTTACTAACTCCTGCCTAATGGTGAAGTTTCCAGAGATTAAATAATATGGACTTTTACATAGATTGAAACAACAAAAAGCTTCAGAAAGTTCAATCTGCCTTTTAATTATATTAATAAAAATTTCAAAAACACGAGTTAGCCTTGCTTCCCAGAAAAATGTATAAAAATAAGCTTTCATATAATAACATGCATGGGTAGATATTTGGTTCAACAATTAAGATGCCACTTGGAATGCCACATCTCATGTCAGAATGCCTGGGTTCAAGTTCTGCCTCTCTGTTTCCAGCTTCAGTTTTCTGCCAGTACACATCCTGAAAGACAGCAGATGATTGCTGAAGTACTTGAGTCTCTGCCATCCATATGGGAGAACTGGAGTAAGTTCTGGGTTCCTGGCTTCTGCCTGGCCTAGCCCTGACTGTATGGGCATTAGAGAAATGAACCAGTGTATAGGAGATATCTCTCTCTCTCTCTCTCTGCCTTTCAAATACATTAAAAATAAATAATTAAAAATTGAAAATAAATATAACATAATTTACTTTTTGAAAATTACTAGTTGAACTTTAAACTTTTAGGTGATAGGCTTAATACTTACATCTCCCCTAAAACTATCTAGGGCATTGCCTATAACTAGAAAACAATAAATAGCAATTCCCATTTATAAATAGCTCTGAAAATTACTTAGTGAGGCCCATACAGTTATACAGTGCTCAGGGGGCTAGATATCTCATGAGAGGCAGACAAACCGTCCTGGGACAGAAGGTTCCTAAATACTTAGTGCCAAGATATGTATTTATTTTGATACATTAGTGCTTTTTTTTTTAAATTTTAGAGGCACTCTCAACTGTGTTACTGATTCACAGTGTAGTAGGAATTAACATGTATATATATATACATATATATAATAACATGTATATATAGTAGTATTAACATGTATATATGGTCTGTTACCTACTCCAAGAAAAAGTAGGAAGAGATTTGGAAATCATAGTATGATGACCTTAGTGAAATGAATCTGAAAATATGCATCATTCTTTTCAACCAACAGTCCTGGACCAAATGGACAAATACATGAAAAAAATACATACACTTGAAAAAATACATATACATGAAAAAAATGAACCAAATACAAACCTTACATGCTTCACAAAAATTAACTCAAAATATCAACAACAAAATGAAAAAACACAAAGTTGTAAAACTCCTAAAAGATAACATAGGAGAATATCTAGATGGGCTTGCAATGACATTTTATGTAGAATACCAAGGGCAGGATCCATGAAAGAATTAATAAGCTAATCTTCTCAAAGGTGTCAGTTCTGTGAAAAACACTGTCAAGAAATGAAAAGTCAAGTCACAGACTGGGAAAGAATATTTGCAAAGAATACATCAAATAAAGAACTGCTACACCAATTTAGGAAGAATTCTTGAAATTCAACAATATGAGAATAAACAAGTGGATGAAGAAATGGGCAAATTTTGTTGATGTCATAGAAGCAGAGTAGTGATCTCATAGAGTAGAATAGTGAACACCAGAGGCTGAGAATAGTAGGAAGGAGGTGGGAGCTAGAGAAGATGGTTAATGAGGATAGAAGTGCAATTGGAAAGGAGTAGTAACTTCTTTAAAGACTTATTTATTTATCTGAAAGGCGGGGGGGGGGGAGAGAGAGAGAGAGAGAGAGACTTTTCCACCTGCTGGTTCATTTCCCAAATATCTGCAACAGCTGAAACTGAGCTAGGCTGAAGACCATAGCTCCAACCAGTCTCCTACATGCATAGCAGGAACTGAAGTACTTGGGGCATTAGCCACTGCTACCCATGCACATTAGCAGGGAGCTGGATCTGAAGCAGAGTAGTCAGAAGTCAAATCAGCACTCTGATTTGAGATGTGGATGTTCCAAGCGGAGCCTTAACTAGCTGTGCCACAATGCCAACCCAAGAGGAATAATTTTTAGTGCTCAGTAGGACAGTAGGGTAACTGATAGCAATTGATTGTGTATTTCTAGCTAGCAGAGAAGATTTTGAATGTACCCAATACAAAGAAATTAAAAATGTTTGAACAAATTACCTTGATTGTATCATTAAACATAGTATATATGTATTAAAATATACATACCCAATAAACATGTACACTTATGTCTCAATTAGAAATAACATATACATATATATATATGTTATTTGAACCAAAGACCCTGACACCTTACCAAAGAAAACACACAGGTGGCAAATAAACATATGAAAAGTGCCCACATCATATATCATGAGATATATGAACACACAGAACAGCAAGGAGATACATATACACCTATTAGAATACCCAAAATCCACAACATTGGTGACATAAAATGCTAGACACCATGTGGAGCAACACAAATTATAAACTGTATGTAGATTCAAAACCATGTAAAAATGCCTCGTACACACACACACACATACACACACAACCTAAGATAAAATATGTACTAAAAATGGTTATCTTGAGGAAACAGAATGGTTTACTATAGCTTAAACAAAAAAAAAGCAAATTATATTTTTAAAGATTTTATCTATTTGAGAGGTAGAATTACAGACAGAGAGAGGGAGAGACAGAGAGAGAGCTGAGCTGATCCAAAGCAAGGAGTCAGGAGTTTCTTCTGGGTCGCCCACGCGGGTGCAAGGGCCCAAAGACTTGGGCCTGTTCCACTGCTTTCCCAGGCCATAGCAGAGAGCTGGATCAGAAGTGGAGCAGCTGGGCCTTGAACCAGCGCCCATATGGGATTCTGGTGCTGCAGGCGGAAGCATAGCCCATTATGCCATAGAGTCAGCCCCAGAAAATTTTGTTGTTTATTTTTTATTTTTATTTATTTATTTATTTATTTGACAGGCAGAGTGGACAGTGAGAGAGAGAGACAGAGAGAAAGGTCTTCCTTTACTGTTGGTTCACCCTCCAATGGTGGCCGCCGCCGGCGGCGCGCTGCGGCCGGCGCACCACGCTGATCCGATGGCAGGAGCCAGGTACTTATCCTGGTCTCCCATGGGGTGCAGGGCCCAAGCACTTGGGCCATCCTCCACTGCACTCCCGGGCCACAGCAGAGAGCTGGCCTGGAAGAGGGGCAACCGGGACAGAGTCCGGAGCCCCAACCGGGACTAGAACCCAGTGTGCCAGCGCTGCAAGGTGGAGGATTAGCCTAGTGAGCCACGGCACCGGCCTACATAATTTTAAAACTTATGTTTTTAAATTCATTGATGATTTTTAAAGAAATTTTGTGTTTACAAATTTTATATAATGAAAATAGTCTCAATGCATAAACGTAGATAACTAAGTCTATTGAGCTACTTCAGAACAAGGGCATAAATAAGATGAAGCCAAATATCAGTATAAAGGAAGAAATGAATACTTTCAGTTTTCAAATAGTGTTTGGTACTAATGTCTAATTACTTGCCTTTATTCAAGCCATATACTGTAATACATTACATAGAGTGACTAGTAAGCACTTAATAATAGTAGCACAATTAGATAAATAAACACATAAGAAGCACAAATAAGATAGTTCATATGATTCTGCTTAGTGAATTAGTGAACAATTGCCTTAAATTAGATTTTTGGAAGAAAATTCTCTGTCAAAATGGATGATAATTTTAGTAGTTGTTAAAATAGGCATATATTTTAACACATATATATCTGCTCATATGCAAAAAAAATAAAACTAATGTTTCCCACACCCCCTTTTCCTACACTACTGCTCATTGGTGTTCTGCCAGGTCTTTGCTTACTATCTAAGCATATCTTCTTTCTCTTCTAAACTGCGTTTGTGTCTTTATGTATCAATAGATATTGTCAGAAATGAAGTTGGGGGAATAAAACGATACACACACACACACACACATACACATATCAGAATTATAGAATCATGAGTTTTTTTAAGTAGTTAAATCACTACGAAGTATGCACAGAAAGTGTGAGATGAATGCTCTAACTTCTTACAGAATTTATCCAATAAGGAAAAAAACTAAATAATATTCCTTAGTTCTAGCTGCCACATTCATTTTTTTCAAATCTACACATTAAGTCAATAGCAAATACCTCAAAGAAAGAAACCATCATGTTTTATAAGAATTACACTCTATAACTCTTTCCATATATATCATCAATATATTCATTATGGAATTATGTATGTATATGCACAGCAATGCTCAATAGCTCAAATTAACAAGCATATATCTTAAGGGCATAAGAATTTGGATGCCAAATAGAGAGCTGGCGTTTTATATCTAAATACCATATTTGGTTTGTCTTGTGTCTCCAGATCAAGGAGTGACTGGATTCTCAGAAACGGAAGGAGTAGAGTTTTGGAAGATTCTGAGATCATGCAACAGGGTTTAGGTTGGTAATGTCCTAAAATGCATCTGCGTTTCTCCCTCCCCCAGCACTCCTGGGGGTACCAGCTCCTTTGAAGGAACATCCTTGGGAGACATGCTCTACTCAGCAATCCTGTACTCTATGAGATCATAAGCATAATTTAATGCAAAAAGTTTGGAAGAAGTCAATAAACATTGGCAATGTGCTGTGGGCCCATGAGCTTGTTGAGAAAACATGTAGTGATCATGAAGGGTTGATGACAATTCTGGATCCTCTTCTTTAAGACCATCTGTTTCCATTTATATTCAGTTGTTCATCTGTTATTCATTCAAGAAGGTTTATTAGTAGCTTGACATTTAAGCAGTTGAATTGTTGAATCCACATTAAAAGTTAATAATATATTCAATGGTTAGACAAGATTAAGTCAGAATTCCTTATATATATAAAGTATATATGTATGTATGTATACTTATATTTATATATAATACAATAGCAATTCCCCCACTAATTGCGGCCTTTTCCATTTTTGCTGGAACTTATGAATAATAATGCAAATGATTATTCGATTCTCAACCAGAGCTCTTGTGTTCTAAAGGTGTCAGTACTATACCATGGAATAAAAATGAGGCTTTATCCTGGAGCATTGGATAAACCCACTCATATGTAAAGCATTACTATTATGTTAAAGCAAATAAAGTTATTTTATTAAATAGAATGCAAAATGCACATGAATTTTTAAAACAAAACACTTGGACCACTTTAGGCTACACATCCTTAAGAGTTTAGGGTCTCACTCTGACTCTTTTCATCTCCTTTTCATTTGCTCATTCATTCTAAACTGGAACACCAAAGGAAAAACACATGAAAATTAAAATATTGGTAAATTGTACTTTATTAAGATAAAGTGCTTTTTCTCTTTCAAAAATGACATTAAGAAGCAACCCAAAAACTGCGAGAAAATATTTACAATACTTGTCAGACAAAAGACTTACACCAAGAATATATAAAGAACTCTTACAATTTAATAATAAAACAAGCCAATTAAAATGTGGTGAACAATCTGATAGACTCTTTTTTCTTTAAAAAAAGTTATTTAATTATATAAAAAGCAGAGTTACAGAGAGAAGGAAAGATGAACCGGCGCTGTGGTGCAGTGGGTTAACGCCCTGGCCTGAAGCACCGGCATCCCATATGGGAGCTGGTTCGAGACCCAGTTGTTCCACTTCCTGTCCAGCTCTCTGCTATGGCCCGGGAAAGCAGTAGAAGATGGTCCAAGTCCCTGGGCCCCTGCACCTGCATGGGAGACCTGGAAGAAGCTCCTGGCTCCTGGCTTCAGATAGGCACAGCTCCGGCTGTTGTGGCCATCTGGGGAGTGAACCATCGGATGGAAGACCTCTCTCTCTCGGTCTCTGCCTCTCCTTTCTCTGTGTAACTCTGACTTTCAAATAAATAAATAAATAAATAAATCTTAAAAAAAAAAGTGAGAGAGAGAGAAAGAAGAGAGATACCTTCCATCAGCTGGTTCACTCCCCAGATGGTCACAATGGACAGGGCTGGGCAAGGCTGAAACCAGAAGCCAGAAGTTTCATCCTGGTCTCCCATGCGGGTGCCGGGATCAAAATACTTGGCCCATCTTCCGCTACTTTCCCAGGTCATTAGCAGGGAGCTGGATTGCAAATATAGTAGCTGAGACATGAACCAGAACCCACATGGGATGCTGACGTTGCGGGCTGTAGCTTTGCCGGCTATTCCACAACACCTGCCCATGATAAATTCTTCACAAATGAATATAAGACAGGCTGATAAAAGTTTAGCATTGATATGGGAGGAACGTATGCTCAATATCATTAGACCTCAGAGAAATAAAAATTAAGACTACAATGAAATAATACCACAGTGTCAGTAAGTGATTAAAATTAAAAAGATGAACCATATCAAATATCGATGAATATTATTATCTGAATCTGTCCCCCCCAAAATTCATATGTTGAGTTTAATCACCAATGTGATAATGTTAAGTTAGGTTCCTTAAGAGATGACTAGGTTATGAGGGCTCCACGCACATGAAAGGGATTACTGACTTTCTAAAATAAGTAGAAGGGAGTACCCTGGTCCCTTTAGCCCTTCTGTCTCTTGTGCCATGTGAGGAAACAACCAGATGCACCATACATGAAGCAGAGTGCAAGCCTTCATCAGACACAAATTTTATGTATTTGACATTGGACTTTCCAGGCTCCAGAACTGTAAGAAATAAATTTCTATTATTTATAAAAAAAAAATCCAGTCTGCGATATTTTGAAATATCAACCAGAACAGAGTAAGACAGAAATTGGCACTGAGAAGCAGGGTGCTATTATAGCTAATATCTAAAAATGTGGAAATGACTAGGGAACTTGGTAATGGGTAGAGCCTGAAAGAGTTTGAGGCTCATGCCAGAGAAAGCCTGTATTACTGTGAATGGAGCGCTAATGGCAATTCTGGCAAGAGCATAGACAAAAACAGCTGTAGAGAGATCTTAAATCCTCTTAGAGGTTATCTAAGTGGCTAGAATGTTAGCAGAAATATGGATAGAAAAGGGAATTCTGATGAGGCCTTACACAGAAATGAAGAATGAGGTATCAGACATTGGAGGAAAGGCCATCTCTATGACAAAAGTGGCAAAGAACTTAGATGAATTATATCTGTGCTCAATGCTTTGCGGTAGGCAGAATTTGAGAGTGACAAACTAGGATATTTGGTGGGAGAAGTACCCAGCAATTTTGAGGGTGTGGCATAGCTTCTCTTGACTACTTACAGTAAATTATAAAAAAATGGGATAAGCGTTTGGTCTAATGGTTGGGATGAGAGTGCCTGGACTCTGTACTTGGCAATGGCTCCAGCTCCTGAGCCCAGCTTCCTGCTAATGCAGATACCAGGAGATAACAGTGATGTCTCAAGTGATTGGGTCCTTGCCACTGACGTGAGAGATTATTGGATTGAGTTCTTGGCCTTTGCACGCATCTGAGAAGTGAACGAGATCTCTCTCTCTCTCTCTCTCCCCACCTCTATTTCTCTGTATGTGGGTGTGCATCTGTCCTTAAATTACAAACAACTTAATTTAAAATCCAAGAAGAGAGAACTGAGTTGAAAATAGAATTTATAATTAAAGGAGGAATCAGAGCAGAGTGAGAAAACTGTCAGCTTATCCAGATGCAAAGGCATGTTCTGGAGAGAACACCAAGGATGTAGTCAAGAGAATGTTTGATCAGAGATTGGTATGGATAGAAGGAAGCCAGATGCTACTTATCAACACAATAAAAGATGATTTCCAAAGGCATCTTGAAGATCTTTAAGACTGTCACACCTATCATAGGCCCAGAGTACCAGGGCCTGTGGGCAGAACAGTTTTACAGAATGGGCCCTGGGTACATGCAGGATTGTGGGGCTCATTGCCCAATATCACTTCAAGTTTCTGTTTCCTTTATTATGTCATGGTGTTCCTCCAACACTCCTGGTATGGTTCCAATGGGCTAGGTGTAAACACAATCTACAATGGCCACCACTGCAGAGGGCACTGGTGGCAAGGCTTTGTGGTGTCCACGTGGTGCCATCTTCAGGCATGCAAAATGCACACACTGCAAGGGCATGATTATATTCATCTAGATTTAAAAGGATGTCCTGACCCCCAAGCAGAGAACTGTCTGAAGGGTCGGGCCTCCATAGAGAACCCCAAATAAAATAATGCTTTGCAGAGCCACGAGAGCAGGATGACCACAGAGTCCCTGTACTAGTAGAACCATCAGTGTGCAGTGTTAGCCTCAAAGAGCCACAGGTATCTGACTCCAACCCCGGTCAGGGCCCAGTGGCAGCCTCAGTGTGTACAGAAGGCAGGATGTGGAGTTAAAGATTATTGTCAAGCCTCAAGATTTAATGGTGTTTGCTTTTGGGTCTGGACTTATTTGGAATCTATGGACTCTTTCTTTCCTAGTTCTCCATTTTGCAGTGGAGTAACTATCGTAAGCCTGCTCTACTATTGTATTTTGGAATTCCTTAACTTGTTTAATTTCACAGATTCACACCTGGAGCCTAATTGACTGAGGTGAGATTCTGGGCTTCAGACTTTTGAGTTGGTGCTGGAAGAAGTCTTTCGAGGCCATTAGAACAAAACTAATATATTTGGCATGTGAGCAGGACATGTGTTTGGGGGTGGGGACCAAAGATAGAATGCTACAGTCTGAATGTGTCCCCCCAGAAATTCCATGTGTTGAAACTCAATTGTCAGTGAAATATTAAGAGGTGAGAGCTATAGGAATTGATCAGGTCTTGAGGGCTCGACTGCTATGAGTGGGATGAATGCCCTTGTGAAACAAGCTTTGTATTAATCCCTTCTATTCCTTCTCTCTCTTTAGCCATGTGAGAACACAGTATTTGTCCCTTTTGCTCTTCTGCATTCCACCATCTGAGGACATGGCAACAATGCACCATCTTTGAAGCAGAGAGTAACCCTCATGAGACACTGAATCTGCTGAGACCTTGATATTGGACTTTCCAGGCTCCTGAATGGTGAGAGAGAAATCTATATTATTTACAATTTGCCCAATATATGGTATTTGTTGTAGCAGCAAGAACAGACCAAAACACTAAGGATATAAAGCAACTAGACTCTCAGATGCTACTAAAAGGAATCATTTATCACTTTGGGAAACAACTTGGCAAACAAGAGAAAGCAACAGCATTGAGCCATGCATCAATATATATAAATCTCATCATGCTGAGTATACATTACATGGTTTCATTCATACACAATTCTAGAAAATGAAAACTAATTACAGTGACAGGAAGCAGATCATAGGCTGCCTAGGGTAGAGGAAGAAATTACTTCAAAAGGATCATGAAGATATATAGGAAATGACAAAATTGATAATTATCTTGATTGTGGTGATGGATCCAAAACTAATCAAACTTATACTTTAATAAATTCATTTTTAAAAAGACTCAAAGTTCAAGTCCTATTGACTAAAAGAACTGTAGTGCTATATATATATAAATAAGAGGTGGGGGCAGGGAAAGGAAAAGACTTAATTGTCTTGGTGGAAAATTTGCTTTCCCATCATAAACATTTTCATTTGAGATTGATTGGTTTACATTCTATATATGTATTAAAATATTGCTTCATAAAATATGCAAGTATTACTAAATTTTAAAACTTCAAAGTTTTTAAAAACAAATTGCATAAAACGTTCAAAATTTGTTTTGAATTGGAGGTGAATGTCTTCAGCATACAAAGAGAAACATGAGTCCAGAATGGAAAAGAGCTCAGAATTCAAGGAAAATATTTACCATCAATCCTCATTCAAGTAAAAAAATTCACAATTGAATGATATAATCAAAGAAGAATTTAAAAAGAGATGGAAGTACAAATATTTAGAATGTCCACTTAAGAAAACAAAAGTGGAAAGAATCATTAAAAAACTGGGAAAGATGTGAGACCAGTGGAAAAATCAGAAGAATGGGGTAAGAAGGCCAGCTGCAAGTAGGAAGAGAGCACAAGCCTCCGTGACACAGATCAGATGACAAAAGGATGAAAATTGAGTAGTAAGTGGGTTTGGTAATTACAAAGTCATCAATCATTTTCTTAGGAAATATTTTTTTAAGAGCAGACAAAAAGTTATCCTTGAGGCTGGTGCTGTGACATAGCAGGTAAAGCTGCTTCCTGCACCACCAGCATCCTATATGGGCATTGGTTCGAGGCCCGGCTGCTCCACTTTCTAGCCAGCTCCTTGCTTATGTGCCTGGGAAAGCAGTGGAAGATGGCCAAAGTGCTTGGTCCCCTGTACCCATGTGGGAGACCCAGAAGAAGCTTCTAGCTCCTGGTTTCAAATCAGCCTAGCTCTGGCCATTCTAGTCACCTGGGGAGTGAACCAGTGAATGGAAGACCTCTCTCTCTCTCTCTCTCTCTCTCTCTCTCTCTCCCTCTCTGTAACTCTGCTTTTCAAAAAATAAATGAATGAATGAATAAGTAAATATTATTTAAAAAGTTACCCCCAAATACAATTAATTTCAGCATTATTTATAATAGCAAAAAATCGGAAACAACCTGAAGGTCTATAATTTATGCCATATTTGTACCATGAAATGTTTGATAGCACTTAAAAAGCTATGAAGAATTTTTCATGATATGGGGTAATGTTAGGGTGGAAACTAGAAATATATACTGTGT
The DNA here is from genome assembly GCF_051225735.1 of Oryctolagus cuniculus. NCBI lineage: Eukaryota > Metazoa > Chordata > Mammalia > Lagomorpha > Leporidae > Oryctolagus > Oryctolagus cuniculus. Next base: position 56,982,843 of record NC_142868.1, on the reverse strand, counting down.
AAATATGAGTATATATGAGTATGTGTGTGTGCACATAGATGTGCATGTGTATACATTTAATGATACATAGAATAGTGGATGTAAGGGAATAAAAGAAAATAATAATATTGTTTGTCTCTTAGTAGTGAACTTTCAGATGATTGTTTCATGCACCTTATTTTTTTTCTGTATCAGATGTTACAATGATCTTATCTTTTTAATAAACTATTTTATCATTATTGCTAATATAATATTTGATACTTCAACAAATATCAGATTTTTAATCAGTGAAATATTTTAAAGAGGATTATGAAACTATGAATTTTAGAAAACTGAAAAATATGAATTAAAATATATATTCTCACATCCCAGAGTCACTGTTGGCATGCATTTATAGGCTTTATAGTAATTCTATATTTTGTGAAGTTTTAATAAACATGTGTTGAATGGCTACACTTCCGTTGTTGCTACATAGAAAATTTTTTCTTATTTCTCTACTATCCATAAGTCTGCAATGCAAATCTTGGCATATCCAATTATTTCCTTTTATCAGAAAATTTCTTATGCTGGGTCCCAGATTTTAATGGTATGAAAATTTTAAGCCTACAATGCAAACAGGAGCATGATATGTTCATTTTCTGGATCTAAGAAACATTTCTCAATGTGTATTATTTCTCTTTGACATATTTTTACCTCCTTTCCCACAACTCTATATTTCTTCCTAGTGTCTTTCCAGAAACCCAGGGATTTAGTGTTTCCCTATGCAATCTCAGTGGGGGAATCTCTCATGATCCTTTACTGACCCATGCTCCAAATTAACACTCTCTCTTAAATCTAATCAAATTTCTCTGTAGAGGCCGGCGCCGCGGCTCACTAGGCTAATCCTCCGCCTTGCGGTGCTGGAACACCGGGTTCTAGTCCCGGTCGGGGTGCCGGATTCTGTCCCGGTTGCCCCTCTTCCAGGCCAGCTCTCTGCTGTGGCCAGGGAGTGCAGTGGAGGATGGCCCAAGTCCTTGGGCCCTGCACCCCATGGGAGACCAGGATAAGTACCTGGCTCCTGCCATCAGATCAGCGCAGTGCGCTGGCCGCAGCGCGCCAGCCGCGGTGGCCATTGGAGGGTGAACCAACGGCAAAGGAAGACCTTTCTCTCTGTCTCTCTCTCTCTCTCTCACTGTCCACTCTGCCTGTCAAAAAAATTTTTTTTTTCTCTGTAGAAATCTTTACTTTATATTGAATCTATCTTCTGTATATAAAGATAATTGAAAATGAATCTTGATGTGAATGGAATGGGAGAGGGAGTGGGAGATGGGAGGGGTGTGAGTGGGAGGGAAGTTATGGGGGGGGAGTCATTGTAATCCATAAACTGTACTTTGGAAATTTATATTTACTAAATAAAAGTTTAAAAAAAAAAGAAACAAGAAATAGGTATCATTTAGCTGTCATCTCAAGTTTAATATCTTTAGAAGACCATTTTTGGCCAAACAAGACACAGAAGCCTATGCTAGTAACTCCCTATCACATTACCCCATTAATTTTCTTCATAGAATTTCTTCACAGCATGTATCAATATTTGAAATTGTCTTATCATACCTACCAGACATGGTTAACATAAGGATTAAATAAGGTAACATTGGTGAAAAATAAAAATAAAAAAATTTAGAATGATGCTTGACCCTTAATAAGTGACATATTAGTGTTGTTAGAGATATATTACATATACAATAAGCAATAAATAAAAAAATTACCTCTGTTTGTTAGACAAATATAAAGAAAAGAAGATATGTAAAAAGGAATGATGAATTCAAATATCCAATCTGAAACCACCCCTTCATTTTACCACATGGTTCCAGAAATAAGCTGACTATTTTTATTGATATTGCTAATCTCAGGAAGTAGAGACTCAACAGTAAAAGTAGGTGGACAAGTTGGAGTAGAATATCTACTGCATTAGGTAGTTTTATCATTGCATTTAATCTGACACTAAATCCTGAGCTTGCTCTTCTATAGCTTTTAGTATATAATACAGGAATACGTAGTACAGGAACAACTAGAGGGGAATGTCAATGGATAAAACAAAAAGAGAGAAAACTATTTCAGCTTAATTCTCTTCTCCTTGATCAAATGGAGAAGTTGAAGTCTAGAATGGAAAAAATAAAATAAGGAAAAGCCCTTAGGGTTCTTACCCCTACCAATCTCAATTTGCATACTCTACAAAATTAAGCAAATTTTTTGTCTTATATGACAATAAGTTGAACCAAACAGATGGAAGGAAGGTGAGCATGGAAATAATATCATGCAGAAGATAGAGGTACCAAGGGGACCATACACAGCAAGCTTGGGAAGAATGTCTTGATAATTTTTTCCCCATTAGCTGGGACTCTTCACTGCATTCCATTAAATAGTACTACAAACAATGATGCTCAATGAAATATAAGATTTAGAATATTTTCTAATAAATTGTATCTCCAAGTTCCCAAACCCCAACATATAAAAAAATTTCTGAAAGTTATATTCTAAAAAAATATACTCCAAAACTTAAAAATGCTGATCTAAACACTTTTTTAGTCTTCCCTTCTTTTCTTTTGCATTATTTTCAACTTTTTTGCAAGTTTTTCTCAGCAGTGCATTAACTGTTATACTGACATGCGTTAATGCAGTTCCCGTCTTTCCCCGAAAGGACTATAAAGCTGCAAGGCTTTTAGATTTAAGGCATGGATATAAATATTCGACCCAGGTGTTTCTAAATCACCTTCCACAATCTCAAACAATGCTATCCTTGAATAGCTCTGGCAAAACGTCCTAAATTGTACTCTGTGTTTGTACCAAGTTAGGTTACATTCAGAATAAATGCGTAAAATAAAGCAAAGCCTGCTGACATATTTATTTTCTGGATAGTTCTGTCATATGAACTTTATAATCATATTTGAAAATCCAGCTGTGGAAAGGTATGCATACCAGATAAATGACTATTGAGCGTTTGCCAGACCACAAAACTGAACTCTATATAATACAGAAAAATTCTACCAATATAAGAGTGACTAGTTTTTATATTAAAATCCTCCAATTAACCACCTAATTTCTAACAATCCTTTTTATGCTCATTTAAACAATAGGCTACATTTTTTCAGAAAATACCCCCTGAGTGATTTCTTTTCTAGCTTTTAAAAGTATTGTCTTAAGAGTTTCTACACATATAAAAGTCCCCTGTGCCCAATTAGCTTTCCGTTTTCAGTAAGTTCCGAAGAACTCTGCCCTCCACAGGAAATGCTGACTCAACATCCTAGTGGACAGTTATATTAGCAAATGGGTTAGTTAGAAAGGACTGTGTCCATGTGTTCTAGAGCCCAGTTCCAGGAAGGTATCATGTTCAATTCTCAACATTACATCCTTCCAACTAGGAATGAAATTGGGTTTATATTCCAAGAATACATTGCTTAATCCAGAGTTTATGGATACGCACAACCTGAATAATTTCTCTTTCCCCTAAGGCACAATGTGATTCTAGCCGTATGTACGGGAACAAATATTCGAACCAGAAAAGTAACCAGTCATGATTAAAGCTTCCTTTGCGTGATATGTTTGACAGTTCAAATGTGAAGCATATTAAACATCTGCTGCTTGAGATACAGACCATTTAAGAAGATATTTTCCACTTTAAACATGGTCATAAAAATTAAAACAAATTTTGATAAAAATATGAAAATATTTTTATTTGATGAAAACTATATGAAAAAATTATGTTAACAATTTGAGAAATTAATAGATACAATGAATGGAGCCAACGCCTATTACATAAGGCCTATGGAAATGTGCTTTACGAGATGTGGTTGATACAATTAACAGAATAAGTCTAGCATTTTGTCAGTGTTGCATGTTCAAAGAATGAGCAAATGTTATCCCTATTCTTTTCCCTTCCTCCCATTGCCACTGCTTTATCCTACTCCACATAAATGAATGACATAGTTTAACTTAGAACATGTAATCACCACATAAATAGGAATTTTTTCTAAAAAATATTTATTTATTTATTTATTTGGAAATCAGAGACAGAGAGAGAAGGAGAGGCAGAGAGAGAGGTCTTCCATCCTTTGGTTCACTCCTCAGATGGCTGCAATGGCCAGAGCTGCGCCGATCTGAAGCCAGGAGCCAGGAACTTCTGGGTCTCCCATATGGGTGCAGGAGCCTAAGGACTTGGGCCATCTTCTACTGATTTCCCAGGCCATAGCAGAGAGCTGGACAGGAAGTGGAGCAGCCCGGACTCGAACCAGTTCCCATATGGGATGCTGGCACTGCAAGCGATAGCTTTACCTGCTATGCCACAGCACCGGCCCCAGGAATAGAGATCTTAAGCACAAGGAGCTTACTTATTTCTTCGTGTTGCCCCAGTTTGCATGGAACTCTGTACCTAACAACCCAACAAAACACTTCCTTATTTCCCCTGTGCAGGTTTTTCCCTGCTGGTTTCATTGTTGAACTTACCTTAATTCCTAACTCTCTCAGTAAATGTTTGTCTTTTTCACCATTCTGAATTATAAAATTTAACATATGCATGGACTGGTACTTCTGTAATGAATTTTTCTATGATATTGTACTAAGCTTACAAATTTTTCTAAGGCTGATAAAAATATTTAAGCAAATGAAGCAGAACTTCTATTTCAGGAAAACCTGTTTCCTCCACCATCTCCATAGCCCACATTTATAATGACAATAAAGAAACACAAAAGCTATATTGGGGCTGGTATAGTGGCATGGCAGGTTAAGCCTCTGCTGGCAATGCCAGCATTCCATATGGGAGCTTGTTAGTGTTTCAGCTGCTTCACTTCCTATCCAGCTCCCTGCTAATGCACTTGGGAGGGCAGTGGAAGATTAACTGTTTCAAATAAATAAATAAATAAATAAACTTTTTTAAAATAAAGGAACATAAAAGCTTTAAATCCACATGAATAATATGGGTGTAAGCTATTAGCAGAAGTTTTAAGAGAGTTTTGGAAAATGGAAATTAAATGGGCAGAAGTTATCTGTATAGCAGGAAGAAAAAAAGCCAGATTAGCATGTATCCAATGAAGGAGCAGAGCTGAAGAGGAATTAGATTTCCAGACAGAAAATAGTGAGCTTCTGGACTAAGTGGATGAGCTCCACTAAAACATCAGAATACAGCAAGAGTAGGAAGCCATGGGATACAAGAAACAGAGATTTAAGCACAAGAGAGAGGCTGGGGAAAACTCAATGATTAAAGGAATGTAGTAGACTGAGAGCAGCCCAGATTGAATAAGAAGATAGAGTTATCATGTGAGAAGATTATTCTTAGGTTAAAATATAATGCAAACATATTTGCAGGATAGAAAATAGATATTAGAGCAGTGCCAAAGTGCTACTTCCCCTTCTTCTGTAATAGGTAGTCCAGGCCGGCGCCTCGGCTCACTAGGCTAATCCTCCGCCTTGCAGCGCTGGTACACTGGGTTCTAGTCCCAGTCGGGGCGCCAGATTCTGTCCCAGTTGCCCCTCTTCCAGGCCAGCTCTCTGCTGTGGCCAGGGAGTGCAGTGGAGGATGGCCCAAGTCTTTGGGCCCTGCACCCCATGGGAGACCAGGATAAGTACCTGGCTCCTGGCTCCTGCCATCGGATCAGCGTGGTGCGCCGGCCGCAGCGCGGCGGCCGCCATTGGAGGGTGAACCAACAGTAAAGGAAGACCTTTCTCTCTGTCTCTCTCTCTCACTGTCCACTCTGCCTGTCCAAAAAAAAAAAAAATAGGTAGTCCAAACATAATGCCTAGTGTAAACAAAACATTCTATAACCATCTTATTTAGAAATACCAGAGTACTTCAAAACATTTGTGGAAAAATAGAACTAAAAGAAAAGTTTATCTCAGTGAAAAAACTGTGCACTCTTTGCATTTTTTCATAATATGCATTTTCCATAACTTTGTGAAATACACTTGTATGTGGATACTACAACAAATAGCTAAAATGTTCAATATTTTTCCTCTGTGGTGAGGAGCTATGAGGATAAGACATCTATGTAACAGTCTTACTTTAATAAAAGTAATAAATACAATAATGAAGTAGCACAATTTATGTACTAGTGAACAGAGACTTAAAATGAAAATATTTAATTGTGGTCCATGTGCATTGAAACAAAACTTCTCATGGAAGATTATGACTTTTATGGATGTAAAACTACCAACAAAAAACAAGTAACTTAACCCTTGTATACCCTAAAGACATATCATCAAATATGTTTATGTATAGATTTATCATCACAGATTTATGTATAGAAATGTTTATTATAGCAATTTTTATATTAAGGAATTTTATGACCAGCAAAACACACATAGAGAAATGACTCAAATGATTATGGTGTTATGCCTGGCACATTGAAAAAGATTAAATATTTGTAGAACTTCTAGGAGATAATATTTTATAGCTATTAAAATCCAGATGTTGCACCTAAAAGCACATTTAAGGATGTGGAAAATGGTCATGCTTGCCTTAAAAGAAAATAAAATTACATCTATACTATAATATATACTTAAAATAACCTTACAATCCACATAAAGCCACATACATAGAAAGAAAAGTTAAAAATAAGATACACCAAAATACTAACAAAGATTATTTCTGGGGGCAACTTGCTCTTCATACTTTAAAAATTTCATTAAATAAAAATAAATGAGCAACACTGAACATATTGAAAAATGAATATGTTATAAATTCAGAACATACTCATAATAAAAATATTTAAAATGTTGTATATTCTTATATAGTCATTTTAATAGAAACTACCAAAGTTGAAACTATAGTAAGTATTCTTATCTTAAAAATGTAGGTTTACATTTTCTTTTTGACCTAAGGGTAGAGGATGTTATTTGTAAGCCATCCAAACTCATCTTTAAAAATTTAACAAGATAGTTCAGTAGTCTATTTTTACTATAAATCTATCTTAAGTAAGAATGATGATAACCTGAAGGTTAACATATATTCATTAGCATTTTTTTACTAAATCTGAGAACATAATCCAAACAGTCTTATCCTTTTTATAAACCTAAAAAAAAAAAGTCATGGACTACCTTTTGAACTTTTTCCCTTTGGTTTCTCAAAACATAACATTTTTAGTTCTCATGAGTAAACTACATTCTTAAAGCTATACAGTGTGAGAACATTGTTCTGGAGGAAAAACATTATTGCTAAACTACCAAATATATTTTAGCACTGACTACTTTATAACTTTTATAACTTTGAAGATATATCAAAAATTTTTAAAACATATGTCTTCTTCAGCTTTTACAACTAAACACAACTAAAACTGTACTAAGAGGGGAAAGGCTAACAACTTTTCTGAAAATACTTACTAACTCTTGGTGAAACGTGTGAATTTTTTTATGTGCATGTGTTTGAGAAAAGTGCTATCCTGTAGTGTTTTCCCAACTCATTCTGATTTATCTTCCTAATAAAATTGGAAAGTATATTGGTCATAACTCTGCACATCCTAAACTTAGGTATCAGTTGTTTATTGTAACATTTTCTATGTAACTTTAGATTAAAAATTGTTTCAGTTTATATTGTTAAATTACAGTTTGGGAGTGGAAAAGAGCAATTGATACCATCTTTGTAGATATATCGGTAGGGAAAACAAAGTAAAAAACCAATTCTTGGGTAAGTGTATGGCACAGCAGGTTAAGCTGCCGCTTGCAACACTGGCATTTTCATATCAGAATGCTGATTTGAGTCCTGGCTGCTGTCAGATCCAGCAGTATGCTGATGCACCTGAGAAGGCAGTAGAGGATGGCTCAGGAGTTCTTGATGGTTTCTGGCTTTGGCTTGGCTTTGTTGTGGCTCTAACAATCATTTGGGGAGTGAACCAGTGGGTGGAAGATCTCACTCTCTCCCCATCTCCCTTTCAAATAAATAAAGAAATCTTAAAATTATGGCCTTCAATTCTCTGACTAAAATGAACAATGTGAAATGAAATGAGTCCAAAATTGAAGAGGAATGACAGAGATGGTCCCATGACATATCAGAGGCCATGGTAGGTAGTATTAAGAAAAAAGATTGTATTTGAGTCTCTCAGAAGCTTGTGAAATTATTACCAAAAATATTTTAAGTTTATTTATTTGTTTATATTTATTTGAAAGGCATATCTAGAAAGAGATAGAGACAGAAAGGCATTCCATCCACTGATTCGCAATCCAAATATCCACAATAGCCAGGGCTAGGCCAAACAGAATCCAAGAGTTAACAACTCAATCTGGATATCTTACATGAGAGGCAGGGACTCAAATATTTGAGCTATTCATCTGCTGCCTTCCAAATGTGCAACTGCAAAGAAGTTGGACTGAAAGCTGAGGTGGGACTTGAATCTAGGTACTCCAATATGGTACCTGAGTATTTCAAGTGGCAGCGTATCCTCGTGTACCACAATGCCTGCCCCCAAAAGTTATTTTCAACTATACTGAAACTAAATCATTGTTTGTACCAAACTCAGTCACATATAAACAAGCCTATCCAACAAATTAATGTGTTTATTTAATTTCCCAGAATTAAAGATTTAAGACAATTCTAGTGCATGCATTAGAAAATAGCGCTCTTCAGGACAAGAGCTGATCAAGTCACTGTTTCTCACAGTGTCCATTTCACTTCAACAAGTTTCCCCTTTGATCAGCTCTTGTCCTGACGGTTGATGTACAATGTAATACTTTATCCATTTTAGTATTTTTTTTGTTCTAGTACCATTGGTTGAACTCTGTAATTAACACACAATTATTCTTAGGTGTTTAAATTTTAACTGAAAAGTGATCCCTGTTAGGAATTTGGAAAACATTATGTTGAGTAAAATAAGCCAATCCCAAAGGGACAAATACCACTTGTTCTCCTTGATAGGTGACAACTAACTGAGCACCAAAAAGGAAACCTGTTAAAGTGAAATTAACACTATGAGAAATGGTGACTTGATCAGCCCTCACCCTGACTGTTGATGAGCAGCTTAATATGTTATCCCTCTTAGTATTTTTTTGTTTGTTCTACTTAATACTTTTGGTTGAATACTGTAATCAATACACAATTCTTCTTAAGTGCTGAAACAGTAATTGCTGTTAAATATAAGAGGGGGAACAAGAGAGAGAAGAGATGTGCAATTCGGGACATGCTCAAGCTGACTTACCTCAAACAGTAGAGTTAGAAACATTCAATCCCATCGAGGTGGCATGTACCAATGCCATCTCACTAGTCCCAGTGATCAATTTCTGTTCACAATTGATCGTAATGATAGGACTAAGAACCAAAGGGATCACATAAACAAGAATAGTGTCTGCGAATACTAGCTGATAGAATCAAAAAGGGAGAGAATGGTCCAACATGGGAAGTGAGATACACAGCAGACCCATAGAATGGCAGATGTCCTAAACAGCACTCTGGCCTCTGAATCAGCCCTAAAGGCATGTGGATCCGGCTGAAATGCCCATGAGAGTATTTCAGGCATGGAAAGCCAAGACACTCTGGGGAAAAAAACAAAAAACAAAAAAAACCTAAATGAAAGATCTCCACGAGTGAGATCCCAGTGGAAAGAATGGGTCATCAAAGAAGGAGGTACCTTTCTCTGAAGGGAGGAGAGAACTTCCACTTTGACCATGGCCTTGTCTAAAAATGATCAGAGTCAGTGAACCCAGGGGGCTTCCATAGCCTTGGCAGCTCATGACAAGAGCCTAGGGTGATTACTGATGCCATAAACAAGAGTGTCAATTTGTTAAGTCAACAACAGGAGTCACTGTGCACTTACTCCTCATGTAGGATCTTTGTCCTTAGTGTGCTGTACATTGAGATTTAATGCTATAACTAGTCCTCAAACAGTATTTTTCACTTTATGTTTCTGTGTGGGAGCAAACTGTTGAAATCTTTACTTAATGTATGCTAAACTGATCTTCTGTATATAAAGAGAATCGAAAATGAATCTTGACATGAATGGAAGGGGAGAGGGAGTGGATAAGGGGAGGGTTGCGGGTTGGAGGGACGTTATTGGGGGGGAAGTCATTGTAATCAATATTCTGTACTTTGGAAATTTATATTCATTAAATAAAAGTTAAAAAAAAAAAACTAAAAAAAAAAAAGAAAAGAAAATAGCGCTCTTCAAAAATGACTTTCCATGGGATCACTGTCAACATTCTCTTGGTAACTATCATTTATCCAAAACACAAATTTCTCTTCCTTCCTCCCCTCTTAATTTCCCCTCCTTCCTCTCACTTCCCTTTCCCACTTAGTCAATAGATAATTCCTTGATTCCATCTATTTGTGTATCTCTTTTTGGTGTCCTTTTATCTCCACTGCTATTTACCTTGAGTCCTCTTTTATCTCCCGGACACTGTAATGTTTCCCTAACCAGCCCTCCTGCTTCTACCTCTGTTCTTCTGTTTATTTATTTGAAAGGCAGAGTTACAGAGATGGAGAGGAAGAAAATCATTTGCCGGTTCACTCCTGAAGTAGCTGCAATGGCTGGGGCTGGATCTGACCAAAGCCAGGAATCTAGAACTCCTTGTGCCACCTTGCACTTCTTTTCCAGGCACATTAGCAGGGAGTTGAATCTGAAGTGGAGAAGCTGGGACTTGAACTGGCACTCATATGGGATGCTGGTGTCACAGGCAGTACTTAATCCACTCTGCCACAATGCTGGCCCCCAACTCATCCTTTTATAATTCCCCAAAGAGCAATCTTTATAAAGTGAGATTCTCTACACCAAAGCATCTCACTGTCTCACAAGGCAAAGCACCTAATAATAATAAGCAAGACTCTTCATCTTCAGTTTCATTTCTCACTAATGGTAATTACAAAGCAGCAATTTCATGCAATGCTGCTATGAATATTGTATATTCTTAAAGTATTTGTGAGAGAATTTATCTAAGGTATACATCACAGTTGCTGCTGCTGGTTGTAATCATATGTACACCTTCACTTTATTAGACTTCGCTAATTATTTTGCAAAGTGGTTGCCTTGATTACACTTCCATGAGAACTTAAAACTCCCCTTGACTATAGAATCAGCAAAACTTTATATTTTAAAATTTTATAAATCTGATGAGTATCTCTTCATGTGTATATTGCTCACTCAAGATGCTTTTTCTGCGTAATTCCTATTGTCTTTTGTGCTCTTTTCTATTGGATTGTTTTTACTTATAGATGCTCTTTGTAAATTCTGAATACTAACATTTTGTTGGTTATTCATATTGTAAACACTTCATCTTTGGTTTATTATCTCCCATTTTGACAATTTTTTTTTTCAGATTTTCTCAAATGCTCACTTCATTGATGAAATCACATGGGTGAATCACAAAAGCAAAATTTGTAAGTAGAGAATGAGGTGTGAAGTGGGAATCATGGGGGATGAATGCTCAGCACTCTTGGGGTTCTTCTTAAACTTCTGTATTTTTACGAGAGTTCTCCAGTAACTTCTGGAACCTTCAATGTTTCCAAGGCACAGAGTCAAACTTGCCTGCAAAGGGAAACCAGGGCTCAGAAAGGTTAAGTTACTTGCCCCAGGAACTCTGATAGTGCCCCAATCTCTACCACAGCCATAAGAAAATGAAGGATGTGGAAATACACTGGAATGGCATGAGTGGCACAGTTGGTGCCCCTCAGTATTGGAGGCTTTGTCCTCCTCCTCCAGCGAGGTCGTTCCAGCAGCTTGGCCATGGAGTTGTGCAAATTGAGGGCTCTAGTCAGTCACTTCAGACCTTTGCTTGTGCTAGGGGCACCGAGACTGCCAGCTTACGTTGTCTCATTTATTCCATTGTGGATAGTGACAAAAAAAGAAATACGACACTGGAACCATTTTTTTTTTTTTCATCCATTCTAACTGCAAAGAACTAGGTCTGGTCAAGTAGGCAAAGTATAGCAAAGAACAATGTGGAAAAATACATGCACAGGGAAGATCCTGCCATTCTTCATGACTGGCAGTTTGCTCTTTCGTCAGTTGAGGCTGAAAAGGCTTTCCAGGCTGAAAGTGGAAAAGGAGACTATCTCCACTACAAGTAAAGGAGCCGAACAGATCTCTGACCCTAGAGATCAGGCCTGAAACCCAGGCCATAACCACGGGCACTAACACAGTTCTCTGGTGCTTTGTCCATAGTTTCGGAGGTGTTAAATCTAACCTTGTTGCCATTTTCCCAGGTCCAGGCAGTTATTCCTCGGCATACATTGTGGGCAGATGTCCAGGAGAATGGCAAGGTTGGAGTAAGGCAGTCATGAGTTTGAGCTGCCTCTTCTTCACTTCTACCATGGCTTCTCATAATAGTTAGCCCCAGTGCCTAATCATAATACCCTTCAGTGTTGAAATACTCCACAGCCACAACTCAGCTTTTTTTTTTTCCTTCTCTTCCTTCTTGGTGGGATTTTTGGGTTCTGCCATGCCTATGGTTCCCCTTCCTCATCAGATCAATGAACTAATAAATTCCCCTTTATGTTTAAGTTTGTTTAAGGTTTCTGTCACCTATTTGGCAATAGATGCAGGATGCTAAGGATTTTTAAGTACCTGTCAGTTAAACATATTTGCAGAACTATGTCTATGTGAAAAACCAGTCCTTGAAATTGCTCTTGGGGCCAGTGCTGTGGCATAGCAGGTAAAGCTGCTGCCTGCAGTGCCAGCATCCCATGTGGTGCCAGTTCGAATTCCAGCTGCTCCACTTCCTATCCATCTCTCTGTTATGGCCTGGGAAAGCAACAGAAGATGGCCCAAGTCCTTGGGCCCCTGCACATGCATGGGCGACCCAGAAGAAGCTCTTGGCTCCTGGCTTCAGAAAGCAACTCTGGCTGTTGCAGTCATCTGGGGAGTGAACAGTGGATGGAAGCCTTCTCTCTCTGCCTCTGCCGCTCAGTAACTCTGCCTTTCAAATAAATAAACTTTAAAAAAGAAATTGCTCTCATTTTAGCCAGTAATTAAAGCATTTAATTTTAATATAAAAATCATTTTTATGGTTTATGCATTCTAAAAACCACTTACCCAACCCAATGTTATAATCTTTTTTTTTTTTTTTTTTTTTTTTTTTTTTTTTTTTTTTTTACCAGTGGTTCTCCAACTTCAATGTTCAAATAGTTATCTAAAATGTTTTGAAATACAAACTTAGTTTGCAGGTGCTTTGATATTGCACTTTCATTTCTATTTTCACATTTAGGTCTTTAATCAACCTGAAACTATGAATAGTGTAAAACAAGACTCTATAATCATTTCCACCACATGAACAGTTAGGTATTCCTATAACTATTTCCTGAATAATCCATCCTTTCTCTACTAATAAGTAATGCAGTATTTATCATGTATCATATTTTTTAAAATTTTTTACATATTTGTTTATTTGAAATGCAGAGAGAGAGAGAGAGATTTTTTTTTTTAATTTATTTGACAGGTAGAGTTATAGACACTGAGAGAGAAAGAAAGGTCTTCCTTCTGTTGGTTCTCTCCCCTAATGGCCGCTACGGCTGGCACTGCGCCGATCCAAAGCCAGGAGCCAGGTACTTCCTCCTGGTCTGCCATGCAGGTGCAGGCGCCCAAGCACTTGGGCCATCCTCCACTGCCCTCCTGGGCCACAGCAAAGAGCTAGAATGGAAGAGGAGCAACCGGGGCTAGAACCTGGCACCCATATGGGATGCCAGCGCCGCAAGGCGGAGGATTAGCCAAGTGAGCCACTGCACTGGCCACTGAGAAAGATTTTCATTTTCTGGTTTACTTCTTAAATGCCGCCAAAGAGGCAGAAATGAGACAGACTGGAACCAGGAGTCCAGAAGGGTCTCCCATGTGAATGGCAGGGACTCAACCACCTGAGCCATTACCTGCTACCTTCCAGGGTGCACACTGGCAGGAAGCTGGAGCCAGAAGTGGAACCGAGATTTGAACACAAACAATCCAACATGAGATGTAGGCCTCCCAACCAGCATCAGCTTTGAAGTTCTCTATTCCCCAACTAGCCTATTTGTCAGCCCTGTAACTACTACAGTTTTAACTACTATTATAATCATCATGGTTTTATGGTAATTTTAAATATCTTACAGGACAAATCTTCTATACCCTATTTTCTTTCTCAAAATTGTCTTAGCTATTTTTTGGATCTTTCTCTGATTTAATCTGTATAAGCCTAAACTTTTTTTTTTTTTGGGGGGGGGGGGGAGGGGAGGGTGATCAAGACTGATTTGACACAATTCTTTGAAATTATAAATTGGGTGAGAATTAATCTTTTTTTTAAGATTTATTTTATTTATTTGGAAGACAGAGTTACAGAGAGAGGTAGAGACAGAGAGAGAGGTCTTCCACCCGCTGGTTCACTCCCTAGATGACTACAACGGCTGGAGCTGTGAGGATCGAAGCCAGGAACCAGGAGCTTCTTCTGGGTCTACCACGTGTGCAGGGGCCCAAGGACTTGGGCCATCCTCCACTGCTTTCCTAGGCCACAGCAGAGAGCTGGATCATTAGAAAAACAGCCAGGACTAGAACCGTAGCCCATATGGGATGCCGGCACTTCAGGCCAGGGCTTTAACCTGCTGCACGATAGCACTGGCCCCAAGAGAATTAACAATCTTTATTGAGTCTTAACATGAAGACAGTTTATCACTCCAATTATTTATGTTTTTATTAAGTTTTATACTTTTCTACATGAAGTTCACACACATCTTTTATTATAACTGTTTCTAGGTATTACTTATTATCTGTTCACATATAGTAAGTCTCCTAAATAGAAAGAAAATTGATTCCTATATAGATTGATCTCGTATTCAAAAACTTTGCCAAATTCTACTAATTTTGAAAATGTGTACTTTCTTTTGTTTTTTTCTACATCACCCTCCTACTGGCCCTTGTCCAAAATCTTGTAATTCTGTCTCTTTTATGAGTGGCAGATGTAGAGTGACTGACCGAGACAGAGAAATCTCCCATCTGCTGGTTTACTCCCCAAATGCCCAGAAAATGGCAACTCAGCCCACATCTCCTATGTGAGTGACAAGAACTACCTGAGCTGTCATCTGCTGGAACCAGGAGAACAAGGATTTGAATACAGGCGCTCCAATAGGGTTGTAGGAGTCCCAAGTGGTGAAAGCCCTATGGATGAATAGAAGTTAGCCAGACAATGTGATATAGATAGGAAACAAGCAGTGGGAAATAAGGAAAGATGTAGATAGATGGAACAGGATTTATAAAGTCAGCATATAAAAACCTGAAAAAATACATATATTAAGAGAGAAAAGTAGAAGAGAACACAGTGATTAAAAAAGTTGTACAAAATGAAGAAAAGCATAATTGGGATATGGATATGCTTACAAATTTTAAACATTCATAATGTTTGTTTTTGATGCTCAATAGTGTCTTCAACTGTGGTATTATTGTTTAGTTTCAATGTCAACAAACAGTAGTAACCAAAAATTGAAAACAGAAATAATATTGTAATCTAATAAATCAAGGCTTCAACAAAGATGGCAAAGTTGAGGAAAGATGTATTGATTGGGTAGTTTATGGCCTCTTAGTGGTTTCTGTTTCCCTCTCCTGTCACTGTTCTCACACCTAATTCATCTATTGATACTGCTTCCTAAATGTCATAATTTCTTAAATCTAAGATATTATTTTCCTCTTCATTTTAACACCTTTCAAATTGGGTTATACTTGAAAAATGGTTTTTAGAAAAAGTTGGTAAGACAATATATCACTGAATTTTAAATTAAATGTGAAATGTGGATTTCTAATAACCACTTTTTATGCCTCTGAAAAGGTTACTCTGTGAAATAATACTGAAAAGCTAGTATGTATGCAGAAGCTTGCCTAGTACACTTTGGGCAACAGAATTAAAGGCAAAAAACTAGCAAATTTCTCAGTACAAATGCAAGTATTTCAAGGATAAACTGTTATGATCTAGATCCTCTTGGAAAGGATCATTACTGATGAGGCCCTAACATTTTTATGTACAAAATTATCAGTTAATTTTGAAGAAAGGATGTTTTAACTTTCAACTACATATAATTTAAGAAAATTGCTTGCTGAAATGTATTTAAAACCCTAAAACTCCATCCATTGAATGACGCTAAAAAGTTCAAAATACTAAACATGGATTATAAAAAGCTGCACTTATTTAGAGGAATGGAATTCAGAGGAATCTGAACTTGAAGGCTTAGACTCAAATGTTAACTATGCTAATAAGCAAGAGATATAAAGGTACTTATATAAACTAGAGTTTATTAAACCCAAGGAACCTATGAATTACTTCGGGTTCTTGGGACCTTGAAGAATCTGAAGTGTGGGTCAACATTTTACATTCTTATAAGAATCATCCAGTCTAGGACCAATTAGACAAAATAACAAACATTTGTGCCATATCCTCCTCTCGTGTTTCAACAGAGTAAATTGAAGATAGTTCTTAAATGGGGGGACATTCTTTCTTACGTCCCAGTATTATATAAATAGACTTCCCATACAACTGTTGGAGATGATCTGGAAAGGTAAAGACTTCAACAAACGTCTTTGCTGGAGGCCAACACTGTGGCGCAGTGGGTTAAAGCCCCAGTCTGCAGTGCTGGCATCCCATAGGGGCACTGGTTCAAGTCCCGTCTGCTCCACTTCCAATCCAGCTCTCTGCGGTGGCCTGGGAAAGCAGTAGAGGATGGCCCAAGTGTTTGGGCTCCTGCACATGTGGAAGACCTAGAGGAAGCTCCTGGCTTCTGGCTTTGGATCGGCCCAGCTCCAGGGACTGCAGCCATTTGGGACAGACGGAAGGTCTCTCTCTGCCTCTGCCTCTCTGTAACTCTTTCAAATAAATCTTTCAAAAAAATAAGTCTTTGCTGTCCAGTGTAAGCAGTCTGGGATTCACTCAGTAGGAATAAGAAATTCAAAAATCCATTTATAGCAGTAACATGGCAGTATCAAAGGAATATTTTTTAAGAAACACCCTTTGGTAGTACTCTGTATACCCTCAAGGAAGCATGATATAAGTAGGCAGATCAATGAAATGCACAAGGAAAGAATGAGAAAAAGCCTGAAGGAATATAGTGGCAATGGGAAAGGAAATAAATGGATGAAATAGTCTAAAGGAAACAAGATAGTACCGTGTAACTAACAGTACTGAGGTAGGGAGAGATTAGTATCAGCAGTTACCTTCAGCTGAGTGAGACAGGGAAGCAGAAATGTGCTACTAGGAAATATGCCCTTCCGGCATAAGGATTATTTTGAGCTAAAGGCACCTGAAAAACAGAAGACATGAAAGGGACACTCTTCCCCAAATACACCCCTGTACCAGTAAAGAAATATTCCTATCAACAGAGAGAAATTTTCCATGAGAAATATGCCTTACGTGGGGCCTGTGTTATGGCTCTGTAGCATAGGTTGAACTGCTGACTGCAGCACCAGCAGCCCATATGGATGCCAGTTCAAGCACCAGCTGCTCCACTTTTGATCCAGCTCCTTGTTAATGCACCTGGGAAAGCAGTGGAAATGGCTCAAGTCCTTGGGGCTCTGCATCCATATAGGACACTGGGATGAATTCCTGGCTTCATCCTGGCCAGACCCAGCTGATGCAGTCATGTGGAGAGTAAACCAGCAGACAGAAGATCTCTCTTTCCATCTCTCCTCCTCTCTCTGTAACTTTGCTTTTCAAATAAATAAGAAGGGGCCGGTGCCGCGGCTCACTAGGCTAATCCTCCACCTGGCGGCGCCGGCACACCGGGTTCTAGTCCCGGTCGGGGCGCCGGATTCTGTCCCGGTTGCCCCTCTTCCAGGACAGCTCTCTGCTGTGGCCCGGGAGTGCAGTGGAGGATGGCCCAAGTGCTTGGGCCCTGCACCCCATGGGAGACCAGGAAAAGCACCTGGCTCCTGGCTCCTGCCATCGGACCAGCGTGCCGGCCGCGGCGGCCATTGGAGGGTGAACCAACGGCAAAGGAAGACCTTTCTCTCTCTCTCTCTCTCTCTCTCTCTCTCACTGTCCACTCTGCCTGTCAAAAATAAATAAATAAATAAGAAAGAAGGAAGAGGAGAGTAAGGAGAAGGGGAAGAAGCAGAGGAAGAAGGGGGAGAAGTCCTCCATGTACAAGGAGAGAAAAAACATTTTTGTTACCAGAGTAGTTCTGGCTGACAAAAATCTGTGCTGTCCATGTTGAAACAATCCATGTCTTCCTTAGCCTCCTCCTACATTTAAATTATTTCCCACACTTTCCACTCTTTGTTCAATCACTATATAAGCATTTTGATTTTTTTTTTAAAGATTTATTTGAAAGGCAGAGTGACAAAGATCTCCCAACCACTGGTTCATTCCCAAAATGCCTGCAACAGCCAGGGGTGGGCGAGGTTAAAGCCAGAAGCCAGGAACTTCATCTGGATCTCCCAAATGGGTGGCAAGAGCTCAAATACTTGGGCCATCTTCTGCTACTTTCCAGATACATTATCAGAAAGGTAGATCAGAAGTGGAGCAGGCAGGACTCGAATTGGCACTCCAACATGTGATGTGGGCGTACTAGCTGGCAGTTAAACTGCTGCACCATAACACCCACCTGGAATATAAGCATCTAGGTTTTGCCATTTCCTTGGAGCTTCATTTTCCTACCGGGCTCCCACATACATGTAAAAATCTGTGTGTTTCTCCTGTTGATCTACCTTAAGCTAATTTAATTCTTAGGCCCAATCAAAGGCCCTGAGATAGACGGTAACATTTTGCCTACAATAGTAAAGTGCACTAAAACATAACCCAAACCACTTAACTTAGGACTTATAGAAGATAATTCTTCCTCATCAAGGTAGAGATGGGAAAAATGAAAAGGCAAGCAAGTAACAGATCTAAAAATGACAAATTCCAACTCCACAGCAATTCAAATGAAAAGTCTTACAATTATAATTACTAGTACCTATCACACAGCTTATCTGAAAATTTCTTCAATAAATATCCTAGTAGAGATGCCGAAAGATAACAAAAATACAAACACTGTACAAAGATCATTTTAAAAATTTCATAGTTTATTTTGCTGCAAAGACTTTTAAGTCCATGCATAGTTTTCTCATAATGCACATTTCCAGAACTTTCTGAAGCCCCTTGTACACTGAGTTGCCAGAAAGAAGGGATGTACTAGGAGTGAAATTCACTGGTAAACTACAGAAGTAAATGTAAGTTGAGTGGGGTCAGTGTTGTGGCACAGTGGGTTAAGCTGTCTCCTATGATACCGGCATCCCATATGAACCAGCTGTTCTACTTCCGTTCCAGCTCCCTAAACCACTGTGTGTGGGAAAGCAGCGGAGGTGGCCCAAGTGCTTGGGTCCCTGTCACCAATGTGAGAGATCTGGATGTACTTCCAGGCTCCTGGCTTCAGCCTGGCCCAGCCCTGGCCATTGCAGCTATCAGGGGAATGAAATACTGGAAGGAAGATCTCTGTTTCTCCCCTTCTCTGTAACTCAAATAAATAAATAAATAAATAATTTTTTAAAGTATAAATGAGAGATTTCATGGTACAATCCATAGACAAAAAATAAGCAGAAGATAATTCTGGTGCATTCCCAAAAGTGTCTCTCAGATTTTAACACCTCATGAGTGTTGAACAGCTGTATCAAATGATTCAATAATTAACTGCACTTCCAGTACAAAATAACTAAACTGAAGGAATGAACCTGCAAATCAGGACCTGTTTCAAAACATTCAGCTTTCTCATCACACTAATTCCCAGGCTTTCCAACTTTCCTGGCTGAATCATACTGTGATTCTCTCCTTTTCTTCTTAACACCTATCCAATAATATGAAATTTATACTCACTGAGTAATTCCTCTGTTCTGAATTTTAAAATACTGAGTTTAGCATTTTACATTTAAAAATTAAAAAGAAAAATCAAATTAATTTTTATTAGTGAACGAACTTTGAAAGGAAAAAGACATATATATTTATATAGTCTCCATTTCTTTTTTTTTTTTTTTTTTTTTTTTTGACAGGCAGAGTGGACAGTGAGAGAGAGAGACAGAGAGAAAGGTCTTCCTTTGCCGTTGGTTCACCCTCCAATGGCCGCCGCGGCCGGCGCGCTGCGGCCGGCGCACCGCGCTGATCCGATGGCAGGAGCCTGGAGCCAGGTGCTTTTCCTGGTCTCCCATGGGGTGCAGGGCCCAAGCACCTGGGCCATCCTCCACTGCACTCCCTGGCCACAGCAGAGGGCTGGCCTGGAAGAGGGGCAACCGGGACAGAATCCGGCGCCCCGACCGGGACTAGAACCCGGTGTGCCGGCGCCGCTAGGCGGAGGATTAGCCTATTGAGCCACGGCGCCGGCCCTATATAGTCTCCATTTCTATAAATGTTAAAAATAAACAGAAATTGTGATCAAGTTTGATATGGAATTTTTAAAAAATTTCCTAATAAAAATAACTGCATGGTCTCAATGTTGCTGCTACTGTCAGTACTATAATGATTTTCCAGATTGCTTCCTTCTTTGAGTAGTATAAGAAATCTGTCATTTTCACTACATGTTAAAGCTCAGGTGATAGAAAATTAAGTTTTTGATTTTGTAATTTTTTTAACATTTCATTCATTCTACCTCTACCACTTCACCCTCTACATCTGTCAGCTTCAAAGAAAAGAGACAAACCTGAGGACTGTTAAAAAAATTAAAGCTATGAAGTTCTCTGAACTCAAAAAGGGTTGTAGTCTGTGAAACTGACAAAGTTCTTTAGTTTTTAATGTTTCCCAAGTGCCTATCAATTATATAAAGCTGTGAGTAATAAATGCCATAAAACACAGTTCCAAAGCCTTTCCAGTTTTATTTTTAAGGAATATATTGCATGTAAAAAACACCATCACATTCAAAATGGTAAAATGAAAAAAATGATAAACTACTTTTTCCAACTGAACAGTCCTCAGCTTTGCCTAGAATTTTCATAGTTCATATTACACCTTCCAAATCTTAGTCTTTTCCCTTATGCACTTTTTACAATAGTCCTGTATGATCTCTAACCAGACTTATTCAGAATATAATACAGAAAAGCCAGCCCCCTTTTGGTAGTATAAAACATTTTAAGTGAGAATTAGGGGTATACAGTTAATGAAAATCCCAGTTAACTAAGAGTTAATTATATAGCTGCAGATAATCTCTCTCTGACCTCCCTGCCTCACAAGATTTTCAAATTAATAAGAAAGATTGGGGCTGGCTCTGTAGAGCAGTAGGCTAAGCCTCTGCCTGCGATGCTAGCATCCCATATTGGCACTAGCTTGTCCCACATGCTCCACTTCTGATCCAGATCTCTGCTGATGGCCTGGGAAGTGCTTGGGCCCTAGCCACCCACATGGGAGACCCAGAAAAAGCTCCTGGTTCCTGTCTCCTGGTTTTGGATGGGCCTAGCTCTGGCATTTGCAACCATCTGGGGAGTGAACCAGTGGATGGGGGACCTCTTTCTCTGTCTTTCCCTCTCTCTCTTTCTCTGTTACTCTGCCTCTAAAATAATAAATAAATAAATCTTAGGGAAAAAAAGCTGATTGTTACAAATTATGAAATTATCTGAAAGAAAAATTTTCTGCTATTTCTAAAAGACAGAATAATCAATAATTTGGCCATCCCATAAAGAACTTCAATGAAGCCAAATTTGCTTTATTTTTCCAAAGATTATGTTGTCAAGATAGTATAGAATGATTCTTTGAAAGTATAAATGTATGTGTGGAATTTTAAGTTATTTTATTAGTTTCTCTTTTAAAGTTATAGATACAAAAATTCCAAATTTCCACTTGATAATATACATGAAATGTTTTATACTTCCAACAGATATTTATATTTTGTACATTCTATATAAACTACAATAGCCATATCTGAAAATCAACTAATTGTGTATATATTTACACTATATAAAGAAAGGACAGAGACTTACCTTTTTTTCTGTTTTCTATACAAAAATTTCAAAAATGTTTTCTTTTCAAAATTGAAACTGAGACTTAGAAAAGTAAAATATGGTCAATCTGATTTCATGGGAAATCACTTGTTTGAAAAAAGAAAAACTGGCATATGAACCACAAGGTGGTGCTATCATTCCATGCTGGCCCTGAAGTTGACTGAAATACTAGTAGGTTCGTCTACTACTGTCATCTCTTCATTTTTATAAATGTATTTCTCTGGCAATTAAAAAATAAACCTAATAGGATTCATTAATTTTAGAAATATTTACTGAAATTCTATTAAATTCAAGATAATAGGATTCTTTATGCCAACATAATGGCTCAAAACTGTAAATTACTAATTACATTTATATTACTAAACATTTATTCAAATACTAAAAATGTTTTCTTAAATATTAATACCACTCATAATTATCAGACAATGAAAAGTTACATATAATATACACATAATATATAATATAAACTGAAGGATAAATAAAATTTAATCAGATGATCTATATGATGGAAAAAATACTTCCCTTGCAATAATGGAGTCAATTTTCTTGAGAATTATTTAAAATTACTATTATACTTTTATTTATAAAGATTAAAAAGGATTATTTACAAATGATTTTAAAAATGAATTTTTTCTCATAGTTTATACAAGATTTTTTCTCTCTCTTGAAACAATAATTTCCCATTATTCAGGCTGGCACTGTGGCTTAGTAGGTTAAGCCTCCACCTGTGGTGTTGGCATCCCATATGGGTGCTGGTTTGTGGGCCAGCTGCTCCTCTTCTGATCCAGTTTTCTGCTAATAGCCTGGGAAAGCAAGGAAGGATGGCCCAAACACTTGGGCCCTGCACCCCGGTGGGAGACCTAGAAGTTCCTGGTTCCTGGCTTCAGATTGGCCCAGCTCCAGATGTTGTGGTCCTCTGGAGAGTGAACCAGCAGATGGAAAACCTCTCTCTACCTCTCCCACTTTGTCTGTAACTCTGCCTCTCAAAATTTTTTGTTAAAAAAATTTTCCCATTATTAAAAACAAAACAATACAAAAACTTGTGTAAATTTAAAATGCAGGATATAGAGTCTGGCATTGTGGCATAGTAGGTTCAGTTTGTCATCCCATATGGGTGCCAGTTCGAGTCCCAGCAGCTCCAATTCCGATCCAGTACCCTGCTAATGGCCTGGGAAAGCAAATGAAAATAGCCCAAGTGCTTGGGTCCCTACAAACATGTGGGAGACCTGGAAGAAGCTCCTGGTTCCTGGATTCAAATGGGCCCAGCTCTAGCCACTGTGGTCATCTGAGGAGTGACCCAGTGGATGGAAGACCTCTCTTCTCTGCCTTTCCCCCCCTCTCTCTGTAACTCTGCCTCTTGAATAAATAATAAATCATTTAAAAATTTCCCATTATTAAAAACAAAGCTTACTGTGTATCTTTTAATGCTGGATGGCCACCATTTGTATCTGTACTGCTGATCTTAAAATGTGTTACAGAATACAGCACTAAAATACTCAATTTAATTCACAGTGAACCCTTCCAACCTATGTTGAAATACAAAAGGAAAATTATACCCTTTCTTTCTCAGTGTTAACTGAAAAAATATTACAGCTTTTTGCCTAGCATGAAATGCTGTATTTTTGTATTATTTAATTTTCAATGAGCATTTTTAGCTTTTCATTACAACTTATTCATCAGTACAGATGGCAAGACGGTATGCACCAGAGCCTCCTGGGTACAATATGCAAGTCCTAGTTGGAGTGTTTCCAACAGGATGTAAACCATGGTCCTCAAGCCTGTACTTTAAAAAACATATTACTTAGCACACTGCCAACAAATGTCAACATAAAAATACAGTGCTGTAATGACTTCACTCTGTAAAAGGAAAGTACTAGAGCATAAGTTTTTCCTAAGAAAAGTGAAAGAGTATACCAGTATAATCACAGCTCAAAAATATGAAACTATTTATTCAATAAGCAATGAAAAAACTTAAATACCAAAAAGAATTCAAATTCTTAATAAAAATAATATAGTATATTAAAATTGGAGAGAATTCTTAAAATGTACAACATGTACAGTAGCCAAAATCCTAGAAGTTCATGCAGAAAATTCTACAATTAGTGATTTGAGCATTTCAGTAACTCTGCAGTCTCTTCAAACCTGAAATATAATAAACAAATAATATATTAAGTAAACAAATAATTCATAATGAATCATAAGATATGTTGTTGAAATTATATTTTTGTGCCTAAAATACTTTTATGTATTTTATTTATAGGTAAAATTACAATTAATAAACATAAGCATACTATGGCCAGGGAGGAAGAAAAACAACTAAAGTCAAATATGAGCTTTTAATTCTTAGAGCTCAAGGCATGCTGATACTTTTCAAATTTCAAAATAATATTATAGCTTTTTAAAGTTGTATGCTGTGAAATAGTAATCAATAATTTTATTTTGTATTTTCTCTGAGTTTCTCTTTTAAATGTCAGTTACAATGCTATTGTTCCTAGATAAAAATACCACTTTTAGTATTATCTTATCATTAACTCAGTGAAAAGACTAGCAATGTTTTAACAATACTGAAAATTTCTTTAAATCACTCATCTACATTATTTAATATTTTGACAAACCAGTTATGAAAATAGACAATAGTCTTGATTAACTACCAACCAAACATATCTTTGCACTCTTTAATCCACAATTAATTCCATTAACAATGTTTTACATCACTTGTTGGAAACCAAAACAATGACTCATCTTACAAACATATAACTGTAGGTGGATTTATTATCCACTGGAGTCCTGAAGGAAATTCCACACCTGATTGAGAGACCTTTAAGGTTTGAAACACACATGCACATTCTATATATACTGCAATCCAATACAATTCCCTACAGAGAAATGAATTTCTGTTGCCCCTTTCTGTTACTTACATTTTTTTCATCCTTTCCATTTTCTGGATTGTTGTTTCCTTTAATTTAAAAAGCAACAAATTTAGGCAATTTCTCAAAGTAAACCATCATCAAAGATGGACCATGAACATACAAAACATAGTCTGAAACATTGCATTAAGGACTGCTTACTTATCACAAAGAATTTTGGAGAGATTAAGATTTATATGGTTGCTCTATTTTTCTTACCAACGTATATACAACTAAAACCAAGGCTTGCTTATTCTGACCTCAGAGAGGAAATTATCTAAGCAATTGCCATATTTCTTACCTCTGAAAACTCTTTCAAACCACAGTAATTAACAGTCGAGGCTCTGGGAGTTGAATCTGATGATGCTGTACTATAACCAGAGGACAGAGGAATATTTGCTTGTCCTTCCATTTTGCTTTTTCTTTCTGTGAAGAAATTTTTAGGTTACCTTTTCCTTTCACAGCAGTGACAAATCTCTAAAAATTTTATTTACAAATGGAAGAAATTGTACTATTTTAATACAATATACCATTGATATAGATAAAAAGATGAGGTTTTGATATTCTTTATAAGAGAATAACCAACATTTAGAGATCTACAGGTCAAAAATGAACCCCAAAAATATTACAAAAATCCATATTATTTTTATCATGAATAAAAAGGAAAGAATAATTTATTTTTATGTTTCTACTGATGTATATTTTCTTGCAAAGGTGGATCAACTGAAATAATGAATGTCAATGAAATTTATCATTGATGTTTTTATTCAGCATTGTCTTAAGCATTTCACAATATTTTTAGTATTGTTCTATGGCAAGTGGAAGCTCTTACTAAAATTAACTATATATGCCTTTGCAAAAATCAAGAAACATCCCTTTTGAAGTTGTCACATACAGAAAAAAAAAACATAACAAAATTCAAGATCCACAAATTTATCTAAATAACTAAAAAAAACATTTCAGATATCTTGATATTATTAATTTGACAAAATGATAGCCAATGTTTCCTATTAATTGCAGAGCATCACAGATAAGACATGTTTCTGTCAAACTAATTTTTTAAGCCCTATGTTTTTGTTAGAATACATTTGGCAGAAAAAATGATGGCAAACAAAAAACAATGATAATCACTTATACAGGTTTATATAATAGTTTTACTATAAGCTTACCCAGACCAGACAATCTCAGGGAACAAAGTAAAAGGGTATTTCAAAAAAGTTCATGAAAAAACAATAGAATTAATATATATGTAAAAAACTTTTGAAATCCATGCATAGTTTTCTCATAATCTGATTTTCATGAACTTTTGAAGACCCCTTCATATTAACACATATTGACTAAACAACTAGGAGACTTATCTGTCATGGAACCAACAGTCTCTTTTGCCTACTTTTCCTACCACCTGCTCCATGCCTGCTTTTCTATGTAGAATGGCTTTCTTTGCTTAATCATCAGCATGAACTTAAACTAACTGGCTAGCCGATCTCAGGCTCAATATCATTTGAGTGACTTACTGTTTATGGCCTAATTCCAAATTCTAAGAAAGAAAATCTAATTTGGCTCAACACCCTCAACACCCATAACCTTTGGATTGTTATTCCCCGGATTCCATGTCTACTCAATCTAATTAGCTGGGCCCAAGGTCAAGATCATGGTGCACCTCTGAAAAGTAGCCAGTTCCAAATCTTTTAGTAGGACCTGGGACGATAAGTAATTTTAAGGAATAATTTGAAACAAGGCAAGAACTATATCTACTATGCAATAAATCTTGGATTACTTTCTAGGGCGTAGAGAAAGGTATTCTCTTTAGGACTGAATGTTTCTTGTGTCATTCCAAACAGAGGAGGAAGTCCTAGGACCAGGAACCAGGGCAGGGAAGAAAGAACAGAAGATGAAAGAATGGCTCATTTGGACCACTGTTTCTTTGAGCCTAGACTTTGAGGTATCCAGCCTTACTCAGGGGTGTGCTTCATAGTGGGAGAAAGCTGGCCGGTATTAGGCAGACTGGGAAGCTATTCAGAGCTACATCATATAGGGAAATCCAGAGGTTACAAAACTGCATCATATACAGAACACCAGCAATATTTAACAGTCTAATAAGTTAAGTGCCAATTATTTTCTGTGACAATTTTTCTTACTGCTTTCTTGAGCCGTTAGCAAAGTCTTACTTGTATAAACATAATAGTTTCCTAGTGGTGCTATGGGGGGATTGAGAAAACAGTTGGTAAAACAGTTCAGGTCAGAAAGAAAATTAGAATATGATGATTTCTGATGCCATGTTCCTGACACCATTCATTATGGAGTTTCAACAGTGGTTGCTAAGAGATTTCTGAATAAAAAGGATCTTCAAAAGAACAGAACACCAGATCTTCTAGGCAATTCTTGCCTCATGAACACTAATCTTTCACTGCCAACTCTAGAGGATTATCACTTTGTTCCATTCAGAGAGCCTATTTGGTTCTTCAAAGTTTAATAATTTCTAAGCCAGTACTTTCAAATCAAGGGCTAATGTGTTTTATTCAACCGATTTCTGAATATTTTGTCTTAATCACTTCATATACAATTTAATACAATTGAAAATGAACTAATTATTTTTCTAAAACCTTCTCCTGAATTGTCTATCCCAAAACTTCTCCTGTGTCTAGAATAGACAACTATCTATTCAACTTCGTGAGCTAAACATAATAGTCAGTCTTGACTGTATCACTATCCTTCACCCCTTCTACTTAGATCAGAATCAATGTTTATCCATTTTAACATATAAATGTCTCCCAAATAAACTACTAGCTCTTTTTTTCACTATCATTGCCTTGACAGAGATCCTCATTAGTATTCTGAAATAGTCATTACTGAAATATCCTTCAAATTATTTTTTAAATATTTTTTCAAACTATTGTCCTTATTTACTTTCCTCCAATAAATACTATTCTACTTTTCTGATGAACTTTCTCAAAGACATATTGAGAGTGTTAGCTCTTCTGAGATGAAAAAGAAACAAAACAAAGCAAACCAAATGAAGAACACAAATAACCCTGACAGTTGGTCTATCTGGTAATTAACACCTAAATTATTGTATCTCCTACTGAACATACATAATTTCACAGAAAATGTCACATGAGGTCATGAAACAAAAAAAAAAATCAAAGTAACAGTCACCTCTGAACATAGACAAGACAGAAATAATACTAAGTAACCAAAAAAATACCCAGATATAGCCCACTTTCCATTAATCTTCCTTTTTCATTGAAAATTTAAGCCTACTTCACTTTTTTTAAAAGAAGATTTAGTTATACATTTGAAAGGCAGAATGAGAGAGAGAGAGAGAGAGAGAGAGAGAGAGAGAGAGAATCCTCCGTCCACTGGTTCATTTCTTAAATGACCTCAAAGCCAGGTCTGGTCCAGGCTGAAGACAGGAGTTTAGAACTCTATCCAGGTCTCCCACATAGGGGGCAGGGTTCAAGAACTTGGGCTATCTTCTGCTGCTTTCCCAAGTGCATTAGTAGGGAGATGGAATACAAGTGGAATAGCTGGGACACAAGCCAGCACTCCAATATGGAATACCAGCATCACCAAGTGGTGGCTCAACCCACCACAATACTGTTCCCCATTTCATTCATAATTATCAAATTGTTTCTGTTACCTGACAGAGCACAAATCAGAATGGTTCTCACTTCCTTAAACCCTCTCAAAAAAAAAAAATGTAATACAAGTCTAATCCTTAAAAGCTTCTAAACTCACTCTTAACAGGTCACTGAGATGCCTTACAGTTCCCCCATGGAACATTTTCTTTTTGGTACCATATAGGGAAAACAAATTTGCAACCTCACAGCCACCATCCCTGATTTACTACAATCCTAAGACCACAGTGTTGGATTAGTTCTCTGAACCCAAATGAAACCCACTTCTCAGCTTCCAAGAAGCATGTATATGTAAAGTGTGATATATAAGGCTTTATAAATCTGATACTTTATCTAGGTCAGAATATCAACTCCATGAGGCCAGGCATTCCTCTTACTCATAACTGCTAAGGTCTGGATACGGTTTGAGTGTGGCTTCCCAAAGGTTTATGTACTGGAAGCCTGGATCCTAGTGTGGTAGTGCTAAGGGAGTGGAACTTTTTAAGGTGAGGCCTAGTGAAAGGTAGTTAGGTTCCTGAAGTCATAGCTATTGGAAGGGGTTACTGCTGCTCTTCTGGAACTCAAGTTAGTTCCTACACGTGTGAATTACTATAAAAGGAGCAAGCCTGGCCTCTGAGTTTCTGGCTTCCTGTCTTGTAATGTGATCACTCTTGGGCTATGATGCCATCTGCCATGGTGTCCTCACAAGAAGCCAAACAGATGAGGCTGCCTGATCTTAGATTTGGCCTCCAAAACTGAGCTAAAAAAAACTTTTTTCTGAATAGAGAAAACTTTTTAACTCAGCCTCAGAAATTTTGTTATAGCAAAAGAAAATGGTCTAAATCTATAATCCATTTCAGAGAGTGGTCTATCTGCACATTACTCGAAGTCCTAACACAGTGCTGCCTAAACTTGCCTATATCTTCTAAACAGGTTAAAGGTATATTAATAATAATGTTATTTTAGAAAAATAAGCCTGAACATTCAAGACAAAATTTTAAAAGACAATATTTTGCAAATAGCAGGCATTCAGTATTTTTAAAGTGTAAATATCTGAGCTGTACTATATGCAGACACTGGATATGGAAGTAGAGCTTTCTGTCTGCTAGACTGATTACAAGATAAAGTTTGTACTCTCAAGGATCTTAGGGTTGAACTTTGATATGTGTTGAATAAATGCATTAATGGCACATGGAAAAAAGCCATCATTTTACTAAATCTTAAATTTGCAGTCTATAATAAATTTATACATGAAGCAGTACCTCAAATAATTATAATAAACTAATAACTGAAAATGTTCAATGTACAAAAAAATTGTCATGTGCACTAAGAGAAAATGTCAGAGCCAGTTTCCTGGATTCAAATCTACTGTGGCAACACCAGCATCACATTTTGGAGTATCAGTCTCTGTCCCATATGCTCCACTTCTGATCCAGGTCCTTGCCAAAGCACCTGGGAAAGCAGTGGAAGATGGCCCAAATGCTTGGGCCCCTGCCAGTGGAAGATCTGGATGGAGTTCCAGGCTCCTGGCTTTGAACTTGCCCAAGCCCAAGCCACCTCGGCCATTTATGGGATAAACTACTGCATTATTTAATAACTGAGTGACCCTGATATCATTACTTCATCTCACTGTACCTGTTTCCTCATCTATAAAATAAGGATAACAGTAGTACCTGTCATCCATGTTTGCTTTCAGAATTAAATGAGTGGCCAGCGCCACGGCTCACTAGGCTAATCCTCCGCCTTGCGGCGCCAGCACACCGGGTTCTAGTCCCAGTCGGGGCGCCGGATTCTGTTCCGGTTGCCCCTCTTCCAGGACAGCTCTCTGCTGTGGCCCGGGAAGGCAGTGGAGGATGGCCCAAGTGCTTGGGCCCTGCATCCCATGGGAGACCAGGAGAAGCACCTGGCTCCTGCCTTCGGATCAGTGCGGTGCGCCGGCCGCAGCGTGCTAGCCATGGCGGCCACTGGAGGGTGAACCAACGGCAAAAGGAAGACCTTTCTCTCTGTCTCTCTCTCTCACTATCCACTCTGCCTGTAAAAAAAAAAAAAAAGAAAAAGAAAAAAGAATTAAATGAGTTAAAACAGTGTCAGACATATAGTGAGCACTATACTGTGTTCTTGTTGTTATCATTGTTAGATATGCAGTAGCTGAAAGATTCAATGTTAAATGTCTATAGATCTTAAAATTTAACTTCATGGTGAATTCTCAACTGGATACATTATCTCTTCTACAAATATGAATTCATACACATGGGATAAAATATAGACCTTTTCTTTTAGAAAAAAATCTAAAATTCTTTTAGAATCAAAAGAATAGAAGCTATTGCTAAATAAAAAACAAAAATTTTATCCTTGTTGTTCAGTCACAATGAAGATATTAGTAGCCTACATAAGTTAGGTAACGTGGAAATGCTCTATCCTAATTCTATATATTTCTCATTTTTATCAATACCAGTAAACTGATCAAAATCAAGAGGTTTTCAATACTTTATAGGTTATTGACAAATGCATTTTCTTCTCTTACATGTATCATATTCTGATAAGAAAGCTACTTCTTCGGCTTAAATTAGGAACTCTAAAGATCTACTTCTATTTTAGAGCATTTTATTTTTCTAGAATGACTAAAAGAGTAAAATATATTTTAAAAGTTTCCAATTTTATTTTTTATTTTTTTAAAGATTTTATTTATTTATTTGAAAGGCAGAGTTGGAGAGACAGAGTATATTTTCCATCCACTGGTTCATTCCCAAGATGGCCACAACTTCCAGGGCTGGGTCAGATCAAAACTAGGAGGCAGGAGCTTCTTTCAGGTCTCCCATGTGGATGATAGGGGAACAGGGACTTGGGCCACCCTTTGTTGCGTTCCTAGGAATATGAGCAAGGAGCTGAAATGCCATGAAGCAGCTGGGACTTGAACTGGTGCCCATATGAGATGCCAGTGCTGCAGGAGGCAACAGTTTAATCTGCTGCATCACAGCATTAGCCCCAAAAGTTTGTAATTTTAAATACATATTTTACCAAAAGTAAAATATGTAAGCTCATTTATTTACCAATCCTTGGCTGTAACATTCTGTAGGTTCAATATCTGCTTTGCTCTAGGATTTTTGAAGTTTCTAAAAAATTAAGTCTTGAGAATATTAAAATGACTAACTACCCTTAAGAATGTTTTTTAATAACTGTGTTTTTGACCAATACTAGTGCCATTAAGAACTTACCAGGATTCAGAAACTCCATGTTACTGGTAGAAGCATAGTCCTCACTTACTTCATTAAATGTTACATAGTCATCATTCTGTAATAATATAAATATTTAGAATGATATTAAAAAAAACTCATTTTACATGCTTATCTCCAGGTATAAAATAAATGTTTAAATTTTTTAATCATGTTGTTTATGAAGTAATACATAAATATTGTTATGTATAAGAAATAATCTTTTCAACGTAGAAGCAGATAATAAGCTCCCTGAATCTACCAACTTCACTCTGGTAAGGAAAGACAGACCAGAAATAGAAATTCAGCATAAGTGAAATAGATTTCTCAGACTTGATAAAGCAATGGCAAATTTGTTAATTATTTTTAGAATTCATAATAAGATTAAAAAAAATGAGTAAAAAAAGAAAGTAAGGGTTATAATTTTAATTGTTTTCCCTCCTACAACTTTTCATTTTCTTCACCTTGTGAAAACAGGCCATTTGTACTTTTAAAAGATATAAAATGGGAGCAGGTGTTTAGTCTAGCAGTGAAGACACTAGGGAAGACATTTGTATCCACATCAGAGTACCTGGGTTTGATACTCAGCTCTGTTCCTGCCTCTAGCTTCTTGCTAATGCAGACCTTGGAGGCAGCAGGCGATGGCCTAAGTAATTAGGTTTCTGCCAGATACATGGTAGACCTGGAATGAATTCCCAGCTCCAAGCTGCAGCTGCATTCTATCAGGTACTGACCGTTTAGCACATTTAGAGAGTGATCTAGCAGATGGAGTTAGTATTGGGGTGGGGTAGTGTGAGATGGTAGTGGTGGCGGTGGTGGTGGTGGGGTTTGTGTGTATGTCTTCGCCTCTCAAATATATACTTTTTAAAAGATACAAAAAATTTAAGATTTTCATAAAGTCAAACATATTATTCTTTCATTAAAGTACTGCCAAGTATTAACAGCTCTAAAAACTCAATAGCAATACATTAATATTCCTATAAATAAGAAATAATCTTTTAAATGTGGGAGCAGATAGTAAGTTGCTTGAATCTACCAACCTCACTCTCTAAGGAAAGATAGACAATACCTTTTCATACTATCTTATCTGACGAAGAGAAAAACAAGTAACAACAATACAGTCTAAACTTACACAGGATCTCATTCTAATAATTTTCTTATTACCTAAATAGTCTCATAATTGGCATTTCCAAAAGAATACACACATAACTAAAGGAAATACTTTATTGTGTATGAGATAGTCTATAAATGTAAAGGAAAGAAAATACCTTTTTTGATAAAAGCATTTCTGTTTCAAGAAGAGTAACACGACTTAGAAGATTAGTCCAGGTTTTTTCATTTACCATTACTTTTCCTTTCATTTTTTCTTCCAAACTGTCTAACCTTTTCTCTAAGAGAGTAAGTTTCGTAAGTTTTTCTTGGCATTCAGCAAGCATAGTCCGTAGCGCAATAATGTCGGGATTAACATTTATATCCTATAATTATTAGAGAGATTAAAAATAATGTTAAATAAACTGAAATTCCCTTAAAACTAATGTGTTCTTACTTAAACCGTGTTATTTCTAACCAGGAGAGGCTGTACAGCATTAGTCAAGAGTGCTATCTGTGAATAGGCCTCCACATCTCTATTTCCTCATCAAAACAAAACCACGACAAGTGATAACAGAAGCACTTATTTCATATGGTTTTATAAGGGGTAATTTATATAATGCTTTTAAATAACACTAGGTAATACAATAAAACTGTCACTAACTAGCTTCTTGTAGTAACAGCACAAAGCTAAGACCAAAATGATACTTAGTACACGGAGATTGTTCAGTGTGCCTTTTGACAGCAAATAAGACCAGTAGCTATCTGGGATTCTTATAAATGCCAATTGTACACTGAAATGCATAGGGGTCACAAGACAGAGAGGATAGAAAAAGAAGGTTTATCAGAAACAATGGTAATGGCATACAAGTATTACAGGGTCTCTGGTAATAAAGAATAGGAGAAATAGTATTCTAAAACAAAGGAAAGGACAACAAGGACTCAGAAAAGAACATGAAAAGCTATGAAGTACCAATTCTTTTCATTGCCAATACAAGAAATAGATAGGAGAGAACCTTCACTGTGCAAAGTAGCATATCTATAGAGTACTACATTTTAAATTTCTTAACTTATCCCAGTGCCCTAAACAGAAGAAGTAAATAGTATCTGTTGAATTATATTCAGTAAGACTCACTGATTCTTTAATAATGGTAACTTAGGTAATATGTCACGGTTAACAACTCAAAAGGCTAAAAATATTCCAAAGTCTCTATGATAAAATAAATAATCATGTATATCAAATACTAGCATCTGTTTAAGAAGTCCAAAATTCTTACCTGTTGCTCAGCCTTGATTTCAGGGATCTTTACTTCAGGAATACTTATTTCAGTAGTCTTTAAGTCACTCAAATCAAATGCTTCATTAACATCTGTTACTGTAGTTGTTGTATCTTCAGGAATTTGAACATTATCTTCATCATACAGATGACGGATCACCACAGCTTTCTTCTGCATAAAAATACATACAGAATGCTTCCATGTTTTATTTCCACAATTATTTTAAACATACAACGTAATTTTGCCAAGGAGTACTCCGAATTTCCTTTAAAGACATAAATCACACATAATGTACAGATCAAAATGTTATAAACTATTTTTAAAAAGATTTAGTTTATTTATTTGAAAGGCAGAGTTACAGAGAGAGAGGGAGAGAAAGAAAGATCTTCATCCACTGATTCACTTCCCAAATGGCTGCAACAACTGGGGCTGGGCCAGGCCAAAGCCAGGAGCCAGGTGCATGCTTTATCCGTGTCTCCCACGTGGATGCAGGTACCCAAGGACTTGGGCCATCTTCTGCTGCTTTTCCCAGGCATATTAGCAGGGAGTTGGATTGGAAGTGGAGCAGTCAAGACTCAAATCGGCGCCCACATGGAATTTCAGCGTTGCAGGCATCAGTTTAACCCACTATGCTGACCCCCACTATTAACAGTAAAACCCTTATGCATGATAACAAACTTGTGATTTTTGCTTTTGAAAACATTGTGATATTTTAGAAAAATACTGTCATATTTGTTTAATGATGTCTGAGACTTGTTTCAAAATATTCAGTTTGTGGGGAGAGGAATGTTGGAGAAAATGGTTGCAATGAAGATGAAACCAGATTAGCAGAGCTGATAAATTGTTGAATATGAATGTCACTTTTTTTAAATGATTGAAATATTCCATAATCAAAGGTTATTTTTAAAAAGGTTGGACATAATACACATACAAATCATCAAGAACTAGCTCTATGAGTAGCACTCATGACGATTTTTTTTATTGAACAACATATTAGACCTTCAAGCAACAATCTAAATAAAGACAAAAGGAAAGTCATTGCAAAAAAGAACTGATCAAACTATGCAGTTAAACAGGACTTTTCTACAAACAGCATGTACATGCACTTTATAGACTTAACTAATTGCAGGTATTTGATTTAGTGGTTAAGATGCTGGCATGCCTGAGTTCCAGCTCAGATCTGCTTTTAATTCCATCTCCCTGTTAATGTACACCCTAGGGCAACAGCTGAGGGCTCATCTGAATTGCATTCAAAGTCCCTACTTCAGGACTTCAGCCTGACCCAGCCTTGGCTGCTGCAGTCATTTAGGAAGCAGACCAGCAGATAAGAACTCTTGATCTCTGTATCTGTGTCTCCTCTTCAAATAAAACTAACTGAATAAATAAGCAGTTTGGGTCAAACCTTAACAAAACCAAAGGCAGCAGGTTAAGCCACCACTTGTGATGACAGCAACCCACATGAGCACCATTCAAGTTGTGGATGCTCCACTTCTGATCCTGCTCCCTGCTAATGTGCCTAGAAAAGCAGCTGGAGATGGCACAAGTATTGGGCCCTGCTACCCATGCAGGAGACCTGGAAGAAGCTCCTGGCTTCCAGCTTCAGCACAGCCAGGCCACACCATTTGCAGCCGGGCCAGGTCATTGCAGAAATTTGAGGGAGTGAACCAGAGAATAGAAGAGCTCTCTGTCTCCACCTCTCTCTCTCTCTGTAATGCTGCCTTTCAAAACAAATAAATCTAAAAAAAACAGAAACAGTTAACATGTGACACAGAAATTATAAATAGCATAGTACATGAGGTACTAGGAAAGGAGACAATTTATTTTAGTATTGACTCAACTCTCATTTATGAACAAAGGTAAAATAAAAACCTTCCATAAGAAACAGAAATTGAAAGAATTTGTAAGTACCTGCACAGTCCTATAAAAGATATTCAACAATGTGCTACACACAGAAACACAGAACATCACTATGAAAGAAGGTGAAGACAGAAAAATGCCCAGTAAAAACACAAAGGAAACTCAAAATGAAAAATAGGACTATTAACAGAAGTATGGCAGGGCAAATTCATCACTTAATAAGTCACCTTGAATATAAATGTCCTCAACTCTCCAGAGAAAAAACCTAGACTGGCTGAATGGATTAAAAAAGAAAACTCAACTATTCATTGTCTACAAGAAACACATCTCATCAAGAAAGATGCACACAGACTGAAAGTGAAAGGATAAAGATAATCCATGCCAACAGAAAACAAAAAAGAGCTGGTGTGGCCATCCTAATATCAGATAAAATAGACTTTAACACAAAAACAAAGAAGGTCACTACATAATGATTAAGGGATCAATTCAACAGGAAGATGTGATTATTATAAATGTATATGCACCTCATTATAGAGCACCTGGCTATTGAAAAGAAATATTCAGTGATCTAAAGGGAGACATACACTAAAATACAATAGTAATGGAGGATTTCAACACCCCACTTTCAGCAATGGAAATATTTGATAAAATACAATACCCTTTCATGATGAAAACTCTAAGCAAACCGGGTATAGAAGGAACATTCCTCAACTCAATTAAGGGAAT
This sequence comes from Oryctolagus cuniculus, assembly GCF_051225735.1. Lineage (NCBI taxonomy): Eukaryota > Metazoa > Chordata > Mammalia > Lagomorpha > Leporidae > Oryctolagus > Oryctolagus cuniculus. The sequence continues at coordinate 56,946,332 of NC_142868.1, read as the reverse complement.
TTATGACAAACCCATGGCCACTTATTGAATGGGAAAAAGTTGGAAGCATTCCCACTGAATCCACAACCAGGCAAGGGTGTTCACTCTTACCACTGCTATTCAATATAGTCCTGGAAGTTCTAGCCAGAGCCATTAGGCAATAATAAGAAATCAAAGGGATACAAATCAGGAAGGAACAAGTCAAACTACCCCTGTTTACAGATGGCATGATTTTATACATAGGGGACCCAAAAGACTCCACACTAACAGATAATTGGAACTCACAGAGGAGTTTGGTAAAGTATCAGGATATAAAATCAACACACAAAAATCAACAGCCTGTGTGTATACAGACAATGCCACAGCTGAGAAAGAACTTCTAAGATTAATCACATTTACAACAGCTACCAAAAAAATCCAATGCCTTGGAATAAGTTTAACCAAGGATATCAAAGATCTCCTCAATGAACATTACAAAACATTAAAGAAATAAATGGAATAAGATACAAAAAAATGGAAAAATCTTCCATGTTAATGCATTGGAAGAATCAATATTATCAAAATGTCCACACTACAGAAAGCAATTTAAAGATTCAATACAATACCAATAAAAATGCCAAAGATATTCTTCTCAGACAAGGAAAAAAATGATGTTGAAATTCACATGGAAAAACAGGAGACCCCAAATGGCTAAAGCAATCTTATATAACAAAAACAAAGCCAGAGACATCATAATACCAGATTTCAAAACAAACTACAAGGCAATTATAATCAAAACAGCCAGGTACTGGTACAAAAACAGATGGATAGACCAATGGAATGGAATAGAAATGCCAGAAATCAATCCAAGCATCAAAAACTGTCGCTCCCCTTCTTCGTGGAGGAACGACACAGGACCCTGCGCTGTTCTTTCGTCTGCTTGGCCCTCCCCGGGTTTGCTGCTGGTTCTTCCCGGGTTGGCTACCGTCCCTTCCACCTCCGTGGAAGGGCGGTTCCCCCTGCCACTTTTCCCCACTTCCGCGGGGGAGCGGCACACCGCCGACCGGCTCTCTCGGGGGCTGCTCAGGTGTTCCTTCAGATAGATGTTCCTCGTGCATGTTGTCTCTCTCCTCCTTTATAGTCCTCTTCCACCAATCCCAACTCTGCTACCCACACGCCGAGTACGCTGCTCTCCTCCAATCAGGAGCAGGTCCTACAGTTTGTCAAGTTGGTGAAAGGCAGCTGGGTAGAAGCTGTTTGCTCCTCTCCCAGCGCCATATTGTGGGAGAGCAGATGCATAGAATAAGTCTTAATTCCAGTAACTTAGTCTAGTCTGAGTTGCTCCCAGTTGCTCCCCACAGATCCCCCTTTCTTCTTATTTTTGCCGTTGATACGCACCTGTCTTCGGTGTCCCGCGGCACACACTCTGCTCTGCTTGCTAGAGTTGCCCACAGGTGCTTACAAGCCCTATCAATCAGGCAAACCGAATCCGGGTCCTCTCTTCACCATGTTGTGAGGAGGTTTTTAGGCGCTGATACGTGCCTGTGTTCGGTGCCCTGCAGCGCATGCTCTGCTCTGCTAGAACTGCCTGCAGGTGCTTACAAGCCCTATCAATCAGGCAAACCGAATCCAAGCCTTCTCATTGCCATATTGTGGGGAGACTTATTGGTGTTGATTCGTGCCTATCTTCGGTGACCTGCAGCTCATACTCTGGTCGAGCTGCCTACTGGTGCTTATCGCCTTACTAATCAGGCAGACCGAATCCAAGCCTTCTCATTGCGGTATTGTGGGGAGACTTACTGATGTTAATTCGTGCCTGTCTTCGGTGACCTGCGGCGCATTAGCTGCTAGCCGCCCGCAGGTGCTCACCACCTCCCTAATCAGGCAGACCGAATCCAAGCTCTCTCATTGCCATGTTGAGGGGAGGCCTTTCTCTATTTCTCTATCTCCGGGCATTCCTATTTCTCCTATTTTACTTCTATCTACCAGCATTCCTATTTCTCTCATTTTACTTCTAGACTTCTGTTTCTCTTATCCCTGCGGCTTCCTGGCGCCCGCCCCGAGGCTGCTTCTCGGCGGCTTCCCGGCTCTGAGCCGCTTCAGCCCGCGCTTCTCTCATCTGCGCAGCTTCCCAGCTTCGCGCGCGCACTCCGCGGTCTCCGCGCCCCTTCACGTCCGCACCACGGCCTCGCGCTAGCCCCGGGTTCCCTATCTACTTGTGCCCCGCGCGCTCTCTCTGCGCGCGGCGGCTTCCACGAGTCACACAGCACAGCTCACGTTTCCGCCACCGGTATTCAGTCCAAGTTCCCCGGGCTAACCTGGCGAATTCAACCCAGCTCACATCTGCGCCCTTCGGCTTGGCTTCCCGTCCTTTGCTCCCCAGGCTAACCTGACGGATTCCAACCTGGCGGCCCACGTCTCTGCCTCTGGTTCCAGATTTTCGCCTTTTGCTCCCCGGGCTGACTTGAAGAATCCCAAGATAGCTTACGTCTCCGCTTCAGCCTGCACTCGCGGCTTCATCCTCCCTAACATATTTTTCTCTACCCGGTATGTTTCCCTAACTTTTCTTCCAACAACAATATTCCTCTCTCATTTCTCCTGGCCTCTCCCCACAGTCCGTATCCAAGTCTAAGTTTCTTCTAGGTTTCACTTTCACTTTCAATCTCCTAGCTTCCCCGCCATAGTCCGCATCTGAGTCTATGAAAGCTTTCACTTTCGCTTTCAATCCTAACGTCCAATCCTAACTTCTTTCCCACAGTCCGTATCCGAGTCTATGCCTAGGCTTTCAATAGCTTCTTCCGGCACCTTTTCCGTCCGGCTTTTCCCTAGGCTCTTTGCTAGTCTCTCTCTCCGGTATTTTCCCACTTCTTCCCGTTTCTTCCCTCCTAGGTTCCCTATCTGAGTCACGGCACCATTATGTCGCTCCCCGTCTTCGTGGAGGAACGACACAGGACCCTGCGCTGTTCTTTTGTCTGCTCGGCCCTCCCTGGGTTTGCTGCTGGTTCTTCCCGGGTTGGCTACCATCCCTTCCACCTCCGTGGAAGGGCGGTTCCCCCTGCCACTTTTCCCCACTTCCGCGGGGGAGCGGCACACCGCCGACCGGCTCTCTCGGGGGCTGCTCAGGTGTTCCTTCAGATAGATGTTCCTCGTGCATGTTGTCTCTCTCCTCCTTTATAGTCCTCTTCCACCAATCCCAACTCTGCTACCCACACGCCGAGTACGCTGCTCTCCTCCAATCAGGAGTAGGTCCTATAGTTTATTGGTTGAACTGGAGGCAGCTGGGTAGAAGCTGTTTGCTCCTCTCCCAGCGCCATATTGTGGGAGAGCAGATGCATAGAATAAGTCTTAATTCCAGTAACTTAGTCTAGTCTGAGTTGCTCCCAGTTGCTCCCCACAAAAAACAAACTTATCTTTGATGAAGGACCTAAAATCAACCCTTGGAGCAGAACAGTCTCTTCAACAAATGGTGCCGGGAAAACGATTTCCACATGCAGAAGTATGAAGCAAGACCCCTACCTTTCACAAAAATCCACTCAAAATGCATTAAAGACCTAAATCTGTGACTTGACACCATCAAATTATTAGAGAACATTGGGTAAACCCTACAAGTCACTAGTATAGGCAAAGAGTTCCTGGAAAAGACCCCACAGACACAGGCAATCTAAGCCAAAATTGACAAACGGGATTACATTAAATTGAGAAGCTTCTGTACCGCAAAAGAAACAATCAGCAGGGGAAAAGACAACTGACAGAATGGGAGAAAATATCTTCAAAGGATACAACTGATAATGGATTAATAAACAGAATATATAAAAGGATCAAGAAACTCAACAACAACAAAATAATCAACCAAGTGAAGAAATGGGCAAAGAACTTAGACATTTTTCAAAAGAGGAAATCCAAATGGCCAACAGACACATGAAAAAATGCTCAGGATCACTAGCCGTCAGGGAAATGCAAATCAAAACCACAATGAGGTTTCACCTCACCCCAGTTAGAATGGCTTCCATACAGAAATCCACAAATAACAAATGTTGGCGAGGATGTGGGGTAAAAGGTACCCTAATCTACTTTTGATGGTAATGTAAACTGGTAAAGCCACTATGGAGGACTGTGTGGAAATACCTCAGAAATCTGAATATAGACCTACCATATAACCCAGCCATCCCACTCCTAGGAATTTACCCAAGGGAAATGAAATCAGCATATGAAAGAGTTATCTGTACCTCCATGTTTATTGCAGCTCAATTCAAAATAGATAAGATATAGAATCAACCCAAATGCCCATCAACTGAAGACTAGATAAAGAAATTATGGGATATGTACACCAAGGAATACTACACAGCAATTAAAAAAAATGAAATCTGGTCATTTGCAACAAAATGGATGAATCTGGAAAACTTCATGCTTAGTGAAATAAGGCAGTCCCAAAGGGACAAATATCGTATGTTCTCCATGACCTGTGATAACTAATAGAGCACCTAAAAGGCAATCTGTAGAACTGAAACTGACACTTTGAACAGCCCTTGTCTTCTCTCTTCTCTGTTGAGGAACAGTCTTTTTTTTTTTTCCCATACTATTCGTTGATCCTTTTACTTAACATACAGTTAGTCATATGTGTATAAGGTTAATTGAAAATAGGGTTTAGTCAAAGATAAGAGTGAAAATAAGAGAGGGAGGGGGAAGAAGGGTAGGAGTATGGGTAGGAGGGTGGAGATGGTAGGAAGAATCACATGTTCCTAAAGTTGCAATTATGACGTGTATGAAGTTTCTAACTGTAAAGCTGTATCATTCTGTATACATTCCTATGGACTTACTTCTAAGGGTACAGTTTAAAAACTTGCCATGGGACCCCAAATCCCCTTAAGCTAGGTGATAAAAAAGTGTTAAAGTGATCATATAAATAGGAATAAGTACCTGGTAATAATAATAGACAGAATTAAAAAGGAGTGACTGTTCCAACATGGGAAGCAGTCCATAGAGCAGACTCACAGAATTACAATTGCTTTAAGTAGCATTCTGACCTCAGCATCAGTCCTTAAGGTATTCTGTTCTGGCTGAAAAGCCCACGAGAGCATTTCATGCATGAAAATCCAAGACACTGTGGCAAAAAATGTCCTACATGAGGATCTCCATGGATGAGACCACGGTGGAAAGAAGTGGTTGTCAAACAAGGATATACTTTTTTCTGAAGGTAGGAGAGAACTTTCACTTTGCTAATGGCCTTGTCTAAATACTGACGGAGTTTGTGAACTCAAAAGACATTCATAGCCTAGGCAGCTCATTCAAGATTCATAAGTGATCACTGACATCAAACATAATAAGATAATTATTAACTTAACAATAGGAATCATTCTGCACTAACTTCCCATGTAGGACCTCTGTCCTCAAAGAGTTGTATTATGAGAATTAACAGTAAAACTTATTCTCTAAGATTTATTTAATTTTAGTGTATTAAGTGGAGGACATTCTTATGTTTCTTAAGTTTCTTAAGTTTTCTTAAGCCTAAAGATCCACTCCATTGTTTGCTTTCTTGGGTGCCTCCCAAGAAAATTAATTATAATTAATGATAAAACTTGCTCTCAAGGATTTATTTTATTTAATGTATTAAATGGATGATATGCATACATCTCATAAGTTATAGTTATGTCTAAATACTCGCAAAAGATGTATCATTCTTATGTACTTCATTGAAGTTAATTAAGTTTCTCAAAAAAAAAAGTGAAATTAACTTCGAGATGTAGTATCTATGAACAGCCCTTGTCTCGACTTCTGAGGGACAGTTTTTGTTTCTTTTTTTATGCAAATTGTTGAACTTTACTTAGTATAGAGTTGGTCTTCTGTGTGTAAAGTTTATTGAAAATGGATACCAGTGGAAAATGGGACTGGGAATGGGAGAGAAAGGGACAAGAGAGGTAGGAGTGCAGGTAGGAGGGTGGGTATGGTGGGAAGAATCACAATAGAGTTGTACTTATGAAATACATCAAGTTTGTGTTCCTTAAATAAAAAGTCTCTTTGAGAAAAAATAAATTAATTAAAAAAAAAAAAAAAAGTGGAGCAGCTCGGACTCAAATAGGCACCTGTATGGGATGCCGGCATGGTAAGCGGCAGCTTTACCTGCTATGTCACAGTGCTGGCCCCAATAGTGCTATAGTAAAACATTTGTTTTCAGGGCCAGTATTGCAGCATGGTATAGTGGGTTAAGCAAATGCCTGCGATGCCAGCATCCTATGTGGGTACTGGTTGGAGACCTGGCTGCTCCACTTCCAATCCAGCTCCCTGCTAACGCACCCGGGAAAACAGTAGAAGATGATCCAAGTGCTTGGTCCCCTGCACCCACAGGGGAGACCTAGATGAAGTTCCTAGCCCCTGGCTTCAGTCTAGCCCAGCCCTGGCCATTGCAGCCATTTGGTGGTGAACCAGGAAATGGAAGACCTCTCATTCTATCTCTCCTTCTCTCTCTCTGTAACTCTGCTTTTCAAATAAATAAATAAAAGCAAGCTTTAAAAATCTTTCATTTTAATTCAATCAGTGTCCATCTTGCTCACCGCATTTATAATAACCACCTAAAGATTTCCATCCTCCTGGTATAAATCTTTTTGTCTTCCCTCTTAGTTTCACCTTTAACAGTGTTTTCTTTATTTTTCTTATTTATTAATAATCATTTAAAAATTCCAACCTTCCTGGGATGAGTTCTTTGACTCTTCCTTTTGCTTTTCTCTATTTTCTTTTTAATTAACATAATTATTTTATTTGCATTTGTAAGATCCATAATGACAGGCCAGCGTTGTGGCATAGTAGGTAAGGTCACTGCCTGCAGTGCTGGCATCCCATACAGGTGCCAGTTGGAGTCTCGGCTGCTCCACTTTCAATCTGGCTCTCTGTTATGGCCTGGGAAAGCAGTAGAAGATGCCCCAACTGCTTGGGTCCCTGCACCTACATGGGAGTCCCAGAAGAAGCTCCTGGCTCCTGGTTCCTGGCTTCAGATTGGCCCAGCTCTGGCCATTGCAGCCATCTGGAGAGTGAACTGGTGGATGGAAGACCTCTCTCTCTCTCTGCTTCTGCCTCTCTGTAACTCTGCCTTACAAATAAATAAATCTTTAAAAAAAGGGAATCCTAACATGTTAATGTCTGACTAGAAAGTTTCAATATATTCTAGAGAAGTGATAATTATATATTAGATTAACAACATAGATAACTTTAAAGAATACATAAAACACATTTTCTTTGTATTTTCATACCTTTCCTGAAGTCAGAAACCTGCCAGTAATGTCAATGCCAACAGGTTCTTCAGATGTTTTCTCACCGCTTGAAGAGGGTTCTGACTTACTATAACCGATTTTCTTTCTTTGTTGTGATGGAGTCTTAAAAAACAAAGTTATTAGACATAGTAACAAATTTTGTGTGAAAGTATTATATACATTTGACTATCATTTAAATTCTTTTTTATGAAATATAACTGACAAATAATAAAACTATATTTTAAAAAACATATTTTTATTGATTTTTTTATTCAAAGAGAGAGAAAGAGACAGCAACAGACTGACAGAGATCTCCCATGTGCTGGTTCACTACCCAAAAGCCTGCTATAATCATGGTTGGGCAGACCAAAGCCAAGAGCTCAGAACTCAATCCAAGTCTCCCATGTAGGTAGCAAGGACCCAAGTACTTGAGCCATCACCTGCTGCTTCACAGAATGTGCATTAGCAGGAAGCTAAAATCAGAAGCTGAGCCAAGAATTTACCCCAGGAATTGTGATACAGGATGCAGGAGTCCCCAGTGGCATCTTAACCACCATGCCAAATGTCCTCCAAACTATGTATCATTTAAAAATTAAGAAATGGGACTGGCACTGTGACATAGTGGGTAAGGCCGCCGCCTGCAGTGCCAGCAACTCATATGGGCGCCAGTTCAAGTCCCAGCTGCTCCACTTCCAGCCTAGCTCTCTGCTATGGCCTGAGAAAGCAGTAGAAGATGGCCCAAGTCCTTGGGCCCCTGCCTGTGTGGGAGTCCAGTACAAAGCTCCTAGCTCCTGGCTTCAGATCAGCACAACTCCGGCCACTGCAGCCAACTGGGGAATGAACCAGATGGAAGACCTCTCTCTCTCTGTCTCTCTCTCTTCCTTGCTTCTCTGTAACTCTTTCAAATAAACAAATAAATCTTTAAAAAAAAATTAAGAAATTATGAGAATGTATTATTTTGGGGTTAGTACTGTGGTGTAGTGGCTAAAGCTGCTGCCTACAGCGCTGGTATCCCATAGAGGCTCCTGTTCAAGACCTGGGTGCTCTATTTCCAATCCAGCTCCCTGCTAATGCACCCGGGAAAGCAGTGGAAGACAGCCCAAGACCTTGGGCCCCTGCATCCACATGGCAGTCCCAGAAGAAGTTCCTGGCTCCTGGCTTTGGACTGGTATAGCTCCAGTCATTCCTGCCATTTGAGGAGTGAACCAGCAGATGAAAGATCTCATTCTCTTCTCTCTGCTTCTCCCTCTCTGTAACTCCACCTTTCAAATAAATAAATAAATAAATAAATCTTTTTGGAAAAATGTACTATGTTTGAACTGTTAGTTTAGGACTAGCATTTCAAGTCATAGATATGTAAAAATAGATGACTAAAACACTAACAATCTTTATAAGGTTACCTAAATCTGAATAATGCAGTAATTGTACTATATAGTAATTTGCTACGTAGGATATTAATTTTATATACTAATACAGTAGCCACTTAACATAAGTTAGCATTCAAACATATTCATAGGGGCCAGAGCTGTGGTGCAGCAGGTTAAAGCCCTGGCCTGCAGTGCTAGCATCCCATATGGGCGCCAGTTTCAGTCCCGGCTGCTTTACTTCTGATCCAGCTCTCTGCTATGGCCTAGGAAAGGAGTGGGGGACAGCCCAAGTCCTTGGGCATCTGCACCCATGTGGGAGACCTGGAAGAAGCTCCTGGCTCCTGGCTTCCGAGCAGCTCAACTCAGGCTGTTGCAACCATTTGGGCAGTGAACCAGAGAATGGAAGTGAACCAGCAAATCTCTCTCTGGTTCTGCTTCTCTCTGTAACTCTGTCTTTCAAATAAATAAAATAAATCTTTTTAAAAAAGCCTATTTATAAAATTACCTTCTCCAAACCACTCAATTCCTTGTGCTTTTTCATAACAAAATTCAAAATATCACAAATAATTTGGATTTTCCATTCTGCAAATCCACATTGGGTAAATTGCTTTTTTGTCAGAATTGGTTTATAATTAAATTGATCACGAAGAAGCTGTAAAGAGGAAAGAAATAGATGTAATAATTAGGAGCCTTTTGTTTCTAAAGTCCAAGGCAATAAATAGTCAACTGGTCAAGAGAGTAATGGCTACCTTTAAGAGGAGAGGAGTATCAAGTCATTAACTAAAGGTTACTAAGAGATTTATAATGCTGGTTTGAGACTTAACCAGGTAGGAGAGGTATCCAGGTGGAAAACAGGTAGCTAAGGATGTTCCAGAGAAGAGATGGCTGTCCAGAGAGATGGAAACATAACAGTCAATCATCAAAAAATGAAAGATCCACATAGTTACTATAAAAACTCATTTGCTCAATAGAATATGATACCTCACGTCAGAAAATCATAATTTTGTTTATAATTATTCCATTACATAAGTTTTAGATGAGTCAGCAAGTTCTTCAGTCTCACGTTCTCATTTGTAAACAGAAATACTAGCTTCTACTAGTTTCAAAAATTTATAGTTTGGAAACCTAGGGTTTCTTAGTAGTGCCATTTTGGCTCCCATAGAAGCCTTTTAGGACCAGAAATAAAGTGCAGGAAGATTTACTAGAGACTCCACATATAACAGCTCTCATTTCATCAAATGCATTTAGATTAGATAAGCAGTCTTTATCATTAAAAAAAAGAAAATAGTCCCCTGAATAATACCATATACAACACAAGTACCCTTCTATCCCTACATTATGATCACTGCCATGAATCCCATATTTTGTGATATAAGCATCCCTGTTTTCAAAAAAATTCAGTTTATATATGCATGCATCTTAATGTGCCAAAATGTTGAAAATTTCAAATTTTAAAATTAAAAAATAAATTCATGAAAAAACTATAGATCCTATGATTAACACTGATTTTTTTAAAAATGCAGATATGAAATTACATTCAGTATCTATAACACACAGGACTTACAAAGGTAAATAAATGGCATGGTCTGAGACCTCAAAGAACACATATCTCAAGGTTTCTGTTCCTTCTTAAAATGTAGTTAACTCATAATTCAATGAACTACAATTTTCACTAAATATAATCACATTTCTTCCTAACTCATGCCACTATACAAAATTTACTAAAATTTGATAGAAAAGGAACAAATGACAGCCAATGACAAATGTTTACCAGTTGCTGTATTTTTAGAGTAAGAAACATTCACTGAATAAAGTTGAACTGCATCTTGACTTCACTAGGAACTACACTAAAATGAGATAAATGCACATGAAAATATTCTGTCAACTACATGCTGCATATACAGTCATGCACTGCATAATGCTATATGGGTTAAGTAAAGACCATAAATATGATGGACCACATATATGAAGGTGGCCCTATAAGACAGTCATGAAGCAGGAAAGTTCCACTGTCTAGCATTTTTACTGTACCTTTTCTATGCTTAAACACACAAATACATTGCTTTACAAATGTCTACAGTACTCACTACAGTACATACTATATAGGTTTGTAGCCTAAAAGCAACAGATTATACTATTCAGCCCAGGTGTGCAGTAGGTTACACCTTCCAGGTTTATATAAGTGTACTATATCATGCTCAATGTGAAAATTGCCCAATGACACATTACTCAAAAATGTATCCCTATTGTTAAGCAATGCATGCCTGTATTTAAAGAGATATTACTAAAACACTGATTTTTAAAAATCACTCAATAACTTCTAAAATATTTATTGTGTTATAAACTCAAAATACCTTATAGATAGTATCTATAAAGCGCAAGTCATTCTTTGCTACGAGCTCTGTATTAGATTCCATCAGGAGTTCGGCTACATAAGGTGAATATGAGGTAAGCGAATAGCTGATGATAGGCAAAGATGCTGCTGTTTCTCCTTTTATTAAACTGTTAGGGAAAAAGAAGAAGACTTTGAATGAGTATAATTCCACAAAGTTGGAAAATCAAGGAAGTATAAGAAATGCTGTCAGTAATTTTTAAGTTAACATTACAGCCATAATAATTAGGTAATGCATGACCCTCTAGATTTCATCACCCACTCTAAGCCAGCCTAGCCAAATTATGAAACACTACTGCTTCACTGTTCTAAAGCTTATTATAGTTCTCTAATATCAATAGTCTATTTACCAGAATACTTATTGATTATCTAAAATTTAATCTAACTCAATTTACTCCATTTTCTCCTACTAATAGAATAAATGTTCTAACTTGCAGCACTCAAGTACACTTCATGGTTTTGCAAAAACTTGTTATAATATCTCACTTGCTTTCTAGCACAAACTTGCAAAGGTAAATATTACAAATTCAAGTTACACATGAAGACAGGCAGACTGGAAAAAGCATGTATCATCATGAGACTAAGCAATTTACCCCAAGTATCTTCCACCTACTGATCATTTCAAATTTGTACCTTCTTGGCTATACTAATTCCTCCCATTTAGAAAGATGTCTAATTATTTTTTGCTGAACTACTACTTATTCTTTATTAAGCATCTGTCAAATCTTAAGCCTTCTATTAGGCCCTCATGATGATTCTAATCCATATTTATCTCTCAAGAGAATGACTCCCAGGAAACTCCCTATCTGTTGCCTCTGTCTTATAGTGTTTTGTGTCTATTTATTTTCTCAATGTGAAATACATTCACTAATTGTCCCTCCTCAAAGCACAGGAGGCATTTCTTCAATTAGCCACTTATATTTGTTCAACTGAAGTAATACTGTACTTATGTAAAACATACGCAAATGCATTTTCTATAAAACTCAAGACATGTACATAAATCCATCCTTCCCAAATTCTTAATAAGACAGACAAAAAATGTATGATTATAACACTGTATTTTTCTTTCATGACAAATTTAAATTGCTTCCTCTTTCTGTTTCTTTATAGGCACAGTATTTTGCCTAATGAGAAAACTGCCCTGGCAACCTCAGCTATTTGAAATACAGGCCCCAAATAGAAATTTAAAAAAAATGCTTTCAAACAGCAAAATCTGTATTTTATGCATAATAACAGATGAGGGCTGGTGCTGTGGTATAGCGGGTAAAGCCACAGTACCAGCATCCCATGTGGGTTCTGGTTCCAGTTCCAGCTGCTCCACTTCCAATCCAGCTCTCTTCCATGGTCTGGGAAAGCAATGGAAAATGGCCCAAATCCTTTGGCCCCTGCACCCATGTTGGAGACCCAGAAGAAACTCCTTGCTCATGGCTTCAGATCCCACAGCTCTGGCCATTGTGGCCATGTGGAGAGTGAACCAGTGGTTGGAAGACCCCACCTCCCTACCTCTGCCTCTCTGTAACTCTGCCTTACAAATAAATAAAAAAAAATCCTTTACAAAAAAAAAAAGAAAAGAACAGATGACAGCCAGGCCTATTAACATTCCTTATGTGAAACAACCTTAAAAACTTTTGTTGTATAGTTTCTAAGAACTTAGTTCATTAGAAACAGTAAGAAAAAGAGCAAATGACAAGAAAAACTTTAAGATGTGAAAAAGGAGAAAGAATCAAAACTTGGAGCTAGATTGGGGGCATTGTGTATATACTTGTATGTATGTGACAGAAGTGGATAATCTGAGTCTCTTTGTGGAAGAAGCAAGTAACATTATCTCAATAGATCCAGAAGATAATACTATGTTGTAAAATAACCTGAACGGCCGGCGCCGCGGCTCACTAGGCTAATCCTCCGCCTAGCGGCGCCGGCACACCGGGTTCTAGTCCCGGTCGGGGCGCCGGATTCTGTCCCGGTTGCCCCTCTTCCAGGCCAGCCCTCTGCTGTGGCCAGGGAGTGCAGTGGAGGATGGCCCAGGTGCTTGGGCCCTGCACCCCATGGGAGACCAGGAAAAGCACCTGGCTCCTGGCTCCTGCCATCGGATCAGCGTGGTGCGCCGGCCGCAGCGCGCCGGCCGCGGCGGCCATTGGAGGGTGAACCAACGGCAAAGGAAGACCTTTCTCTCTGTCTCTCTCTCTCACTGTCCACTCTGCCTGTCAAAAAAAAAAAAAAATTAGACCTTTCTCTCTGTCTCTCTCACTGTCCACTCTGCCTGTCAAAAATTAAAAAAAAAAAAAAAATAACCTGAAAAATACTGTTCTTAATGATATTCTAGGACCAATAAGAAAATTGTATGTTTAAACACTGTACTCGGAAAACAGGAGAATATTTGTTTAATGTAGGCTATTCCTATCTAAAACACCTTTTAAAATGTGCTTAAAGTCATAAGGAGAAAACTTGACTGCCCAAACTAGCTAAGCCTCTTCAAGTTCTACATAATCAAGATATTCATGTTTTTAGAAAGCAAGATGATTCGTTCATATCATAGACTGCATTTGTTTCATTCCTTCTGCTTCTCACATATACTGCCTGTAATAACAGTAATTAGAGCTAAACGTTCTCCTTATTTTCCTAATTATCCTTTCATTTGTAGTATTCTCTTGAGGTTAGCTCTCCCTAGAGTATTAGAATAATGCATTCTTACATGTAAAGCCCATTACTTGAGGAATCTACTTGGTAGTTAGCTTAACAGTTCTACTCTACTACTAGAACATATACTTAACCTAGGCTTGTCCCTTAACACCCATTCATTTAATAAATGTTTAGTCAGCTCTTAATACGTGCCAGGCACAATTCTAGGTGTGGGGATACTGCAGTGAAGAAAAAAAAAATCTGAGACTTTAGCTTATATTCTTCTGATAGGGGAAATAGTTAATCAGTCAATGAACCAGTGAAAACAGGTGTGAATAAATGCTGTGAAGAAACCTAAGTATTACAAGAACAACAGAAGTACATAATAACAGACGTAAATAATAACAGAAGTACATAATACAGTAGATTACATAAATATAAGAAAAGGTTTTATTACTATATTTTACAACAATAAGTAGTTCATTGTTGGAAAATGAATTGTGCTAAATGGAAGAGTTTAATAACAATCTTCAAGCATGGTGTAGGCTGTCATAAGAAATTTAATAAGAATTTGTATTATCACAAAGAACACATGGTTAAATGTATAAAATCTATTCTATAAAAGGAATAACAAAGAAATAAATGGATAATAAATGGCATCAATCTCTGTTCATTCTTGATCTGTTTAAAAATAACCATCCAACTGAATATGAAAGGATAGTAGTTTATATTATCAACATATAACTATGCTTATGAAAATATTTAAAATCTCTTGGGTTGGAATTTTTCATTAAATCATACTTGGAAACAAACTCCTAAAATTTCCTACTTTCTCAAATAGTTTAATCATTTCAAAGTAAACTTAAGTAGGACCTAAACAAAAATTTTTATTTAGATACTTCTCCCAAGTCAAATGAATTTCAAGTCATTAGAAAAAAGAATACAAATAAGCTTGATACTATAACTTACCCTGCAGAATCCACCTCTTTAGGATAATTTATCATGCGAAGCACTTGTTCTAGGTTCCGTAAGCTTCTTTTTAAGTCACCTGTTGCCATTATTTAACATTAGCTTCAACTCCAACTTTGAAATAATCTAACTTTTCACCTAAAAATAAAAATACATGAAACACTGATTAAGTCCATGTATTTTCTTGCTTTGGGTTTTTTTTTTCTTTTATTAAAGGTTCATTTATTTATTTATTTGACAGGCAGAGTGGATAGTGAGAGAGAGAGACAGAGAGAAAGGTCTTCCTTTGCCATTGGTTCACCCTCCAATGGCCGCTGCAGCCAGCGCTGATCCGATGGCAGGAGCCAGTTACTTATCCTGGTCTCCCATGGGGTGCAGGGCCCAAGCACTTGGGCCATCCTCTACTGCACTCCCGGGCCACAGCAGAGACCTGGCCTGGAAGAGGGGCAACCAGGACAGAATCCGGCGCCCCGACCGGGACTAGAACCCGGTGTGCCGGCGCTGCAAGGCGGAGGATTAGCCTAGTGAGCGCGGCGCCGGCCTAAAGGTTCATTTATTTATTTGAAAGCCAGAATTACACAGATAGGGAGTGAGAGAGAGAGATCATCCATCTGCTGTTTCACTCCCCCGATGGCCACAACAGCCAGGGCTGAGACAAGCTGAAACCAGGAGCTTCTTCGGGGTCTCCCACATAGGTGGCAGGGGCCCAAGTACTTGGGCCATCTTCTGCTGCTTTCCCAGACCATTAGCAGGGAGCTGGACTGAACGCGGAGCGGTCAGGATAGGAACCAGCGGGAACTTAAATCTGCCTATGTTCTATGTAATAGGCCAGACAATTACAGGCCTGACTAGAGACATAGAAATAGCTCCTTAACCTGGCTCTACATGTTTCAATGTCTTCTGAAGGTAGTCCCCATCTGTACAAGGACCCAACAGGAATAGCCCTTTATCTTGAAATCAGTCTTTAAAGAACAGAACAGTTTACTGCTCCTTAAAAACTTCAGATACTTCCAGGCTCAAAGTATCAAAAAGAATCAAACAAAAAATGTCATCACCAAATAAAACTAATAAAGCCACATTATCTGACCTTAAACTGAGATCTGACAAATCATTCAGAATAATTATACTACAGTTATCTCTCTGAGCTGGAAAAGAACACAGACTACCTGAAGTCAGATAAACAATATCTGAACAGAGAGATTCAATAAACAAAAAGCACAAAAAAGAACCAAACAGAAATCCTGGAGCTGAGAAACAAAATGACTGAATAAAAAAACTCAATAAAGAGCTTTAACAACAGACTTTTCCAAATAAAAAAGAATCAGCAACCTGAAAGCCAGGTCAGAAATTATCCAGTTAAAGGAAAAACATAGATGAACAAATGAACAACAGTGAAGAAAGTCTACAAAATTAACGGTGCAGTACCAAGTGAACCAACATGCACATTAAAGGAATGCGAGAAAGTAAGGAGAAAGAGAAAAGAATATTTAAAGAATTAATAGCTGGGGGCCAGCGTTGTGGCATAGTAGGCTAGGTCTCACCCTGTGGCACTGGTTTGAATACTTGCTGCTTCTCTTCCAACACAGCTCTCTGTTTATGACCTGGGAAACAGTGGAAGATGGCCCTAGTGCTTGGGCCCCTGCACTCAAATGGGAGACCCAGAAGAAGCTTCTGGCTCCTGGCATCAGATTGGCCCAGCTCCAGTCATTACAGCCATCTGTGGAGTGAACCAGTGGATGGAAGACCGACTCAGACCAACTCTCTCTAACTCTCTCTCTCTCTCTCTGCCTGCCTTTCTATAACTCTGCCCTTCAAATAAACAAATCTTTTTTCAAAAAAGATGTAATTCTATCTATTTATAAAAAAGATATAGAGAGCCGGCGCCACGGCTCACTAGGCTAATCCTCCGCCTTGCAGCACCGGCACACCAGGTTCTAGTCCCGGTCGGGGCACCCGATTCTGTCCCAGTTGCCCCTCTTCCAGGCCAGCTCTCTGCTGTGGCCAGGGAGTGCAGTGGAGGATGGCCCAAGTGCTTGGGCCCTGCACCTCATGGGAGACCAGGATAAGTACCTGGCTCCTGCCATCGGATCAGCGCGGTGCGCCGGCCGCAGCGCGCTGGCCGCGGCGGCCATTGGAGAGTGAACCAATGGCAAAGGAAGACCTTTCTCTCTGTCTCTCTCTCTCTCACTGTCCACTCTGCCTGTCAAAACAAAACAAAAAAAAAGATATAGAAACAGACAGTTCAGAACCAATGGAACATATACTGACACATTTATGACAAAGGCAAAGTGGAGTAGCTGTGGAGAAATGATGGCCTTTTTTAATACATAGTAACACTCATGTGTTAGTTGAATATATAAAATAAATAAATTGCAATCCTTACATCACACCCTTCACAAATTTATTTCTAGATTTACTGTAAATCTGACATGGGATAAGCGAGCTGGCTGAGCTGAGTTCACAAACCACAAGCCCTTGCCCCATGTAATTCTATCTTACTTGTCAATCAGAAAACCCCTTTTCCTGAAATGCCTAGTTTTCATCCAGGACCTGGGGAAAAGTCACAACATAAATATGCATATTAAGCTCCACATGGAATTTTACGGTGGTGTCATAAAAATCCCAGGTTGTGAGGAATGAGATGGCCTAATATACAGTTAGGTCAGGAATCTCTTGGAATGAGAAAAGGCGCAGAAGCCCTTTAGTGGACAAAATGCTTTCTTCTCCCCAAAAGTTGCCTTTGACAAAATTATAGCTCCAAAAACTCTGATGAGTTTCTACTTATGAGAATAGGCAAGAAGAAATTGCCAATCCCACCATTCTGATGGGTTTTTATCACCCAGCAGACTAGACAGGATAGCAGTTCAGGACCTCTGGTGGGTTTTGTCCCAGTCCTCTGATTGACTGCTTCCTGTTATTCTGCTCCTCCCAGAAATGTGCACAAATGACCCTACGCTGGCAAGTTTCTCTGGACATTCCTCCCATAGGCAGGCAAGACTGAGAACTAATCTGGCTGTAACTGCAAATACCTATTCTTGTATTTTGCCAATGGCCAGAATTGGAGGTCTGAGTTTATTTTAGGTTCCAGACAAAACAAATTCTTCTTTGGGATGTCTCCTCCTCATTAACATTCTACAACTTTAATATAAATCTTAACTCTTCCAAGAGACTTCCTTTAGTGCTTCCAGATATATAATCCATCTCCCCAGTACGTGTGCTTTCGTCTTATGCAGTACTTCGTGGAATCTTTTTCTCATGTCTTGAAATACATTTCAATGTCTCTTAGATTATTTCTACTCTGATAATGAAATTTCTATCAAATATGTTCCAGGAACATATCTTCTTCAGTACCACCAGAATATATTTTGAAGGAGAGTAAAATAAAAGTACATCTTGGGTCTGTAGGTGATAGAAATAAGTTATAAGAGAGTATAGAAAAAATGAATTTCTAAAAATATAAGTATTGGAAAAAATTTGACTATTGCTCTACATTTTCATTAAAGACCTTAATAAATTTTGTAATAAATTTATTGAAATCTAAAATTAAGTTATTAAAATCCAATCTATTACTCATGCACATTTTAACAGTACTTTCAGAAATTAAAATAATTAGGGAAGAAGGGAGAATAAAAACAAGTACAGAGCTCAGTTGGGACTGCTGTGTCCACGTATAAGACCGTTTGAAGACAATTTTGGAACAATAATCTACTACAGCCATAATTTCAGAATTTTTACAGTCAGGACAAATCTGCAGTCCTTGAAGAAGGTTGGAGGGAATGTGAAACATTACGAAAATGCAAGCAAGGACTACATGAACTGCTTTCACCTATTCCTTCCAGTCAGCATTTGGACAGCAGTATGGATCCTCGGCTCAGAGGATCCAACAGGAATCTATCATAGGAAACCTGTAATTTCCCAACCCTAAATCACACTCTAATTCTCGGGATAAAATGCTTCGATTCTTCTTTACCGTTATCAAAAGCATATACCAGCTGTGTATAGAGGCAAGCCACTTACAACGCCCCCCTACCCTCCGCCACTTGACTGAAAAAGGCTAACAAGACAGACCTCATTCGCACCTGCTACGGGACTCAAGAAAGGCAGCGGATAGCACGACCTCTGCCCAATATGGGGTGCAGCCTCACCATCTCCCTCGGGCTCACCCAGCAGCCCTCGATAAAGAGCAAAGAAACCGGCACCGAAGGCCTGTGGCCTGGCACAACAAAGTGAGGAGGAAGGAGAAAAGGCAGACAGTCACTGGGACCCAGGCTGCAGCAAGTCGTTCCTACCGCCCAGTGCCCGCTCCCAGGCAAGCTTCTCGCGCCGACCGTTTGTATTTGGAACCGTGGGTTCTGGCCCGCCACGCACCGCGGCAAGACCTTCCAAACGGCAGGCTCGGGAGCGCTCTTGGATGCCTCGCTGCAGATTCCACACGACGTCCGTACAGAATTCTGAGGAAAATGAGACTTATGAGAGAGACTTCCCAGTGACCAATCAGATTATAAATTGTAATGTAGAAATTTCTGTAATTCTGATTGTCAGAATATCTCGGGAGGCGAAGATAAAAAGGAACAATCTGTAGCGAATCGGACATACCGGAGACAAAAATGCTTCCTCTTTAAGGGTTAGAGCAGAAACGTCACTTCCGGCAACAATAGGAAACGTCAAAACTGGGAGAGTCGGCGACTCTGGCCTCTACAGCTTGAGGTGCTGTGAAGTTCGGAGGACTCTGGTGCTCATTCTGCTAGCAGCTCCACCGGCGTGAGCCAGTAAAGTTTGATCAGGCTTCTCTATGGCCTGGGCACCCGTTCCCGGCTGAGCCATTTTCTTTTTGGCGAGAAGCCCCCACGCAGAGGCCGATTCGTCGCGGCGGCGGTGGAGATCGCAGGTCGCTCAGGTACAAGCGTTAGCCTAGGTCTTCCAGATCTCTTACCTGTCTCCCTTGTATACTCACTTTTCTTGGAAAAAAGCCTGTGCCTGCCAGTTGGCAGAATTTGGCCGAGCAGCCGGAGTTTGGCACCAATGACGCTGCAAAGCATATTGAGTGACAGCAGTAGGGACTTATGAAAATGAAGAGTCAGTATCAAGAGGCGTGAATGGTTGTGTTTCTTCTTTTTCTAGGCCATTGGGGTGTAAGTCGGTTTAAGACCCTAGGTTGTGACCCGGCGTCATCTTGAAATAAAGCGGAGAAGCGGCAAATGTTACCCAAGGCCAAGTGTTGCTTTTCAAGGATAGGGTTATTTTGGTGCCTAGGCAGAGTTTTTGGTTCTTTACTACTTGGCAGTAATGTGAATGTAACAAAGTTAGAATCATTACGGATTGCCCGTTGCTGTGGTAAGCTTTGGTATGAAATTTGGTAATGTCTTCGTTTGGCTTGTTTCTGTGATGTCTCCAATCTTACACAGTAGGTACTCAATGAATATTATTCACTGGGCAAGTATTTCTAAGATAGGAGCTCCTCTCTCCCCCCATGCAAATGGTTTACAAAATAAAGCAGGTTTCAGAATGAAGAATATATTTTTCAGGTTGAGTCAAAGTTTCATTTTTAACCTGGAAAGCTGACTGTTTGATGAGATACTAAGTTAGTTACCTATTGCTGAATAATAAATTACCCCCAATTTACCCCCGCTTAAAGCACATAAATATTTATCATCTCCATTTCTGTAGATTGGAGTTGGAATGAAATTTATCAGAGAGCCTCTGACCCAGGTTCTTTCTCGAAGTTGCAGCCAGGCTGTAACTGGGGCCTGTGACCTCTTCTGACTGCTCCACGAAGGGGCAAGGAGGATCTGCTTCCAAGCACTCACATAGAAAACGTTGTTTTTGTTGGCAGTCACTTTGCTGTAGTTCTTGGCAGGCCTGGGTTTGCAATTACAGGAGTTTCTCTGTAGGACAACCTCACAGTATGTTGATTGGCTTCCCTGGGACTACCAATCTTAGATGATACAGGTTCTTGTAACCTAATCTTGTGATATCCCATTACTACTGCCTTATTGGATTTGTTAGAAATGAGCCAACCCAAAACTGAGAGGAAGTAGTGGGGATTACTCAACTACATGAATACTAGGAGGAAGGGATCACTGGGGTCTTCTTCTTCTTCTTCTTTTTTTTTTTTTTTAGGCTACCTGAACAAATAACCTGGCTGATAACTTTTAGGAGATAATAGCTGGGATTAACTGAACAAAAAATATGCTTATAAAAAATGTAGTCACACAAGGAAACATGTCAGATCATAAAGAAATAAACCTGTACTAACATTATCTCTTTTAGAAAAATATTGTTTTATCCTTTTTTCCTATAAATTATCTTTTTCCTACTAATTAAGAGAGGTTATTTTTTATGTCTCATGTGAAACTGCCTGGAAGATGATATATTGAAATGTTTTTGCCTTTGGGGTATACATGAACAGAGCATGTCACAACTGGAGATGTGTGTTTCTTACCCACTGCCATTTTGTGTTTGAAGCTGGTAAAAAATAAATAAGTGTAAAGTACTTTTTTTGTGTGTGTGAAGTGATAAGGTTTTATTGGGTAAAGTACTTTTAAAAGAGGAAAGTTAACAAATGGCTAGAGATAAGTATATCTATGCAAATCAGTTATGGCCTTTATGTTGATGTGATTAAATAGGAATGGGAGAGGTATGTCTTGAAAATGTATCTAGGCTGGCTTTTAACCATTATTTCTGTATTACCAAGCTTCACATCACCAGGACAGCTTTTGTCAATAAAGCATATAACCTAATGGAAATAAAAGGTACTTCAGATTTGTTGGGAAACAATTTTTGCTATGACTCAATGTAAAATTGCCTATGCTTCTTCCAGCTGAGAAAGATGTTGTAAATCCTTATCATCAGTAAAATGTAATTCAGGTTTACCTGTTGTACCTCAAGTGCATAACACCAGCCTTCATTTGGTAATTATAAATTCAGCTTTTGTATTGGGACTCCCCATGAGGTTATCATACCTCATTTATAGTAGATTATAGCCAATTGACTGAAGTAACTTTTGGCCCTTAGATATATACAAAAGTTCAGACAGATGCTTGAGAAAGTAACACAGTTGAACTGCTTGCATCTACAAAATGTTTTATGGTAATAACTTATAGATTTAGCCAAAATATTAATCATAATATATTTAATTTAAGCTTAACAGGGAATGTTTTTTGTTTATAATGTTTGTGCTGGGTTAAAAGATACCTTCAGCTCCTTCATTCCACAATATCACACTGCATTGAAATTTGTCATTCAAATGTACAGCTATGTTTATTTTTATATCTTGATTCATATTTGGAAATGGGACTATCTCATTAGATGTCATATGATAATGCATCAAAATCATTAATACTAAAACCTAAGAAGTATGCATATAACTCATGTTGTTTTTACATTGAATTAGTTTACTCAAATATTTTTTTTTAAAGATGTATTTATTTATTTGAAAGTCAGTTTCACAGAGAGAAGGAGAAGCAGAGAGAGAGAGGTCTTCCATCCACTGGTTCACTCCCCAATTGGCTGCAATGGCTGGAGCTGTGCCAATCCGAAGCTAGGAGCCAGGAACTTCCTCTGGGTCTCCCACGTGGCCATCATCTGCTGCTTTCCCAGACCAAAGCAGAGAGCTGGATTGGAAGTGGAGAAGCTGGGACTCGAACCAGCGCCCACTGCTGGCGGTGGCTTTACCTTCTATGCCACAGCGCTGGCCCCTCAAGTATTATTTTTATTCATTCTAATGAAAAATATGTTTCTGGAAATGGATCTTCCCTAACTGATTTTTTTCTTTTTCTCTGTCATTTTGTTTTTCTGACAAATTTCTAGATGTTGATTCTATAAGAAACTAAAACATCCATTGCTGACTTGAGTAAGTTTATATCATATTTCAGGAAAGTACTTTAGTGATAGTAGAGATAGTATTATTTTGTGGCTTCAAGTTTAGAAAGTAGGTTTATGGAGTTTAACTCTTTTTGTAATGAGTAGTGTGTATATTAGTCACTAATAGATTACGTTGGATTTTATAAGCTATTTGAATGAGGGAAACAGATTTTAAGTAGTAAGTAAGCCAAGCTTGGAGAGCCTCTAGCAGTTAGTACTGAGAAGTAATTCATGCACCTCATGAACATGGAGGGAGAAGAGGGAGTACAAGAGGAAACACAGATTGTAAACTCATGCACATGCACACCCCTATCTGCATCACCTATTTGTTTTTGTTATTTTTAGAGTTTAGCACTACCCCCCAGATTTTATTTTAAGGAACCATAAAATTGTTTCTCCAATTTTTTATTGTTGCAAAGTACATATAACAAAATTTATCATCATAACCATCATTAAGTATATAATTCAGTGCTGTTAAATGTATTCATGTGCTGCTGTCACCATCCCTATAACTTTTTTTTAAAAAAAAGATTTGTTTATTTATTTGAAATACAGAATTAATTACAGAGAGAGAGAAACAGAGATCTTCCATATGGTTCACTCCCCAAATGACCATGATGGCCTGAAGCCAGGAACCTGGAACTCTATCCAGGTTTCTTCATGGGTGTCAAGATCCCAAGCACTTACGGCTTTTGCTGCTTCTTTTCGAGGCATATTAACATGGAGTTGGACTGGATCAGAAGTAGAGTGGCGCAGGAGGGTCCCACAAGGGGTAGGTTCACAAGGGATGCTTGACATCCCAGGCCACAGCTTACCCCACAGTGTCACATCCCTGGTCCCTATCCTTATAACTCATAAAACTGAAATCCTATGCCTGTTAAACAGTAACACCCCATATCCCGTCTCCACCTCCATCCATAGTCCCTTGGCAATCACCATTCTGCTTTCAGTCTCTATGATTTATATTACTTCAGTATCTGATTTAGAAGGAATCACATATTATTTGTTGTGTTGTGACTGCTTATTTCATGTGTAATGCCCTCAGGGATCATCCAAGTTCTAGCATATGTGAAAATTTTCTCCCTTTTTAAGACTTCATAGCATTCCATTCTGTATATGTACCATCTTATTCTCATCCATTCTTCATTCATGAACAGTTGGTGGTGATGTAAAATAGGTTTGAGATTTTGATAGAGATTGAATTGAATCTGCAGACTGCTTTCTATATATTGACATCTTAATAGTAAATTTTCCAGTTCATGAACATGTGATGTATTCTATTTGTTCTGTCTTTTTTCATTTCTTTTAGTAATGCTTTTTACCTTTCATTTTAGAAGTCTTTCACATCCTTGGTTAATGCATAAGTATTTTGTTTTCAGGATGCTATTATAAGTGGAATTATTTTCATAATTTCCTTTTCAGATGATTCTGTTGACTTTTGTAACTTGCTGCTTCGATGAATTCATTTATTAGTTCTAAGGGCTTTTTTAGTGGAATCCTTAGAATTTTCTCTATGTAAGATCATAAGATCTGTGAACAGATAATTTTATTTCTTTCTAAGTTGGATGTCTTCTATTTCTTTGTCTTGACTCCTCCCTCTTAGAGCCATTGCATTTTATAACAAAAAGAGATCTTGAAAGTCAAAACCCTTGTCTCATAGGTCAGGAAATCCAGTGCTCATAACTAGCTAGTGGAGTCTTAATCAAATTTCTATTTTCTCCCATCCAAGTATTAACCAGGCTGGACCTTGCTTAGCTTTCAAGATCAGACAGGATCAGGCATGTTCAGGGTGGTATGCCTATAGAATAAATTTCTTTTTTCCGTTGTCTCTTTTGAAAAGTAGATGTGTCATCTCACTTGTGATTGTCCATCTGTTTCAGGTTGTCCTCAGTATTTATCTTAATGCTCTTATTTGTATAAAAGCAATACAATGAGAGTTATATTTTGTTTTATTTTATTTTTACTTCTGCAGTGCTCATGGGAATGGCCATCTTGTTTAGTGGACATGAAAGTGTGAGAGGAGATTAGTTGCCATATGCTACCATGGCTGCTGCTATTTACAATCATGCTGAGTAACTAGTAGTGCAGTTAAGTAAGCTCCAGTGTAATTAGAAATAATTCTGGAGATAAGTATGTTAACTACATTTTATTTGCAAGTTAAAACAGACCACGTATCTTGCAAAACAACCAGAGATTTAATGAACCTGAAATTGTAAAATTTTTTGCTATATTTAAATATTTTTTGTATTTGTTGAAATGGTATTTTGGTAGCACTCATTATAAAATGAAATTGAAGAATGGGGAATAAATCTTCAGAAAACAAAGTAATAGTGTATGTCTTTTTGAATTAAAAAAAAAAAAACACCTATAAAGGGTATGCCTTTTAGTAACAAAAACTGCTCTTGCAGGACCAGATCTTTAAATTTAATGAGTAGGTGCTTTTTTATGTGTTTAAGTGTACCTTGTGACCTCTTAGTACTTAGCTATTTCCCTTTTCTCCTTAGAAAGACCTCCTTGTGGACTTAGCCTTCTTTCATTTTCCTACGGTTGTTGCCTTTAAATTTTAGGAGTGTGATTGGTTATCAGATTTTTTTTCTTTTGTTCTTGAAATTTCTTTATCCAGTCTGTTCTAAACTACTTTGGTGGTCTGTTTTTTTGGAAGTAGAGAAATAAGTGCTGCCCTGCCACTTTGATTCTAAATGTCTTACAGAATACATTTTCTCACAGACCATTCCACTTTCTTACAGAATTGAATAATATCACAAAAATACTACTTAAAGGTTTTTAATATCTAAAATAAGCAATACTCTGGTTTCTCTTCAGATCATATAAATCTTGCACCTTTTACAAAAATAACCAAAAACCTAGTTGTTGCTTTCTACTTGAAAAACATTGAACATTTCTAAAAATATAAAAATAAATGAATATTTTTAAGTATCAGTGGAATTTGTATTTTAGGAGTAGTTCTTTTGTACATGTTTTAGGCTTTTATCAGAGATAGAACATTTACTTCCAAATTCTACTTTTTGGAATTTAAGCATAAAAATATTGAAGAAAACAATTTATAATGAGTATTTAAATAAGGCCATTTATATGTCTATCACATATCATTGATTTAACACTGTATGCTCACAAGAACTTTATGGAATTGGTTTGCTTCAAGCAAAAGTATTTAAAACAGAGTGTTTTTTAAGACCTCCAGACTCCTTTCTCTTCCTATTTTCCCCGTGTAGATTTTGTATACCTTAATGGTATGGAGATCATTGTTCATTATATGAGTACATGACAGCACTTCAAAAAGTTTGTAGAAAAATGGGATTAAAAGATAAGTTTATTTTGCTGCAGAAAAATTTTGAAATTCATGCATAATTTTTTTCACAATATGCATTTTCCAAAATAAATGTGTGTTTTAATTCCATTTTCCATGAACGTTTTGTAGTGCCCTCATGTAGTTGTCTCCAGAATTCATGCTGTTTGAGTGCTCAGTGCTGTGAAATTACCAAGTTTTAGTAAAATTACTCTTTACTTCTGCAAATACTTTGCTATTTAACTAGTTATGTATGGGTGCTTTGATTAAGCTGCTTAATATTTTACAAATAGACTTTATATTTGATATACCAGTAACTATCAATAAAATAATTTCTGGCTTATTCTTTTGTGGAAATATTGTATCCTTTTGAAATAAGGAAAAAAATATTACAGATACAGTAAAAAATGCTGTCTCGTCAAAACACAGTCCTCTGCTGCAAGTACATAGTACAAAAGACTATTATCATAAACTTTAATAAATTAGTAACTGGTATCATTATTGGTGATTAATCTTTATAGTGCTTTCTGGATGGAAATCTGTTTGTACTATGTTACATCAGATTTGTTTAGACCAAAAACTATATTTTTAATGTAAAAATGGCATCTAAAATCATACCAAAATAGTATAGCTGGTTCTCAGATTTTTATAGTTAAAAAAAGAGAAATTGAGCCAGGACTTATATACTGCTTTATCAGTTAAAACATATTTTTGTCTATGTTTCTTCTTTCAGCACTATGAAATAGATAAGGAGTGATTTCCTCCTTTTTATAGGAAATAGAACCTCAGAATTCTATTTGAAACACCTAATATCAAAAAGCAAGTCATGGCATCATGAGAGTTTTAAAGTCACTCTCCACAATGGCAGTTCCAAGAAAACCTAAGTATTTTTTCTAAAACAGACATTATAGCACACATTCTCTAAGAAAATAGGGAATTTTTCAGCACAATAAAATTCGAAATTAATTTTTAGAGAATCAAAAATAACTCAATACTTACATATAGATTTTTTAAAAAATTGAATCTTCCATTAAGGGTTTGGTCAGTGATACAATAAAATAGTATTGCTGTTATTTTAATAGAAATAAGCATATGTATTAATTTTTGGAAATTAAGTAAAGCATCCTGATTTTGAAAATATTGTCATTAAATAAATTGTTGATATACTTATTAGAAGTATAATATTTGAAGCAATCCATATTAATTCACATTAACTTATGTCTTTGTTTTTAATGAATAATTATATTAATTCACTAATTAATGTACTTTGTGTTTACGTTGTCTTCTTCATTAGACCAAGTAAGAGGCACACAAATAGCAATATTTTTGCATTTATTCCTTAATCCAATCAACAGTACATCCTTTATAGTCAAAACATCATTACAGGATTTATATCATGAAGGATTTGTTCCTTTATTGTATCTTCTTTTGATCTATATGATAAATTCCATGAAGATAAAGATGATTTATATAGGTGGCAGATTTTTTTATTTTTTAAGATTTTTATTTATTTATTTGAGTGGTAGAGTTACAGACAGTGAGAGGGAGAGACAGAGAGGAAAAGGTCTTCCTTCCATTGGTTCATTCCCCAAATGGCCACAACGGCCGGAGCTTCACCAATCTGAAACCAGGAGCCAGGAGCTTCTTCTGCGTCTCCCACATGGGTGCAGGGGCCCAAGGACTTGGGCCATCTTTTTTTTTTTTAAGTTTTATTTAATAAATATAAATTTCAAAAGTACAACTTTTGGATTATAGCTGCTTTTCCTCCCATAACCTCCCTCCCACCCGCAACCATCTCATCTCAAACTCCCTCTCCCATCCCATTCTTCATCAAGATTCATTTTCAATTATATTTATATTCGGAAGATCAACTTGGTATACACTAAGATTTTAACAGTTTGCACCCACACATATACACAAAGTATAAAGTACTGTTTGAGTAGTAGTTTTACCACTAATTTGCATAGTACAAGAAATTAAGGATTGAGATCCTACCATCTTTTACTGCTTTCCTAGGCTTAGCAGAGAGCTGGATTGGAAGAGGAGCAGCCAGGACTACAACCAGTGCCCATGTGGGATGCCGGCGTAGCAAGTGAAGGATTAACCTACTGCGCCACTGCGCCTGCCCCTAGATTGAAGATTCTTAACAATTATTTGAATTCCTGAAATCTAAAATGGCTACTAGTTGTCAAATGACACTAGACTTGCTTTGTCCTTAGTCATCCTCTTGAAAACATTCATTAGAATTCTTCTTCTAATTCTTTATTGAGATATTTTTATACCATAAGATGCACCTATTTTAAATGTTCATTTCTCATTTTCTTAGATGATTGTAGATATACATGGTATTGCAAGAAATTTTTTTTTTTGAATCATTTGTTCGTTTATTCATTAATATGTTGTCAAATTCAGTTTTCTATACACTATGTTTATTCCATTTTTGTACTATTAGATACATATATTTAAAAAAT
Source organism: Oryctolagus cuniculus (assembly GCF_051225735.1). Lineage (NCBI taxonomy): Eukaryota > Metazoa > Chordata > Mammalia > Lagomorpha > Leporidae > Oryctolagus > Oryctolagus cuniculus. The sequence continues at coordinate 56,918,145 of NC_142868.1, read as the reverse complement.
ATTTAACTTATTATTATGAAGAAATTAAATATTTTTGAATCACTTTATTATTTGCTAGCAACAAAACTGAAACAAGTCTCATCCAATTCAATAAACCCATTTAAATACCTTTGTTCAATGACAATGTCTCTGAATATCTAGTTTACACATTTCTATTCTACACAACACTGTTTTACCCTGTTACATGGTATACAGTTAAACATTTCCATAATAAACAAGTTTCTCTTTGATATTATTCAGAACAATTTCTTCACACTCCCCAGCAATCCAGCAATCACTCAAATATATTAAAAATGTATCCTCCTTTAAAAGGCACACACATTTACAGGTTCAAATCTTTATTGTTTTAAAATTGTTCAGATCTTTTACAATACAATATTTTGTTATTTAAATGACCTCTAAATGGTTAATATACAATGAATATCTTTTTCTGAAACTCAACCATGAAATATGATTTTACAGAGCGATCCCTTGTATAGTTTGCCTGTTTCCCTGATGGTATTTTCCAAAACTAGTATATTGTCACTGCCAGAATATAGATGTTGATACAATACACCTATCTCATCTAGATTTGTCAGATTTTATTTTTTACACAATATGCATGTAAATGTGTATGAAGTTCTATGCAGGTTCTTATATCCAACTCCTCAGTGCTCAGTTTTAATACCACAGGAATCCCTCCTGCTGCCCTTTTATAACTTCACTTACCTCTGTCCTAGCTGATGTGGACTATCTAATTATATGCATATTTGTCCTTTGTACATCTTCTCCCCTGAAATTTCTTTTGTTCCTGTTTTTTAATTGGATTGTTTGCTTTCCTGTTAACATTTTAAGAGTTGCTTATATGTTCTAGATACCAGTCCTTTGCAAGATAAGCGATTTGTGGGTTATTTTCTCTCAGTTGATTGTGTATACTTTCATCAACTAAATTTTTCATTTTGATGAAGTCTGTTTATTCAGTTTTTTATGTTTATAGATATTGCTTCTGAATTCCTTGCCTAGCCTTAGATCCTAAAGTTCCTTTTATGTATACTTCTAAAGTTCTCTAATTTTATATTTTAAATTTAAATTTATGAATTAATTTTTGTAAAAGCTGTCAGATTTTGATCAAGTTCACTTAATTTAATGTTTTATCAGTGTTTACCACTTATCCATCTATTGAATCAACAGATTTTTTTTTTTTTTTTTTTTGACAGGCAGAGTGGACAGTGAGAGAGAGACAGAGAGAAAGGTCTTCCTTCCTTTTGCCGTTGGTTCACCTTCCAATGGCCGCCGCGGTCGGCGCGCTGCGGCCGGAGCACTGCGCTGATCCGATGGCAGGAGCCAGGTGCTTCTCCTGGTCTCCCATGGGGTGCAGGGCCCAAGTACTTGGGCCATCCTCCACTGCACTCCCGGGCCACAGCAGAGAGCTGGCCTGGAAGAGGGGCAACCGGGACAGAATCCAGTGCCCCGACCGGGACTAGAACCCGGTGTGCCAGCGCCGCTAGGTGGAGGATTAGCCTATTGGGCCGTGGCGCCGGCCAGAGTCAACAGATATTTACAGAGCAATTTATATCTTCAAGCCACTGTGTTCAATATAAGATTTATTCATATAGCCTATTGATTGGGATCAGTTCCTCATATTACAGTTAATGGAGTTGATAAGTTGATAAGATCCAAAATACCCAATTATTTGGTATTATAATACCAAATAATAATAATTGGGTAAATATTATGCTGTAACTAAGAAATGCTTAATAATACTGATATTAGCAATTGATGCATTGATTTCAAAAGCCAAAGAAGTTGACGTGCTTTCCACAAAATACTTTAAATCAAATTATTGGGGATGTAAGTATATTACAAAAATCTCAATAGAAATTTCTTATTACTTTTTTTTAAGATTTATTTGAAACACAGTTACAGGGACAGAGGCAGAGAGAAAGAGAGGTCTTCCATCTGCTGGTTCATTCCTCAGATGGCCACAATGGCCAGAGCTGGGCTGATCTGAAGCCAGGAGCCTGGAGCTTCTTCAGGGTCTCCCACATGGGTTCAGGGGTCCAAGGACTTGAGTCATCTTCCACTGCTTTCCCAGGCACATTAACAGGGAGCTGGATCAAAAGTGGAGCAGCCAGGACTCAAAACAACTCCCATTTAGGATGCCAGCACTGCAGGTAACGGCTTTTCCCATTAAGCCACATTGAAGGCCCCTCTTATTAATTGACAAGTATGTTTTATGATAACTTCCAAAAGGACCTTTGACTTGTTGAATCTTCCCATGAAATTTTGGAGTTACTTCTAGAAACATGTCAGTAATGATTAAATATTATAATACAGCGATATTACTTAACTGCCAAAAGGTTATATCTATTATCACAGGCTGTTGACTAAATACTTGACCTTATTAGACAGTCTGTGGTTGTTGTTTTTTTTTTTTAAATCTGTCTGCTTGGATTATTTTTTTAAGATTTATTTATTTATTATTTGAAAGGCAGAAGCAGAGAGAGAGTGAAAGAGAGAGAGAGAGAAAAGAGAGAGAGAACCATCTGCTGGTTCACTCCCCAAATGGCTGCAACGCTAGATCTGGGCTGATCCAAAGCCAGGTGCCTACAGCTTCTGAGTCTCCCACATGGGTGCAGGGTCCCAAGGACTTGAGCCATCATCTACTGCTTTCCTAGGCCATAGCAAGGAGCTGGATTGGAAATGGAGTATCCGGGACTGGACCCAGCACCCATATGGGATGCTGGCCCTGCATGTGGCAACTTTACCTCTATGCCACAGCGACAGACTCCCAATCTGTGTCTTATATTTACAGTATAGCTATACAAGCCAAGTTAGCTTCAGCTTATTTTATATGATTACTCATTGTTATTTTTGTCTACTGGCAAAAATAAATGGCATACCTAAAAATTTGCAGGTCCTAAATAAATGAAATTTGGGACCATGATTGTGACTACTTAGATAATTAAATCCACAATAATCAGGTGTACCCTGAAATAGAAGAACCAAAATAAATAGTTAGCATTTAAAGGGAGCAGAAGAACAAATACTATTTCATTGTAAACTACTTACTATGGGTTAGATTCTCTGTTAGCCCTTCAAAGGATAAGCATTATTTGTTACTTAACTAATGAGAAAAGGAACTAGATCTAGATCTTACTTCACACCCAAGCCTGTGTGCTTTCTATGAGAACAATGCCTGAAAGAGCATCTGTGGCTGGAAGCCACAACAGAGATATAAGAGGTGACAGAGGTAAAAAGTTGAGACCCGGTGATGAAGAAACAAATGACTGTTGATTCTGTTCATGAACTCTGACAGTTCTGGGCTGTCAGAGTTTGGTGGTGAAGAATAAAAGCTTTGAACTCAGTTAGATCTGAGTTTGAATCCTAAATCTTCTATTAGATGGATATGTGATCTCAGTCAAGTTTGCTTAACTTCTCTGGACCACTCTTTTCTCAGCCAAAAGATTAAGATAACACATACCTATTAAGGTTGCTGTGTGGATTAAAAAGAGATACTGTATAAATATTATATGTTTAATATTATGAGCAAAAGGGAGGAACTCAGCCAGGAATTCCAGGGATTAAATCTCCACACACAACAAAGTGTTTAAGGGGTGTTTTTTTCTACTCTATTGAAAAAGAAATTCTCTGTCCTTTAAAATTAAAAATCCTTATGAAAAATGGCAAAAATGATTCTTTGAATACTTTGACATTTTGAATGATTTCCTACTACTCTTAGACAATAATGTTGAATTTTTAACTTCTTAATCTGTGTTATATGAGCCCTAGGGCAGTAATTCTTAACGCTGAGTGCCCAGACTCAAGCCAGAGCTTTTTCAAATTTACATATCTGAATTCCACAACCAGTAGACTTCTGATTACAGAAAGGTTGTACAATTAATAAAAAATGTTGCATAGCCTTCACCCAGATTCACCAATTTTTAACATTTAGCTGTATTGCTTCTGTCTGTAGAAACATAAATGTTGGGGGGCTGGCTCTGTGGTGCAGTAGGTTAATCCTCCGCCTGCAGCACCGGCATCCCTTATGGGCGCCGGTTCGAGTCCTGGATACTCCACTTCCTATCCAGATCTCTGTTATGGCCTGGGAAAGCAGTAGAAGATGGCCCAAGTGCTTGGACCCCTGCACCCGCATGGGAGACCAGGAAGAATCACGTGGCTCCAGGCTTTAGATCGGTGCAACGTTGCGGCCATCTGGGTTTCTCTCTGTCTCTCACTCTCACTGTCTGTAACTTTGCCTCTCCAATAAATAAATAAGATCTAAAGGAAAAAAACAAAAAAGAAACATAAATTTTGGGGCAGGCGCTATGGCATAGTAGGGGTAAAGCTGCGGCCTGCATCCTGTATGGTTGCTGGTTCGAGTCCCAGCTGCTCCACTTCCAATCCAGCTCTCTGCTGTGGCCTGGGAAAGCAGCAGAAGATGGCCCAAGTCCTTGGGCCTCTGCACCCAAGTGGGAGACCCAGAAGAAGCTACTGGGTCCTGCCTTCAGATCAGCTCACCTCTGGCCATTGTGGCCATTTGGTGACTGAAGCAACAGATGGAAGACCTCTGTCTCTTCACCTCTGCCTGTCTGTAACTCTGCCTTTCAAATAAATAAATCTTTTTTTAAAAAAATAAACATAAATGTTATAGGCTTTTCTGAACTATTTTAGCATAGGTTGCTAACATCATGCCTTAACACTTCAATGTGTAGTTCCTAAGGACAAGAATGTACTCTTATTAAAATCATTGTATAATTACCAAATATAGGAAATGTAACATTGTTGGTGATATGCTTACCCAGTCTTCAGCCCAAATATCTACTTTCTCAATTATCCTAATTTATCCTCTGATATAGCGACTTTTCCAGCACAGATCCTGTCCACATATTGCATTTAGATGTCATATTTTATATTTTGATCTCTTGGAATCTGGAACTGTTGATCAGTTGGCTTTCATAGCTTTGGAGAAAAAGTTATATTTTCTATAGGCTGCATTTAAGTTTCACTGATAATCCTTATCATTAAATTCAAGTTATGGATTTGGGGCTGGATTACTTCATAATTGATGTTGTGTCCTCAGTGTATCATGTCCAGAAGTACAAGAGATCCATTTGTCAATGGCCACAATGGCTGGATATGAGCCAATCTGTAGCAAGGAGCCAGGAGCTCTTCCAGGTCTCCCAGATAGGTACAGGGGTCCAAACACTTAGATTATCTTCTACTGGTTTCACAGGTGCATTAGCAGGGATCTAGATCAGAAGTGGAGCAGCCGGGACTTGAACCAGCTCCCATATGGGAATCCAGCATCACAGGCGGCAACTTAACCTACTATACCACAGCGTTGGGCCCTAAAAATTATTTTTCTAATTCCATTGTTACCCTATCTTTATTAGTTAACATTCCTTTTTCTAAAAAAAAAAAAAAAGATTTATTTACTTATTTGAAAGGCAGAGTGACAGAGAGATATAGGGAGAAAGAGACAGAGGGAGAGATCTTCTATCCTCTGGTTCACTTCCAAATGGCTATAACATTTAAAGCTGGCCCAGGCCCAAGCTAGGAGCCAAGGAACTCCATCTTGGTCTCCCATTTGGGTGGCTAGGGCCCAACTATTTGGGCCATCATCCACTGTTTTCCCAAGCACATTAGCAGGTAGATGGATGGGTAGTAGATCAGCTGAAAATCAAATCATCACTCCAATATGGGATATTGGTATCTCAAGCAGTGGCTTAACCCACTGTGCCACAGTGCTCTCCCAGCATTCTTCTCTTACAAAAGCTTTTCCTCCTCCTTTATTTATCTATTTATTGATAACTTTGAATTTTCTTTTTCATTTGTGTTAAAGGGAGAGGAAGAGAGAGAGAGAGAGAGACAAAGTCAAAGGTCTTCCATCTGCTAGTTCACTCCCCAAAGGCTCACAACAACCTGGGCTGGGCCAGGATGAAACCAGAAGCCCAGAACTCAATCTTAGAACCCAAGCAATTAAACCATCACTGCTGCTTCCCAGGATGTATATTTGCGGATAGCAGGAATTCGAAGCAGAACCAGGACTTGAACCCAGGCATTCCTAAAGGAGATGCAGATGTCTCAATGTGCCAATCACTTGCGTCAGAGAGGTTTCCTGATAGACACTAAACAAGTCAAAAGTGAACCAGAAAGATGTACTTTATTCATATGTATCAGAGCTTCAGAAGCTATCTACTACAAATTCAAAAAATATGTAATATGCAGAGTATAAAAGTTTATTTCCATTGAAATAATGATTAAAATTACTGTTTTTTACTGGAGAGTCATTGGATAAAATAGGAAAAATCAAACAAATAATTGTGTGTTTTACACACACTTTAATGATTGAACGTTGGATATTAGAGGCAGTAAAAAGTTGATTTATATATGTGTGCACCCTAAACGGCTGGTGGCTTTTGCTTTGGGGTGATTAGTTTGATAGACGTGCTGGGTGACTTATAAAAGTTAGGAAGGTGATAGAATGGAGTCTTTTCTCTAGGGTTATTCAGTTTCTTGAGAAGAATGTGCTACTTCATTGAGCCTGAGTGAGGGAAAGGATTTGGGTAGAAACGTCAACATTCTAGATGTGTGATATGTATGTATAGGGGCAGGAAGGGTGGGGGGAGTTGTAGTCTATTGTTCTATATACAAAAATTATTTCTCAAAAAAATAACAGGAATATTTTTACTGTAGTTGTATAGAAAAGGAAGCGTGACTCAGAAGTGTTACAATTCTGATTTTTTATTGCTCATTTTACATTGAATTTTTCTATTCCTTATTGAATGTTTTATAGACCAAAACCTCTTGAGGGTTCTACAAGGTACCTAAGCTTCTGCATACCTGTCTGCACTATTCCAGACTGCCCTTTTCTCTCAACCTGGCTTTGTTTGTACCCACTCCTTCTTCCACTATTGATGTTACAGATATATGTTGAAATCTCATAGGTACTCACCATCCTGTTTTATCTTTTAGGCTAACAGTTTCTACCTTTTTTATTCCTTTTCTGTCATTTTAATAGAAGGGAATAGCAATAAATATATATACGCTCCATCTCACAAGAGGCCAAGAGTTGAACATAAAAGATATTTTAGAAAGTGAGTCAGCAGCAGACTCATAGAATGGCGGATGTCCTAAATAGCACTCTGGCCTCAGAATCAGCCCTAAAGGCACTCGGATCTGGCTGAAAAGCCCATGAGAGTATTTCAGGCATGGAAAGCCAAGACACTCTGGCAAAAAGATCTCTGTGAGTGAGATCCCAGTGGAAAGAACAGGTCTTCAAAGAGGGAGGTGCCTTTCTCTGAAGGGAGGAGAGAACCTCCACTTTGACTATGACCGTGTCTAAACAAGATAAGAGTCGGAGAACTCAAGGGGCTTCCATAGCCTTGGAAACTCATAACTGGTGCATAGGGAGATTACTGATGCCATAAACAGGAGTGTCAATTGGTAAAGTCAACAACAGGAGTCACTGTGCACTTACTCCTCATGTAGGATCTCTGTCCTTAACGTGTTGTACACTGAGGCTTAATGCTATAACGAGTACTCAAACAGTATATTTCACTTTGTGTTTCTATGGGGGTGCAAACGACTGAAATCTTTACTTAATGTACACTAAACTGATCTTCTGTAAAAAAAAAAAAAAAAGAAAAAAGAAAGAAAGAAATTATCAATTCCCAACTTGACTCTCACTGGGATTAAACATGACAATAGGTCTGATCTGATTTCATCATCGTTTAAAAAAAATCATCTATTATTTTTCACTTTATGTTTCTGTGTGGGAGCAAACTGTTGAAATACTTACTTAAGGTATACTAAGCTGATCTGTATATTAAGATAATCGAAAATGAATCTTGATGTGAATGGAAGGGGAGAGGGAGTGGGAAAGGGGAGGGTTGTGGGTGGGAGGGACGGTATGGGGGGGGAAGCCATTGTAACCCATGAGTCGTACTTTGGAAATTTATATTCATTAAATAAAAGATAAAAAAATAAAAAATAAAAAAAATAAAAAATGAAAAAAAAAAAAAAAAAAAGAAAGTGAGTCAGAACATTATTTATTCTGATTACCTGTCCAACTGGTATCTGGCAAATGAAAAATTGTGTTAATGAGATGATACCCTACCGTTTATACTTACCCAGTCCTGGTTTAAAACATATTCCTAAAGCAATGCTAACTAGCATGAGTCAAAGTAATTTTAAAATTTAGAATATTAAAATTAAGCTATATATGGGGCCGGCACTGTGGCATAACGGGTAAAGCCTGCAGTGCCGGCATCCCATATGGTCACTGGTTTGAGTCCCAGCTGCTTCACTTCCAATCCAGCTCTCAACTGTGGCCTAGGAAAGCAGTAGAGGATGGCCCAAGTCCTTGGGGCCCTGCACCCAAGTGGGAGACCCAGAAGAGACTCCCAGTTCCTGGCTTCTGTTTGGCACAGCTCCAGCCCTTGCGGCCAATTGGGGAGTGAACCAGCAGATGGGAGACCTCTCTCTCTCTCTCTCTCTCTCTCTCTGTCTCTCTGTCTCTCTGTCTCTCTCTTTGCCTCTCCTTCTCTGTGTAACTCAGACTTTGAAATAAATAAATAAATCTTTAAAAAAAATTAAGCTATGTAATACCAAAGGAGTTTTTTTAGAAGAAAAAATACCATACAGGCACGTTAATTGTAACATAATTAAAATATTGTCGTGTAAGAGTACAACAGATCATTTGCTCTTTGCTGGATAAAAACATCTTTAGCTAAATCAAACTTTTTTCAATCTCATAGGTAGATATTTTACAATGATATTACTTTCAAATAAGTCTGTATTTTTCCTAAAACTGTGTTATTTTCCACTTATTTCATCCCATCTATTGTGCCATGGCAACATTCAGCCTTAGGAGCAGATAAGTTAAATTTGAAATGTAAAATATAATAATAAACCAAAATATGAAATTCTTATTATAAGATTAAATTCATAAAAATGTATTACTCAGCTGATTTTGACACATTCATACACAGTACCACTGAATATTCAAGGTCACTCAATTCATTGGCAATCCTCATTCAATTGCCATTAGTATTAGGCTTTGGAATCCACAGTTGTGCTTACATGAGTGTATTTGCAGGCAGTGCAAAGGCAAGCATGAATATTTTACCTTTAAACTAAATAAAAATGTAGTAACTCTGGACACCAGGAGTGTTACTTGAATACTGTATTAAAATGGTCAAATTAATGGTCAAGGATCCAGGAAAATAAAAATTCTTGAACCCTGTTTTTTCACCTATTTGGCCATTGTTCAGTTGGAACTTCATCCTATTTAAGAAGACACTCTAAGACCTGTTTTATTTTGTACTGATCATTCTCGGTAAAGTGTACATTTAAATTTAGTAAATTGTATCCAAATCTTTGGTTATAAGTATTGATTTTAGGGGCTGGCGCTGTGACGTAGCAGGTAAAGCCACCGCTGCCTGCAGTACCGCCATCCTATATGGGCACCAGCTAGCTGTTCCACTTCCAATTCAGCTCTCTGTTATAGCCTGGGAAAGCAGTAGAAGATGGCCCAAGTCCTTGGGCCCCTGCACGTGCATGGGAGACCCAGAGGATGCTCCTGGCTCCTGCCTTCAGATTGGCACAACTCCAGTCATTGTGACCTTCTGGAGAGTGAACTAGGAGATGGAAGACTCTCTCTCTCTCTGCCTCTCTTTCCCTTTCTATAACTGTGCCTTTCAAATAAATAAATCTTTAAGAAGAATGTATTAATTTTACAACCATTTTGACAAATGAGGAAAAAAATGATGTCCTAATTGCTTTCATTATTTCCCTCAATTTATTTTCTCAAAAACTTTAAATGTAATAAATTGAATTTAGAAGAAAAGATTGGATATTTCAGTAGCATACATTTACAGTTGAATCTCATTATTTTTATATTTTGGATTTGTGAGCTTGTCTGCTCACTTCAATGATCCAATCAATACCCCTGCCATGGCCAGCAACTCACTAGGCTAATCCTCCACCTGCGGCGCCAGCATACCTGGTTCTAGTCCCGGTCGCGGCGCCGGATTCTGTCCAGGTTGCTCTTCCAGTCCAGCTCTCTGCTGTGGCCCGGGAGTGCAGTGGAGGATGGCCCAAGTGCTTGGGCCCTGCACCCGCATGGGAGACCAGGAGAGGCACCTGGCTCCTGGCTTCGTATCAGCGCTGTGCGGCCATTGGAGGGTGAACCAACGGAAAAGGAAGACCTTTCTCTCTGTCTCTCTCTCTCTCACTGTCTAACTCTGCCTGTCAAAAAAAAAAAAAAAAAAAAAAAAAAAAATACCCCTGCCACTTTTCTAGCTGTTAGTGGCATACACAGAGCTGCAAAAAAACTGAGCTGTTCAAGGTACACATTCTCAGCTAAAGTTGAATATGGGGAGACTTTCCTTTTTATTTTAACTCTTGTATACAAGTGTCCTTTTCATGGCCTCTTGAGTGCCACATTTTTCACATTTTTGTGCTTTTTGTTGGTGATTCTGAAAATTAAGAAGGCCCCAAAGTGACAAGTGGTGTGCCTTACAGAGAACATAGATTTGTGAAATAATCTTCCTTCATGTATTACCGTGAGTGCTGTTGGCCATGAGTTCAATGTTAGTGAGTTAATAATACATATTAAAGTGTCTTCAAACAGAAATGCACATAAAACAAGGTTATGTATTAATTGGTTGTCAAAAACATTGTAACCAGGTGCTTATAAAAACTTAACCCTGTATTTTTCCTGTGATTCAGTATTAAATAATTAGTGTTTATAGCAACTTTATAGAACATATAATCTATGAATAAAAAGAATCAACTATATACATGAAAAGGACTAACTACACTCTTGTAAGAGTAATCTATTTTAGAAAGAATTCTCTACTTTCCTCAGTCTCTTTGGAGTGATTAATTCAGCAATAGTTTCATCTTGAAATCCATGTTTACACCAAAGCTAGTGATTTCAAATGCAAATATGTACTTTGTGTTTTAATTGGAAAATCTTTGCATATTCAGTTTAAATATTCACTGTGCAACTGATTTTTTATCAAATAATTACTATTAAGACAAATCTGAAGACTATATGTTGAAGTCAAGTTTTGATTGATTTTATCAGAACATGTGTTTTCAAGAATTGAAATTACGCAGGAACCCAATGTGAAACTGTATCATATTTTACATTTATTTCAGAGCCAGATGTTGAGAGCTACTAAAGGTAACACAAGGACTCATTTCACCACATAGCTATTGGAACTATTGTTGGGTATGTTGAAATCTTAAATTTTTGTGGACCATGATATTTTTATTTTTAGGATTACTTATTTATTTTTTGATTTGGTCATTGACATAAAAATTTACAAGGAAAAAATATAAACATGCACAAAACCTGAGAACTAAAGGAGGTAAAAAGTTGTGTACAAACCCTACCAAAGCCATACAAGTATGAACATGAACAAATAAGTTTATTTATCAGGCAGGACATCAGGATAGTCATCTATCATTAAATAAGTTTTATGAAAGTGCTGTCATTTTCATTTTATGAAAATGTGATTTTTGTCAAAACAAGGTAATAACTAACATGTATTGGTTATTACCCATGAAGTGAACTTCTCATGCATTATCTAATAAAACAAGATTTTAAGCTATAGAGACAGTTTTTCCATATTATAAATGAAGAAACTGAAGTTTAGCATAGATGAGTAATTCTCCCCACCAAAGCCCCTGTAATTACTAACATATTCAAGATTCAAACTCAAATCTGTCCAACCTCAAAGTCCACAATACTGTGTTCCTTCCATGCCTTGCATCATAACTTAACAAAATGGATGTCATGTCTTTTTGAAAGTTTTATTACTTATCTGACAGTTACACCATATTCCACGTTTCTGTTACTCTAAGAAATACTGGGAGTGTGGATAGAACATCATTGACAGCCCTTCCTTTTTCCAAATGCTGAGCTTATAATATTCGTCTTCTGAGAGTGATTTATCCTACTTTCTCTTTAAAGCATCACAAACTGCTTAAAAGAGAAAGGCAAGTCCCAAAGGGGCAATTTGCAGTCTGATTTAGCAGTAGGAGAATAGAAAATTAGATATATCTTAGTTTTCTTTGTCTGCACTATGTATACATAAGTACATAAGCCTCAACTTTCCACCATCCCCAGCTTTTTTTTTTTTTTTTTTTTTTTTTAAGAACCAGTTGCTGGCTTTACCTCTTTCTACCTGCTGGATGCTTTCTGAATCACATTATCCAGGGCTTAATTTAAGTGATCCTCATTAAAGTCCAGAACCTAGGGAAATCACCCTGAATTTTTGTTTCCTAGCAACAGCCCTGAGAGTAACACCAGCTGCTTAACTATATGCTGCTAGAAAAAAATGCTATAGGGAGATTCACAAAAATTGTTATTAAACACCTTATATCTTGTGCATTCAAATACCACATTTACCATATTGGATTAATTATCTTTAGTGATACAGATAAAAATAAGAATTTAAGTACTTGGAAGGACTAGATTAGTTCAGCAGTTAGTGTGATTACTAGGCATTTTCTTGCAAAGTCAAACAAATATCCATAATGAATTTTATGTCAAAATTGAGTCGTACTTGTTTTATAATGTTCCATTATGTAGTATAGCATTAAGCAATTTTAAAATTCCTCAGATTTTTGTTGGCATTCTCCTTTTTTTCTGTTAAGTATTTTTACTATTTCCATAGTTTTGCCTTTCCAGAATGTTACATAATTGTAATCACATTAATATGGAGTCTTTCAGATTGGCTTCTTTCACTTAATAACATGCACTGGAGTTTCCCCCCATGTCCTCTCATAGCTTAATAACTCATTTCTTTTTAGTGTAAGTAATATTCCATTGTATGGATATACCACAGTTCATGATGCATTCGCCTAATGAAGTATATTTTCTTTGCCCACAAGTTTTGGGAATTATAACTACTATTAATATTCATCTGTATTTTTTGTGAACCTATATTTTCAATTTACTTAAATAAATACCAAGGAATATAAATTCTGATTCATATGGTAAAAGTATGCTTAATTTTATAAGAAACTGATAAACTAGGAAGTGACTCATTTTGAATTCCTTCATCCTCATCAATACTTGGTATTGTAAGTGCTTGTGGAATACCTTTCCAATAAGTATGTACTGGTACCTCTCTGTTCTTACTCACAATTCCTTAATGGCTTAAGATGGTTAGCATTTTTCTTACGTTCATTTGCTATCTGTATACCTTCTTCCATGAGGTGTATATTCTATCTTTTGCCCATTTTATACATGTTTCATTTTTTTCTTATTGTTGAGATTTGAGAGTTCTTTGTGTGATTTGGATAGCAGTTATTCGTATATGTGTTTTGAAAAGATTTCCTTCTATTCTATGGCATGTCTTTTCATTTTCTTAATATTCTATATTTTTTAATAATTTACTTTTAATCCTCAACCTCCAGTTAAGGAATTGATCTCATTGTTGTGGTATGTGTAGTAAGCAGGGAAGGGTTATCTTTTGTGTCTTCCTTACAAAAGCAATTTTTTTTCCCACATTTAAAAATCATTGAGGCCAGCGCCGCAGCTCACTAATCCTCCGCCTTGCGGCGCCGGCACACCAGGTTCTAGTCCTGGTCAGGGCACCGCATTCTGTCCCGGTTGCCCCTCTTCCAAGGCCAGCTCTCTGCTGTGGCCAGGGAGTGCAGTGGAGGATGGCCCAAGTCTTTGGGCCCTGCACCCCATGGGAGACCAGGCTAAGTTCTTGGTTCCTGCCATCAGATCAGCTCGGTGCGCCGGCCACAGCACGCCGGCCGTGGCAGCCATTGGAGGGTGAACCAATGGCAAAGGAAGACCTTTCTCTCTGTCTCTCTCCCTCACTGGCCACTCTGCCTGTATAAAAAAAAAAAAAAAAAAAAAACCTAAAAATCATTGAAATACCCCTTCTCATTGTATTACCTCCTCTCTTCTTGCCACACTCCCACTCCACCCTGCCCCATTGCTTTCATAGCATAAGCTGCTTCAATTCCAAGCAGCTTAACATAAAGAGGAGTTATAAATTATCTTGGGCTTTGTTTCTATTTTGACCAACAATTGACTTAATATAGTAGCCATTGTACAGACAACAATTCAGTAAATGGGCATGTGGAGCACTCCTTTTTAAATATTTTTTTTTTAAGTGTGTGATGGGACCAGCGTTGTGGCATAGAGTAGAACTGCCACCTGCAGTTCCGGCATCACATGGGCACGGGTTCCTGTCCCAGCTGTTCCACTTCCGTTCCAGCTCCCTGCTAATGACTTGGGAAAAGCAGCAAGTGTTTGGGGTCCTGCCACCCGCATGGGAGATCCAGATGAAGCTCTTGGCTTCTGGCTTCTGCCTGGCCCAGGCCTTACCTTTGTGGCCTTTTGGGGAGTGAACCAGCTGGTAGATCTCTGTCTCTCCCCCTCTCTCTGTAACTTCGACTTTCAAAATAAATAAATCAATCTTAGAAAAAAAAAGTGTGACATTCTTTGAAGTTTTGCTCAATTTTATTTCCAGTACTTTTCAAAATTTCTGGTCACCACTTTTTTTTCTCTTTCTGGTTTTTTCACTTTCATTTTTGTTTATTATATTGTAAGCAGTTAATTAAGACAGACATTTAAAGTTCCTATTATGCTACAAATTTTGACTATTTTCATAACTTTCTGTGAAGAATCAGTATTTTTTCTAATTTGTTTAAATACAACAAGTGTTAGTAATCAACTTGAGTTAATAAAATGATATATTTTTAAAAGAGATCATTGAGGGGCCAGCCTGTGGCACAGTGGGTTAAAGCCCTGGTCTGCAATGCCAGCATCCCATATGGGCACTGATTCAAGTCCCAGCTGCTCCACTTCCAATCTAGCTCTCCGCTATATCCTCGGAAAGCAGTGGAGGATGGCCCAAGACCTTGGGCCCCTGCACCTGTGTGGGAGACCCAGCGGAAGCTCCTTGCTCCTGGCTTCAGACTGGCACAGCTTCAGCCGTTGTGGCCATCTGGGGAGTGAACCAGTGGATGAAAGACCTAACTCGGCCTCTACCTCTCTCTAGCTCTGCCTTTCAAGTAAATATCTTTAAAAAAGAAAAAAAAAAAATCATGGGAGTGCATGTATTTGTGTCATTTTAAAACTTACTGGTTTACTTTTTCTCAATGAATTTATTTCTTCAGGAAAAACTACTTATTCTAAAGCCAAAACCAAATAAGTCTAGGCCAGTTATTTTCTAAATATCTGTTTCTGGAGACTTCCAGTATGTATGGAAACTTCCAGTATGTGTAGTATATAAATGTAGAGCTGCTTTTGTTGGATGTCAAATGGAAGTGGGAAAGACAGGAACACACCTTCTTCTTGTGCCTCTTTTTCCAGGTACCTTTGAGGAACCAAATGGCTATGTAGACAAGAACTGGAAAATTAGTCTAAATTATGATGTTTAATTTAAAGCAACCACAAAACCAAATAGTCAGCTATTACTGAGCTATTTATCATGGAGTTGAAGGTGTCTAATTTATAAGGTTTCTGAATTAGACTTCAGGGCCTATGTTACATTTTATTACAGTCTACAACATAAGTGTAGACTGGCAAGAATTAAACTAAAAGCCTGTTTCACAGCTGTTATGCATCTGGGAGTTTGGTTAAAAGGGGCTAGCTTAGTTTAGCCTGAATTGTGATAAAAAGCAGGGTCTGGAGGCCTTTTAACTGAACTCCTGTGCTCTGATCAGAGCTGTATTTAATACAGGCCCATAAGTCCACATAGTTATAATTTGTAAGAGACTTTAGGATATCAGTAACTTTTAAATCTTACCATGTGAAAAATGATTATGTCACCTGTGGACTTTAGAAGTAGTAAGCAAGCTGGAATAAAGGAGATGATCAAGCCAAATGTTTCTAAAGCTACTCTAATTTTGTATTCACAGTGTTCTATTTTGGTGGTATATTACTGGTTTTAATAGGCTTTAATAAGGAATTTTAATTCTGATAAATGAATGCTTCATGTCAGATTTGTTATACCACTGGGAAAGATGGGTTACTTTTTTAATGCCACCCTTATTACATTCTGGCTTTTTCACAGGCTTGCAGATGGGTCAGGGGCTGTGGAGAGTGGCCAGAAACCAGCAGCTACAACAGGAAGGCTATAGTGAGCAAGGCTACCTCACCAGAGAGCAGAGCAGAAGAATGGCTGCAAGCAACATTTCTAACACCAGTCATCGTAAACAAGTCCAAGGAGGCATAGATATATATCATCTTTTGAAAGCAAGGAAATCTAAAGAACAGGAAGGATTCATTAATTTGGAAATGTTGCCTCCTGAACTAAGCTTTACCATCTTATCCTACCTGAATGCAACTGATCTCTGCTTAGCTTCATGTGTTTGGCAGGATCTTGCTAATGATGAGCTTCTCTGGCAAGGGTAAGTTAAACCCACCAATGTTTGATTCAGATATCTCTAAGCATAATTATGCTTTTTGTAATATAAGTATTATGAAATATGTTTAACTTGGGCTTGTGCTTTATGTTGCTAGAACCTAGAAAACTGAAAGTGTGATTTGACTTGTATAGTCAAATTTGATACTGGGAAAAGAAATACAATAATGGCTTTACAATTAGATGAGAGGTTACAAATAGTTATGTGTTGTTTTATTACAAATGAGAAATTGTTAGCTTATTCTAAAAATAAGACAAAGTTGTGAAGTGAGAAGTCACAGTCCAAAACTTGGATTCTTCACTCCCTGGTATAGTTTGTGCCTCCCATTAGTATCCCATTTGAAGAATCAGTGTAACTTAAAAATCAGTAGTCTTCAAATGCTATTTTCTTCGTTGGTAGCAAATTGAGTATTTTTACTTATTTGTTTATGTACTTATTTCTTTTATATATGTATTTTTACTTATTTATATATTTTATCAAAGGTGCCTGTCAGTATAAATTCTAACGTGAAAATCTTACCAACTTTTTGTTTCTCCAACCCACCATTTCATCAGTGACATATGTAAATAATAAGAAAGGAGATAAATAATCTACATTTTCAACTTAAACTAGATTATTTAGAAATTTTAGCAGCTATTACATCAGATTAAATTGAAACTACCAACATGTGGTTGAATAGAATGTGTTTTTTTGTTTGTTTTGTTTTTAAATTTTATTTGATATCAAATTTCATGCATTTCATATATATAGATTTAGGTAAATAGAATGTTTTATTGAGCGTAAATTATTAGTCCTTAGATAGTATCACATACCTATATAAAATTATGAGTATGTGAATTCTTTTTTTTTTTTTTGAGTCATGAAAATGTTACCAAACCTAAAGGAATCATTGGGTAATATCACTGAATTATAGTATAAATTAGCTTGATCACTTCTCAGTGGCTAAACATAACAATTATTAGTATCATTTTGTTATTCTTCAGTTACTTCTTATAGTGAAGATACTGTGAGAAGAAATGGTATTAATTAGTGTATGAAATAAGTTTTTTATCAAAGGAGCATAAGAAGAAATGAAAGTACTTTAAATCTGACTCATTTCTTTATAGTCTCTTTTTCTACATTTTGATAGGCACCACCAGCTTAATTTGTCTTAATATATTTGAACTTGAAAAAATATTTACATCTAAACTTCTCTGTGCTCATTCAGAATGTATTCTCACTTGAGGCTTAAATCTAGATTGTTTATCTCTGAAAGAAATGCTTCCTTTATTGTTTGCATAATTATGCCCATTTTTATGATACTTGGAATTTTTTCTTAATGTTAAATTGCTTATACTTGAAATTAAATGCTGGCTGGATTTTTATTTAATAATTTTAAGTGTGTTGAATACTTACTGATATTGGGAGATTATGGCTTTCACAGCTATAGCTTAGTGATGTAACTGAAGACTTCTGAAATACTAATTTCCTAGAAAATTCATTACAGTTGCCACTTTAGAATCAGTTATTCATTTGGTTGATAAAAAAATTCAAGAGTATAAATTAACTATTGAAAGGGTAATCTCATAAAATTAGATATTTCAGCTACCTCTCCTCACACATTTTGATGTGATAGACTGTTCTTTTTTCCTGTGCTCTGTGTGTGCGCGTGCTCTTGCTCAAGGCCGGCAGAGTAAAAACAGAGAGAGTGCCTATCCACTGGTTCATTGCCCATATGCCAGCAGTGGCTAGGATGGAGCCTGGGAGCCAGGAACTGAATCTAGGTCTCCCACAGGGTAGCAGGAACACATCATTGGACCATCATTGGACCATCATTGTTGCCTCCCAAGGTCTGCATTAGCAGGAAGCTGGAATCAGGAACCAGAGTGGGGTATTAAACGTGAATCCTCTGATGTGTGCCTGCCCCTGAAGTAGAATCTTAAAAATAGCTTTCCTTAATATCATAGCTTTTGATGTATGTATTGCAGTCATGGCATTTGAATTTCTGATTCTGTTGTTTTTTTTAAAGATTTATTTTAATTTTGTGTTGTTAATATATGTACTGTGAAAAAGATTGACCCCCCCCACCCAGAAAATCTTTTTTTCCACAATTTAGTTTTATTTCACAATACTTAATAAATCCCATTTAGCTTCTTGATAAAAATTGTTAGCTCTGGAGTAAAAGTCATTCATTGTGTTCAAATCCTGCCTCTATCAGGCAACTTTGTTGTCTCTGTGTTTCTTAGCTGTAGCACCAACATCAGAGAATTATTGAAGATGAAGCAGGTTAATGCAATTAAAATAGTTAAAATAATACCTATAATCTAGTAACTGTTAGTTTTTATTCCTGTTGCTACTAACTTTATATGGCAGCATCCATGATATATATATGCAGTCCTCTGTTGACCTGATTGAGATAGGTATTAGTTACGTTATATAAGTGAGGAGTGCAAAATTTTAATGGGAACACATAATAAATATGTCATCATGTTTAATCTTTGTAACCATTAATTAGACGCTATCAAAATTGCTAGATTTAAGGCATCTATAATACTCCAGTGCAAAAAACAAGTACAAAATAAAAATTTTAAACTTTAGAGCTATAAAATCCACTTTTATGTCATTTCAGATTACTGTTTTATCATGTGTATGAATATTGAATTTAGAAAATGAAAGCTAGTAATGTTTTCCTGTCTCATTGTTTTTCATTTTTACAGGTTGTGCAAATCCACTTGGGGTCACTGTTCCATATACAATAAGAACCCACCTCTAGGATTTTCTTTTAGAAAACTATATATGCAGCTGGATGAAGGTAGTCTCACCTTTAATGCCAACCCAGATGAGGTAAGTGAAGAATTTAAATTTTTTTTCTCATGTAGATGTTATTACTATCTTACTACAGATTTCCAACATAATAAACTTACAGGTAAAAATACCAAACCATTGAAAATACCTTTTCAATTGCTGAAAAGCCCAATATATTTTAAGTTATTGCTAGTATGACGAAGTCATTTTTCTCAGCCTTACTATGGCATAGTCTAATCTTTTCACCTTCTCACTTTGTGTAGCAGCTTCCATAACATAAATGCAGTTGTCTACTGACCTGATTGAGATTTATACAAAACCATCATGGGTAGAGAACATAAAATTTTGATGGAAACCCAGAATATGTTCATTAAATTTTTTCTGCAGTACTTTCTTACTATTTATTGTTTCTGTTCAGCAGTGATATTTATTTGTCAGAGATAATCACAAAGACTATCATTGTACCTTCTGACACATCAAAATATTATCTTTTAATAATGCCCTTAACAATGTAAATTCCATGTGGACATGGAAACTAGTTTTAAATTCTGTTGTAAAACTGAATGTGTGTTATTTGATTCTTAACATAATATGGGAAAATGATCAAAATGGACTTTTTTCTATTCTCATTTTAATGTATCCTGGAAAAGTTCAGATTTTCAGAAGTGTTTAAATATCTATTAACATTATTCTTAGAAACCTAAGTGCAAATCATACAACATTCAAAGGTACTCTTTCTTAGTCTATTATTTTCTGTGATAAAATTTCAGTGGCAGGATAATTTTAATTAATTTTTAGAAACTAATCCTTTTTATTTTTTATAGATGTATTAAGGAATGTCTATATCATATAGCTAAATTATTTTTAATTATCTTAACTTTTGTTATAATTCAGGAAATGTCTCTCCCATTAGAGTATTTGCATCTTAAGCAGAAATATTGATTTTATAAAATGCATTAATACCAATGATTTATTTTTAAAATTGCTGTTCACTTTTTATTTTACATAAATAAAAATGAAATACCATTACAAAATATTGCTGATATACACACTTCTTAACAGTTAATGCTTATCCCTACAAATATGAGAATAAGTATTATAAAGCCTAATACATAAATTCAAGAGATTTTTATCTGTACTCACCCTGCTATGCAATAGAACACCAGAACTTCTTACTCCTATGGAACCCTAACTTAGTATCCATTAATCTACCCTTCCTCTTTCAGTGAGTAGGAATCTGATTCTCATAATGAAATTAGAATGACTTGTAAGAGGTTAACATTCAAATTATACATTTGGAAAAAATATACAATTTTCAGAATCTAATGCTCTTTCTTTAGATCGAAAGGTAAATGAATGGATTAAAGTCATCAATTTAGGTTTTGTTACCTATCCACTTCCAAATTCAATGAATGGCCTGGTTTCGGAGACTTCATTATTCTGAATTCTTTATTACTTGCTGCTAATTGACAAACATTATAATAAGATACATATTTTGCATCAGACTGTTGATATAACTGAATGATGATGACTGGAGAAGAACTGGGACAGAATAGAGCACAGTATTTGACTCTGTATGTAAGAATCAGGAAAGGCAGCTGTTTGTAAGCTCCAGTCTTACTGTGCCCAATTTATCAAGACGTATTGACCCATCATAAATTATACTGGTAATGACTAAAGCAGTCATCTTCAATTCATCTGCTTTGGAAATGTTACATTCTAAAAAAAAATATAACTTGGTAAGTATTAAATTATACATTTACAAAATCAAAAAAATTGGTAACTGCAGATGTTGGTTGTGGTAAGTAGTCTTTCCTTGTTAAAGTACCAGTTTTTAAAACCAATTATAAAATCTCTTTTCTTATCCAAAAACATAAACACATGTAGATATAAGTCCTTATATCCTAGAATATGATACAGATAGTTTTAAATACATAAATTAGAGAAACTAGATATAAAAATGTTTCATCTTTATAGCTACATATGTTAGACTATAGACTTCTTGCTTAAACGTCTAGAATGTTTGGAAGACAGAGGCAGAGAAAAAGAAGTATAATTCAAGTCTTTTTCCTGATATCACTAAGAAAATTCAATTCTTAAGTCAAATGCTTGCTTGCTAAGAAAGAGGATTGGAGTTATTAACAGAAGTGAGATTTTTAGATCTTCAGATTTTACTTATCCATCCTACCTTCCATTGTTATTGAGAGTTGGCTGTATTTTTTTTGCTCACTGGCCTTATTTAAACATATTCTGGAGCATCCTAGGAGTATTGTTTCACCATTCTGAAAGAGCCAGAAAGCACTGCCAAGAGGCATAGAGCTGAACCACACAAAGTGTCTTGTGGTTCTAAAATTCTGATTCTATGCTTTTATAAATATCAGTTGCTTGGCAAGTATTACCTAATAGCAAAATAGAATTTTGTCTTTACCAGAATGCACTTGGAATATAAATAGGCTCTCTTCCCCCTCCCCCCAAAAAAGGACACTGAAATACATTTAACAGTTTTGGAATTATTTTTATGACTATATACTTTCTTTTATTGACTAACATAAATAATCTCAATTTGGTTTGCTTACCAAGTCAATTCTTATATTGAAATCATGTTAGTGAAAGAGTTCTAGTAGATGGTCTTACATAAAAATTATCTGTATTGAGTCATACTTTAGCCAGGTCATTAGAATGACTCTTTCCAAGTTTTTGAGTACTAGAAATAAGGGAGTACTTTTTTAGAAGTTGATTTTCCCCCCACTCACTGGAGCACATCAAACATTATTTTGGGTTCATTTAACTTCAAGCAGTAAAATAGTTTGGATGAAATGTTTAAATGTAAGTGGTGTTTGTTACAGATGCCTAAGATGTATATAATTGCTCAGTATTATAAAAAGTGTACTTTCCCATAATTTCTAGTTTTGTACTTAACATTTTAATAGCAAACATCATTAAAATATTATAAAAATAAGAATACTTACAGCCACAGGGAACAAGATTCTCCAAAGGACACCGTTCATGTCACGGATATGGGTAACCAAACTTCACAGCAACTGCTGGCAGTGGCTTATGGGGTGGGGGAGAACATCTGCACAGTTTGTGGTACGATTACCAGCACGCTATTGTTATATGCATGACATTGTGATTTCAGCTGTATGTAACGTCTTGACCTTGTGCATGAGCTTGTGTATTTTGTGGAAGGTGACTACAGTGTAGTAAAGGAATGTGCTGAAAATCATCTGTTTACATTAAGTTGTATTTCCTCTGCATGTACAATTTGTGTGTGTCAATTTTATGCTACTAGCAATAATACAATAAAGTAATTTTACTTACCAATGAGTAAGCTCTATTCCTTATCTGTGTTTTGAATTAAACCATTTTCTTGATATAATAATTAAATTTAGAGTTCCAAAAATTGGTAGTGAACATGGTTTAATTTCATTATATTATAGGCTTATTTTTGATTGTATAAATGTGCTTTTAAGCAGGTGTTGTTTTTTTAGTATCTTCATTGGGGTCAGATAAAAAACAATTGGGATTTTTTTAAATATGTAGGCATAATTTTTCTTCTTTTCATACAGAAACACCCAAATATGTTTTGCTAGATTGATCTTTGGTAGAAATTGATTATGCAAAATGTTTTGAATTTGACCTATACAAACTGCTTGTTTATTTGAGAGAGAAGGAGGGAAAATAGTAGGAAGAAAGAGATAATGACAGATTGTTAGAGAAAAGAGCACTCCCATGCTCTGGTTCACTCTCTAGTTGCCTATCATGGCTAGAACTGAACCAGGCCAAACTGGGAACTCAATACAGGTCTCCCAGAAGAATGTCAGGGACCCAACTACTTAAGCCATCACTTCCTCCCTAGGCCTGCATTAGCAGACTGGAGTGAGGAACTAGAGCTGGGTATCAAACCCTGGTTCTCTGTCTTGGCGCATGGGTTATCTTAACCAGCACCACA
Source organism: Oryctolagus cuniculus (assembly GCF_051225735.1). NCBI lineage: Eukaryota > Metazoa > Chordata > Mammalia > Lagomorpha > Leporidae > Oryctolagus > Oryctolagus cuniculus. The sequence continues at coordinate 56,895,017 of NC_142868.1, read as the reverse complement.
TCACCTCTACACACAATTGTTAGATGAAAATGCATGATTTTGGACCAGCTTTAGTGTAAACAAGAAATTTCTAACAACTAGCCAGTATAGAAAGCATCTCAGGAGTTTATGTTCACTTTTTTTATTAATAGTATCAAGTATTGATTTTTACTGAATTTTTTACTTTAGTATACAGCAACAAAATGTTCATTACTGGTACTACACAGCATAACAGTATTGATTATCGTATATGCTTATTTATAGTATTTTTCAAAGCATTTATAATATAATTTTTCAAAAACTTTTATTAATTTTGGGCCTGTATTATCATAATGGGTTAAACCACTGAGACTGCAGCATCCCATATAAGTGCCAGTTCAAGTTCCAGCTGCTCCACTTCCCATCCAGCTACCTGTTAATGACCTGGGAAAAGCAACAGAAGTTGGTCCAAGTGCTTGGGCTTCTGCACCCACAAGGGAGACCTGGATAAAGCTCCTGGATTCTGGCTTTAGCCTGGCCCAGCCCTGTCCATTGGGGCCATTTGGAGAGTGAACCAGTGGATGGAAGATCTCTCGGACTTTCAAATAAGTAAAATCTGAAAAAAAGAAAAAAGAGAAATAAGGTTTTTTTATTAAAAAAAACTTTTGTTCATTGATGCACGTTGCCAATTTCTAACAAAGGATGTTGTATACAGTATTACCCAAATGTATTTGACACTGTGTGTGTCCCCCTCCCATCTCTTTTTTTCGGAAAGGACCATTACAGATACCACATTTTAGAGATATAATAGTGTCGATTATAATCTTAACTGTATATAAACAGGTATGTTAGAATGATTAGAATGCTCTGCTTTTCATTTGCAAATTTCTGATGTAGCCTCTCTTCTGAAAGTCTGTAGGTATGTAATTACTTTGAATTACTTTGTTTTCTTTTCTTTGGTCTGTTAGCACTTGTTACAAAAAAAAAAAAAAAAAAAAAAAAAAAACTGAGAGTTGAATTGAGTCTGCACAGACTGAAAAGAATTTTCCATGTTTTGTATTTTGACTGCCATTTAATTTGTTAAGAAAAATGTTCTCTTAAGAATAGGACAGTGAAAGTGAAAACAATACTGAATTCAAATATCTGTAGATATTGGTCTGTCTATGCCAAAAAATTTGGACCTAATAGAGCTTGTATCATTATCTTTAGTATCTCATTTTGCGCACTGTTAACTCTTAGTGTCTCTTGCACTATGGGAGCATTCTCAGTGAAGGATGACAGGCCACTAAGATGCTTTTTATTTTGGAAAATATACTGTCTTTTGAGGTTTTATCCATAGTTCTATAGGTCTAAAAATTTATCTTTCTACTGAAAGTAGATCAGTCTCAGAAATAAACCTGTGTATGGGCAGTAGAATGTGAACCAGGTTGACAGATACATTCTTAGAACAATGCCTGATAGCATAAAGAAGAAGATAGATTCAAATTCTTATTTTTTGGCTATGACAGAAACTAAATCTATTGGCTATGATAGAAACTAAATCTATTAGGAATAATTGAGTTCTCAGTGCTCTTTACTATTCTGTTGCACTCAGTCAGTTCCACATTTTGGGGGCTGCTGCTTGGAATACCCAATTCCCCCCTTTATAAATCAGCTACAGGACTACCAGCTGTCATTTTACAGCTATGAGAGGTTTAGCAGCGTATTGAGAATAGTATATTGGAAAGAAAATACTGGGTCTGCGATAACATAGGACTAACCATCCTGGAGCTATATTAATTTGGAACTCATTATACAAGATATTTTTTTAAAGTGAATTTATCTCCTTGTTTTGAATTGGGGTTTCTTTTGTTTACAATCAAAGCCATGTTGATGTCGTCTTATTATCATTATTACAACTCAAACACATCCTGAATGCAAAATATTTTAAATAAATATTGTTAATCCTTATTAGCAAATCAATTAGTTCATCTTCAGATTTGCTGATGAGAATTTAATCAGAGTAGAAGGAGCTAATAGAGAATAATTGAATGCAGCTTAACTAACTTCTCCCTGTATGAGAATTATTTGCCCATTGGGGCTAAAATGTTCAAGTTCTTTGGCAAAGCCCTTTCCCTTGATCAGCATTAGAGTCAAAGTACAAATTTGTACCATCCTCTGTCTAAACAAATCAATACCGTCAACCAGCTAGTTCCTACTAGACAAGTCATGCTAAACCGTTCACTTTTTTAGGGCACTATGGTATGTGTGGATTTGTATATAGATATGTGTGTATCATATTTCTTTTTATTCTGATCTATCAGGTGATTATATGGTTAAGAAGGCAACTCTATCCTGTGTCTGTTAGGTAAATTTTATTTTGCACCTTTCCCTAACAGTCTTCCATTATGGCAGTCCACCTCCTCCCTTGTCTCCAGGACTCATTCAGACACTAGATGTTGAATCAGTCCACAGAAGGAGTTTGTACAATCAGAGTAAAACTCTTGGAAACTTCAGAATGAAATATATTTCCTAGACCATTTTCTAATCATAATCTAATTGAGAAAACGAGATTTAGACCCTGCAGTATTCCATAGCATATTCATCAGTCACACCACTTAATACATTTTGATCTTGTTTTCCTAAATATTTTTAAATTGCAAATTATAAATTTGAAATGCTAAAATGAACAAGGCATTTTTATTTGAATTTTACTTTTTTGTCAATTAAATAAATGTACCTTGAGATTTTTATAATGTTGCTTTGAGTATTTTTAGTACATTTCAGAGAAAAATGTTTTCCTTTTATTAAATTGTTGTGTCCTATGTGACCACCTTGATACTTCCAAAATTTTTTCCTGTGTCTGATATGACCACAGTTTCCAGGAAACTTGGTGTCACTTTATAGATTTAAGGTCTCAGCTCTAATGTCTCTTCTACATGTCTTCCCTACATTTAGCAGTTTTACCAATGACAATAGAAGTCATTCCAAAATATGAGGGCTTTATCAGAAATTTGAGAAACAATATTTCCTTAATTCTTGGATTCCACCAATTGTAAGGCATCCATCAACTTAATTGCAGCTACTGAAATATGGGAATGTGAAGGAAACACTACATTTTGAAACTACCTATCATGTACATTTATCCATAAGATTAAATAACCATTCGCTCTTTCATATTATAAGCTTTTTCAAAATAAAAGCATCATTATAATCCAATTGTTAACATTTTTGTGACCACTTTTGGCCATTAGCAGTTAAAAATGGCATCAGAGTGATACGCTGCTTTTGATGGTTTGGGTTGGTGACTCCAACTTTTGGGAATGTGTAATTTGAGACATTTCAAGATATGTTCTGGTTTTATCTACCCTTCATATTGGTCCAGTTTACAGATTTTTGATGGAGGATGACTTTACATTATTTTCCTCTTTTGCCTTCTAGTTGAATTATATAATCTGTAAAAATTTACAACTTGTCTTAAAAGCCAGCTGTAAGCTTTGTAGACATAGATTCAACTATTCATCCACATATAAATAGTTACTTACCAGTTATGTGACTGACTTTAGGCAAATTATTTAGCCTCCCTATGCTTCAATTTTCCCATCTGTAATTTTGGGACAATAATAGTATCTAGACATATAATAACAATAATAGTATCTAGTTTTTTGAAGATTAAACATGTTCAGTGTTAATGCCTGTAAATGTTCATCAAAATGTAGCTATATAATGACTTAAAATACACAGAGCCAGGGACTACTCTAGGCCCTTTGGTTCTTCTCCTTGAACTTCGAATTCCAACAGATAATTATTTGGCATCTGAGTAATAGTTCTTTATGAAATATATACCAGTCACAACATCTAAAAGTTTTGTTGTACCCTTTATCTCTAAGTATGTTTTCTAACATGTGCCAGCAGTCTTTTGCATACACAGTAACACCTTATTTCAATGGTAATGCTTAGCTTCATCTTTTTTTAATACATCTTAAAAATAATTAGGAGTCCAAAATCATATTTAAATTAGAATATGTATCTTGGCTAAAATGGAAGTAGGATAAACCTATCTTTCATTACAGAAATAAATACACACATGTACCAGCAAATCCCAAATTGCTTCTCTTGTCTATTTTAAGGACTTTTTTGTAATGTTATGTATGTTAAAATCATTTCAGAGCTATTAAAATTGTTCATAAATGTACCTATTAGAATCTAAGTAATGTGATAAAACTATAACATTCATTTATTAGTTATTTAAATAGTTTATATGGTATATGGCAAATGCAGTATTTGTGTGTGGTTTTTGTAAAGCAAGAATTCTAAATTAGCTAATATCAATGTTTAGATCTGTTGTTTTCTCATCACTTTGAATGTTATTAATCATACCTTAACCTAATGGAGTTTTATTTCCATGTTTTTATTAGGACACTGCTTTTTAACAACAGGTTAGAAATAGAAAAGGATTTTCTAAGAAACCTGCTTCAGCTACCAGAAACTTTTTCAATAATAATTAGAATAATTAATGCTATATTTAGTTGTAAGTAGTAATTTGTCATTTAAGAAGTATTTTCATATCATCTTATTGATCCATCCTATTGCAGTGTATCTGTGGGAGATACTAGATACAGAGATGTGAGCCTTTTGCTTTGCTTTTTTTTTTTTAAGTTTATTTATTTATTTAAAAGAAAGAGAGAGAGAGAGACAGAAAGAGAGAGATCATCCATCCATTGGTTCACTCCCCAAATGCCCACAACAGCTAAGGTGAGGCCAGGCTAAAGTCAGGAACCAGGAATTTCATACAGGCCTACCATGTGGATGACAGGAACTCAAGTACTTGGGTCATTATATGCTGCCTCCCAGGCACTTTAGCAGGAAACTGGATTATACATGTGGAGTAGCTGGGACTCAAAAAGGAATCTCTGACATTGAATGTGGGCTTCCCAAGTAGCAGTTTAACCTATCCTGATACAGCTCTTTTTTCTGTTTGAGGCTATTAGAACTAATTAATAGAGGCTGTTATTATTTAAAATTTTCAATAATGAGATCCATTGTGATTTTGTCTGTGTCTTTACTAATTCTTGAAAAACAAGGAGAAAGATCTGTCATACCTCTCCTCCATTTTCCCTGGACTCCATTGAATAGAGTTTTCCATTTTCATTTAGTTTTTCTTCAACTGTCCTTCCTTTGTGTAAGATTTCCTATTGATATCTTTTATCAGCAAATAGTTTATGGTGTATATGTGACTGTTCTTAATAATTTCTCAGCATTTTGACCTTTAATCTGCTGAAGTCCTCCATAAATTTTGCTGAGAAGCTGAAATCCTTGCCAATAGAAACAACAGCCATAAACTGATTTGCTTCCATATCAAATACTCTAAACCAAACAATGTGACTCTTCATCATGCTTCATATGAAATATAATGTTATATTGTTATGATTCATTTCAGTAACTCTGTCAGAGAGCATTAGCTACAGGATATTGACACTGTCTTATCTGTTCACATTTCTTCCATATAAGAATGAACAATTTATACTCTATTTTTCCTAGGGAAGAAAGTAAACTGAAATCTGCAGTTTAGATTTCCAGTTGAACTGGAAATCAAAATTGTCTTTACATTAATTTCCCAGTTTTCATTACCCTCTTTCCTCTAGTCTTCCATTAGATAGCCTAGTTATGGGTTTGTCAGTAAGAGGAAACCTAGTTACTAATAAAGAATAATCTTTCTACATCAATATTAAAAACCTGAGACCAGATCTTACTTTATTCTTTGAATCCAGCAACTAGATTATTAATAACAGTTATAATATGTATAAACACCTTAACTGATAATTAATAGAAGTATAAGGAAGTATTCAGGTCTCTCCCTCTGAATTTTTGATAATTTCATCTGTGAAATAAGCTAACAATAGACATATTAATAAAGAAAAAAGCATACAAATATATTGACCTGCAGAAACATAGGGGCCATACACAAAACATGAGACCTGAAGAAAATAGCAGATGGTTGAAACTGAAATATCACGATGAGCTACAGAATGAAATGGGGACGTGAGACTGCTGTGGGATATGTGGTTTTGCCAATTACAGAAGGGTGAGGGAAAGCAAATCCATTGAACAAAGGTTGTATTTTGAAGATGAAGTCTCTCTTGTAGCCATCATCATATGACCACCTGTGATAATCTGTCTGGCCCAGTTTCTTCTTACTCTAGAAAGATCTTTCCTAGGCAAATGGGGAATATCAGATAGAACTAAGCTACTGCCAGCATCTGCTGTTTACTAATTTATAGAGACATAAATTTCTTTTTACAAAAAGGCAGGTTTTTTGGAGCCATTCTACATCTGCAGCCCCTCTGAATAGCAATCTGGAATTACAGGGATAATCTTTTTTGATCTCTCTCAAAAGTAGTGTGTAACACTTCTGGATTAGGTGATAAATGTCAGCATTAAAAATAGGGGAGGGGCATGAATATGCCCAGAAATGAGAAAGCATTACAGCAGTTAGAAGAATGAAATAAAATAACAAAATAAAAACATAGACATATAGATTTATATTTTATCACTAGTAAATATTATGCATTTATTTTCCTGCAACCAAAAAACAAGGCATTGCTTTTTTATTTAAGAATAAGCAACCCTAGATATATTATGCTCAGTTATTCAAATTCTGTAGAGTTTTTTTTTTTCCTTTAACTATGGAGTACATGTCCTGATTAAATGAGAGAGAACTGTTAGACTGAACAAAATTAATAGATTTTTCCATTTACTTTAGCAGTCTGAAAGCACTGTAGAAAAGAAGAAATAATATCAAAGCACACATCTTTACCACTGCTGCTATTTTTCAAATAAGACAATGGGAATATTTCCATTTGACCTGCAGAGAGCTACCTTATGATGTAGCAGTTATTTTTATTATCTAAAAAGTAAAGTTTTCATAACATTATATCTTCATTTTTACATTACTTTTAAAGTGAAAATGTTACCTATCAAATTAAGTTTCATTGGTTCATTCTACTGTAGTTAAAATATATACATGGTAGTAATATCAGTTCCCATATTGAATGAAAAGTAAGAAATTAAGATTGAACTTATTTGTTTTATATATATTTACTGCTAAAATTTAAGGATTGTTAATTTTGAAAATCTTAAATGTCCTTTAAAAAATAAAATTGAGGTATCAGTTGAGATACCGTATGGGGTGCCCACACCCATATTAGAATGCCTGGGTTTGCTCACAGCTCTACTCCCCAGTCCAGCTTTCTCCTGGTGTTTGCCCTGGGATAGTGGATGATGGCTCCAGTAGTTGAGTCCCTAAAACCTGCAAGGGGAACTTGGATTGAGTTCCTATGTGCTAGCTTCAACAGGCATTTGAGGAGCGAACCAGCAGATGGGAGATCAATTCCCCCCTCCCCTACTGCCTTTTAAATAAATAAAATCTTAATTTTAAAACAGCAACAATAATAAATATAGTATCCAGTTTGATTTCTATTATATAATACACTAAAGATAGATTTATATTATGGTACTGGACTTTACATAGTATATAAGAACAAAATTGAAAAAAAAAAAAAAGCTAAATCAATTTTCCCTTAAGGTTCTTTAGAAAAAGAAATTTGGGTACTGGTGTCATGGCGCAACAGGTTCAGCCACTGCATGTGTTGCCAGCATCCCATATAGGCAATCCAGCTCCCTGCTAATGTGCCTGAGAAAGTAGAAGATGGCCCAAAAATGCTTGGGGCCCTGCACCCACATGGGAGACCTGGAAGAAGCTCTAGCTTCTGGCTTTGGCCAGTCCCAGCCCTGGCCATTACAACCATTAATCTTTAAAACAAAAATGAAATTTCTTCCATGAGATCTGCTGAGAAGAGCTGTTATGTAGTGTTTCTGCCAGGTATCTGTGCCAATAACCAGTACTTTCTTTTTTTCTTTTTTAAGATTTATTTTATGGGACTGGCACCATGGCGCAGTGGGTAAAGCTGCTGCCTGCAGTTCTGGCATCCCATATGGGCAGCAGTTCAAGTCCTGGCTGCTCCTCTTCCAATCCAGATCTCTTCTATGGCCTGGGAAAGCAGTGGAAGATGGCCCAAGTCCTTGGACCCCTGCACCCGCATGGGAGACCCAGAGGAAGCTCCTGGCTCCTGGCTTCAAATCAGCACAGCTCCAGCAGTTGTAGCCAACTGGAAAGTGAACCAGCGGATAGAAGACCTCTCTCTCTTTGCCTCTCCTTCTCTTTATTTTTTTTGTTTGAAAGTCAGAGTTACAAAGGAGAGAAGGAGGCAGATCTTGCATTTACTGGTTAACTCTCCCAAATGGCTGTAATGTCCAGGGCTAGCCCAAGCCAAAGCCAGGAGCTTGGAACTCCTTCCAGGTCTCCCACATGGGTTCAGGGGCCCAAGCATTTGGGCCATCTTCTGCTGCTTTCTCAGGCACATTAGTGAGGAGCTGGATCTGAAGTCGAGCAGCTAGGACTCAAACCTGCGCTCAAATGGGATGCCAGTGTCACAGGCAGTAGTTTAACCCACTGAGCCACAACTTTCTTAGTCAATACTTTTTCATTTGGTTTTGTATGCTTAATTTTCTATAATTCTCTCTGTTACCAAATATGTATTTACTGGTTCTGAACATATATGTGATTTTGCTGAACTTTAACATGAAATGGAGTGAATGCACATGAACTTTGCTAGTATTGTCATTGCCACTTTGACTCCTTTAATTTATTCTTAGTGGACTACCAGTTATATCTGTACCATTGCTGATAAAAATTCATCACTTTGCCTGAGGATCCAAATCAGCACTCTCCTTTCCAGCTCTCCCCAAATGGAGTCTTCCCTAAGAAGAAAACCAAATTTTTATTGGTTTCTTCTTTTCACTTTCTTAACAAACCTGTCTCTGATCCAGTAGTACTTTCATGCTTCTTTTTTATCTGCTTTACTGCTTCTACAGTGAAATCTTTCTCCTCCATTTCAGTGTTTTCCTCTTTCTATTAACTCTTTTTTCTTGTCTTCTGACATGCATAGTTCAAAATTATCTTGGAAAAATTTCGTTTTCTCTCTTTGCCCCTGAATTTTACCATTTATTTTTCCCTCTTTTGTAGTAATAAATTTTTCAAGTGTTTGAGAGCTATTCAGTTTCATTACCATGAGTTCATTCCTTCGCTTTCTGTCTGATTTTGAGTCTCCATTGTTCTTGCCAAAAGAGAACTCTTTTTTTTAATGAACTTATATTTCAGTTTGTTTTCATAATTTTTTTTAGGATATTATTTATTTATTTGAAAGGTAGAGTTACAGACAGAGAAAGGGAGAGCCAGAGAAAAGTCTTCCATCTGCTGGTTCGCTCCCCAAATGGCCACAATGACTGGAGCTGGGGTGATCCAAAACCAGGAGCCAGGAGCTTCTTGGGGGTCTCTCACGTGGGTACAAGGGCTTAAGCCCTTGGGCCATCTTTCACAGCTTTCCCAGGCCATAGAAGAGAGCTGGATTAGAAGAGGAGTTGCCAGGACTAGAACCAGCACTCGTATGGAATACCAGCACCACAGATGGAGGCTTAACCCACTACACCACAGCACCGACCCCAAAAGAGAACTCTTGAAATTCAAGTCCCAACTTTAATTTCTGCCAGTCACCAAATCCAGTGCCTTCTTTTCTTATTTCAGGCTCCTTGAACCATTGAAAAGGAAAAGGAAACTGGACATGCTCCCTTTGCTACCCACTCTTTTTATCTTCACAATATCTAACTACGGTTTTTACTGATTAAGAGTTTGAGGCTTAAAGGTTGAATAAATTATTTACGTTCATATCATCTAGTGGCATAGCCATGGTTTGATCCCTCCTCTGAATATTATACTCTTAACTACACTAGATAATGTAGTCTTCTTTTTAAGTCTCAAAGACTCTTGGCCTCTGGAATGTTGTTCTGTCATTCTCTTTGCTACCTAGTCCCTTACTGATTCTTCTTGCAACCATTCTTCAACCCTCACTTTTTTATCACAGAAATATTTTTATTTCACCTTTACAACATGTTTCTTTTTTCATTTTTATTTATTTTATTTTTATTTATTCATTGTTATTTATTTATAAAGCAGAGAGAGAAAGAAAGAGATCTTCCATCTGCTGATTTCACTCTCCATGCCCACACCAGCTAAGACTGGAGTAAGGTAAAGCCAGCAGTTAACAACTCAGTCTGAGTTTCCCACATTGTTTGTAGGGACCCAAGTTCTTGAACCAGCACCCATTACTTCCCAGGGTATGCATTAGCTGTAAGCTGTAATAGGAAGCTAAGCCTAGACTCTCAGTCAGGCACTCTAATGTGGGATGTAGTACAATTTAAAGCATCTTTAAAAGATGCACTTCACAGCTCCTCTTTGGCATATCTGAATTTCATGGTCACTCTATTTACTTTGGGACCAATATTAAAGTAATGTAATGATTATTTGAACACAAGCACTATGATACTGCAACAGTTGACCTGTTAGCTGAGATGATTACCAAGTGACTTATAGACCCTATCATAAACTATGTAGATCAGTGACAGCTTAATGGGAGGTTTCATCATGCTACTCAGAATGGCGCACAATTTTAAACTTATGAGGTGCTTATTTCTGGAATTTAGCATTTAATAAGGTCATACCATAGTTGACTGCTATAGATTGAAACTGCAGAAAACAAAGCTACATTTAAGGAGGGACTTCTGCTATACTGTCATTCACAGTACAGGCCATGGTTACATCATGTTCAGAAGCCTTCACAGGCTTCCAGTTGTATATGTATACAAACTATATTTAAAAAGTCTTGTCTTAAAATTCAGTGCTGTTTCTACTACAGTCTAGTTCTAGATTTATTCTCAAATCCAAGATATTTTCACCTTTTCTGGAAATAGCCTGAGGTTTTCTTTTATATTGCTTTTATTCATATAATGCAGTATTAATTGAAAGATTCTTTCCTAGTGTTTCCCACAAAGATAACTAAACCCCTACCATTCTCTCAGACTTTTCCAAATGTCCTGTCCTGTGGTGATTTTTCCCTTTCATTAAGTACGGACGATCATTTAAGCCTTAACTTGACTACCTTATATCAGTGATGTGTCACATATGTGTATTCTAGTTATTTATATACCTGTCTCATCACCACAGATAGACTTTGTGCTCGCTTTGGCAGCACATACACAGATAGACCTTAAATTTTCTTAGGACAAAACTCTGTCTTACTCTACTCAATGTTTATCTCTGAATACCTTGTATTATACCTGGTGTTTAACATACATGTTTGTTTTTGTTTCTGTTTTTTTTTTTTTCTTTTCATTGCATTTGAAACAAGGAGACAGAAAGACAAGTAGACTTCTCACATCTGCTAGTTCACTTCTCAAATGCCCTCAACTGCCACAACTGGTACAAGCCAAAGCTAGGATCTAGGAACTCAATCCAGGTCTCCCACATAGGGGACTAGGAGACAAGTACTTGAGCCATCAACTGCTGCCTCCCAGGATGCCCATTAGCATGAAACTGGAATGGAGATGGAGCTGAGACTCAACCAAGGCACTCCAGTATAGGATGAAAGGGTCCAAAGCAGCGCCCTAACCAATGTACCAGAAACCTGCCCTTTTTAGTGTGTTTAATATATATATATGTGTGTGTGTGTGTGTGTGTGTATGTATATATATATATATTTAAGGGAAAGAGTTTATTGGGGGAAACTCAACAGAATAGAGGGAAGGGGCAAAGAAGGAAAAGACAGAGAAGAGAGAGAGACAGAGTTTAGGAGATGGAGAGGGAGAGAGAGAGCGAGCAAGCGAGCGTGTTTAATATATTTTAAATGAAGATATAGACCACCTTAATGTATTTGTTTGATTTAATCATTTAGAGAACTTTAAATGCTAGAGTACTCCAAAAATTCCAGGAAAATAATGAAATTAAAAGGTATTTTGGTTCAAAAAAATTTGGAATGCATACATAATTGTCTCATTATACACATTTTACATGAACATTTGGAGACTGCTCAGATGCATAGATTTCAAGACTTCTTGTGCCAAAATAACTTGTTAATTTCATGTTCAGTTATGATATTTTTATATAAAAATTGGAGTATTTATCCTTGCTAAGGTCATCAAAGAGATTGAAAGAACTAAATGGGGGCCCAGCATTGTATCTCAGCAGGCAAAGTCACCACCTGTGATGCCAACATCCCATATGGGTACTGGATCAAGTACTGGCTGCCCTACTTCCAATCCAGCTCCCTTCTAATGGTCTGGGAAAAGCAATGGAAGATGGCCCAAGTGTTTGGCCCAAACCCTGCCATCCATGTGGGAAACCCAGAAGAAGCTCCTGGCTTTTGGCTTCTGCCTGACCCAGCCCCAGCTGTTGTGGCCATCTGGGAAATGAACCAGTGGGTGGAAGATCTCTCTATATATAACTCTTTCAAATAAATAAATACAACTTTTACAAAAATGGAGGGTGGTGGGAGGAATGAAAAAAAATGCATACATTACAAATTTTTTGTACCCAAATAAGTGTATTTTTTTAATTCTATTTTGCCCAAATTTCTTGAAGTCCCATTATATAACTAAATGAATGCTTTTTAAAAACAGTAAAATTGCTAAGAAATTAAAATTTCTTGCATGAACATTATTTACCAGTTTGACTTTTTCCAAAGACATTAGATCTAATATTTAGTATCACAATATAAATTTTATTTACCCTTTGGTTACTTTAAAACTATTTTTCAGTCACTTGGCCAATAGTTTTCTTTCAGCTGGCAAAAATGTACCTGTAAGCTATAGAACCAGCCAATTATAGGACTGATGCCATCATGATTTATCTCAGTTATTTGGCAAAAAATGTCTAGGAATTCTGACCACATGAGGAAAAAGAACTATGCTGTGACTGCAACAGTTTAGTTGAACCAAGTAGAGTTTACATAAGTGAATTGAAATTCATATGGATTAATCAATCAAAATGGTGATGTTTGAAGCTTAAACTTATTTCAAAATGCAAAAAAAAAATCAAGCAAATGACAAACTTTTGGCCTTTGAACAATTCACATGTCAATGCATGCCCTTTCTTCTGTGATGCTAATGCCTATAACTGACCATCAGTGACTATATCCCTACACTCATCTGAAATAAGGATTCCTAACCTGTAGTCTTTTGACTTCAGGTATTCAATTTCCATTTTGAAAATGCATGATTACATTGTTCTGGGAAGAAGTTTCATAACTTCCATCATACTCAGAAGCATCCAAGATCCCCAAAAAAAGCTTAAAATCTTCGTGAGAACTACACACAAAGTAAATCTTTACTATATATGTCCTTTGGCCTATTACTCATACACTCCTCAACTCATACAACATGAGTTCTGCACACTTCAGCAATCTCAACGTCTCCTGATTTCCTTTATCCAGATAATTCAATATTTTTTATGAAATGGGATGTCCAAAATTGGCTACTTTTATAGTAAATTATATAGACTTAACTAAGCTAAAACCCTCTTTCCAGAAACTATGTTAATATAGACTAATATGAATGCACATGACTTATGTTACTTGTGAAACACCTCACAGCCTTGTGTGTGTCTTTGGGTGCACAAGCATGTACACATACATCTGTGTATATTTGCACACACACACACATACACCGCTGAGAGTTCTAGTTCTGACAGATTAGTGACAGCTATGAGATCTAGGGATTCCTCTGTACCATTCTTCTTCTAAAACTATTTTAAAAAATACTTATACCACATTTTAAATAAATAGATCTCATGCTTTGATATTTTTAATATCATTATTATATTTAAAAAATAGGAATACAGATGCTTGCCCAGTTTATTATTTGAGACAATTATAATCTAGCCCCATGCCTTCTTCTATTGGCTGTTTCTTTACCATTCACTTTTTTTTTTTTCTTTGACAGGCAGAGTGGACAGTGAGAGAGAGAGAAAGGTCTTCCTTTGCCATTGGTTCACCCTCCAATGGCCGCCGCGCTGCAGCCAGCGCACTGCACTGATCCGAAGGCAGGAGCCAGGTGCTTCTCCTGGTCTCCAATGCGGGTGCAGGGCCCAAGCACTTTGGCCATCCTCCACTGCACTCCTGGGCCACAGAAGAGAGCTGGCCTGGAAGAGGGGCAACTGGGAAAGAATCCGGCACCCAGACCAGGACTAGAACCCGGTGTGCCGGCGCCGCTAGGTGGAGGATTAGCTTATTGAGCCACGGCGCCGGCCACCATTCACTTTGATAGCCCTTCTAAAGTAACCTTCCTCTCCAAAGGAATCTTAAGCTTGATACTAAGACTTCCTTTCCTCATAAACCAACAGAGTTGGCTTGTTTCAAGCTGTGTTTGCAGTGTAGAATGAGATTAAAACACTTTATGTACATGCATCTTTCTGTGCATTTCATTGATTTTGGAGAACCCAGGTTGAATTAGGTATGAAATTCTCAAAATAAATGTTCTATGAAAAGGAAATATCCGGCCGGCGCCGTGGCTCAATAGGCTAATCCTCCGCCTTGCGGTGCTGGCATAGCGGGTTCTAGTCCCGGTCGGGGTGCCGGATTCTTTCCCGGTTGCCCCTCTTCCAGGCCAGCTCTCTGCTGTGGCCCAGGAGTGCAGTGGAGGATGGCCCAGGTCCTTGGGCCCTGCACCCGCATGGGAGACCAGGAGAAGCACCTGGCTCCTGCCTTCGGATCAGCGCGGTGCGCCGGCCGCAGTGTGGCGGCCATTGGAGGGTGAACCAATGGCAAAGGAAGACCTTTCTCTCTGTCTCTCTCTCTCTCACTGTCCACTCTGCCTGTCAAAAAATAAAAAAAAAAAAAAAGGAAATATCCAACAGTGTGTTTCATGATGCTTATATAAGGCAAATGCTGGTTTCATTTTATAGAGGCAACAAATGATATTTAAACAACATGGATCATATTAGTGGGTTTGTTTATTTTACATAATTTTTAAATGTCTATTTTATGTCTCAACTATAGATCTAAGTATGAGTAAACTATTAAATAATACTTAATTGACATTCTTTGTCTTTAAATTATTTCAATTAAAATTAAACACTGGAAATTGTTTTGGAATATTGTTATTCTTTTAAACTAAGGAAGTTTAGAAACAGACCTGACTTCACTTTTGCCAAGCATATTAATTATACAGTCAACTCTCGATTATTCAAACTAATGGAGGAAAGAATGGAACACGCACTAATATTTCTCTGATTCTCCCTCATTGAGCCTCATTTCAAACCAATTTTTTTAGCTTTCTGTCTTGATTAGATTACATGTTCTAATCCTTGTTTCCAGAATTTGATCTAAAATATTACTTACAATTGACAAGAAAGTTTCATGTTAACACACTCTGCTTTTTAAGTACATTCTTAAAACCTGTGCCCTAGCATTACTTTTGTTCTTTTAAAATTTGCATGAAATTATAACAACATTGGGTACTATCCTGATGGCTCATAGAAGTACTTTTACATAAAAAGCCTTACCTTTGAATTATAATTTACACATAATTATAAGTTTCCAAAACATTACATCATGGTACCAAATTGCTTTTAAAATATTTTAATATAAAAATTTTATGAGAAAGTTTTTATCTCTAAGAGCCTTTTATAGAAATTCTTCCAACTTTTAAAATTCTTAATATGCACAATATTTCTAAGTACTATGTAAGTGTTTGTAAAGTGAAGAAATGCTGAAGGAATTTATGTGTGAAAACACTGTGTTGCGTGTATATAATATATCATTTTCTCTACCAATTAACTACATACAGTGTGCTAGTATCCAGACATAAGCGTCCATGGAAATGCATGTATCTGGATAGCTGCAGGTTGAAATAAACACACATGCCTTTTATTTCAATAACTGCACATTCAAATCCACCTAAGACATTTATTTGAATGTGACCTCCTTAGACACGAGAGAACACTGGTTTTAGCATTTGATTTTTTTGTTCATGTTTTGTTGTTGTTGATTTAAAGAGGTACAAATGTGAATAATGCTTCTCTGGAAATCTTTGCATGCAGAGAAAAGGAAATTCAAAGATAAAATCCTATAAAAAAAACACTGAAACTGTTTTGTCTTATTATGTTTTGCCTTCATGTGTACTGTAACTAGATTCTTAAAGAATATCACTAAAGCCAAAGTAATACAACCATAAACTGGCCTGGAACTGGACCTACCTTAAGTTAAATAATTTTCTTTCCAGAATAAAACTATTACTTGTTATTTTTTCCCCCAAGAAGCCATTTCCTTTAAAAGCGTGCTACATATGTATTTGAACTTTAAAAATCATGTTTTTTATTAGGCAGGAGGAAAGTTTGTTATGAGGCTATTTTAAAGTCTATATTATAGTTTCTTCCCTCCCATCCCTATTATGCCATATTTCTGTAGAGTTAGTTTTACCTGACATGAGCCAGAAAATTAAATTAGGATTTCTTTAAGAGTCTTGGCTTTGAATTTCCTATTTTTCATTGCATGTAAACTATCAACTACAAATAATACTTTTAGTTCAAGTTCTAGCTTGTATTTTGCATGATAAAGCTATAAAAAGTCTATTAATGCTGGAAAGAATTTATAGCTGCTGCTCTGCTATTGCCTAATTGTTAAAATTTATAAATAAAGACTGATTTTATTTATGTAGACTTGTCTTTCTGCCTTAGGGAGTAAACTACTTTATGTCAAAGGGTATCCTAGATGATTCACCAAAGGAAATAGCAAAGTTTATCTTCTGTACAAGAACTTTAAATTGGAAAAAGCTGAGAATCTATCTTGATGAAAGGTAAAAGATTTTTTAAGTTTTCACCAGTAATAAATTATGTAATACTTTTGATTAATTAAATTTTACTTTAAAAGCTATACTACATAGCAAACATTTAGTTGAAAAATTGATTAAAAGGCAGGGAGAAGATTATTGTCCCTTATACCTTTGTGTGTTCACTTTAACTTGCTGAAAAGGAAGATGCCAGTGTAAAAGTAAAAAGAAAAAAAAAGTTCTTATGTGCATACAAAATGGTAGCCCAATATCTTTGTAATAGCAAACAAAAATCAAATATTTTTGAGACACTTGGCAGCCCTAGTAAGACAAATTGTACTTATAAGTCCCACAGACCCTAGGGATATAAAATATGAATATATCTGCAGATAGATACCATACAGAAATGTCACGTACAAGTTTAGGAATTCCGAAAATGTGACATTTGGTAATGTATGTTACACAAATAGAGATGATGACTACATGCTGTTCTGATAGAGACTTCTCAGGATTTTTCAACAACAGTCTGCAAATGTTCATTATATTCTTCCAGAAACTTTACCAGAGAGAAGAGATATGTAGATAAATAAGATATAATCTCTATCTTTGAGAAGTTTACAGTCCAGCAAACTAGTCATTGAAGAAATCTCTTACATAATAAAGTTATCATTAACTGTTCTTGTCTTTATTCCAGTTACCCAGAAATTGTCCTTTTTCTGTAAAGAACCAGATCTTTCTTTCTTAGGCTTTGCCAGCTCTGTAATCATTGCAGCTACTCATAACTCCACCACTGTGTTGTGAAAGCAAACAGACTAGATGTAAACAAATTAGTGTGGCTATTTCAAAAAAGACAGCGGGCCAAATTTGTCCTACCATAAGCAATTGGTAGACAATATTATAATCATTTAATAGTGATTGAATTCAATAAGAATTGAAGATTATTGTATCAAAGTGTGACTATAGAGTAGAATGCTATTTTTAAAATGATATGGACACGAACTTACATTTAAAAATATTTATGTGATTTTAAGTAATATAAACATATATATCGATGTACTTGCTATATCCATAAGATGGAATACTGTGAGGCCATTAAGAAGAATGAGGTGCATCTGTGTGAAATAATATGGAAAGCTGTTCACAATATACTATGTGAAAAAAGCAGATTTAGAAGAATATGTAGTATATATAGATACTTTAAAAAGTTCACATAAATAATTATTACCTCTGGAGATGTGGATTGGTGTGCTAGATAGAGATTCTCATTATTTTCATGATTATTTTAGTGTCATTTGGATTTAGCCAGGAAAATACCTGAAAATAAACTATCCCTTGTAAAACTGCAAGTGCTTTTTTCCTTTTTTTATAAGTACAATTGTTTTTATCTTTTTTGTTTTGTTGTAAGCTATTTTTGAAAAATTTCAAAATTGCTAAGCTTCTTAAGTAATGATAATTAAGATTTTTAAAAAGTAATTAACTATTGAAAATGAATTTTGATGTGAATGGAATGGGAGACGGAGCAGGAGATGGGAAGGTTGCAGGTGGGAAGGAAATTATGGGGAGGAAAAGCCACTGTAATCCAAAAGCTGTACTTTGGAAATTTACATTTATTAAATAAAAGTTTAAAAAGTAATTAACCATACTTTTATAGGATTAGTTTATATGGTAATTAGTAATATAGTGTTTTATCCAAAAAATGGCCATTAATGATTTTACCTTTTTTAACAGAGAGAAGTTAACTAAAGCTGCATCTTTTTGTATTTCTACAGGAGAGATGTCTTGGACGACCTTGTAACACTGCATAATTTTAGAAATCAGTTCTTGCCAAATGCACTGAGAGAATTTTTTCGTCATATCCATGCCCCTGAAGAGCGTGGAGAGTATCTTGAAACTCTTATAACAAAGTTCTCACATAGGTTCTGTGCTTGTAACCCTGATTTAATGCGAGAACTTGGCCTTAGTCCTGGTAAGAAAATATACAGAGTATGATCCTTGGTCCACCTCATCCTCCACCCACCTCTAAATAAAAACAGTAATATTTAAGGCATTTTTCTCAAATGTAGGGAAAAATGTTTTAATTTTAAGTATTTGAAATATTTTTAAAATGTTAGCTTGTCATAGCTACTGCTATGAGTAAACTCACTATGTTAGAAAGAAAGTTGGACTTAGCTACATAAAATCTTTAAGAGTATTTATGTTTAAGCATTGGATATTTTTACTAGTCAACTTGAAAATTCGGATGTTATAAAAGCTCTAATAATTCACATAGTGCATAGATAGCACCATTTCATACTAGATTCTCTTTATTTATTTTGAAAGTTGGAGTTACGGAGAGAGAGGGAGAGAAAAATAGACTTTCCATTCGCTGTTTCATTCCCCTAATGCCTATAATCACCAGAGCTGGGCCAAACCAAAGCCAGAAGCCAGGAGCTTCATCCAGGTCTACCACATGAGTGGCAGGGGCTAAGCACTTGGGCCATCTTCTGCTGCTTTCCCAGACCATTATCAAGGAACTAAATCAGAAAAGTAGCAGCAAAGACACAAACCAGTGTCCATGTGGGATGCCAGCATCACAAGTGGTGGCTATACCCATTACGCCACAACACCAGCCCTGTTTTATTTATTTTTAAAAATTTTTTTATTATTTGTTTATTTGAAAGGCATAAAGACAAACAGGCAGGTAGAGAGAGATCTTCCATCTAATTTCACTCCCGAAAAGCCTGAAACAACCAGGATTATAAGCTGTGTGGGGACACAACCCCAGACATTCTCATGTGAAATGTAGGTGTCCTAAGGACATCTTAACCCCTGCCCCAATGGCTGCCCCTAAATATGTTTTTAAAAAAATCTGTTTATTCATTTGAAAGTCAGAGTTACAGAGAGATGGAGAGATGCAGAGAGATCCAGCTTCCATCCACTCCTTCACTCCTCAGATGGCAGCAAGGGTCAACACTGGGCCTAGTCAAAGTCAGAAAGCAGAAGCTTCATCCAGGTCTTCTGCATTGATGGCAGGGACTCAAACACTTGGTCTGTCTTTGCCTGCTTTTCCTAGGCCATTAGCAGGGAACTGAATTGAAAGTGGAATAGCCAGGATACAAACAAGTGTGGGCTGCTGGTATCGTAGGCAGCAGCTTTACCTGCTACACCACAACATTGGCCCCTAAAATATGTTTTTTATATAATTAGTTTTCTTTTTTTAAGATTTATTTATTTATTTGAAAGTCAGAGTTAAACACAGAGAGAAGGAGAGGCAGAGAGAGGTCTCCCATGCGCTGGTTTACTCCACAGATGGCCTCAACGGCCAGAGCTGCGCTGATGAAGCCAGGAGCCAGGAACTTCCTCTGGGTCTCCCACACAGGTGCAGGGGCCCAAGGACTTGGGCCATCTTCCACTGCTTTCTCAGGCCATAGAAGAGAGCTGGATCAGAAGAGGAGCAGCCGGGACTCTAACTGGCGCCCATATGGGATGTCGGCACTTCAGGCCAGGGCATTAACCCACTGCGCCACAGCGCCAACCCCAATATAACTAGTTTTCATTGTTTGTATGTGCATACTGTACAAGGGTTGTTCAAAAAGTTAATAGTATGGCTAAAGCTATGCATGGATTTCAAAATTTTACACCAAAATACTTTTCTTTTAATTCTATTTCCATGAAATTTTAGAAGTACCCTTGAGTATGTATGTGCGTGATATAGCCTGTCTCCTAGATAGTTTTTATTTAATATACTCAATTCTTCATATGAAAAATTTTATTGTGCTTATCTGATTAAGCAGATATTACAAAATATTCACCAATCATGAAGCTTGTTGAACATTCTTTACAAGATGTAATGCTTAACTTAGCTTAACTTAGCACTATTCTCAGGGCCAGTGCTGTGGCATAGTGGGTAAAGCCGCCACCTGCAGTGCCACCATCCCATAGGGACACCAGTTCAAGACTTGGCTGCTCCACTTCCGATCCAGCTCTCTGCTATGGTCTGGGAAAGCAATGGAAGGTAGCCCAAGATGGCACAGCTGTGGCCATTGCGGCCAATTGGGGAGTGAACCAGTGGATGGAAGTCCTGTCTCTCTTTCTCTCTCTGCTTCTCCTTCTCTCTGTGTGTAACTCTGAATTTCAAATAAATAAATAAAATCTTTAAAAAAGAAAAAGAAATTAATATGTAAAATTTCAGAGTCCTTTAAAATATGTTATATGACAATATTAATTTAATGATGTTAGAGTGTTTATATTTTATTTTCTAGTACCAAGATACCACATTTTCTTGCCATTAAAAATGCTTTCAGGGGCCGGCGCTGTGGTGCAGCAGGTTAACGCCCTGGCCTGAAGTGCCAGCATCCCATATGGGTGCCGGTTCAAGACCTGGCTGCTCCACTTTCTCTCCAGTTCTCTCCTATGGCCTGGGAAAGCAATAGAAGATGGCCCAAGTCCTTGGGCCCCTGCATCCATGTAGGAGACCCCAAGGAGGCTCCTGGCTCCTGGCTTCAGATCGGCACAGCTCCAGCCGTTGTGGCCTATTGGGGAGTGAACCATCAGATGGAAGACCTCCCTCTCTCTCCCTGTCTCTCTCTCTCTCTCTCTCTCTTTCTCTCTTTCTCTCTTTCTCCCTTTTTCTCTCTCTCCTCTCTCTGTGTAACTCTTTCAAGTAAAATAAATAAATCTTTAAAAAATACTTTCAAATTAAACTAGGTTTTTGTAAAAAGCATTTAATGTAAATACATATGTTTCTTTTCTTTTTGAATGGAGAGACAAATATGTTGACTGTACAAATTTACTTTTTGGATATTGAATTTGTAACAAATTTGAAAATGAAGCCAATTCTCACATTTTTAAATCTAGAATGACTTTTAACTATAAACCCCTAAACTATTGTGAAGTTCTTTCAAATTAAAATGTTCACTGAATTGGTGATTAGTTAAGGTATTGATAGTTGCAGGTTGTCCTGAACTGAATAGTTTCCCAGGACACAGGACTTTCAATGCTAAATTGGGAAAAGCCCAGGCAAGCTGGAATGATTGGTCACATTTTATTTATCTATGGTAATCTTGATCTCTTGGAATTAAGAATATTTTTTCCCTATGCCTTTGGAATGATAATTTTTAAAATTAGTTAATAATTTAGAGTGTTTTTTTTTTCTTTCCAGATGCTGTCTATGTACTCTGCTACTCTTTGATTCTACTTTCCATTGACCTCACTAGCCCTCATGTGAAGAATAAAATGTCAAAAAGAGAATTTATTCGAAATACCCGCCGTGCTGCTCAAAACATTAGTGAGGATTTTGTAGGGCACCTTTATGACAATATCTACCTTATTGGCCATGTGGCTGCATAAAAGCACAATTGCTAGGACTTCTACTTTTTACTTCAGACTAAAGCTAACCAATGACTCATTTAGTCAATATGGGGGTCACATCAGTGCTGGTCATTCTAGCCACTCTATACAATCAAACTTGATTGTACAACATTTTTTTTTCTTTCACTATTTTCTTTTATAGTAATTTTCTTGGGGAACTAAATAATTTTGCTGAATTTTCCTTAATTTTGCTTATCATGTTTTGCACAAAGCAGAGCCATTGTCTGACACAGCTGTTAAAGATTGTTAAACTGACATATATTACTCTGAAAGGTGGTGTTTTTGTGTATTAGATTTGCCTGAAAAATGTTATTCATTTCCCTTCTTTTTTAAAATTAATGTTATGTGTATATATTTAACTAAAGAGATTTATAATCATAATTATTTTATTGTAAAGATTTTGACTAAAGTTTTTCCTTTTCTCTCAAACTGCATTCTGAAATTTATTTGAGTTTGATCTGAAATTATTTCTGTCTTTCATAAAAGTTGGATTTGACTTCAGATAAAAACCAATACTAACTTTCTGTTCCTCTGAACTTTGAAAGCAGAATGTTGATTTGTTACCACATTATTTGCAAAACTGGCAGTTATTTTTATAATATAAATTTATCAACTGATTTTTTCCATTTTTAATAAGTCCTTTAAACTATTTAAAATAAGAAAAAGTGTCAAAATTTATGATTTAACTTTAGAAAAACAGAATAAAATGTTATCAGAAGTTTGGTAAATCTTTGCTTGTTTATATATGAATTAATTAGTAAAATGACTATTTCTCTAATACCAACCTCTGTTCAGGATCCACTAATGAAGAAATATTGTGAATGACAGTAAACTCTCTTCATTCATTCAGTAGTTATTTATCAAGATATTTCCACTTATGAACTGTGTTAGGTACTAGTGCATGAATGAGTAATCAGAAGAAAAATACTACTTAATGGAAAACAAATGTATGAAGTATATTTTAATTAACAATTATTTAATAATTAAAATACACAGCATTGGGTGATAGAACAGTGTTTTTATATGGTGAGTTAAGAGTTAGCCTGAGTAAAAAGCATGAGCTTTGGAATGATACACAATGTATGCTGAGTGTAACTGATGGTTTACCAGTTAGTTGGTGAAGCGGAAGTTCCTGACTAGAGGTATGGAATCCTGGCTTCCTTTCAGATCCAGCTCTTAAGTCCAATAGTGGTTGTCAGTATTACAACTGGAGTAGTATACTACAGATTTTTCTTCAAGGACAAAGCACAGATAATCAAACTTTTGAATACCAAGAGTACTTTTAGATTGATAATAAACAGCTTCTCAGATTCTGAAGCAAATATCTAAATTATTTTCTCATGTGTATAACCCTGAATTCTGTGACAAAATATTTTTTAATTTTTAACTTTGAAACTATTAAGTTTAAAAAACAAAAGGTGGGGGCCAGTGCTGTTGTGTAGTGGGTAAAGCCACCGCCTGCAGTGCCAGCATCCCATATGGGCTCCAATTCAAGTCCTGGATGTTCCACTTCTGATCCAGCTCTCTGCTATGGCCTGGGAAAGCAGTAGAAGGTAGCTCAAATCCTTGGACCCCTGCACCTGCGTGGGAGACCCGGAAGAAGCTCCTGGCTCCTGGCTTCAGATCAGCACAGCTCCTGCCGTTACAGCCATTATGGGAATGAACCAGAGGATGGAAGACCTATCTGTCTCTGCCTCTGCCTCTCTGTAACTCTGCCTTTCAAATAAGAAAATAAATCTTTAAAAAAAAGAAAGTAGTGATAACATGTTAGTAAGGTTCCCATTTTCCAGTGAGTGATACCTTGTGCTCTCTATCTTCATCACTTCTTTTCTATACGTTTTTGTTTGTGTATTTTTAAGATTTATTATTTGAGAAAAAGAGAGATCTTCCATCTGTTAGTTCTCACCCCCAAAATAGCCATAAAAACTAGGTCTGGGCCAAGCTGAAGCCAGAAGCCAGGAACTCCATCCTCATCTCTCACATGGGTAGCAGGGGCCCAAAATTCTTGGGCCATCTTCCACTGCCTTCCCAGGTGCATTAGCAGGAAAGCTGGGTGGGAAGTAGAGTAGTCATGACTTGAACCAGACCATGGATATGGGATACTGGCATTGCAAATTCTGGCTTTAATCCTGTGACCACAAGACTGGCCCTCTATTCTTAGTACCCATTTCTCTCTACTTCTGTTTTCCTTTCTCTCGCTCTCACTCTCTCACTTATGTACACACATCTCCATTTCTCAATTTTATTTCCTTTTTCCTGATTTATTTTTCCACCCTGATTGTATATATGAACTTGGGGTAAGTGTAGATTGGCAATATTTTTCTGCCAACATTTTCTTGTGGAAAATGTCAAACATACAGAAAAGCTGAAATACTTTACAGAGAATGCCTATACCCATACCTAGATTACCCAATTAAAATTGTACTGTCTTTACTCACCACATATTTATCTGTACCTCTATCAGTCAACCCTCTTACTGGCTTGATGCAGGTGAAAATAAGTTCCAGACATCAGCACACTTCAATCCTGAAGACTTAAACTACATATCATTAGCTGAAGGCCACTTATTTTTTTATTTGAGGTAAAATTTGCCTCTGTGCATAAATAATCTTGGATTTACTAACCACTTCACTAAGTCTTAAAAAAATCTATGCACTCTGCAAACTATACCCCTACAAAAATATTTACAGTTAATATTGTACCAGTTTACATAAAATATAAAAACCTTAAAACTATACAGACCGAAGTTCCCCATCCTCCCATCCATTATCTTACAGGTTTCACGTGTATTGCATATCATATATGTTGTAAACTCCACAATAAGATAAAAAATATCTTTACTATTTACCCAGATTATCATTTCTTGTTACTCTTAGTCCTTCCTCAACCTCAAGTTTCCTTGTAGTATTCCTTGCAAAATGAAAACTTTTGGTTAGCATTTATTGCACTTCAGGCCCTAATGGATACTAGTGAATTACTATAGTTTTATTTTTTCTGAATATTTCTTGCTTTCCTTCTTGAACAATATTTTCCCTGAGAATATAATTCTGGACTGACAGGGCTTTTTCCCCTTTGGGTGCTTTAAGGATGTTACCCCAGTGTGTCTCAGTCTTGTTGAGAGTCAGTTATCAATTTGTTGTTCCTCTTGTATGAGTTCCATATCATCAAGTCAAGTCAAACATTTTGTTTTAGCCTCATTTTCTCTTTCCTTTTCTTCTGAAACTCCATTTACATACTAGATTTTTTTTATGTTTTCCTTAGATTCTTGAGGCTGTGTTAATTTTTTTTTCCAATCTTTTACTCCTTTTTTTTCTACAACTGGATTTTTTTTCTCTTGATCTATATTTGAGTTTGCTGACTTTTCTGTAATCATTCTTTGTTTTATACCACTTAGTGAACTGTTTTGTTTTCAATTATTGTAGTTCTAGAGAGTCCCTTTAGTTTTTGCAAGTTATATTTCTGTACCGAATTTTTTTCTTTTCAGTCATTATAAGCACATTTCCCTTACCTCCTTGAATAGTTATAAAAGCTGCTCTCAACTGCTTGTCTGTCCGTTCTAGTATTCTGGATCAGCTTAGTGTCCATGTTCTGTGAATTTTTTTCTTCTTTCAGGATGAGTAAAATTTTTCTGTTTTTTTCAGACATTAAGTCATTTAGATTATGGACTGGGCATGGGGAATAAAATGTTACAGAAACCCGGAAATCTGATGGTTCTCCAAAGTTTGCATTAATTTTTTTTCCTCAAAAAAAGCGGTCAATTAATTTGGCTGAACTCCCAGCTGCCCATTCTGGCTCCCCTGTGGTTTGTGGCAGCTCAATCTCAATTTAGTTTAGTTCTTTAAACTGGCTTCATTGCATACATACATACTTGAGACATCAGCCAGAATTGGGGACAGAATTCACATACAGAATTGAAGGTACTCTGGTTCTTTTCTTTGCCAAGATTTCCCTGGCATTATTAAGAAGCTGCCAAATTCTGTCCTTTGATTCTTCAAGACAATAAAAATACACTATCCAAACAACCCAGCCCTCATGCTAAGAGCCTATCTCTAAATAAGTGGGGAAACTCACCTAATATTATTCTCTGCTTCCAAGTGTTATCTCTCAGGATCAACCTTGCCTTTGGCTGCTCTCTTTCAAGTAGCTGATTTTTAAATTTTGTCAAAACTCCACACATTTATCTGTTGTAGGATTAAAATTTTAACATGTTCTATCAAAAACCTTAATAATTGGGGCCAGCACTGTGGTGTAGCCCTAAAGCCGCTTCCTGCAGTGCTGGCATCCCATATATGTGCCTGTTTGAGTCCTGGGTGCTCCACTTCCCATCCAGCTCTCTGCTATGGCCTGGGAAAGAGAAGATGGCCCAAGTCTTTGGGCCTCTGCACCCATGTGGGAGACCTGGAAGAAGCTCCTGGCTCCTGGCTTTGGATTCATGCTGTTCTGGCCGTTGAAGCCATCTGTGGAGTAAACCAGCGGATGGCAGGCCTCTCTCTGTTTTTCTCTGCCTCTGCCTCTGCCTCTGTCTAACTCTGCCTTTCAAATAAAAAAATAAATCTTTAAAAATAAAAACCTTAATAATGAAAATTTGTCTGGTGGAGGTCCTTTTTTTTTATTTTGAAGATTTTATTTATTTATTTGAGAGGTAGAGTTACAGACAGTGAGGGGGAGAGACAGAAAGATCTTCCAACTGCTGGTTCACTCCCCAGATGGCCGCAACAGCTGGAGCTGCGCTGATCTGAAGCCAGGAGCCAGGAACTTCTTCCGTATCTCCCATGTGGGTTCAGGGGCCCAAGCACTAGGGCCATCTTCTACTGCTTTCCCAGGCCATAGCAGAGAGCTGGCTCAGAAGAGGAGCAGCTGGGACTAGAACCGGTGCCCATTTGGGATGCCGGCGCCACAGGCAGAGGATTAAACTGAGCCACAGCGCCAGCAAGTAGAGGTCCTTCTGCCTTTGGCAAAGAATGTTCTTCATTATGGGCAACTGCTCCATGCAGTATAGGTCATAAATATGTCCGGATTTTGCCTGTTGGATTCTAGTAGCATCCCCAGTCATTGTGACATGCAAGTTATACTCCCAAGCTTTCAAGTCCCTCCTCAAGGAGCGAATCTTGTAAAGTTGAGAACCGTAGCATCTTTCAGATGTAATAGTTTGATCTTCCAAAAGCAAATCTGATGACATCTCATTGTCTAAAGGCTTCCAATTTTTCACTTTTTCCTACAATATTAAAGGTAGCCTCCTTAGGATAGCATATAAGACCTTTCACAGTTGGCTTCAGGTTACCCTTAAAGCTTTATCAGTCGCAATCTTCACCAGTTGTCTAGTCTCTGCATTTCCCAAGCTTGCCTTTCTTCTCTGATACCCTTTTCTCTCCCGTTTCTTTTCTTTTCTTTTTTTTTTTTTTTTTTTTTTTTTTTTTTTGACAGTTATATAGATAATGAGAGAGACAAAGAGAAAGGTCTTCCTTCCGTTGGTTCACTCCCCAAATGGCCGCTACGGCCCGCACTGCACCGCTCCGAAGCCAGGAGCCAGGTACTTCTTCCCGGTCTCCCATGTGGGTGTAGGGCCCCAAGCACTTGGGCCTTCCTCCACTGCCCTCCTGGGCCACAGCAGAGAGCTGGACTGGAAGAGGAGCAACCGGGACTAGAACCCAGTGCCTATATGGGATGCTGGTGCCACAGGTGGAGGATTAACCAAGTGAGCCATGGCGCCGGCCCTCTCTCCCCTATTTCTAACATTCCTCTACCCATTATCTAATATTTATCTCAAATGTAATTTATTAAAATTCTGAAGACTGTGTCTATTATGCATACCACTAGTGTTACTTGCTGCTTTTCTCTATACTGTAGCACTTTGTATATATCTATATTATTATACCACAATTTTTCTAAGATTTATTTATTTGAAAGGCAGAGTTAGAGCTTCCATCTGCTGGTTCAGTCTGCAAATAGCCACAACAGCCAGATCTGGGCCAATCTGAAGCTAGGAGTTTCTTCCAGGTTTCACATGTGGGTGCAGGAGTCCAGGCACTTAGGCCATCCTCCAGTGCTTTCCAGGTGCATTAGCAGGGAGATGGATTGAAGTGGAGCTGCCCGGACTCAAACTGGTGCCCATATAGAATGCCAACTCTACAGACAGTGGCTTAACATGCTACGCCACAGTACCAGCCCCATACCGTAATTTTCTACATGCTCAACTTTTTCTTCAAATATATTACGGTTGAAGTTTGTTCTCTGCTTGTTAGGGTCTATTTTAAGGGCTGAATTAAGAAAATATAAAGAATTTAGAGAGGAAGAATGTTTAAAACCACAGAATTTGATAGGCGTTAGCTGTTTTAAGAACAATGTCTAATATTAGGGTCTGGCTGTCCTATTATCTAAGATAGTTACTAGGAAAAGCAACTGGTGGTATGAAATGGAATAAACCACATTCCCATTGGAACTTGAAAAAAAAATTTTTTTTTAACAGGCAGAGTGGATGGTGTTAAAGAAAGAGACAGAGAGAAAGGTCTTTCTTTTGCCTTTGGTTCACCCTCCAATGGCCACCGCAGCCGGCGCGCTGCGACCAGCGCACCGCGCTGATCCGAAGGCAGGAGCCAGGTGCTACTTCCAGGTCTCCCATGTGGGTGCAGGACCCAAGCACTTGGGCCATCCTCCACTGCACTCCCTGGCCACAGCAGAGAGCTGGCCTGGAAGAGGGGCAACCGGGACAGAATCCGGCGCCCTGACTGGGACTAGAACCCAGTGTGCCGGCGCCACTAGGTGGAGGATTAGCCTATTGAGCCAAGGCGCCAGGAACTTGAAAATTTTAATGGTAGAACTTTCAGGGTCCTGTGCTGTGGTGCAGCAGGTTAATCCTCTCCCTGCAGCGCCAGCATCCCATATGGGCACCAGTTCTAGTCCCGGCTGCTCCTCTTCTGAGCCAGCTCTCTGCTATGGCCTGGGAAAGCAGTGCAAGATGGCCCAAGCGGTTGGGCCCCTGCCCCGGCATGGGAGACCCAGAAGAAACTTCTGGCTCCTGGCTTCAGAATGGCCCGACTCCAACCATAGCAGCCATTTGGGGATGAACCAGTGGATGGAAGACCTTTCTCTCTGTCTCTCCCCCTCACTGTCTGTAACTCTAACTCTCAAATAAATAAATAAAATCTTTTTTAAAAAATAGAATATTCTTACACTGCAACTAAAGAATAGAATTTTGAAGAATGAGAGCTAGATATATAGGTCTGGACCCTTAGTATTTAGAGTATGCTAGGTGAAGCATAGGAAAAGGTAACTCTTAGGGAATATGTGGAGTAAAGAGAAACTTGGAAACAGCATTTCAGGGTTTGGGAGAGGAAAAAATAAAAAAGAAAACTTTACAAGGACCAGAATCCAAAGAGCTGAGAAAGGAAAGTATCCAAAAGGATGTGAAGTTTACTTCTGTTGTAGCCCAAGTAGTTTTTTTTTTAACCATCTATGAAAGTACTTCAAACAGTTAATGGAAAAATGGAATTAAAAGATAAGTGTCTTGGTGCAAAAAAGTTTGAAATACATGGATAGTTTTTCCATTTTTTTGTTTTGTTTTTGTGAGTTTTTTGGTAATACACATTTTACATGAACTCTTTGAAGACCCTTTTATACTTAACCTTTTTGAATCTATCTTTTACACTTGGAGCTGAGTCTTTTTTCTTTATTATTTCTTTCATGCTATAAGACATTTTTTAAAAATTTATATACAGGGAAGGGGCTGAGTTCTTGGAGGCCAGAAGATCACAAAACTGTTAAAGGCTTTTATATTGTCACTAGAAAAATACTCCCTTACTCAAGGCGTAATCTGAGCTCTGCTGAAACCCACAACAGTGCTTATGTCCACTGCAGCTTGGACCTGTCCACACCTTCCTTCTTCAATAAGTGCTGTGCTGTGCTGTTTGGAGCCCAGAATATAACATGCCAAGTAGGTACTGTTGGTGAATCCTTACTATTCACAGGTACCAGAAATATTCTCTATCATGCAGGTTGTAATACAAAAGAGAGGGAGAGTAACTTAATGTATGCTAAACTGATCTTCTGTATATAAAGAGAATCGAAAATGAAAAAAAAAAAAGAAAGCAGGAAAGAAAGGGAGGAAGAGAACAAAGAAGCAAGGGGATGGGGAGGAGAGGAGAGAAAGGGAGAAGAATGGAAAAAAATGCTTAAAAGCTAACAGGATTTTACTTGAGTGTTCTGTTAAAAGCAGCACTAATTTTTCTTTTTTCTCTTCTGCAGAACTGTTAATCCCTCCCCCATATTTGCTGATTGAAATACTATCTGCTCTTCAGAAGTTTCTCACAGCCTTTCCCCTCCAGGACAACTTTCTTAATTCTTGTAGGTGGGAATGTTGTTCATCTTATATCTCATTCAGTACCTTTTCCAGACAGTGCCCAGAACAGATTCTTGTTAAATCCAATTGAGTTACTTTGGCTCTGGCTCAGTTTCTATAAAGACATATAGAAAAATGGATTTACAATTTCCATTTTTAAAAAGAACATACAGGAATCATAGTCTCATGCTAGTTAGACACATAAGAGAAACTGTACTTTTAAATACATTCAGAACTTTCAGGTGTACATAACTTACAAATCAGAATATATTAACCTTTTAAAAATATTAATACTAGTTCAACTTATGTATTAAACCTACATTGGCCGGCGCCACAGCTCACTAGGCTAATCCTCTGCCTGCGGCACCAGCACCCGGGTTCTAGTCCCGGTTGGGGCGCCAGCTTCTGTCCCGCTTGCTCTTCTTCCAGTCCAGCTCTCTGCTGTGGCCCGGGAGTGCAGTGGAGGATGGCCCAGGTCCTTGGGCCCTGTGCCCGTATAGGAGACCTGGAGGAGGCTCCTGGCTCCTGGCTTCGGATCTCAATGCGGCCACTTTGGGGGGTGAACCAACAGAAAAAGGAAGACCTCTCTGTCTCTCTCTCACTGTCTAACTCTGCCTGTCAGAAAAAAAAAAAAAACACCCTACATGTACATTTTTCTTTTGGGGACTTCTACATTTAAATATCTGAATGTATATTGCTGCTTCAAGATTATATACTCTTAATAACTTCAAGAGTTTAAATCATTGATCTTGTTGCTTCTCTTATTTGATCTTTGAAATTTTTGGAAATATGAATATGGTGCTCAGTGAGGATAAAGCTTATATGAAAGTCTTAATATTTAAAATAATCTATTTTAATTGGACTCTGTTTTCCTGGGTCTAAAATGAACTTTCTCTTAAATTTCATTATTAATAACACAACTGCCTGCATTTTCTTTTCAAGCGTTCATACTATAATGCCCTCTGCTAGGAAATCGGTCTAAGGAAATAATCCAAAGTATGGGAAAGACAGCTGTGCACACCCTCAATCACACTGTTTTTAAAGAACAAGCAGATAGAAATACTTGGAATGCCCAAAACGTAAGACAGTCTTAACAAATAACTAACAAATACTTGAGTGTGTAACATGTCCCAGACCCTGTGGTAGGCACTAGTCAAAAGACCAAAGTACATCCTCAGGATGTATTATCATGAAGCCATGTTGTTTATTCATACAGGAAAATACTCATGATAACTACTAAAAAGACAACTGTACATGCATGCATATTGCTATATAAAACAGTGCAAAACCTACAAACAGAAGAAACTGGAATAGGACGTACCAAAATGGTGCAGTGATTTTGTCTAATTTCCTCTTTAAAATATTAAGGATAATATAATTTAGAACAAAAATGCATCAAACTTCAGAAAATAAAGGTAAATAATGTTCCTAATTTCCCTTGTAATTTCCCCTCAGAATGTTTCCTTGTATTTTTATTCGAAATATGTTCTATTTTTAAAAAGACACTTGGTTGATCTCTTAAATTACATCTGGACAGATGTTTTGTTTTCACGCTTAGAAAAGTAGATTGTTTTATTTTATTTTTGTCTAACTGAATTAAAGACCAACAAGATCTCAAACCTTAGTGAGGAAATTTTCATTTGTTAGAAAGAAAAAAAAAAAAAAAGCTTTCTTCTTAGCATGGTTGGCCAGGAAGGTTGGATTTAATTTAAAATGATTAATGAGATTTTGTCAGGCTCCTTGACTTGACCACCACTGCAGTTTGTCAGTGCAACAACCTGGGAAGCCGGGACGCCACGCTGTCGCCCAAATCCACTCTCCAGGGAAAAAATTAACTGGGAGGACTAGAGCCAGGTACACGTCAGTGGCATTGTCTCAATATTGACAGTTTAAAAGTCCAAATAAGAAATATAAATGTTTAGGGACACATCCCTAAGATAGTGTTTTCAGTTTCTTTGTAAGGAGTTAATCACTTTTAAAATATTGAAGTTGTTAACCTTTTCCAAAGGAAACTATTTGAAGACAAATCTTTACTAATGATCCTCCCTCCTCTAATTTGTTTGAAAAATTAAAATAAACAAAGAATTTAGGATCTCAGGTTACTTCTTTCTTTTTTAAAAGAACTAAAATGAAGTATTTTTAAAGAGTAATTTTTCACTCTTGAAAACTTTTCGACAAAAGCATGGCATAATTTTGTAAACAAATTTAAAACCTATTCAAAGTTAGCTAAAAACAATTTACTGAAAGTATCTGGTTATTAGGTGGTAAAAAGCCTTATTCTTGTTTATTTTTGCTTCAGTATTGGTATTTGGTTGGACAAACTTATTGTATTTGGTACCTGTAATTAACTGAGTATTGAACAAATGTAGTTTTTATGCCAGTTACATATTGAGTACCAACTAATACCAAATATAGTATCAATTCCAACTTATCATAAAATTATACGTATCATTATTTGGATTTGTAAAAATTACCAGTACTAATGTTTAGCATCTTATTTAATTTATTTTGTTTTTGGCATCTTATTTTAAAATCTTTCCAAAGCAGTTCAGGCAAAAGGGATTTCTTAAATTATCACAGGGCAGGTTTTGAGTGTATGATAGATACCCTAAGACTACTTTTGTAAAAACTTCAAATCATGTGACTGACAATTTTTATCCACACAAAATGAACAGAATGCCTTCACGCTGAACAGTTTCAGTGTAGTTGTGTCTTCTAAGCTGCATGACTGTGTTCCCTGAGAAGACCCTCTTCACGGCCAGGCTACCAGTAGATAGATGCCTGAGTTACCTGCAGTAGGTAGTCTGAAAAACATCAAGAAAAGTGGAGCAGCATAGAAATGTTTACTAAGGCTGCTGTTCTTATTGGCAGACATTAACAGGAGCAAAATAAAGTAGTTATGTGTATATACCAGCACAATTGTCACCCATCATAATGGCCATCAAGTAAGTTTCTTCTAAAGCAAGTATTTCCAGCTCTAAAGGTGTTAGATAGTTTATTGCATTTGTAAAATCCTCAAAAATTATATACCCTATCTTGAAAGTGTGAATTTTAGTGTTACTGCAGTTTATGTACTACATTACATATTTCTCCCAAAAAAATAGGACTGCAAAATCTAATGGACATCTAATTCATTCACACAATCATGTTTACAAAGGAATTTAGAAACGCTCATTTCCCTTTGGAGATTTTTATTATATATTATTACATATAATTTTATCCTTTCTTTAATCTTGCAACTGATAAACGAATACTATTTCCCATAATTCCATCTGAGAAAAGATTGTGGCCACAGTCAACATTAAACCAGAAAAGTAAGAAATTCTTGATTGAGATCAAACTTGTATTAGATTTAGTGAAGCCCAAAGCCCTCACGGGGTGCTATTATCACCATGATGGATTTGTATTGATTCTGGGTTTGGTTCTCAGGCTTAGAAATTGGGTTTTGTCAAAGCACCTCATGTATATGTGTTTTTTAAAGATATTTATTTGAGGCCGGCGCCGTGGCTCAATAGGCTAATCCTCCACCTTGCGGCGCCGGCACACCGGGTTCTAGTCCCGGTTGGGGCGCCGGATTCTGTCCCGGTTGCCCCTCTTCCAGGCCAGCTCTCTGCTATGGCCAGGGAGTGCAGTGGAGGATGGCCCAGGTGCTTGGGCCCTGCACCCCATGGGAGACCAGGAAAAGCACCTGGCTCCTGGCTCCTGCCATCGGATCAGCGCGGTGCGCCGGCTGCAGCGGCGGCCATTGGAGGGTGAACCAACGGCAAAAGGAAGACCTTTCTCTTTCTGTCTCTCTCTCTCACTGTCCACTCTGCCTGTCAAAAAAAAAAAAAAGATATTTATTTGAAAAGTAGAACGAAAGAGAGATACACAGATCTTTCAGACATTGGTTCAGTCCCCAAATGCCCAGGCTAAAGCTGGGGAACTCATCTAGGCTTCCAACATGGGTGGCAGGGACCCAAGTACATGGGCCGTTATCTGCTGCTGGGTGAAACATAGAATAGCCTAGGACTCCCAAGTGGAGGCTCAGCTTCCTGTGCCTTAATGTCTGCCCCATACATGTGTATTTCTCATGACCCTGATTTTAAATCCAGAACTGAAGAAAATGTTATTGATTGCTTACCAAATGCAATCAGTACCTTCTCTCTCTTTGCCAAGCTGTGGTAAGGTGATTGATGATCATGGAATCAGAGCAAGTTGTGTTCTTGAATCCATTTTAAAAAGTAATTTTTCATTTTTGAAAACTTTTAGACAAAAGTGCCAATAGTAAGGTAAAACAGCTTTTAGACAAAAACATGGCATAATTTTGTAATCAAATTTAAAACCTATTCAAAGTTAGCTAGACCAAATTACTGAAAATATCTAGTTATTAGGTGGTAAAATGCCTTATTTTTGTATATTTTTGCTTCAGTATTGGTATTTGGTTGTATGAACTTATTGTATTTGGTACCTGTGATAAACTGAGTATTAAACAAATGTAGTTACACCAGTTACATACCAAATATAATGTCTATTCCAATTTATCATAAAATTATACGTATCATTATTTGGATTTGTAAAAATTACCAGTACCAATGTTTAGCATCTTATTTATTTTGTGGGTTTTTTGGCATTGTAGAGTTTATTGTCTAACCCATGACACTTCTGAGAGTGCTAAAATGATAAACCAGATGGTACTTCAAGACAACAGATATAAACTACATCCGGATATATGGTCAACCTAGCCATGACTATCGTACAATGTGATAATGTAATAACAGAAGTTTAACGGTGCAGTGAAAACATGTTGAATGTAATGCACTGAAGTGTGAAATTTTGTTTCTTATCTAAAGCATTTCTAAATTTAATTTCCAATTGGTATCCATTCTGTTAGGCTGGGCAACTTTATATCATACCACACAGTCCTCTTCTAGCATCTTAGCATCTACGAGATTCCTGTAAAGGATCTCATTTTGCAGTTTGTTCAACCATAAGGAACTGAGTATCAGAAATCTCTAAAAAAAACCTATGGAAATACTTAATTGGCAATAATATTGCTAAAATGAAAACTATAAATAATGTATACCTTTTATTATACTTACTCTGGTAAGGGTTGTGTTTTCCTTAATTCATTTACACTCCACAAGTATACTCTGAGGAAACAAATGGCTTTATTTATCCATTCTGTGAAGAAGTTATTGAATAACCAAAAGCCCATCCTAAAACCGATTATATACCACTTTCCTATTCTGTGAAATAATGACAAGTGACTTATTTTCTCATAAGTAGATTGCCTTCATATTGTTGTATCCATGAAAATTATTATTTGTTGTCGTATCAATTGCAGTATTGTGAATAAACACAAAAAGCAGATTTTATATTTAAAATGGCATTTAGGAACAGTTAAGGTGCCACTTAGGATGCCTATGTCTTGTATCAGAGTGCTGGGTTGAGTCCCGGTTCTAGCTCTCAATTTCAGCTTCCTGCTAATGTGAACTCTGGCAGGCAGCAGGTGATGGCCTAAGTACTTGGGTCCCAGCCACCCATATGGAAAGATAGATAGAAAGAAGATAGAAAATCTCTCTGTCTCTCTCGAACTTACAAATAATTTTTAAAATAGAGACAGAACAAAAGGACAAATTCTTTCTCTGTCTTTAAAAAAAAAAAAAAAGAAGATAATCTGCCCAGCATTGTGGCATAGCATTGTGATGCAGCAGGTTTAAGACATTGCTGACATCCTATATGGGTGCCGATTTGAGTCCCTCTGCTTCACTTCCAATCCAGCTCCCTGCTCATGTGCCTGGGAAAGCAACAGAGGATGCCTCAAGTGCTTGGGCCCCAACCACATGTGGAAGACTTGGATGGAATTCCAGGCTCCTGGCTTCAGCCTGGGCCAAGTAAACCATGGATGAAAGATCTTTCTCTTTCTCTTTCTGTCTTTCCCTCTCTTTCTCTCTGTAACTCTTTCAAATAAACAAATCATTTTTAAAAGTAAAATGACATTTAATATAACATTTTTATATTCTTGGTCACAGAGCTATTTAAATACTGTATTATATAATGTTTAACATAATTAAATTATTTTGGCAATTCTTTATAGATCCCTTCTACAGTTAACACATTCGCACTGCATTTACTCATTACGTTGCTGTATTTTGCTATGAATTTCAGGTTACTTATATTCTGCAGAAAGTTAACTGAAATATCTACTGAGGAAGAAAATGTATCACTTTAAATATACCAAATCAAATGGATGTCGATCTAGCTTTGTTCTGTGGATAAGAAAAATGTTTGGCCGGCACCGCAGCTCACTTGGCTAATCCTCTACCTGCGGCACCGGTACCCTGCGTTCTAGTCCCAGTTGAGGTGCCGGGTTCTGTCCCGGTTGCTCCTCTTCTAGTCCAGCTCTCTGCTGTGGCCCGGGAAGGCAGTGAAGGATGGCCCAAGTGCTAGGGCCCTACACCCGCATGGGAGACCAGAAGAAAGCACCTGGCTCCTGGCTTCGGATCCGTAGTGTCAGCCGTATCAGCCATTAAGGGAGTGAACCAATGGAAAGAAGACCTTTCTCTCTGTCTCTCTGTCTCTCTAACTCTGCCTGTAAAAAAAAAAAAAAAAAAAAAAAAAAAAAAAAAAAAAACAACGATGTTTAACTTTAACTTTGAAATGTTTTCTACTTAAAGAATGTGGATGGAGACACTAGCTTGCACAAGTTTCCAATTCCTTCTCTACAGGTTTCTTAAAAAGTGTCCCAGGGGTCAGTGCTGTGACATAGTAGGTAAAGCCGCCAGCCACAGCGCTGGAATCCCATATGGGCGTCGATTCGAGTCCTGATTGATTGCTCCACTTCTGATCCAGCTCTCTGCTATGACCTGGGAAAGCAATAGAAGACAGCCCAAGTCATTGGGCTCCTGCACCCATGTGGAAGATTGGGAAGAAGCTCCTGGCTCCTGGTTTCAGATTGGCACTGCTCCAGCCATTCCAGCCTTTACAGCCAATTGGAGAGTGAACCAGTGGATGGAAGACTTCTCTCTCTGTCTCTCCTCTCTGTTTAACTTTCTCTCTGACTTTGGATGGGCACAGCTCTGGCCATTGCAGCCATCTGGAGAGTGAAGCAGCAGATAAAAGACCTCTCTCTCTCTCTCTTCATCTCCTTCTCTGTGTGTGTGTAACTCTGACTTTCAAATAAATAAATCTTTAAAAAAAAAAAAAAAAAGTGGGCTGGCGCCGCAGCTCACTAGGCTAATCCTCCACATTGCAGCGCCGGCACACTGGGTTCTAGTCCCAGTCGGGGCACCGGATTCTGTCCCAGTTGCCCCTCTTCCAGGCCAGCTCTCTGCTGTGGCCTGGGAGTGCAGTGGAGGATGGCCCAAGTGCTTGGGTCCTGCACCCCATGGGAGACCAGGAGAAGCACCTGGCTCCTGCCTTCGGATGGATCAGCGCGGCGCGCCGGCTGCAGCACGCTGGCCGCGGCGGCCATTGGAGGGTGAACCAATGGCAAAGGAAGACCTTTCTCTCTGTCTCTCTCTCTCTCTCTCTCTCACTGTCCACTCTGCCTGTAAAAAAAAAAAAAAAAAAAAAAAAAAAGTGTTCCATAGTACTAGTAACAGTAACTGCCATTTTTTATCTGTAATAATTGAGTGATTTGTAAAATGGGATATTTTTTGTAGTGTTTTCTTCATGAATTGTTCTTCCTTTGAGTCATATTCATAGCTTCTGATGACGTTTTACCAGCATCAGCAACATTATAATGGTCCTGTAGCCCTGAACTTGCTATTAACATAACTATAAGGTTGCACTCTAGGGTGAACCAAGCAAAAAGCTCAAGATCAAATAAAAATTATTCCAAAAAGCAAATACAAAAACGTCAACAGAAGGAGATTCCATGAACTCCTATTCTTATCCATTCCATCACTTACAATCTTATTTCTTA
Organism: Oryctolagus cuniculus; assembly: GCF_051225735.1. Lineage (NCBI taxonomy): Eukaryota > Metazoa > Chordata > Mammalia > Lagomorpha > Leporidae > Oryctolagus > Oryctolagus cuniculus. Next base: position 56,856,771 of record NC_142868.1, on the reverse strand, counting down.
TTTTTTTTCTTTTGCTTTTTTCTCTCACATAGTCCCTGGGTCTCTCTAATCTTCAACTTGATGCTTTTCCTGGTTTTGCCCTCAGTAGGAATTGATCACAAATGGTTGCTATCTTCAGTTTGGGCGCACTTCATATACTTGGACATCCTGGAATTGTCCCTTCTTTTGTTCAAACCAACTACAGGTGAACCCTTCTTACAATTAAAATCACTAAGAATGGATTTTTCACAAGTCATCACACCACCCCCTTTGGTTGATTAAATTAAAGTCTACAAATAAGTGTTATAGAAATAAATCCCAATTATTACTTAGCAAAGTTATTTATTTAACTCTGTGTAGGATTCTGAGCAGAATAGAGCAGATATAGATTGGTGCTTGAATACAAACTGAATTTTACATAAATATTTTCATTTTCCCCAGAACAATAGTTACCATAGAACTCTGATCATTCTAAAGTGCCAGCATCCACCAGACAACTTAACCAACATTTTCAGTTTATGTATAAAATAATCTTTCTTTCCTTTGCTTATTCACAATTTATCAAAACCTCAGATTTCAAATGTATTGAGAATTCCCATAGCCAAAATGATGATGTAAGGAAAAAGGGTTAAGCTATATATATATTGAAATGTTAATGTTCTACTAATTATGTCTTTAGAAAAAGAACAGAGATCAGAGATTGCATGTTCACATACAGAAACATTTGTCTCTAACATCTCACTTTTAGAATTAAAGAACATTCATCTGGAAAGATCTTAATTTCATAGGCTAAATAAGCACAGGAAAACCTCAAACTACAATTAAACAACTCTACAAGTTTTTCTACATCCTGTATAAACCATTTATCAAACAAGGGACAAAGGAACGTTCTGAATTACTTTAAAAGTAAGTGGCGGGGTCTATATTCTCATGTTAGAGACGTATCCACAGCTCATTAAAAAGAGAAGACGTCATTGTTGCTCCATGTAGATAGATAATACAAATAGTTTCACTCAGATAGTGAGACTCTCTCATCACAACTGCCCAAAATAAAATTACAGCTTCCATAGAAAGTGCTTTTTCTCCTTTGTTAAAAACCAGTACCAGAGACCAGCACTGTGGCGAAGCTGGTTAAGCCACTGCCCGCGACACCAGCATCCCATTTGACTACCAGTTTGTGTCCTGGCTGCTTCACTTGTGATCTATCTTCCTGATAATGGGCTGGAAAGCAGTAGAAGATGGGTCCCTGCCACCCACATGGGAGACCCAGATGCAGCTTCTGGCTCCTGACTCCTGGCTTTGACCTGGCTCAGCCCTGACTGTTGTATCCAACTGGACAGTGAACCAATGGATAGATCTCTCTCTCTCTCCCCTCTTCTCTGTAGCTCTTTCAAAAAATGAATGAATCTTTAAAAAATTACTAGCTTTTATTTTTTCAAAAGATTTACTTATTTATTTGAATGGGGAGAGTTACAAAGAGGCAGAGAGAGAGAAAGACAGAGAGAGAGAGACAGTGAGAGAGAGAGAGAGAGTCTTCTATTTGCTGATTCACTACCCAAATGGTTGCAATGGCCAGAGCTGAGCCGATCTGAAGCCAGGAGCTAGGAGCTTCTTCCGGTCTTCCACGTGGGTGCAGAAGCCCAAGGACTTGGGCCATCTTCCACTGATTTCCCAGGCCATAGCAGAGAATTGGATCAGAGTGGAGCAGCCAAGACTTGAACCGGTGCCCATATGGGATACTGACACTGCAGGCTGTGGCTTTATCTGCTACACCACAGCACTGGCCCCAGCTTTTTTACTTTTATTTATTCTATTTTGTTTGTTTACTTGGGGGGAGTGGAGAAAAGGAGAGAGAACTCTCATCCACTGGTTTACTCATCCTAGTATCTGTAGTTGTGGGGCTGAGCCAGGTAAAAGTTTGAAGTCAGAAACAGTCCACATCTCTCACATGGATGGCAGGGACCTGCTGCCTCTTAGGGTCTGCATTAGCAGGAAGCTGGAGTCAGGAGCAGAGGTGGGTATCAAACCCAGATACTTGGATATAGGACACTGCTATCTTATCCACTTACTCAACCAGCTGGCCAACATCTCATCTCCATTCCCGGTTTTATTCTTTCCTTGGCTAGCTGCCCCAAATTATGACATCCTTTCAATCCACTTTTTAAAAAGTTTACATCTACTTATGTATGGAGTGTTTGTCTTTTTTCCTTTCTTCGAAATGTTATCCATGCTTCTTCTTCAATGAGCCTAAGGTGTTAATAACTTTTATTCTTTTTTAACAATGTATTTGAAACGCAGAGAGTGAGAAAGAGACAGAGTTCTGCTGACCACTGGTTCATCCCCAAATTGCTGAAACAGCTGGGTCAGGGCCAGACCTTCTTGTAGGTCTCCCACATATGTGTAGGGTCCCAAGCACCTGAGCCATCCTCCACTACTTTTTATTTTATTGCTTTTTTTTTTTTTTTGACAGGCAGAGTGGACAGTGAGAGAGAGAGAGACAGAGAGAAAGGTCTTCCTTTGCCGTTGGTTCACCCTCCAACGGCCGCCGTGGCCGGTGCATCGTGCTGATCCGAAACCAGGAGCCAGGTGCTACTTCCAGGTCTCCCATGCAGGTGCAGGGCCCAAGCACTTGGGCCATCCTCCACTGCACTCCCGGGCCACAGCAGAGAGCTGGCCTGGAAGAAGGAGCAACTGGGACAGAATCCGGCGCCCCAACAGGGACTAGAACCCGGTGTGCCAGTGCCGCAGGCAAAGGATTAGCCTAGTGAGCTGCGACGCCAGCCCCTCCACTGCTTTCACAGGCACACTAGTAGGGAGCTGAATGGGAAGTGGAGCAGCTGGGACTCGAACTATATGGGATGCCAATGTTGCAGAAGGAGGTTTTACCGGATACACAACACTTGCTCCAGGTATTAATAACTTTTTTAAAGATTTATTTAGTTATTTGAAAGTCAGAGTTACACAGAGAGAAGGAGCGGCAGAGGGAGAGAGAGAGAGAGAGAGAGATGTCTTCCATCCGCTGGTTCACTCCCCAGATGGCCGCAACTGCCGGAGCTGCGCCCATCCGAAGCCAGGAGCCAGAAGCTTCTTCTGGGTCTCCCACGGGGGTGAAGGGGCCCAAGGACTTGGCCCCAGGCCACGGCAGAGAGCTGGATCAGAAGATGAGCAGCTGGGACTTGGACCAGCACCCAAATGGGATGCTGGCAGTGCAGGCGATGGCTTTACCTGCTATGCCACAGCATCGGCCCCAGGTAGTAACAACTTTTAAAAATGGGTTTTCTGGCACAAAGGTTGGTAATAATAAAGCAGAATAATGGTCATAAGTTTTTTTTTTTTTTTGACAGGCAGAGTGGACAGTGAGAGAGAGAGAGAAAGGGGTCATAAGTTTTAAATTGAGTATTCCTCTAATTTTTTTGTTTTTGAAATTTTCATTTGAAAATGATATTTTAAGAACAAAATACATTATGATGTGTTAGCACCTTTAAACTTAGGCTGGAAAAAATTTACCAGTAATCCACCTCAAATTGCTTTTTCAGTATAATTTTCCATTATGAAATCAGTAGTTCATTAAAATAATTTATTCATTTTGTTTTCAAATCAAGCTGATCTTAGATTGAAAATATCCTAACACATTTTAATAATATATCCTTGATATAAATCTTTTATTAGCTAAAGCTTTATTCATTATAGACAACTCATTTACGCTGTATAGAATTAAAACTTGCCCCAGAGTTCATAGCTTTCAACAAATATACATACAAATAAATAAATACTAAATCCAAATAAAATTTCTTATATGGTGACATAGTCAACGGGAAATGCAATCTTCTATGCATGTTCTACAAAACAGAAAAATTTAAAATCCCGGCTACAAAGAAGCCAAAAGATTTGTGGCTGAGGAAGTTTTATTCTCATTAAAACAGTCAACCTTCAAAGAGTTTGAAAGTGAGAGTTGTGAGGCATTTGCTTTTTATAATTTGCATGTCTGAAATTAAGAGGCTTAAGTAACCATTTGTTATATATCCTCGTGATTGAGTATAACATTAAATGCATATACAAAATAATACACATCAAAGTTCAGGATAACATTTTAATTATGTTTTCAGATATATGAAATATTTTGTTTTCCTCAATTATATCACCCAGTCAAGATCTACAGCATTTATTGAAATGAGCTATATATCTCAATTTCATAAGGGTCCCAAGAGGCCCTAGTCAGACATAGTTATTTCAGCCTTCACAAAGGCAATACAGTACAGAACTCTGTACTGTAATAGGCAACATGGAGCAGTCATAATTTCAGTTCCTGTTACATTGACAAGACTTTCAGGTAAGCGATTAAAGCATTTCTTCAGTATTATAAGGCTCATGGCCATTTTGATGGAATAAACAGATTACTGCTTCTGCACGGCGGGGGGGTGGGGGGGATAGAAACACTGGGGTGTGAACCTGTAGGGGAGATGTTGTCACTCTTTGTATGAGTCAGAAGCTCTATTTAACTGGAATGAAGCTAACTCTGTATTCTCAGTGTTAATATTTCTGAGGTGACTTCCAAAGTTTCAAAAAAAAATGTAAGGAAAAGATAACGCAAATTTCCCATGTTTTTTGAAGCCTTATCATACTATAAAAGCTATTTTTTTTTTTTTGACAGGCAGAGTGGACAGTGAGAGAGAGAGACAGAGAGAATATACAGAAAGCCTGATCAAGGAGCTCAATGCACATTTTTTTAAATCAAAGAAGAAAGTTGATTTTCTTATGCTAATAGGTTTTTACCTTTTAACACCAACAATATCAAATGACATATTTATTTGCTGAATCACTGTGACTAAAAAAATTAACCACATTTGACTTCCTCACCTCACAATATCTTATGTCATTTTAAAAATAAACAAGAGTTCCCAAATTAATTTTTTCTTGCCTAATATGCATGACTTAGGAGGGGAAAAAAAGTGAAAGCCACTCAAATATTCACAAGTGTAAACTATGGGAGAGAGAGCGAGAGAGGGGTAACTCAACAAATATAATCTCTGAAGTTGCAAAAAGACTTTTAAATAACTAATACCTTCAGATTTTAAATCAGTATAAACTATTGTTTAAACAAGAGCTATCTCTTTTTGCAGGACATTTAAAAGAAAAATATATCAAAGTAAGTGATCTTATACTTTTCCATTTTGCTATAAAATGCAAATAGTTTAAGTGAATTTTATTTCCAAAAAGTTCAGTATTTATAAATGGCAGTTTTGTATGATCAGATCAGATATGAAATGTATGTATGTTATGTTTATGAGGAATAATACACAGTATTTTATCTTGATGTTTGAAAATTTCTGATAAATATACATTTATTACTTTCTAATCCATATCTTGGAATTAAGAAGAAAAAGTTATCTAAGCAAGAGTTAAAAGTTCATTCCTGTTTAGTTGGGGTGAATTATGTCACAAAGATGAATGTGTTATAATTTTTAAAATATAACTTTTTTAACTGTTTTGTGTATGCTGCCAGGTCGTTAACATTTTGCTTCAAAAAAATTATGTGTGTTGAGAACAAACATGCTATTTGCCTCCAAAGTAAAATTTTATAACCGAATGTCATCAATTTAGAAAAATTGAATAAATGACCGAAAGAACTAAATTTTATGATATGGAAATGCAATTTCTTAGTTGTAAATGCCCTAATAAAAATTATGGGAGTATTTTGGATGTGGTTACCTTAAATGCTTTGTGCTTTCTTTTGGAAACACTTGGTTCCTTCTTTTCATTTCACTTTAACAGTGTTACAGTGCGTTACAGAACCCTACCTGATCCCTCTTGGAGTCTGAAGCACAGTGCCAGGTCCCAAAGAGAATAACAACTCCTTAGTCCCCTTTCAGCTTTGCTCTCCCAGACCATTGCTGTATTTTCTCTTTAGCATCTCCTGTGGCTTTTACCAGAGCTAAGCAGGTCCCGTGACTTTGGAAGGCTGTGCCTGCAGGGAGTTGAGAGCACCTGATCCAGGGGCTCTTCCACCAGGTGAGTAAGCGGTGGGCATGGGTGGGGTGAGGGGCTGTAAAAGGAGGCCAGCAGCAGCAGTAGGGAAGCCAGGCTAAACTCCTCCAAGATGCCTTATCTTTAAGAAGTACTTAAGGCCTTACTGTCTCACCCTTTATCTTACCATCTCCCCACTGCCCGACCTGGTGCCCAGGATTTGGCCACTTTTCCTGCATATCTGCTTCGGCAGCTCCGGAATGGGGTGGAGGCGTAAGCGGGGTGAGGAAAGGACCAGACGCTGGCGCCGGCGGGAAAGGGACCGCTCGTTCCGCCGCGCTCTGTTCCATGGCCTAGTCTGCGCGCTCTGAAACCAAGTGGGCCAGGAATTCGCACTGGGGGAAGAGTACGCGATGACAACGTGAGAAGCAATATGGTGGATTGTAACTGGGGATAGCCCTTTCCCCTAGTCTCCAGGGAAAACCTTTCCAAAGCTTGGCTGTCTGCCAGTTTGTGTAGAATTTTTCTCAGTCGTGCGTTTTTGTATGGAGATAGCGGTGCCATTAATTGTTGAACTGCTGGATTGAGAGATGAACTCGGAAGGGATCTGGAAGAGTCAAGTCAGCTCCCACCGACCACATCGGAGGCCCCGCGGTAGGAAGTCAAGTGGCAGCAGTGGCCCCCACCGGAGGTCTGCCTGGAGGGAGAAGGCGTTTGCTTTGCAGAGTTGGTGATGCCCTCCTGAGCTCCGTGAGGCAGGCTGCCAAGATTTGTGAATGGCAAGAGAAGCGCTTCGAAGTCTGATCACCTAAATGTATGTATGTATGTATGTATGTATGTACACACACACACACACACACACACACACATATTCTTAACCTGATAGAACCAGTCTGGCTCTTTCCTAGGGATGGCAGTTTGGCTGCTTAGCTGGCGCTCAGGCTGCGGGACTCCGGGTGCGTTTACGTCTTACAATAAATGATCAGGGATTCCTTGCCCAAACAGCCCGCCCCTTCCAACCTCTCACTGTCAGCGCAATCCACATTGAACTCTGGGACGTATCGTCCCCACCCTCTGCTCTCAGGGACTGGCCAAGGCCATGGCTTCGCGGCTCTGCAGCGCACGGGAACCGCGCCAGACTCACGCAAGCGCCCCTAGGGGCTTGGGGTTTGGCTACAAGTGGCTGTGCTTCCAGTTGACCAAAGTGTTTGAAATCCAAAGGAGACGCATAGGCGTGGAAATCGCCGGCTCGGCTCGCCCTGAGCATTTCCACCATGGGCAGATGAACCCAAGCAAACGCGGCGCGAAATTTCCCAGCCCAAAATATCTGCCCCACAGTCTCCCACACACCTCGTTTACAGCTCTAACAGGAACGCCAACGGGGTGGGAGGGAAGGCTCCAGAAATCCAGCGCATCTTCTGCTGGCCTCGGGAGCTGTGCAGCCGGAGAACACAGCGCGCTGTGCGTGGAGAAACCTGGGCCCTCCAGGCTACAGCTACACGCCCAGGCCACACAGAACCCTGGTGAACCTCGATTCCCGTTCTCACTATCTGGCTCTCCCCATGAATCACGCCTGAAAATTCATTCAGGCTTGGAGATACCAGGATCTGAGGATCCCTGTAAAGGATTCACTATTTTGCTGCCTTTGCAATTTATCGGCTTTCAATAGAATCATTTTCAATCTCGGTCCCAGGAATGTATTTCAGATTCTGTTTCTCATGCCACCTCACCAAGTCAGATGAGCTGTCTCAGGCCGGCACAGGCGGATGCGTGGGTCTCAGACTCCTAGCCGCTAGGCGGTGGGATACCTGCACCTAACCCAGTTCGCGAGAGGACTTGAGAGCCCACCGCAGCGCGGGGAGAGACTGGGGCGCTGGCTCGGAGAACTGTGGCAGCGAGGCAAGTAGCCAGGCAATCAACTTTCACCTTTTCCTAAGCTGTTAGGGAAGGGACTGGCTTTTGTCCGGCAGCCTCGCCCTCAGGGGGTTCGGGGCTTGATGCTATCATGGTTATTTCTTACTGTTCGCGCTGTTCCAGGACAGCACGCGAGCGCACACACACACACACGAACGGGAGCCATTTCAGATTCTGTTAGTCCCAGTTGTGCGGTGTGTTTAAATGTGAGATAGAAGCTTGGCAGCCCCAAATCATTAATTGCTCACGTGAGAAAGCCCCAGAGTAGACTCTTTCCCTTTGATTCTCATTCAAATGCTCTCTCTCCCTCTCTCAGAGAAAAACCCCAACCTTCAACTGTCAACTATTTTCAAAACACCAGATTAATGTTGCCCAGGACTCGGTAGTAACGTGACCTTTCTGTTTTCAGATGTGTTTTCCAACATGTAATCGTTTGTTTGTTATGTCTCCCAGTAAGGAACAAGGAGGGCCAGGTTCGAGGGGTGGCTGTTGCCAGAGGGGAAAAACGTGGACGTGGAGACTGATTTGTTATCTCTTCAAGACTCTCAAAGCATTGTATTTACAATTTAAGAAATACTACCTAGGGAAAAAACGTACCTTAGCAGTACTGAACAGAAATCCAAACACCTGAGCAATTACTTAAATATCAACATCCCTCCGCAAATAAAACTTAACAAATGAATTTAAAAAAAAAATCTGCAGGAGAGGAGCTCCTAGATTACCTATAATGCTTCATCTAGGAAGCTGTATGATGTCTTATTTTTTATAATGTATCAAGCTCTTCAGTTTCGATTTGTGCCCGGTTTCTGAACTGTTATAAAGACATTTTAAAATCGGAGAAATGAGAAAGTGTGATGAGTGTGTATATCAATATCTTCCAAAACTGTTCATTTCAAACCAGTATATTTGCTAAATTGCATTAAGAAATTAAATAGCTTGATTTCTGCATAACAATGGAAAACTATATTTAAATTGGTTGTTTGGAAACCAGCATACTGTTTGTTGTATAGTAAAATGTCAAATACGCAATGAGATTTTAAAGCTTGTTTTAAGCAGTACTCAAAGAAACAAGTAACTATTTGGCTAAAAAATTTATACTTAAAAAATTGCCAGTTGCTGGAAATTAACTCCTCTTCGAAAGCTTTTTATTCCAAACACGAATTGTAAAAAGACATATTCAAAAGTGAATTTCTGCCACCAGAAGGATTTAAACGTCTTTTTTTTCCTCTCCATAAAATATTACGAGGCCGCTTTCATGGTTGCTGACTAAGTATTTCACGAAGCAAGCAAGGTCCAAATTGCTCTCCTTATTTAATCAACAGCTTTTATTGCCGGCGTCCGCCTCTCTAAGGATCCCACCGCGGCCCTCCAATCCTTTCTCCTGTCACCCCCAACCTTTTCCCTCCCGCACCCGCCTCGGAGCGGTCGCGATTCCCAGCGTAGGAAGCGCGATCCGGCGACTGGCGTGCTGGCCGCGCGCCCCTCGGCGGCTCTAACGGGCCCCCGATCGCCGGGGCACAGTCGCTAAGCCCCGCTGCCCACATGGAGGCTTCGCCGCTGCTCGAGTTTATAGGCCCTTCCGTGGTTTTATGACAGGTTGCTGCGGTTGGAATGTTTATAGATAATAAACAACTAATCCATTTCTTGCCTAATGAATTGCCCCACCCGCGTACCAGTTTAACACCCGTAACCAGCTCCAGCATCCACCACCGCCGGCGGCGGGGGTGGGGCGTGAGACCGCCCAACCTCGCTGCCGCCCAAGTGCGCTAACTCCGGGGTCCTCCGCTCTGCTACTCGGCCGCGGCGACCTCGGTGGTGGCGGTGGGTGGGGGGCGGTTCTTGTTTTCCAGTTCCTCCCCCCGCGCCCGAGTCCCCCCATCCTCAGCTCAGGTTCTGCCCGCCGCGGCCCCTTCTCTCCGCCGACCGCGGGGACCAAATGCCCCAAGCGCTTTCCTCGACTGCGGGCCGAGGTTGGTGCACCCCGCGAGGAACCGGCGCCTCCTGGCCGACGGCCTGGGCCCGGGGGCAGCCCGTGCAGCGCCCTGCCGGAGGCAGTTAGACTCCTGCGCGCTCCTCCCGGGGTTCAGCTGGAGGAAGATCAAAAAAAGGCTGACATCCCCGTGGCGGCCGCTGGAAAGAAAGATCCGCGGGCTGGGGGCGGGAAACACACAGTTAACACTTCAGACTCCCGTCTGAAATCCAGAAAAAATGCGTGTTTAAACTCCCAGGAGACGCGGAGGATCTGCCAAAAGTATTCCAAGAACAGAAGAGCGCAAAGCCTGGGAGACACGCTTTTATGCACATTATGGCAGCTGCACACGGCCTCTGTCAGTAGCTGGGGCGAAGGGGTGTGGTGCGAGGGACTGGGGCCCGGGAGAGGACGGAGGGGGTCCGCTGGCTCCGCCCGGAGCGACTCAGGGAAGCGGTTGCTCTCCGTGGGCCTTCCCTTTGCGTGAGGACCCAGGGTGCGAAGCAGGACTGGATAGAACCTGGAAGGTCCCAGCCGGTGCATCTCCTACGACGGCCGTTTCCAACAGCCATTTAAGCAGTCGTGTTTTAAGTGGGAAGACCTCCCTTACTTTTACAGTAGTCTCAGGCTTATGTTTGGCGTTTGTGAAACCCAATTTTAGGAAGGTGGTGTTTATGCCACCTTCAGTGGCATCCTGGATGTGTCCGTGGGTTTGACCGTGCAGGCTTCCAACGGAGCCCCCTGTTGCAAGATTTCTTCTCCCCCAGAGCCTAGGGAAGGCCCGCCTCTACCGGTGATTTCCCTCCCTTGCGATAAGGAGGAGGTGAAAGTATCACCATAGGCATTGGGCGTAGCCGGTTAAACACACTCACGCCCTCTCCTGGAGTTTTCACTCTGCAGGGGGTCAGGTTGAGGTGAAGATTCACTTTGGGCTGGGCACTGGTAGGAGGTGATTTTTTTTTTTTTAAATAAACGAGTAAGGCATAGTCCCAGCCACCTGGTTGGAAGTTGTTTCTCCTTGTCACCTAGAGGTTTCTTTGTGCAGTTTAAATCATACTGCCTTGCTACCCCCAGTCTTGCCAGGATGTAGCTGATGCACTCAGTAGCATGTCACACCCCCTCTATCCATCCCTCTTTTCTCTGAGCCCATCCTCATCCCTGGGGCTATTTAGAGGGTGCTCTGTGTCACTGCCTGCTGAGGTTCCTCATTATACAGCCACGGACTCAATAGCTCAGTCTTTCTGGTGTCTTCAAAGGAATCCTGGCCCTGCGAATCTTCAGCGACTTTAAGCCAAATTGGACACAAAAAGCAGGTTCTGTCCCTGATGGAAAGGGGAGATTTTCTCGCTCCATTAGCCCTGAGTTTAGGTCTTTTGCCTCCCTGGGATCTCATTCTGTTGCTCCTCTCTGGCAAAAGAGAATTGCCTGGGGAAGCACTGGCCACTCCTCAACGGTAGCCAGACTGATTGGGTTTCTCTAGTCACTGACTTTGCTGGAACATTCTTCAATCTCAATCTCTCTCTCTCTCTCTCTCTCTCTCTCTCTCTGTCTCCAGCCTCCTCCAGTGTGCAGTGAACACCAGAAGGAGGAAGCCTTTGGGCCTGAGTGGCTTTTGCTTTGGCTGGTGCTGAATTCAGAGCTATCAACTTAATTACCCAGTTGATAAGAGAGAGTTTAAAAACGATCTGCAAAAGAAAACTCGAATAAAAACAAAGGCGTGAGCCCTCGGCGAGCTGTTTGATTATTTTCTCTTACATTGTTTTCATTTGCACTTGCCTCATCAGAAATAAAAATAAATAAGAACACAAAACCTTGACTGGTTATTCAGCACTGAATGTGTGCAACGTTGATACAGACAGAAAAGAAAATAAATCCTGGCTGCTTAATGAAAGGAAGAAGAAAGACATTTGTATAAATAGAGCTTAAAAAAAAAAAAAAAAAAGGAATACGAAGCGCTGAGGAAGGGCTGCGTGGAGCATCGCTACCTTCGCTGGGGCCAAGACTGGGAGGCCAGGACTGAGTGAGTCATCGCGGGCGCCGCCGGCCTGCGCAGCCCACGAGAAACTGGACAGAGCCACACATCAAACAGCGGAGAGCCGGGCTTGATTTTATTTGATCATCAAAGGAACGGATAATTCAGCAAGGCAACTATTTCTGCATCCTGGGAAGCGCTCAGAACTTCAGAAAGGTCCTTGGATTTCGCTATGCCTTCTTCGGAACGCGGAAGACGGAAGGGAACTCTCTTACCTGTAGGCAGGTACAGCTGTTCCGTGCCTTCCCCTTGCTGCGTGCGGTAGACACCGTGCAGGCAAACGCACGCACCAGCCCGTCGCTGGCGAGGCTGTGCGCGCGCTGGTAGGTCACTTCCCGGAGTGCTGGGGACCCGGAGCGCTGTTCTTCAGTGGCATCCTGGATGTGTCCGTGGGTTTGAGCGTGCAGGGATCTCCACCTGCAGAAAAGAGAAAATGCACGTGAAAGCACTTGGTCAACGGTACAGAACTGGAGTGCAGCATTCCTGCTATACGCGTCTAAAATTTTCAGATATAAATTCAGGGACAATTGGTAAGACAGTACCAGGTAGAGTTCTGGTTTTGTTTCATGAAAGGTCTCTGTCATCTCTTCTGTACTCCTCTTCTCTGAAGTTGGCCTTCACTGAAACTGCACTTATAAAATACAGTCTTGTTGTTTTATTCTTCTTTGTAAAACTAAGCTGCCCACAAACTTGGCTTTGAAATTGACTAGGGATCACCCTCAATTCAGAAGCACAGAATTCCTGTGTGTACAGAAGAATGCTTTCAGGGAATCTCCTCCAGTGCAGGCCTGGAGATGTGGAATAACAATTTGCACGTAGTGAGTCATGACTATAACTCACTCCTATTTCCACTTTAATATAATGTAAAAACTAGCCCCAGCAGGCTTTTCTCCCTCCATTTAAACAACTTGAGGAAGAAGTTAAATATTCTACCCACATCTTGCTCTGGGAAGAATATAATTAGGGATATAATGTTGTTACATTTAACCCTAGCACCCAGGTGATCATTTATCAGTAACTTTCTTTGCAAAAAGAGAAGTGGGGTTCAGAAAGCTCAAAGAAAAATGAAATGTAAAGGTAGTTTATTTTGGTGAAATAAAATTGAAATCCACCCACTGGTTTTCATAGAAAACACTTTCCATGAACCTTGTGAGGACCTTTCATAGGTCTGAAAATTCTGTGTAGAGATTTGAGAACCTTGCTACCTGAATTTGGGGAATACTGGAGATGTTTTAGGACAGATTCGGGATGAATATGTGTTAAGGACTTATTACTGGTATTGACAACAATAAACTTTTAAAGTAAAATTTAGTTAAAAACACTTAGAAATGACACGACAAGAAGAATGAATTACTCATATTAGGAAAGGGAAAAAACCTGTTATTCTGAAGTAAGATCTCTTTTAACCAAGGGGAGAGGAGATGAGGAGTGCCCTCCCCCCTCCCTTTTAATAGGCCACAGTCCTCTGCTTTGTACACAAGTCTCGGCCTAGGTTTCTTATCACTGTTCTCTACTGCTCAGAGTGACATTCTTTCTCTTTTCCACACCTTTACCTCACTCCTCAGCTCCAGTGTAGCTGACAATTCTCGGGAGTAAATGACCTCAGAAACATTTTTTGATTCTATTCACTGCCACCAAAGCATTCTAGGTTTTCTACTAGGTAGGCAGTCTCAAGAGCTAGAAGAATAACTTTGTCTTACACGATGCTGATGGATGGTTTACACATTTGCGGGTCCAACACATTATAGCTGCCCTACACTTCTCAATGTCTTAAAAAAGAAAGTGGCACTAGCAGTGGAAATTTTAGGGAGCTTTAGTTAAAAAAGATATTTTTAGGGGGAAATTTTGCTTCTATAAAGATAACTCTAGTTATAATAATATCTTTTTGATTTGTACTGGCCCTCGGCCCCCTTAATAGTAGGTGGGTTCAGTTATCCCCTAAATTAGTAGTGAAATCCCTTTTTCAAATGAAATCTTTCTTGGAAGTCTAATACATGAAGGTAATTAAGAAGAACTGCTCTGGGGCTGGCATTTTGGTATAGCACGTTAAGCCACCCACAAGTCCTGCACCCACAAGTCCTGACTACTGCACTGGGGATTCAGGTTCCTGCTAATGCATCCTTGGAGGCAGCAGATTATGGGGCAAACTCTTAGTCCCCTGTTACCCACATGGGAGACCCAGATGGAGTTCCAGCATGGAAGCCCAACCCTGGTTGTTGTAGGCACCTAAATAGTGAACCAGCAGATGGAAGATCTCTATCTCTTGTTCTGTCTACCCCTCTGCCTTTCAAATAGATAAAAACAAATCTATAAACATAAAAAAGGAACTGCCCTAGGTGAAAGGAGGGGAATGGATCTAACTCTCAAGAGCCCATCACCCTCACAAACTAATTTTCCCCTGGCTCCTTGGACTACAGTTTGAAGACTGTTTTGCATGAAGTCAGGATGGAAGCTACAGACATCATTATAGACATGACAAACAACTAGTTGGAAGTAGAAATTGTATAATTAGAATCACTGTTAGTACCATTAATGAGATCATGTATGTGTGCATTAATATGTATAGAATTAATAAATCATATTAATTAATTCATAAACATATTTATAAATAATGATTACTGAAAATAGTTCACTTTTGTGTCTTCCTTGAACCAAGGTCTAGTAATGTCAACATCTGGGTTGAGGTCTGGGAAGAGAGCCACAGGAATGAAATGCTGTGAATGTTGTGGAGATATTTTCCTCTGTTATCCCCATTCAAAACAGGTCAGCCTGCACTGATAACAGCTGCAGAAACAATTGGGGACTTTATTCATAAAATCAAAGGCAAAATGCCAGATGGCAGCCAACCAAAGGGATTGAATGGAGAGGATTATAAAACCCTGGTGAAACAGGGAACAAATCCTTTGGGGGATAAACATCTCTGCATTTTTGTTAAAATGTTGAAATCAGACTTTTTCAAACTTACTATCAATTGAGTGTAAGATAAAAATTATAAGTCAATAAGTATTTTTGTTAGAAAGTTTACCTATGAAGAAAAACAATTTTCTTAGTTGAAAATTTGATGGGCTGTTTAGGCTGCCTTGTCATTTTTCTTGTCGCTCTTCATAATCTGTATGGAATCCAGAAACAGCCAGTAAAAGATGAGAATCTCTGCTTCCTTAATTACTTCCTGTAAATTTGACAAGTACTGCCCTGCTCTCATTGGCTGTTCTACTTATAAATAAGCCCCTCTTTCAAAGACTGCATAATTATTCGGGTACACTTACTTCCCTAGCTATACATCATGCCTATCAAAGCTAAGTGCTTCCAACCTACCTTCACAGGGTCTTAACATCTCATTTGAGCAATATGTTTAACTATTATGTATTACTTAGTTTCTTTGTTGGTAAATATTCAAACCATTTACAACAGTATATCTTCAAAGTCTGAAATAAAATAAGAAACAAAATATATCAAAATTGAGAATAAAAATAAATCCAATCTTTATGATGAGAATAAAAAGAAACCACATAACCTTTCTCATACCCAAATAATTTATGAATTTTATATTTATGAGATTATTTTGGGTGAAGGGCTCATAAAACTAAGAGTAAATTCATACAAAATTGTTATGTATTTTAGTTGGGGAAGAAAGAATCATTAAGTAAAATAATAAACTAGAGCTGTATTATGATTCTGATTTAATGGGCCACTAAAATTGTAAGTCTAAAATACTAGTATTTTTCAGGGTTGGAAGAAACAATATTTTTAAGTTTCTAAAATTATAAATGGTTGTATAGATAAAATTGATCTAAATTAATTTTTAAGTAGAATTTTATTTATTGGTTCAAGATACTTTTTCCTAAGAAAAATTTGATCTTTGTCATTAATATTTAAATGTTGGGCATTCATTTAAATACAAGATTAGTAAGATAGAAGTATCCTAATTCAAAGTACAGATATGCAGTATACATGAAAGTTCTGTTTTGTATAGTGTGAAGTAAAGGAAATATCTGGCACCCAGCTAGTTGGCTAAAAACAAGCCAGTGGGATAGTTAAAGTCTCTTTAACTAATGGATTTTGAAGCATTCCAAGTTACCTTGTTTCTATTGATCATGTTTGGTTCCAAACATCTGTTTTATTGTGTACTGTGTAATCCTTAGGTAAGTTTTGCTAGGAACAATGTTTAAATATGAATGAAACAACTTATTTCTACCTCTTGACTCTTAGGTATTCATTCTTTATATTAAAAATCATTTTGAAACTTTATCATTTCACTGTTTGGTATATATGTTAAAAACCATAGGAAACTGTCAGGTAGTTAAGAAGCAGTAACAAGGTGGGTGGGCTGTCATGTCATTTTTAATATGTCCAATGTGAAATGGAGATGGACGCAATTATGAAAAAAGTTTCAATACAAACATACCTTCAGTGAACTTGAATGTTGCAGAAATTGGAGATTTCTAACATGAAACAATCATGCATTACAAATCAGTAGATTTGTTAATCTTTGTATCAGCATTTGTATCAGAACCAGAGGAAATATGGTAATGTGTGCTCCAATCTGGAACATATTAAACTATCGCAGTAAAACAATGCACATCTGCATATGTGATTAGTCATGCCTTAATTTCCCTTTAATGGCTGTGTATGGGGAGGAAGTGTTTAAAAAACTGCTGCTTACTTTTTTATCCTTCTTAATTGAGGAGAAAGGTGGTGGAGATTCAGTCTTACCATTGAATAGTCTATCTCACATTTGAAAAAGATTGCACGACCAACGGATATTGGTGTGAGAGACATTCTATGAAGAAGCCAAGGCACACAGTTTGCATAAGTAGGAGGAAAATATGTAAGTACATAAGATGTTAAATCTCTGTAGAGAAGATAAAGGGATGTATATTTATTTGGTACAACATACGAATCATATTAAAGGGTGGTAACTTCTATTTGTTTCTAATGCAATATCTCTGGAAAGAAACACAAGCAACTGATAATACTAGTTACTTCCAGGGTGACACCTAGCTGGTTGAAGAACAGGGTTGGGAGGGAGACAATATTTTTTTGCATATACTTTTGTGCCCTTTGAAGTTTGGACACTTGAGGACATTTTACAAAACTATTTTTGAAACTAACAAAATAAAATAAAAATAATTCAGTGAGTGGCTAGGCCTTAATGAAGAAACAGTAATCTGACCAGAATATCAACAGCTATATGAGGATAGATTGAAGCTAAGAGGAAGCATTACGGGCAGGACAACTGACATGACACAAAAGTCAGAGAGAGGGAAGTATAAGGCACTTTATGGTGTTAGTTAAGTGGGACTGACGACAAGTAATTTGGGAGTATGTCTGGAGAGATTAGGGTACAGATTATGAAGGACCTTGAATGCTAGGATAAGGAGTCTAGGCTTTTAATAATATAAGCAGCAAGAAGCTTTGAAGATTTTTGAACAGAGAAAATTAATCTAATAATATTCAGTGTAGCTAGGAATGGGAGAGCTTCAAGTCCAGTAGAGTATTTCAAGCAAAAAGGCTGAGGTAGATGTGGTGGGATTGATTTGTGAAGGTTGTAGGAAGGAGGCTGAGGTAAAGAGATTAGGAGGCAAGAGGAACCAGTCCCCAGGAGGATCCCCAAAGAGAGGGGTTATCATCAACGTCAGATTCTTAAGGGTCATAAAGAAAAGGGGCTGAGAAAATGTTATGTTTCTGGAAAGTGTTATTTGCTTAATTTATTTGTATCTGAGAGAGAGAGAGAGAGAGAGAGAGAGAGAGAATCTTCCACCCACTGGTTCACTACCAAATGGCTGCAACATCCAGGCCTGATCGAAGTCAAAGCAAGGGGCCCAAAACTCAATTCAGGTCACCCACATGGGTGGCAGGGACTTAAGTACTTGAACTATCAGCATTACCACTCAGGGCACACATCAGCAGAAAGTTGGATAAAAGCAGACAGAACCAGGCCCTACAATGTGGAATGAAGGTGTCCCAAGTAGTGACTTAATGCTGTGTCAGATGTCCATCCCAAATTTTTTTTTTATTTATTGACTTGTAGGCAATTGTTAAGAAAGTATATACTACATATTTTTGGTGACTGTATATGTTCATGAGAATGGAGAGGGTGGAAACCAGATTTTGGGGAGTTATAATGGAAATTATTTTAAAAAAATAGTTATTTTTAAAAAACACTATTATGACACAATCTAGGATAATCATTATTGTTGAAGGCTTAATATGAAAGCATGCACAAAAGTTTGTGGAAAAATGGAACTAAAAGATAATTTCATTTTGGTGTAAAAATTTTTGAAATCTGTCCATGGTTTTATCATAATGTATTTCCATGCATTTTTTGAAGATCCCCATATGCATAGATTTCAAAGATTTTTACACTAAAATACACATTTTGATTCTTTTTCCATGCATTTTTTGAAGCCCCCTGAATGTGTCATAAAGTGTGTTAGTCACTGATAACTGAAGCTGGAACAAGACAGACTTACCCGCCGCTTTTATAGAGTTGATATCTTGTGAAACAGACATTAGAAAAGCAATTAATAGTGAGTGCATCAGTGTAATGAGAGCCATAGAAGGAGAATAATAGGTGCTCAGAAAGTTTATAGCAACAAAAGGAAGGATAGAAATGGAGAAACGGTGGTAGGAACACATGAAATGCTTTTTTCAACTAGATGCAGGTGTCTGCGAAGGCATACTGGGAGGAGTTTGTGGTGAGGACAAGACAAAGAATTGATGCAAAATCCTTGGAGAGGAAGAGAAAAGAGAGTTACAGGGGAAGAGATTTACTGATGTAAAGGAAGGACACCAATTTTTTGAGCCGGGCAAAAAGAAAAGAGATTTACAACATAGAAGTGATGCTATTTTGAGATTGGGAGAATATTCAAATCTTGGCTCCTCACCATAAGAGAGCGGTGAGGCTGTAGGAGTGGAAATTAAGAGTAGCCAATGAGGGAATATGTCAAGACTAATTGTCTTCATTCTGTTTCAAGGTTGCAGATTGGACTATTAACTCCACGTCAACTCACAGCAGTGGTGTGGCAAATGCATGGTATGGTTTCATAGGACCTGGAGTGGTAGAATAGAGTTTGCTGTATATTAACAGAAGTCCATCACTGCTAATCTGAAAACCCTCAGAAGGCATGACCTCAATGGAAATCTTTAAAATTAATAGAATTGTAAAAGGCATTTATTTCTTTTTTCATATTATTTTAAAAGAGGATATATTATTTACTTATGTAAAGCTGTCACATAGTAATCAATGTGTGGCAAAAAGTAATTTGAAAGGATTGATTGAGGTGAAAAGAGATTTTTGGTTGGTTTGGGCCTCTCCTTAAAATTGTGTGAAATAATTCCAAGATCAGTTTTAAATTAAAAATGACTGGAATTTGGGAAAAGCCTTTGTGACTGATCTTTTCTTGGTGATCAACAAGACTGATATATCTGGAAGGCCAGAACTAATGTCTGCCTTGGGGCAGCTGTGCGCTGGCGAGGGCGGACAGGCAGCCAGAAGTCTGATGACCTTGCGTACCTCACTCACAACTCCTCTCTTCTGACAAGGGGAGCCCCCCTTCCGCTGAAATGCAGCCAAGTGTGAAAGCCCACCTCTCCACAGGCCGGGCAGGACAAAGGACACCCAGCCAGAGCTGTGGAGATGGCAATCATGAGTCAAACAAGCACATTTAGGCATTTAACAGTTTGGGGAGTTTAATACAGATTTGAGTATCCTGAAAAAGAGTGACTTCTGGCTAGACACTGGGCAGCATAAATCAAGTACCTCACTGGAGACACAGTGTTGATAAGGCCACTGTAATTCACAAAGAGATACTTTAAAGAAAAAAAGCTACATATGATGTTGTCATACACTCTCTGCAGAAATATCTCTTTGTCTTTTAATTGTGGATGCATTTCTGTTTTATTAAACAGTATTGCCTATTATTTTATATCATGTGATAAATGGCAGTTAAGTATAAAGAGTTATTAAAGTTTTTAAATTGATATAATTCCATTATTGTCGCATTTTCCAGGGCATAAGAAGTCAGCATGTCCTCATTATTTTTTCTTAAAATTAAATTTATCAGATAACCTAAGCCTTTAAAGCCATATATCCTATTTTAATTAAAAAAATTTTCTGGTTGTGATCATGGTATAGAATTAAATTCCCATGTAAAATATGGGAAGAAGGGAGGTAAGGGGAGGTCATATAGTGTTACCTGATAAAAGGAGACAGTAATATTTAAAATGAGGTAAGTGTTGCATCGATTTATGATGTATTTTATCTGCAGGAGAAACCATAGTTTATCGTGGTGTCATTCAGCTTGAATGGTCAGCTGTATATCTTTGACTTTTTGAATGTAACTGCTGAAAGGAAAAGACTTTCAGAGATGTGAGCCATGAGACAGATCAAAAGCTTAAGGCAATTTTGCTTTGCTAGTTCAAATATATTTTTATTGAAACATATTTTGTTGTCATGCACGCATAAATATTCTATAGTATCAGTCAAAGTGGGTGAGGTCCCAGAGTCACTGGCATTGTTCATAGAAAGCCAAGAATTCAGATATTTCCATAATCTCAAAAGTGCTTTATGTAGTTTTCTTTTTTGAACATCTAATTGTGCAGAAGCCATGCTTTCCCATAGGCTATTTCTGTTGGAGAGCATAGAAACAAATCCATGACGTGAGACTCACGGACTAAATCTAACAGTGATTTTATGGAACATAAACCCTTATGAGATGATCAGAAACATTAAGCTGATTATACAGGTAATTCCATATACTTTATAAACCAATATCCTTAACCCTCACTTAGATTTTAGTTTATTTTTCCTATTATTATGTTTGTATTTTATTTTTTTTCAACTGGCAGCATTATAAATAATCATGAAACACTTAAAGCCTGTTAGTTATATTTTGGTAAAAATCTTCTTAATATTATTGTACTTTGATAATAGTTCTTCAATTTGAATCAAGTCTGTTTCCTTACTTCAACTTCAGAACGAAGCCATATCATTTCCTCCCCTTCAAGTGTTCTTACAAACCAAACAATATTTTCATCAATTGGTTATTGGAATAGATTTTTATAATTTTAACATTTTCATGTTGGGGAGTGGATTTTAGTGCAGGATTGAATGATAAAAATAAGCAAACCAAAGGGTCACTAGAATTTTTAGGAACAGGATTAAACCAGCAACATACCGTCTGACGATAGGAAGGAATCTAAGTTCTGTGAACAGTCTGTGAGATTAATTTTAAAGATTTTCAATTATTTAATTTAAAAATAGTAAAAAAGGACAAGTGAGACCAAGAGAAAGTGTTCTTTACTTGTCTTACACTTTCAAAATCTTAATGTCTCTTTATTGGAGTTTTTAAAACTACAGTTTGTAAAGTAGTGGGAGGTTAATTAGATTTTCTGTGGGACTTTCCCTTTACCAACCTCTTTCATAAGAATAAATGCTTAGGATGTGCTCTGTTCACGTCATCTTTGTTATTCTCTGTAGAATTCATCATTTGAGGTTTTGGGGTGAAAAGAGTTCAGGCTTAGAATTTAACTGTATTAGCCCCTCTGTCCAAAAAGCAAGGACATCTTCTAAACTATAGATTCTTCACTGCTGTGGTCTCACCTCTTTGCCAAATGGAAGAATAATACAGGTTTTCTGAAAGGGATTTAATAAATGATAAAGTAGCTTGGAGTTGTGAGTAGTTGTAGTAACTCAGAGACTCATATCACTCATAGTATTAGTTAAAGAACAGCAGCTTGAAGGGTTTGATGCCTTGTATATCTTACCCAGGCTTTATTAGAATGTTTACAAAAGGACTCACTTCATAACTCACATCCTTTCTTAAAGCAGTAACTATAAAGCAGCAAACATATGACAGATGTGTGTCTGGGTGTCTTTTCTGTCTTGTTTTAGGCCCTGTAGAAAGAACCTTTTTTTTTTTTTCTTTTAAGAAAATCATTAGTGAAGGATCAGTTCCCATTAACAGATATTCTTTTATTTGTACTCTTTTTAAAAATTTGCTTAAATATTGTATTTTCATTAGGTTCATCTGAGAAAATATTATGTAAGTTTCTGTATTTAATTTAGGCTGCTCCATGCCAAATTCACATTTACTGCAGCTTATGGTAATAAAATCCCTTTAAACATTTTCACCATATTTTATACTTAGCTATTTCAAAGACTTTTCTTTCAAAGTCTCTTTGCCCTCTTCCACTCACCCCCTCTTGTTTTAGTACTTCACCAGGGTAAACATCTTATTGAATAGAGACTTTAAAACCAAGAAGCATCATATAAAAACTTTTTTAAAAGCCTCAGAATTTCTTACGTTTAAACATAGAATAATTATAATTGATATAAATATCCAGTACATACACTGAATGAAAGCAATGCATGAGTAAATACTAAAACAAATACTGAAGGCTAGGTTTTGCAAACAAAAAATCCATTCATTCAAGATATTTCTTAAATATCTTTTATGTGGCATGTGTTACATTAAGTATTTTAGTTTTCAAAATTTTGTGATCTAAGCAACACTACTACTGGTTTGATATCTTGTTTTTTCTTAAAGGAATTGGATACATCACCTAGGACAAAATTACACTAATCATATGCCACTTTTTTCTCCAATGATTGATTTAAGTGACAAGTACCTTGCTCCATTGATTAACACTCTTAGTGAATTAGTAATAATTTTAAGCAAAAGAAGCTTATTATAATGAATAAAATATTTAAAAACTTGTATTTTTGAGACTATTTGAGTCCCTAGTAAAAATAAGGAAGTAGAAATAAAAAATGAGAGATTTCTGCACTGTGATCTCTATGTTAGGATAAGACTGTATTCTTTCTCTATAAAAACTTTCCAGTTAATTATATTGGTTATGTGTTAAGTTCTAATGTAGACTATCATATTTCATTATAGTATAATAATTATAATAGTATAGTAATTTTATGTATTTTAATACTTTAATATAATCCTTAATATAATAAAATTTATATCTTCTGTATTTGGGAATAATAATCTTTTCTTAAAAAGATGTATTTTTATTTGAAACAATTCAATTGATATATTTAGCGCTGTCAACTGAATTTTCTCCTTTCCATCTCTTCATTCTCCACGTTAAAGGAAAGAAATTTTTCATTAATCACTTTTATTATTGTAGTTTCATTGATAGACTTTTGATTTTCAGATACATTTTAAGATCCTCTCTCAGTAAATTCTGCATGAATAGCATGCAAAATGTCTATTTTTGTCCTGTTTTTTGAGCTGCTTCTTGATTTAGGAGACAGTTTTTCTAAATTTTTCTTAAGAAAATAAATTAATAAATACCTCTGATTAGCTAAGGCCTCCTGACTTTTGATAACTCTATTAAAAGGGACTAATACTTCCATTTAAATAGTAAATTTAAACAGTAATTTTAGTGATAATATGAATGCATTGCTACTAACTTAAAATTATCTTTTACAGTATTTTTCTTAGAAATTTCATTTCAGTTGTTTAAAAGACATAGGGCTTACTTATAACATATGCACTGATAGTTACATATAATATACATGTAATGTATGCATTGATTATTACTCAAATAGACTCATTTCTGATGGTTAATTGAGTTAAAAAGTTCTATCAGAAAAAGTGATTTTTCATTTTGTGCTTTGGATCTTTGTGAATAACCAAAACAAAACACACACATACATTGGCATGTTAATATCAAGAAATTGATCAAAAATGATGAATCTCCAAAGAATGTGTTTAAAAACACCTAATTCTGAAGTATATTCTGAATTACTATTATTATGAATATCTTGAATCGATTTAAAGCTTGAAGTTGTTAAACTCTAGAAATAAATAAAAAGCAAGGAAACATTTCTATCTTATCTATCTGTAAGCATCACCTATATCTATCTACTCATTTACCCATCATCCACTGATCACCTACTTTGCCATGTATTAAAATCAATCATTTACTAATATGAAAAAAATTATTCAAGACTTCCAAATGTCCTGAAAAGCTGATTTCATTACTTGCATTTCACTTTAGTAGTGCTACATTTGAGATAAATTTCACTTTGACTTCATAATCCCAAGCAATTATAAGAAGGCAAAGATACATCTATCTTTAATCACATTAAAGTTGCATTATTTAAGCTTTTTAATAATCAATGTAAGATATTTACAATAACTAAGTAAATTCACATTGAATGACTATTACATTTCTAATTAGTACCTGATGTCACAATAAAAATCTAATTCTAGGCAACACATAAGTTATCTGCAACTAATTATTTGTTTGTTGATTTATGATTATGGAACTTATTATCTTTTCCTAGAAGCCAAAAGCCATCATGTTGATTGTGTTATTTTATTGTATTGTCCAGTGTTCTAATAATTAACCATATCTGTTTTATAAACCATGGCATTTTGTGAATTGAAATAAATCATTAGTAAAAGGTAGAAGACACTATCAACTTTCAGTCTTCAGATAAAAGCAATTCCAAAAATGTATTACCATTTGAAGTTTTGATTATGTGTATTTTTATCACTGTTGAAAAACTAAACCTTTCTGCCTGTTACATTGCTACAATTCTTCCATCAGAAGACAGGACTGTGAAAATCTGCAATAGCTTTCAATGTGACTTGATGAATAGCAAGAGAGCTTAGTGGAAATGTTGAACTCCTTCATGATTAAAAAGCAAACCTTTAATGTAGTTTTTGTTTACCATGTCATAAGTGCAGCGTTGGAAGTTACTGCCAAAGAGTCATTGGAACAGGCATCAGTAAGGCAATGTCAGCCAGCCAATGCTTTGAAAATGATTCAGTTCCTCTAGCCTTATGACTAAAATAATATCCAGTGGCTCCAGCCCCAAGCCTGGTTAATGCATCTGTCCAGAACACATAATTACTCGGTCATAACATTCCCCCGGCCACCAGCCAACAAACCAATCAGCATTTCTTCCTAACTCACCAGAATTTTTGCTGTGTCAAACTGTTTGATCTCTAGGTAGTAAAAATGCAAAAAATGGAAGGACACTGCACTGGAAGGTTTTAATTTAAAATAGTTTCTCATGGAAATTAAATTTGAAGAGAAACATGTTTTTGTTGTCATGACTGAAGTTAAATTTTTTATTTGGTATCCCTTTGCATATTGTGTAGTTTATTTTTTCATCACAAGCTAACTTTTTTGGGTTATTTTAATGAGGAAATCTAACAAAATAATGGTGAATACATCTCCAGCTACTTTGTTTTTAAAATGTTTTTTATTTTTAAAATATTTTGTTTATTTATTTGAAAGTCAGAGTTATAGAGAGGGAGAGACAGAAAGAGATCCTGCATCTGCCAGTTCACCCCCAAGATGACCACAATGTCCAGGGTTGGGCTAGGATGAAGCCAGGAGCCAGGAGCCCATCTGGCTGTCCCACATGGATGGCAGAGGCCCAAACACGGGGGGCATCCTCCTCCACCTTTCCCAGGCCATAAACAGGGAACTGGATAGGAAGTGGAGCAGCTGGGACACTAACTGGTGCCCACAGGGATGCAGTCTCGCAGGAGGCAGCTCGACCTGCTAAGCTGCAACACTGGTCTCTATATTTACAAAATATTAACAAATATAGTGTCTTTTGATTAATACAAATATCTGTATGTGAATGTACATTTGTGTATACGGAATTCTTCACATCACTCTCTAAGAGCAATTCAAAGCATAAATAAATATTCATACATAAGTATGTGTGTGTATACTCCAGGCTTTTAACACAAGTTCATTGAATTTGAGTAAATATAAAGAAGATTCTTGAAATGATTTTAGGTTGCATTACATTATTTTCCCATGTTTTCCATAGACTCGTCTAAAAATGTTTCCTTCCTTCCTTTCTTCCTTCCTTCCTTCCTTCCTTCCTTCCTTCCTTCCTTCCTTCCTTCCTTTCTTTCTTTCTTTCTTTCTTTCTTTCTTTCTTTCTTTCTTTCTTTCTTTCTTTCTTTCTTTCTTTCTTTCTTTTTCTAAGATTTACTTATTTGAAAGGCATAATTAGAGAAGGAGAAAGAGAGAGAGAGGGGGAATGTTTTTTCCAGGGGTTCACTCCCCAAATGGACACAACAGCTGGGACTGGACCAGGCTAAAGCCAGGAACCAGGAGCTTGTTCTGGGTCTCTCATGCCACAAGGATGCAGGGCCCAAGGACGAGGGCCGTCTTCTGTCGCTTTCCCAGGCACATTAGCAGGGAAGTAGAGCAGCTGGGACTTGGGCAGGTGCCCATACGGGATGCTGGTGTCATAGGTGACAGCTTTATCCACTACACCACAACACTGGCCTCTAAAAATGTTTTAAAGTGGATTTCAGAATAGTTTTTTTTATGAGATAAAGTTGCAATGAGTGTGTGAAATTTGACTTTAGTGATAAAAAAAAATGGATTTAAGCCACCAGAGGAAATAAGGAAGAACACTTCAGATAGAAAGAAAAGCATGTTGAAAGAAGTGTAAGTGTGACAAAAATGGCATGCTCGGGGAAGTGTAAGATGGTTGGTGTTTCTGGAGTATAAGGGGATCAGGGAAAGCAATGTGAGATGCCTGCAAGGGAGACATGGGTCAGGTTGTGAACGACTGAAGATGCAAAATATCAGCATAAATATTAGACCAGATAATTTGAAAAAATAACATAGAAATACTTTAGGGAGTTAATTTAGGGACACATGAAAATATTTTCTCATTTATTTTCCCATAACTTCATGTCATTTTCTGTCAAGTTGAGATGTCAGTGTAGTCCTTGGATCATATTTCCAGCTTCATGTTGGGTATGAATAGAAAAGTGTAGAACTACTTTTGTTCTCACTAGCAGTTGGTAAAACTTATAAAGCACAAATTATTTATCTCAGCACATGCTGACCTTCAAAGGAACAGGGCTTGGAATGAGGAGAAAAGATGATGTCATGGAACAAATTTTATCTTCCAAGTAACTGGTTACTGAATACTCACAAGGAGAAGCATAGTAAATGTGCTTTGAGTTCCTACATCTACATATACAGACATATCATGTTTTTAGCCACATTTCTCTCTACGTTGTTTCAACATTCACATTTCTGTGTGAACATTCACAATCATGGTTTATAGACTGTTCATGAATTGTTATCACCTCTCTCATTAATAAATTCTGTACAGTGATTACAAGGATTCCACCTGTATATCATATATGAAGCTTTCTATTTCACAGTAATGGAACTCATGCTCTAGGATATTACTACTCAATAAGAAAAGAGTAAGTAATAACAAATACAAAATATTTGTAATACAAAACATATTTGTAATACAAAATATGTAACTTTAAGATTTGTAGTAGTTTTAAAAAGATTGTTTATTTATTTATTTATTTTTATTCAAAAGACAGAATGAGAATCTTTCATCTGCTGGTTCACTCAACAAATTTCTGCAGCAGCCAGGGCTGGACCAGGCCAAATCCAAGAGCCAGGAAGTCCATCTTAGTCTCTCACATGGACAGAAGGACACCAAGTACTTGAGTCATCACATGTTGCCTCCTGGGATATGCATTAACAGGAAGCTGGATTCAAAGTAGAATAGATACTTGAACTCAGACACTCCAATATGGATTGCTGACATCCCAAGTGGCATTTAAACACCGCACTACAATACCTAGTGCAGAGATTTGTATGGTTTAATAGCCAAACTTGAACAAGTGAAAAGAAACAAATGAAATTAGAAGTTAATAACGTTTTTAAGCCAGTATATTAGTATTATCTCAATATTTAGAGGAACATTCTAAGAAACTTATGTTCTTTTCCTTTTTAAAAAATTAAGTTCTCCAAAACACAATGTGCATTTGATCTTTGTTGCATATCTCAATTAAGACTAGCCATATTTCAAGAGCATGATAGCCATACATGGCTGGTGGCTACTAAGTTAGACAACAGAGCTCTACAGTGAGGACAGCAGAACTCATGACTGTGGTATGCTAACTTGGAGGCACATTTGAGATTGGTGTCTACTTTCCATGTTTTAGTCTTTGGATAGCAATGTCATGAAGACATTTATCATGGAAGTTTTTATTAGATACTTAATTCATTTAGATTTACTCACATATTTATTAAATTTTGTACTCTATTTCTTCTTGAATCTTGGAGTTTCCCTCAGTAATAAATTTTCTTTAGCTTGAACAATATTTTAAATGCAAGTCAGCTGGAAATGTGTTTTCTCAGCTTTTTTGCCTGAAGAAATCTTAACTTCATCATCATTTTAGGGGAATATTTTTGCTATATATATAATTCTAATTTAGATAATTCTTTTATTTACATTTAAATTTAAATTTTTTCATTTTAATTTTTAGTTTTTTTATTTGAGAAAGAGAGAGAGAGAGCACTCCCATCTGCTAGTTTACTCCCCAATGCCTGTAAATGTTGTTATGTCTGAACTGGGCTGAAACTGGGAGGTGGGAACTCAATTCAGGTCTCCCACAAGGGTGAAAGGAGCCCAATAACTAGAAACATCTCCACTGCTTTCCAAGTTCTGCATTAGCATGAAACTGGAATTTGGAGCCAGAGGCAAATAATGAACCCAGGCACTTTGATGTGGGATACAGGCATCCCAAATGGTCTGTTAATCACTGGGTCAAATGCCTGTCCCTTCCAATACTTCAAATATAGCTTCCTATGTTTTTGTTTTGTTGTTTGCTCTTTTTTTTTGTTGTTGTTGTTGTTGTTCATTTTTATTTCTGTTTAAGTATCAACTGTCAGTCTAATTGTTGCTCCTTTGAAGATAATATTTCCCTTTAAAAATATTTTTAAAAATTTATGAAAGATAAAGGGTGTAGAAGGAGAGATCCCATCTACTAGTTCACTCCTGAAATGCCCACAACATCCAGCGCTGGATTGTGCCAGGGCTGGGGGCTGAGAAATACATCCAGGTATCCCACGTGGATGGCTGGACTCAACTACTTGAGCCAACACCTTTTGCTTCCAAGGGTCTACATTGACTGGCAGCTAAAATAAGGAGCCAGCTGAGTAGTAAATCCAAGTTCTCTGATACGAAATGTGGATATCTTAACTGTCATCTTGAGTGCTATACCAAATGTGCATCTCATTTCTTTCTCTTTAATTTGCTTTACAAATTTTCTTTTGGGATTGTTTTTCAGCATGAATTTCAATATCAATTTTGCTATGCTGTGAGGAAGTGTTGATGGTATTTTTTTGTGTTTGTACTGCTTATGGTGTTTTTGTTTTTGCATTTGTAGTTTGATTTATTCTGACAGTTTGGACTGTTCTTAGCCATTTCTCTTTAAACATAGCAGCTCTTTCATTCTCTTTTTATTCTTCTTTTGGAATTCATACTATATTTATGATAGATTCTTATACAATATACTTTTATAATTTTTATTTTCTCTTTTGCTTTTTAGTTTTTCCATATTTAACTCTGAAAAATTTGTGCTGACTTTTATCCCAGTGCGCAAATTCTCTGTTTAGGCATCTTTAATAGATAAAACCTGTCCATTGAGCTTGCAACTTTGGTAATTGTATTTTCTATTATGAAATTATAAAAAAGTAGATTTTCATGCTCTATTAAAATTTGAGATTTCCTCTGCTATATACTTGAACATAGTAATCATCAACTCAAAATTTGGAGTTACTGTCAGTTGGTTTCTACTGTTTATTTTTGTTATTTTTTTGGTATTGTTGCTCTTTGTGTCTGATTTTTAAGAAATTTGTTCTCTAAACATTATTATTGTTTTTTTTGACATGCAGAGTTAGACAGTGAGAGAGAGAGAGAGAGAGAGAAAGGTCTTCCTTTTCCACACCGATCCAAAGCCAGGAGGCAGGTGCTTCCTCTCAGTTTTCCATGCAGGTGCAGGGCTCAAGCACTTGGGCCATCCTCCACTGCCTCCCGGGCCACAGCAGAGAGCTGGACTGGAAGAGGAGCAACCGGGACAGAATTTGGCACCCCAACTGGGACTAGAACCTGGAGTGCCGGTGCCGCAGGCGGAGGATTAGCCAAATGAGCCACGGCGCCGGCCTAAACATTATGTTTTCAATATTGCTGTTAAAATATTATAGAAAAATAGGATAAGGTTATAATTTAAAGAGAGAATTTACTTTTCTTTCCATCAGGCACCTGGTAACACCAGCAAGCTGGGATCATCTTGACACACTGCAGGTATTGATATGATTTTATGCTAACAGTGACTTCTTTTTTTTTAAGGTTTGTTCATTTATTTGGAAGCCAGTATTACAGTGGGAGAAAGATGAGGGGAGGGGGAAGACATTTTCCGTCAATGGGTTCACTCCCCAGATGACTGCAATGGCCAGGACTGGGCCAGGCAGAAGCCAGGAGCTTCATCCATGTCTTCCATGTCTGTGGCAGGGACCCAAAAGCTTGAGATATATTTTGCTTCTTTTCCCAGGCTATTAGCAAGGATCTGGGTGGGAAGTGGAACAGATATGACTTGAACCAAGCCTATAAGGGATGCTGGCATCCCAGACAGCAGCTTTACTTGCTATGCCACAACACCAGTCCCTAAAGAGTAGCTTCTACAAATCCCGTATACTTCACCACCACTTGTCTTACAAATTACCCTTATCATTGGAAGTTGTGTTCCTTCAGAGTTCAAACACAACAGGAAGGTAATGCACCTGGGAAATCCCTTTGGCAGGCTTAGGACTCTTTCTGTTCTCTCTGTGAAAACACCACATGGGCCAGTGCCGTGGTGCAGTAGGTTAATCCTCTGCCTGAGGCTCCAGCATCCCATTTGGGTGCTGGTTCTAATCCCGATTGCTCCTCTTCCAATCCATCCACAATCTCTGTTGTGGATGTAGAATATGTTGTGCAGTAGAAGATGGCGCAAGTGCTTGGGCTTCTGCACCCACATGGGAAACCTTGAAGAAGCACTTGGCTCCTGTTCAGATCGACACAGCTCCAGCCATTGCGGACATTTGGGGAGTGAACCAGTGGATGGAAGACCTTTCTCTCTGTCTTTCCCTCACACTGTAACTCTACCTCTCAAATAAATAAATAAATAAATAGTTTAAAACAACAACAACAAAAAGAAAATACCACAAATTCACCCACCTTTCTTTTCTATAACTAATGGGGAAAACTCTCCACAGAACAGGTGGAAAGTGATCACAGGGCTGGGCTCATTTTTCTGGTTCTTTCATATTCCAAGATCCTGATTCAGTAACTTACCATTATCATGTTAGCATTCTTATGTCTTAAAACAAATATTATGTGTGTTTTGTCTATTTTTACTCTTACTTGATAGAGAACGGCTTTAGATTATCAAGTTCACCATTCTCTAATTCTTTACCATTTCTAAAACTGAAATCATTTTTGTGGATCGTATGCTCAAAATTACATCACTACAGTGGCAATTTGTCTGCATTTGGTAATATTTTTCATCCCCTTCATTTATTTTCCCATTCAAATTTAATCAAAATACACACTAAAAGCTTTCCAATTATATTAGATTTTCTTTGAAATACAGTAGATATTTCTTAGGCATATGATATACCCCCAAATAGCTCTGGTTTTCATGTAGGGATCATAGCATCACAGTAAAATGTCTGTTAAATACCCACTTTCAAAGAAGCCCTAAAAATACTATTGTACAAATATTGTTCAGTATGATCAATGTTTAGCATTATTTCTGGAAGCAATAATTGACAAAACTCTTTTCTGTGTACCATGTTTTCTTAGTGTACTATTTTATGTTACAACTTTCAGCTGATTTTTTTGTTATTTTGCTCATTCACATGGTACAGTGAAATGGCGTTTGAAAATCCTGAAGATTAATTATAGCAGTAGGTTTCATGGAGTCTAATGGAAACTCTCATATAGAGGCATTTATGAGTGCTTGAGAAATTCAGAGAAACTTGATATATCCCAGGCCCAGAGAATTTACAACATTAAGAGATATGCTTTGATTAATCTACAAATTCTCTATCTTGCTTCTCCTAACTCAGAACTCTTAGTATGTATGCATATTGGAGTCAACTAATGCATGCTGCCAGGTCCCTGTACTCCCCTTGCTCTCTGACAGGAAGTATCCTTGTTTATATAGATGAATGGGACCACTGTGCCAGTTGCTCCCCATTTCCTCATGTTGCTCTTGGGCATACCCACAAAGCATCAGCTCACTTTCCTCAGTGGGCCCCTTTTGCTCTGGTCCTATGCCTTCCCTGCTACTAACTAGCCTGATGCTAACATATCCAATGGAAGCCAATGTCTGTGTGCAAGTTTTCAGTGTTAGTGTCCTTGAGGCAAATTTTGGACAGTGGGGAGTACTGGTAGACATGGTCTTCTCTCTTCTTTTATCCCAAAAAGACGTTGCATATCCAAAAGCTTCTTAAATGTGCAGCAGAGATATTTTGTGAAAGTGATCAACTAGCTTATCATTGAACTGAATCCAGCACAATAATGTATAACCTTGTGTTTGATCTCCTTTATCTTTTCCTGTGTTTTTGGATTGCACTTCTCACTAAAGTGATAGCAAATATCCTTTCCCTTGGGCTCTGTTTCTAGGAAACTTGGCTAACAAAAGCCATATCAACAACATAATGAATATGTAAGACTGATATTGCTAACTTTTTATGTCATTAGTAAACTCATGTACAATACTGATTATGATTTATGCTACCTAGAAAATTTTTTATAAAGATGAGTCGCCAACTGAACTTGAAGATGATAATAATAGCAAATATTTAGTGAGAATTTATGGTCTGCCAGATGCTGTGAAAGATGTTTTACCAAGGTTTTTTTTAGCTTTTCCAAGAGTCCAATTGGTTGGTACAATTATTATTTCAGGTGTTTTGCATGAGTATGTGGAAACTGTAGCTGCAAGTGGTTAAAAAGCTCATTTAGGATCACGAATTAATGTCAAAACTGGGACTCAATTCCAGAATGTATGTTCTTGACTACAAACTATACTGTCTGCCCAAAACTATGCTTTTTATCCTCCTATTTCATTTAGTTTCATTGGTCATGTTATTTTTCCCTACTCTGATACACTACAGGAAGGGCATCTAAGGAAGGTATGCTTTTCAATGTCTTCTACCTACACTTTTCCCTTAAACAGACTTTTCTGAAAGGATATCTCTAGAATATTCATGTCCTCAGTATTTTTTTCCACAATATTGACAATGCCATCCTCACCATTCAAGGTGAAGAAGAAAAGTCTGTAGTTATTTCTGTGAACAATGAAGAAACAGTAAGTTCAGAAACTAAAAAATTGTGTGTTACTGAATTTTGATTTGCAAGCGTGCAAGAAAGTCCTGTGCACTGGACCTGATTTAAGAAAGTGTGGAAAATTCAAAAAATCTACTCATATATCAAAAGAGCAAAGGATATATCAGAAAATGATAAATACTATTACTACAACTAATAAATAAGACATATGTTTTCAGGCTGATTGTGAAAATCAATGAACTGAGGTATCCTAAGGAACAACAATGCAAATATATAATTAAAAGCAATTCCTTGTTCAATAACCTAACCAATCAGCCCAAGAAATAACATAATTTCACTACTTACCTAGGATCTCCAACTTAGTTTTCCACCTCAAATGACTTCGGTGACATTTCTTTTAGACTTGGCAACAATAGGAGTAAAATAGACAAATAGACAGTGTCCTAAATGCCATGATTTTAAAATTACATTTCAGTTGGATAATATCAGCCCTTCCTTTGACCTTCATCTCCAAACCAATGACACTTTACATATATTTCCTTTCATCTCATAAGAGACATCTTATGCTACAATGTGTTCTAGTCATCAGTAAGCTTCACTCTACCAGATTATCAGGGAAAATCTAGGATTTACACATATTTGTATTTACCATGTACATAGGCAGAGCGTGTACATATTTATGAAATTGAATGATATAAAGCAGTAAGCCTAATGAAAGGAAAATCAATTGGGAAATGAAAAGTCGCTGGGTATTTTTGATGTATTTGTGTAGATTAATATGTATTGGAAGGGAATGAATCGTTAATGTGTTCAAAAGACTTGGACTTAATGTTAAAACCCTCAAGCAAAGATTTAGCAGTTCTCCCTTCTTTCAGTCCCATTTCCTTAGACATCCCATCATCATGCACCCAAAGAAATCGCCCTTGTTACTGAACCCTTGACTATTCTGTCTGCCTGCCTCTGTGACAGCCATGTCTATGTAGCCTAGCAAATGTAAATTGCAGGTATGTTTCTCTAGGTCAGAATGATGTCTTGGATAATTTGTATGGAAATTGCTGCAGTGATGTAGCTCTGTTTCAGCTGAGAGGTTTCATGTTATGTTAGTGATCATTTTTCATACTCACTGAACAAGAGTAATTCCATGGTGGCTTTACGAGTAGTACAGTAATTCATACTCAGGCGTGAATAGTTATTCTAAAAGGTATGCGTTATTTGAATAGGTATCTATATAAAATGGCAACATTAAAAATAAGCAAATTAAAACTGGCACCAACTAGCAGCATCCATATATTACCTTGACCTTGTTAGGACATACACAATGTTGTAGAAGAGTTTGAAGTTGTAAAGAAGCATAAATTATTTTTTTAAGATTTTTTATTTATTTGAAAGACAGAGTTACAGAGAAAGGTAGAGACAGAGAGAGCAGTCTTCCATCCACTAGTTCACTCCCCAGATGGCTGCAATGCCTGGAGCTGGACAGATCCAAAGCCACGAGCCAGGAGCTTCTTCCAGGTCTTCCACGCAGGTGCAGGGG
Organism: Oryctolagus cuniculus; assembly: GCF_051225735.1. Lineage (NCBI taxonomy): Eukaryota > Metazoa > Chordata > Mammalia > Lagomorpha > Leporidae > Oryctolagus > Oryctolagus cuniculus. The sequence goes on along the minus strand of NC_142868.1, from coordinate 56,822,225 downwards.
CCAAAGGGCTTGGGCCATCTTCCACTGCTTTCTCAGGCCATAGCAGAAAGCTGGATCAGAAGAGGAGCAGCAGGGGCTTGAACCGGTGCCCATAGAAGCATGAATTCTTGAGACTTATTCATTTCTTGATCAACCTTCTACCCTAGGCCACTAGCCATATGTCAGGAATGAGGACTGACTATAAATGTACACTTTCTGTAGCTGAGAGTACCAATCAACAGATTTTTTTAACCTTAAAAATGGAATCTCAAAAGTCTGCCTATGTCATAAGTTTCAATGAACTGAAAATAGCAAGAAAGAGCACATGATAATTTCTGTGACGACCTTGGTCTTTAGAAATCCATGTCATCTAGCACCCTGAATAAATGTCTCTATTCCTGAAGCAATTAACAATATGGTTTATTTCCCTGGTATTTATTACAATGAAGAACCAGTAAGTATTTTTTTTTTTTTTGACAGGCAGAGTGGACAGTGAGAGAGAGAGAGAGAGAGAGACAAAGGTCTTCCTTTGCCGTTGGTTCACCCTCCAATGGCCGCCACAGCCAGTGCGCTGCTGCCGGCGCACTGCATTGATCGGATGGCAGGAGCCAGGTACTTATCCTGGTCTCCCATGTGGGTGCAGGGCCCAAGGAGTTGGGCCATCCTCCACTGCACTCCCTGGCCACAGCAGAGAGCTGGCCTGGAAGAGGGGCAACCGGGACAGAATCCGGTGCCCTGATCAGGACTAGAACCCGGTGTGCCGGCGCCACAAGGTGGAGGATTAGCCTAGTGAGCCGCGGCGCCGGCCAAGAACCAGTAAGTATTAAGGAATTTGAAAGTTGGAAAAATTTCTAGAGAGGGAAATTGACACATATTAGAAGGTCGGTGTAATGCTTAGGGGCTTGGATTTTGGATTTAGAGAGAGCTGTAGTTGAATCACAAGGAGATTCGCACTAGCTGTATACCTTGAGCAGCATGCTTTACACCTCTAAGATTTAGCTTCCTCATTTGAAAAATGGGCTATTTGAATGCCAAATGTATGAAATTGTTTTTGGATTTGTGTAAAATAATACTGTTTCTAAAAGCAGAATCCTTATTTTGTAAATATTGCATACTAAATGTATGTATATAGATGTACATATGTATATAGATGAAATCATAGAAGGATTAGGATTTACTTCAAGATAGTATAGATGGGAGGAAATGGGTGAGGGTATAGGAATAACTAGATTAGCCATGAATTTGTAGTGTAGAAATGAATGACTAGATACACGGGAGTTCATTGTTTTTGAAAGTTTCCATAATAAAATATTAAAGTGAGATAAAAACTAATGCAAGCAAAGTTCTTTGTTAAGTGTTTCCCATATAATATGTGTTTAAATAATTATTGTAATGATAATCATTACAAAGTAGTGGTTAATAACATGAGAATACTGAGATAAATATTGATGTACACATGTCATTTTAAAAATGAATAGTTCTAACTTTTATGTCTTTAACAGGATAACAATCAAGTGTGTCTCTGCTATTTGTTGATTGTTTTTCTGGTTTAGTTGAAACTGTAATAATCCTTTCATTATTTGATTTTTTTTCTGGCTTAGTTGTAATGATAATAATCCTTTCATTATTTACCACAAATAGATGAAATTCCTACTGGTAATTACTTTTATATCTTGTCATACTCGAGTCATCTAGAATGGGTTGAAAGAAATGATTAGGTGATTTCTGAATGTCATGATAGTAACAAAATGAAAAGCACCTGCAAATCTTTAAACAATTAACTATTTTGACTTGCTTTATTAATAAAAGGAAATTCAATAATCACATAATGTATTTATAAGATGTATTATATGATATAATGAAATTGTAACATTGTTGGCAGAAGTGTTTAAACTAATGTTCATTTATTACAGTCCACCTTGCTCATACCGAGCTTGTGTGCAACTCTAGGCCAAGCCTAGAACCAAGTCACCACTAGGGGCTTTTCAGTATTTCAAAATATGTTCACTCTTCCCTTGTTGAATGCTCATGGAACTCTCCAAATCACTGGAATGACTGTTGAACAGCATGCCTCCCTACGCCCTTGTCAGATTTCCTGACATGTAGTAGATTTCTTGTGCTCTAAGACAAAAATGATACTGTAAAACATATATTTTCTATAGAACCTCGCAGATCCTTCTTTTTGGAGATTTTCACTTTTTCTCACTGAAAGTCAAGAAAATCTCTAACACCTCGTTTCCTCCGATGGTCAAGCTCCTTTCAGTGACTTCTGGAAGTAATTATCTTTGTACTTTGGAGATGAAAGCTTAGTTAAATATGTGAGAGACCAAGCAGATGTGGCAGAACGTATTATGCTGCACATTGTCTCATGTCACAGCTGTACAGCTGATGAAGACCTTGCCGAGGATTGTGTCATTCAGAGATGTTAGGAAAGATGATTGTTTAGAGGAAGAAAATTAGCGTTGCTGTTATTACATGACCTAGTCATGAAATCTAGGATACATGTATCCAAAAGACGTGGATCCGTTTCTTTTCTCAAAAATCCATTTAATTAAAACACAGATACAAAACAAGCACAATTGAAAATAGTGCTTTAAAAATCACCCTTTTTAAATTTTATTAGTTATAAAAGTATATTTATGTCATCAGTTTCTTAGAGTAGTATGTAGCAACACTGTGCATATTTACTTTATATTGTCAGATTTTGAAATTTTATTATTGAGTCTATGATATGGTATTTTTACACCTGACTTTTTTATTCTTTCTAGAAAGATTTTTTACTTATTTAAGAATTCTACAAGTTAGATATTAGTAGTGTATAACAAGATAGTACTTTACATTATTCAAGTAAATACATGCCTAAAAGATTACAAGATGATTGCTTAAAACAGTTTAAAAATTTTTATTTTTTTAAACTTTCATTTAATAAATATAAATTCCCAAAGTACAACTTTTGGATTACAGTAGCTTTTCCCCCAATAATCTCCCTCCCACCCACAACCATCCCATCTCACACCCCCTCTCCCATCCCATTCTTTATCAAGATTCATTTTCAATTATCTTTATGTACAGAAGATCAACTTAGTATATACTAAGTAAAGATTTCACCACTTTGCACCCACACAGATACACAAAGTATAAAGTACTGTTTGAGTAGTAGTTTTACCATTAATTCACATAGTACAACACATTAAGGACAGAGATCCTACATCGGGAGTAAGTGCACAATGACTCCCGTTGTTGATTTCACAATTGACACTCTTATTTATGACGTCAGTAATCACCCGAGGCTCTTGTCATGAGCTGCCAAGGCTATGGAAGCCTCTTGAGTTCACCAACTCTGATCTTATTTAGTTAAGGCCATAGTCAAAGTGGAAGTTCACTCCTCTCTTTTGAGAAAGGTACCTCCTTCTTTGATGGCCCATTCTTTCCACTAGGATCTCACTCACAGAGATCTTTCATTTAGGTGTTTTTTTTTTTTTTTTTTTTGCCACAGTGTCTTGGCTTTCCATACCTGAGAAACTCTCATAGGCTTTTTAGCCAGATCTGAATGCCTTAAGGGCTGATTCTGAGGCCAGAGTGCTGTTTAGGACATCTGCCATTCTATGAGTCTGCTGTGTATCCCGATTTCCATGTTGGATCGTTGTCTCCTTTCTAATTCTAGCAGTTAGTATTAGCAGGCACTAGTCTTGCTTATGTGATCCCTTTGACACTTAATCCTATCATTTTGACCAATTATGAACTTAAACTGATCACTTTGACTAACATGGCATTGGTACATGCCACCTTGATGGGACTGAATTGGAATCCTCTGCAACATTTCTAGCTCTACCATTAGGGGTAAGTCTGAGTGAGCATGTGCCAAACTGTACATCTCCTCCCTCTCTTACTCCCACTATAATAATTAACAAGGATCACTTTTCAGTTAAATTTAAACACCTAAGAATAATTGTGTGTTAATTAAAGAGTTCAATCAATGGTATTAAGTAGAACAAACAAATACTAAAAGGAACAAAGTAGTAAGTTGTTCCTCCACAGTCAGGACAAGGGCTGATCAAGTAATTGTTTCTTATAGTGTCCATTTCACTTCTACAGGTTTCCTTTTAGGTGCTCAGTTAGTTGTCACAGATCAGGGAGAACACTGGGTTCTATTTGTCCTTTGGGACTGGCTTATTTCACTCAGCATGTTTTCCAGATTCCTCCATTTTGTTGCAAATGAGCAGATTTCATTTTTAACTGCTGTATAGTATTCTATCTAGAGTGCATATCTCATAATTTTTTTATCTAGTCTTCTGTTGATGGGCATTTAGGTTGATTCCATGTCTTAGCTATTGTGAATTGAGCTGCAATAAACACAGAGGGTGGGTATTGTGGAGCAGCAGGTAAAGCCACCACTTATGATGCCGACATCTCATATTGGAGTGCCTGGTTTGAATCCTGGTTATTCCTCTTGCAATCCAGCTTCCTGCTAAAGTGTATCCTGTGAGGCAGAAGTTGATAGCTCAAGTACTTGAGTCCCTGCCTCCCATGTAGGAAACCAAAATGGAGTTTCAGGCTCCTGACTTTGCTTAGTTCAACTCTGGATATTGTAAGCATTTAGGGAGTGAACCAGTGGGTGGAAGATTTCTCTCTCTCTCTCTCTCTCTCTCTCTCTCTCTCTTCCTCCCTACCTCTTTCTGCCTTTCAAATAAGTAAAACAATGAAATGTGGGGAGCCATTGCATCGCGCCCTAAAGATGGTGCCGGCTCCTTTCTCCCGGAAGGACTGGCAAGAAACAAACAACTCCTAATAAGGAGATGGCTGAGCTCCCTTCTGGCTTCCGCATTGCTGTACCTATCAATCCTTGCCACTTGGCTGCTTTTGATTGGTGTGCTGATGGCTATAAGAGGGATGGGAGAGGGAAGGAGGCGGAAGAAGAAGCTTGTTCAAGGTTCCTGAATAAACTGCTTGAAGAAGAGTTCGGGTAGTGTCTTCCTTGCTGGTCGAGGGACGCGACAATGAAATAATACTTTAAAAGTATAATCCACAGTAAGGAAGAGTTCCATATATACATCTTGTATCCTATACTGCACATTAATCTTATATTCTAATTGATAATTCATTCCTGGTGGAAATGAAGCCCCGCCCCCTTTTTTGGCAGGCAGAGTGGAAAGTGAGAGAGAGAGAGAGAGAGAGAGAGACAGGGAGAAAGGTCTTCCTTTTCCGTAGGTTCACCCCTCAATGGCTGCTGTGGCCAGCGCGCTGGGGCTTGCGCACCACGCTGGTCCGAAGCCATGAGCCAGGTGCTTCTCCTGGTCTCCCATGCAGGTGCAGGGCCCAAGCACTTGGGCCATCCTCCACTGCACTCCCAGGCCACAGCAGAGAGCTGGACTGGAAGAGGAGCAACTGGGACAGAATCCGGAGCCCTGACCGGGACTAGAACCCGGTGTACCAGCGCCGCAGGTGGAGGATTAGCCTATTGAGCCACGGCGCTGGCCTAAACCCTTTGTTCTTACAGGACTGAAAAGAAGAAATAAGAAACACAGAAAGTTCTTAATATCTACATAAGAAGCCTTTGTTGTGTAGCTTGGGGATCTGGTAGTCACTGTTCTAGATGACATTAAACTTCTGACTAAAATAGTTGATTCAGAACCCTGATAGATGTTTACAATGGGTCTTCAAATGTTTGCTGGGAGTGAGACTAAGCTCTATTTTAAAGTAAGATCAGTGGCAGTGTTTGGCCTCGTGGTTAAGACAACTATCAGAGCATCCGAGTTGGATACCTGGCTCTGGTTTCTACTCAAGCCTCCTGCTAATGCAGATCCTGGGAGGTAGCAGTAACGGCCTAACTGATTGAACTCCTGCCACCTATATGGGAAACATGGATTAAGTCCTGACTCCTGAGTTTATTGTAGCTATTTGATGAGTTAACCAGTGGATAGAATCTCTCTCTCTCTTCCTCTCTCTCATGTGAAAAATAAAGGAAGGAAGGAAGATCAAGTTGTGGGAAAGTTCTTGTAGCCATGGGAAAAAATAATACTTCTGTTCAGTATGTCCTTATACATGATCTCTTTCACTCTATTCTCAAAGTAAAAGGAAGGCAGGTAGGAAGAGAGGAAGGAAGATCAAATACCAGTGTGTACACTTATAGGGGTGTGTGTGTGTGTGTGTGTGTGTGTATGTATGTGTATTTCCAAGTGTGTGAAAAAATGAGGAATGCAAGCATTATGTTTCAGTATGGTACATGGGTGTAGGTTGCTATATTAACCTTGTTACCTGATAATACATTTTTGAAAGTGTTTATTTCTTCCTAATTTAATTTTCCTTAATTGGCCTCAACAAGGTTGGGAAGTAGATTTTATTATTTCTATTTGTAGATGAGACTCAGAAAGTCCCATCTAATAACTTTCCTCAAGTCACTCAAATGGATAGAAGGGTTAGTTTAAGAATGGAATATACTGACACTAGTCCAATTTGCTGTGTTCATGTTAAGATGCACACATTTATTAATTCTCATGTTTGTTAGTTAAATCATAAATTTGGAGAAAGTTTGTTTTTGTTTTATTGGTTTTTAATTTAAAATAGAGTATTGGCTGCTCACATGTTTGATTTAGATTTAAACAAATCTCCCTTATCTTAATATTTGCATGATTTGTCAGCAGTTGAAGATTTTGTGACTTAGGATATTTGGCCTTTCTACCTGAGTTGGTTTATATTCACTTTCCCTCCTTTTCAGTTCTCTTTGTTAGAGGTACCACATTTTCTTTCACCTGATCATTTTCCGACCTTCCTGAACATTGAGCCCAATCAGCACCTGTATTAGAAGTCCATCCTGATGTTCTTCAGAAAAAAAAATTGGTTCCTCTTTTGAGCTCATGTAACACTATTTATTGTCCTTATTCATTTTCCTTCTTGTAATGATCATTTCTATTTCATTTTTATATGTTTTCTGATGACTATATTTCTATATCTTCCTATAGAATTTGTCGCTTCTGTAGATGATTAACTCATATTTGTTGCCTCAATCTGATAGAGAGATAATTGTCAATGTACTTTAAAGAATTACAGAAAGGCCAATCTTTTCTCTGTTATTATTGTCAAAAATTACAAGGAGACAAATAATCTGTAACAAAATAACAACTAAATTGATATGGCAATTTAAAATATCTTTTGATTGTTTAGTTATAAGATTAATATTCATCTACTTTTATAAGATTAAGTAAAAATTCATCTAGACTTTACATGGAAGTTACCCTATTGGTACCTCAAGTTCTGGACAATTTCTTAGCCCTGAGACATTTAACATGTACTACAAGTAAGCAATTACATTTTTTGGTAAAACTATTAAAGTTTCATTATGAACACTAATATCAATTTGTTTCTTTGGCTTGTGGGTAGTCAGCAGCTTGGAACATTCCTTTCTGGAGTCTTAGACCATCTATGTCACCTCTTTTAGAGGAAGCATATCTGTACTTCTACTGAAAAAAATGTTTTTCTTGATATATTTCACTCTAGCCTGAGATACAAAGACAGTCCATAGAAATTTACCATAGAAATTGCTAGGATGGAAATAATTTTCCTTCTTTTACCATTATGATCAACTGAAATTACTCCAAACATTGAAAAGATTTTTTGTAGAATAAAACTGAGATATTTTTGTTCAGTAGATGTTCTAAAGTGCTATTAAGCAAAATGTTTAAATGAGTAATATTAGTAGCAAAATGTGAAATAAAATTAGTTGTGTTCACATTTTTCCAGAAAGAGGCAAATTTCTAATAACTGAGGTTAATCTATAAATTGTAATTGTTATCTTGATTAATGGCTGGACATGATACCATGAAGGCATAAACTAATTTGGGGTTTAAAAACTATTACTGGGACTGGTGCCACTTGGTCAATCCTCTGCCTGCGGCACCGGCATCCCATATGGGTGCCGGGTTCTAGTCCTGGTTGCTCCTCTTCCAGTCCAGCTCTCTGCTGTGGCCCGGGAGTGCAGTGGAGGATGGCCCAACTCCTTGGGCCCTGCACCCACATGGGAGACCAGGATAAGTACCTGGCTCCTGGCTTTGGGTCAGCGCAGCACACCGGCCACAGTGGCCATTTGGGGGGTAAACCAGCGGAAGGAAGACCTTTCTCTCTGTCTTTCTTTCACTGCCTAACTCTGCCTGTCAAATAAAAAAAACAAAACAAAAACAAAACAGCAAAAAAAACCCTACTATTAAAAATTATGGAAACAAAAATAAGTTATTGAAGGGCTAAAGGAGACATAATATTTTGATACTTTTTATGGTAGTTGTTTAGTATATGGGAATATATTTTCAAAAACGTCAAAACTGGATGATAAGGTTGTAAAATTCATTCACAACCCTGATCAGCACGATAAATACAAATTTCTTTATGACATCAAATTTTGACCATCAGAGTAGAATATGTTTTCCAGAGAACTCTACATGCCTTGTTGTTAAGTGTTTAAAGTAGTATTTTAAAAAATGGAAGCAAACAATAAAGTATTGAGATTTCATATTACTTATGTGATATCTTATCCATGTAAGTAAAACTGACAGATTTGGAATGTAATAATGAAAAATAAAACACCATAATCTTAAAATGTGCCAAAAAAACCTTCTATTGAAGGTTTGAATATTTAGCCCAAGGCCATTATGGCTTCAAATTATATTATACAAGAGGAAAATTAGAATGGGAAAGACTAAAAATTTAAGTTTTTAAGCATTATCCAAATTCATGTGTACAATATCTTGAATGATTATATTTAAAATGTGGATGTATCTTAAAGTCCCTTCCTCACTTTTGCTGTTGTGCCAACTGAAAATATTTGTGACTGCATCTGGAAGATGTAGGAAAGGGCTAGCCATTTGATTTATGAGCCCTGCAAGTGGTATGTCTAGGGCAGGGGCTTTTAGTCCCCAGTAAAGTCTTTGAATTCATAAACATCTTGCAAAATCCTATTCACATACACTGAAAATGTATTTAATCAACATTAGTTTGCAGGAACCAGAACAGAGTAAAAGCAGTTACTGAATAGTTAGGGCTCAAATACTCTGAACTCGGGAATGTTATGAGGTTGTGGTCTACTTGCCAGCATTTTCCCATTTGAACTTTCTTTCTACTGAATTTGCCTATTTTAGCCACAAAAGCAAATAATTTGCAAAATTTGCAAAGAGTTTCTTGGGAAACGAAATCCTATGTTCCTAATGGCTCAAGAAAATTCTGGAGCTTAACTCACTATGATTTCTGTGTTTCATAAAGGCAGATTTTGCCTGGTGAAAAGTGTCACTGCCATCAGATACCCCAGACATGCCTGGGTGTTAGCAGGTGCCTGTGAGTTAGCAGGTGAGGAGTCAGTGCAAGTTGGAAGTGGTTCTATGGATGAGGATCCCTATGTGGGTAGACAGTGGCTGCCTAGTAGAAATATTCCTAGGACCTGTGAAGTGCAACTACAAAGTTGGGTGGGGAGGAGGAGCCAGGACAGTAAGAAAAGGAATCATGTAGTGGCTGAGAATTAGGTAAGGAGGTTCACATGTGTGTAAAATCTGACCTAAATTCAGTGTTTGTGTGGAGAATAAGAGAAAGATCAAAATTAGGACAGATTACATGGAGGTGACTTGCTCAATTTCTGGGTGGTCACTTTGGTCCTTGGTGTCATTTCCTATGCCTCTTTTCCCTTTACTTCTTGTTGTTGTCTTTGTTCTTTATCCTGGACGGGTAGCCACACCAACTGAGCCTTGGTTTCTCATATGTATTAGTTAGGAATTTCCTTTATTCATCTGTTTTAGAAACTTGGGGCAGAGTATAATTATTATGGGACCAGAATCTGGAGGAAGGTGGATCAGGGTTGATATATGATTCAATTACTCCTTTTCCGTGAGACCTTGAGGAAGTTACCTGACCTCTCTGAACCTCAGCTCCTCATCAATGAATTAATGATAATACTAATATCTTCTATATTCTAGAATCACCAGGGTGATTGCCATCATAAACATATAGCACTTAATTTAGTAGAGTGTGAAGTACACAGGGCTTGGTTAATTAATCATACTTTCCTTTCCCCTTTTCTCATCCCACAGCTGAAACATTTATCCAGCTCTCAAGCACTTTCTTTCTGTCTCTTCCTCCTCTGGCCCAGTGTTGATATTTCTGAATGAATTTTTCCTAGCACTTCCCTCCATTCATTACAGCAGCCTGCCCCTTTGTTGACAACTTCACAGCCTTGATGGCTGTCTGCGTTATCTTGACAACTGGCCCTCATTTGAGTTAAGGTATGTGGTAGTATTTGTCAGCCTGTGAGAAACATTGCACAAAGAACCTTGGTTACATGGGCAGTGAGGAGGAAAAGAGGGGGGAAACTGAAAAGACTGAAGCAAAGAAAAGCAGGCTTTAAGCGGGTAGATTATTTTACCATAATGAATTACCACTGACTGGATAGCTTAACTAGCAATGTTCTTATCTCACAAATGTGGAGGCTGGGAGGGTAAGATCAAGATGCTGGCAGATTGGTTCCTTCTGAGTCACTCTTTCCTTGGCTGTCTTCTTTGTCTTCACATTGTCTTTCCTTTGTGTATGTCTGTATTCAAATCTCCTCTTCTTAAAACAATATCAATCATATTGGATTAGACTCCACATCATTTAAAATTAACTTTAAAGATCCTATCTCTAAATACAGTCACAATCTGAGTTTGTGGGGGTTGGAATGTTAGACCCTTATCAGTGACATAAAATGGAGAAGGGCAGAGGACTCAGGGCTACTGTGGAAGAGGCAAAGACCCTTAGGGAAAGGCTGGTCAAGGAACTTAACCTGAGGACAGCCTATGGAGGTTGTCCCAAACAGAGAAATCGGTCCAATAGGCAAAATAAGTGATATGCTCAGTCTCTAAAGACATTGCCAAAGTCGTTACACAAGCAAAATATTTTTTAAACTTTTCTTTCCCACCTCTTAGCTTCTCATGCAACATGGTTTACCTGCATGTTTTTTTTCCTTCCATTCCAAATTCCCCAAACTCTAACCCAACATGACCAATATTTGCTACTATAACATACTAATATTGTGTAAGTTGCATATAATACTATAGTATACTAATATTTTTGCTATAATAAAATAATACATTCATATATGCTAATTCCAATACCATTTCTATTTCTATATCCTTACCTCTCTTACTGATCTTGTTGGGCTACTTTCTTCCACATTGGTCCTTTGCCATGTGATCAATGTGCTCTGTGTCCTCTCCAGTTCTCTCTTCTTGATTACCACAATAAATGAGCCCAGGAGATAAATATGTAAAGTTTATGAGGAAAGAAATAAACTTAAAATATCCTGTGCTCCCTTCCCCCATCCTAAGAGGCAGAGCAGATGTCCTTCCCTCTTATTGATAAACAACTGTTTTAACAACTGTTTGTGAATATTTGTACTTGATGCTGACTTAGTTGATAAATCTTCCCTTGGGAGAATCTGTCTCTGGATACAATCAAACTTCTAACTACTGTAAAAGCTGTTCCCATGTTCAAAGAGAAAACAGCTGTACTTACTCCTTAGTTGATTTCTTAGAAGAGGAAAATCTTAACATTTAAGTGAAAACAATTTAAGGAGAAAAATGATGCTTTGAGTTCAAACTATTGCTTTCTTTTAAAATTTTTAAGTATATACTAATTATTTTGCCACTAAATGTAAATTGGGACTTTGAATATTACTTTTGTCACCCCATTCTGTCCCCCTCTCAAACAAAATTAAGCCATCCAAATTCTAGATTTCCATCACCATTGAAAAAGGTTTCCATTGGGTATTTTTGAATGAATTACTACATGAGTGTAATTTATAAATTGACACATCTCTTATTCACTGAAACTATTTTCTGCTAAACTTGTGTCTACTTCTTGACTATGATCTTTATTTAATGTTCTTTTTATATCTAGTAGGGTCTTGATCAAATATTGAACAGAACTAAAAAAATCAAAACATTGTTGGACAGTCAATGAATAATTTCCTTATTCATATTGTGAAACACACCAAAAGTATTCTACTATGTTGATCTTACTAATACAAAGTTTAGTGCTTCCACAAAGCTGTAGGTAGGCTGTGTTTTAAAGCAAACACATATTTCTTTGGATGTCATTCATGACTGAAGAAAATAATGAATTTCTTCTTAGGAGATATGTAAACAAATTTACATTAAATGTTACTTTTTACACAACTAGAAAATATAGCTGGCAGCATTTTATAAAGAGGTTTCTTTCTACCTCAATATATATCAGCATCTTTTATTTTGATAATATATGGCTATATTTTAAACGTATAAATTTATTTACAACTATAACAAAATATCCCAAATCTTAATTTCTTATTAATATAATGGTTACTGAAAATGTGGTGAGAGGGCAACACGTCAGGGTTTGATAATATATTACCATAATTCTAGAATTTTCATTATTTTGGCACTAATTATGTTGTTTATATGAGCAGTTTGTATGACTTATCTTCATGACAAAATGATGCATGAGACCGTCAACATTAATTTGCACTTTCAAATCATTATATGTAATTAAATTTGGATACTGGAGTGGTTGGCATAATGTTATGATATCTCATACATGTTTTTTCTTTCCCAAGGCTCAACTTGTTTATATTTAGATTTTATTTCTTTGTATAACTTATAAGGGTTATAAAGAGCAAGTGTATTTCTAGGAGGTGGATGAACCAAAGTATTTGGATAAAATGTACATAGTGACTTGAAAAAGTGTTAAGGATACTTGTAGACTTTTGGGTATGTGTGTAATTGCACAGCAATGTATGAAGAATGTAGCATATTGATTTGAGAATATTCAGCTTTTACCTAGTCACTATTCATTCTTTGACTATTTGTACATGATTTTGTTTGCTACATTTTTATCTATGTAAATGTTGGAAAATGTATATATATATGTATATATAATGTATATCTTAGATGTGAAAGTATGCCCATCATATTTCTTCAAATTTACAGAAAAATATGAAATTATGTCTTTATCATATGTAGAATGAAGCATTTTCTTTTTAAATTATAACCATTATTCAACTAATTGATATATTATAAAGTGTAAGACAATAAATACTTTGAAATGCAAATTGATTAATTTTAAGTCTTTAAGGTTATTTTAAATTTCAACAAAGAAGAAATTTCATTTCAAACGTTTCCTTTAGATAGCTCTAGAGATATAGCATACCCCTTTCTGTCTGAATGGGATTGCCTCCCTCCTCCTTTCATCCAGTACTCTTAAAGGAGTGGGAGGATCAGAAAAAAAGTACACACTAAAAGGTATACTGAGAATTGATCTACCTGTGTGCACCTTGCTGTGTTTGTGTGAAAGCTCCCCTCCAGAAGGCACTGATGTTCTAGCAGTGTTGTATGCTAAACTGCATTAGTGTGTCCATATGATGCCTTTAACTCTCCTCTCCTTAGCTTAACTCTTTTCATAATGTATTCTTGTCTGCTATGGTTCTAAAATATAACTTTAATCTTGTTCTTCTCATCATACCCCAATCCGTCTGCTGAACTATCTCCAATTTCGCAAAATCATTTCTTCACAAATCATTTTTATGTCTCTTTTATTCTTCAACATTGAGGTATTCAGAAAAATGTTATTTTCCATTTTTCCAAAGTTTGAATTGAAGTTAATGTTTGAAGTGACTTAATCTGTAGACTATCATTAACTCCTTCTTTTTTATTTTATCTCAAAAAGACTCGAGGCATGCATGTATTTTTTGGTCAAAGAACAATGGCAAATGAAACTTTCTCATATTGCACTGATTATTTTCTTGATGTTTGAGGTCCTCCTCAGATGCTAAGATCCCCAATTTTGCTATTGAAAGTGGAAACGTAATTGTAGGACTTATTAAAGATAGTGAGATAGAAGTCCACAGCTGAGCTACTTCCTCCAGATCACTTAGATGAGAGCAATTCACTGGAAGTCATTCACTGGACAGGCAACAGTCATGCATTTCCTACTTGTGTAGCTTAGGAAAACACTATAAACAAATTTTAAAATATAAAGATTTAAAATGGGCCGGCGCCACGGCTCACTAGGCTAATCCTCCGCCTTGTGGCGCCGGCACACCAGGTTCTAGTCCCAGTCAGGGCGCCGGATTCTGTCCCGGTTGCCCCTCTTCCAGGCCAGCTCTCTGCTGTGGCCAGGGAGTGCAGTGGAGGATGGCCCAAGTGCTTGGGCCCTGCACCCCATGGGAGACCAGGAGAAGTACCTGGCTCCTGCCATCGGATCAGCGCGGTGGCCATTGGAGGGTGAACCAACGGTAAAAGGAAGACCTTTCTCTCTGTCTCTCTCTCTCTCACTGTCCACCCTGCCTGTCAAAAAAAAAAAAAAAAAAAAAAAAGATTTAAAATGATCACTATAGATAGAGGTGCACTTTTAGGCATGTATGTATGTGTGTATTGTGCCCCTGAATGTGTGTGTGTGCTTGTTTCTGTGTGTGTTGTCCTCAACTTGTCTGGCTCAAATGCCATGTTTGACCAATTCATGTGAAATTGCCTTTTCTACATGGCAATTCTCAACAAATCCAGAGAAATCACAGAGTCAGATTGAAGTCTGACTGATTTTTGAAAAGGTCCAAAATTCACTTATAAAAAGAAAAAAAAAAAGGCATTTCTCCCTTAAGCAGCATTTTTAAGGTCTCCCACATGGCTTCTCTGACCAGCAGGTCTGACATCCCTCAATATTACCCGAGCATTCTAGCTGAATATTTAGAAACAGATAAACTCATCCAAAGCCAACCAATAAGCTGGAATGTATTCTAAAGTGATCTGATCCTGGGGTTCTCTAGGAGGCAAACACATCTGAGGAAAAAAAAATGCAAAACTTTGGTAACTGATAGTTTTTATTGCAACCATCTTGCTCTCTACCCCTGCATTTTAATCAGTATTTTACTGGGGGCCAACACTGACATAGCAGATAAAGCTGCCGCCTGTAGTGCCAGCATCCCATATAGGCACCTGTTCGAGTCCTAGCTGCTCTACTTCTGATCCGGCTTTCTCCTGTGGCCTGGGAAGGCAGAAGAGGATGGCCCATGTACTTGGGCCCCTGCACCCAGGTGGGAGACCCAGAGGACGCTCCTGGCTCCTGGCTTTTGATCAATGCAGTTCTGGTCATTGAGGCCATCTAGGGAGTGAACCAGAGGATGGAAGACCTCTCTCTCCAACTGCCTCTGCCTCTCTGTAACTCTGCCTGTCAAACAAATAAATCTTAAAAAAAAAAAAATTCAGAGTAAATGCACATTCTTTGAAGACCACTCATTGGTGCTCTCTCGCTGTGCCGGTACTTTGCTCACTAAATCATTGAAATTTATATAAAAAACTAAAGCATTATACTTTTAATGGGTATTTAATGGCATTAATGGGTATTATACTTTTGGGAATGTCTCTGAAGAATTTAAAAATCCTTTCCTGTAAGTAATTGATTAGGGAAAGATTTTCTGAAATTAGTGGATTTCAAGACTTTTAAAAATATGAGCTTTTCTATTTTCATAAAGATTTACTTATTTTAAAGAGTTACAGGGAAAGAGAAAGAGAGAGATCAATCTGCCATCTAGGGCCAGTGCTGTGACGTAACGGGTAAAGTCACTGCCTGCAGTGCCGGCATCCCATATAAGGGCCAGTTCAAGTCCCAGCTGCTCCACTTCCGTGGCCTGAGAAAGCAGTAGAAGATGGCCCAAGTCCTTAGGCCCGTGAACAGGTGTGGGAGACCCAGAAAAAAGTGCAGCTCCAGCTGTTGCAGCCATCTGGGAAGTGAACCAGCAGATGGAAGACCCCCACCCCCACCTCTCTGTAACTCTGTCTTTAAAATAAATAAATAAATCTTAAAAAAAAATCTTCGATCTACTGCTTTGCTCTCCAGATGGCCAAGACAGTCAGAGCTGGGCCAGACTGAAATCTGGGGTCAGGAGTTTCACCTGGGTTTTCCACATGAATGGCAGTGGCCCAAAAACTTGAGCCATCTTCTGCTGCTTTCCCAGGCCATTAGCAGGGAGCTGGATCAGAAGTGGAGCAGTTGGAACACAAAGTGGCACCCATATAGGATGTTTTACTTTAATTTTTTTTTTTTTTGACATGCAGAGAGATGGATAGTCAGACAGAGACAGAAATCTTCTATCTCCTGGTCACTCCCCATAATACCAGTAAGTAGAGTTGGGCCAGGCAAAAGCCAGAAGCTAGGAACTCCATCTGGGATTCCCATATGGGAGGGAGGAAACCAAGTACTTGGCCACAGTCTGCTGCCTTGGGGCTACGTCAGCAGGGAATTGGGTCAGAGATGGAGGCAAGACTGTCCCAGGAATTCTCATATGGTATGTGGGCATCCCAAATTGTGGTTTAAACTGCTGAGCCACAATATCTGTGCTTAAATTTGTCTTTTAATCTAAATTTCCATGGACCTTTAATTTTTAAAAATTTATTTGAAAGGTAGAGATATGGAGACAGGGTTAGTTTCTCCCAATATGCTGCAACAGCCAGGGGTGGTCCAAGTGGAAGCTGGGAACCAGGAACTCGATGCAAGTCTCCCACATGCTTGGTAGGAAATAAATACTTGAGTGAATGTGCAGTCGCAGGAATGCTGGAATCAGAAGATCTCGGATGGAACTCCAGTACTTCAATATGGGTTGCAGATATCCCAAGCGATGTCTTAGCCACTTCACCAAACGTTCTCCACTTTCCAAACCCTTTGAGGTACTATTTTGTGTGTGACTTTATCTCTGAGCTCTTCCTGTTGTTGTTGGTGTTCTTGGAGTCCCTCAGCTAGGATTCACGTTTCAGCACTACCACTTCCTGGTGGTGTGAGCTGCTGGATATTAATAGCTTTCAGGGTGCTCTGGTGGGAAAATCTCTAGGAGATTCAAGTGCTTCTGGTGAAACTGATGGGCCGATTTGATGCCTTCTGTGTCTCTGCAACCTCCAACTGCGAAGATAAAAATACTCTTTGCATCTTCTTTCCCAGGCTTGTTTGTAAGTCTCCCCATTTGTTCCCTGAATGTCTTGTAAACGTTGTTTTTTTTATTTCTATGTTTTGATTATGCATTTACCATGTCTTTTTCTATTTAAATACGGAGTGATATCCCACCTTTTGGAGATAAAAGTGAAATTGCTATGGTCTTATCTGCCAGAGCTTAAATTTATTACTACATCTCATTTTAAGGTTGACCTTTCCAAATTGAACAAAGTGTGTGTTTGTAGTGGTAAAAACACATACACTCTCATTAAAATAAAACTTCTGTTTATTCTATGTAAAAAATATAATTTCCAAAAGTACAAAAGAGATCTGTTTCTATCATTGAAAGAATTCTGCAGAGAGACACTCTAATATTTGTAATCAATTTGTTTATTTAAATTTTATTAATTTTTAAAAACATTTATTTATTTGAAATGTAGAGAAATAGAGAGGGAGAGAGAGAGGGAGAGAGAGAAAGAGAGACCAGATCAAAGCCACGAGCCTGGAACTCCATCTCGTTCTCCCACATGGGTGGCTAGGGCCCAAGTACTTGGAGCATCTTCTGTTGCTTTCCCAGGTGTACTAGTAGGGAACTGGACCAGAGGTGGAGCAGCTGGGACTTCAACTGGTGCTCAGATGAGATGCTGGGGATTGTAGGCAGTGCGTTAATCTGCTGCACCACAATGCTGGCCCCCAAGCCTTGTTTATTTTATACTTGCATTTTTCTATCAAAGTTTACAAACTCTGGATAATTTCAAAGTTTGTACAATAACATTTTTGACTCATTTTGTGATGGAAAGGAGCTAAATGGCCCATTTTTAGATTACATTTTACAATATCCAATGTATGCCATTGCATACAAAAAATGTCAGTGAAGAGTGAAGACACATTGTCATTATCTTAGTCATAATCTTTGGCTGACTCAGATCTATTTGGTTACCTATTTAAGAGCTTATAGTAATATGTATCTTGTGGTTTTTGGGGGATAGTTACTTATCTTTTCTGGATATCAATTTCTTTATCTCTAAAATGGTGATAATGCTGACTTTGAAGGGTCACCATGAAGAATAAATTGTGTAATATTTAAGGAATTTTAGCAGCACTAGAATTGCCATATAATTGATGGTTTAAAATGGAAGACATTGGGGCTGGTGTTGTGGTATAGTGAGTAAAGCCATTGCCTTTGACACCAGCATCAAAGATGGGCACTGCTCCAACTCCAATCCTGCTCCCTGATAATGGCTTGGGAAAGCAATAGAGGATGGCTTAAGAGCTTGAGTCCCTGCCATCCATAAAATATACACCCAAAAAACATTCACAAGGAATTATTCTTAAGTACTTTTAGAGAGATATATCCACGATTAATCCACACTCATCTTAGTGTTTTAGAGCTAAAACAATATCATGCTTGCTGATGTTACAGAAGGCAACTCAGGTATCATTGTGTAATTGGGTGAAACAGGGCTGAGGTTAGTAGAGGAGAGTAATGTAAACTCACTGAAGAACAAATTTTTCTTGGAGGCTACAGGGTGATCATGAAGTTGTTTGAGGTTTTAAGTAAATGTTTTATTATTATTATTATTATTCTGGTAAATACAAGTGGAAAGCATGGAAAGACAGAAACACCTCAGAAATGATAGAGTGCGTCTAACTCCTGGGCCTTGTTGAAATTGGAATAATCCTAATTTAGTATTAAATAGCTTCGTGAACTGGTCATTTTGTTTCCCCGTAGATTTCTACTATGTTCCATTTAGTCTCTTCTGTGTGAGTTTAACCTTTATTGCCCAACAACCCTTGCAATGATGAGGATATTTCAGCAGGGAAGAACTGAGAGAAAAGGAAGCAAGTAAATTTTGTAATGGAGCCAAAATATCCAAATCAGATGTTGCATTATATCTGTTCGTTCTGAAGAGCAAAGATGGAGAAGAAACTTTGATAAGAACACACTTAAAGCTAAAACTGTGTGGGGAAAATGAAGTCCTCTTCAATCCTGAAGTTTGAAGAGATTAAAAATACCTGCAGTCTATGGCCATGCCACCCTTTATACTCCCAATCTCATCTGATCTTGGAAAAATAACTACTTTAACATGAAGCTATGGCAGAGGACGGGGCAAAAGGAAAGTGAAGAGGAAAGAGTGGAAGAATTATGTGCGATGCCTGGGACAGGAAAAGTTAGCTGCCCTAACAGGATGGACGTGGGGTTAGTTTTTCCTATTGAACTGAGTGGAGTATCTCATGAAGACACCATAAAGGCAAGTGAGCTTCTTTATGTCCAACTTCCTAGGGGCTGCGTCTTCGATCATCCAGTTTTTGGTCAGATTTATGTAGTAATAACGTTTGCCTTACCATTAACCACAGAATGAGGCTGTGAATACACTTAGAATTTCATGAGTTATCCAGACCAGTTACAGTTTTATTCCAGGTAGTTGGTAACTATCAATTTAGTTTACAATACATTCAATGAGGGGCTGGTGCTGTAGCGCAGTAGGTTAATCCTCTGGCCTGTGGTGCCAGCATCCCATATGGGAACCGGGTTCTAGTCCCGGCTGCTCCTCTTCCTATCCAGCTCTCTGCGGTGGCTTGGGAAAGCAGTGGAAGATGGCCCAAGTCCTTGGGCCCCTGCACCAGTGTGGGAGACGTGGAAGAAGCTCCTGGCTCCTGGCTCCTGGCTCCTGGCTTCAGATCAGCATAGCTCCGGCTGTTGCAGCCATTTGGGAGTGAACCAGTAGAAGAAAGACCTTTCTCTCTGTCTCTCCCTCTCACTGTCTGTTACTCTACTTCTCAAATAAATAAAAAAAGAACAATACATTCAATGAGGCAACAATGTTACTGATAAAACAAATAAAACAGTGCTAGAGAAGATATCAGAATAAAGTGTGCATTTTAATTGAGCTCAGCCAAAGAAACAAGAGAAAGCTGTGGTGAGGAAATACTTTTGTAATACTTCCTTCTAACCTTTTATTGATGTCATTCAGAAAGAAGCTTAGTATATTAGACAATTAGCCTGATGCAAAGATTTGTAGGGAAAAAACTGATTTTTTTTTCTCAGGGGAAAACTAGGGAGCAAAGAAAAGCAATCAAGTTTGTATCAGAAAGAAAAACATAGAAATAAGGTTTTATATCGATTTACTCTGAAAGATAGAAAAGAACAAGCTTAAACGTAAAATTGAGATTCAAGCATTTGATGCAGAAGCTGAAATGTTGCTGGGGATGCCTGCATCCCAAATTGGGGTGCCTGAGTCTGAGCCCCAACTTTGCTTCCAATTCCAGCTTTCTGCTAATGCATACCCTCAAAGACAGCAGGTGACGACTCCATGCCTGGACTCCTGCCCTACACTGCCTGCCTGCTGCAGGCAACTGGGGAGTGGTCCAGCACTGGCAGATCTCTGTCTCTGTTTCTCTGCCTTCCAAATAACATGACAATAAAGAAATAAAATTTTTTTAAAAATGCAGAATCAGAAAAAAGTAAATTATTTATTAATGCTGATGGTTGAGGGTTGAGAATAACCAGAGTAATTATGACAGACATATGCTGGAAAG
The DNA here is from genome assembly GCF_051225735.1 of Oryctolagus cuniculus. Classification (NCBI taxonomy): domain Eukaryota; kingdom Metazoa; phylum Chordata; class Mammalia; order Lagomorpha; family Leporidae; genus Oryctolagus; species Oryctolagus cuniculus. The sequence goes on along the minus strand of NC_142868.1, from coordinate 56,801,744 downwards.
GAAGCAAGAGAAATATAGGGGAGAAAAAAGGTAGCTGAACAAGGAGTACTGTCTCAAAGAAAGCAAAAGTCAGATGTCATTAATTTTAGTAAATGCTCAGTGTCTTTAGATCAGATTAAACAAATTCCTAAATGCTATTTTCGTTAACAGAAATATAGCAAATTAAAAATCAAGTCATTTTTTCTAATTTAAAGATTCTATTATAATTACGAGAAAATTTACCATTGTTTAATTTTGTCATTGAATATATTTTCCCTAACAGAGCTTTTTAGTGCTGTCTTCTACAAATTTCTTATGCAGATATTTTTTTCCAGTGCAAAAAGTCATATTGTTGTACATGGACAAACCACTTTCTAATGTTCTTTAACCTTATGCCTTTTAGACTTGCCTCTCCAAAAAGATATATTTGAGTAAGTGGCCCATTAGCATCACATAGAGGAAGGCTCTCAGTTTTTTTCTGTAACTACTGAACCCCTTGTTAGACATCTCTGGAGTTTGTACTGATATAACAACCATGAGGCTTTTCAGCAAATGGCAACTCCAAATCAGCGCCAGTTCCAACATTCAATCATCCAACCCACGCTTGCAGCAGACATTGTTTACATAGAGGAATCAACAGAGTAAATTTAGAATATCCTAGAATAAATTATGATAAATTTCCTGCTTCAGCATGATAACTTAATGGATCAGACACTATCTCCCAAAGAGAGGAGGAACTGATGAGCATTCTTCGCAGGGAGTAATTATGAGAGAACTCTGTGGTTATAAAATTGAAATTAGAATATTTTCAACCAGTTTTCCATTTTTTTAAATCCAGAGTTCATGTTTTAAGAGTTAAGAATAATTGTAGCCTTTTGTAGGTCAACGAGTAAACTGTTTATAGGAAGAGAGTAGCACGGTCTTACTGGAAAGATGATTCCTTTCTGGTATTCTTCGTGCCCTCCCCCTCCCCCGAGTGACCTACTGATCTCCAGAAAAATTGTGAAGAATATGCCAGATATGCAATTCCTAAAGTCTTTTTTCTCTGCAGTTGGGGTGACTGGATAATATCTTAGCAAATCTATCAAAGATTTTTTTTTGTTCTCTTTTTGGGATTTTATTTCCACATGTGAGACTGAGTAGTCTGTATGGGATTCATGACTCACCTTTGACTTAGAAATCTGCACCAGGAGCCTCTATTGAGTAAAATAGCAGCCCAACAGATAGAACTAGTTCATTCCTATTGCCATCCCTCTCTGCCCTTTTCAATCCCCATCATTTTAGTTTAACAGTTTCATTTCTCACACTAATGTATTTATCTATTTGATCATGGATGACGTTTTCAAAGTGCACATTTTCCATAGCTGAGTTCTTGCTTTTGTGTTGCTCTTTTCTTGTGTGTATGTGTATGTGTTTGTGTGTGTGTGTGGGGGGGTGGGTGTGTGCTTAAAGATTGAAATCATGGAACAATGCTTGTCCTATTTTCCATTCTTAGTACCTCAAATTCCAAATTTGGAATAGAGTAGATGGGAATAAAGCCAATATTGATAAAGCATATGCTGTGATAATATATACAGTCATCCAATTTAGAAATTACAACCCTGGCTGCTGCTTTTGGGAACTCCATGAGCATGAGATATTTCCTTTTACGACTGGGGCAGTAGTTTAACATACTGGTTAGAAAATCCAGTTCTGGACTCAGGTAGAACTGGAGTTTCTCTCCACACCCCCCCCCCCCCCCCACGAGGGAGAAATTATTCCATCTCTCTCATGAGGGGAGAGAGAGATAGGCAGGCAGACACAGAGAGAGTATATATCTGCTGATACACTCCTTAAATACCCACAACACCTTTGGTTGAAACTAAAACCAGGAGCCAGTAATCTACTCCAGGTCTCCCACAGGGTAGCAAGAATTTTCAGTGTTGCACTAACCTTTAGTTATTCACATATTTAATTCATCACTTACTCACCACTCCAAAAAGTACTATAGACAGGTATATCATGTTCAGAAAAAGTGATTCTTTCAATAATATGCATTTACTATAGGTTATACACTTCATCAGAAATTTCAGGTTTTGCCACAATTTTGGAGAACTAAGTGCATACCAGACTTCCTTAAGAAATGAGACAGAAAGAAGAAAACTTAGTGAACGCATGTAAACTATCAGACACTGCACTAGGTACCTTATGTATCTTTTCTCTTTTGATCCTGCAAAAACTCTGGGAGGCCAACATTGTTTTCACTATTTATCAGTGAGCAAACTGAGTTTAAAGTAACTTGCTTAAGGTCACATGTGGCTGAGCTAGGTCCTAATGCAATGACTTGTATTTCCAAATCCCAAGATAGTCTGCTGTCTCCCCAATGTACATATAAATTTAGGTTTATTTAGATGATAGGGTCAAATCAAAATTCTTTGCCTGAGTTTATGCATCTATTTTATTAAAAAATAAATTCTGTGTACATTATGATCCCAGCATAGTATATTGATCCAATAATGAAAATTGAGTTCCATCTTGTCTCTATATGACTTTGACCTGTGATGACTTTAATATCTGAATTTCTGAAACTATAATTGCAGTTAAACTAGATGAGCATTCTGGTCTCTTGAATTTTAAACTTCAGTGGTACATCTACTAATATTATCAACTTACTATTGATGTTCAGTAATTTGAACATTGATTAGATTATATCTGAGCTATATACTTTTTGACTCATCCTAATTAAAAAGAGAAATGTTTATATGAGTGGACCTTAACATATCAGAAACACTAGAGACCAATACAAGACAAAGAGGCTATGCATTTGTAATTTGTCATTTTCCCAGAGGATTCACAATTTATGAGTGTTTGTAATTTAACAAAGGGATCACTTAGGATGTTAGCATGTAATAAGGGAACTATTATATAGAAGCTTTTATTTTTTGTCCAGAAATATCAACAAGGGTATAATTGTGTCATTTTTAAACATGAAGTTAACCACATAAGAATGATGGATTTAAAATCATTTTGTCCAGTGTTCACTCTTTATAAATGAAAAGATGAAATGGCAAGGAGGATAAAAGTTTTGCTCCAACTTACAAGCAGGTCACCGGCTATTAGATGGAAACTGGACCCATTTGCCATTTTTTAAAAAAATATTTTTTCATTTGCAAGGCAGAGTGACAAAGAGAGTGCGAAGAGGAGTGAAAGTGAAGGAGATTGAGAGAGAGAAATCTAAGGTTAGGCCAGGCCAAAGCCAGGAGCCAAGACCTCTATCTGGAGTACTTGGCTGGAACCCAAGTACGCCCGGGCACTTTAGCAGGAGGCTGGATCAAAACTGCAGAGTAGCTGAGACTTGAGCCAGGCAATCTGATATGGTATGTGGCATCCCAGGTGGTGGTTTAACGCTGTGCCACAATAATTGCCTCAAAGTTTGCTCTTTTGACATCACATTTGCAGAAGCTCTTTCCTCGGTTACCATTCAGCTTCATATCATCTCTCCCTCTTCCAATCTTCCCCATTCCAAACAAAGGATCCCACATAGATTTTTTTTCTGGACTTCAGCACCAAATTTTCACCTTGGAAACCTAAAGTTGACACCTCTACTCCAACTCTTTATCTCTCTAAGTGCCCCCTCAATGTCCCTAGTGTGCAATTTAAGTCATTATAATATGTAAGGCTCACACCGCCTGGTTCAACCTGTCTTCCTCTATTGGGACAACATTCTTTTTTCATTTCCAATCCCATACAAGCTTCAAGACCTGCAAATCATACCTTTTCCTCCGTGGAGCCTTCCTTGATTTCCACTAGCTAGAGTAGTGTCAATATGCTTGGCAATTTCTTAACATTATAACTCTCATACAGCAGATCTCATCTCTTCCCTTGTCCTGTCATGACTGGTGTGCTTTGTATTTCTTTTAGTAGACAACAGACTTCTTAAGTTTGGACTCACAGTGAAGTGATTAGCAGAAGGCTTGCTCATTTCAAGAGAGTCAATGTAAATCCTCTTTCTCAAACACTTTCCTTCCTCACACCTCTATGCAGTGCCCCTCAGAAGGAACTCAGACAGTGTCTATTGGAAGAGGTAGAGGAGGTAATGAGTCAACGTAGCTGGCTTCACTTCCCTACTCGCTTCACTTGCCCATGTCCTAGTGTCTGTTCAAGATGAGCTTGGAACCCGACTTCTTCCCATCCACCTGACTGTTCTCATTTCCATTCTTCTACCTTCCTCTGATCTCTGTCAGCATTTATGATCTGTTTCAGTGAGCTGGCGTTTAATTCTGTTTTTCTGAAAATGTTGCTTGTCTGGTTATCCCAACTTAGGGTATAAGATCTTCTTTACTTTTCTTGCATTTTTCAATAGACTTGAAAATATGAAACTAGTAAAAATGAGTTAATTAAGACTATTTTAATAATGGTTTTGAGCCTACTTAAGGACAATTTCTTATTCTGAGGTGGCTTGCTAATATTCTGGTCTTCTGAAATGGCATTAAATCTCCTCAAAGTTGCTCATTTTCTCTTTGTACATAAAGCATTAGTTATTTCATTTTCCTTCTCAGCATTTATTGAATCCCTACATGTGTCAGATGCTGCATGAAACTGCCGAATGTAGAAGTATTACCTACTAAGAGTAACAAACGTGGAATTACCATTGCCAGGCCTCCGTCCTCATTGCTTGTTCCTAGCTTTGGTCTGTTGTGGTCTCCTGGAAATGTAGCGAAGAGACTGCCTGTTTTGCCTGTTTTGGCCATCTGTCACTGCTTTCTCAGGTGCATTATCAGGGAGCTGGGTCAGAAGTGCAGCGTCCAGGACTTGATCTGATGCTCTGATATGGGATGCTGGAGTCACAAGTGGTTATTTCACCTGCTGTGTCACAATGCTGGCCCCCATACCGGCATTTTGATCTTGAGTTTCTGGCCTCTAAAACTCTGAGAAAAAAAATTTCTCTTTTTTAAAACAATATCTTAAATTTATTTATTTATTTGAGAGAAAGGGCTACAGACAGGGTGGGGGGTGGGGGAGGTCTTCCATCTTCTGGTTCACTCTCCAAATGGCTGCAATAGCTGGAGCTGGGTGGATCCGAAACCAGAAGCCAGGAGTTTCTTCTGGGTGTCTCATGTGAGTGCAAGGGTTCAAGCATTTAGGCCATCTTGTATTTTCCCAGGCCATAAGTAGGGAGCTGGATCAGAAGACACAAACCGATGCCCATATAGGATATCAATGCTGCAGGCAGAGGTTTAACCTACTATGCCACAGTTCTGGCCTTGTGATTTTTAAGTTAATCTATTTGAAAGAGTGACAGAGAGAGGGAGAGATTTCCCATCCATTGGTTCACTTTACAAATGCCTGCAACAGCCAGGGTTGGGCCAGGCTGAAGGCAGGAGCCAGGAACTGCATCCAGGTCTTGCAACTGGGTGACAGGGGCCCAATTGTAAGGCCACTACAAAACACACCAAACACTGGAATTAGAGGAAAGAGAAAATAAATTTCTATTGTGTAAGTCCTAGTTGATAACAATTAATCTGGACTGACGGAGACAGAGCTTGGCCCCCTTATGGCATTTCATGGCTAAAAATACTGACTTTGAGAGAGGTAATGAAGGGACAATAGCTGTCTATGAGGCTTGGGAAATTGGGGACATATGGGTGACTTTCATAAGTTGGTGATTTTAAGGGTCTGTGTTTTGGGGATAGTGGTTGACAAAAGATGAACAAATCTTGGAAAATACCTGTATGTTGCTAAATAAAATGAAGAAAACAAAAATTTTAGGTATCATTATAAAGCTTAATTTTTATCAGGAAATCTTACTTGCAGTATATTATTTGGGTCATATATGTTTGCATTTTCTTTTTCTCATTTTACATAAAGAATTAGTGCTGGTCAGATTTTCTTCTATTTTCATATATTTTTTTCATATATCTGATATGATTTTTATGTATTTATTAAAAAACCATCCAGACCACTTGTCATAATTTAATAAGCACATTGGTAAACTAGACATCATGTCTAAAGAAAAATTACTCAGACCCGAGTTTTTGAATGATTGACAATATGTAAATACCATAGTCTCAAGACCAGAACCTCCATATATATATGTGTGTGTGTGTGTGTGTGTGTGTGTGTGTGTGTGTCAGGACCAAGGGTTTGAAGTGGTTAAGCTGCCACTTGGGAAGTCAGAGTGCCTGGTTCAAATCCCCATTAGTACCCCTCAAACCCAGCGTTTGGCTGATGTGTAACCTGGGAGATGACAAATGATGGCTCAATCGCTTGGGTCCATGCCACCCATGTTGGATATCCAGATTGAGCTCTGGACTCCTGACTTTGGAATGATCTAATCTCAGTTGATGCAGGCATTTGGAGAGTGAACCAGAGGATGAAAGAGCGCTCCACTTTTCTCTCTCTCTTCCTTTCAAGTAAAATGAAAAGAAATAAAAATATAAGAAATGACAAAATATGTGACATATGATTACAAATCTGTCACAACTAAATAAATGCTATATTTTATATTTCTAAAAACATGAATTTTATGTGATGTAATTTATAGAGAAAAGTCAAGAGGTAAAATATACTAATTTACAAGTATAAAGTTAACATTCATATGTACATTATGTATATAAATGTATATGAAATATATATCCTAAGCGCTCTACTTACAAATTTTTTCCATTCCACAGATCTCTTTGCACAAAGAAAAGTAAAAAATAAATGGAGTTACCATGTACGTATGTGAAAGAGCATTTTACAAGTGAATGAGTCTTCCACCATTGACATTCTGCCAATCCCACCGTTTATTTTCAAAGGAGTGTTTATCACTTGCATACATCACTCCAGCTTGAATCTTACCAGATAAAATTAATGGATAAAAATTTCAACCTGACTTTAAAACAAAACCTTAAATAGTAAAACTTAATCTTTATCAGGCCATTATAGTAGAAAATGATGTCTATGCGAACTGCAGAAATCTATTTAAGAAAGAAGGAAGTTGTACTTTGACAACCATATTGAAGATCAATAAAATACAAGTCTAAAGCATTCCCAGACCCTGTGATTTACATTATGGCATTGTGTTCTTGATGTGAAAAGGATGAAAAATAAGTGACTATTAAAATGTGTGTTGAATAGGAACATGAGATTGCAGTCACATTGCAGCATATCTCCTGGAGCTTTTCACTAGAGTGTTTTCATTACACCAATGATGCTAGTTAAACCTATTCCATTCATTTCTTATTTCAATGGACTGCTGAATATTTGGGGTGTTGGGGGGTGGTGATGGGATAAAGTAGTTTATACAATAATACAAAGAACTATTCAATTTCTAAAATTAAGCACTAATTATGAGGTACAAAAAACCTTGAGATCATAAAATGTGTTATCTAACCTAGGTTGTTTTATATGAAGTAAACTTAGAAAGTAATGTTTTCAGTAAATGTCAGTGGAGTAATAATGACAGATATTTCTTATCTCATTGGATTTTAAAAAAAGATTTATTTACTTATTTGAAAGTCAGAGTTACACAGAGAAAGGAGAGGCAGAGAGGAGAGAGAGAGAGAGAGAGAGAGAGAGAGAGATCCTCCATCTGCTGGTTCACTTCCCAAATGGCCGCAATGGCTGGAACTGTGCCTATCTGAAGCCAGAAGCCAGGAGCTTCTTCCCATCCTCCCATGTAGGTTCAGGGGCCCAAAGACTTGGGCCATCTTCTGCTTTCCCAGGCCATAGTAGAGAGCTGGATCGGAAGTGGAGCAGCTGGGACTTGAACTGGCACTCATATGGAATGAGGGAATGAGGCACTGCAGGTGGTGGGTATACCCAATATGCCACAGTGTCGGCCCCCTCATTGTATATCACCTTCTAAATGTTTATACTGATCCAGAGTAATAATGAAATTAATTTTGAATGCAAATGAAAGTCACTATTGTCGCTTCCCGTCTTCGTGGAGGAACGACACAGGACCCTGCGTTGTTCTTTTGTCTGCTCGGCCCTTCCCGGGTTTGCTGCTGGTTCTTCCCGGGTTGGCTACCGTCCCTTCCACCTCCGTGGAAGGGCGGTTCCCCCTGCCACATTCCCCACTTCCGCGGGGGAGCGGCACACCGCCAGCCGGCTCTCTCGGGGGCTGCACAGGTGTTCCTTCAGATGTTCCCCTTAGATGTTCCTGGTGCATGTGTCTCTCTCCTCCTTTATAATCCTCTTCCACCAATCCCAACTCTGCTACCCACACGCCGAGTACGCTGCTCTCCTCCAATCAGGAGCAGGTCCTGCTGTTTATTGGTTGAACTGGAGGCAGCTGTGTAGAAGCTGTTTTCTCCTCTCCCAGCGCCATATTGTGGGAGAGCAGATGCATAGAATAAGTCTTAATTCCAGTAACAGTCTAGTCCGAGTTGCTCCCCACTGTTCCCCCTTTCTTTTTATTTTTGGCGTTGATACGTGCCTGTCTTAGGTGCCCCGTGGCACACACTCTGCTCTGCTTGCTAGAGTTGCCCACAGGTGCTTACAAGCCCTACCAATCAGGCAAACCGAGTCCGGGTCCTCTCTTCGCCATGTTGTGAGGAGGTTTTTAGGCGCTGATGCGTGCCTGTGTTCGGTGCCCTGCAGCGCATGCTCTGCTCTGCTAGAACTGCCTGCAGGTGCTTACAAGCCCTACCAATCAGGCAAACCAAATCCAAGCCCTTCTCATTGCCGTATTGTGGGGAGACTTAGTGGTGTTGATAACGTGCCTGTCTTCGGTGACCTGCAGCTCATACTCTGGTCGAGCTGCCTGCTGGTGCTTATCGCCTTACTAATCAGGCAGACCGAATCCAAGCCTTCTCATTGCGGTATTGTGGGGAGACTTATTTTTCTCTATTTCTTTATCTCCGGGCATTCCTATTTCTCCCATTTTACTTCTATCTACCAGCATTCCTATTTCTCTCATTTTACTTCTAAACTTCTGTTTCTCTTATCTTCGCGGCTTCCCAGCGCCCGCCCCGAGGCTGCTTGTCGGCGGCTTCCCAGCTCTGAGCCGCTTCAGCCCACGCTTCTCTCATCTGCGCGGCTTCCCGGCTTCGCACGCACACTCCGCAGTCTCCACGCCCTTCGCGCCCGCACCACGGCCTCGCGCCAGCCCCACGTTCCCTATCTATTCACGCCCCGTGCTCTCTCTGCACGCGGCGGCTTCCACGAGTCACACAGCACAGCTTACGTTTCCGCCACCACTGGCATTCAGTCCAAGTTCCCCAGGCTAACCTGGCGAATTCCAACCTGGCGGCCCACGTCTCTGCCTCTGGTTCCAGATTTTCACCTTTTGCTCCCCGGGCTGACTTGAAGAATCCCAAGATAGCTTACGTCTCCGCTTCAGCCTGCACTCGCGGCTTCATCCTCCCTAACATTTTTCTCTACCCGGTATGTTTCTCTAAGTTTTCTTCCAACAACATTCCCCTCTCATTTCTCCTGGCCTCTCCCCACAGTCCGTATCCGAGTCTAAGTTTCTTCTAGGTTTCACTTTCACTTTCAACCTGCAGTCCGTATCTGAGTCTAAGTTTCTTCTTGCTTTCACTTTAAATCCTAACTTCTTTCCCACAGTCCATATCCGAGTCTATGCCTAGGCTTTTGATAGCTTCTTCCGGCACCTTTTCTGTCCGGCTTTTCCCTAGGCTCTTTGCTAGTCTCTCTCCGGTATTTTCCACTTCTTCCCGTTTCTTCCCTCCTAGGTTTCCTATCCGAGTCACGGCACCATTATGTCGCTCCCCCTCTTCATGGAGGAACGACACTAAACCCTGCCTAGGCTTCATATCCGAGTCACGGCACCATTATGTCGCTCCCCCTCTTCATGGAGGAACGACACTAAACCCTGCCTAGGCTTCATATCCGAGTCACGGCACCATTATGTCGCTCCCCGTCTTCGTGGAGGAACGACACAGGACCCTGCGTTGTTCTTTTGTCTGCTCGGCCCTTCCCGGGTTTGCTGCTGGTTCTTCCCGGGTTGGCTACCGTCCCTTCCACCTCCGTGGAAGGGCGGTTCCCCCTGCCACATTCCCCACTTCCGCGGGGGAGCGGCACACCGCCGGCCGGCTCTCTCAGGGGCTGCACAGGTGTTCCTTCAGATGTTCCCCTTAGATGTTCCTGGTGCATGTTGTCTCTCTCCTCCTTTATAGTCCTCTTCCACCAATCCCAACTCTGCTACCCACACGCCGAGTACGCTGCTCTCCTCCAATCAGGAGCAGGTCCTGCTGTTTATTGGTTGAACTGGAGGCAGCTGTGTAGAAGCTGTTTTCTCCTCTCCCAGCGCCATATTGTGGGAGAGCAGATGCATAGAATAAGTCTTAATTCCAGTAACAGTCTAGTCCGAGTTGCTCCCCACAACTATATGCATATAAATCATTATAATCATAACATCTTACTGTATGAAATTTTGATATTTTCCTATGGACCAGTTTATATACTGACAGTATACTGATCTTTAAAAGAAAATAAGAGGGGCTGTAACACAGTGGATTAGGCCCCTATCTGCAGTTCTGGCATCCCATAGGAGTGTTAATTTGAGTCTGACTGCTCCACATCCGATCCAACACCTTGCTAATGTGCCTGGGAACGCACTGGAAAATGGCCCAAGTGTTTGGGCCCCTGCACCCACATGGGAGACATGGATGAAGCTCCTGGTTCCTGGCTTCAGGCCAGCCCAGCCCTAGCCATTGCAGCCATTTAGGTAGTGAATCAGTAGATACAAGAGCTCTCTGTCTCTCCCTGTTTCTAATTCTGACTTTCAAATAAGTAGAAAAGAAAGATATAGTAAACTTTGGAAAAAATTTGAAAAATAAAATGAAAATGGTAATAATAAAAAAGAGTAAGAAATTCTTTAACTGAAAAGTGTTGCTGAACTGTTTTCATAGGTTTAAAGGCAGGTCCATTATAAAAGTAGACACTAGGTGGCAATAGAAACCCCCAAAACTGGACACATTGCTGCTTTTGTCCATTATTAAGTTGAAATCCACTCTTATCTTTGATTGACTTTTAAATTTCACATAAAAATTAGAAACAGAAAGAGAGCACAACATTTCTATTACTTCTCTGTCACCATAATAGTTCCTTTTCTATTGATGTATTGTATTTCAGGTGAACCAAAATACACACAGGATTTAGAAAATGACTTTAGTACATTTATTATGTTTAGTTGTTGTATGTGCATTTGTGCATTGGAAAATCATTGATGGTAGCATATTTGTTCACAGTGGTGAAACACATATTAGCATTTTATTTAACAATATAAGATGTATGCTTTAATGCATGCATCCATGTTAAGAGACATAAAATTCAAATTGTAAACTATCTTAACTTATCTTATCTGGTGATCTGGATCCTTTTTCACAGCTACCTTTCTGATAAAATGAAGATTTTTCTCCCAAAGACAATAAAAAGTAAGCTTATTGTCAAGATGATGTGCTTTTCTCAAAATGTGGCTACTGGGAGAAAAAGAAGTATTATGAGAAGGAACATAAATTTAATATAATAGCATTCATTAATAATCATTCTTCAAACTGCTGTCAGAATGTGTTCAAATTGCTGTGGTGTAGAGGGTAAAATCTCTGCCTCCAGTGCTGGCATCTCCCATGGGTGCTGGTTTGAGTCCTGGATACTCTACTTCCTATCCAGTTCTCTGTTATGGCCTGGGAAAGCAGTAGTAGATGGCCCAAGTCCTTGGGCCCCTGCACCCACATGGGAGACCCAGAAGAAGCTCCTGGCTCCTGGCTTCGGATCAGCACAGCTCCAGCTGTTGTGGCCTTTTGGGGAGTGAACCAGCGGGTGAAAGACCATTCCTTTTCTCTCGCTCTCTCTCTTTGCTTCTGCCTCTCTGTAACTCTCCTTTCAAATAAATAAATAAATAAATATTTTAAAAAAACGATGAGGATTTCAATGAGAAGGAAGAGCAGAGTATGTGAATCCTAAGGTATCCACCAAAATGATTATTTCTTTTGGAGAGCAACTCTACTGATCACCAGCACATTTGCTGTGTACTCCACAAACTAATAGGCTGGCTACCAATTCATTTTGGGGTTCAATTCAAAGTGCTGATCTGATATGGAGTCTGTAGTCTGTAAGATTTAAGTCTTTGGTTGCTTTCAAACTTGCTTTCTTTTTTTTTTTTTTTTTTTACAGGCAGAGTGGACAGTGAGAGAGAGAGCGACAGAGAGAAAGGTCTTCCTTTTTCTGTTGGTTCACCCCGCAATGGCTGCTGTGGCCAGCGCGCTGCGGCTGGCGCACCGGGCTGATCTGAAGCCAGGAGCCAGGTCCTCTCCTGGTCTCCCATGCAGGTACAGGGCCCAAGGACTTGGGCCATCCTCCACTGCACTCCCGGGCCACAGCAGAGAGCTGGACTGGAAGAAGAGAAACCGTGACAGAATCCGGCGCCCCGACCAGGGCTAGAACCCGGGGTGCCGGAGCCACAGGTGGAGGATTAGCCTATTGAGCCGCGGCGCCAGCCCTCAAACTTGCTTTTCTTCTTCTTGACCTCATAGCAGTTGAGGTGAGTTGAATTTGGAAGGAAATTTCCTAATCAGTGATTACAAATTTTTTTAGTTGGGTGTCAGGCTGTGCTTTAAAGGTTGATTTCATGATAATTTGCTGCCAACATTAAATGATACTCCAGAGACTAATTTTGAGAATATACATTCTTACTTTATCTAGTTAGAAACTCATTACAAATTAAAGGAGCCAAAAGGGATTACCAAATGCAAAGTATAATACTTGATTGGATCCTTGATCAAAAAAAAAATGAGGAAGGACTGCATGTTAGATCATAAATTACTGGGCATGTTGTGATATTACAGTTTTGTGGGAGCATGTTCTTCTTAGGTGATATATACTAAAGTATTCAAGGTTGAAATGTTATGTTAACTTCAATTAACTTTCAAATGGTTCAACAGAAAAATCTATATATATATTTAATATATATTATATATATTCAAAATATATATTGAAATAAAATTAAATATATATGATATATAAATATATCATATATTTATATAGAGAGAGGCAGAAAGAAAAATAAAATGAAGCAAAATTTTTTAAGGATTTGTTTATTTATTTAAGAGGCAGAGTTACAGAGAGAGAGCAAGAGTGAGAGTGAGAGCAGGAGAGATCTTCCATCCACTGGTTCACTCCCCAAATGGCAACAACTACCTGAGGTGGGCCAATCGGAAGTCTGGAGCCAGGAGCTTCCTCTGAGTTTCCCACGTGGATGCAGGAGCCCAAGCACTTGGATCATTCTATGCTGCTTTCCCAAGTGCATTAGCAGGGAGCAGGATAGGAAGTGGAGCACCTAACCCATATGGGATGCCAGCACCACAGACAGCTGCTTTACCTACTATGCCACAGTGCTGGCTTCTGCAAAATATTTTTAAAAAAAGATGACCTTAAGATAAGTTAGTGGGTACTGTATTACTCTTTCAGTGTGTGGATTTGATAATTATTCAAAATAAAAAAGTGGGAAAATGTAAATAACTTAATTTCAAGAAATACATAATAGGAAATAATAATCTTGCTATTCTTTTCTACCTGTCCAGAATGAAACCACCATTTTCTCTAGAGGAGCTGTAGTCCAAATGTCTAAGATTAAACTTTACTTGATTTCTTGTGACTGATAAACATTTTTGATATATAGAAAATATAAGAATAATAGTTATCTCATGAATAGACTAGGAATGTACAGGAAAAATCTTGATTTTTATAAGAAAAATCTATCCCTTCAACTAAAATCCCAACTGTTCCCAGACAGACTCACCAGGCATTTGATACACAATATGCCATCAGAGGCTGGGTCAACCCTGCTGCAAATTGAAATGATGGTTTTCAAAAACAATTTTCTAATCCAAACCAGAGCTTCAGTCTCTTAAGTGATGCAGTTTTCATAGTGTTACTGGTTTTAAAAGTTTCCTTACAGAATATTTGTTTACAATAATCTAAATGCCAATAAATAATTTTAAAAAGGAATTCAGAAATATGAAAAATGGAATATCAATGGTCATGTTTTGGTCTTAAAATTTAAACTGGCTTCTGGAAGATCATGAAAATGAAGAAAGCTGCTAACTTGGTTACATTTTCATTTAGGAAAACAATCTTAAGATATTGTTTACATGTACTCTGCCTGTTACAAAAAGAACTTGAGGCAAACACACAGTAAAAGAGAATATTTTAGATATAGATAGTTTGAAAAAGCAAATTATAGGCATTTCTTCCATTAACACAATGCTGAGGTATAAAAATATCAAAATCTATGTATCAGATTTTCAACAAATGGGTAGAAATTCAGTTTCAACATTTATCATGTCTTCTAAATGGAATCATTGAAATGAAATATATAGATTTCTTTTGTTAAAATAGGGTTTGAACTAAATACTAAAAGATAATTAATACATTGCATTTCATTATTACACATCCATAAATGTAGCAATTTTTAAGTTAATTTAGCTTATAAAGTTATCTAATTTTATATCCAGTTAAAGACATTGGAACTTTATCTCAGCTAAAAATAACAGTTTTTCCAGAGTGAAATGGCTAAGCTGCTTTGCTCAACATCTAGTATATTTCACGTGCTTTTATTACTTAATTTTTAAGATTTCTTTTATGAATTAAAGGTAACATCTTTTCTCAAAGTACTGCTACATCATTGAATTTCTTGTGACTCTGATAACTTTCTGGATGTGGACAAGGTGTGTCTAGTTTGAGCTATCTGAGGAAAACATTTTTTTAGGAGCTAAATCCATCTATTTTATGTATCATCTCTATATATTATCATGTTACATGGTATCCAAGTGATAAAAAGGAAAATAAAACTAGAGAATAAATCTTTAAATAGTTTTAAGAACATGCATTCCATCATTTAAAAGCTGACAGGAAAGCAACTGAGTAAAAAGAATCAACATTTTACAAACCACAATGCATCTCTCACATCATAATGCTTATTCTGTAAGACGGTTCCACTATTCCTAAGCAAGGTTGAGAAAGGAGTGAGGAGGAGGAAAAATGCCCTCAACCTGTTTGTTAGGCAAAGAGAACAGGTTATCATTAAACCTTTCTAACGGAAACACAACCTAAAATACCGAAGGAGAGAAGCTTAATTTTCAAGTCTTTTGGATTTTTGGAAACTATGTGTTAGAGGAAGTGCAATGATTTTTTTGTTTTTGTTTTTTTTCTCCAAATGTAGGGTTGCTGCACTGTCTCCAGTGATCAAATAAAGCACCCTGCTCCACCCTGCCCCATCATTCCCCAGGTCTAATTGCTGGTTCCTGCTAGCTGTGCTAGCAAATCAGGAAGAAGACAAGCTGGCTCCTTCCCTGTGGCACACGTGTAAGAGAGATGGCATACTGCTGTCCTCTTGTTGCTGCTCCGTATGGGGTAGAGCCACTTTATTCTTAGCCACTTCATGCAGAAGATGGTCAGTTGTATGACAGTTCTCTGTCTTCACATTGTAGAATTTTTTTTCTAAACTTCAGAAACCTGTTCAACAAGTTGCTTAGAGTTGTGCACGTAGAAGCTGAATTCTTCTGATAAGTTTTTTAAGTTTTCCTTTGTGTAGCCTTGGCTGAGGGATCTCTGGATAGGGCCACTCTTTCCCTCCCACTGTGTTCCATTCTTTCTACTTAGGGAGCAACCGCAAACTTTCCTACATTCAAGTAAGAAATGCAAACAGGAAGACTCTGAAAAGAATTGGACTTGTTTAGTGAAAGCCTGATCTCTTTGCAAACTATCCATTTTAAATTGCTTGTCAAGATGAAAGATGGCAATTGCAGATAAGAAAACTGAGAGGAGGGACTGTAGCTTGAGGTACAGTGTTAAGGAGTGTGGTTTAGGGCTAGCTCTGCCCATTTTAACATTTCATTTTCTCATTTTAGCCTTTGCTTAGTTTCTAGACTTGCCCCTTCTGCCAGTCAACATTTATTGTGCGTTTACTATGTGCACATTTATATGACATTCTAGCCACAAATTTTATGAGGCAGCAATCTGTGTGCCCTTTCCTTAATGTTCTATACGACTAAAGTTTTTCCATATTAAATGTATACTGAGGACTGCTCGCTAAAGAAAAAAAATCTTTTGCTAAGTATATCCATTTTATTTAGGACTTGGAGGGTACATAAGGAAAGAACTAAGTAGTAGACATTTAAGACATTCTGATATCAAAAGTGATTCTATTTTTATCTAAGTTAAAACCTCACCGTTTTTTCAGTTCAAATAATTAAAAAACAATATTTCTATTAATCCTCTCTGCCCCTTTAGAGTTTGCTCAAGGAATGTGTGAATCACGAATTAATCAAAGATCATTGTATCTTTGTTCTATAACCTAATTATTTGATTAGAATATGCTCTTCTATTATTGTTATACATCAGATAGGGAGATAAGGTTTTGTTTTGTTTTTGTTTGTTTTTAAATTGGTCTTTAGATTAATAAAATTAAACTAATTCTCCTGTCAGTTCTCCAACTCACCGAGGTGAAAATGACCCCAAAGTGCTGATTTTTTTTCTAGAATACCAGAAAATACTACAGCATACACAGTAGGAATTATTTTTTTCCTGTAGAAAGCTGATTACATATGAAGTATGCAATTATAACCTTGAACTTTTGAGCCCATGGAAACAAATACTCTTACACAAATTTTTAAGTTAATGTTTTTGTGCTGGTTGTTTTGTCCTTTGCTAGCAATTGTTAGCAGATAAGTCAGTGCATGTTCTCCCAGTTTAAGAAAAAGTATTGTAGAAGTTACAATTGAAAGCATGTTATCCACTGACAATATGTCTTTCCCGAGACATGGAGAAAAGACAGCAGCTATCTTATTGACAGGATATCTGCATCAGGAAGGGATTCTCTTGAGACTCATTCACCTGGCTGCTTATTAGAATACGGAAAAAAGATAGAGGTGAGTACAACAGAGCCCGCATCTGTGCTGCTGCTGGGCCTGTCTGGATCTTTGACTTCCTTCATATTCATTATCCTGAAGGTTTTTCTTTTCTCATTGGAATAAATCAGTAATTCTTTTACCCATCAGATTTCTTATAATATTTTATTACTTTAAATTTTTTTATCATGTTTTAGATTTTACATACAAATCTGACACCTCATATTAAAGAAAAGCAATATCATGTTTTCCAAAAATAAAAACTGAAGTATAATGCACAAAAACATTCCTCAGATATGTATTTGAAAAGTTTTTTCTTTTATTATCATTTAAATTACTTTCCACTCCACTCTCTGCTTTTTTATGTATTTATTTTACATTTATTTTTGTGTAATTGTTCTTTTTCTCACTATCATCCTATGACCCACATCAGCCCTCCTCAATACTACCAGTTATCAAAAGCTAGCATTGTTTTAAAAAATTACAGTGTGAGACATTCAGTTATCTAATTATAGGATGTTAAAATTTTGTCCTTCAAATTCATGACCAATGGCCATTTTTAACTTTTTAAAGGGGAAAAATTAGTGTTTTAGCAAAACTGAATCAGAGGCCTAACATTTTCAGTGGATGGCCAAGCTCAATTTCTAGTTTTCACTTCTTGTAAAGGAAATATTGAATGCATTGAGGGACCAGTTTAGGCTTCAAAAAAAAAAAAATTGCAAAAACTCCGCAGTGCCTATTTGCAGAATTTCTTTTGAAAGCATGGCTGGGCTGTTGGCCAGTGTATGAGCCCTGATCAAAAAGGATTTGAAGAGGTTTAAAAAATGAGCTTTACTTTAAAAGACAATAAAAGTAGAATAGATGGAGGTTGTAAGGTGAGGGAAGGAAGTGGGCAAGAAAAGAAAATATTTCAGCTTTTATGAGTTTTTATGCTTTCCTTACCTTATGAATCATTATATCAGTATTTGAAAGTGAGAGAAAGCTATCACTCAGATTTTCTCCTTTTATTTTACTAGGAAACTTCTGTTGTTTCACACTAGAAACAGTTACAATAAAAAGCTCCAACATTTAATTGTAAATTGAAAATGGGATTAAAATAAAACAGTGGAATCAAATATATATCCTAGCTGAACACATGCTTTTCGTCCTATCATTTTTTTCTGTTCAGTTTATCTTTTTTACAGAATTTTTTTATTCTATGAAAGTCTCTGTCCTTCAAGCCCATCATTCTAGTTTATCCTGTAAGAAACGAATACCATTCAATTAAAATCAGCTGTTGTAAGTAAAGACTTCCATAGGTTCTAAGTTTTAGTTTTGTGCTGAGACAGAAAATAAACCCCATTCATTGACAGAATACTAATTTGTTCGTCTTTATGGTGAAGAAAAGCAGTTGTTTTGCTGGCCTTTGTTTCCTTCTAAGAGAATTTCCTTTTGTGTAATTGAGAACGTTGTGGACGCTTTGGGTCCTGAGACCACCGGCAGTAACTGTGGTGTCTAAACCATCCTTGAACAACAAGCACAGGCGCACGGATGGAGTTCATTTCCACAATGTGCAACTGGAGAGGTGCTTTTGAAAAAATAAGTGCGACGAGTATTCAGCATTTGTTCTTTCATGGGCATGGAGAAATTTGCACCACTTGCATCTCAGCCTGTTCCAGTACTTGAGGAATAAGCCTTTTCTCTTGTGCTTGTTTCCACTTCTAAAAATTTTATCATTGGATGAAGTACCAATAGAGTTAAAAGCAAGCAATTTCTAAGAAAGATATACATCATAAAAAGAAAAAAGAAATTAAAGGATTACTCCAAAGATAATTCTTACAGAAATAATGACTCAGATTCATTTTGATGTGTGTCTACTATAAAATAAAAAAAGAAATTTTTGTGCCAAGAGAGCATCACGTGCTGTTCAAATTATGACCTTGTCTTCATGGCTATAAATGACAGCTGCATTCATGATCAAATAAGGCAGATGGTGCCTCAGTTCATTATCAGAGACAATCAACAAAATGAGTTAAAAATATATTATTTAAAAGTTAAGGGGAAAAGCTTCCATGCTTAGGAGATAAAGAATTGCCCAGGGAAGAGAGGCAGTGTTTATGTGATCACTGAAGTTAGAAAGAAGCTTGTTGGATTTTAATCAAGTAAACTTTCCAGATATTATTTTGAATACATGATCTGAGCAGAACATACTCTTTGAGTATTGCATTCCTGTTCATTTCTACTGGTCAGACATGGCATTCAATGTTACAATGTTAACATACGTGGCACAAATTATGAGGAATTTTGCTTAGTCTTTAGAAGTATAGACTGATTAGCACTTACAAATAATTTAGTAGTAATTTTTCACCATCACTACAGAAAATAATATTGCACCTCCTTCCCTGTGAAATCTTTGCCAATCTTCCCATTCCCTGGAGTTATTAAATCCTTGATAAGATCCTCAGGGAATCTTCGGAAAATTCCTGTTGAAGATTTCAGGTACATATAATGCATTCAGTGATTCTCTTAATTATCATTAGCATTTTTTTCCTTTTAGATTTATAAAATTTTCATCCTTGACATGCTTTGGTAACATAACCACTTAAGAAACAGTACAGTATTAACCTGCATACCATCTTGGTGTATATTAAATCAATCGTCCTAAGTGGCAAGATTTATCAACTTGAAATATAGATTTTATTTTAGCCTTAAAAGAAAGGTTAAATAGTGTGTGAATATAGGAACATTATGGGAAGCATTTTCTGAGGAACAACATGGTTGCGTGAAGCCTGTCTGTTCAGGATATTTGTCATTGGGATTTTCCTTAAACTATGATTTACCAAAAAGGTCTGTGGATGGGTGGCATCAATTTACTTATTTTACTTAACATGCAAAATGTAAACCAGTAACACACAAGATAGGAAGAAGATGTTAAAGGAAAGTTAAGTCCTCTCTCAAATATATTATGAGTATTTTAATGGTCAAGCCTCAAAATGAGATTATAAATGGATACACAAAGTCTATCTGTTCCTACTCATTTCAGAAAATAAGTGCTGCATTGAATTAATTGAATCTACAGTTATTCAATAAATGCACATGTGGGGAATAATCAATTGATAATGTTTAATCAGTGAAAAATATACACTGCTTATAGCTTTGTTTTATAATTTTAAAAATAACAAAAGGCTGCAGGGATACTCTTTAAAGGAAAATGCTAAAAATATTCCTTAAAAACACAGAGTAAAAGCTGACATTTCAGATTCAAAAGAAAGTTACATTTGGCAAGAACCTAACTCTCATGATGTGTTAGTTATGTTTAACTGTGGTATTTTTTTTTAACAAATGACTAAACCTGGACCCTGCATTTCTTGGGCCAAGACATCATCTTTTATGACACATTTCTACACAAACATACTCCCACCAAGGTCATCACTCACCTTCTTAAACACAAGAAGAGCACAAGCCAACATTTTAATTTACAGAGCAAATTTATACACGGGACTGAAAGATATGGTGCTCCTATTGAGGCCTGCCACTAAACAACTGGAACATATGGAGCAGCTCAAGGCAGTTTGGAAATTCTTTTATATTTTGCCCATGCATTTACACTCGCATTCTTGCTCCCTCTTAACCTCTTTTCTCTCTGCAATGGTTGTAACCAGTGCCGGCACTCAGTTTGAAAAAGCACAAGGAATTGTGGTTGAAAAAATACAGGGGTAGAACAGTGGATCCTTGCTTTATGAGAAGGAAAAGGAGAAAACATGCGTAAGGAATATGAACAAATTTTAATTGGTATACTCAACCAATGATCTATTGTGGGCCACATCCAGATGTATGATCTTCTGGAATTAGGAAGAAGACAACATTTACAGCTGCTAGTTTTAGAGTTCCATGACTTAAGAATATCACTGGAAGTAACTGTATGTGCTGAACAGTTTTTCACATCTAAGGTCCCTTTCATCAGAAATAACTTTGATCCATTTTCCAGCTTATCTGATTACTTTTGTTTCTTTTCTTTCCTCCCTCCCTCCCTTTTCTTTTTTAAACACTAACAACCACATTTAAGAACGTCTTTTTTTTTTTTTTAATTCTTTTTTTTATTTGACAGGTAGAGATATAGACAGTGAAAGAGAGAAAGGTCTTCCCTCTGTTGGTTCACTCCCAAAATGGCCGACACGACTGGTGCTGCGCAGATCCGAAGCCAGGAGCCAGGTGCCCCCTCCTGGTCTCCCATGTGGGTGCAGGAGCCCAAGCACTTGGGCTCTGCCGCAGGTGGAGGATTAACCAAGTGAGCCACAGCGCCGGCCCAAGAAAGGGAAGGCCAACAGTGCTGTAAAGCCGCCGACTGCAGTGCCAGCATCCCATATGGGCGCTGGATCGAGTGCCAGCTGCTCTACTTCCAATCCAGCTCTCTGCTACGGCCTGGAAAAGCAGAAGATGGCCCGGGAAGGCAGAAGATGGCCCAAGTCCCTGTTCTCTGCACCCATGTGGGAGACCCGGAAGAAGCTCCTGGTTCCTGGTTTCAGACCTGCTCAGCTCCAGCTTTTATGGCCATTTGGGAAGTGAACCAGTAGATGGAAGACCTCTCTCTCTGCCTTTCCTTCTTTGTCTGTGTAACCCTGACTTTCAAATAAAATAAATAAATCTTTAATAAAAAAAAAAAGAGAAAGCCAAGTTGAGAAATAACCAGAAGAGCTCATAGAGAAAAACAGGGAGGAAGTTCATATGAAAAGGTTGTGAAGGAATGAAGAAAGAGAGACATATTAGAAAAAATAATTCACATGCAAAATAATTTCTCATTCTAATTCTCTTTTCTCATCCATCAATCTTGTTGTCCAAAATAAATTTGACACTTTGTGGTTGGATAATTAAAAATTATATAAAAGCTCCCCACATGAATTGGTTCTTATGCCTCCAGAACTTTCTCTTTCATAGAGATGAATAGTGAAAATATTCAAATGGTCACCTCAGTAGAGTAAGAAAATTTTCCCACAGGGCGTCTGAGACTGATTGTGTGTTGTGCACTTGCACATGGTCTTCAATCTCAAGGATCTGCCTCCTTGGTTTTGTACCAGTGTCCCTTACCCACAGAGTCCTCTTTCTTGCTTTGTGGTTCACTGTTTATTCTTTTGTCAAATATTAATTAAATAGTTAAGCAACTTACTATTTTTTTTTTTTTTGCATAAGAGACACAGTACTCAATCAAAACACAGTACTTTTTCACTTCTCCCTTTCTGTAACTTGGTTTCCACATAGAGGGAGAAAAAGAATATAGTAGTATATTTTCTCTAAATAGAATAACTGACTCATATTCACTCATTCATTCAATATTTAGCGTATTCAGTGAATTACTATAAGGAACTGGGCATGAGTTTTCCCATTGGCCTGTGAAAGCTACATTGTAAGTGTTTGTGAAAATGTAGTTCTTAGGTTTCTAGAGTTCTCTTGATAGTTTGATATCTGTGTTCACTTGTTCTCAACTTTTATGTGCTTTCTCATAAGGAAGAATTTTACACACCATGGTCTGTTGAACACTAATAGCTTGATCAATGTCAATGGGTAAAAAAAAAAAAACTTGTAATAAAATGTTCTTGGTATTATTTTTTTTTTATTTTTTTTTTATTTATTTATTTTTTTGACAGGCAGAGTGGACAGTGAGAGAGAGAGAGAGACAGAGAGAAAGGTCTTCCTTTGCCGTTGGTTCACCCTCCAATGGCCGCCGCGGTTGGCGCGCTGCGGCCGGCGCACCGCGCTGATCCGATGGCAGGAGCCAGGAGCCAGGTGCTTTTCCTGGTCTCCCATGGGGTGCAGGGCCCAAGCACCTGGGCCATCCTCCACTGCACTCCCTGGCCACAGCAGAGGGCTGGCCTGGAAGAGGGGCAACCGGGACAGAATCCGGAGCCCCTACCGGGACTAGAACCCGGTGTGCCGGCGCCGCTAGGCGGAGGATTAGCCTACTGAGCCGCGGCGCCGGCCATGTTCTTGGTATTATAATATAACATATAATCCCCTAGGGAATATATGATAATATTGGATTTTTAAAGCTCTGAGAAGTTATAAAGCAATTCAGCCAATTTAATTTAGTCTAACCTTGTATTTCTCTCTCTCCTTCTCTCTCTTAAAAACATTTATTTCATTTATTTGAAAGACAGAGTTACAGAGAGAGGTAAAGACAGAGAGAGAGCCCTTCCATCTGCTGGTTCACTCCCCAGATGGCTGCAATGGTCGGAGCTGCGCCGATTCGAAGCCAGGAGTCAGGAGCCCCTTCCAGGTCTCCCACGTGGGAGCAGGGGCCCAAGGACTTGGGCCATCTTCTACTGCTTTCCCAAGCCATAGCAGAGAGCTGGATCAGAAGAGCAGCTGAGACTAGAACCGGCGCCCATATGGGATGCTGGTGCTTCAGGTTAGGGCGTTAACCGGCTGTGACACAGTGCTGGCCCCTAACCTCGTATTTCTCAAACAGAATTAGTTTTCAGAGAACATCTATTAATATCTTTTTGGATAAACCATACCAGAAATGCCATTGTAGGTCCTTATGATAAACAAACACCAGTGTACTCACCCTATGTATAATACAAATATCATTATGACAGATGTCTTTGGAGAGGATGTAGGTAGGAAAGCAAACGAGATAGATGAATAGATAGATAAATATATGAATAGATACTATACACTAAATTGAATGTGCTATGACTATCAATGCTATCACTTAATTTTAGCACATTTCAACCTTAGAAATTCTGAAAGGCCATGTTTAGTATTGAACAAAAGCATGTAAAAGTAGTCTACTTAACTTACATTTTGAACCTCTGCTATGCCTGGTTGGCAAGAAACTTAACTTCTTTGATCTTATTTTCCCATTTTAAAATAAGAGATCACTCCAAGGAAGAATCATGCTCAATTCATCTAATTCTTTGGAAGATTAAATGGGAAAATTTATTTTAAAAACATCTAGTAGGGGCATTAAAATGCAAACCAAGTATGTCACTGGCTTCTGTTACACCTGCTTGTTCACTTTTCAGCACTTTCTTCCCCCCAGGTACTTACCTTAGCATCTTATCTTCAGCTGGAAGTCATAGGACTATAGAACGCTATGTTTTCAGATGGAAGGGTGTTCAGTTCTCCTTTGTAGGCTCAGGGCAATTAGTTCCACATTGCTTTGAATTAATTTATATTAAAAAATATAGTAAAATGTTCTAATTATGTAGTATAAACTTGAAAGGATGTTTACTACATGAATTTGTATATATTTTTAAAATCCAGAAAAGCCATTAATTAAAATTCTGGCCTCTAAGTTTTGTAATTTGTCTCTCAAGGTCTTTTTCATCTTGAAGGATTCAGAATGGTCCGATGGCTGAGCAAATGGCACTGTTTTCATCTATCTTGACAGTAAATTGTGAGACCAGTTTGAACCATGTTCACAGCAGACAGATAGCATGATGATTGTAATAATGTGCATAATAAAAGTTCTGCAGTTAGGTAATGCCTTAACTGACCGTCATATATTTGGCCTGTCAGCTGTCTGCGCTTATATGGCATGACAGATTTCCTTTCTCTCTTTTCTCTTTTTCTCAGCTGAAAAACATCATTGAAATTGGAAAAGTGTCTTCTGTGCTTGAGATTTGGAAAAAGACCTAGGAAACCTAGATGAAAAAGTTAACTCTATTTAATTGAGTTCTTTAGTTAAACATATTTTCACCAGAACTGTGCAGGTAAAACATGAAGGTCCAGCTTCATGTGCCTGACTGTAGTATATGTGCTGCCGAAACGAGCACATGCCTGCCTTTAACTTAGCGATCTGAAGAAATGTCAAATGCAGCAATGACCTACTCAAGTTCCTCCATAAAGCATGAGCAACCGTGTAAGTACATGTGAGTAATGATCCTTGTTTCTGATAGTCTATCATTTTTTTTCTGTCATTTTATGAGAGTTGCTTTATTGGAATCTTACTATCATGTGTAATCTGACCTCTTTCCTCAGCAGGGTATTAATAAATGCAACTGTACTTTCCACATCTTTTCCATTAAATATTCTTTAGGATTGGTTAGTTGTTGTTCTTTTACTTATGATGATTTCCCCTAGATTCAGTAATCTAAGTAGAAAGATCAAGTTAAAGAAAACCCTGGATTTAAATCTTAGCTCCAGTATTTATGAACTTTTGTTACCTTGAATCTGTTTCTCTGTGATTCTGTATTCTCACTGATAAACAAAGGAAGAGTAGATGAGATGTTCCTGAGGGGCTGTGAAGATGTGTGGCGAGCAACTCGGACTAGACTAAGTTACTGGAATTAAGACTTATTCTATGCATCTGCTCTCCCACAATATGGCGCTGGGAGAGGAGTAAAAACAACTTTTACACAGCTGCCTCCAGTTCAACCAGTAACCTGCAGGAGCTGATCCCGCTCCTGATCGGAGGAGAGCAGCGTACTCGGCATGTGGGTAGCAGAGTTGGGATTGGTGGAAGAGGACTATAAAGGAGGAGAGAGACAACATGCACCAGGAACATCTAAGGGGAACACCTGAGGAACATCTGAGCAGCCCCCGAGAGAGAGAGCCGGCCGGAGGTGTGCCGCTCCCCCACGGAAGTGGGGAAAGTGGCAGGGGGGCCCGCCCCTCCACGGAGGTGGAGGGACGGCAGCCAACCCGGGAAGAACCAGCAGCAAACCCGGGAAGGGCCGAGTAGACAAAAGAACAGTGCAGGGTCCTGTGTCGTTCCTCCGTGAAGAGGGGGAGCGACAAAGATGGAGTCTTAAAATGTGGTTAAGCAGGAGGCTTCTGACTTAGTCTTCCACAGATATAAGTTTTCACCTCAAATAAGGGAAAGTGAGATAATTTAAGGAAAACTGAATTATGCAAAGATGAACAAGTACATCTAAAATGAAATATATACATATGGGGAGCTATATATCCTCATCACTCATTAGAAAAAACCACAATAGTATACTATGTATGCATCAAAATGGTTAAAATGAAAAAGACAACTTCAAGTATTAATGAAGATGTGAAGCAATTAGAAATCTTATAAACTCCTAGCAGGGGTGTCATTTAGCATAACCCATTTGAAAATTATTCAGCATCATCTATTAAAATTGAAGATGTGTATCCCTATAACCCAGGATTTTTTTTTTTTTTTGACAGGCAGAGTGGGCAGTGAGAGAGAGAGAGACAGAAAGGTCTTCCTTTGCCGTTGGTTCCTGTATCAAAAATGCATAAAAATCTGCCCAAAACACAAACATAAGTATACTTAGCAGTACTACTTGTAAGAGCATAAAGCTAGAAGTCAGCCACATGTCCATTAACAAGGTAATGGACATGTTGTAGTATGTTCATGCAGCTGAATATATTGGCATTATATACAAATGAAAAGCAATGAAGATATTTGACATGAAACAATCCAGATAAATCTCACAAATATAACAATGAGCAAAAGAAGGCAGATATAATAATATATACTATATGATTCTGTGTATAAAAGCTTCCAAAAGATGCAATTTCTTGATCTTCAGTTAAGCTATTAATTATCTTTTTTTTTTTTTTTTTTGACAGGCAGAGTGGACAGTGAGAGAGAGAGACAGAGAGAAAGGTCTTCCTTTGCCGTTGGTTCACCCTCCAAAGGCCGCCGAGGCTGGCGTGCTGCGGCCCGGCGCACCGCGCTGATCCAATGGCAGGAGCCAGGTGCTTATCCTGGTCTCCCATGGGGTGCAGGGCCCAAGCACTCAGGCCATCCTCCACTGCACTCCCTGGCTACAGCGGAGAGCTGGCCTGGAAGAGGGGCAACCAGGACAGAATCCGGCGCCCTGACCGGGACTAGAACCACTGTGCCAGCACCGCAAGGCGGAGGATTAGCCTAGTGAGCCATGGCACCAGCCCACTATTATCTTGTGAGGAAGGATGGAGTAATGACTTGGAGGGGTCTTGAGAAAGTGATCCATGTCTTAATTAAGTGTGATAACATAAATGTATTTACATTGTGAGAATTCATTGGGCTGCACACTTGCAACTTGCATGTTTTCTGAATGTATATTTCCATAAAAGAGTTCACTTTATATTATACCAAACCGAGTTACTAGTTATGATTTAATGCAACAGTGGTCAATGGAATATCAATGTCGATTTAATTCCCTATATTGTTTAGATTCTGAGAAAACAAATACTTTCTCTATTGCTTGTTTAAAAAGACCATTTTCTTGTGGTATATATAATTGCACTCATAATAAACTCCTTGAGATAGTATTCCCAGGACTTATTATGTATTTTTTCTTTCTGTCATTACCCTTTGTAAGATTAACCAGTCCCTTTCAAAGGTAATTCAGTGGCTCTTCTGTGGTAGATATTACTGGCACCCAGGAAGAGTTTAGATGTTTTGGAAGCAAAACTTGCCGCACTGCGTGATTTACAGGCCACGTTTTTGGAAAGCAGTTTGTTTTATTCTTTATATCATTCTATTATTTATATATGGCTTCAGAACAAGTGAAACATATAGTCTGGTTATTGTCAGGATATGGAGGAAGCCAAAACAGTGTGGAAATGTAACTTTGTAAATTCTTTCATGTGACAGTTGTAAGCATGATTTTTCAGAGTGTATATATACAGTGTGGTTGGATATCCTGTCTTGTGGAAGAGGCACTGTCACCTTCCAAAAAGAACAAAAAATAAGATCAGCTCTGGAATGATGCCAAATTATGTTAAGGGCACTTGGTAGTGCCAATTTATTCAGTTTACAATCTCCAGTGTTTCTTAAGACAAGTTGTCAAGAAAGTTGACCTGGAGTTCTGGAAAATGATCCTGCTTACAGAAAAATTTAGATTTTTTCCCATTTTTAATTATTAGTTATGTCTTCAAGGCATAGTAGAAAAGATGAGTTGACCAAGTTGACTTGCCAGTGTGCAGCCAATCAAATATAATTAATTCTAAAATAAAATACCCCACATTCAAAAGCCTTTGTGGAGATTTCCATTCTTAATTTACTCAGCATGGTAATCAAATTTGATTTTTAGATTTTACTTATTTGAGTGGGGAGGGAGATGGTGAGAAAGACACACACACACACACACACACTCTATTTCCATCTGCTGGCTCACTCCCCAAAACGCCCACCAAACCTGGAGGTTGAAGCCAGCAGCTGGGGACTCAAATTAGGTCTCCCATATAGATGGCAGGAGCCTAATTACTTGAACATTACTTTTTGTGTTCCAGGGTATTCATCAACAGGAACCTGGAGTCAGAAACCAGAAGTGGGTATCGAACCTGGGCGCTCTGATGAAGTGTGCCAACATCCTAACTAGCATTTTTAATCATTAGGTCAAATGCCTGCTTCATACAATAATTTAAATTATAATGCATCAGATTTGTGTGTTGCGAACAATTTATATTTAATAATTAATTTTAATAATATTTGTTATAGTTTAAACAACTTCTTTCTGATGGTTTTTTTTAAACATCAAAACAGTCTTCTATTACACAAATCTACAGAAATTTAAAAGCAGTTAGGAAAATTAGTTTGCACATTGATTTAGGCTTAAAAGACTGTATCAGAATAGACTGAGGACACTGAAGTTAAGAACAAACTACCTCCAAGCAGCCCGGCAGAAATTCAGCACTCTGTTTTTCCCTGTTACCATATGGACCACAACTATGGATTTAATGTAAACATTCAGTTTCCTTACACAAATCATTTCATTGTCAATGTTCCCAATAGATGCAATGCATTGCCATTTCATTGGTAATTCTAAATAATGAGTGCAGGTAAACCTTTGAGGTTCAGCTTGGCTTGAACCAGGATGCACATGATTAAATGCTTATTCAAAACTCTTTCATCTGGAAGTCTTACAAGAAGGCTTGTTTTTGTTTTACTGCCTTTCTTAAAGTGTTTCAGTATTTCCAGTTTGACTTCCATCTCATACCAGAGGGTGAAAAGACATTGGAAATGATTGCTCTTTCAGTGAATTTCAAAAGAAGTTCTGGGTTTGATTTGGAGTAAACATTTAGCTTTGTTTTCAATTTTCTGACCTGGATGGTTCAGTTTTCTGAGGTATCTTTATAATAGATATAATTTTATCATTCTGATGGTGATGATATTTGCAAACTACATTGGAGAATTGAGCCAATTATCTATATAGTTCAGTCTGGAATGCCTTTTTGTCTTAATTATGTAGATATTTCATGATATTGTACATTTCAAAAGTACATTTCTTGATTCTTCATTTGGCATGAAAAGCTTTCATTGCTGATGAAATTATGTAATATAGTTTTAATTGTATCTTCTTATATAGAGAATACAAATAATGTGTAAAAATTCCTAGACGATCTTAAGTAATAAACCAAATATACCACTCCCTCAGACATAACTAGAATATTGGACATAAGTTGCCTTGACTTTGTCTCTTTCAGATGTAAATGGTTTTATATAGCTCCTTTTACATGAACCAAGAATTTTCTAAGGAATAGTCTGGTATGAATAAAATGACATATTAAATATGCTGTCTCAAGTGACCAATCACATAGCAACATACTTGTATGAAGGTTACAAAGATGATTTCTTACAGGAGGTTTCAGAAAGCTTTCACTAGGAAGAAATTCTAGAATTTATAAACTTGGAATTATTTAGAGATCACACTTTAACTCTTAGAAATTCTTGGAAAATAAAGACTCATAAGGGGCCCACGCTATGGTGTAGTGGGTTAAAGCCCTGGCCTGAAGCATTGGCATCCCACATGGGCACCGGTTCTAGTCCTGGCTGCTCCTCTTCCGATCCAGCTCTCTGCTATGGCCTGGGAAAGTAGCTGAAGATGGCCTAAGTCCTTGGGCCCCTGCATCCACATGGGAGACCTGGAAGAAGCTCCTGGCTCCTGGCTTCAGATCAGTGCAGCTCCAGTCCTTGCGGCCATCTGGGGAGTGAACAAGCAGATGGAAGACCTCTCTCTATGTCTCTACCGCTCTCTGTAACTCTTTCAAATAAATAAAATAACTCTTTAAAAAATACTCATAAAATATTTAACCAAAATATCACCTTAACCACCTAATCAGCTTGTTAACACTATCAATGGATCTCTCAGATATTTCCCCCACAGTCATGAGCAGCCCACCATAGTAAGATACATGTTGGTGTTGGACAGGGGAAAGATACATGTTGGTGGAGGGCAGGTATCCTTTTCTGGAAGGCAGGCAACGGCAAAGGAGGAGAGCATATTGCAGCACAGCAGGGGACAATATAAGGGTGCCACATTATAAGGGTGCCAGGGAAAGCATGGCAGAAAATGAACAAGGGGAATAGAGGAAGTGGTGGGTATCAGATCTGCCAACCTCAGCTGGCTCTGCCTTAAAGAATGACAACCCAGTCTTACTTTAAGAAGTTTAACCTGGGGCCGGAGCTGTGGCGCAGTAGGTTAATCCTCTGCCTGTGGTGCCGGCATCCCATATGAGCGCTGGTTTGAGTCCCTGCTGTTCCTCTTCCAATCCAGCTCTCTGCTGTGGCCTGGGAAAGCAGTAAAGATGGCCCAAGTCCTTAGGCCCCTGCACCCACGTGGGAGACCAGGAAGAAGTGCCTGGCTCCTGGCTTCGGATTGGTGCAGCTCCAGCAGTTGCAGCCATTTAGGGGGTGAACCGACGGAAGACCTTTCTCTTTGTCTCTCCCTCTCACTGTCTGTAACTCTACCTCTCAAATAAAATAAATAAAAATCTTAACCTTCCAAAATAAAGCTATCCGATGATAATGCCCCACAGTGTCTTTCATATGTCTATTTATTGTTACAAGGTGTATATTGATTTCACTACTTGGATAAAGGTTACAAAAACCATTATTCATACTTACTAATCAATATCATTAATCAATACTCTCTCCCTTCTAAAAACCTGAAAAATAATTCATTTTATGTTTCATTTTTTTTTCAAACTAGCTCTAACAGACACTTGTTTGGCTTTTTCTTAATTTGATTATTTTTTTTTTTTTTTTTTTTTTTTTTTTTTTTTTTTATTTTTGACAGGCAGAGTGGACAGTGAGAGAGAGACAGAGAGAGAAAGGTCTTCCTTTGCCGCTGGTTCACCCTCCAATGGCCGCCGCTGCAGCCGGCGCACCGCGCTGATCCTGGCAGGAGCCAGGAGCCAGGTGCTTTTCCTGGTCTCCCATGGGGTGCAGGGCCCAAGCACCTGGGCCATCCTCCACTGCACTCCCTGGCCATAGCAGAGAGCTGGCCTGGAAGAGGGGCAACCGGGACAGAATCCGGCGCCCCAACCGGGACTAGAACCCGGTGTGCCGGCGCCGCAAGGTGGAGGATTAGCCTATTGAGCCACGGCGCCGGCTTTTAATTTGATTATTTCCCTGGCTTCCTTTTTAAGTAAAATTTGTCCATTATTTTCTTGCCCAAGTGTATATGAAGAGATAAGTTGCAGGTGTTCTGAGCATCCCACCCCTCCCCCTTTCTTTAACATTTCAATCAACCATAATTGCTCCCACTCAGGATTCTGTTATTTCAATATCTCAGGATACAATCTTCAACTTGTGCAACTTTGGCTATGAACATATACAAACTGATAGAATTTCTTTTCTCAAAAAATGAAAATTACAGGATGCCAGTCAAAGATTATTGCAAGGAAAAATAGCTAAGAGAAAATGTTTTGCTTACTAATCAGAAGAAAAGATAAAGAATAAATGTTTGCATCACATAACATAACTTCAGTCCTGCGAAGTTCAGTCATAAAACACTTGAATGTATTTCCTCAACCCTGAAGCCCAGTTATTTTAGTCTGATGGAAAAATTCCACTGGTGAAATGAATTTTTGAACTTAAGGATAAGCTGTTAGCTATAAAACCTTTAGAAATGATGAACCAGTTAGGCTCTCAGACTAAATAAACACTTTGATGATGGTTTGTGGAATGCAGAATCCAAGGATTTCTATTGCTTCACTTGGGAGGTGGGTATCTTTTCCAGAATACTTAAGGCAGCCTCTTACAACCATCATATAAATCAACCCCAAAACTAAAATCCTCTTATCTCCCAAGTATGACTGTTAATAACTGTTATGTTATTTTGGAATCATATTCATTTTTGTTCAGGAAAGAAAGAAGAAAACTCCGCTTATGTTGTATCCCAATTATCATTGGGATAATAACATCTCCTGTAATTAATAATAATTATTATTATTTTGTAGCTTTTATGGTATGACCTCATGGATCTGAATGCTTTTTATAATGAAGTGATAAAGATAATTTATACTTATGCAGCATTTATTATACAGCAAGAATGGTGCAAAAGACTTTATATATGCTTCCTCATTTAATTCTCACACCAACCTTATAGGTAAGGTCGATACTTAAGTACCTGTGTAAGAAAACTCAAGTAGCATCTCAATGCTTTACCATTAGGCCATGGTAGAAACAAGATTGGCATTCAGTGTATGAATTTGATACTCTTGGTTTCATTTACCAGTTCTACTGTTTGATGACTGTATCACTAGTGGCTATTTGAAAAGCAATGAATTCAGTGTAAAACATTAGGAATTTTATCAGGAGGGCTGAAAGCTCAGAGGAGAAAGAAAGGAGCTCTCCTAGAATGGTTTTGATACAGAATTCTGTCTGGACTTCCTTCTTAAAGCACTTCTGAAATGTGTCAGCACTTGAAATATGGACAGAGGCAAGAGATTCCTCCTGGATTAGATGTGAAGGTGGGATAGCTATGATTTGTAATTTCAGTTCCTGGATCTCTCCATATACCTGGGTGGGGATCAGAGGTCCAGACTCAGACCCTATTTTCTCTTGGAAGGAGGTTCAGAGGCATCCCCCTTCACTTGCAATTGGCACTCTTTCCAATGAGACTAGAAGAAAAGAGGCCCTCACCCATCGGAGTTTTCTAGTTCCTTCTATTCCATGGGTGCTAATTTCTCTGTGTCTTCAGTTTTTCAATTATAAAACTCATCCGAACAGTGTACAACATTAGAAGTTAAATGAACAGTTCCAATAAACATGCAAAGCCCTCACCCATGATTAAAAATGGTATAAATTCTGATATAAATGTAAAGTTTAATGTAGCAAAGATGACTTTTCAAACCTAAGACTCTGTAGAGTCATAAAATGACGTTTTCTGTTATGTATTTTAAGAAAAGAAAATTCTAATCCATGTATTTTCCATTTCTACATTTCTCACAAAAACTAAGAGATAAAAAAATGATGGTGACAAAAGAAGTTAGAATTATAGGACCAAAAGGAAGTTTTGTTGGTTCCTACTTAGTACTGTAGCAAGAGTAATTTATTAAAATTTAAAAAATTATTCCAAGTTTTTCCATTCAATAATCAACACAAAGCAGGTAATGACCACAATAGCATTACTGAACATAAACTACTCTAAAATTATATAAAATATTCCATAATATAAACATTCTCTAATTATATAGTCCTTATACTGTTAACGGTGTTGCTTGTAACCTAATTTAACTAAATAGGGACTGTGTATTAGTTGATTCTGACTCAATGTAGCAGAAGCTATAGCTGCTTAATGTACAGTATATTTATTTAATTAAACCTGCTAATCACATAGAATTTTGAAATTGTGATCATTGCTTAATTTTAGATATTGTGAGTTTAACATTCTTTTGTATAAAAATGGAGTGATGAATTTGGGCTGAAATATAAGTCCCTGGACAATTATCTTTTTGAGAAAAAAATCAACTTTCCTTTAATTGGGTAATAAAATGCCTTTGTAGTTTGTTTTCCTCAACTTATCAGGACCACCAGGGCATAAGAAGGATGAGGGCTACGAATGCCATGGGATAAAAACAAAGATAAAAGAAGTAGGGCACACATATCTGCATTTTAAAGAAGAAAAGAGTGGCGACATGACTAAATGGCATGATAGTTAATACCCAGCAGTAAGATGATCACACTTATCTAGAATCTGCACACAGCACACAAACTGTGTGGAAATAGTTAAGATTCGCTATCTTTTCGCCTGAAATATTCATGCGATTTGTGTAAAAAGTTGGTTATTACTTAAATTATCTGGATAATTGGTAAGATTATTAATTCAGGTTTTATGAGAAGATGCAGTTCATAAGCTGAGATAGAAATGCTAGTTAGAGACATTAACTTACAAATAAAATTCCATCTTAAAAATATTAAAGCATATGCAACATTAAGAAGTTTATACTTCAGCAGAGGGACCTGTCTGTAATCTGTTTTAAAATAAATAGATTGTGTACAGCTGTCGCTATATCCCTGGCAAAATGATGATTTAACGTTGATTAAGAAAGAAAGCCTTTGAAGTGAGTGAGGCAGCAGCCCCTAGTGTCTTTAGTGATCATTATCAGTCTTTCCCTGAAGGATGACTTGGTGCCAAAAGCTCTTTTCTCCTAACTGGTTAAGGTGGACTCAGGAGTGAAGGCTTTGTAAGCCTGAAAAGGCCTTCTCATTCACAGGCCGCTGGTGTCTTATTCCTTTAGGATCATGAATGTCTGAGAATAAGCAGATGCAGCCCTTTTTGCAGAAGGGCAAGGTCCGCAACTCCACAGCATCATGGCATTATTTATTCATCATGAGAACAGTGAGGGAACACGTACCCTGCAGAAAAATCAAATCAGTGTTCGTTTTGTCGAGCAGCTGCATTTGGCAGAGAAAAAGCATTTGGATCTAACTTTGGTAACTGAACAATTATAGGCATTATTAAATTGGAGATGCAAATGAGTAACCATATTTTTTCCTAAGTTTGCTGTGTTTCAGTTGTAGTGTTTAAATTAAAACCAGCTCGGGATATGTAAAAGCTGATTCCTGAAAGCTTAGAAAAGTTCTGTTGCTTGTCCATACACCAGTAGTTTCACTAAAAATATTTATGTATCAGTTAACCTCAAAAGACAAAATCTGCATTTTTTCATGTTTACAGGTTCAACAGATTTAGTGCCAAAATTTCTGTGTCCGTGGATTCTCAACACTGAAGAATTGCTCTCAGTGGAACTCATATAGTATAGAACATACATGCCTTTAAGTGCCAATAAACTAAATGTAAGAATATTTATAGATAATCCAAAACCTGTGTAATTTGTTTGCATATTTTATTTGATTTGTTTAACAGTCCAATGTAACACATGTTATTTTGAGAACTATTAATAATCTTCATCCTTCCATTTACAATCTCTGAAACTTTAGACAGATTACTTTACCTCAGTCTCCCTCCTGTAAAATGGGAACATTAATAACATAAACCTTTTATGTTGCTAGCAAGATTAAATAAATTAATACATGTTCAGAGTTTAGAATAATGCCTGATGTTTAGCAAATTGCTGGTGTGTGTGTGTGTGTGTGTGAATGAGTAAGTCTTATCAAAAGGTAAATTGGCATATAAAGATAATATCTATCTATCTATCTATCTATCTAAATTGGTATATAAAGATAATATCAATATCTATCATCTATCTACCTTTTCAGTAAAATTATAGTTGTAAGGAAATGGTATTTGCATTACAGTTCACATTATTAATTAAAGTGTTTTTATGCATCATGCAAGTGTGCATTTTGATAATATGTAGTACAGCTTTTAAACTTTCAGTGTGTGTGTATCCTGATTTAGTGAACAAAAAATCAAAGATTTGGCCATTTTCAACAGTATTTTATTTCTATTGTATTTTATCTCTGTTTTCATCATTTGAAGTTCACTATAATATATGAAAATTTTAAAAAGAAATTATTGAATGGAGGCGAAATTATAGAAAAGCAAAACTGCCAAACCAGACAAGGCTGCAGGAGAGCAGCCCCTGGCTGCCTGTCTTCTTATGGATGTCCATTGCCACAACCAACTTCACCAAGCTCCAATAATAAATCTTTGCTAAATTCTTGAAACTGATTGGTTCCTATAGTTCCACTCTGGTCTGATATATAAAGCTTTCCTATAGATTTCAAGTATTTTCAATGCTTTTATTTTCCCATGGTTTATTTCTTATCCACAACAATTATTTACTTCATTTTCTGCTATTTGCAGCATTTTTGTTCTCTCTGAATTTGCCATGACTGTATTTTACTTTCACTTTAAGATTAAGCATGAAGGTTATCAGTGTGTAAAATTCTCATTAAAGTATTCAAGAAGTGTGTATTCTAGGGCTGTCTCCAAGATGTAGTTAAATTGTGGAATGCAAAGCATTTATTTATGTACAAAACATTTAGACTTGTGCAAAAATTCAGATATTATATCACCAGCAGTCCCTTTGTACAAAGAAAGGCTGTAGTTTAAATATCTGTGCTGGAATTAGAAAATGTGATGTTCTACGAACATCTCTTAAAATATTGCCGTAACACTAGCAGCTTGTATGATTCTTGGATGTGTCAATGTTTTCTTTTAGTGATATAATATACTTTTGTGTTTTTATATGTGCCCCATGAAATTTGACTTCATGTTATATCTCGGTTTTAATTTGCATTGTAGAAATTAACTGAAAATGGAAGGCATTTTATCATTATTAGTCCTCCTTACATTTTTATATGTTTCAAAGAAAATCTAAATCCTTTTTTTAAAAATCCACTATTCAATATGGAATCAAAGGCTTATAATCTCAATAATAAACTTTATTATTTAAGAGATATATGTTGGAAGATGATTCAGACCCTTTAAAAATATAAAAGACAAATGATTTTAAATGTTCAATGATTTTTTTAAAAACATCAGCAATACAAATTCCACATCTGCTTCAACTGCAGACATATAAAACCAGTGTGACAAAAAAGGATCATTAAACAATCTGATTTTCTTGTTGGGAGGGTTTAATGCTGTGGGTATAGTATTAAAATGTAGAATTTGATAGCATGTCTTAAACTTTTAATGATGTGTTCATGAATATAAAACATGCTTCTCCCAGTGACTTTATGACTTCTCCTCTGCATAATTAGTGGTATCTGTTTTATGAGCTTACTGTTGTTTCCTTGATCCCATGAAAATGTGAAACCACTGTAATGATTTACACCATTCCAGAGCTTTAAAGATATGAACTGGTTCTTAAAATAAATAGCAAAAAAAATCTGAACATATAATACTAGAATTAAAGTCATAGTAGGATCTTTATTAAAAAAACTAACAGAATTTGTAAGTAAATACATTTAAACATTCTATTTTGTAGTATTTGAATTTTAATAAACACTAATCCAAAATATACAGAATATATTAATCTTTTATTGTTTACATAAAGTTCTCTTATCATGTATATATATATGTATATTTCTTTTTCACTTATGGAAGAAACATTTGGAAAATCTTGAGGAAACTTTCTAACAATTATTTTAATCATATTTAGTCTTGAAAGTTATTAATTCAACTAATAAGCACTCATTACAAAGCAAAAAGATCCATAAATATCCAAGCAAATTATTTCATTCTTTTAAATTCTCAGAGTGGATACACACAAGAGTGGCCTGATATTGTTGATTTTCAGATTTAAACTAGTTGCTTTACTTGCCACAGCATAGTGTATTTTATTTAACCAACTATATTTTTGTCATGTTACCTCTATAACTAAAGTAACCTTGACTTTTTAAAAAAATATTTTCATTATTTGGAGTCTTGAAATGTAACTTTCTCAAAGAGTCTTAAATTATTTTATGCTTTTTTCTTAGTTCGATTTCTGGTAGGGAAACTCTAGACAAATAAATTGTATGTAATTATGTACTCATGTAAGAATTTTATCTAAAAGAGAAAAGTAAAAAAATAATTGGCATAACTTGCAAGTTTGGACTACTGTTAAACTTTTTCTGTTGTTGAAATGGAGTTGTGCCTGCATATCTCAGGAGACTTTCCCACTGTAAAATAGTTGTTTACGATTATTTACTTTAATTTGAAGAATGGTTTCAAAATAAATTGATCAGTTATTTGATGCTACATTTCCTTCCTGGATCAAATTTCTTTTTTGATAGTAAAAAAATTTTTGGAGCTATTGCTATTAGTTATTTGTTAAGGAAACAGTAAGACGATGTCTGAAGAACAGGCTTCAAATAGCCTGCTTTCATTACATTCACTGAATAAATGTAGCACTCAACTTCAAAAATAGAGACATTTGAACAAGAATGAGTCATACAATTTGAGGGTTTGCATTACTTATACTCACAGACTAATAAATAATTTAATTGTTTTAGAGTTTTCTTGAAAATATTCTATTGAAATAGTTATAATTGTAAGATGGGGACTAGTCCTTATTTTAAATATTGCAGTGCTAATGACTGTGAACCAAGTATTGGAAAGATGATTCATTTTCTATTTGGTTCCCATTAAAGATTGTCCCATTGAAAAAAATAGTTTCCAAGATCAAGTTAAAAACTTTTCTGATGTAAAATTCTTTAAGATGAAAGTATGGCTCACACATTTGAGCCATCTATTCTTGGAAGTATTTTGAAACTTCTTGCATCATTTCTCAGGTTTTTGTGCTTCATCAACCAAAAGCAATATTCCAGTGCCTAAGGCCAAAGGGATCTCCTGCTTTTATACTACCAATTTGGTTTCCACCCATAATTTCTTTGGAGTTTTAGTGTAATAGCACACTTACTAATAGCCCATCTAAAAATCTCCCTTTTGAGACTTAAAGAGATTAGTGGTCTCCTTCATTTAAACAAGAATATACTCCAAATTTAATGACATTAAAGTACAGCAGATTTGTGCGGGTTTTTATTTTTGGCTTCAACCTGTGAGATTTTATTTTACTATTCCTCAATCCCTTTTCCATATGAACACTTAAAAACCCTTGTTCATGTTCACTACAATACTCCTTCAATCCATCCAGGTCCTAAAGTAGGAGCTGTTAACTAGTACTTGAGAATAAATAAGGAGAAAGAGAAATTCTAATTACTATGTTCCACTTTCATGTACACTAGAAATAAGATCTGAGTTCAGTTGAAGAGGTGGAATTCTATAATAAAAGAATTATCCACAAATAACCCACATCCTGGCCTCAAAATGCAAATTTAAATGATAGAAATGACTTCCATTTACCATTCCACAAGGTTTTAATTTTAACCAATCATTCTTGTTAAGACACTATAATCTCTCTTCTTCTAATTTCAATTACTTCTAATACAAAGATGATATGTATAAAAAAGACAAAGACGATATGTATAAAAAACAATTTTCCATGAAACACATAGTTCTTGACTTTTCTAATCCAACAATTATTTTTGGAATACCTTTTATATTCAATTTTCTAGGCACTGAAAGAGACTTAGCAAGAGATACAAAAGTAACCTTCTGGTCATACTGATAATAGTCACAAAACTTAACTTGTCCTTCCCATTCCCCCAGGCAGCAGCATATGAACAATGCATCTAAATTCCCCAACAGTAAGTTGAGGTTGTATCTTATTTATCCTCTATTATAGTGGCTGGCTTCTAATATACATTGAATGCGTACCTGTCTCTTTAAAGTGTGTTGGCATCTTTGGTTTATCTTTGTGTCCCTTGAACTGAGTTTAATGCAAGTTACAGCTCATTATATATATATATATAATATTATATATTAGATCGAAATAATTACAATTGTAAAATGTTGGCTAGCCCTTATTTTAAATAATGCAATGCTTGACTATAAGCCAAGTATTAGAAAGATGACATATATATACATATATATATACACACACCATATAACATACATATACACCACACCACAAAGCTATATGTAGTTCTCTTGGTACCCTATGGCATCCTATCTTTGTGCATTTTATGTTCCCTACCTGAAGGAAAAAAACCTTACAATGGCACTTTAACTTTCAAACATTACAGAAAAAACTTATAAAATCACTTTGAAATTCACATTATTTGCCAAGATCCATTTTGTTTGAAGAAAAATTAGAAAATTAAGCTTATTAAGAAGTCAGTCCCTTGGGGGCTGGGAAAGCAGTAGAAGACGGCCCAAGTGCTTCGGCCCCTGCATCCATTTGGGAGACCCAGAAGAAGCTCCTGGCTCCTGGCTTCGGATTGGTGTGGCTCCGGCTGTTGTGGCCATTTGGGGAGTGAACCAACGGAAGGAAGACCTTTTTCTCTGTCTCTCCCTCTCACTGTCTGTAACTCTACCCCTCAAATAAATAAATAATATCTTTTAAAAAAAGAAGTCAGTCCCAAAAAGACAGATATAATATGTTTTCCCTGATCTGAGGTAACTAATAGAGTGCCTGAAATGTAATGTATTGGAGTGAAATAGACATTTTGAGGTTCAATGATTGTTTATGCCCTTGTCTCTTCCACTGAGGAATAGTGTGTGTGTTTTGTGTGTGTGTTTTTCTCTTCACACTAATTGTTGAACTCTTACTTAGAGTAGGAATAATTATATGATCATAAGTATACTGAAAATAGATGTATATAAAAATTAAGAATGGGGGTGTAAGAGGGCGGAGGAGGAAGGGTTGGAGCATGGATAGGAGGGAGGGTAGGGGAGAAGAGTCACTGTGTTCCTAAATCTGTAGATACAAAATACATAAAACCTGTATAATTTAAATAAAACTTTCAAAAAGTAAATAAATAAATAAATAAATAAGATACAGAAAAAAAGACAATCTCTCTAGACTGAGACAAATATGAAAGAAGGGACAATTCAAAGGTACGATTCATTCAAATGGCCATTTGAGGTGGTGGATCATGCCACTCAGCCCATAATGGATGGCCCTAATTTGCCCATCCAATCAGGTGCTCTCTCCTCTCCACTCCTTCCAGCTGGAGATCCCTCCCACATATTCAAAACCCATGGTGAGAACCAGATGTAAATGGTAGACTCATATGAATAGTTGACATTTGATCAATGGGAAGGTTATAACACCTGTAAAACGATCATAGTACCTGGAAACGGCCCAAACTTACTTGAATTTGTTGTCTAGTGGACTCAAGAGGCTCTCCTACATTGGGACCACCATTAAAACTTCATCCTTTCTGCATATTTTCTGACCAGTCTGACCTCTACTCTCTTAACTTTATGTCTTGTCTTATATGAGTCATTTCTGATTGCTGTGTCAGCATCTTTGATTGGTGCATGTCTGGTGCCTATATCACACTACACAACCTATGAGATTTGAGTTTGGAAGAGTAATTGGAAGCATATTTCACTGGTTTAGGCAAACTATCACAAAAGTCTATAAACATTAGTGGGAACAGAGAGAAGTGAATAGACAAGAGAATTTAGGAAACAGGTAGCCAATGTGGCACACTTTAGGCCACATTATACTGGTACTGATACTTGATAAAGCCAGTAATTGTTTTTTTAAATTTTTATTTTTAAATATTTTTAAATGAAGACAAAAATGAAACAGTACAGCAAATCATGTATAATATGTTTCTCAGATTTTGCAGTGATCAAATGTTGCTGTATTGTTTTCTGTTTACCAAAATTTACTATTTTTAAAAAGCATTTCTTTGAGAGGGAGGGTGAGAAAAAGAGAGGGGGAGAGAGAGAGAGCAGGAGAGAGAGAGAGATAGAGATTATAACATTTACCCCAAATACTAAAACATATGGGCATAACCACAATCAAATCAAATAAAATTAACAGTAACACCTGCATCACTTAATGTGCAATCCATGATCAAATTTATCTGTCTTAAAAATGGCTGAAAATGCAGTTCATACAAGAATTGTGGAAAGATGATCCACACATTTAAGTCAAGTTAAATACTCAATTTTTACCTTTCTACAGTGTGCACAAGATACTTCCTGTCGTGCTCATAGGTTGTTTTGATTTGTTTGGCTTTTTAGTTTTCTTGTGGTCTCATAATACATTTATTTATTTTTTTTAAAGATTTATTTATTTATTTGCAAGTCAGAGTTACACAAAGAGGAGAGGCAGAGAGAGAGAGAGAGAGAGAGAGAGAGAGAGAAAGGTCTTCCATCTGATGGTTCACTCCCCAGTTGGCCGCAATGGCCAGAGCTTCGCCAGTCTGAAGCTAGGAGACAGGAGCTTCTTCCAGGTCTCCCACGCGGGTGCAGGGGCCCAAGGACTTGGGCCACTTCTACTGCTCTCCCAGGCCATAGCAGAGAGCTGGATCGGAAGTGGAGCAGCCGGGACTAGAACTGGCACCCATATGGGATGCCAGCACTTCAGGCCAGTGTGTCAACCCGCTGTACCACAGCGCCAGCCCCATAACATATTTATTTTTAAAATATATGCAATGGCACTTGATTATACCATTTTTATGTTAGCATTCTCCCAACTTTGGCCAACTGAAATAGTATTTCTTAATTTGTAGATAGCTTGTGCTAACATAAAATACATGGTTTTATAAATAACTATCATAAAGCTCAAAGAAGAAACAATAACTTGTTAAACATGTGATCCACAACAATATAAATTCAATTAACTTCTGAAATTCAAAACTTTGATAAACTATTAAATTATTGGAATATAAAACCACCAGTTCTGAATACTTGTGGATATTTTTACATTTCACAGTTTAAGCTTTGTTAAGCGAGTTTTGTACAGAATTTAATGTTAAATCCATTTTCCCCTAAACAAAGGTCAATTTCCATGCCTAAGTTAATAGAACTCGTGTAATATGCTCTTCTGTTTTCAAGCATGCTAATTTGGATATTCATATTTGATGATATTTTCTTGATAAATATATGTGAGATAAAACAACTTGAAGTAAAAATAAGTACAAACACCTCTAATTCTAAAGCCACAATTCACCTGTTCTCATCTGTTCTCATGATGCAACTATATGAGGTCTCCACTTTCCAGTAGTAACATGAAATTGGGCATCAGATTAAAACCTATGGTAGTCTCCAAATCCTCTCTGTTACTTGCCAAGTTCCATCTTCCTCAGATTCCTGATGGCAATGGAAAGCAATGGTGCTGAGCTGAGGTGAGCCCAATGCATGAGAGCTCCCAAAGCAGGTGGCTCTCGGCTCACAACATTGCTAAGTTTCTGTTGTTCCCTGTAGAAACTGACCTTCGGTGGGTGAGATGGTCTTGTACGAGTGTGATGTTCCAAGAAGGGGATCCTAGGTTATGAGTTTAGGGCCTTTTTGTGTAATGTTTTTTAAATTCCCTCTTGCGTCATAAGAAGAGATTTTGGCAAGTGGCCCCGGGCAATGAACTGTCTCTCTAAGTACAAAGCAACCCAGGAACACTTTCAGAGTTGGGATTACTCCAGTGAGTCTTGGGGTTTCCCTGAGAGGCAGCTGAATCTGTGCAGCAGTGGGTTTGGGCTTCAGGGAGGTAGAGAGAACACTGCTAGCCGTCATGCTTTCTCTGTGACTGGGGATGGCCTCGTGGAGGTAGAGGCTAAGGGGTGAGTTGGTGGTGCTGGTTCTCTGATCTGTCTGCTCCTATGGAAATCAGGAGAGCTCCATTTGCAATGGCTCTTTCTATAAAGTTATTTCCTTAGAAGTGAGTTAATAATGGGGACAATACCTTCCAAGAGGCATGAATCCACAGTGTTACAGCTCTTCATGATCTGTTTAAATTCATGACCATGTTCCGGGTCACAAATTAGCGTCAGATGTGCCATGAATCCACAGACCAGTTCCATGTAAGCCTCCCAAGCTAACAGCCCTCATTGCATCCTTCCTGGTGAACTTAAGGGATGATGGGGAAGATTTTACTTCAAATTGGCAAAATTCAAAGTGCCTTGTTACATGCTTCTTGAGGCTGCTTGATAGATCCTTATTCTTCTAAGCAAGATGAATATTCATAATTACATATTTGGGGAAAAAAACTGAAAATTCAACTTCAGGTACAAGATACTACAGCCATGATAAATTTATTTCTTTTAACTAATTGAAATTTGAAAAGCAACAGCAGATTGGAGTAGTAGATATGATTGTCTCTGTTATATTCTTTAACTCAATTTCAGAGACTCATAAAGTCTAAAGCTTAGAATTTAGGATCTCTATTCCACTTAGAACGTTGTAGAAAAATAGTTATTCTCCAGATCTAACACACATACCACTTTATTTATTCAAAGATAAAACATAACCTTTCTCCTAAATTAGATGGTCAAATCATGTGAGATTGCTATTTTTGTAAAGGAAAACCAGTTAAACTTTGACAATTTAATATGGATCAACTCACATATGGATACCATATTTATTTACTTGGCCAAATGTTATTAATAAATGGACTGATGAATTATTTTTCTTAATGAAATCTACTTGAATTTATCCAATTGAGTGAAAATTTTAAAATAAAAATATCCTTTAAAGTATGCCATTATATAAAAATAAAAGAAAAATTCATCTGATATGTGTGTTATGATATGACTCATTCATCTGCTGTTGAAATTAATGATCTGTTGTTCTGTTTTTCATTATTTGGAGGGCTCAACTGATCAGAGAAGCTCTACTCTTTTCAATGATTTCAAATATTTCTTGGCACATATCTGAAAAATTCATTTTTGCAGTTCTATCAGCTCTTGGTGACTTTTCGACCCTTCTCACTTCCTCTGATTGTAAAATTAATGAGCAATTCCTT
This sequence comes from Oryctolagus cuniculus, assembly GCF_051225735.1. NCBI lineage: Eukaryota > Metazoa > Chordata > Mammalia > Lagomorpha > Leporidae > Oryctolagus > Oryctolagus cuniculus. Next base: position 56,757,546 of record NC_142868.1, on the reverse strand, counting down.
TTGATTTCAGATTCTTAACTGGCACTTAAAGGAAAAATGTGTCTTTTTTTATGTGAAATATTGGTTTTCTCTCCATAAAAATTGTCAATTATATTCAACCATGCCAGCATAGATGCTTTCATTTTGTCTCATTCAGCAATTTACTTCTCATGACTTCATGAGTCAGAGGAGCAGTTTCTTGCAAAGATTATGGCATGGCTAAGATTTCTACACTTGATCTTAGCCAAAAAGCTGAAAAGCAATGGTAAGATTTCTAAATAAATCATTTCATTCTTCTAACTTCTCCTTATAACCCAATTCAAGACTCTATTCTTTTGTAACTAAATCCAGGTCAGAAGATACTGTGGGCAATTTTATAAAGCTTGTATGGGGTTGCCCAATAGAACTGTTCTATGATGGAAATGTTCTTCTTGTGCTGTCCAATACAGCAGTGATGAGCCACAGGTTGCTACTGAGCACCTGAAATGTGGCTTGCATGAATTGTTTTAAAAATTTTATCAAAATTTATTCATTTATGTATCTAATTATGATGCATACACACATGCACAAAGAGGAAGGAGAAAGAGAGAGAGAGAGAAACTTCTATCCTCTAGTTCAAGTACCCAAATGCTCCACAATAGCTGGAACTAAACCAGGCTGAAGCCAGAACCCAGGAACCAAACCCAGGTCTCCCATATGAATGTCATTACCCAGGTCTCCCTCATGGGTGTTGGGGACTCAATTAGTTGATTTTACCACTTTCTCCCAGGGTCTGCATTAGAAGGAAACTGGAGTTAGGAGCTGGAGTTGGATAATAAAAACAAATCCAGGCACTCTGATGTGGGTTGGAACACTGTACTAAGGAAATACAATTTTAATTGTATTTTTTAATCAGTCAAAATTTAGGTTTTTAAAATATAGTTACATGGATTTAATGGTTGGTGTTTTGTATAGCAGAACAAACAAGGCAACACAGTGAGGATCATTTCAGTACAAACCATTCTCTGTGGGCTTCAGGATAGACTGCAAAGGAATGCAGTGGGGAAGGACTTGGAGATTTATTGCCAGAATGATTGATTCTCCCTCTGTTTCATTCAGTTCATGTAATTCCAAAATGTTTCTGAGTATGATAAATTCATTTCTATATCTGAACAGAAAAGCACATGATTTTTTTTTTTTTGATGGGATCAGGTGAAACCAACAGATTTTATCAGATGTCACGCATATCACAAGCCTTGGTTTCATTATTTAAAATGCATTGGTTTGCTTAAATGACTTTTAATGTCCCTTATAGGATACAGAATATTAGAATGGGGTGGTGGAATCAGTTATCTATCTTTCTACTTTCTCAGCCCTCTCTCTGTGAGCACCTCTATCCCTATCCCCAGCCCGCAACATATGAATGACTTTGCTTTGGTTATATTCTAGCCTTCATCTTCATTCATTTGTTCATCACACTGATTCATTCAGAAATTATTTCTGAAAACCTTCTATATGTTTACCACTTTATTAGGTGCTGAACATATACACTTGAAGAATACAACAGTGTATTAGGAGAAGTATTATATGCACATGGGAATTCATGGAAAGGACCATTATCCTGGACTTAGTGGAGAGGGCTCTTAAGGCTTCTTGGGGGAACCAGTAGTTGAATTTCAAGACAAAGTGAAGTTCTTAAAGTGAAAGGTGGTTCTGGGGAGGAAAAGCTGTTTCTGGTAGGACACATAAACAGGGCCCAAAGACTAGAGAGAATATAGGGTCTTGCAAAACCGGGCAGCTGAAGTTTAGAGTTCAGGAGGGAGCCGTGAGAAATGAGGCTGGAAGAAGAGAAAAAAGTAAGCTCTCAATAGGTCTCGAAGTACTATGACAGAGTATTTCAGTTCAGGTTGCTAAAACAAAGTACTGTAGGTAACTTGTTAATAGAGCTTTTTACAGCTTTGGAGTCTGAAAGAACACGACTAGAATGCCAGTATGGTTGGTCTCTAGAAAGGGTTCTATATTCAGTTGCAAATGGCCGATTCCTCATTGTCCAAATTGATCGAAAACACATATGAAAAAAGTGTGCATGGGTTAAATTTTTTTGCACCAAATGATCCTATCTTTTAGTCCAATTTTCTATGAACTTGTTGACGTCTACGTGGTGGAAAGAGGTAGAGATTCTTTGGAGTTCCTCCTGTGAGGACGTTGATCTTATTCTTGGGGGCTCTACATTTGTGACACTGTTGCCTCTTAAATACTTTGTCTCCTAATATCATAACACTAGGGCTTACATCTCAACATAGGAATTCTGGGGGGGACACAAACATCCAGTTCACTGCCCAGAGTTTGTCTCCTCCCTGAGAACAAAGGCAAAATATGGAAATGTTTAAAGTGAAGTAAATAAAGGTTGGATTTGATTTCAGAAAAATTACTCTGGAGTCAACATACAGAATAAATAGAAGCATTAGGCCTGAGGGCAAGGAAAGCATCTGAGGAGTTGGGTAGTAACATGTGAAAGAAGTAAGTGGGGGGATCAAACTGGGGAAGTGGCAGAAAGAGAGGTGGTAAGTGGAGAGATTTAGGAAGTGTCTTGGAGATGGATAAGCAGGACTTGTGAATGGTTTGATGCTTAGGTAGGTGTCACATTTCTGGCATGAAGAACTTTATGAATGTTAGTGCCATTTAAACACTGGAGGGAGGAATGTCCTGGGGAAGTAGGAAAACAATGTTTCTTTTTACAGATCTTCCTTTCCTGTTGAAGAAAAGAGGGGGAATTCTAGGATGGGTACATCGATTTAAGATTTATTACTGTCTTAAGATGGTATTATGAATTAATGGAATCACACAAATATGGTATGTAGTAAGGGAGTGAGTGTTGTGGTAAAGTGAGATGCCCACATTCTGTATTGGAGTGCCTTGGTTCCCACCTTGGCTTCCAATCCTGCTTCCTGTTAATGCACACCTTGCAGCAGGTAATGGCTCATGGGTGTCCTTGACACCCGTGTGGAAGACCTAAATAGATTTTCTGGCTCCTGCCTTCAACCTGGCCTGGTCCTTGCTGTTGTGAACTTCTGGGGTATGAACCAGTGGATAGATGATCCTTCTCTCATTTCTCTTTCTCCCTCCCTCTCTCTCTTTTCCCCTCTTCTCTTTCTCTTCTAATCTCTCTTTTGTTTCTAGCTCTATCTATGCCTTTCAAATAAATAAATTCATGTTGATTCCTTCAGTTAATATTAATAATAAGGAATAGAAGAAGAGCACATTTGATTGGGATGAAAAAATTTAGTGTTCTGTTTTAGAACAATTAATTTTAAGTTTTGTGAGACAAACAATATGCATAGAACTTCATTGAACTGAAACATTGACTATTTATATCCCCAGAGAAAAAGGACCATGGTCATAAAGTAAAAATTATGGCAAAGTAGATCCTTGAATTTTTTTTTATTTGACAGGCAGTTATAGACAGTGTGAGAGAGAGACAAAGAGAAAGGTCTTCCTTCCATTGGTTCACTCCCCAAATGGCCACCACAACCGGTGCTGCGTCGATCCGAATCCAGGAGCCAGGTGCTTCTTCCTGGTCTCCCATGCAGGTGCAGGGGCCCAAGCACTTGGGCCATCCTCCTCTGCCCTCCTGGCCCACAGCAGAGAGTTGGACCGGAAGAGGAACAACTGGGACTAGAACCCGGTGCCCATATGGGATGCTGGTGCCACAGGCAGAGGATTAACCAAGTGAGCCACAGCGCCGGCCCCGGGACAGTGGAAAAGAATCTTCTTGACTTTAAAAATATTTTGTTGGGAACTTACTGGGACATTCTTTCTTTCTTTTTTAAAAAATATTTTATTTATTTATTTGAAAGGTAGAGCTACAGACAGCGAGCATGAGAGACAGAGAGAGTTCTTCCATCATCTGGTTCACGCCCCAAATGGCCACGACAGCCAGAGCTGGGTCGATCTAAAGCCAGGAGCCAGGAGCTTCCTCCGGGTGGGCCCAAGCACAGGGGTCCACATGGGCACAGGGGCCCAAGCAGTCGAACCATTTTCTACTGCTTTCCCAGGCCATCAGCAGAGAGCTGTATCGGAAGAGGAGCAGCCAGGATTAGAACCAGCTCTCATATGGGATGCCAGCATCACAGGTGGAGGATTAACCTACTGCGCCATAGCGCCAGCCCCGGGGCAGTCTTTATATTGTTTGGAATATTGTAACTCTGTATTATAACATTTCTTAAATGAGCTTGAGGATAACACTGCAATGCCTCTCTCATAAACAAACACACATGAAATAAAACAAATGAGCAAAACACAGTGATACCCAGGAAGTAGTCCCTGATGTAGGAACAAAAATCAGGAACTTGGTGCCCAAACAGATCCAGCTTTAAGTACTGTTTTTTACCACAAATGGTATGATTGAACCTAGAAAAGTCAATTGCTCCATTCTTATTTTTTTAATCTAAAGAGGGAAGCTCATCTTATCCAATATTGTAGGGTATTTTTTGAAAATGAAGTTAGATGACATATGAAAATGGTCCACTATAGAAATTTTTACCAAATCAAAACTCAGAAAATAGTGACTTCTATTAACATTTAAAATCATAAACCACAAGATATGTAATTCTTCATACTTCCCTTAATTATCTGCATATTTTACAATGACAGCTACATTTCCATCTATTGATGCACTCTTTTAACTCTTCCAAGTATTACCATCATTCTAGCACCACAATAAACTCACTTTTTTTTCACATGTACAGTTTCTTCAGGGGAGAAATGCTATTTGTGGATGACAATAAGAAATGAAGATCAGGAGGAAAGAGCAACTAGCACTGTCCTCTTTAGGCCATGGACAGTCCTGTTGAGGAACCCAAAAATGCTCTTACTACTAAACTACTAAGGTTTCAAAAAGCAGTGCATTCGTGAGAGAATACTGACATGAAACACTCAGCGCTTGTTGAAGTCAGGTGGCTTCCCTCCCTTGCCTTAATAAAAACTAAGATGCTTTTTCTTTATTCACGTCTAGAATCCCAGGAACACTATAAGTGCAGTCATTCCATTACTTCCAGCAGTGTCTGGAAGGTATGTGGGTATAGACAATTACCTGAAAAATTACTTTATGGGAAATAATCTTCATGGTGGTTTAATATAGAGATGTATGGAATGTGACAGCTGTTGCCAATTGTTTCTCCATCATGGCCCTTTTTAGTTCAGACAGAGTTATCTTCCAATATAATTCTAAGGGTCCTCCCTTCTGTTTTACATAATCTGCTGCTCTCACCTCATCCTTTGTTCCAGGGTCCTGGCTTCTGTTTAGTAGATCTTAAGATCAAAGCCTCTTTGACCTTCATTCTTGGCTTCATTTATGGTAATAGAAAAATCCTTTCTAGCAACAAGCTTGGATTGTTCTTTGAGAATTTTTCAGAGTGAACTATCAAGTGAAAATATCAACAACAGTAAAGTATCACCTTTCTCAGTTAAAATTTTAACTAATATAATTAACATTCATATGTTATTATGCTAAAAGATCTCCTTACCATAAGAGAAGGAAGGGATGAAGTTTTTTTTTTTTTTTTTTTTTTTTTTTTTTTTTTTTTTTTTTTTTTTTTTGCCAGGCAGAGTTAGACAGTGAGAGAGAGAGACAGAGAGAAAGGTCTTCCTTCCGTTGGTTCACTCCCCAAATGGCCACTATGGCCAGCGCCGCGCCGATCCGAAGCCAGGAGCCGGCACTTCCCCCCAGTCTCTCATGCGGGTACAGGGCCCAAGCACTTGGGCCATCCTCCTCTGCCCTCCCAGGCCACAGCAGAGAGCTGGACTGGAAGAGGAGCAACCGGGACTAGTACCCGGCGCCCCAACCAGGACTAGAACCCAGGGTGCCAGTGCCACAGGTGGAGGATTAACCAAGTGAGCCATGGTGCTGGCCTGAATGAAGTATTTAAAATAAACTTAAGATTATCCCTGCCACATGATATTCTAGAACTGAAAAGAAAGAATCTCTTTTGAATCTTGTCAGTGACCTCATTAAAGGAGATTTCCTAAACATTTTCCAGCTATCAGGTATTAGAAATGTTTGATACTCTGAAAGAACTGAGGAAAGCAGTATTTTCCAGTAGCTTCAAATGTAGTAGAGGCTTTTGCATTTGTGAAGCTGTACTATTAAGCATTCACATCCTTGCATTAGGAAGGAAGACAGACAGACTTGTCAGATCCCTGAATTAATAATGCACTCTGTTTAAATTCACACAATCCAGTCAATTCAATAAAAGCTCATAAGTGCCTATTACATGCCAGTAATAGTACCAAGTCTTAGTTTTAACAAAGATAAGGTTCCTGGCTCCTGTAATTAATAGCCTACTGATATAGGAAGACAAGTAAACAGATAATGTAAGGGGTCTTACACAGAAGTATTACAAGGTGCTAAGGAAAAAAAATGAAGTGATTAGATATATTTGCACACATGTCTCTGGAGGCTTGAGGGCTGTCTGGGAAAGATAAAGATGAGAGTTGAGCAAGTAACTCAATAAATATGGGGATACATTCGTTATAGAAAATTCTCTCTTCTATTTGTGAGTTTGCACCAGAGAAATGTCAGCAATATTCACTACGGATTTGTGTGCTTGTAGAGTGCCAATATATGCCCAATCTCTTTCCTATACTCGTCCCATTTTTGGAGAAGGAAGCATTGATTTTTCCCTTATGCACAATTTCACCTGTGACACATTTTGGTGTCAACAGTGAAGGTATAACAAGAGAGTATAACATCAAGACCAGCTTCTCAAAACACATAAACAACAACCTTGCGTTAATAACTCATGCTATTGAGAAAGCTACTTGCTATTCCTGCAGTTGGTTGGGGTTGAAGGTGAGGCAGCAGACTTTGGTGTAGAAAAAGTCAAATTTCTGACTGATGATTCTGACATCTTAAAGATAGTTGCAAAAAATAAGATAGTTGCTTCAGGGGCTGGCTTTGTGGCATAGCAGGTAAAGCTGCTGCCTGAGACTTCATCCATAAAAGCCTGTTTGTGTCCTGACTGCTCCATTACCAATCCAGATTCCTGCTGAGAGCCTGCGAAAAGCAGCAGAAGATGCCCCAAGTATTTGGGACCCTGTCACACACATAGGAGAACTGGAAGAAGCTCTTCGCTCCTGGCTTCAACCTGATCCTGCCTCCACTGTTGCAGAAACTGGGAAGTGAACCAGTAGAAGGAAGATCTCTCTCATTCTCTGTCTCTCCCTGTCTCTGTGTAACACTGACTTTCAAATAAATAAATAAATATTTTAAAATTTTTTAAAAAGTTGCTTCAGAGAAATGTTATTGGTTTTCCATCACATTTGGCATACTGAAAATATTTTAAGAAAATTTTCTTGCTTTTGGAATCAAAAATCAAAATTTTTATCTCTCAGTTAAGGATAGTCTATATATCAGGGGATTAATTATTCTGAACAGCTCAGTTTTACTCCTGTTTTCCATTCCTTTTCTAAATCACTTTACCAAGGTTACACTTGGATATATATTAGTATCCACTTTATTGCTATGAAATTTGACTTGTGATGTCTATTTGCACTTTAGTGAGAATAGAAGTAAGGGGAAATTATCCTTAACAATGTTTAAGAAACACAGCATAGTGTGTTAAGCTGCTGCTGGCAATATGAGCCTCCTTATCTGAGGGCTGTTTTGGGTCCTGACTATACCAGTTCCATTCCAGTTTCTTTGCTGATACTCCTGGGAGGCAGCAAATGATGGCTCAAGTACTTTGGTCCCTGCCACCCATGTGGGAGACCAGTATTTTTTATTCTAAGATAATATTTTACTGTTTTTATATTTCCTATTTGTAGGAAACAAATACTTTGGGAGCTATTACTATTGTTTTTAAGATTTATTTGATTTATTTGAAAGACAGAGTTACAGACAGAGAAAATGAGAGAGAGAAAAGTCTTCCATCTGCTGTTCACTCCCCAAATGGCTGTAACAGCCAGGAGCCAGGAGCCTCCTCCAGGTCTCCCATGCAGGTGCAGAGGCCCAAGCACTTGGGCCATCTTCTGCTGATTTCCCAGTCACACAAGCAGGGAGCTGGATTGGAAGTGCAGCAGCCGGGACTTGAACTGGTACCCAAATGGGATGCTGACATTGCAAGTATGGCAAAATGCCAGCCCCGGACTCCATTACTATTATAGGATCTGTTGCTTACTTTGAAACATGGCATTTAAAAGCAAAATAGCCGGCTCCGCGGCTCACTAGGCTAATCCTCCGCCTAGCGGCGCCAGCACACCGGGTTCTAGTCCCGGTCGGGGCGCCGGATTCTGTCCCGGTTGCCCCTCTTCCAGGCCAGCCCTCTGCTGTGGCCAGGGAGTGCAGTGGAGGATGGCCCAGGTGCTTGGGCCCTGCACCCCATGGGAGACCAGGAAAAGCACCTGGCTCCTGGCTCCTGCCATCAGATCAGCGCGGTGCGCCGGCCACATCGCGCTGGCCGCGGCGGCCATTGGAGGGTGAACCAACGGCAAAGGAAGACCTTTCTCTCTGTCTCTCTCTCTCTCACTGTCCACTCTGCCTGTCAAAAAAAAAAAATAAATAAAAAAATAAAAGCAAAATAATAGTTAAGTAGCCATCTCTCCTGTTCTCTGTGGAGGACAGTGGGCTCGAGTGTTGTTAAGTCACCTTCTAGGGAAGATAAATGGGAGTCATCCTATTGCTGATCCTGGGGCTTCTATGATTTTATTATATTTCTTAACACCATGTATGGATGAAAAATTAAAACATAACCATGGCATTTAAATTTTAACTACTATGTAATTTACCACATCAAGATTCTACTACTTTAATGAATAATTTGACCTTCCAATTAAAGGCAAAGTTGTTTTGCTCTATTTTTAAAAATTGGCTTACTTTTGACCACTAGGTGGCACAGTATGTTTTTTCCCCTGCATACTTTGAAAAGGAATCTATCCTGCTCCCCATGCACACACACAAACACACACACACACATACACCCCATGATTTTTTTTTGTGTGTGGACTTCTGTTGCTTTTATTGTTATGAAATTTGACTTGAGGTATCTGTTTGCAAAACACCATTAAAACCAAACCCATTATTTTCACTTTTTCCATTACATTCTCTGCTTCATTGATAACTTATCTATTTAGTCTGCCCTGCGTGGTGTGGGAAACTGAGTTAAGCTTCAGTCACAAAATCTTCTTTTTTGCCTTTTGAGGAGAAGAAACAGGAAAAAATTATAATTGATTCTCAAGTCAACATTTCACCAATTCAGTATGTATAGCAGATAATTATCTAGAGGCTATTATTAATGATGCTTTGCCTAATTGCTTACATCATGATATTGCTTTTGGTCTATCCCAGAGAACAATGAAGAAAACCTGAGGTCGGAGACATCAGAAGCAGCTCCCTGTGACAGTGGAAGGGGTAGGCACTCAGCATGGTCTGAGAGGTAGAGAGAGTGAGAATTCAGAGAAGGGGAACTGAAGTCAGACTTCAACTACTTCACAGGTAGCCTCGCCACCTTCTGGATTTTCAGAATTGCCAGGAGCTTCAGTAGGAGAAGTAAAGAAAATAAACTGCAGAAGCAAGACTTTCAGAATACATCCTTATCTTTCAACCTGCGCATCACTTAACAGATAATTGCTTTGTTTTAAATTTCCAATCATCCTCTTATCTTCTGTCTTATTTTTTAATTCTGTATGACTAGATGTCATGGTTTTCAATATTTCTATACAGTGTTTTGCTAATTTTAAATAGAAATAGCTTTTAGGTGGTAAACAAGTCAGCATTTTCATGGAAGGTGCTTCAAATGAAGCTCATTCTCCACTCCATCAGTATATTAAAGTCACTGGGGGAAGGAGCCTTGGGAAAACACTAATGCACAGAATTTCCTCTTCGTCAATGGAATTATTATCTCTGGTGCTGAAAGTGAGGGCATTTGTGTATTTTGAAATCTCTCCATAACATCTTTTTAAAAAATATTTATTTATTTATTTGAAAGGCAGAGTTACAGAGAGGCAGAGGCAGAAGCAGAGAGAGAGAGAGAGAGAGAGAGAGAGAGAGAGTCTCCCTTCAACAGGTTCACTCCCCAAATAGCCACAATGGCTGGAGCTGAGCCAATCTGAAGCCAGGAGCCTGGAGCTTCTTCCAGGTCTCCCATGTAGGTGTAAGGGCCCAAGGACTTGGGCCATCCTCTACTGCTTTCCCAGGCCAAGCAGAGAGCTGGATTTGAAGTGGAGCAGCTGGGACTCGAACTGGTGCCCATGTGGGATGCCGGCACTGCAGGCAGCAGCTTTAACTGCTGTGCCACAGCATTGACTCCCATAATGTCATTTTAAAGAAGAAATTACTTGAAAGGCAGAGGGTGATGGGGAGAGAGAGAAGGAGAGCATTTACTAGTTCTTATCTGCCAGTTCACTCTCCAAATACCTACAAAGGTTGGCATTGGGCCAGGCCTTAGCCAGGATCTGTGAACTCAGTTTGGGTCTCCTGTATGTAGAAGAGATCCAACCACTTACCACTTAAGCTATCACCATTGCTGTCCAGGGTCTGTGTATACAGAGCTCTGGAGTCTGGAGCAAAGTCTTGAGTTGAACTCAGTCACTCTGATATAGGGTACAGGTGGGCATGTTAACCACCAGTCCAAATATCCACTTCTCCAGAATATCTTGATGCACACTGAGAGCTGAGACTCTATTAAATGCAACAATACACCTTAAACTAATATCTCAATCTCATGCAGTTTTCCTAATGACATGCTCAAAGTGAAACCATTTTAGGGGCCAGTGCTGTAGCGTAGCAAGTAAAGTTGCAGCCTATGGCACTGGTATCCCATATGGGTGTCTGTTTGAGTCCTGGTTGTTCCACTTCCAATCCAACATTGCTGCTAATACACTTGGGATAACAGTGAAAGATGACCCAAGTATTTGGGCTTCTGCTCCCATACTGGAGACCTGGAAGAAGCTCCTGGCTCCTGATTTTGGATCATCCCAGCTCTGACTGCTGTGGCCATTTGGGGAGTGAACCAGTCGATGGAAGATATCTCTCTCTTCCTTTGCCTCTCTGTAACTCTGCTTTTCAAATAAATAAATAAATAAATCTTTTTAAAAATGAAACCTTTTCAAGTCTTTCTGTTGCACTTGTGCATAATTACTTCCTACATTTCGCATCTTTCATCTCACTAATGTCATATATGTACAACTTTGTCTCATCGTCAATCTCATTTTCCTGGTTCAAAGCTTCCCTCTGTTCTCTCTTTCCAATTCTGATGTGTTTGGCTTCCTTTTCTGATGTTTGATTTTTATAATTTTTAGCACTCTTGAATGACAAAGCTATAAGTAAAAAAATATCAAGATAGGAGAAAGAACTATTCTCATTTAACAAGAATACTTTTGTAAATAAAAAATGAAAACCCTTGTTAAATTTGTAAAATAAAAGAAAATCACTTCCAAATCCAAATTATCCAAGAAATATCAACATCTGAGAGCACTGCAAAAATAAGTTCCTTTTCCCTCACAAATTACTGAATTACTGGTCTTACCAAAAGGGTAAGAGCTCTGTGTATCTTGTTCATCATTGTATCCCTGGGGACTGGAAGCAAAATATCTTGTTGTATTAATTAAAGTAATATTAGTTGTAATAGTTTATACAAAATAGGCAATGTATTACAAGGCTATGGAGCACAGTGGGGGACTCGAGTCAAGCCTTGGGAAAGAATTGCAAACAGTCTAGGGAGAACCTTTAGGTTTTGTATTTTTTTTTAAGATTTATTTGAAAGGCAGGGTTATAGAGAGGAGGAGTAGAGAGAAAGAGAAAGAGAAAGAGAGAGAGAGAGAGAGAGAGAGAGAATTTTCCATCTGCTGGTTCACTCCCCAAATGACTACAATGGCTAAGGCTGGGCCAGGTCAAAGCCAGGAGCCAGGAGCCAGGAACCTCTTCTGGGTCTCCCATGTGGGTACAGGGGCCCAAATCCTTGGGCCATCTTCTGTTACTTTCCTAGACATAATAGTAGGTAGCTGGGTCAGAAGCAGAGCGGCCAGGACTCAGCCGGCGCCCATATGGAATGCTGGAGTTGCAGGCAAAGTATTAATCCTCTATACCATAATGCCAGCCTTGGTTTTGCCCTTTTTTCAACATGATTACTTGATTTTTCTATAGCTCCTGGGTCAATATGGCATTATATAGCTGCTAGCTGCTCTTAAGTATTTATGGTACAACTCCAATTGTGATCTAGGATTGACCAGCCATTTCTTAGCAATCTTCTCTGGAACAAAATCTAATTAGCCTACCTTCAGTGAGATAATCAAGATTGATCAAGTCAGTCACAAGCTATGCTTTGTGACTATGGCTGCTGGAGGGGTTCTTAAGAAGAAGGAAGACATGCAAGCTGGGAAGATATCCCAAATGTATCTACTGAACTGTGGTAAGGATGTAGTACATATTTTTAGTCAATAAATGAATAAAAGGAAGAATCAGGAGCCAGTTAGTTTGACGTAGTCTAACAAAAGGTTAACAAGTCCAGGGCATCTCCTAAAAGACTGTGCTTAGTATTTCAAAGAATTTTTAAAAATTCTGAAAAGAAAGGACTTGCTTGCTGACCTGAAGGAGAAAGGCAAGAAGAGGCTTCATTAATGCATAGGAAGAGATGGAGCTGGTATTCTGGCACAACAGGTGAAACCACTGCCTGCAAAGCCAGCATTCCATATTGGAGTGCTGGTTCGAGTCCCTGCTTCTCTGCTTCCAATCCAGCTCCCTGCTAACACGCCTGGGAAGGCAGTTGAAAGTGGCCTAATTACTTGGGTCTCTGCCTCACACATTGCAGACTTGGATAGAGTTCCTGGTTCCTAGTTCCCGCCATTGCAGTCATTTGGGGAGTGTACCATTGGATGGAAGATATTCTCTCACTTTTGCTTTCTCTCTCTCTCTCTCTCTCTCTCTTCCCCTCCCTCCCTCTCTGTATTGTCTTTCAAATAAATAAACCAATTTTTTAAAAAATATAAGAAGAGTATTGACAGTGACTAGAAAAACAAAATATTATGGATATTCAGTCAGTAGAGAGATAATGATTTTAGTTGTATTAGTTGCAATAACGCCATATGCTAAGAAAAACTGTAAATATCTGTTAGCAAAGACAATGGAATATTTCTTGCTATGTGGTGTCCAACTGGCAGTAGGGTAGAGGTGTGGGTTGGGCCTGAGTACTGAGCTGGAGGACAATATCTACTGTACAGTTGTCAGGAATCCCAGGACTGTCACCTCCAGCAGGTGGCTGCGCCATAATCATCCTGTAAACCAAATGCAGTCAGCAGAAGGGGAGGACTGAATACAGGCTCTGTGTATCACTCCATCTGTTGACAGAGCAATCTTCCATCACAGGGCCAGACCTTACCAGAAAGGAGGCGGGAGATGTAAGGAGGTCAAACGTTGAAGAACTGGTAATCAGTGACAGTCATAGCAGGCTTATAGCCTTGGCAATCTTGGTGGGAGGGGGAGGCAGAGTGGGGAGGTGGGCAATGAGGGAACAATCAGAAAAAAAAATTGTGGAAGGAATGTTATGTGAGATCATCTTTGATCTTAACTGCTGGAAAGGGAACAGCAACTTTTGGAAGAAAAAGGGTAATGTGGAGAAAGCTGAAGTTGAGGAATAATTATCTTTGGGGAGTAGTGAATACAGAGTAGTTGAGTTAAAAGTATAGTAAAGATGGAAAAGGTTGACGCATTTATTTGGCTCTTTCTTTTGAAAATATTTTTATGTTGATCTGAGAACATCAGTTTATTTTCTTGGACAATGGGTTTTGGTTAGAAATTACATTGATAAACAAGCAGTGAGAGGAGCTAAAGTTTGAAGGAAAAGTAATGATCATAAACTTGATTTTTTTTTTTTGACAGGCAGAGTTAGACAGTGAGAGAGAGAGAGACAGAGAGAAAGGTCTTTCTTTTCCATTGGTTCACCTCCCAAATGGCCTGTGCACTGTGCTGATCCGAAGCCAGGAGCCAGGTGCTTCCTCCTGGTCTCCCATGCGGGTGCAGGGCCCAAGCACTTGGGCCATCCTTCACTACCTTCCCGGGCCACAGCAGAGAGCTGGACTGGAAGAGGAGCAACTGGGACAGAATCCGGTGCCCCAACCAGGACTAGAACCCAGGGTACTGGGGCCGCAGGAGGAGGATTAGCCAAGTGAGCCACGGCGCCAGCCCATAACTTGATTTTAAGTGTCTTTCTTGATTGCATCTGGTGTTCTCATTTGTCCTCCATTTTCAGTTGAATAATCATTCTCATTTTCTTTGTAAAATACCAAGATGATTATGCATAAAAGCAACACAATTTATTTATCAAGGTAGAGTTTTTAAAATACAAGATCAATATTAATATATTGTTATTTCTAATTTTGCATCTTCTTAAATCTATGCATACAACTATGTTTATATGTAAATATTTCTTCTTTGATGGCATAATCTCAACTAAATATCTTAAGAGAATAAAGAAAAGGTTTTTTTCCTTTTTGTTCAGAATTTTTTTTAAATCAGACATCTGGTATTTGGCACTTGACTTTTATTAGACTGATCGAGCACTTTTAAAGGGGGATAAATCATATGACTTTCATTTTAATTTTTACTGTAATGGTTTAATGTAGCCAACATATGCTGAGTAATAGCATTAAAATAAAATCAATAAATGAAGGATTAAAATCTGCCTGTGTTCAATTTTGTAAAGACACTAATTAGAGAAAGGTCTCTCAGATCAGAATTGAATAAGCCAGAATTTTAAAAAATTGTAATAATATAATGAAAAATGCTTGGGTTTTAGTATGCTGTTACTGAGAAAGAAAAATTACAAGGGAGATTAGCACTCTTACTCTGATTCTCAGTTGTGGGCACAGTAGAGTAGAGCAACTGCTTTGCTTTTCCCTCTCTCCACAGCCAGAGAGCATTTAGACAAAACTTTAAGTCCATTTCACTTTTATCTATGTTTAAATAGAGTTATCAGTTTGAAAACTGGAACGATTCAAGTTAGACTATAGATGATGGAGATTTCTTGATATCCTTAGGAGTATTCATTTTGATTTTTTCATTTCACCAATTTGGATATTTGAAAGTCTTTCTCTCACATGCCTTAATTTTTGGCAGGCAGTCAGCTATTTTCTATGGTTTTAGTTATTAAGGCACAGAATAGTATTTGGAATTAAGTTAAATTTTTTTTAAAGATTTATTATTTATTTTACTTGAAAGTCAGAGTTAGAGAGAGAAGGAGAGGCAGAGAGAGAGAGAGAGAGAGAGAGATCTTTCATCCGCTGATTCACTTCCTAGATGGCCACAAATGCCAGAGCTGTGCTGATCCAAAGCCAGGATCCAGGAGCTTCTTCTGGGTCTCCCACCTGGGTGCAGGGGCACAAGGACTTGGACCATCTTCTATGCTTTCCCAGGCCATAGCAGAGAGCTGGATCGGAAGTGGAGAAGCCGGGTCTCGAGCTGGCGCCCATATGGGATGCTGGCATTGCAGGCAGCAGCTTTACCCACTAAGTGGAAATGAAATCACAGTCATTTCTAAATAGAAATTGAGCAAGGAGAAAAAAAAATTTTTTTTAATAGCTTTCCCTTTTCTTTCTTTCTTTCGTTTCTTTCTCTCTCTCTCTCTTTCTTTCTTTCTTTCTTTCTTTCTTTCTTTCTTTCTTTCTTTCTTTCTTTCTTTCTTTTTCTCTTTCTTTCTTTCTTTCTTTCAATTTATTTATTTATTTATTTATTTGAAAGTCAGAGTCGCACAAAGAGAGGAGAGGCAGAAAGAGAGGTCTTCCAACTGCTGGTTCACTCCCTAATTGGCTGCAATGACTGGAGCTGACCCTATCCAAAGCCAGGAGCCAGGAGCTTCTTCCGGGTCTCCCACATGGGTGCAGGGCCCCAAGGACATGGCCATCTTTTCCTGTTTTCCCAGGCCATAGTAGAGAGCTGGATTGGAAGTGGAGCAGCCAGGACTTGAACCAGTGCCCATATGGGATGCTGGCACTGCAGGCAACAGCTTTACCCATACACCACAGCACTGGCCCTGCAAGGAGAAAATTGATTAGGCAATATTTAGTAGTTTATTTAAGTTCCTTCAGTCATGTGTAGCATAAATAAGATTAAATGAATTAATCTTGCTACAGATATCCTACTTCTAAAAATTCCAGGTTACTATATGTGACTAATAATTCAAATGAAGTTTTGATGAGTGACCTAAAACATGCCAAATAATAGTACTGGAGATATTTTTCTAACAGGTAACATAATTCAGAAAGGTACTATTTTGATTAAAAAATAAAAGACTTACCCATGTGAGAGACCCCAATGAAGCTTTTGGCTCCTGGTTTCAGCTTGGTGTAGCTATATGGGGAGTGAACCAGCAGATGGAAGATTTCTCTCTCTCTCTCTGTAACTTTAACTTTCAAATAAAAACATTTTTTTTTAAAAAGAATAAAGATCTGCACAGTGAGGAATAAAAGAAATTTCTTTTAATATCACAAATATGACAACACATATCATGCTCTTGGTAGTGGTTTTTAATTAATAAGAAACATGACTGACCATACTTTGCCATTTTTAGACATTCAATGTATAATGATATTTATAGTCATTTGATATACAGTGATGTTCAATATATAGTGATAGTTATACTTGATGTTGGAGAAATCAAGAACAGGACAAATCAAGTCATGCTTCCGTAGGATGTTAGCATATTAGAGTTGATGGTGACTTTGGAAAATGTAAGCATGTCCTTATTCCCTCGTAGTCCCTCAAATTAATCTCCAATTCTTTTTCAGTTATTTGAAATTTTAATTCATTTTTACTTTCTTTTTTTATTTTCTTTTTTTTCTAGATGACCTCAAGCTAACTGAGAAATAAAGGGAGAAGTTTCAGGAAGTAACACAAAGTAATATTAATCTAAGGATAACTTTTCTACTATTTTCCAACTGGATTTCTTTTCTTCTTATTTGGGCTGTAATTTCTAATATTAGACTTATTAGAAGTTAGGCATTAAGGCAAGAAAATTTCCTTAATAGATACAAATACTTGCAATCAAGAGGACAATATTAAGGCTAGTGTGTTCCTTCCATTTTCCACTTTATATTATTTTTATTTGTATATTATTCTTAGTTAAACCAAATTGTAGTATACATTATTTTCTCTCAAGGAGTTTATCATGAAACAATTGAATACATCTGCAATGGTTTCTGACAATTAAAGCATATAATAAATTGAGAAACTGAATACAATGATCTCAAAAATATGTTTTGCAGAAAGTGTATGAGCCCAGTTTATGTGTGGAAGAGATCTGAGTTGGGCCTTGGATTGTTGTATAAAGGAATAATGGGTATGCTGAGACTGCCAGTGAATAGATGTAACAGAGGTGAAATTTTAAGCTATAGCCACTATATGGCAGAGCTAAATTTGAGGAAGACCAGGGTACCACTTTGAATGTGCCAAGTCATAAAAGAAATCCCCAAATTTATTTAGCATCCATAAAAGATTCCCATGAGAAAGACTTGGAAAGATATGTGGATATAGCCAAAAAAAGAGAACCAAAAGATCAACATTGGTTGATCTAAAATTTTGGCTTATTCCAGTTTTGCTGCAAGTGTATATATTGGTCTTCCTTTCTGCACCCAAATTTTAAGACTGCTTGGTGAAACAATAAATTAGATGTTTTCCTAGATAGTCTTATGCACTGTGCTGATTTAATCTTGTGGAGATGCCCACAAGCAGAGAGAATTGAGCTGTTATATCTTCTCAACTTCTCAGGTAGTTCACTGACCGGGATTCATTTACATCTGCCAGTCTTCACACCTGCTAGAAATTTGGAGCATGTGGTAGTTATGTTAAATGTATTTGACATTTAACAAATGAAATTGAAACCACTAGTCATCTACAATAGAAGCTTTTCTCAAGTGTAGGGACATAATTCTGTTGGCAATATTTTAGCTATTATTTTCTTCCTGGACTCATATCCTATTATATATTGTTTAGTCTCAACATATTTGGGTATTTCCTGTCCAATATTTATTATCTTTTTCTTTATACTTATTTTATTTTTGATTACCAAAATAATTTCAGAGAGACGTTGAGAACAGAAACAAACAAGTAGTGATGGTATTTGCATCACAAAGCCATGGGAACTCCCAATCATGGGAAGACATGCTATCAAAAAGGAATTAGACAATCTTAGCTCAGAACAATTTCAATGAAATGCCTTAACCACACACTGTATTCCCCTAATCCTTATACTGCTTCTTTTTATTGTCTCTGAAGCATTTATTTCTCTAATCTGATATAAATAAAACACAGTGCAATAGAAAGTTGAAAATTGAGTGAATGTCTCTTTAATGTATATTTTTCTCCCAGGTCAATTTCCAGGTTTTCTATCCTAGTTGTCACTCAGCTCAGAATGTTGATATTTGTATTACATTAAGAAAAAGTGGTGTTTGGATTATTGAGTGTAATATCAGACATTGATAAGATTTATTCTTTTTTTTTTTTTTTTTTTTTTTTTTTTTTTTTTTTTTTTGACAGGCAGAGTGGACAGTGAGAGAGAGAGACAGAGAGAAAGGTCTTCCGTTGCCGTTGGTTCACCCTCCAATGGCCGCCGCGGTTGGCGCGCTGCGGCCGGCGCACCGCGCTGATCTGATGGCAGGAGCCAGGAGCCAGGTGCTTTTCCTGGTTTCCCATGGGGTGCAGGGCCCAAGCACCTGGGCCATCCTCCACTGCACTCCCTGGCCACAGCAGAGGGCTGGCCTGGAAGAGGGGCAACCGGGACAGAATCCGGCGCCCCGACCGGGACTAGAACCCGGTGTGCCGGTGCCGCTAGGCGGAGGATTAGCCTAGTGAGCCGCGGCGCCGGCAAGATTTATTCTTCTTTCTGGACAATGTTCCAGGTCAATGAATTTAGCACAGACCCTCTCTCTCTCTCTCTCTCTCTGTCCTGTGCTTTTCAGAAAGTAGATTAAAAACATTTTAATTGATACTTGTTATTTTGTATTCAAATAAAAGCTGTTTCTGGTTTGGCTACTTGTTGTATACAATAATGAATATTAAATATTGTTACTATGCTCACATATTCCATTTAATTTCAAAATAAAAAAGCCATCAAATCATTAATTCTCCTACATAGCACAGGGCTACCATTTCTCTCTCTGATGCTAAAAGAACCTGAGCATTTGTAGGAGTAACTGCAATTAGAATTTCTTTCATAGATTTTCCTGAAAACCCAATTAAAAAACAAGACAGAAAGGAGAGGCAAAGCCTACTGCATTTATTGTAAGCCCATAGTCTGGTTTCTATTAAGTATTTATTTTTGAAGCTAGAATCAGGTACTAAGCTATGGTTGTAAATCTATTTTCTAAAATGTCAAATATATAATATGCAAAAACCAAATAATGATAAAATAGATGAAAAGTGACAAAGCTGAAGCTCTTCTCCCTAGCTGCTAAGTCTCAGAAATTCCACTGAGTGGGCAAAGACAACCATACTTCTTTTCTCACTGTGAAGTTTTTTGGTGCTTAAATTTAGATTTCTAATTTCATTCCATGGAGACATATCTATTGTATTAACTTAATATGTTGCTATTGTCATGAAAGTGCACCAGCGTTTATAAAATGATGCGTAGTTTATGAAACAATGCATATTTATATTATTGCCTTTCAATAAAATTCTGAAAGATTCACTTGAGGTGTTAACCCCTAAAATCTAATGTGATAAAATTTTCAATGTGACTTAAATATTATGACATTCCAATTTTCTTGAAAAGAAAGTGAATTATTTTTCACTTGTAAAATCTTATGAAATGATTTTCAATAGATCCTGTTCAAAACTGAACATTTCTATCTTATAGTATTTTCTCTTTCAATAACTGGTCATGTGGAAAAAAAATGTAATGTTTTTATATTATGTTTCCCTGAGTAAAATGTTTTTTTCCAATGAATAAAATCCTTGTCCAATGTTCCCACCAAGAACTGAACAAGTAATCTTGGTATGTCATATAATTTCAAGTTCTGTTATGGGCAGAATTTCTTCACAAATGAAGCAAAACTATCGCCCATATATTTCAGTTTTTCCTCTTTTAAACAGAAGATTTGAAATTGCCAAATCAGATTTTCTTTCTTGTGGACTCTTAATTATAATACATATTTGAAAACTTTAAGCATTGTACATATTAAGCTGGCTATTACTTCTTACATTCCATTTTAGGCAAATGGTATTCATTTAAATTTGGGTTCGTGAATTTTTGATTTTACAAGAACCCTTTGGCTTTAGAAGGAGAATGAGAACATCTTTGGAATCTTTCACCCCTTTTTAACTGTGGGGCTCAGTGTACTTTCCACTGAAGGAGTGAGCATTGTCAACTAGTTAACACGAGTGATTGGAAAAATCCCCGAGTTTTGTACAAGCAGAATAATTGTGCACAACTGCATTCAGGAATCCTATGGAAAATATAGTGCTGTTAACTGGCATGGTTACAGCACAATTTAGCAAGTATGTTAGAACAAATTACCCCCTTTAACCATAAGCCATTCTGTTTCACGCTTTTTAATGAAGGCCTGTGCCACACACTAGAATACTTCTCACCTCATTACTACTCATAAAAAGCAATGATCCATTGAAAGGTTCCTCATATCTCCCATATGAGTGGTGAAGAGCTTTCCCTTGCAGACTTTGAGGCTTCTTCCCAGCCTGCCTTTGAAGTAGATCATTAGAGTGTTTACTAGATAAAAGAACTAAAAAATTATCTGTGTAATCTCACTGTTGTCATGTGTTAATGTTCTACTCTTCCTTTAAAAACAAAACAAAACAAAGCAAACAAAATCCAACCAAACCCAAAGACATCCCTGTCCTGGTTTGAGATCACAGAGGATTTGCAAGATTCTCAGTACAATTTTTCTCCTTTAGTGTTCACAAGCTATTTTCAAAGAAACTCTAAAAGGCAGGAAGAATTTTACAGGCCACTGAAATACAAAGTATGGATTCAATAAAAAGACAGGCAGGGAAGCAAGCTGATAGAAGCAAGACACTTTAGAAGAAACAGTCCAATTTTTTAATTAATTTTTTCTCATAAAAGTTGATTATCTTTGGAAATAACATATTGATTACTGATGCACACAGCTTTTCACCTAGATTAAATATGAAGTTACTTCAAAAAGTTTCTGGAAAAGTAGAATTAAAAGGTTTATTTTGGTGCAAAAATTTTTTAAAATCAGTACATAGCTTTCTCATATTATATATTTTCTGAGCTTTTTGAAGACACTTTGCACAGATTTAAAACTTTTTGCAATAAAATAGATATATCATTTAATTTCATTTTCCACGAATTTTTTGAAGTTACTCGTCTATGATACATTTGACATATTGTGTATGTTGAATAAAATTTGAGATCAATGTATGCTTTTTAAATGGAGGTAGTCAGTGAGGACGGATAAATTATTTAGAATTTATTTATTTGTTTTTATTTGTAGTGGAGACGTTACAAGGCTAAACCACCTACAAAATTCCAAGTATATATACATATTTTAAGATCTGATTGTGTAATGGAAACAAAAAACCTATGCAAGAGAAAGAATATATCCAAAAATATTGTTTAACTAACATTACAGTATTTCAACTAGCAGGAGAAATAGTTGTTCATCTCTGTAATATAAGAATTTCCAATTTGGCCATTAGCTACTTAATAGTGTGCAAAAGAATAGCAACATTTGCCATCCAAGAAAAAGCCCATACCAACTAGTAAAATAGTTTGAAAGCAGGGAGCTAACATCTAAGTTCTGTGATGTAACAAAATACTGAAATCTGGCACATGTTGTAAATTCAAATGGTGTTTAAAATCAGTTCCGTTGGAGGAAAAATACATTTAATGTAAACTCTTTGGTGACATTTCCAACTTTTCTTTGTGGTATCTCTGGGAATGTGTCTGATCACCTGATGCAGGGCTGTCAAATCCTACCAAACACTTGAGCTGAGCAGTTTCTAAATTAAATTGGTATTCTCCAGGCGCTTTCCCAGAAACCCAAGCTCAAGTTGAGTCACACTCACAGAGCAGCAAGAGGGAAATGCTGGTACTGTACTTTAATAGGTCCGAGGAAGCACGTGCTCTAAGAGACCAGTCGACCCCTGCAATAATAAGTGCACAGCTTTGTTTCATTTTAAAACATAAATCTGTACACACATACTTACATAGACATATATCCATGTATACAGAAAAAAGTTCAGCTAATAATAAAAGAAAGGATGAACATTGGCACTGTAGATGTTGACAGCATTATGCAAACTTTTCAATATTCCCTTGCATGCTCAACTTTAACTTTTGTTTATAAATTCCACTTAGACATAATTTACAACTTCTGTTAACTTAAGCTGGGTTCTGTAAAATCTGTCTTAAAAAATCAGCACAGAGTGCTTTGAGATGTTACAAATATATCTAGATATCAAACATTGAACTGCACAAATTATATCCACTTTGGAGACTCTAAGCTTGTGTTCATGTACAAAATATATTTTAGTTCTAATGTTTTGAAATGATGAAGCAAAGCTTGATCCTTGCTCCCCACCCTTGTCCCCTACCCACTGGCTTTTCCAACCCTTGCTGGAGGATCTGTGAGAAAGATTTGGGCCCTAGACAAATAAAACAAGTACTGGAGGCTGTCACTATTTAACAGCACTTTGTAAGATGCTTTGAGGAGAAAAAAAATATAAAGGTCATGAAAAACTTACACAGCACCTGAAGTTTGTAATTTCATTGTAGTATCAATTAAAGATATTAGTACTTAAAAATATTATTCCAACATGTAGAGATATTGCAGAATCTGACCTTCCCATTGTTCTTTAGAAATGCTAGTCAATCCAGATTAGAAGAAAAACCTAAATTCTACCTCTCTATTTACTCTCTCATTCTTTTGAGATCAAACTCAGAAACTGAAGCACTTTTTAATGCCTATATTTAGAATATCTGAAGTGCAAAACACTTAGGTTTGTTGTTCCTTTCTCTAGCTTCAGCAAAAGGAGAGGCTTTACCTTTCTCCTTGCTGCAAAGCAGGTACAGCCTTTCCTTATGCTGCCATCTTGGTATCTCTCGAGTTTATAACTTTTTATCAAACACTATCTTCTACCTCTCGATAAAAAATACAATTGAATGGAAATTCCTCTTAAGAAATTCACTGTGTATGTTCAACTATCTTTTGATGCGAATTTGTCCTCTCTTTCATATTATTACCTGATACATACTCACATCTTCATATTCAAACACTCTTTCATTAAAACACGACCAAATCACTGTGTTCTCCATTATTTTACCTTGCATTTAATCGCACCCTGAATGAGAACTATTTCACTGTGACCAAGGCCTTTTGTAAATGTATACCATTTGCCAAGTATGCCCCTGTTTAGCCATGATGTTAGTGGGCAGGGGCACTAGTCAAGGCTCTCCATTGTTCACTTTGCTGAGCATCTATGTAGGACTGTGAGGTGCCCCTAGCATCTCAACATATTATAGGCTCTGAGGCTCAAGTCACCAAGCTAGAGCACCCACAGGCAGCCAGCTCTAGAAGTATCTTTCCCTCTCCATGGGGGCCGTACAGGCTAGCGGGTGGAGCAGATCCTCTGCACTCTTACTGTGGGAGCCTTGTGAACTGAGACTGTGGGAACTCAGTCTCAATCGGCCTCTACACAATCACTGTGTGCGGTGCCAGAGACTCAGAGCTTTCTGGGCACCTGGGATGGGTCATTGTAGTGGGATCCATGCTCACCTGCGAACTGCACAGATCCCTTGTGTATTTCATGAGACAGCATGGCTAAGTGTTGCACACACTGTGGGCTAAGCCAGGGCTTTTATCACCGTGGAAGAGAGGAAGTGAGGCTGTGATTATGCCAACAGAAGTGATCATACCCTCTCCCTTGCTGACAATAGAAGAGATCTATCATGCCTATCTAGGGTGTCACCCTGGATACTTGCCCCCACCCTGGAGCACTGACCAGAATTCCCTGGCTATACCCAGCACTGGGTATTCACTGAAAAAGCAAACATTCCAATAAGCAACAGAGGCATAGTTAAAAGATAAAAGCCATCAGAGGAGAAAAAAAAGTATCTCCACAAATGACTGAAAATAATTGCAGAGATTTAAGAAGCAAGCATAAGGAAGAAAACTTGGCTACTCTAGAGGAACACTAAAACACTTCAATATTAGAATGTGAAGATGAAAAGATGGATGGAATGCCTGAAAAGGAATTCAAAAGATTAATCATAGGATTATTCAGAAGCAGTGAGAAGCAAATTCATGAGTTAAAGAGATACATACATGACATGGAAGAAAAATTTTCCCATGAGATTGAGATTTTGAAGAGAAATCAATCTGAAATATTGGAAATGAAGAATTCAATAGATCAAATAGAAAATACAATGAAAAGTCTTAACAAAGACTTGGTAAGGCAGAATAAAGACTATCTGAGCTAGAAGACAAATCTTTGGAAATATTTCAGTCAGATAAATAAAAGAGAAGTAGAAATTAGAAAAATTAGAGACAGTATTGGAGATTTATGGGATCCTATCAAATGACCCAACATTTGGGTTATAAGACTTCCTAAAAGTATGGGAAGAGAGAATGGATTAAAAGGCCTATTCAGTGAAATAATTATAGAAAACTTCTCTAATTTGGAAAAAGGAAAGGATGTCCAAGTACACGAGGCACAGGGAACTCCTAATAGAAATAACCAGAAAAGATCTTCACCACGACACATTGTAGTCAAAATTTCCACAGTAAAACATAAAGAAGAGGTTCTAAAAAGTGCATAGGAGAAATGCCAGATTACTTTCAGAGGATCTCTTATTAGACTCACAGCTGATTTCTCATTAGAAACCCTACAGGTTAGGAGAGAATGGCAAGATATACTCCAAGTCTTAAGGGGAAAAAAAAAAAAAACTGTCAACCCAGAATACTGTACCCTGCTAAGGTCTCATTTATGAATGAAGGTGAAATAAAGACCTTCCATAACAAACAGAAATTGAAAGAATTTTTCACCACTCATCCAGCCTTAAAAAGATGCTTAAGGATATAGCACAAACAGAAACACAGAAACATAGTCATCACTATGAAAGAAGGTGAAAGCAGAAAATCTCCCAGTAAAAGTACAGAGGAATCCAAAGCAAACAATAGGAATATTTACAGGAAAATGGCAGGGCAAAGTCATTACTTATCAATAGTAACTTTGAATGTAAATGGTCTAAATTGCATTTAAAAGATACAGATTGGCTGAATGAATTAAAAACCAAGACCCATCCATTTGTGCCTACAAGAAACACACCTCACCAACAAAGATACAGACTGAAAATGAAAGGATGGGAAGAGTTATTCCATGTTATCACAAAGAAAAAAAAAAAGCGCTGGTGTAGCCATACTAATAGATGCTAACACAAAACTGTTAAACAAAACTGTTAAATAAGGAATGGCTCTCCTACAGAAATCAACAAAACATAAATGCTGGCAAGGATTTGGGGAAAAAGGTACCCTAATCCATTGTTTGTGGGAATGTAAACTAGTGCAGTCACTGTGGAAGATAGTATACAGATATGTTAGAAAGCTGAAAAAAAAAATATATCATACGACCCAGCAATCCCACTCCTAGGAATTTACCCAAGGGAAATGAAATCAGCAAATGAAAGAGTTATCTGTACTCCCATGTTTATTGCAGATCAATTTACCATAGCTAAGATATGGAATCAACCCAGATGTCCATCAACTGATGACTGGATAAAGAAATTATGGTATATAATTTCACAGCTGGCACTGTGGCATAGTGGGCTAAGTGTCCGCCTTGTGACGCTAACATCCCATATGGGTGTTGGTTCATGTCCAGGTTGCTCCTCTTCTGATCCAGCTCTCTGATATGGCCTGAGAAAGCAGTAGTAAATGGCCCAAAAGCTTGGGCACCTGCACCTACGTGGGAGACCCGGAATAAGCTCTTGGCCCTTGGCTTCTGGATCCTGGTTCCTGGCATCAGATCAGATCAGTTCCAGCCATTGTGGCCATCTGGGGAGTGAACCAGCATAGGAAAGACCTTTCTCTCTGCATCTCCCTTTCACTGTAACTCTTTCTTACAAATAAATAAAAATAAAATCTTAAAAAATGTAAATTCCCTATATGCTCAGTAAAATCAATAAAACAAGTATAAATATGACTTGTGACTTTGACAAGTGCATTTTTCAAAAAAATTATGGTATATATATACACTGTGGAATTCTACTCAGTGTAAAATGAATGAAATTCTGTCTTTTGCAACAAAATGGATGCAATTGGAAACTACTATACTTAGTGAAATAAGCCAGCCCCAAAAAGAAATACCATATAATTTCCCCTGATCTATGGCAACTAACAGAGTACCAAAAATGTAATGTATAGGAGTGAAATTGACATTTTGTGATTCAGTAATTGTTTATAGCCCTTGTCTCTACTATTGAAGAACAATGTTCTTTCGTTCTTACTATTTGTTGAACTCTTTGCTTAGTATAGGGTTAACCTTGTGAGTATAAAGTAGACTAAAAGTACATCATTGTAAAAGTTAAGAGAGGGAATAAGAAAGGAAATAGGAGGAAGTATGGGCGCATGGGCAGAAGGGAGGGTACGGTAGGAAGTATTTCTATGTTCTTAAATATGTATATATGAAATATGTGAAGTTTGTATACCTTAAATAAAATTTAAAATATTATAAACTGGTAATTTTATCCAGAAGCAGACTTTCACTTTCATCAGTTTTAAGTTGCTTATAAAACCCAGAATAATTTTAATTGATAGAGTTATTGTCTTCTGTTGATATGTTGCTCTCCCCCATAGCCCAAGTGATAATTCATGGCTGTGTGTGTGTGTATATAGTGAAGGGAATGCATGTTACCTCTGCTCAATAAAGACGTTCAAGCCCATGCATCATTCAGCACCCTTCAAAGGTTTGCTCCAATATTTTGCACAAGCCTTCTTCTTGAATCTTAAGCTCTTCTAGGCCAGATCTTAAGCTCTTCTCAGTCTTCAGCTGCCATCTGCCCTATGATTTCCAAAACTGTATTTCCAGAACATATTTGTATCCTAGGCTCTAGCCCATTTTTGTCTGAATACATTTTAGGTACTTTATACTCAGCATGTCACAAACTAAACTCTTCTCAAACTGGCATCCATATGGGATGCCAGCACTGCAGTCAGAGGCTTAACCTACTAGGCCACAACACTGGCCCCTAAACTCTTACTTCTTGAAAATCTTTCTTCCACTTGGTGATAGTGACCTAACCATCCATCTACTTGCTCAAGTGAAATCTGTGCATTGTCCTTGTTTCATTCCTTTATTTCATTTTCCAATCTAATCTATTGCTAAGCCTTCATGATTTTATTTCCTGAATAACTGCTATATATCATTCCAGTGGAAATCACCACCTTGTCTCACATATGTTAGAGCAAGAGCCTCCTAATCTTGTAACAGTGGCGTATGGATGAGAAGCTGCTGACAACCGCTGGTTGGAGAAGCCTGCAGGTCAAGGCTACTTTTAATTTTCTTCCTGACTGTGCAGCATCACTTCAGCAACAGCTCTTCACCCTGGCAGCAGTGGGTTTCAGCTACCAGCCTTTTCCCCACATTTCCAGAACAAGCCTCTTTTGAACTGCTAGCCAGAGTCCCTTCCTCAGTGATCTGGGTTTCAGTTCTGACCCCTCCTCAAAGCTTCTGAGTTCTGCTAACCCCATCTGCTCTGTTTTCCTAGCTGTAGGGGCTACTGTCTCCTGAAATTGCTCTCTCTTATTGCTTGATATTGTGAAGCAAATTCCAATTGTCCATGTTGGAACAACCTGGCTCCTTTTTTTTTTTAAAGCTTTTATTTATTTTTATATGACAGGTAGAATTACAGTGAGAGAGAGAGAGAGAGGGAGAGAAAGGTCTTCCTTCCATTGGTTCACTCCCCAAATGCCACAACAGTCGGAGCCAGGAGCCAGGTGCTTTCTCCTGGTCTCCTATGCGAGTGCAGGGGCCCAAGCACTTGGGCCATCTTCCACTGCTTTCGCAGGCCACAGCAGAGAGCTGTATTGGAAAAGGAGCTGCTGGGACCAGAACCGGCGCCCATATGGGATGCCGTAGGTGGAGGATTAACCTAGTGCGCCACGGCGCCTGCCCCTGGCTCCTTTTTGACTTTGGCTGATATACTCTTTTTGTTCCAGGCAGGCTGGCTTTTGTTAAGTTCCTCAGACTACCTATAGTTCTACTTCCTGCCTTTCCAACATTGAGTTCTCTCTGCTAGAAATTTGTCTTTTCCCTCATCTCCCTCCATCTCTCTCTCCCTCCTTACCTCCCAGCTTTCACCTTTTCCTGAAATGTCACATTCTCAGGGTGCTTTACTTGATACTTCAGATCAGGTTGGGTCTTCACTCATCTGTTCACTTGTTCTAAAACCAATTATATCATGTTCTTTTCCAGTGTCCACCTTTCTTTCTGATTTCAAGCAACAATAGAGCAGAGAACTTACCTTGTTCTTACCTAGTATGAGATTTAGGGCTAAATGCAAGATCTGCAATCAATAAATATTGGTTGATTCAATTAAAACATTTCATAGTAATATAATTGAGTAAAGTTTTTCAGCTAATTTTACCGTTTCATATTTTTAATCCATTATTATTTCAGGAAGTGTAGGTAAATATGCAGAGAAACACAGAATTTTTATTTTTTTTGTCTGGTAGAAACTTTAGTTTCCTCATAATTTCCATCAGGGTTCCCTCCCAACACCTAATGCCAAGTTGCCTTAAATAAATATATGTAAGGAAAAACTGTGTATTCCTCCAACTCCTGGTGCCAAATTGCCCTAAATAAATATGTTCTCTAAGTAAAAACTGTGTCTTGCTAACCAAATATTGTGTCAAGGGAAATCTTCTAGTTTCCTACTACAGGTGACTCCTTCATCTCTCCTTTGTAGACTTTCTAGGGCTGGCACTGCTTGGGTTTTGGACTTGAATTTCCTACATGGTCTTTGTTTCCTTTACCTGCTATTGTAAGGATTTGGGTTCATACATTTTTTTTTCTAGAGTCATGCAAACATGAAGAAAGACTTAACACACTTGAAGAATGTCTTCTTGTTGACTACTTCAGAAGATGATTTTCTGCAGTTAAAGAGTCCAAGTAATTAAATATACATAGGTAAAAAATAGTTGATATTTTTATATTAAAAAGAAGAGTTAAGAAATATTCTTTGTGCCTCACAAAAAATAATGATCTTCTGGCCGGTGCCGCGGCTCACTAGGCTAATCCTCCGCCTAGCGGCGCCGGCACACCGGGTTCTAGTCCCGGTAGGGGCTCCGGATTCTGTCCCGGTTGCCCCTCTTCCAGGCCAGCCCTCTGCTGTGGCCAGGGAGTGCAGTGGAGGATGGCCCAGGTGCTTGGGCCCTGCACCCCATGGGAGACCAGGAAAAGCACCTGGCTCCTGGCTCCTGCCATCGGATCAGCGCGGTGCGCCGGCCGCAGCGCGCCAACCGCGGCGGCCATTGGAGGGTGAACCAACGGCAAAGGAAGACCTTTCTCTCTGTCTCTCTCTCTCTCACTGTCCACTCTGCCTGTCAAAAAAAAATAAAAAATAAAAAAAAAATAATCATCTTCTGATTGTGGCAAGAATTTCTTTCACTCCCTCTTTTGTTACCTCACACTATTATCTGTTTGCTGGGCTTCAGTCAAGCTTGAAACTGCTTCTGACTTCTGGGATAGCACTCCCCAGGTAGTAACTGTCCATGTTGTAGTATCTTCCCCACCAAAATAAATTATCCATTCTATGCCCCTATATACATTCAGAAAATCTAAATGAAAAACTTATGCATTCTGATGAATCAGTGGGTACCTAGAGAAGGGAACATCAATTTTAGGCAAAACATGCATTAGAATTAGAATTTTCCAATATCACCATGCCTTAATTGTGCCTTTTGAATGGAATGTGACTCAT
Source organism: Oryctolagus cuniculus (assembly GCF_051225735.1). Lineage (NCBI taxonomy): Eukaryota > Metazoa > Chordata > Mammalia > Lagomorpha > Leporidae > Oryctolagus > Oryctolagus cuniculus. The sequence goes on along the minus strand of NC_142868.1, from coordinate 56,727,646 downwards.
TCAGTAGCAAATAGCAGCTATTTAACACCTCTGGTTTCTTTATTAAGAATTGTGTTGTAATGGACTGCAGAGGATTAGCAGTACTGCCAATGATCTTGCACTTGAAAGCGAACAAATATAGCACAGGTATTGCCTTTCCTGAAGGAGAAACTCTGTGTGTTTTTAGATATTTGGGGCCTGAAATAGCCTCTGGCACTGATGCAAATTTTTGTTTATTTTGCCTTTGGATAACATCTGCCGGTCTTGAGTATATTACCAATGTTTATTCTTTAGGAGTTTGTTTGCTTAGTGTCCACTAGCCTGGTTCAGCAGAAGGGAATACATTTTCATAATACTATCCTAACTCGTTTGCTACTATGTAGCAGTTAATGTTCATATATTTTCTCATGTAGAGCTAATAGCATTGTAAACTAAGTGTCATAATCTCCACTGTATCTTTGAGAAAATTGAGAATTAGATTGGTTTAAATCTTTTTCCCAATGCCACATGGTTAGTCAAGTGACTTGAATGGAAATTTAACTCAGTCTTTGACACTGTGTGGTCCGGTTATGTCCCTATCTCTTCACTTTTCAGGTGAACAGTTTGATTGACAACTAATTTATGACTGACTTTTAAGTATATTTTAGCTTAGCTTTCTGATAAGACTTAGATCACTTAGTGAAATTATGGCCAAACTAAGATCTTAAGTGCAAGTGTCTGTTGCTTAGATTCTTAGAGATGGGGCTTTGGTAATTTTATAGGCTTTGGTGTTTTGTACCATAAATACATTTTGCTCTAAATGGTTTCACTCTGAATAAGCAGACTTTTCTGTTAGTTCTATTCTGATCACTCTAATCTGTCATGGAGACAGAAACAGAGTGTAAGCATGTAAGCATGTAAATCCTCTATTGTTCTGTGGTGTGTAAATATACACTAGTGTAAGATACGAACAACATTAACAAATTGGATTTCAAAAGCATCTGATAAATTTAGGACTTATTTCTCCTAATTCCAGTAATGTTTTCCTGGGCAAGAATTTAGATGTATGAAGCTGTAGCAAAATATCTAGAACTCAAGTCATCAGTGAGTTTTGAACAGGAGGTAGTACAGTGCTGGAGCTCTCAAGGGATGTTAAAGATACAGGAGTTTTCTGAGCTTGTTAAAGAGAGCCATGATTAAAAATTGGATTATATAGGGGCCGGCGCCATGGCTCACTTGGTTAATCCTCCTCCTTCGGTGCCGGCATCCCATATGGACGCTGGGTTCTAGTCTCAGTTGCTCCTCTTTCAGTCTAGCTCTCTGCTGTGGCCCCGGAAGGCAGTGGAAGATGGCCCAAGTGCTTGGGCCCCTGCACCCGCATGGGAGACCAGGAGGAAGTGCCTGGCTCCTGGCTTCGGATCGGCGTAGCTCCGTCCGTAGCAGCCATTTTGGGGGGGTGAATCAACGGAAGGAAGACCTTTCTGTCTGTCTCTCTCTAGCTCTATCTGTCAAATAAATAAATAAATAAATAAAGTGTATTTACTGCGGCCAGTGCTATGGCATAGTGGGTTAACACCTGGCCTGAAGCGCCAGCATCCCATATGGGCGACGGTTCGAGACCCGGCTGCTCCACTTCCAATAAAAAAAAAAAATTGGGTTATATAAACTTACAATTAAATAAATAATGTTGAAAGAAATGGTAATACTCAAAATTCATTACTTCATAACTAATTTACTATATTGCACTGTTATTTATGCTGTGCTGATCTTAAGCCAGGAGCCAGGTGCCTCTTCCAGGTCTCCCATGTGGATGCAGGGGCCCAAGGACTTGGGCCATCTTCTATTGCTTTCCCAGGCCATTGCAGAGACCTGGATCGGAAGAGGAGCAGCTGGGACTAGAACCAGTGCCCATATGGGATGCCAGTGCTTCAGGCCAGCACTTTAACCAGCTGTGCTACAGAGCCAGCACCAAGCCTTAGAAATTTTAACCATCACTGTCAATGTTGAAAATCTTGAGTGATCAAATCTAGAAGGTAAGCCATCATTATTTTAAAAATATTACATTCCCTTCTCATTCTTGTCTCCTTTGTAGCTTTACCCTCTTTTCTCTTCTGTTTAAGTTTTTCATTTATGGAGATCTTGGTTGAGAAAAGAGGTATGATGACTCAGAGATAGGTGAGAATAAGTGGAAAGTTAAAAATTATGGATAAAGAAAAGCATAATTTAAAAAATTAATTTTAAATAGATAATGACATGTCATTGTCTTTGAAGTTTTTCCTTTCCTAAAAATTAATTAATTTGTTTGAAAGAATTACAGAGAGAAACAGAGAGAGAGAAGAGGGAGAGAGAGAAATATCTTCCATCTGCTGGATGGATGTGCTGGTGCTGAGTTAGGCTGAAGCCAGAAGCCAGGAGCTTCATCTGAGTCTCCAACATGGGTGGCAGAGGCCCAAACACTTGGATTATCTTCCACTGCTTTTCCTAGGCCATTGGATGCCCTAGGCCAATGGCTGGCTTGGAAGTGAAGCAGCCAGGATGCCAGTCAGCAACCATATAGGATGCCAGTGTCATAGGTGGTGGCTTTACCCTCTCTGGCATAATGCCAGTCTCCGAAGTATTTTTGACTTGGTTTTAAAGTCAGAACCACTATCACTTTGAACACTGCAGTATCACATGAAAAAGTAGGAACTGTTTCCAACAGAAGAATTGATGTCTGGAGGGAAGAGGCCATTGTGTTAAACGTTTTAGCTCCAGCTCATTCCTGTGTGGATTAGCCTAAGGGCAAATAAGGCATTTTCCATAGAAACTGTGAGAGCATGTTTTCCCTCATATATGAGACATGCTATGAGTATGTGTCTGTCTGTCTGAATGTGTGTGCACAAGCAACTACAACATTACAATAGCCACCTTGAAAATTCTGAGGAGTCACAATGTTTTGTTACATCACATTATGGGAGGAAATTTAAAATGGCAAAAACTATGTCTTTAAAGAAAAAGAAGTTTGGTGCTAATTATGGGCTCAGTAAGGCAAATTCACTTTTGTTTATTTGGTTTCATGAACCTAAATATTTATGACCATCCCAGGATCCAAATAGTCAAACAATATTCTATTTTCCTAATGGCAGAATTGTTCTCTCAAGGACAAAAATATCCAATAGTTCTAAATGAAAAAACCTAATCAAAACAATAAAAATATTGTTATTATGCAATTAAAACAGCTGTATTGGTAGGATGTTTGATGTGGGAGGTCTAATAAAGTAAATTTAGGTGGAAGTTAAGTTGCTTACAAGTGTAATGTTCAAGACCTATTCTAATGTGGTTCCAGAAAAATTTCCTGATATGAGTACATTTCTGGGCCTGAAATCTCTTTTGAAAACTATTTCCTACACTGTAAGTCCTAAAATCAATATTAATCTTTGCTAGAACATATATTTAGCCTTATCTTGAATACAGTATTTTTAATATTTATTTGATTATTTTAGCCACTAGATTGTTAGAACCTGTTCCACAGTTAGTAGGTCCAGATTATATTAGGTTATCATCTGTGGCCGCATTTACTGATTTTCTGAACCCCAAATGACATCCTGTTGGAAGAATACAAATAACTAGTTTTCCCTGGGTAAAACTAATTGTACCTAAGCAATATCTAATATGAAGAGGCACTTTGGTTTATCTGGTTTCCTTTCTCTCTTTACCTCTTCTACTCCTTTGCATTTCAGATGAAGTTCTGCCATGAAAATATTCACACTTTGCATGATAAGCTCCTTTAACTCAAATGGGAGTCAGCTAGCTTTTGTTGATGACCCATAAGGACTCTGAGACTATGAGAATGGAGGGTACCAGGGAGATCATCTGGTCTATATCTTTCACTTTACTAATATGGTCCAGAAAGATGAACTGGATCAAGGTTATAGGCATTAGAGCCAGAGCAAGAATTTGAATTTTCTACCTCACAATCTGCTTCTCTCTCTGCCGCATAGTGATACAATGAAGTAGTGACTACATATTTCTTTTGTCCTAGATAAGAAGCAGAAATAGGGTACAGCGTTGTGGCAAAATCAGTAAAGCTGCCACCTGCAGTACTGGCATCCCATATGGGCACCGGTTTGAGTCCCAGCTTCTCCACTTCTGATCCAGCTCCCTGCTAATGCACCTGGGAAAGCCGCAGAAGATGACCCAAGCGCTTGGGCCCCTGGACCCACATGGGAGACCTGGAGGAAGCTCTTGGCTCCTGGCTTTAGCCTGGTTCAGGCCTGGTCATTTTTGCCATTTGTGGGTGAACAAATGGAAGCTTGTGGAATACCTCTCTCTCTCTCTCTTTCTCTTTTTAATTCTGCCTTTCAAATAAATATTTTTTTAAAAAAAAGTAGAAATAAAGAAAATAAAGAACTGTACATACTGTAGACATTCCTGTTTGAATTTATCTGAAAACATGAATAGAAATATCTGTGAATTCACTTACAAATTTGGGTGCAAATATGGAAAAGTTTCGAGTTTCATTAGATGCCATTTCTATAGCAAGTTTAGTGAGCTTCTTTCATAATTATAAATATAATAGATACTGTGAAAAGTTTTTAGTATACAGAGCATCTCTGCTGTTGAATTAGTTACTATTCAATGACAAAAATGTATAATCAATTAATTTGTACATATATATCAAAATATAGATATTACAAAATAAAAATGGTTAGGTGCATGTTTTCTTATGGTTACCATGGCAGAGACAATTGTATCTGCTCTCTTATTTCCTTTTCTTCCTGTGCACACACCTGAAGCTTCCCAGTACCTTTACACAGGCCACTTTATACTGAATTTGGCAATAGAATGTGGACAGAAGTATTTTGTACCACTTTCGAACCTGGTATCCAAAACTAATCTTGTGATTCCCACACACCCTGTCTCTGCTTGTTCTCCAGGTAGATCCTGTAAAGAGGTCTTATAAAAGCTGTAGAATGACAGGAATCAAACAGATGAGGTAATAGGATAAGAAAAAAATCATCCCTAGACTCCTAAACTGCAAATGACTTCAATAAGAAAAAGATGTCTAATGCGTTCAGCTATTGGGTTCTTAGTTTGGATATTCTGATTGATACAGCCTAGTTAACCACAGAAGAATTATCAGCTTTTTAAGCTTTGGGATTAAGAGATAATTATTTCAAGTGTGAAATAATTCTTAGTAGAAATTTTGAACTTAATTGAACCTATGTTCTAAGAAAAATCAGTTTATCTGAAATTCTCTTTGAGCAGATCAGTGAATTAGTGAACTGAGGCTCAATTTGTAGTTCATAGACATGTTTGGAGTGGGAAGAGAATGTAGACCATATAGGGGACAATGGTAAGCATATACTTAACTTTACAGTGTCAACCAGTTTTCTAAAGTGATTGTGCCATTTTGTCTTGATGCAAGAGAAAGAGTTTCAGTTGCTTAGCATTCTTAGTAGCACTTTCCACAATCAATATTCTTAATTGGCTATTCTAGTGGGTATTTAGCAGTATCTTGGATATTTATTTGCATTTCCTTGAACAATAATGATGTTGAATTCCATTTCAGGTTCTTACTAGTAATTCATTATCTTCTCTGATGAAATGTCAGTTCAAATCTTGTTTGTCTTTTTATTTTATGTTTAATGAAAATGTTTATTTTATGTTTAATATGTTTAAAATATTTATTTTATGTTCAATATGTTCTTTTCATTTCTGATTGTGGCTTTCAAAGAGCAGGGCTTTTTTAAAATTATGTCTATTTAACCAATTTAATCTTTTATACTTTGCTCATTTTTATGACTTCTCCAGACATTATTACCTAACTGTAAGTCACAAAGATTTTCTATGTTTTGTTTTGGAATTTTCATTGGTTTCTTTTACATTTAGGTCAAGCATCCATTTTGAATTAATTTCTGTATGTGGCATGAAACAGAGCTTGAAGTTTGTTTTATAAAAGACTTTTTATCTCTTCTTGCATCATTTGTTGAAAAGGTTATCCATTGGATTATTTTGAGTTTATTGTAATCCTTTCCTTCAAGTCTACACTATGGCTCTATGGTAATTCTTAAAGTCAGGTAGTACAAGCCATCTAACACTGCTATCATTTCAAAGCACCATTTGTCAATTCTCAGCACTTTGCATGTTCATGTATATTTTTGAGTCAGCTTGTCAATTTCTACACAAAAACCTGTTGGTATTTTAACTGAAGTTATGCTGAGTCTATAGATTAGTTTGTGGAAAATTGATTTCTTTACAGTCTTGAATCTTCCAATTCATGAACATGATATATTTGTCCATTTATTTAGGTCTTTAATTTCTTTCAACAATTTTGAATTTTCTGACGTAAAGAGTTTTCATTTATTTAGCTGAAATGGTTAAGGCTTCAATTTCTGGAAGAGTTTGTGTATCACTGATTTCATTTCTTCTCTAAATGTTTAGTAGAAATCACTAGTGAAGTAATTTTTCTCTTCTTTTTCTTCTTGTTAAGTAATTATAATGCTAATAAGGGTTTTTACTTTTCTTTTTTTAGAGGTTTTTATTTTTCTTAAGAGAGTTTTGTTAGCTTGTGTCTTTCATGAAAACCATGTGTAATTTTAATTGCTTATTTACTTGTTTGTCTTCCCCATTACACTGTTAAAAGACTTCTTAAGGGAAAGGAGCCTGTCTTTTATTTTTAAGACGTCAAAGCTTAATATAGTGTCAAGCACATGGTAAGTATTCAATAAATACTTATTAAGTAAGTGAAGAGGAAGATGAATTTTTAGTAGGACCATGAGGAATTTCATAGAATAAAAACTGAATTGAATTAAAAGTAATTGAGATGAGAGAGGAAGAAGAACCCCACAAAGAAAGAATAACACATAGTTAGGAGAAGAATGGAAGGATATGTTTTAGGAAAAGGCAGAGTGTACAGCCTGTAGTATTGAACTGAAATAGAAAAACTGAGCTAGGATAAGGGAGAACTAAGTCCAAGTTTTACTGATGTTGGATATCATTCTGTTACACTGGGAAGCCATTGCTGTTTTTTGAGGAGAGGAGTTCTAAGAACTTGTCTATGTTTAGAAGGATGTCTCTGGTGACACAGTGTGGAACTAATTACAGAAGAGAGAGATAAGAGGCAAGGAAAGCAGACAAGTTGTTGCAATACTACTTCAATATGTAACAAGTGTAAAGAAAAAAACCTTTTTTCCAGAGTAGGATTCATAAGGCTTTCACCTGAATGGTAAATGAAGAAGTGAATGATAATTTTGAGGCTTGAGTGAAAGGTAATTTCACCAATTAGAAGTAACGGCAAGTAGAAATGCAGGTTTGCTGGAGAGGAGAGCCCAAACCCCTGTAGAACAGCAGGTACTGTAACTCAAAAAAAGTAGGAGAAGTTAAAGGTACTAAATAAATGATAACAGTGGATAGGAAGAAACCTTGGAATGAGAAAAACCTTCTATATATACAGAGGAAAGACAATAGAAAACTGGTGAAGTCTGGCAAAAGGAAAGAAGAGAGTCAGGAAAGCATAGAAATCTGCTTATCTTTCACGAAAGCGTTTCAAGAGTGTGTTGATGACTGGGAAGTGGTGTGGTAGATTGACTAAGAGTCAACTCAGGAGTCAGAGAGACCTTCTACTGAAGCCCCACTCTGCCATTTGTTGACCGCATGACTTTGAGTAAGCTATATAACCTTTATCTACAGACTGAGGGCAATTTTATAACCCCTATGGCTGCTTTAAATAAGAAACAATGCCCTCAATGTCCTTCTCACTTGATTTGGCATATGGCAAACAATCAGTATTATGTACTATTATTGACAATAGTGCCAGATGCTTCAGGAAGTTTGAAAAGAATGGAACACAAGCACATCTATTTCTGGGAGGAAAGTCAAAGATTACTCAAATGTGGAATTTTCAGGTCTTTTTGCAATAAAATCATCTGTATCATTCTTACCTGTAAAATATTTGGATGGTCTATATCTGTGATGTGTTCATGGATGTGGCTGAATAAAAATAGTTAATTCTAAGTAAGTCTGATAATTTCTATGAAGAAAATGTCTAAGGAAAATTTCAGGAAGGCTATGTCCTCTGAAAGATTTATGAAGAAATCCTCAGAGATTTGGATCAAAGACAGACAGATGCATACTAACTTGTTTTCACTTCTTTGCTGAAAATTGTTTAATGTTATTTCACCATATGCTTGTTTCTGTTCCTTTAAAACAAGTAATTTAGATTTTAATCATGATTTAAACTTAAGTCACTTGGCTTATGAAATAGTCATTCAATCAACAAAGGCCAGATGATTCAATTTTAGTGTTCAAATAGAATCTGTAGAATGAAGGATCAAGTTAGTTCCATTTTTTGGCAATGTGACTTATTTGATAGCCTGATGAAATTAACATTTAAACATTATTAGTGGAGTTTGGAAAGGAGATTATGAACTATCAGATACAATCTCAATAGTTTGGAAAACGTGTTTTAACATAATGCTAAAAGAAATGGAAATACTAAGGAAATCAGTGAGATCAGAATAGTCACTAGTATAATCAGCTATAGCATTCAGCACATGCATAATTTTCACATTGTTATTGTTAAAAATTCCCTTTTATGATAGTACTTCAAAAATTTCATGGCAAATGTAATTAAATTAATCTACTTTGGTGCAAAATATTTTGAAATCCATGAATAATATTTACATAATACGTATTTTCCATGATCTTTTTAAAAGACCCCTCATATAGTAATGCTCATACAGTATCCTTAACCAGTAGTGAGCTTTAAGCTGTTCCACTTATTTTGTGATTTCTGCAAGATAAACACAACTGCTGACTTATCTTTCTTTTGACAGGTTCTAAATTTATTTCAGCAGAACTAAATGATCGATCTTCCTTCACCATAACAACATCAGGCCTCCAGAACTGAAATTCCAAGCTTCATTCTTCTGGATAAAGAAGATATAAACCAAAGCTATGTTTAACTTTCTTCTTTGCTGGCCTACCAAGCAAGTAAAGGTAGCAGAGCCTACCTTTGATTCCTGATGCGAGTCTACTGTGGTCATCGACTATTATACAATAAACTGTTTACATAGCAGCCCTTTTTACAGGTTTTAAATCTTCCCAAGCTGCCAGTTTCTGAAGCTGAGTCTGCCAGCTGGCAGACAGAGAGGTGCTTGTGTTCTAGTTGATTGAGGTAATTAACAGCCTAAACTGTCAGAAGGTGACAGCAGGCAAAAAAGTTCTTGGCCCCGGGTCACAGCTGGACTCCAACAACTTGCTCCTGATTTACCAGTAAAACCTAATAATGTAAGTAATATTGGTATTAAATAATAAAATCAAGGGTCAAACTGAAATTCTGGCTTGTAGCACATGTTCACTGGCAGCAAATTAGCAATAATGTCTGGCAGTTACTCTGCCCTCCTAAACAACTCTTGGAAAAGTCAGCTTTGCCTCTTTTGGCAACAATGTGTGGATCTTGGTACACATAATGAAGTGATGTCTTTCACTTTTATTTCTCCTCATAAATGTGGCTATTAATAGGATATAGGTTTCTTTCAATGTTTAAGAAAAGCAAACCCTCCAGCATTAACTGATCATTCTTACATGATGAGCAGTTGAATATGCTATTCTTAGCTTTGCAGTGCAAGAATGAGCAATATGTTTTAAATTTAACTTCAAAAATTTATTTATTTATTTTGAGAGGCAAACAGAGAGGGGAGAGAGAAAGAGAAAGTTCTCCCTTTTGCTGACTTACTTCATAAATGCCTACAAGAACCGGGACTGGGCCGGTTCAAAGCTAGGAACTAAATCTGGATCTACTACAAAGTTGGCAGTGACCAACTACTTCAGCCATCACTTGCTGCCACCCAGAGTATACATTAGCAGGAAACTGGAATCAAGAGTAGAGTCAATATGGAACCAGACACTCAGATATAGGATGTTGGTGTCCCAGTTGACATCTTAACCATTGGGCCAAAAGTCATCCTTGAGCACTTTTTATTCACAGTGTTATATTTTTCCTAGAGTGAACCAGAGAGAGAGAGAGAGAGAGAGTGAAAGAGAGAGTGAAAGAGAGATTACAGAGATAGAGATGATGATGATGATGATAGATAGATAGATAGATAGATAAAATGGATGGATGAATCAATAGACAGGTAGCTATTTAAATAGCTAAATTCAAATATACATGTGAATGTTAGCATCCTAAGCATACATTTACAAATGGTCTTGATGTTTAAGATGTATTTGTTACCATCAGAAACTTCTAAATTTTAAGAGAAAGATACAGAGATCACTCATTTGAACTGGACCTCAGCTTCCCAAATTTTACTATACCTTTCCAGTAAAGGTCACATGTTATCTTATAAGGCAAATTAGCAAGTACTACTTAACAAAGAAATTGTCTTTCAGGTACCTATAAATTTACAGAGGCTCTGTACCATCATGAACATATGACTTATCTAAATATGAATTGTTAGGTTTGTTTATCAATCATAAAATAAATAAAAACAAAATTTTAGAATTATAAGGGAAATTAAATATGAGAATTTAAACTTTTCTGAAAATAACTCATGTAATCTGCTCAACAGTCTCACAGAGATTATTAAAATACATTTGAAAACAAATATACCTCTTTGAGCCACAGTCCTCTCTGGACTGTAACATGTAGAAACCTGAGTGTAAAAATCCAGAATAATAAATATAACAAGTTGTCTTGTTTAACTTCCTTACCTTTAGCATTTTTTTTTTTTTGACAGGCAGAGTGGACAGAGAGAGAGAGAGAGAGAGAGAGAGAGAGAAAGGTCTTCCTTTGCCGTTAGTTCACCCTCCAATGGCCGCCGCGGCCGGCGTGCTGCGGCTGGCGCACCGCGCTGATCCGATGGCAGGAGCCAGGTACTTCTCCTGGTCTCCCATGGGGTGCAGGGCCCAAGCACTTGGGCCATCCTCCACTGCACTCCTGGGGCACAGCAGAGAGCTGGCCTGGAAGAGGGGCAACTGGGACAGAACCCGGCGCCCTGACCGGGACTAGAACCCGGTGTGCCGGCGCAGCAAGGTGGAGGATTAGCCTAGTGAGCCTAGGCGCCGGCCTCCTTTAGCATTTGAATAAAGTGCTGAACTGAATCAAGTAAGAAAGTTTAAAAAGAATCTCCTGTGTTGACTACATATTAGAACATTGTATAAAGAAGTCCAAGGAAGAAAAATAATTTTAAGAAGTGGTTTCTACTATAAAAGAAGCTTTGTGTCAAGGAGAAGCTACAAAAAATAAAATCATAAAAATAACTGAGAACTTTATAGTCTAAGATGTGCCACAGGCAGTGTGTAGTCAGGCAAGAAAAGGCTCCAGAAGGACAAAGATGGAATGTTCTGTGGCTAAGGGCCTAGACAACCCTGAAATTAGGAGAGGTTATAGATAGATATATCAGGCAAAGTGAAATTCTAGGGTGTTTGCAATTCATTCTATGAGAATGAAAAATATTGAAGGTGTGTGAGCCAGGAGGAGTCTGATCTAGGTGTATTTAGAGATCATTGTAGATCTATTTTGAGGGGGAAATTGACTGGATTTTTTTCCCTGAACTTGAGGAATTAATTGCCTCACTCTAATCAATTAGCAGTGTTCACAGTAGAATCATTGTCGTCGTGTTGGAAGGATCCTCTTGTTGAATGTTGAAATCACCAGTGTAGAAGAAGAGGCTTGCCTTGGTGGTTAAACATTCCAATTCAGGATGGAAGTGCTGTGAGAACAAAGGAAAACTGGGGTAAAATGCAAGGGGTAGATAACAGTCAGCTGAAAGGGGGATCTAAATGAGTAATTTTTAATTCTGATAATAGTGTACAAGATCAAATGAAAACTTGAAATTTACAGTGATAAGTAGACACTGCTATATGTGTTGAATGACTGGCAATCCAGTTCTTTTGATACACTAAATGCTCTCACACATGTTGTTGTGACACTTAACTATTTAGTAACCTGTGATGAGATGTTCATTGAATTGTTTTGCTAGAACCAATTTCCTCACCATAAAATTTTACTGATTTGATTCTAGGAATCAAACTATATGATTGCGTGCCAACTCCTATTTTAATGCTTGGCTCAAGGGATATTTATAAGAAATCTAAAAAAACTGGAGAGGAACATAAGACAATTTGCGTTTATGAATGTTAAGCACATAAAATAAGATCAGTTCAGTTCAGAAGAGGATGCATTTTAACTAGAGGTTGGACTAAGAATAATGTAAAATAGAGAGAAGGCATATATCTGAAGGAGTTTTATAGCCACCCAGGCAAACTGTAAGCTTCCCAGTTTGCCTAGAGTGATATCAGAGTGTGAACTGTAATCTGTAGACATAGAGGAGCTACGACAAGTTTTTCACAAAAACAATATGGACTGGTGCTGTAGTGACATGCACAGCAGACTTCACTGAGAAACACTGGGAGATATAGAGAAATGGTTAGGATGCTTCAGTCACAGCTATGCAATAGTCACATACACATGCACACATAGAAGAATATTTTTAAAAGTTGTGGTGAGATTAAAGATAAGTTTACTTTGGTACAAAAATTTTTTTAAATCCATGCATAGTATTTTTATTGTTCATGAACTTTATAAAAAGACTTTCCATATGCAATGCTTTCCCATTTTTTTGCACCAAAATTTGTTAGCATACAGCTCTTTGTAGTAATATCTGATAATTGCTTTTATTTTTGTGGCATCTGTTGTTACATTTCCCTTTTTATCTCCAATTTTATTGATTTGGGTCTTCTCCCTCTTTTTTTTTTTTTTTTTTGATTACGTGGGCCAATGGTGTATTTACTTTGTTTATTTTTTCAAAAACCAGCTCTTCTTTTCACTGATCTTTTGTATTTTTTATTTTCAATTTTATTTATTTCATCCCTAATTTTAATTTCTTTCTACCTACTAATTTTGAGTTTGGTTTGTTTTTGTTTTTTGTAGGCTTTGAGATGCACTAATAGTTCATTTATTTGGTGCTTTTCCCACTTCTTAATGTAGGCATCAATTGCTATAAGTTTTCCTCTTAACACTGCTTTTGCTGTATCCCATAAGTTTTGTTATGTTGTATTGTCATCTTCATTCATTTCCAGAAATTTTTTGATTTCTCTTTTGATTTCTTCAGTGACCCACTGTTCATTCTGGAGCATGTGTTCAGTCTCCATGTGTTTGCATAGATTCTAGAGATTCTTGAGTTGTTGATTCCCAGATTCATTCATGCATGGAATGATTTTGAATTTTTGAATTGCTGAATCTTGATGTGAATGGAAGGGGAGAGGGAGTGGGAAAGGGGAGGGTTGCGGGTGGGAGAGACATTTTGGGGGGGAGGGAAGCCATTGTAATCCATAAGCTGTAATTTGGAAATTTATATTCATTAAATAAAAGTTTAAAAAAAATTGATTTATCCCTTAATCATTACATAGTGCATTTTTTTAACAGTTTTTGTATTAAAGTCTATTTTATCTCATATTAGGATAGTTACACAAGTTCTTCTTTGGTTTCTGTTAGCATAGAATATCTTTTTTTTTTTAATTTATTTGAAAGTCAGAGTTACACAAAGAGAGGAGAGGTAGAGAGAGACAGGTCATCCATCCGTTGATTCACTCCCCAATTGGCCACAAAGGCCGGAGCTGTGCTGATCTGAACCCAGGAGCCCGGAGCTTCTTCCAGGTCTCCCACACGGGCACAGGGGCCCAAGGACTTGGGCCATCTTCTACTGCTTTCCCAGGCCATAGCAGAGAGCCGGATTGGAAGTGGAGCAGCCGGGACTAGAACCAGCACCCATATGGGATGCCAGCGCTTCAGGCCAGGGCATTAACCCGGTGCATGACAGCTCCAGTCCTAGCATAGAATATCTTTTTTTTCATCCTTTCACTTTTAGACTGTATGTATCTTTGTTATTGATGTGTGTTTCTTGTAGGCAGCAAATGGATGGGTCTTGGTTTTTGATTCATTAAGCCAATCTGTATATTTTAATTAAAGAATACTGGCCATTTACATTCAATGTTACTATTGATAAGTAACGACTTGGCCCTGCCATTTTCCTTGAATTTTCCTATTGTTTTGATTTCCTTTGTACTTCTACTGAGAGATTTTTCTGCCTTCAACTTCTTTCACAGTAATAACCATGTTTCTCTATGTCTGTTTGTACTATATCCTTAAGCATCTTTTGTAAGGCTGGATGAATGGCAACATATTCTTTCAATTTCTGTTTGTTGAGGTCAGTGCTGTGGCATAGTAGGTGAAGCCTCACCTGCAGTACCAGCATCCCATGTGGGCAAGGATCTGAGTCTCAGCTTCTCCACTTCTGATCCAGCTCTCTGCTGTGGCCTGGAAAAGTAGGGAGATATAGCCCAAGTCCTTGGCTATATCCCAGCACCAGTGTGGGAGACCTGGAAGAAACTCCTGGTGCCTGACCCCAGATCGGCCCAGCTCCTGCATGTTACAGCCATTTAGGGAGTGAATCAGCAGATGGAAGATCTCTCTCTCTCTGCCTCATTTTCTGTAACTCTGTCTTTTGAATAAATAAAATAAATCTTTAAAAATTTTTTTGTTTGTTGTGGAAGCTCTTTCTTTCGCCTTCATTCATAAATGAGAGCTTTGCAGGGTACAGTATTCTGGGTTGACAGTTTTTTCTCTTAAGACTTGGAGAATATCTTGCATTCTTTCCTAGCCTGTAGGGTTTCTGATGGGAAGTCAACTGTGAGTCCCATTGGAGATCCCTTGACAATAATCTGGCATTTCTCTCATGTACATTTTAGAATCTTTTCCTTAGACTTTACTGTGGAGAGTTTGACTACATTGTGTCATGGTGAAGATCTTTTCTGGTCATGTCTATTCGGAGTTCTCTGTGTATCATGTACTTGGACATCCCTTTCTCCAAATTAGGGAACTTTTTTGTAACCATTTCACTAAAAATGTCTTCTAATTCATTCTCTCTTTCCATGACTGCAGGAACTCATAAGACACATATTTTGGATCACTTGAAAGTATCCTATGCATCTCCAATGCTGTTTTTTAGTTTTCTAATTTTTCCTTTTTTTTTTTTTTGGTCTGACTGTAAAATTTGCAGAGATGTGTCTTCTAACTGGAATATCCTTCTTCTGCCTTACCAAGTCTGTTGTTAAGGCTTTCCATCTCATATTTTTATTTGATTTATTGAATTCTTCATTTTCAATATTTCATTTTGATTTCTCCTTAATATCTCAATTTTGTGGGAAAAATTTTTCGTTCATGTCATGTGTGGATTTCTTTAATTTGTGTATTTGCTTCTGATTGCTTCTAAGTAATCTTATGATCTATTTTATGAATTCTATTTCCAGCATTTCTGTATTCTCTTCATCTTCACATTCCATTTTTGAAACATTGTTGTGTTCTTTTGGGGTGTCATGTTGTCATCCTTATTCTTATTTCTTGAATTTCTGCATTTATTTTTAGGTTTTTGTGGAGATACTTTTTTTTTTTTTTTGCCTTGTGATGCTTTTTATCTTTGGACTATGCACTTTTGCCTTAGTGGAGTGTCTGCTCTTTAAGTGACTATCCAGAGGTATAGCCCAGGAGTACTGTTCAGTGATCCAGGGAGAAGTGAGTGTCCAAGGTGACACTCAAGTTGGGCATGATAAATTTCCCTCTTTTTTTAAAATCAGAGTGTAAGGTTTGATCTGCTCTATTGGCATAGTCTTATGCTCACCTCCTCTTCTCCAAGGAGACCGATGCCCAGGTTCTAGCCCCAGTGGGTGCAATATTCATCTGCTGTTACACAAGAGCCATACCAATGATCCATGCACTCCTCAGTATGAGCACGGATCCCTCAGCAATGACTCTCACCAGGCAATCAGGGTGCCCTGAGCATGTGGAGCCATCCACAGTGACCGCTCAGAGACCCAGCCACACCCTGTACTCTCCCACATAGTCACAGTGTTTTCACACTCAGCACACAAGGCTCCCACAGTCACAAGTGTCCAGCTCCCTTTCAATTCTCCTAGCAGATTCAGGCGTCTCCTCTCAACTGGTTGCTATGCTCACAGATACAAGCTGTCATAGGTGTTATGTACGTCCAAAATGGTGCTCACCCTCTCTCAGCTAGTTACAGAATGCCACCACCCACTCCTTTCCTTCTAGATTGGCAAGTACACTGTCCCCTACTGGGCTAAAAGCTGGACTCAATGCCAAGCTCTTCCCGCAGCTTTATCGCCAGTGGCTTGGGCTGTTGCAGTCTGGTCTCACCTCACTTCCAAGCTAGTGCTGAGGCTCTCGGCTGCTGGGGTCCTGAGTTTTGCATGTCCACCCCCTCCACGTAGATCCACAGTGTCCCTCTAATTTGCGTAGGGTTTCCTCTGCAGTTTTCTCCCTAAGTCTTCCCTGCAATTGTACTTTCTCCACTTTTTTTAAAAACTATCTTCCCCTAGATTAGAGCAGTAAGTGCCCTCCTCATTCCACCATCTTGGAATCCCCAAATTTCCTTCTCATACTAATATGATTTCATTTCATTTGCTCTACATTTGAATCTGATTGGTCTGGGGTTTATTCTGTAAGGAAAGATCCAATCTTAAGTGTTTGTGTATGACTGCACACTTGATGACTAGGACTCTTTTGACCATCTCTTCTTCAGATTCATCTAACTTTATGCAACTTTTGTTCCTGATATTTATCTTTTACTTATGATCTTTGGTAAATCACTTGCCATAAAGATTTATTATTCATGTTCCATATTAAGCCATTAAGGATATAGGGATAAATAGTTATATATCTTATTCTTATGGAGCTTATAATTAACAGACAATTATATAAGTGATTATGATATTACATGTCAGGCTGAATCACTCTGTGAAGGTAGAGACAGGTTAACTGTATATTCAGAAGTGGAACTAGAGAAAGATGTCCACTTTCACCATTCTTACTGAATATGAGACTGGAGGTATTCACAAGAGTAATTAGAGAAGAGAAAGAAATAAAGGGCATTGAAATTGGATAGGAGGAAGTCAAAATACCATATTTATAAGTGACATGATGTTTTACTTGGAAAACACTCTGCCAAAAAGCTGTTAGAATTGATAAGCCAATTTAGTAAGGTTGCCAGTTAACAAAATAAAAATAAAAAACACAATAGTTTTTAATATGCTAATGATGAACTCTACCAAAAGAGAAATTGAGAAAGAAATCTCACTCACAATGGCCACAAAAAAAAAATATTTGGAAATAAATTTAGTCAAACAAATGTAAATATCTGTAATGAAAATGATAAAACATTAGTGAATGAAATCATTAAAAACACATAAAAAATTCCTTGCTCATGGTTTGGAACAATTAATGTCATTAAAATATCTATGCTACCTAAACCAATCTACAGACTCAAAATAATCCCCAGCAAAATACCAATGGCATTCTTTACAGAGTTAGAAAAAGCAATCCTAAAATTCATATGGAATTACAAAAGACTCAGAATAGCCAAAGTGTTCCTGAGGGAGAAAAAATCAAGCTGGAGGCTTCACAATACATGACAATAAAGCAAACTACAATTTATAGTAATTAAATAAGCTTAATTCTGGCATAAAAACCTACACATAGGTTAATGGAACAAGATACAGAGCCCAGAAATTCATCCACATACATACAATTTAATTTTTGACAAAAATTACCACACTATACTTTGGAGAAAGAATGAGCTCTTCAATAAATGATGCTGGCAAAACAAGATGGATATATGTCGAAGAATGAAATTATATTCCTAGTGCTCATGATAAACAAAAACAACTCAAGTTGGATCTAAAACCTGACTATGAATTTGCTGGAAGATAATGTAGGGGAAACACTTGGAGACATTAATGTAGGTCTTGACTTCTTGGATAAGACCCCCAAAGCACGTGCAGCAAAGGCAAAACTAGACAAACTGGATATGTTAAACTTAGACGCTTCTGCACAGCAATGGAAACAATCAAGAATAAAGAGACATCTAACAGTATGGAAAAAATTTTGCAAACTATCCATTGACAAAAATTAATATTCAGATTACATTAGCAACTCAAAATAACCAACAATAAGAAACCAATCAAGGTGTCCATCTTCAGATAAATGAATAAAGAAAATGTGATCTATACGAAGTAGGCAGGCATACAGGCTAAAATTGATTAGATTTGTGAACTGGAAGACCACGCCTTTGCCATGCCCCTGTATGACTTCACACCCTACCTGATACCCTCATCACCCCCCAATGTGACATCAGACTCTACCTGACCATACCTGAGCGCCCCACCTGCCCACAAGCCACTCCCCTGTGAAAAATATATAAAAAGACAAGGAGTGTCCCAAAAGGCTCTCTGCCTCTGCTTTGCTGCCGGTGATAAGTGGTGGATAGCAGCTCAAGGCGCTTGCTGCATGTGGCTTTTGGCCTGCTCTCTGCTTCGTATGAATGCTACCCTAGTTTCCAGATTTTCCCCTCTCCTTAAACTGAACTAAAGCCATCACTTTCCTATGCATCTTTCACACTAAATAAAAGCTTAAAATGTACCATGCTCCCTCATTTATCTGTGCTGGTATTTAGAAATCTTCTTTAAATATTAGGCAAGAACCCTATTGGGTTTATTAATATTGGGGATTTATTAGTAAGCATATGGTGAAATAGTATGGCACCCCAAATTCCAGTAGCATATGCGGCACCCCAGATAGCACTTCTGGGGAAATTTAAGGGGCCACATTTTTGTATGAATTTTAGGGGGTCATCTCCGATTTCATATATATATTATTCAGCTATTTTAAATATTTTTCAGCTATTAAAATAAAATTCTACCATTTGCATCAAAATGCATGCAGCTAGAGGACAACATGTTGAGTGAAATAAGCTGGACATAGAAACACAAATACTGGAGCTAGAATTTACAAAGCAACAAAATCAAAAATCAAAAACAAAAGGAAAGAAATGCCTGTGTGCATCAGTATTGTTGTAAATATAGTTTTGTTAAACTTTGTTTTATATCTTTGCTAAAGCAGTGGTTAGGAATTATATACTACTATAGTTTTAATGATATATGATTATTTTAAACTTTACTGTAGATAACTAAAATAGATATCCTTTTATTTGACTATTCATTATAGCCCTTGCCTATACTCCTGTTGCACTATGGTTTTGTTATTTGTTGTACTCTGTTTAGTGGAGCTTCAAGTTTTTGACTATATCGTACATTAAAAATACATTATCTCAAAAGTAAGAAAAGAAAATGAAAGAAGAAAGAAAGGATAATGAAAGAAATAAAGAAAGAGGGAGGGAAAAAGGGGAGTAGTAAGAAAGGAAAGTGTTATTATGTTGTTAGAATTATATCTATAAACTGCATAGAATCTGTACTAAATCACATTAGCATGACAATTGATGAGAATGGTGGAGTAGTAATTTCATGCATTTTCTGTGAACTTGATAATCTAATGTATTGATACATTTCTTTAAAAAACTATGCATGGATTTCCAATTTTTTTACATCCAAATAAGCTATCTTTCAATTTCAATTTCCATGAACTTTTTAAAAAAGATTTATTTATTTATTTGAAAGGCAGAGTTATAGAGAGAGAGGGAGAGACAAAGAAATCTTCCATCCTCTGGTTCACTCCCCAAATGGCCACATCTGTGATTGGGCCAATCTGAACCCAGGAGCCAAGACCTTCTTCCAGGTCTCCCATGTGGGTACAGGAGCCTAAGTATTTGGGCCATGCTCTCCTGCTTTCCCAGGCACATTAGCAGGGAACTGGATCAGAAGTGGAGCAGCAGGGACTTGAATTGGCATTTATTTGGTATGCTGATGTTGCAGGTGGTAACTTTACCAGCTGCACCTCAGCGCTGGGCCCTCTGTGAACTTTTGGAAGTGCCCTTATATTAGAGAGCCTTCAATAGATGCAGAGAGTTCATGTATCAACTGAGTGGAACTTGGATTAAAAAGTGGTAGCTCTACAGTTGACCTAAGTAGTAGCAACAGGAGTAGAGACACAAAATGGAGATATTTAATAGTTAGAACTTACTCCTCCACTGAATATGGATAGGAAGATTGGAAAAAAGCTTTTAGGCATGAGTACCTTGATGGATAGTGGTATATTAATTAGTGAATAAGCTGAATAAACTAATGGATGATAACTTGTAGAAAAACTACAGCATAAAATTGCTGGTATCTTAATAAAAAGATCATACTATTGTATGATTTGTATCAATCATTTAAATAACAATTGGGAGTCAATGTAGCTTAGGTTATTATAACATGATAATATTAGTGCATACATTTATCAGGTAATAAAGTTTATTTCAGCCTGAGATGTTTTATCCAACAATTACTTAGTAAAAGACATGTAGGGGCAATGGTCAAACACAGATGTTCATTAGAATTCCACAGCTGGCCCAGCTGTATTTCAAAGTCCTAATCTCCTAAAGCTTTTTAGATTTATAATCCCTAAATAATACCTTTCCCTTGAAGTTATCTGTGAATGCTTGTTGAGGATTATGTTTTTGCAGAATTTAGAATTGTCCAATACTTTGTTAATTTACTCTGACATAAGTGTCAAAATAAGTATCAGTTTTTATAGTTGTGGTAAGGAGGTTTTCAGTGTAAAAAAAATAAAAACTAAGCTTTCCAGTTATGATCCTCTTGAACTTACCAAATATGGTATTTGTTTAAGACATAGTTTCTTGTGCACATTGATGTTTTTGTGACTCAGTCTAGACTATTGCAGCTTCCTCCTTATTAGGCTTCTTGAGAAAAATGTAGTAGGCAAAGAGGATAATTGTTCAAGCATTCAATGAGTTTTCATATCACAAAGTTGTTCTAAACTCTTCCATCATCAAATTTCTTTATATTAATTTTTACATTCTTTAGTCACTTGATATTTACAAAATTGTCTATCAAACATCACCCTGGAAGTAGAGTTTTGTTTTTCACTTTGTATCAAAGTTTCAATAAACATGAAGTAACAGGAATTATTCAATAGGCCAATTCAATTCCAATCTAAACAAAGAAATAGATTAGGGTAAATCTGTGTAATACCATCTTAGATAGATGTGATATTTCAGTAAAAATATGTTAACAGTTACTCACTAGGCTTTTTCAGTAGGATTCAATTTGGTTGAAATCAACAAGGCCCCAAATAAGGGTAGCTTAAAATAGATAAGGACTTGAAGGCTGGCATGATAACTCTGCCCCATGAAGTTCTAAGGGAACTTCATTCCTAGGTATGGTAAACTGATAGTGACCCCAAAAGATATCAGAGTTTAATACTGGAAGTCTGTAAATGTGATCTTTTTAGGGAAAAGAATCTTTGCAGATGTGATTAAATTAAGGCTAAGACAAGAAGATGTTTTTGGATTATTCAGATATGCCTTAAATGCTTAATTAAACCTGTATCCAATTATAATGTTAAGAAAGTAAGGAAATGGATTTCAAGAAGCTTCCCTTAAAGACTGGAGTGATGTGGTCATAAGCATAGGAACTGAAGTCTAAATACTGAATTCAAGGAATAGGTTCTTCCATTTGAGCCTCTGGAAGGAGCATGGCTCTGGATATAATGATTTTGGCCATATAATACTGACTTTGGACTTCTTGTCTCCAGAAATGTGAAAGAATATTTTAAGTCACCAGATTTGCAGTAATTTGTTTCAGCAGACAAAGGACACTAATATAATATGGGATAATATTTATTCTTATGGTTCAAGTCAAACCTCTTACTCTTCTAAGCAGAACTGTATCAAAAGAGGAAGACATTTTTTCATTCATTCATTTACTCAGTCATCAAATATACACGAAGAGGATAATAATGATGTCAGGCACTGTTCTAGATGTTTAGAATAAATCAGTGAAAACACAAAGATTCTTTCTTCATGGAACATGTATTCTAGACAGTAAAGATAAATAAAAAATATATTATAAAGGAAGATAAAATGTGAGACAGGTTGAATGCAGAAAAAGAAAGCAAAAAGTAAGAAAGCTAATATAAATCCAAAATGCATCAGGAATTGTATTAAATATAAATATAATACAAGTTAATTAAAAGATAAGTTGTCAGACTCCTAAAAAATTCAATTATGTGATACTTACAGTATACTTTCCATAAATAAAAGGATAAAAACCATGTTGAAAGTAAAGATGGGAAATCATACACAATGCAAACTAACAAGAAAAATCTGGTGTATTTACATACCAAAGTTGATTCTGTACAAGAAATGTTAGTAGAGATAAAAAAATTTTTTAGAATGATAAGGTGTTCAATTCAACAAGATGATTTAAGAATTATAAACTAGTTTGAACTTAATACATAGCCTAAAAATACATAAAGAAAAAACTGACATAATGAAAACAACAACCAGAAAATCCACACCATATTTGGAAATTCTAACACACATCCTTCAGTGTGTTAACTGATGGAACAGGCAGTAACTGGTGTTATTGTTTATAGTCCTGGTCTATATTCTTGTGGAGCAGTGGTCTTTCTACGTTTTGCTTGTTGAACATTATGGTTAGTGGTGCAGTAAGCTTGTGACTTTAAAGTAAATTGAAATTATGTTATTGCAAAACTTATAGATAAAAAAGGGAGGGAGGTTGAGGGAGAGAGGGAAAGAGGGAAGGATGGTTATCTTCTTGGAATTGTGTCTATGAAATACATGAAATTTGCTTTCTTTAGAAAAAAATAAATAGGAAATTAGGAGATGTTTCAAATTGAATAGTAATGAATATATAAGTATTTTGGGGGGAAGTAAGATGGAAACTATAACTTTTAATTTTTATATTAGGAAAAAAAATTGATAATTATCTATCTTAAAAAGAATAGCAGCAATGCATGAAATAATTTCTCTTTGGAAAGAACACTGATAAACACTTAGAAAGAATGATAAAGGAAAACACAGAGGGGCTGGGTACTGTGGCTCAGTCAGTAATGCTACTGCTTGCATTGCCCAAGTACATGGGCCCCTGTCCACGATGGAGTTTCTGGCTCTTGACTTTGGCCTGGCTCAGACATGGCTGTTGCAGTCATTTGGGGGTGAAGCAGCAGATGAATAATCTTTCTCTGCCCCTCCCTTTCTCCGTCTTTCAAATAAATAAGTAAAGCTTTTAAATAATAATGGAAAAACAAGAGAAGAGATATTACCAATGTCATAACGGAAAAGGGATGATCATTACAGATTCTGTAGACATTATAATGATCATAATAGAAAATTATGTACATTTCTATTACAGTAAAACTTAAAATTTATATGAATTGGTATAGTTCTTAGAAGAATATAACATCAAAACACAGAAGAAATTTTAAAATTTGAATAGTCCTTAATCAGTTAAAGAAATTGGATAAATCAATGGAAACTTTCTGTTCTGGGTTAAACCACTGCCTAGAACACCAGCATCCCATATGGATACCAGTTCAAGTCCTGGCTGCTCTACTTTTTATCCAGCTCCCTGCTAATGTGCCTGGGAAGACAGCAGAAGATGGCCCAGGTACTTGAACCCTTGCACCTATGTGGGAAACCTGGAAGAAGCTCTTGGCTCCTGCTTTTGCCTGACTCTACCCTGGTCATTGCAGCCATCTGGGGAGTGAACCAGCAGATGGTAGATATCTCTCTCTCTGTAACCTTTTCCAATAAATAAATACATGAATAAATCATTGAAAAAATTTCCAGGGCATGCTATCTTTACTAGTGAGTTCTGCCAAGCATATATGAGACACCAGTAGTAACCACCCAACAATACCTTGCTCCCTCCATAGTATTTCAGTGTTACTGGATGAGAATGTCACCCTTTTGGTTGTTCAACCTCATGCCTTTGGAGTCATCGTTCAGTTCTCTTTTTTCCCCTCATACCTTACATTCAAATTACTAAACTGGTCCTACCTTCAAGATTTATTCAGAAACTGACCATTTCTTTGAGTATTAATTTTTCTAAGAATTAATAAAAGATAGGGAACACTTTCTAATGTATTTTATTAAAGCACTAATGCAAAAAGCATAAATAAGACATTACAAAAAAGAATAAAATTAACAGCTTCTATTGAACTAGTTCATTTGATGAGGAAAAAGTAAAAACAATGAGTGACTAAAGCATGAAAAAAAAACATTAATCACAGATGACATTTGGATGTGGAAAACTTTTTTTAAAAGATTTATTTTATTTATTTGAAAGGCAGTGTGATGGGGCTGGGTGGGCAGACAGAAAGAGAGAGAGAGAGATCCTCTATCTGCTGGCTTACACCCCAAATGGCCACAATGGCCACAGCTGGGCTAAGCAAAATCCAGAAGCCAGGAACACCATCCTGGTCTCCCATTTGGATTGGCAGGGGCTCAATTGTGAGGGCCATCTTCTGCTATTTTCCCAGAAGCATTAGCAGAAAGCTGTATCAGAATTGTAGCAGCCAGGACTCGAACCAGTGCTACAGTATGGTATGCTGGTGTCACTGGCAGAGCCTAATGAAAAAAAAAAAAAGCTATGTTAAAATACCAGTCCCTGGGGGGCCGGCGCCGCGGCTCACTAGGCTAATCCTCCGCCTAGCAGCGCCGGCACACCGGGTTCTAGTCCCGGTCGGGGCGCCGGATTCTGTCCCGGTTGCCCCTCTTCCAGGCCAGCCCTCTGCTGTGGCCAGGGAGTGCAGTGGAGGATGGCCCAGGTGCTTGGGCCCTGCACCCCATGGGAGACCAGGAAAAGCACCTGGCTCCTGGCTCCTGCCATTGGATCAGCGCGGTGTGCCAGCCGCAGCGTGTTGGCCGTGGCGGCCATTGGAGGGTGAACCAACGGCAAAGGAAGACCTTTCTCTCTGTCTCTCTCTCTCACTGTCCACTCTGCCTGTCAAAAAAAAAACCAGAAAAACAAAAACAAAACAAAAAAAAAAATACCAGTCCCTGGGGGTAGAAAAAACTTACAAAAATCAACAAATAAATCATTAGAATTAATAATAAATTGAAAAAAGTTGCTATATTCAAAAGTAAAAAAAAAATTTATTTTTATGAACTGTATGCCAAAAAAATTGGAAAATAAAGTTAAAAAAGATACTATTTATAATAACATTAGCCATCAAATAACTGGAAATACATCTAACAATGCATGAAAGACAGAAAATTACAAAACATTACTAAAATTAAAGGAATCCTACATAAATGAAAGGATATAATGTGTACATCAATTGAAAACTTCAGTATTGTAAAGGTAACAATTCTTCCCTCCTCGATGTATCTGAGTTATCAGGGAAGCCTTAATCAAAATCTCAGGTAGTTTTTTTAATCTTCAGACTATGATAAGCTGAGTCTAATATTCATGAATAGTTGAAGCACTCTTGAAGATGTAGAATGAAATTTAAGGACTTATTTTTCATATAGTTATAAAATTAATAAAACTTAGTGTAGAATTAAACAGACATAGATAAATATACCAAGGACATGGAATAGAGTTCAGAAACAGACCACACAGTAATGATAATTGGTTTAAAACACATCAGCACTGCAGGGCACTGGGGAAAGATTGTACTTGCAGTAAACTGTGGTAGGTTAGTCGACTATCAACATGGAAAACAAAATTATCATTTAATTTCTATCTCATATTGTATTAGTCAAGATTCTCCAGAGAAACAGAACAAACAGTACATTTTCTCCCCCCCCCCCCCACCACCACGAGGGTATTTCAAAAAGTTCACAGAAAATGGAATTAAATGCTTATCTTATTTTGGTGCAATTTTTCTTCAAATTCATTAATATAAAGGATGTTGAAAAATCCTCAACATTTTTTGAATTTTTATTGATTTATTTTCATTTTATTTGAAAGGCAGAGAGAGAGACAGAGACAGAAAGATACAGAAAGACAGATGAAGAGAGATATTTCTTAGCTGTTTTACTCCCCAAATGTTTGCAAATGCCAGGGCTGGGCCAGGAGCTGGATATTCAATCTGGGTCTCCCACTTTGGTGGCAAGGACCCAAGTATTTGACCATTACCAGCTTCTTCCCAGGGTGCTCATTAGTAGGAAACTGGATGAGAAGGAGAAGAACCAGGACTCAAGCCAGGCAATCCAATATGGAATTCAGGCATCCCAAGTGACAATTTAACCACTGCATCAAATGCCTGCTTCTCAAAATATTTTTGCATGAAATAAACAGCATTTTCATTCAATTTCCACAAACTTTTAAAATATACTCATGTGTGTGGCACACACACGAACAGAGAAAGAGAGAGAGAGAGAGAGAGAAAGATAATGAGGACTTAACTGACACAACATCATGGAGTCTGAAGAATCCCAACATTTGCTGTCTGCAAGCTGGAAACCTAGGAAAGCTGTTGCAAATTCCATTCCAATTCCAAAGGCCTGAAAACTGGGAGTGCCAATGGCATAAGTCCCACCCCAGAGGTGGGAGAAGATCAAAGTCTCAGCTCAGTCAGTCAGGCAGAGAGAATGTTAATATGCTATTTTTGACCCAGAAGAGCACTGAAGTAATGTTAAATAAAGTGAGTGCATATTTAGGTAAGAAAAAAGTTTAAGAGGACACAAAATGCACTAATGTTTTAGGAAAAGGCTGAAAAATTAGAGTATATTAAAATTAGGAAACTTCTTTAATCAAAACACACAATTGGGAAAGTGTTACAGAACTTCCCAAGTTTCAAAATGTCTTGGCTGTTCCATTATTTTGGTAGAAATTCCTGTAGCCTTCAGCATCCGGGCAGCAATTGGGCCTTAACCCAGCCAAAATATTCAATTAATTGCAAAATGACAGATTCCATTGCAAAGAGGACATTTCTTTTGTCAGAGATTCTGCATGAAATCATTCCCTCAATCTGAAATGCATATATCCATTCTAATGGGACATTAATACCATTTAATTCAAGTTAATACCCTTTAGCCTGATTTATAGTCCCATTGTCATAACTTCTTCTTTCAATATGTTTTTATTTCAGAATAAATTTTAGTTCTAAATGTAATAAATATGTTTTAGTTATTTCCTTTGTAATAGAAATTTAGAACATTTATTAGAATCATTATGTGATGGTGGTAATTTATTACCATTCCCACTATAAAGTTTAAACATTAAAAATTGCAAGTAAAAGAATAGCTTCAATAATCCTCACTTCTATTTTGCAAATTTTGATGCATAGACATTATTTAACTTTGAGAAAAACTAGCTAATTAGTATTTTCAATTGCTTGGAAACTTGGAAAAAGAGGGATAGAAAAACCATTATGTTGTCTGAAGCTTTTTTCCCATGTATTACTTTGTTTAACCATCTAATCAATCTGACTACAGGTACTATATCTTCATTGACAAGATGAAAAATTTAAAGTGCTAATTGGTTAATTTTTTTCCTCAAAGACAGTTATTAAGTAATGGGAACCGATTTTAAATTCTTAGCTACGTAACTTCAAAGTTCTCAAAATTGCTTTTGTCAAGGCCTTCATTAGCTTCCATTTTTCCATCGTCTGCCATTATCTTTCTCTAACAGTTTGTATCCTGTGGCAAAACTGATCACTCTTTCATGAAATCATTTCTTTTGTTTACTTCCATAACACCAAATCACATCTGAGTTCCTCCACTCTATCTCCTTTATGATTCTTTTTTCTCTCTGGAAACTCTGAATGTGAAAGTGCTTTAGAGTTTAGTTTGAGGGTCTCTCTGCATCTCTGTCCATAATTATGATTTCTTCATAACAGTGACTCTAGCCCTAATCTCTCCAGTTAGAAATGAATGTCCAATCATTTATTTGATATGTCTGCTTGGACATATAATAGATATCTCAAATTAACATAGCTGAATCCAGATTTTAGATTTAACACTCCCTTCCAACATGTCTCTCTCACATTAATCACTTCCTCATTAATGTATACAGTAGCCACCCAGATGTTCAAGTCCAAAAACCTAGAAGCCATTTTGATTGCTCTCTTATTCTCAACTTCCATATCCATTCCAAAAGCAAGTCCAGTTGACTCCCATGTTCGTTTTATTTTAATCCTCTTCTCTCCATCTGCACTGATATAGTCTTAGTCCAAACCAAGATGACTGCCATAGACTCCCAAGCAATCCCTTATAGCTAAGTAATTTTAATTAATATACCAAATCAGATTGAATTATAATCCTTTTTATCTTCAATTACTTCTCATCTGACTTAGAATAGAATATAGTGCTATGGCACAGTGGGATAAACATTTCATATCTGAGTGCCCATTTGAGCCCCAGCTGCTCCACTTCTGAGCCGGCATTCTGCTAATGCACCTGTGAAGGCAGTAGATGATGGGAGAAGTATCTGAGCCCCTGTAACCCATGTAGGAGACTATGCTGGAATTCTTGGTTTCTAGTTCAGACCAAGAGGTTGTGACAATCTGGGGAGTAAACCAGAGGATACAAGATCTCCCTCTCTCTCTCTTTCTCTCCTTCTCTCTATCTTAGTGCCTTTCAAATAAATAAAATAAGTCTTAAAATAGAATAAAATTAAAATAATTTATGCTTCTGAATAAATTATTGACTGACTTCATCCAAAACATATCCATTGCATCCTCTGCTCTGTTGGATGCCTTTCTGTTGTTGAGTCACATCAGACTCCCACCCAAGGCTTTTTCTATTTCTTAAGTCTCTGCTTGTAATGATCTACTCCCAGATCACTGAATGGTTGCCATGTATCCATTATTAAAGTCTCAACTCAGATTTATTACCTTCCTGGGGAATTCTTCCTGGCCTCTCATTTCAAGTTGTCCTCAATGACTCTATATAAGCTTGTTTTGTTTTTTTTGTTGCCTACATCTATTTTCGTCATTTATCTATATGTTTGCTCATTCTTTCATTTTGATGGGTCTCAGAAACTGGAAAAGGTGATTATTATAATCATCAACTTCAGGACACACTGTCATCATTGATTCTGGAGCTTATCCTCTCTGACTAGCTCATGTTGAAAGGTAACTTCATGAGAACAA
Source organism: Oryctolagus cuniculus (assembly GCF_051225735.1). Lineage (NCBI taxonomy): Eukaryota > Metazoa > Chordata > Mammalia > Lagomorpha > Leporidae > Oryctolagus > Oryctolagus cuniculus. The sequence goes on along the minus strand of NC_142868.1, from coordinate 56,698,824 downwards.
AGATTTGTCTTACCTTTTCTTACTATTTCCTCAAGACTTTGCACAGGGCCTATTTGACAGTTAGTGATAGACTGTGGGATAAATGAAGGAATTAATGAATGACTTCCATACTGCAGGTTAGTATAGACCACAGCTTAGCCTGTATAAAATTCAATAGGATTTCATTAAAATATTATTTATGTAAATGACACTAATGTTTACATAATTTCCCATATAAAAATCTAAGAACTTTCCTTCAGTCCTTACCTTTTATCCTTTTATCTTTCATAACCACCAGTTCATTAAGTGTTGGTGAATGTTTCTTTTTTTTTTTTTTTTTTTTTTTGACAGGCAGAGTGGACAGTGAGAGAGAGAGACAGAGAGAAAGGTCTTCCTTTGCCGTTGGTTCACCCTCCAATGGCCACCGCGGCCGGCGCGCTGCGGCCGGCGCACCGCGCCGATCCGATGGCAGGAGCCAGGAGCCAGGTGCTTTTCCTGGTCTCCCATGGGGTGCAGGGCCCAAGCACCTGGGCCATCCTCCACTGCACTCCCTGGCCACAGCAGAGGGCTGGCCTGGAAGAGGGGCAACCGGGACAGAATCCGGCGCCCCGACCGGGACTAGAACCCGGTGTGCCGGCGCCGCTAGGCGGAGGATTAGCCTAGTGAGCCGCGGCGCCGGCCGGGTGAATGTTTCTTAATTCACCCTCACCTGCCTTGATATTTTCTGAAGTCTTCATTATTACTAATCATTCCCTGTACTCCAACAAGAGGTATTTAAAGAAGTTTCCTTGCCTCTCACCTTGTTTCTCCTGCAGTCAGCTCTTTCCTGAATAATCAGTTATGCTTTTAAGATTGAAATTCAGTCATGTTATAGTCTTCATTGCTACCTAATATCTTCTAGTGAGGATATATCAGGCTCTTTCTGACTCCTTAAAACTTTGTCTCAGTCTTCCTCTTTAACCTGATCTTCCTTATTTCATATTCCAGCATGCTGTGCCTCAGCTGTTCCAAACTTCTCTCAGAGCCTCAAGCATACAGTGAATGCAACTCACCATTGAGCATTCAGTCTTATGACTGGGGATGCCCCTACTTGTTTTTTAAAGATTTATTTTATTTAGGGGTTGCACTGTGGTGTAGTGGGTAAAGCTGCCGCTTGCAGTAGCCATATGGGCTATGGTTTGAGTCCTGGCTGCTCCACTTCTGATCCAGCTCTCTGCTATGGCCTGGGAAAACAGAAGATGACTCAAGTCCTTGAGCCCCTCCACCCACCTGGGAGACCCAGAAGAAGCTCCTGGCTCCTGGTTTCAGAGTGGTGCAGCTCTGGCTGTTGTGGCCAACTGGGGAATGAGCCAGCTGATAGAAGACCTCTTTCTCTCTGCCTCTCCTTCTCTCTCTCTGTAACTCTGCCTTTCAAACAAATCTTTTAAAAGAATTATTTATTTGTTTTAAAGGCAGAATTACAGGGAGGGAGGAGATGAGAGAGAGACAGAGACACACACACACACAGAGAGAGAGAGAGAGAGAGAGAGAGAGATCTTCCTTCCATTTTTTCAGTCCCCAAATGGCCACAATGGCCAGGGCTGGGCCAGAATGAAGCCAGGAGCTGTGAACTTCATTTAGGTCTCCCTCGTAGTTGCAGGGGCCCAAGGACTTGGGCCATCGTCATCTACTTTCCTAGGCAGGGATCTGGATCAGAAGTGGAGCAGCCAGGACTTCAACCAATGCCCAAATGGGATGCTGGCATTGCAGGTGGAGCCTTAACCTGTTACTCCACAATGATGGTGCTCATACTTGGGTTCTTTGCTTGGTTACTACCTATGTTGTGGGCTAGGTTGGCTTAAATTTCTATTCCAGACCCTTGTCTTTTACTTAGAGAAGAATTCCAAGTACAGGCACAAATATGATATGCAATGCAACCATATTTATTTACAAAGTGAGGAAACTTCACACACACTTATAGGCTTTATTTAGGGTGTGTAGGCCAGGAAAGATTTAGGGGATTTTAATACCCTATTTGCCAAGGGTCACAAGGAGAGAGAGAGAGCATTTGCTTTACCCAGCTTCTTATGAGCTTGGAAAATGGAAGTGTTTACACGGTACTGTCCCCAGGTCCCAGAGAAGGGGAAGTACTTCCTGGGGAAGAGGTCATCTGATTGACAGGTAGGTGGATATTGTAACATGGAGTGGGGGAAGTGTGGCTTCCAGCTCATGAACTTAAACTATCTGACTTATTCCATATCACCTATGTATCTCCCAAGACTCAGTGTTCCCTTCAAGACACTCTCCTCAAATTCAGCTGTGGTAATAAGATCCTCACAGGTGCTCCCCCATGCCCTTGTACTTATTCCACTGAAGCCTTTTCGACACAACTGTCTATTGTAGTTGCTTGCTTACGTGTGTACTTCTTCATTTCCTTCCATAACAGTAACCTTCTTGAAAGCAGGGATTTTTTTTCTTCTTGATCTTTGCATCCTTTGCAGCAGCACCTTCCTGGATACAGCAAGTGCTAGTGACTATTTGTCTCTTTGCTCCCTGCCTCCCCCACTCATACTTAAATTCAGTCCTTTTGTGATGGCTTTTGGAGGTGAGCCCCTCATTAAGGAGTTTGGTACTCTTGTAAAAGAGACTCTGTGGAGTTCATTTGCCCCTTCTGCTATATAAAATTACATTGAGGAGATGGCCCTGTTAATCTGGGACTTGGCCCTCAAAGGGGAAGCACATCTTGCCTGTGCCTCTGTCTTGAATTTATCAACCTTTAGAACTGTGAGGAAGAAGTTTCTCTAGATTTTAAGCCATATGGTATATGGCTGTTCATTACTGTAGCCTGACAGACTATGAAAAATGCTTACAATCAAAGTTAATCAGAATAAAATGACCAAGTGAATAGTAAGTGGAAGGTTTTCCAATTTTCTTGGTAAAAATTTTGTATGTCTGTCCTTTCTCTATTTTCCGTTTGGAATTTATTTCTCTTCAGGTTGTAACCATTACAGGCTTTAAATACTACATTACCTTGTAATCTTGCCTAAAAATTTCTTTGAATATAGAGGTACCTCCTTTCTTTCTCTTTTTCCTTTTTTAAAAAAAATATTTTATTTATTTATTTGAGAGGTAGAGTTACAGACAGAGACAGGGAGAGACAGAGAGAAATGTCTTCCTACCATTGGTTCACTCCCCAAATGGCCCCAACCTCCACAGCTAGGCCAATCCAAAGCCTGGAGCCAGGAGCTTCTTTCAGGTTTCCCAAGTGGGTACAGGGACCCAAGCATTTGGATCATCTTCTACTGCTTTCCTAGGCTGTAAGCAGAGAGCTGATTGGAAGAGGAGCAGCCAGGATTCAAACCAGAGCCCATAAGGGATGCCAGTGCCACAGGCATTCGCTTAACCTACTGCACCACTGCACCGGCCCCCTTCTTTTTTTCCTTCTATAAACACACACACACACACACACACACACACACCTCTTGTGCTTCTATTCTGAACACAACTGGACTAGACTTTCTTAAACATTGCTTCCCCTATGTCAGTGAAGCTCTTCATTCCCTCTTCCATCAATTCAGATCTACTTGTACATCTCATCTGCACAATAGTCCCTCACTGCTCTTTGACTGGAAACTCTTCAGCTGAACTACTTTAGTATCTTATGTGCGAAGTTCAAATTTTGTCATGAATGAATGTCCAACATGGGTTATATCCAACTGGATCGTGCACTTCTTTGGAGAAAATAACACATTTTAAATGTTCATGACTTCCATTAAAATCCTGAAATGGGTACACATTTGGTGTTGAGCACCTAATTAGTAATTGATTCCATGGCATTTGCTTGGATTTGTTTACTAACATTTTCAAGAGCTATTCTTACATACAAATACATTGGATGCTAACACACTGAAGTTTCCATTTTGTTTCAGTAGAACTTTGTATTCTAATTTTGGCTGAAGATACACTCTTATGTTTATGTTCATGTGTCTGCATGTATGTTTAATTATGTTATGGGAGATGTTAAGATCTTAAAATATAAGGCTATAGAAAAAAGTTTAAGCACTTGTGTTATGCAAAGAAATTAATACAATTTAGAATGTCCCTTTGATATTATTCTACCTGAATAACTTCAGATAAGTTATTGAATTTTAAAGCCTTAGTTTCCTCCTCTGTAGAGATAATAAGAGTTTCTGTTTCATTGGACTGTTAGAAAAATAAAAAACATGAAACAAACAAAATATTTAACAGACTACCTGGCTCAGAACAAAAAAAATTGATATATAATAACTTTTATTGTAAAAAGAAATAAAAATCAGATCCAAACATTCTATTTTATCTATAAGGAAAATGAGATTCAGAAATGTCAAATGACTTGCTCAAGGTCACTTGTTAATGAGAAAAAATATCTGGAAAAGTTCAGATCTCCTGACAGCCTACTGTATCTTCTATTTCCCACATTTCTTTACAGTCTATTTTGAGGATTCTGACAGCTTTTGAAATATGACCTACTTTATCTTATTATGACTGTACAATGCTCTGAGAAAGTTTGCTATATAAAAATTTTAAAATAAAAAAAAAGCCTGAAATCTTAATTTCATTATATTGAGCTTCCTTGTTTTTAAAGGGAGCTGTAAATATTCCATTACATGGACAGTGATGTAAGTTTCATTTGAATTCACCTTGAATTGAATTATATTTATCTTTTCAGAAATAAAATTTTTTGAAATCAAGTATAGTGTCATTTTTATCTTATAGAACTCTGTTGCTTTATTTTAGAGGATTTTAAAAATTTTGAGTTTAAGAATGTACATACTTTCTCTCATCAAAATAGATCTTACAAGCAATTTAAAGAATACTTTCTTAAAATGAGAAAAGAACAACTCTACTTTCCGTTTGTAGTTGATGGAAAGCCAGGAATTTTTACTCAGACTGGCGTTTCCAAGGGGGAATCTCTAGTATCTTTTTGACCCCACCATTTATCAGGAAGGATTTTTTTCCATATTTCAATGAATATTCAGCTGTAATGATTCACTTGTTTCATTTAGAATCATAGATCTTTTGAGAGTAAGAAAAATTCTCCTAGAGGGAGAACTAAATCAACTTTTGTGCCTATGCAAGAAATGAATCCAATTCTTTTTTGTTTCTGTTTCTTTTTTTCCCTCCTCAAAATTGCATAAATGAGGAAGTAGTGCCAAGGACCTATTAGTAATAGTTATTTCCTAATTGCAGCGGGAAGCATCCTGCATGTTTAAATAAATATTGTTAACTCTGACCTCTCGTTTTGCCAGGACTGATAAGGCAATTGTTTGACCTATATGAAGTACATACAGTATACACAGAGTGGAGTGCAGCAGGAAAACAGGAAACAATAAATCAGAAATTAGAGCACTGATTGTTGCAGCTAATTACATCAGGCTTCTGCTTAATTTCTCACTCTGTCATTCTAACCTGATTTTCTTGCCAACAGACTTTGCAAATTGCTGGTGTCACGTACATTCAGCAAATAATAATCCTTAGTTACTGTGACTGACAAATGAATGAGCAGGAGAAGATAGTTTATTATGCAAGGATGAGCTGAGACATTCACCAGATACCTGCCTGGATGCTTTTTTAATTCACTTACCTAGATGTGCTGCATGATGCATTTCTCCAGGAGCAGAGATTTTGGCATCAAGACAATTTAATTAGATTTGTGGTTTGGTTTGATAATATTGAGCAAGAAGAAAAGATGGTACTGTAAAAGGGAAAGAAGGAAGACATTGGCTTGGGCAAAGAAAGAGATAAAGTAGTAACTTGACTACTCAAGTCAAATCTGAAATAATATGTTGAGGGTAAGTGAGATTAGTCAGCACATAGCTGAATCCTAATCTTGTCTACACATAGATTTGGTGAGTTAACTTGCTATTTTCAACCCATTATGGTTTGATTACTGAAATTCTAAACCACAGATAATAGGAATGAATGATTAAAAATGGGATGTTCTTATTAAAATTAATTGTTTGATTACTCCCAGTTCCTACCACTGTATGTTGATAATGCATGCCAACTCATCTGTCCATGAATCCACTCCTGCTATTGTTTACCTAGTTTAAATTTGCCTTTACTTTACTTTATGATTTTACAAGCTTTCTATGGTTGTCATACTTTAAACAATTTTACTGTGACTTCTGAAGGTAGAATAAGAAAGATATAGTTGAAGAGAATTTTCATACTTTTGTTAGTTAACATATATTCATATTCTGCATATATTTTCTACCTTTGTTGTATTTACTAATTAGACCATCTAGCTACTGAGCAGGTCTAGATTTAGCTATAACTTCACTCAGGCTCACTCAGGCTTTGGTACTTAATAAAAATCATTTGACCCTGTTTCAGGTACCAGGTATGCAAGTTGTTTAGAGTGAAAATTGTTTCTCAGTTTAAAATCAAATTTAATCCATCCTTTCTATTCCCCTGAGCTCTGATTTTACCACTGGCTTTCTTATTTTCATTTTCAGGGAAGAAGAAAATAAATTCAAAACTGAAATGTTAGGAGATCACAACAGAACCCTTTGCAAGTCACACAGGACATGGCAGAGCTATAGGATCCCATTTTTGGAAACCACTGTTCCACTGGAAAGGCTTGAGGTAAGATTTAACTGTTTATTTAAATGTGTAGGTGATGCCTTACATTCCAAAGATGAAGTTGGAATGCAGGCCAATTAAGCAGCCCAGAAAATTGTGGTAGAAGAGCCAAAAAATAAAGAGTAGAATGTTGTCAGCACTACTACTGCTGGCCCAAGGGTCAGAGGGAGCAGAATATTTCATTTCTCATGTCTGTAAGCTAATTCTTATGTATCAAGTGCTTAAACCTCTCCAAATCCAAGCTGCTTCTTTCTTTGCAATTTTTTTCTTTTATCCATGCTTTCAGACAAATCTTATAAATATATATATTCAGCATCCATTGTATGCCTATTATGCCAAAGTTTGTCCTCTCATGGGGAAAAAAGCTTATATTGGAGAAATGTGACACACAAGCTTTGCTGTAAAGAGTTAAGGAGTTAAGAGGGCATATTTAGATGTAAACTAAGAGCATTAAATAACACAAACCAGAACATAATTTTCTAGATAACCTAAATGTATAGTATAGACAGTTAAACTTTAGAATTGAAAAGGATCAAATTTTTCAGAGAAGACATATGGAGATGATTTGATGTGAACCTAGAAAGGTAATTAGTTTTTGGACATTTGGAGTGGAAGGGGAAATAAGCAAAGAACATTGATTAGTGAAAGTAGAAAAAAAAATGACAAAATCGAAGACAGGGAGATGGTGGTAAGAAGGTGTGGGAGGGAAATGTGGTCATATAAAGAAGGTGGGCCAAATGCTGAGAGCAGAAGGAAGAGGTTAGATTCAGCACAATGGACACTGTGCTAGAACTGCTGTGTAAAGAACAGGTCAGGGAGGGGGAAGGCTGGGGCTAGCACATCCAATTAAAATAATCTGGGTTGGATGTAACCAGAGTCTGAACTACGTGGGGCAGTGAGAAAGAAAACAGGAGTTCAAAAGCTATTCAAAAGCAGAGATGGCCATTTTATGAGATTCCATAGAAACCATAAAGGGGAGATTTGAGTGAAAGATGACAGATTTGGCACCTGAAAGAATTATCTATCTTCGCTTGGACAGGAAAAAATTGGAAGAACAAGTGTTTAGATGGCAAGATGAAAGACCATCAATTTCCAAGGAGAGAAGAAGGGACAGAGTTTTTTTCTGGTTTCAGCTGCTGTAAGTCATCTGGATGCCTTATTCCTAATCAGTTGCAGATATATAAGAGGTTTTCAAAAGGTTCATGGAAAATGTGTATTATGAAAAGCTGTGCATGGATATCAAACTGTTTTGCACCAAAATTTTTATCTTTTAATTCCAGTTTTCCATGAACATTTTGAAGAACCCTCAAATGTACAACTATCAGCAGAGCTTGGTGGTCTGAAGTATACAAACTTATCTCATTGTGGATATGACAGCTGTATGATATGTGACAAAACTGAAAAGATGAGAGAGGGGAGATTATTATATTATCAAATGCTACCCCATGAACACTAAAGGCATCATGAAAATAGGGGTTGGGGGAGCACATTCCAGTAGAAGCTCCCACAAGGAACTCTGCCCTTCCAAATGGAGGAGTATTTTGTAGTTTCCTTTCCTTCTTATCGACACTAGTTATCTCTAATTTTAAATGTGCTCCAGGACCCTGGTTCTTGCATCTGCCTTGCTTGCATTTAGCTTCTGCCTATTGACTAGTGACTACTGACTACTGACTGGTTTGCTTCCCACTCTGCTCTAAGTGCTATAGGCTTGGGGCACAGTGACCTCAACCCACCCTCTAGTAATTTGCTTTGAAACTTCTGCACCATCAGTATCCACTGGAAAGGACTAAATAGTCTAGAATAATTTACGTATCATCTTCTATTTTTTCCCACTTCTCTTACACCCACACTACAATACCATGAGATATAAAAAGCTTTTATATTTGCTTGCCATTATGCTTTTATTCCTTTTAACTCACTAACAAATGCCTTGGAACTAAATATCAAAGTGGAAGCACATTTGTACTTTTTGCAAATATAGGCATCTATGGCAGTTTCAAACTTGAGCAACAGAAAAGAGTGTGATTGTGAATTCCATCTTCATTATTCTGTGTGAGTACAATAAAGAGCTCAAGCATAGGTTCTGATCCAAGACAGTTCATATTAGCCAAGATCCTGTTTGAGCTTGCAGAAGAGTCAAGATCCAGGTCACTCTCCAGATAAGAGCCATTCATAACCACTTTTGATCATAACAGGAGTGATCTTTCTAACTGAAACCAAGAGAAAATTTGAGGTTGACTTTGTAAATGAGCCAATTAGAGTTTCAAGGAGCCCAAGGTTTGATGTACAGTGTCTATTGGAGCCAAGAGTTGAGTCATTAATCTAATTTCACTTTTTATCTTGTTTAAATACCATGGGAATCCAGTGTTACCAGAACTTTTATAAAGATCAATGCACTGGACTAGTCTTTGGATCTAGAAATGAAATTGGTCAAGGTTGCCCCGGGACAGAGTGACATTACAGGAAAATGACCCACTAGCACTGTCGCTCCCCGTCTTCGTGGAGGAACGACACAGGACCCTGCGCTGTTCTTCTGTCTGCTCGGCCCTCCCCGGGTTTGCTGCTGGTTCTTCCCGGGTTGGCTACTATCCCTTCCACCTCCGTGGAAGGGCAGTTCCCCCTGGCCACATTCCCCACTTCCGCAGGGGAGCGGCACACCGCCGGCCGGCTCTTCTCGGGGGCTGCACAGGTGTTCCCCTTAGATGTTCCCCTTAGATGTTCCTGGTGCATGCCATCTCTCTCCTCCTTTATAGTCCTCCTCTGCCAATCCTAACTCGGCTGCCCACACGCCGAGCACGCCGGCTCTTGCAGCTTGTCAAGTTGGTGAGAGGCAGCTGGGTAGAAGCTGTTTTCTTCTCTCCCAGCGCCATATTGTGGGAGAGCAGATGCATAGAATAAGTCTTAATTCCAGTAACTTAGTCTAAGTCTGGGTTGCTCCCCACATAGCACCACCACTGTTCTTTTACCAAAGAATTTATACTTTCTCCCTCTGTGTAATATTCGCTGATGACTAATTTGCTATAAGTGGGGGGTGTTCTGCAATAGATCACACAAGTTTCTATTTTAATTATGATTCCCAGAATATTTGAATTTAAAAGAGCCCCAGTGTCTTCCACCTCTTTTTTTTCTTAAACATGTAATATTCTTGCTTTCTTGGACCCTGATGACACCATAAAGGAGAATATAACTAAAAGCACATGCTGCTCATTAGTGTAGCTCTAGCACACCTGTGCTGTGCCTTGTCTATAAAAGGCTGGCTTACTGCTTTAGGAAGCACCATATAAAAAGAGGTTGCTTCGGGCAAGATCCCTCTTGGGAGGAGTATCGTTTTCTCTTTAAAAACTATTAGTTCTAAAAGTTTCTTCCTATACTACCATGAGAAGAGGAAGAAAGAAACTAAAAAAGAGAAAAGTACAATTCTGCTGAAATCCAGTTAATTCCCCTGTTAAAAAAACATTATTAACAATAGTTGTGATCTTTGTACTTCACAGATTCTTTTGGAAGAGCAAAGAAGACAATTTTAGATGTTTAAAGCATGTTAGAATCTGTGGTTCAGGTGAGGACTGTAGAAGAGTTCAAAACTGTTTGCATCTGTCAGCTCCACCAACTGCTTCTCTACCCTCACTCAAAGTCCCCCAAGTATACATACCATTTCAGTAAAATCATTGCACTGAAATAAAGTTACTTGAAGAAATAATATTCTACCATACTGTTATCCCCCAAATCATTTGTACATAGGAATTCTGAAGCCATCATCCACTGGAAAATCAAACTTTGACATGAAATAGAGGTTCGTCGTGGAATGCATGAAACAGCAACCAGTGTAGCTGTCTTTGCTATTCATTCTCCTCATCTTCCTTACTAACAGAACCTAGCTTTTGTTTCAGGGGCACACTCAGCTGCGAGAGCATCTTCCAAGGTCTCTCCTGTTGTCCCAGATGCCATGTGACATGGTTTTAGCCAACGGGAAGTAAACAGAACACCCTGAGTATAACTTCTTGGAAGTCTATTTAAAAGAGCATAGCTTGGGGCTGGTGCTGTGGCACAGTAGGTTAATCCTCTGCCTGCGGCACTGGCATTCCATTTGGGCGCTGGTTCTAGTCCCGGCTGCTCCTCTTCCGGTCCAGCTCTCTGCTGTGGCCTGGGAAAGCAGTAGAAGACGGCCCAAGGACTTGAGCCTCTGCACCCACATGGGAAACCAGGAGGAGGCTCCTGGCTCCTGGCTCCAGATCGGCGCAGCTCCGGCCATTGTGGCCATTTGGAGAGTGAACCAGCAGACAGAGGACCTTTCTCTATGTCTCTCCCTCTCACTGTCTGTAACTCTACCTCTCAAATAAATAAATGAATAGATCTTAAAAAAAAAAAAGAGCACAGCTGACTTTGCTATTCCTTCTTCCGTTCTTTGGCCAAAAATACAATGCTAGAAATGGAAGACTCCTCTTAACTGGAAGTAAGGGGTGTTAGAGACAAAATCACGTTCTAGAGACGGCTGCATAGAAAGAAATTCAGGACCCTGAAGGTATTGAGAGTCAACACATGTTCCACAAAAAGATAAAACTCTGTGCAACCAAAACTGTTGCACACAGATATAGTCCCAGAAGAGAATTTTTCAGTAATATTACTGAACATGATAAAAAGCAATTGTTCACATTGGAGTAATAAATCTGTTCCTGGGGCAAGATAATTAATATTATTGTGTACTTATTAGGCATTTGTTCTTATTCCAACTTACTTAATCTTCATAGATACACCAGCTGGCAAATGACACTTTACAAACAAATCTCATCTTCAGAGAGGTTTAAAAAATTTCTCAAGGACACACAGCTTGCATGTCAGATGTCAAAGTCTTTTTCTTTCCACTGTACAATATTGCACATATTCATTGCTACTATGTTTTTTAAAGTAACTTAATTTTAAATATCTTTATGGTGAAATACATCAGAAACAAAATTTTAGAAAATTATACAATCAACACTATGAGGTTATTCTCCAACTTTAAAGATTACATGTTTTCCCAATTTTTTTCAAAAATGTTTTAGGAAAATAAGATATCATAGATCTATTACTAATCCCTCTTTGAATTTGTCAAGTTACATTTTCTTTCCTCCTTTCCTTTCACTACCTACTAAACACAATCTTGAAATTTCCATGTGTATTAGTCCATGTATTATTTCATAGCATTCTATCATAATACTGCAAATGCTATATTCCATAATATTATTACAAATGACTTAGAGTAGAATTTTGTGTATTTTTATAAATGATATAATGTATTGCCGGCGCCGCTGCTCACTAGGCTAATCCTCCACCTGCGGCACCGGCACACCAGGTTCTAGTCCCGGTAGGGGCGCCGGATTCTGTCCCGGTTGCCCCTCTTCCAGGCCAGCTCTCTGCTGTGGCCAGGGAGTGCAGTGGAGGATGGCCCAAGTGCTTGGGCCCTGCACCCCATGGGAGACCAGGAGAAGCACCTGGCTCCTGCCTTCCGATCCGCGTGATATGTTGGTCGCAGCGCGCCAGCCGTGGCGGCCATTGGAGGGTGAACCAACGGCAAAGGAAGACCTTTCTCTCTGTCTCTCTGTCTCACTGTCCACTCTGCCTGTCAAAAAAAAAAAAAAAAAAAAAAAAAGAAAAGAAAAGAAAGATTCAAAAAGCTTCCTTCAAAACTTCTACAAAAAACATGTTGGATATATTCTATCACACATATAGATCTGTTTTTCATGGTTTTTATACATGTCTGAAAGTAGAGTTCCTAGGCGAAAGGACACATATCATCTTCAACTCTGCTAGATATTTCTAAATACTTCTCAACATTCTTACCAATATTTGATTTGTTTAGACTTTTCAAGATTCTGCAAATCCCTTGGAATATGAAATGGTATGTCATTGTGGTTTTTATTTATATTTTTCTTATTACTACAAAAGTTAAATATTAACCATTTGTGTTTGCACTTCTATTGACTGTTCATACCATTTCCATGTTTTTCCACTGTGATCTCTGTCACTAAATGTTTGGATTTTTAAATCGTGGGAGTTCTTTAAGTGGTTTAGATATTAATTCTTTCTTGTTATGCATTATTATGTATATGCATTGCATTGTGGCTTCTCATTTTACTTTATTTATGATTTCTTATGTTCAAAAGAGTTTTAACACCAGTGGAGTCAGATATATCCATCTTTCCTGGTCAGTTGCCTTAAGCAGAGTTGTGGTACTTTTTGTGCTTATAATACATTTCCCCAGAGGCACAAACTCTGTGCCCTACACTGCAATCCTGGCCAAGACAATGGCCTACTTGACAGTGCCTACTTGTCACATAGTGAGACCCCTGTTCTATGAAGTCTGGATGGGGACAGTAGACCTCAGTATTTTCAGTTTGCTCCATGTACTACGAAATCTCCACCCTCAAGTGAGCTTTTGCAGAAGCTCCCGGAGCAGAGACACGTTCTTTCAACCATGTGTACCTGAATCAGTGTTCCACAATGTGGAAAAGGATGTGGGTAAGATAAATGCTGGTGACCTGTCTCTCTCTATTTCTAAGGTATAGTGAAACCGTACCTTAGATGGGGATCAAGGTGGAGGGGGAGTCCTGACTTCTTGGCTACAGATGCCCAAGGTAGAGTTTCTATCACATTGAGCTTGAGGAAGGTGTGAGCGTCTTGACTCAAATGCCACAGATTCTCACTGATCATACCAAAATTAGTAGATTTTCTTGAATATGAGTTTCTGCATTCGCTATATACACTTGAGCAAATTTCCAAAGATTAAATGATTGCTGTAAAACAATTTTCAGCAGGTGGGTATTCTTGTCTGATTCCAGATCTCAGTGGAAATGCTTTCAACTTTTTCTCATTCAATAAGATGCTGGCTGAGGGTTTGCCTTAAATTGCCTTATTTGTCTTGAGGAATGTTACTTCTATATCCAACTTGCTTGAGCTTATCAAATACACTTTAACACAAAAACTGTTAAAACAGACAAATAAAGACATTATGCAACCATTAAGGTATTGATTCAAGAGGAAGATGTGACTATTATAAATGTATATATGTCCAATGCCAGGGGACCAGTCTATTTAAAACAAATGTTAATGGATCTAAAGGGAGACTCTAATACAATAGTAATGGAGGACTTAGCACCCCACTTTCATCAATGGACAGATCAACTAGACAGAAAATCACCAAAGAAACAACAGAGCTAATATATACTATGGATGTGATGGATCCTATTGTTATCTACAGAATCTTTCATTCTACAGTTGCAGAATATACATTCTTTTCATCAGTGCATGGAACTTTTTTCTAGGCTGGATGACAGGCTGGGCCATAAAGCAAGTCTCAGCAAATTCAATAAACGAAGATAACAATACAACAAATCAAAACTTATGGGATACAGCAAAAGCAGTGTTAAGAAGGAAGTTTATAGCAGTTGATGACTACATCAAGAAATTGGAAAGGCATCAAATAAATGGGCTGTCAATGCATCTCAAGACCTTAAAAAACAACAACAAACCAAACCCCAAATTAGTAGGAGGAAGGAAATAATTAAAATTAGTGAATGAACAAACAAATATGAAAGATCAATGAAATGAAGAGCTGATTCTTTGAGAAAATAAAAAAAAACTGATACACCATTGTCTCAACTAATCTCTCCCATCCTCCAAAAAAAGAGAGGGAGAAACCCAAAGTAATAACATCAGAGAAGAAAAGGGAAATGCAACAATGGATACCACAGAAATAAACAGGATCATCAGGAATTACTACATTACTAGAACGAATACAAAGAGTAGCCAAAAAGTAGGAAAAATCTAGAATAAATGGATAAATTCCTGGACACATGCAATTTACCAAAACTGAGTCATGAAGATATAGAAATCCTAAACAGATCAATAACCAAGACAGAGACTGAATCAGTAATGAAGACCCTCTGAACAAAGAAAACCCAGGACCGGAAGACTTCACTGCTGAATTCTACCAGACTTTTAAAGAACTAATTCCAATTCTTCTCAAGCTATTCAAAATAATTGAGAAGGAGGGAATCCTCCCAAACTCCTTCTTTAAGGCCATCATCACCTTAATTCCTAAACTACAAGTTATAACATTTAAAAACAACTATAGACCAATATCACTGATGAACATAGATGCAAAAATCGTCAACAAAATACTAGCTAATTGTATTGAACAGCATATTGGAAAGATCATTCACTCAGAACAAGTGAAAATTACCTCTGATATACAGGGATGATTCAACATTTAAAATCAATAAATTTAATACAAATGTGATAAACTGAAGAATAAATTATTTGTTATAACATTCAAATAAGTTAGAATTTGCTATAATTTTCTTTTATCCAATGAATTATTTAGGAGTATTTTTTAATTTCAAACATATGTTTTAGTTTCAAATGTTTGTTTTGTATTGATTTTTATTTAGTCACCTTTTTGAATAAAAATATTTTATACATTATATACATTATTTTGAATTTATTTTCTTTTTGAAAAAGCTTTACTTTCAATTAAAATAGACTGCATTCTGGTCCATAAAATATATCTCAGCAAATGTAAAAGAAAAGAACTCATACAATGTATGCTGTCAGACCACAATAGAATTAACTTAGAAATCAATAATGGAAAGATAATCAGAAAAATTAGGAAAATGCTTAGATATTAAACATTATATTTTAATATCACATTAGTCAAAAAAGAGATCTCAACAAAAATTTTAAAAATTTTAAAAATTTTGAGTTATGGGATGAGTGTTTTGATGCACCTGTTTAAGTTGCTGCTTGGGACTCCCTCCTCCTGAATTAGAGTGCCTGTTAGAATCCCCACTACTTCACTTATTATGCAGCTTGTTGCAAATGTGCCTGAGAGACATCAAATGATGATCTAAGTACTTGGTTTCCTGTTATCCACATGGGAGATACTAGATGGAGTTCCTGGCTCCTGGCTTCAGCCTGGCCTAGCTCTGGCTGTTGCAGGCATTTGGGGAGGAATCAGCAAATGGAAGGTTCGTCTCTCCCTCTCTCTATGTCATACTGCCTTTGAAATAAATAACTGAATCCTTATAAAACTTTTTGAATGACATTTAAGTGAAAACGCAATTTATCAAGATTTATGGGATGAAGTGAAATCAGTGCACGGAGGGAAATTTATAGCATTGAGGGGGGCGGAGCCAAGATGGCGGAATAGTGAGGGCGCGCACCGATAGTCCGGGAAAATTTAGTTTAATAAAAGGGGAGTTACGGTAGCCTCAGAAAAAAGAACCAGGAAAATATTGCAGACAAAACTCTTCTGGATCCAGTGGGCGTGAATCGGAGGACCTACTGGGAGAACAAGGTCTCCCACCGCGCGCGAAAGCCGAGCCGCAGGACCAAGCCGCGGGACTGAGTCGCGGAAGCCGAGCCGCGGGACTGAGCTGCGCAAGCTGCAGGGTCTGCGCGCAAGTGCTCGAAGGGGAGTGCAACAGCGGGGAGACTTGGGACGTCCAGGGCTCCGAGTCCACACATCGGCGCTGGAAGGGGAGCAGACCTGCGTGGAGAGCGTGGGAGCCCACAGTTCGGGACATCAGCGGCAGACTCAACACACCAGCGCTGGAACGCGAGGTGAGCCGAACCTCAATAACCCGAGACACCAGCAGGCAAGCGGAGAGAGGAGACTAGAGGGAACGACCCCCGGGGCGGGGGGGACTTCACCAAGCTAACTGGAAGAGAGAGAGAGGGAAAAAAAAAAAAAAAAGGTGACTGGTACGGACACGGGTTTCTCTCTCTCCACTCACCTCTCAAGGGCGAGCAAGACAAAGAGCAGGCGCCATCTTGGACATACGTCATAAGCAGAGCGACCTCAGGTCTGCACCGGCCCTGAGCCTAGCAGTAAAACCTGACTCTGGGTGGGGCGAATTAACAGGAGATTAGGACTTAGTAAATTTATGGTGCTACTGAACTGAGACTGTGAAAAAAGAGACGGTGGGGGAGAGAACTCACGGAATTCACGTGAGCACTCTCCAGAGACGCTACAATTCCGTAACTTTGGCAACCCAGTGGGAGACTGAAGGAGAATTTGAGCCCACTCTAAGGGCCGAACAGATTCCCTGTGTGGTCCTTGGGAAACAGCTTCTGATCTCTGGCTCCTGTGGGTATATCATTTGCCTGCTAACTACCTCCAACTTTGTTCAGCTGTGCAGAATAACTTCCCTTTTGAATCAAAAAAAAAGAGAGAGAGAGAGAGAGAGAGGTTTACCACGCCTAACCTGGGAGTGTCACCTTTGGCACACCAAACAGAGCTCTCAGGCCACACCCATCTCAAGCCCTAAGGCTCCATCAAAAACAGATAGTCCACTTAATCTAGAGTCATAGTATAACAAGAAAAAGCACCACAGTGAAGAAACCAAATATCTCCAATATGACAAATAACAAACGCAAAAACCAAGGTAATAAAAACAAGGAAGTCACCATGAAGCCCTCAAATGAAAAAGACACCCCAATTCAAGATTATGAGGATGATGACATAGAAGAAATGCAAGAAGCAGATCTCAAAAAATTGATAAGAACATTAAGAAGTTCTCAAAAACAAATTCTTGAACTACAGAAATCCTTAATGGACAAGATAGAAAATCTCTCTCGTGAAAATGAAATATTAAGGAGGAATCAAAATGAAACGAAACAACTAGTACAACAGGAAACTGGGATAGTGACTGAAGTGAAGAATTCAATAGATCAAATGAAAAACACAATAGAGAGCCTTACAAACAGAATGGGAGAAGCAGAAGAGAGAATATTGGACTTAGAAGACAGAGAACAGGAAAGGATACAGTCAGACCAAAGAAAAGACGAGGAAATTAGAAATCTAAAACATATTGTCAGGAATCTTCAGGATACTATTAAAAAACCCAACATTCGGGTTCTAGGAGTTCCTGAAGGCATGGAGAGGGAGAAAGGATTAGAAGGCCTTTTTAGTGAGATATTAGCAGAAAATTTCCCAGGTTTGGAGAAGGACAGAGAAATCCTAGTACAGGAAGCTCACAGAACCCCTAATAAACACGACCAAAAGAGACCCTCACCACGGCACGTTGTAATTAAACTCTCCACAGTGAAACATAAAGAAAAGATCCTAAAATGTGCAAGAGAGAAACGTCAGATTACTCTCAGAGGATCTCCAATCAGACTCACAGCTGACTTCTCATCAGAAACCCTACAAGCTAGGAGGGAATGGCGAGATATAGCCCAGGTACTAAGAGAGAACAACTGCCAGCCCAGAATATTATATCCTGCAAAGCTATCATTTGTGAATGAAGGTGAAATAAAGACTTTTCATAACAAACAGAAATTGAAAGAATTTGTTGCCACTCGTCCAGCCCTGCAAAAGATGCTTAAAGATGTGTTACACACAGAAACAAAGAAACACGGTCATCAATATGAAAGAAGGTAAAGGAAGGAAACCAAGGAAGGAAAGCTCACAGCAAAAGATCACAGGGAATTCAAAGCATATATTAGAACTTATCTTTGGCAAATGGCAGGGCAAAGTTACCACTTATCATTAGTCACATTGAACGTGAATGGCCTGAACTGTCCAGTTAAAAGACACCGTTTGGCTGATTGGGTTAAAAAACAAAACCCATCTATTTGCTGCTTACAAGAAACACATCTTTCCAACAAAGATCCATACAGACTGAAAGTGAAAGGCTGGAAAAAGATATACCATGCCAACAGAAATGAAAAAAGAGCAGGCGTAGCCATCTTAATATCAGACACCATAAACTTTACCACAAAAACCGTTAAGAGAGACAAAGAGGGACACTACATAATGATTAAGGGATCAATTCAACAGGAAGATATAACAATTATCAATGTATATGCACCTAACTACAGGGCACCGGTTTATCTAAAAGATTTGTTAACGGACTTAAAGGGAGACTTAGACCCCAATACAATAGTACTGGGGGACTTCAATACTCCACTCTCAGAAATAGACAGATCAATAGGACAGAAGATCAACAAGGATACAGTAGATTTAAACGACACTATAGCCCAAATGGATCTAACAGATATATACAGAACTTTCAATCCTACAGCTAAAGATTATACATTCTTCTCAGCAGTACATGGAACCTTCTCTAGGATTGACCACATACTAGGCCATAAAGCAAGTCTCAGCAAATTCAAAAGAATTAGAATCATACCATGCAGCTTCTCAGACCATAAAGGAATGAAGTTGGAAATGAACAACTCAGGAATCCCTAGAGCATACGCAAACACATGGAGATTGAACAACATGCTCCTGAATGAACAATGGGTCATAGAAGAAATCAAAAGAGAAATCAAAAACTTTCTGGAAGTAAATGAGGATAACAGCACAACATACCAAAACTTATGGGACGCAGCAAAAGCAGTGTTAAGAGGAAAGTTTATAGCAATAGGTGCCTACATCAAGAAATTGGAAAGGCACCAAATAGATGAGCTTTCTATTCACCTCAAGGATCTAGAAAACCTACAGCAAACCAGACCCAAATCTAGTAGGAGAAGAGAAATAATTAAAATCAGAGAAGAAATCAACAGGATTGAATCAAGAAAAACATTACAAAAAATCAGCCAAACGAGGAGCTGGTTTTTTGAAAAAATAAACAAAATTGACACCCCATTGGCCCAACTAACTAAAAAAAGAAGAGAAAAGACCCAAATCAATAAAATCAGAGATGAAAAAGGAAATGTAACAACAGACACCACAGAAATAAAAAGAATCATCAGAAATTACTACAAGGACTTGTATGCCAGCAAACAGGGAAACCTATCAGAAATGGATAGATTCCTGGACACATGCAACCTACCTAAATTGAACCAGGAAGACATCGAAAACCTAAACAGACCCATAACTGAGACAGAAATTGAAACAGTAATAAAGGCCCTCCCAACAAAGAAAAGCCCAGGACCAGATGGATTCACTGCTGAATTCTACCAGACATTTAAAGAAGAACTAACTCCAATTCTTCTCAAACTATTCAGAACAATTGAAGAAGAGGGAATCCTCCCAAATTCTTTCTATGAAGCCAGCATCACCTTAATTCCTAAGCCGGGAAAAGATGCAGCACTGAAAGAGAATTACAGACCAATATCCCTGATGAACATAGATGCAAAAATCCTCAATAAAATTCTCGCCAATAGAATGCAACAACACATCAGAAAGATCATCCACCCAGACCAAGTGGGATTTATCCCTGGTATGCAGGGATGGTTTAATGTGCGCAAGACAATCAATGTGATACACCACATTAACAGACTGCAGAAGAAAAACCATATGATTCTCTCAATAGATGCCGAGAAAGCATTTGATAAAATACAACACCCGTTCATGATGAAAACTCTAAGCAAACTGGGTTTGGAAGGAACATTCCTCAATACAATCAAAGCAATCTATGAAAAACCCACAGCCAACATCCTATTGAATGGGGAAAAGTTGGAAGCATTTCCACTGAGATCTGGGACCAGACAGGGATGTCCACTCTCACCACTGCTATTCAATATAGTTCTGGAGGTTCTAGCCAGAGCTATTAGGCAAGAAAAAGAAATTAAAGGGATACAAATTGGGAAGGAAGAACTCAAACTATCCCTCTTTGCAGATGACATGATTCTTTATTTAGGGGACCCAAAGAACTCTACCAAGAGACTATTGGAACTCATAGAAGAGTTTGGCAAAGTAGCAGGGTATAAAATCAATGCACAAAAATCAACAGCCTTTGTATACACAGACAATGCCATGGCTGAGGAAGAACTTCTAAGATCCATCCCATTCACAATAGCTACAAAAACAATCAAATACCTTGGAATAAACTTAACCAAGGACGTTAAAGATCTCTACGATGAAAATTACAAAACCTTAAAGAAAGAAATAGAAGAGGATACCAAGAAATGGAAAAATCTTCCATGCTCATGGATTGGAAGAATCAATATCAAAATGTCCATTCTCCTAAAAGCAATTTATAGATTCAATGCAATACCAATCAAGATACCGAAGACCTTCTTCTCAGATCTGGAAAAATTGGTGCTGAAATTTATATGGAGGCACAAGAGACCTTGAATAGCTAAAGCAATCTTGTACAACAAAAACAAAGCCGGAGGCATCACAATACCAGATTTCAGGACATACTACAGGGCAGTTGTAATCAAAACAGCATGGTACTGGTACAGAAACAGAAGGATAGACCAATGGAACAGAATTGAAATACCAGAAATCAACCCAAACATCTACAGCCAACTTATATTTGATCAAGGATCTAAAACTAATTCCTTGAGCAAGGACAGTCTATTCAATAAATGGTGCTGGGAAAATTGGATTTCCACGTGCAGAATCATGAAGCAAGACCCCTACCTTACACCTTACACAAAAATCCACTCCACATGGATTAAAGACCTAAATCTACGACCTGACACCATCAAGTTACTAGAGAACATTGGAGAAACCCTTCAAGATATTGGCACAGGCAAAGAGTTTCTGGAAAAGACCCGGGAGGCACAGGCAGTCAAAGCCAAAATTAACTATTGGGATTGCATCAAATTGAGAAGTTTCTGTACTGCAAAAGAAACAGTCAGGAGAGTGAAGAGACAACCGTCAGAATGGGAAAAAAATATTTGCAAACTATGCAACAGATAAAGGGTTAATAACCAGAATCTACAAAGAGATCAAGAAACTCCACAAAAACAAAACCAACAACCCATTTAAGAGATGGGCCAAGGACCTCAATAGACATTTTTCAAAAGAGGAAATCCAAATGGCCAACAGGCACATGAAAAAATGTTCAAGGTCATTAGCAATCAGAGAAATGCAAATCAAAACCACAATGAGGTTCCACCTCACCCCGGTTAGAATGGCTCACATTCAGAAATCTACCAACAACAGATGCTGGCGAGGATGTGGGGAAAAAGGGACACTAACCCACTGTTGGTGGGAATGCAAACTGGTCAAGCCACTATGGAAGTCAGTCTGGAGATTCCTCAGAAACCTGAAGATAACCCTACCGTTCGACCCAGCCATCCCACTCCTTGGAATTTACCCAAAGGAATTTAAATTGGCAAACAAAAAAGCGGTCTACAGCCTAATGTTTATTGCAGCACAATTCACAATAGCTAAGACCTGGAACCAACCTAAATGCCCATCAACGGTAGACTGGATAAAGAAATTATGGGATATGTACTCTTTAGAATACTATACCGCAGTAAGAAACAACGAAATCCAGTCATTTGCAACAAAATGGAGGAATCTGGAACACATCATGCTGAGTGAAATAAGCCAGTCCCAAAGGGACAAATACCATATGTTCTCCCTGATCGGTGACAACTGACTGAACACCAAAAAGGAAACCTGTTGAAGTGAAAGGGACACTATGGGAAACGGTGACTTGATCAGCATAGCCCTGACTGTTAATGAACAACTTAATACATTATCCCTCTTAGTAGTTTTTTTGTCTGTTCTACTTAATATGACTGGTTTAATTCTGTAATTAATACACAGTTATTCTTAAGTGTTGAAATTTAACTGAAATGTGATCCCTGTTAAACATAACAGTAGGAATAAGAGAGGGAAGAGATGTACAATTTGGGACATGCTCAAGCTGACTTGCCCCAAATGGTAGAGTTAGAAACATACCAGGGGACTCCAATTTAATCCCATCAAGGTGGCATGTACCAATGCCATCTCACTAGTCCAAGTGATCAATTTCAGTTCACAATTGATCATAATGAAAGGACTAAGAGTCAAAGGGAGCACATAAGCAAGTCTAGTACCTGCTAACACTAACCGATAGAATAAATAAAGGGGAGAGTGATCCAACATGGGAAGTGAGATACTCAGCAGACTCATAGAATGGCAGATGCCCTAAATAGCACTCTGGCCTCAGAATCAGCCCTAAAGGCATTCAGATCTGGCTGAAAAGCCCATGAGAGTATTTCAGGCATGGAAAGCCAAGACACTCTGGCAAAAGATCTCTGTGAGTGAGATCTCAGTGGAAAGAACAGGTCTTCAAAGAAGGAGGTACCTTTCTCTGAAGGGAGGAGAGAACCTCCACTTTGACTATGACCTTGTCTAAACAAGATAAGAGTCGGAGAACTCAAGGGGCTTCCATAGCCTTGGAAACTCATGACTGGATCCTAGGGAGATTACTGATGCCATAGACAGGAGTGTCAATTGGTAAAGTCAACAACAGGAGTCACTGTGCACTTACTCCTCATGTAGGATCTCTGTCCTTAATGTGCTGTGCATTGAGATTTAATGCTATAACGAGTACTCAAATAATATATTTCACTTTGTGTTTCTATGGGGGTGCAAACTGTTGAAATCTTTACTTAATGCATACTAAACTGATCCACTGTAAAAAAAAAAAAAAAAAAAAAAAAAGAAAAGAAAAGAAACTATCAATTCCCAACTTGACTCTCACTGGGATTAAACATGACAATAGGTCTGATCTGATTTCATCATCATTAAAAAAAATCATCTATTATTTTTCACTTTATGTTTCTGTGTGGGAGCAAACTGTTGAAATCCTTACTTAATGTATACTAAGCTGATCTTCTGTATACTAAGATAATTGAAAATGAATCTTGATGTGAATGGAAGGGGAGAGGGAGTGGGAAAGGGGAGGGTTGTGGGTGGGAGGGACGGTATTGGGGGGAAGCCATAGTAATCCATTATTCGTACTTTGGAAACGTATATTCATTAAATAAAAGTTAAAAAAAAAAGAAATTTATAGCATTGAATGCATATCAGTAATCTAAGTTTCCATCTTAGTAAAGTAGAAAATGAAAATTAAATCAAAGTTAAACAGAAGAAAACAAATAATAATGTAAGAGCAGTAACCAATGACATTGGAAATAGAATGTTAATTGAGAAAAATCAATGAAACCAAAAACTGGTTTCTTGAAAACATCAATAAAATAGGTAAGCCTATAGCTAGCCTAAATAAGAAAAAAAAAAGAAAGAGAATACAAATTATTAATATCAGAAATGAAATAGGGACATCACTACAGACCCCACGGATATTAAGACACTAACAAAGGATTATAATGAGCAACTCTATGCCTACAAACTTTATGAGTTATATGAAATGAGACAATTTGTTGCTATAATACTCTATCAAACTCAACTCTGTCTTTCAAATAGATAAAATAAATCTTTAAAAAATTAGATATAACACCAAGGATTCAATCCATGAAAGAAAGAATTGATAAGCTGTACTTCATTAAAATTAAAAAATTCTGCCCTGAAAAAGATGTTATTTGTCAAAAGAATGAAAACATGAGTCAAAGACTTGGAGAAAAATATTTGCAAAAAAGAATAACTGATAAAGGAGAGTTATCCAAAGTATAAAAAGAACTCTCAAAACACATACAAAAAAATCCAATTAAAATTATATAGAGATACAAAAAGCTAATGCACATGAGTGAAATTGACATCTTGAGAATTGATTATCATTTATAACCATTGTCTATACTCCTGAGGAGCAGTGGTCTTTCTACTTTCTTTTAGTGAATTCTGTAGAGTAGGATTAAGCTTATGATTATGAATGAAATTGAAAATATGTTATCACAAAAGTTGAAAAATAAGGAAGAAGGAGGGAGAATAGGAAGGAGGCAGGTAAGTATTGCTATAGTCTTAAAACCATATATATGAAATACATGAAGTCTATTCCCTTTAAGTAATTAAATAAATTTATTTTTTAAAAGATTTATTTTATTTACTTGAAAGTCAGAGTTAGACACAGAGAGAGGAGAGGTAGAGAGAGAGAGAGTGGTCTTCCTTCGATGGCTCACTCCCTAATTGGCCACAATGGCCAGAGCTGTGCTGATCCGAAGCCAGGAGCCAGGAGGTTCTTCCAAGTCTCCCACACAGGTGCAGGGGCTCAAGGACTTGGGCCATCTTCTCCTGCTTTCCCAGGCCGTAGCAGAGAGCTGGATTGGAAGTGGAGCAGTCGGGACTAGAACCGGTGCCCATATGGGATGCCAGCACTTCAGGCCAGGGTGTTAACCCACTGTGCCACAGTGCCGGCCCCCAAATAAATTTATTTTAAAAAATGGGCCAATGACCTTAACGGAAACCTCATCAAAGAATCCATACAGATGGCAAATAAGCTTATGAAAAGATGCTCGCATTATATAACATCAGGGAAACACAAATGAAGACATGACATAAAAACTATACACCTATTAGAGACTAAAATCCACACACAAAGCTGTCGCTCCCCCATTCGCGGAGGAACGACACAGGACCCTGCACTGTTCTTTTTTCTGCTCGGCCCTTCCTGGGTTTGCTGCTGGTCCTTCCCGGATTGGCTGCCGACCCCTCCACCTCCGTGGAGGGGCGGCTCCCCCTGCCATTTTCCCCGCTTCCGTGGAGGAGCGGCACACCGCCGGCCGGCTCTCTTGGGGGCTGCTCAGGTGTTCCTTCAGATGTTCCCGGTGCATGTTGTCTCTCTCCTCCTTTATAGTCCTCTTCCACCAATCCCAACTCTGCTACCCACACGCCAAGCACGCTGCTCTCCTCCAATCAGGAGCAGGATCAGCTCCTGCAGCTTGTCAAACTGATGAGGCAGCTGCGTAGAGGTTGTTTGGTCTCTTTCTCTCAGCGCCATATTGTTGGAGAGCAGATGCATAGAATAAGTCTTAATTCCAGTAACTTAGTCTAGTCTCAGTTGCTCCCCACACAAAGCATGTCAAATACTGGAAATCTATACCAACCCCCATCTTCAAGCACATTTTATATCCTGCTCCTAGCTGCTACTTCCTGCTGCCAGGCTGGGTTTCAATAAGACACATATATAGCTTTGTGCTTTGGTGGTGGTGGTTGTTGTTTTAAGATGTATTTATTTGGGGCCGGCATCATGGCGCAGTAGGTGCCTGTTGCACCAGCATCCCATGTGGGCGTGGTTCTAGTCCTGGCTGCTCCTCTTCCAATCCATCTCTCAGTGGTGGCCTGGGAAAACAGTAGAAGATGGCCCAAATCCTTGGGCCCCTGCACCCACATGGGAGATCTGGATCCTGGCTTTGGATCAGCACAGCTCCAGGTGTTGCGGCCATTTGGAGAATGAACCAATGGAAGGAAGACCTTTCTCTCTGTCTCTCTCTCTTTCTCACTGTCTGTAACTCTACCTCTCCAATAAATAAATAAAATCTTTTAAAAAGAGATTTATTTATTTAATTTAATTACACAGAAAGAGAGAGTTCAGGCTCAGGGGAGCGAGAGCAAGTGAAAGAGAATCTTCCTTCTGCTGAATCACTCTCAAAAGGCCAAGTTGGACAGGGCTGAGCAAGCATGGCGCTAGGAGCCTAGAACTCCATCCAAATCTCCCACATGAGTGGCAGGGGCCCAAATAGTCAAGCCACACCCCATTGCTTTCATGGGTGCATTAACAGGGAGCTGGATCAGAAGTGGAGCAGCTGGAACTCCATGGATGCTCATATGGGATGTTGACATTGCAGGTGGCGGCTTGACTTTTAGCTTTGAAACTAGTAAAATTGCTCCTAAGGTTTTAAATGTTTGCAAGGCTTATTTTACTTACTCATGTGAATGCATATGTAGTTTCTATAAATATTATTTTCATATATTGGATTCAGATCATGTAGGTTTTCATTTTATACTTACAGCAAAATATTTTTAATTTCACTATATGCCTGATAATTTGTTAAATGCAAACATAACACTAGGAAGTTTTATTGCTGGAGTTATTTTGCTGATTATAGTGTTTTTGAAAATTGGTGACATAGCTATGACTGTTGGGAGGGAGATACAGAAACCTCAGAGTTGGTGGTTAGGAGCAGTGTGCCAGAAGAATGAGAATGCTAGGTTTTAGGGTTTTGTATTTGGATTGGCAACGAGGATCAGATCAAGAAGAACCCCTACATTTATTCAATACTAAAAATACACAAGGAAATCCTTTTCTTTATGTATAAATTTTCCTTAGACCCATGAATATCATATTTTAAAATGAGTAATTTAAAATATGAAAGTTGCAGGATACACCATAATTAAAATTAGAACCTTAACAAATACCCAACTACTCTAAATATTTTATACCACAAATTATTTTGAAATTGGTAGTATACTCTTTTCCATCCTGCTTTCTGTGTGGCCAGCATATTGAAGTTCACTTAATAAATCAAATATATTTAAATAAAAATATAATGTTTAAGTTAGTTTATGTACCAGATTAAGTTCTTTAAGTATTTTTCTATTAAATACTCACATTCATCTTACAAAATGGGTATTATGATTATTAATGTGTAACTCATCTGAGAACTGAGATACAGAGAAGTTAACTTGAGTACACAGAGCCAATATTGACATTGGACTGGAATACAATCTAATACAGTCTGGCTCTAGCACATACCTTCTGAAATACTGATCTTTACTATTGCACACTGAGTATTTCCTTACAAAAAGGTGCATTATTTCTTTAGCATATTTTTCAGGGTGGAGATGATGGTTCTGAATAACGAACACTGGACAATTATGTTTCGTGTTGCTGGTGCTATGTGAAATCTTAAGTGAGAGTTGTAGCTACTTAGTGGACTTCTAAGAGGGTGGAAAATGTGAGCTAAGTAACATTTTCTGAGTAGAAGTTGTGTCCCTGTAAATGATGTATAGAAAACAAGGAGGTGGCCCAAGGATCCAAGAGGATATTGTGCTTGGTAATGAGGGAGAAGTAAGGCAGTATAAAAATCAAACAAAGAATTTAGCTGTCAAATTAGACCTCTGGGGTCAAAGAACAGAAGTAGATGAAAATTTTATATGCACAATAGCAGATTATACAATAGCCCAAAAGTCTGAAGTATAGATTGAGAAAGACTTAAACGATACCTGCATGTAAATGGAAGCAAGTCAGTTACAGTTATTCACAGAAAAGTAGTGGAGGAAGAAAACTGACTTGCTTATGTATCTACCAGCCACTATAGATGAGAGAAAGGATTGGAGGAAGCTAAAAAAAGAGTGATTCCTATGAATTGGATCTCCTTTTTCTTATTTGGTCACCTGTGAAATTTTCAGATTTTCATTAAAAGAAGTGTCTTAATTTCAGCAGATCTCTGCTAGAAACTTTCAAAAAAATACTTTTTTGGCAAATTTTCCACTACCTGCAAACATGATTGTTTACTTTTCAGTTAAGCAATTAAACAGATCTAACTTTATCTAACAGGTAATATAAGAAGTATCTCAACCAAAGTTTGAATCTAATAGTTTCAATCTGATAGTTATCTCTTAAAGAATATTTTTTTCCAAGTTTAAGTGGTTACATTACCATATATTGAAATAACGGGAGACAATTTTACAATGCCTTTATAGAGCTATTACATGTACAGTATTCAATACATTAATGCTTTAGGGAAATTAACAAATTTATTTCTTTGTAGTTCCTCCCCCATCCTCTGTTCCCAGAAGTGTTTATACATTAGGAAGAAGCTCCATCACTAGTAATAATTAGTTTGCTCTTCGGGAACAATTTTCAGAATGATTGTGCCCCAGAGACCTGGCATGCAACTCTGAGTTCTAACTGGAGCTCAATCACTCACTCACATTCTGATTCCTTGGGCTATTATATAACCCATCCTTGGGTCTCTGAATAGCAGAGCAGAATAATGTATACTTCAAGACAATGTGGTAACTATTAGCACTTCAACAATGTTAAATGTCTTGACAATACAAAGCTAGACTATGTAAATTTAGATTAAATAAGAATGCAGCAAACAATGGAAGAAGAAATTTTGGGAATATGATGAATAATTTCTGGAAAATCCCGCAAGAGGCCAAGACTTCCTGCTGGGGCTTGTTGTGCACAGCAGCTAAGTCAATAGACCACCCTCCCTAGGTAAGCAAGACTGAGGCCCTATGAACTCTCTGTATAAGCACAAGTTAATTTGGTACAGGTGTTTCTGTTATATGCTGAAGGAGAACATGCACAGTGTCCTGTAGCCTTCCAGCTCTTGGTGTGGTCTTCCCTGAGGAAGCACTAGGTTGTCATCTAAAACCTATCAGAATACTGGATGGCTGTAAGTGCTTACAATTCTGCTTGCTAACATATTTCTGGTGTCCTGAAAAAATACAGAGAAGACATAAAATATTCAATCAAAATCTGAAATCCTTATGTGTTTTAGAATTTTGATTTTTTTGAATATAGGGGTATACCTATATACATACACATACACTGATACCAGAGCGTCACCTTATAATTCAATGTATTATCAACTCTGTTGAAAATATGTATCACATGTAAATAACACAAACAGCTCATATCAGTTCTAATGAAATTGAGGAGGTGAATGAGTCAAGAAAAAATATTTTTTTTTTCTGCTTTAAGAATTCGGCTTTTGCATGTCAGATTTGCAGAAATGAAACTGTGGATTTGTGAAAAAAATACAAATCTGGATACAAAACTAAAAAATTTGCTTTTATGGTGTATAATGCCTTATAGTCTGGACTATACAATTTTGGGGAAAAAATTGTCTGCTTAGGTGGGAATTATGATTATGATTTAATGACCACAATTCATGTAGCTCACTTTCTAATAGTTTTTGTGATTATTTTTAATCCCAAATCTATGGACCCTTGTTTGGCTCAAGAGTGAATTTGAACCCAATTAACTTCTGAAATATTATGCACATGTAAGTATTAAACATTTTTCTGGGAAGACAGTCCATAGCCTCTCTCTCACTCTCCCAATCTCCAAATCCCCAAACATTCAGAGAGTCACACAAGTTAACTTTAAATCTTTCAAATAGATGTTGACAGAAATAATCTAAAAGTACATATACATTAGTATTTTAGTACCACATTTTATGTTCTTTACCCTGGCTCAGAGGGACACGTGTGGCCCAATCCTCTCCTCTTTGTAGGTGTCTTACCCACTCCCTTGCGCACTGGTTCTAATTCTATTGGATGCTGTTTTTATTCTCAGCAAATTCATCCCTGTCTTAAAGTTTAGTGCTAGTTGTTTGCTTCACCTGCTGCCCCTGTCCAAGATCTTCCTATAGATGAAGACGTTTTGTTGTTTAAATCTCAGTTCAAATGTGATCTCCTTCTAGATACCTTCCTTGACTATTGATCTGAAATCATCACTCATTCACTTTCCATTACATGATTCTACCATTTTCTTTACTTTCGTGGCTAGACATGGTAGCTCTCATTCTGCTTACCATTTAACAAAAATAATCCTGTTAATTTATATATTTACTACTTTATTTTCTGATTCCCTCCAACTAGTCCTCCAACTACTGTCCTCTAATGCCTAGAATAGTGACTGGCATATAGCATGCCTTCAATGAAAATTGGTTGAAGGAATGATTAAATGAATGAATTAATTATACCAATTGCAGTAACAATGACATCTATTGTAGAAAATGGGAATTGGTAGGTAATGGTTGGTTTAAACCTGTGTAAGCCAGGAAATTTACTTACCCTCCCTGAATTCATTTTACTCTTCATAAATTAGATACACTAGTACCTTCCTTGTAAGTTTTTGCAAATTTAAGTGAGTTACTATATTTAAGGCAGTATACACTAGAACACGTTTGTTAAATATTACTCTAATAATTATTGGCAATCCACAGAAATTAAAAAACTTGCTTAAATAAGATAAAAGGCATATAATCTGAACATTAATCAAAATTCTAGATAAAAATTATTTAATGATATAGATAACAAGTCATGTCAATATAAAATTTAATTTCTCACTGTATCTTGAAATAGATTTGAATAAAGAACACAGGGAAGTTTTAGTAATTTAAGCACTATTTTGCATTCCATTTTTGAGAGTCAATAAAATTTTGAATATACTTGCTTTATTTTGCACTGATATAAAACATGAACAGAATCCCAAGTAGTTAATATAGTAATATCTACAGCTCTCCATAATTCAACAGTCTCAGCATTAGTAATTCTCTAAAAAATTTGGATTTTTGAGTATTCATTTGTTTTTATAAAATAAACATTCAGAATATGCCAGCTAAATGGAGAATATGCTTTGAGGGACACTCCCAGAAAATAATTTTATTTTGGGAAAGTTTACTGTTCCTATATTTCTATTTAATTAATTCTCACTAAAAATCATTTCCAGATCAAATATTATTTTATCACTAAAGTTTTGTCTATTAGTTTTCTATCTCATCATGCTGAAAACGTGGCTATAAATCAGCTTCTAACAACCATTGCACGTGTCCTAATTCAATATATTAAATAACACACACTAAATTCATATTATGTTTTTCTAATTTCTCTCAAGAATGCATGCACCTACTTTGTTTATCTCAACTGAAGGAATTGTGTCATGGCTTCAGAATTAGTATTTTGGATTTGAGAGTCCTTAGAGATCTCTAGTCTGATTTTCACCATTTAAAAATGAGGACATTGAAGTCTAGAAAGGAAGATGTATCCACGATTACTTGATGGAGTAATGGCAGAGCAAGAGAATAAAACTCAGATCCAACTTCCCTTCTTCAGATCTCTGATTCTCAGACCCCAGTTACTCCCTAACAAACTCAGCGCATGCTATGTGCTGGAAGTCACTTAGTTAAAACAGTCATAATTGCTATTAGGTTGTCAGTTTTTTTTTTTTTTTTCCAAACAAACAATTGGAGAGAGATTGCTTTGGAAAAGGAAGAAAGTGATGAAAGGAAAAATGCTTTCTGTTGGAGATAAACCTTCCAGGGTCACTCTCTTCCCTCTTTGTTCTCACAATAATTCTTTGCTGTATGAGTTTGGGTTAGACCAGTTCTAGATTTTCCATTTCCTTCCTTTAATGTTATTTCTTTTCCTTCTTCTCACTGAAATATTTTGTCATTTTTGGATAGAATCAAGCAGAGCTGTGAAAAGCCCCAACAAATGCACTCAGTTAAGCAGACTGCCTATACAAAAATTTAAATTTTAAAAATTGAGCCAATTATTTGGACAAGAATTGTAAAACAAATGCCAAAACTCCTCTCCTAAAGAACCAGAAAATTAAAACAAGAGGCAGACAAATCAGTCAATTCTTTAATTCATTTAACCCACTCAGATATACTCTGCTAGTCTCTTTTTGTTTTCTTAAACAGGGCCTTTCAATATGTATTTGTAGAAGTGCTAAAAAAAGGCTGCGAGAGAAGAGTATTAACATACACCATTGCCATGATGTAAATCTTAGGTGTTTGTTCTCAGAATTTATGCCATTCTTTTTTAAAACCAGGGATTGTAATCTTAGTTTGCTCACTCTGAAGGCAAGATAAAATTCCAAGCATTTCTAAAATAGTTTGTTTAATTTATTGTCATTGCAGTGCAGTTAGATTTAAACCTTTTTGGACCTCGATGGCACAAAACAGCTATTCAGAGTTCAAAGGGGTAGGCCTCCACATGCGATTAAGTTATCACTAATGGAACTACTATAACCCTGGCTGTGCCCTGGCTGTTCCTGGTGTTCCAAAGATTATGTGATACTCAAAAGCCTTCAAATACCTATTGTGCATATTTTATTGCATAAATCACAGGTGTCACAGTAAAACACATTCAATGAATTGCTTCCTGCCACTAACACGAAAATTATTTTCAAAATCAAAAATCATGTTTCCTCATGAATACAAACTTCTCATGACAAACCTCCAGTGCCAAATGTGGTTTCCATTTGCTGTTTTTGGATTTATTTGACTGTGCCAAAGTTCAGGTGTGCCAGCTCTTTGTAATAAGCCATTTGGATGAAAGCTTGGCTAGCTCAAAGGATCCTGATGTATTTTATTGCTGCCTTTTAAGATTATTGTTCAGAAATACCAAGTCTAATTTTGAAATCAATTAGCCATTCGGTCTGATGAGGTGTTGGCCCAGCTCAGGTTCACACCCGCTGTCCACAGATTATTGTTCACTTGAGTCAGGTCCTTAGTAGCGCCCTGTTCCCCAGCATCTGGTGGACACATGTTTGATGTTCTCGCAGAATGAGCTGATGGTTTAAATAGCAAACCCTAACGAAGAAAGCTTTGTACATTGGCTGCCGTTTGCCAGGAAAACAAACTTTTTATAATACTCTGTAAAAAGAGAGAGACAGGAGAACAAGAAGAAAAAGAGGAGCCTCCTTCCTTTTGGATTTTATTATTTCTCTATGATCTGTACCTAGGGAACTTTAGTCTAAAAATAAGCGTCAGACTGAACAAATGTAGTGAGAAGAGAATCAAGTTGTCCACTACCTACTAGCCCCCAATAAAGAGTCCTTTTACCTGGGGTCCTTCCACGACCAGACTGGAGGTGTAATATCTTTCCCATAATGTTGTCTCCAAAAAGGGACTGTATCGTTGACTCACAGTCAATCAGCACTTGTGAAGGTGCAAATTCTGCTTGGCGGGGGCAGAGCTCCTGGGAACAGTGCCAGAGGCCCCAAGCACCACCCATGTTGTTCAAAAGAAGTGGCAGATAGTAAAATATAAAGCTAAATGACTCCTCCTTCAGGTTTCTCTTCTGCTGGCCACCTAACATTTTGGTAGAGAATGGAGAGCTGACCTTTCCTTCTACAAGACACCACTGATACCTCCAGTGGGCTCCTCGTGGAGGTCTCAGGCGAAGCCAAACTATCAGAGGGTAGATGCTCAGATTTCTCAGATTTCTCTTAGAGACAAGAATATTTTCGTATTCTTGTCTCAGCTCTGTAATAGTCATTTATAAATGGAAAGTGAAATTACTTCGATACATTATTTTTATCAGTGATAGCAGATCCAATGGTTCAGAGGTTTCTGTACCACTTGTAGTTCTCACTCCCTTCTGCTGAGCTGTGTGTGAGTGAGTCCATCAGAGCTGTTGGGCTTGGCTATACACTCCTCACAGTTTTCACTTACTTTCCCTTAAAGGAGGTCCATTAGTTTTCATTCATTCAATCATCAAATACTATGGCCTTGGAAAAAAAATGGGGAGTAAAACAGATCTGGTCCCTAACCTCATGAAGCTTGCAGTCTAGGGGCAAAGAGAGATGTTAAAGAAAAAAAATCTAATCATTGAATTTAAACAACAAATTTAAAAAACTGAAAAGAAGTACCAGTTATATGTTTAAATTGTTATTTAGCTCTTGAGTATTCAAATAACTTTACTTATTTATTTATTTATTTTTTGCCAGGCAGAGTTAGACAGTGAGAGAGAGACAGAGAGAAAGGTCTTCCTTTTTCTGTTGGTTCACCCCCCAAGAGGCTGCTACAGAAGGCGTGTTGTGGCCGGCGCACTGCGCTGATCCGAAGCCAGGAGCCAGCTGCTTCCTCCTGGTCTCGCATGTGGGTGCAGGGCCCAAGGACCTGGGCCATCCTCCCCTGCACTCCCGGGCCACAGCAGAGAGCTAGACTGGAAGAGGAGCAACTGGGACAGAATCCAGCGCCCTGACTGGGACTAGAACCCGGCCAGCGCCGCAGGCAGAGGATTAGCCAAGTAAGCCGCGGCGCCGGCCAAAACAACTTTTAATCAAAATCACCCCATGTTCTGAATGTTCTTGTCTGGAAGGTTATAAAAAATTTCTTTCTTCTTCCTTTATTTTTTTTTTTTTTAGGTTTACTTATTTTTACTTGAAAGTCAGGGTTACAGAGTGAGAGGGGGAGACAGAAACAGAGATATACTCCATCCACTGGTTCACTTTGCCAGATACCTGGAACAGCCAGGGATGGACCAGGCCGAAGCTGGGAGCCTGAACTCCATTGGAGTCTCCCATGCGGGTGGTAAGGGTTCATGTGGTTAGACAGGTTTCTAGCACTCCTAAATCCTGGGTGAGATCTAAGTTGGTGAATCTTCAAAACATTAGCAGGGAGCTAGGTTGGAAGTGGAGTAGCCAACACTTGGATCGGCACCGATATGGAATGTTGGTATCACAGGTTATGACTTAACCTGCAGCACCACAATGGCGGCCCCAGGAGGGTTATAAAATTTCAATGCTCAAGAGGTATAGAATGGTAAATAATTTTCAGTGTGTGAGGGTATTACAAAAAGTTCATGAAAAATGCAAGGATTTCAAAAAACTCACACCAAAATAAATTCATTTTTTTAAAAAGATTTATTTATTTGTTTAAAAGCCAGAGTTACAGAGAGGAAGAGGCAGAGAGAGAGAAAAGTGTTCCATCCACTGGTTCACTCCCCAAATGGTCACAATGGTTGGAGCTGGGCCGATCTGAGGCCAGGAGCTTCTTCAAGATCTCCCATGTGAGTGCAGGAGCCCAAGGACCATCTTTTTTTTTTTTTTTTTTTTTTTTTTTTTTACAGGCAGAGTGGATAGTGAGAGAGAGAGACAGAGAGAAAGGTCTTCCTTTTTGCCGTTGGTTTACCCTCCAATGGCCGCTGTGGCCAGTGCGCTGCGGCTGGCGTACCGCGCTGATTTGATGGCAGGAGCCAGGTACTTATCCTGGTCTCCCATGGGGTGCAGGGCCCAAGTACTTGGGCCATCCTCCACTGCACTCCCTGGCCACAGCAGAGAGCTGGCCTGGAAGAGGGGCAACTGGGACAGAATCTGGCACCCCGACCGGGACTAGAACCCGGCGTGCCGGCGCCGCAAGGCAGAGGATTAGCCTAGTGAACCGCTGCGTCGGCCCCCAAGGACCATCTTTTACTGCTTTTCCAGGCCATAGCAGAGAGCTGGATCGGAAATGGAACAGCTGGGACTTAACTGGCACCCACATGGGATGCCAGCACTGCAGGTGGCGGCTATACTCTCTACACCACAGTGCCAGCCCCAATAAATGTATTTTTTAGCACTATTTTCACATGAATCTTTTAAAGTTCAGTGGATTTCTGAAAAATCCATTCCGACTTACTGATTACATATTATTATGCATTCCTCACTTTTTATCATTAATCCCTGCTCCATATTCCAGAAAGAAGCTATTTACTGATGAAGGCAGTGTGGATCAGAGCTGTTGAGTAGTGTGCATCTTAGAACGTGCATCATAGAATCTGTAAATTAGAGCTGAGATTAAACTAAGGTGATTTTTGGCTCTGCAGTCCATGATATTTCCAACAGTATTGATTGTCTTTAAGCAGTCAAACTCTTAATAATAAGTGACTAGAAACTCCTATCAAATGTGCTTATTAAGTGCTTAGTTGGCTCTGAAATTGCTGCTGATCAAAACCAAGTCTCTTCAGGAGTGTCCTTGTATAAATGGTGGTCTACCATCTGTATACAAAAACAGGCATAGATATCTGTAGAATAATATGCTGACATTTTTAACAGGTGAAAGATTTATATGCTCTGAAGAGGTACAAGAGTATGCTTCCTTTTTTCAAATAAAGCTGAGTAACCAAGTAACATAAGGTTTTATACATGCTTATATGCAACTGTGCAAATAACTGTGCTGAATATAGGTCACCAACCCCTGGATGAAAAAAACAACCCATTAAGGGTCAGTCCAGAGAGAAGTTGTTTCCTTGACTGAAATGGAGAGAGAAGGCAATTCAGAGCAGAGTTTCAGGGTAGATGGAGTTAAATGAACTTTTTGTTGCTTTTTTGAAGATGTTGGTTCTCTGAGCACCTCAGTCCCTGTGGAAGTTCTTCCAAACTTTCCAAAAGAAACCTGAAGAAAGATAGTGATTTAAAAGGGAAAAGGTTATTGTATGGAACCATAGAACATAACATGTATTCCTGTTTCTGCAAATTGCTTCATCAAAGAAATGCACTTTGAGGTTGGTGTTACAATAATAAAGCATGCCTTGCTTAATCTTTCTAAAAACAGAGATGACCAGCTTGTACCAGAGCACCAAAGTAGGATTAAGGTTGTAACTACCACTATAAGTTACTGCCATTAGAAATTACTGCTGTTGTAAGTTTCTGGCTGAACAACACACTATCAAAAAGGATCATAAAGGTGAAATGGCTTATTCTCTCCTCTAACATGGAAAACATCCCAGCGAATTTTTATTATGGATAGAATATGCCTAGAAAGTTAACATAGAAATAGGTTTCTAGCATTCCTAAATCCTATGTGAATTCTAAGTTGGTAAATCTTCAAAACTTTGGAAACTTTGTTTCTATATTTTCATACTTAAAAAATGTAAATGTCAGATATTTCTGTGCCTTTGATTTTTCTTTCAACCCAAGAGAATACCCTTTGATGTGAAGCATAAGAAGATTATGGGTATATTAAAAACCTGAAAACTGATGTGAATATTTTCCCTTAAATTTTTAAGAAAACATACTGGAACAGTACAACAAGGAGATACAGTTTCTGATTTTTACCTTACTGTCAGTAGAGTACAGTAATGTTGCTTGTTGTTATAGTTGCTAATATCATTACTATTCTACTTAAGGGCAGCTCTGTATCTTCTGAAACACAGAAATCCCATCTATTTCTATTTCCAGATATTGCGTTTATCCACACATATATCTGTCTACCTTGCCTTTTTCTTGTCAACAGCATAATAGTTTTCATCTTTATATGGGCTAGAAATTG
The DNA here is from genome assembly GCF_051225735.1 of Oryctolagus cuniculus. Taxonomy (NCBI): domain Eukaryota; kingdom Metazoa; phylum Chordata; class Mammalia; order Lagomorpha; family Leporidae; genus Oryctolagus; species Oryctolagus cuniculus. The sequence continues at coordinate 56,661,855 of NC_142868.1, read as the reverse complement.
GCAAAAAGCAATGAGGAACTACTAACTTCCAAGACGACTAACTACAACCACCTTTGTAGATACAAGTAGTTTCTAATTCCCCAACTGAGAAACAGAATCAACCATCATCATCCAATGTTTCAGAAATAATGCATCAATACAAGCAATGAACAGAAACCTCTGAGGGTATTTCAAAATCTTCATAGAAATTGGAACTAAATGATACATTTATTTTGGGGAAAAATCTTTTTGAAAATCCATGCTTAATTTTTTTCATAATATATTTTCCTGAACTTTTGAAAGCAACTTTCTATTTGAACTTTTCCCTAAGATGATTATTAATATTTAGAAAAAAAGTCAGGAACATTATACAAAGATTTCTTTATTTTCATTCTGGCCATCTACTTTATTTCCAGTTTGGTTTTAGTTTGTTAATTGATAATGGATATGAACAATTTGTTGTCAGCAACAAGAGTGTGGAAATACAGTTAGATATACTTTCCATGATCGTTCTATTGGCTATAAAGTTCCAATGATCTTTGAGATTTTGTTTCTAATTTTTAAAAAGGCATTACAGATTAATAATGAACGTACTCTTATTTTTATAGAACAAGAAAGACTATTTTAAATATGAGTAGTTCCTTCTTTTCTCTTCCCTTTACTTCCCTTGAAATTGTTACACATTCTACATGTCTCACAATTAAAAGTATAGCTGGGATAGGAGGTAATTTTGTAAATGATGACCTTAAAGGGAGGTAAAGTGATTTGGCTGGGTTCACATTGCTAGTGAAACTATAGACAGACTTTAAATTTTATAAAATGATTGTTTCAAATATAACTACAACACATATTCATTATAGAAATTTTAGAAAACACAAAAAGTAAAGAATAAAATTTAAATCAACTAAAATCCAAGATTGATATTTAAATTAATGTTAACATTTTGAAATATTTAATATGGTATTTTTCTGTTTGTGTGTGTCTGTATACCTCAAAGATTGAATCAAAGTATATTTAGTATTTTTATCCTGATTTGATTATGAGTATTTTGTCTATAATTAAATGTGTTTTTTAATGCTTGCAGGACATGTGTTTAATGTATCTATTGTTATATATTCAGCTCACCTTTGTATATTGAACTTTTAAGTTATTTTTTCTTTTTTTCCTGTTATAAATACAGTTGTAATGAGTGTCCTTATACATAAATCTTAAGGTGCATCTCTAAATCAATTCCATATGATTAATCCTTGGGCATGGAATTGCTGCACCAAGGTGCATAAACATTTTCAAGGATCTTGATTCATACTGGCAACTTACCTTTGCAAAATACTTTATATTGCTGTCTGATGCACACAAATATGTCTACTTTATCCAAACAACACTGAGTAATATCATTTATCTTTCAAATTTTCCAAAATAAGAGGGGAAAATATTTTAATTTATATTTCTTAGGTTGGAAATGGAAGTGCCCCTTATTTGATATATTGAATGACTTCATATTTCTTGCTTGTAAGTTGTCTGTTCCTGTTTTTTATGTATAATCATAGTGCATTATCTTTATTTATTTATATAGATTCTTTGTTAGGATTTTATTCATTAATCAGCCATGTGTGTTGTAGTGGTTTTCTAATTTGACATTTTCTTTTAATTTTTTTGTGTTTTTTATTCAAATATTTCTATTTTTTAATGTTGCTAAAACATTCCGCTTTTGCTTCCAAAGTCTTCCTTTGTTTCTACCCCCAAATTTTTCTATACCCTAAGATCAGATACCTACTCATCTTTATTTTCTTGTTAGTCTGTTATGATTTCATTTTTTTCCTCTTAAATCCTAATATTGTTAAACTATTTAGATAGTTAGCCCATGCTGCTGCTTGGTAGAAGTATGTGTATAACTTCATTACCTGCTCCTTCTCCCCTCAGCCCTGCTACCAAAATTAAATGTATTAGTTAATGTCTAAGCCATTTTATTTCAATAGCTTTTAAGCTTCATCATTATTACATAGAACATTTTGATTCTCTGGTTTTTTTTTTTTTTTTTTTTTTGTAACTACAGTGTGGCTTTATTTTTGGGTCAGTATTGCCACACTTTGTTGACTGTGGTAGCTCTGTAACACATTTTTAGAACCTATTCAAAGTCAGCCCTTATGAATTTCTCTTGGACTTTTGCTTAATAAAAAATTAGAAATGATTTTTATTTTTTTCAAATCCTAGACGTTTGGCTTCTTTAATATTGTATATTAGACTATACTTGCCTGAAAATTTTAATTTTTTATTTTTATACAGTATCTCAAAAATTTTCATTGTCACATTTCCCATGCCCCATCTGTTCAGTACCTCAGGGTAAAAGGGAGACTAAATCACAGAACCTCTGTGAGATAGAGGCCTTACAGTATGTATCATACTATACTCGCTTCACTGATAGCATTTTAGTAATTGTATCATTCAGGAGCAAGTGCCCAGATTTTTTCTCTTTGAATTAGGACAAAATTCTCTTGATCCAAGTTGTCTAGCTACAAGAAAGATGCATGTAAACATGTATGTGTATGTATGTATGTATGTATATATCTATTTAACATTTTCAAATGGGCAAGAGGATTTATTTTCACAGTTTATTTATATCTCTAGATCACTGTGAGTTTCAGAGGCTGTAGAAAGCAGCAATACAGCCAACTTTCTGAGTAAACTTGTGTGTAAATACAGTTTATTTCACTTGAAGCCTGCCCCTGTGACTGATGGAAATTGTAGTAAAACTTCCACCTGGGTTGTCAACTACGGGAAACTTTCTTATTTATTTTTATTTGTCACAGCAGGTTAAGCTCACAAAGTCCAGGTGTTACATGGCTTTAAATCTGGATACAGGCACAGGAATAGTCTGTTGAAGGTAGTTTATTTAGGATCCCTAAACATGAAGGGACTTAACGAAATGGATTTTATCCAGCTCTGTGAGTTGGGGTATAAATTGTGTGTACAATGACCAAAAATAGTGGAACACAAAAGCAGTACCAATAGAACATGATTTTGTTGCATGTGCCAAGAGAATTTGACTTTTTTTCCTGAATTTGATGAGAAGGAAGGGAGCAGGAAGATGTAGAGGCAGTAGGTTTTCCAGCTAATTTACCAAACTGTTTACAACTTAGCTAAAAGTGATCATCTCTCTTAGCCATTTTTCTGGATTTATATGAACTAAAACAACTGCTGTTACCAATGGATAAGGGTTTTTTTCTTTGTTAAATTACAATTTTCTAGAGGCTAATCTTCCATTATTTTATCTTTATTCCCCTTAATTTAATTTTAAGTTCATTTCCAAAACTCGGATATACATATTTACTTCCTTCATTACTGTCTCATTTCATTCCTTTTGCTGTCGTTTTGTTTTCAAGTGACTTTGACTGGGCTAACATGTAGTTTTTTGATTGACATGGTAAGTTGCTGTACAGTAATTGAAAATATATAATTTTTTATTAAGATTGTCATATTGGCTGTATTTTCTCTGTATCTTTCCTAAAGCAGCTGAAAATAAATAAATTTATCTTCCTGCCTTTGCCTACATATCTAGCTTGTATCCATATCATGCTTTCACATGCTTCTACTTGTGAGTATACAACTAATTTGGATCCAATTAATGCTCCAGTAATTAAAGTTGATTGTTGTATGTTATTCTAATTTTCATCACACTGCGCTTGTGTTTCAATACTTTGGTATTTCATAACCTGTCAGTGTGTGATGTATTCCAGTTATAAGAGACTTTAGTTGACTCTTGTAGGATGTATATAAGTGCATGTATCAAATTGACCCATCTGGATAGCACAAAATTCCCAGACAAGCCCGTTTGAACTGAGCCACTTGCGTGGTCTGCTATAATAGTTTGCTCTGTCCTGTTTTACATTTATATTTGACATTTGCTTTGTACTTCCTGTACATCAATACAAGAATTCAGAAATCTTTTTCCAAACTACCCCTCAGGCTAGGTCTGCACTTACCAATCCATACTACATTAACCCAAAATTGGAAGAGTTAAAGGTAGTGTTAAAATTCTTACTTTGTTTCACAGTAAAGATGATCAATTCATCATAATTCAGTCATTAGCTATTTTAAAAAGATCTTGACTCAAAATGTATTGTTTCAAATAACCCATTTGATATTGAATTAAGGACTGACAGAAAATTCCTCTATAAGGAATTTTTTTTGAAGTTCAAGATGCAAATTTATTTTTTAGTTCACATCCCAACTATCATCAGAAAATTTTAAGAAAAAGAAAATTCAATTTTATAGAGGCAAAAGTTTAGAGTCAAAAGCCATGAGAAAATATATATCCCATCTAACTAGTTCCTACTACAAAAATTCTGTAATTGATCACCTAATAGTTTTTATTAAACCATGTTTTAGGAGATGGCATTTAACCTAATGGCTGAGATGCCTTCCACCCTCATCAGAACACTTGGATTGAATACTGAGCTCTGGATTCTGATTTCAGCTTCTTGCTAATGCAGAATCTGAGAGGAAATGGTAATGCCTCAAATAATTGGATTTCTGTCACCCATGGGAGACCTGGATTGCATTCATAGCTCCGAGCTTCAGCCCTCACTTAGCACTAACTGTTGTGGGCATTGGGGAGTGAACCAGCAGATGAGAGCTCTCTGTGTCTGTCTCTCTGCTCTCAAACAAATAAGTAAATAAATACCATTTTAAAATCTGTATTTTATTTTGCCTTACTAATTCATAATAAAATGTGGAACAGAAGTATATGAAACCGTGTTTAAGTGATTGAATGAATATTTGTATTCTATAAAATATTTTACCTTATCACCTGTCATCCTTTTTCTCACCTCCAGTTTAATGAATTTTTGAAAGATTTCTCTCAGGGTTAGAAAAAGAGATAGAGAGAGGGATCCCATCTGCTGGTTCCCTCTTAAATGCCAGCAGTGGCCAAGGTTAGGACAAAGCCTACACTGGGAGCTTGGAACACAGTCCAGGTATCCCGTGGGGGTGGCAGGAACTCAACTACTTAGACCTCCTGGGTCTGTGTTATCCGGAAGCTGGACGCAGGAGCTGGTAGCAGGGGTTGAACCCAGGTATTCTGATGTGGGATGCAGCATTTTAAGTGCTAGGTTACACTTCTGCTCCTTCAGTTGCCTTGTAGTGATTAGTGAATTTTAGCACCAGATTGGCATAATTATGGATGCCTTTTTTCTTCTGTCATTGTTACTTTGCCCTTGTGTGGCCTTGAATATATCATTTATTCTTTTTAGTCTTCAGATTTTTCTAGCAATAATATCTACTCCTCACATGTCATATGATTATGTCATAATTATGATAAAGATAATGTACACTTAGAAAACATAATATGGCTATAAGATAAATGTTATTTAAACCTTAAATTGTTTTTTTGTTTTTGTTTTTGTTTTTGTGTTTCTTCAAATAATCTATGGTTTTCATTCCAATAATATAACTTAACTGTAGGAGAATTTGCATTATTTTCTGATTGGCACATATCTCATTTTGTATTTCATAGCCCTTTTAGACTTGTAAATTCTTTAAAGTGCTTCATAGTGTGAATAATTAAATTGAATTGAAAGCATTTAACTTTGGAAAGAATGCGGATGTTTTGTGATACCTCCTTTGTGGGAGAAGCATAACTAACCCGAGTGTTTCATAAAAACCATGGTTTGGAATTAACTTTCTATCCTATTTTGCTCCAATTGCCAACACTTCTATGGATGGAACAGAAAGTCACATTGACCACTCACTCTGTTAAATCGTCTGTCATTTCCCTGGCATGTTAAATTGGCCAATGTATACGATGAATTGGAGTTAAGGCAGTTACTTCTCTTTGAAGCCCTGGGCATTTGTTTCCAAATAAACTGGCCGAATTAGTAAGTCTCCATATAATTTATGATTTTTCATTTACTTGACTTATTTCCACGATGATTGGAGATTAGTCTATTTTAAAGAAGACAAGAGAAATTGGGTTTGAGAAACATTAAAACTAGACCAAGAAAGCATACCAAGATCAAATAGTTCAAAATTATGGTGACAGATTGTCCTTAACTTGTGTCCCACTCAAGAAAGAGAAAAACATGTGTCTTTCTTGTTTTTTTTGTTTCTTACTAAAGCATATGCTTGAAGAATTTTATTTTTGTTTTATGCTTATAGAGATTAAAATCTGAGTTTTATTTGAAATTTCAGGTTATGAACACACTCTTGGTTATATGGGCTTTATGGCTTAAAACGTGAAAAATTCCCAGTGTTTATAGTTGGAGTTGCGCCTGCTTGGGGATTAAGGTCTGAAGGCCATGGTTATGTCACTGGATTAAAGTTGGGAAGATACATTTTGGTAAGAGTGAAACCAAGGCCAAATTCATGACTTCAAAATTTATGATTGAACTCTAGACTGCCTACAAATTCATGACTCCCAAATTTATGATTGAACTCATGACTTTCCAGCTTACAGCTTTAAGTGCACATGCTAATAAATAAAGATTTTTGAATCTCAAAGTAAGTGAACATCAATGTGTAGTTACCATTTAAAATACTGATTAAAAATAGCCAATGCAATGACACTGTATCATGGTTGTGTGTGGGTGGAGTTACTATACCACTTCAGAGACTGTCTAAAATGTTAATCTTAATAGAATTATAGAAATTAAAATGTTATGTTATAAGCCACCTGATTTTTTTGACATTTTATTAGGATTTATTTCCATAACCTTGGTTTCTTTTTGTCTTAAGTCTCAAGGGACATTGGTAAGACAGATCCCTTTGGGAAAAAAATTCTAAAAGAAATTCAGATATTCTTTGACCTTTACTCAAGGATTATGTTTTCTTGAAATTTTTATCTTAAAATTCGTAGTCAAATGTTGGAAAATGCCAAATATCTGGATGAAAAGATGAGTCAACCAGATGTTTTATCTATGTAATAGCAAATGGCTCCAGACTGGCCAACAAGGCCCTTCATCACCTTGATCTAGTTTACATTTTTCTTTAATCTTTTATTTTCTGTAAATAATTACCATGTAGTTCAGCAAATATGGAAAATTTATTCTTGTCTCCTCCACTCTTTTGTTCTATTTTCTTTTTTTTTAGATTGCTTTCCTTTCTTTCTGCCCACCAGCACAAATGACATCCTTTCTAATTCTGAGCCATTCCTGGAAAGCATGGGCTGTGACACCTTCTATAATCTTATATTCCACCTTGCAGCTAGCAGATAGAAGATATTCAATAAATATTCATAAAATGTTCTATTTAACAAATAATCAGCTAAATATTGTTTGAACAGCCTAGTAATTTATGTTTACTTCCTCTGAAAGGAAGCAGTTTCACATGGTGTAGATTTTTTCTTTAGTACATCTTTTAAAACATTAGAAAAATCAATACTCATACTTAATGTATCAAACAACTATTGAGTTGTTTGAGTTAGCAGAAAAAGGATTCAAAATCTACATTTAATCAAGTTGCAGATAGAATGCTATTTTGCTATCACTGTGATTTTGTAAGATCAGTATTTTAGTCTGTTAAGGATGATGTAATAAAATGCTATAAACTAGATGACTTATATAAACAACAGACATTTGTTTCTTAAGAAAGTAATAGATTTGTTTCATTCTGTGAGGTTGGGAAATCCAAAATCAAGGTATGCACAGATTGTCTGGTAAGAATCTGCTTCCTGGCTCGTAGTGTTTTCCAGCTACTGGTGAAAAAGGTGACAGGTTTCTCTGTGGTTTCTTTCATTTGGGCATTAATCCCAGTTATGAAGGCTCTTCCTCATGACCTAACACTCCCTGTAGGCCCCACCTCTTAATATCATCACCTCAGAGATTAGAATTTGAACACATGAATTTGGAGATAGGAATATTCTGATCATATCAGTAAAGGAGTACAATTTATGAATTTTCAAAATGAGAAATAAGTACTTGCTGTATCCTTCTGTAATTTCCCAAGTCATTAGAGATAAAAAGTTTAGACACAATCAAATGGATTGTGAATTTCACCATTGCATGTAAGTGCAGTATAGAGGCATTGTTTTTGGATGGGCTTCTATTGTTAAAAATTCATTTCCAGTAAAAAATGTTAGAATGTTTTCTAACTTACTTTTCTAGCAAAGTCAAATTTTTCTTAATTAATATGTAAATATTGTGTTCTCAAATGATCATCTACCTCTAATACTATTTTCCATTTTTATTACTTCTCCCTTTATTGTACAACATTGCCAGCAGCAGGAAATGTTGGGCCCACACTCCTAATTAGAAGCAACATTACAATAAACTCCCACACAACTAGAAGGCTCCCATTTATCCTGTATACTTCATCTGTCTTATACAGGCCAGCTTCTTCCTTCTCTGAAGGTCTTTTTTTTTTCTCCTAAGTCGAGCATTGAAACTCAGTTTTATTTGTTAAGGAAATCACGTGGGTCTCATTTTTCTGCTCATGAATGTACATCAGCAGTTAGTTGTTTTGTCTGAGAATGGAAAGGAATTGTTGATTTGAAAGTTGAGTCTCCTTCTTACTTCTAGCTGCAAATCCTTGGTCAAATTATTTAATTTCTGGTAGTTCGGTTTTCTCATTTCGTTTGTTATTTGTGGCTAATATTAGCATCAATCTTACACAGTTGTAATGAGAATTAAATAAATTAATGTATCCAAGGTGCTTAGAATTCTTCGGAGTATTTGGTAAATGTTTCATTAGTATGCTAATTTTCCCTAAGCCACAGAGGAGGCTTTGCAAGACCCCCAGTGAATCTCCAACGCTGCAGATTGTACTGAATCCTATATATAATGTTTTTTCCTATACAGGCATGCCTAAGAAATGAAGCTTTATAAAATAAGTTTTTTTTAAATAAATTGGGGACAATAAGAAGTGAATAACAATAACTAATAATAAATAGAACAATTATAAAAATATGCTTTAGTAAGTTATTTAAAATTTATTATTTTTTAAAGATTTTTATTTGAAAGGCAGAGTTACAGAGAAAGACAGGGAGAGATCTAGAGAGAGAGGGAGAGAGAGAGAGGTCTTCAATCCGCTGATTCACTCCCCAAAGAACGGCAACTGTCGGGGTTGGGCAAGGCCAAAGCCAGAATCCTGGTTCTCCATCTGGACCTCTCACTTGGGTGGCAGTTACCCAAAGAACTTGAGCTATCTTCCATTGCTTTCAGGCACGTTAATAGGAAGCTGCATTGGAAGTGGAGCAACCAGCACTTGAAGCAGAGCCCATATGGGACACTGGTGCTGCAAGCAGCAGCTTAATCCCTTGTGCCACAACACAGGGCCCATTATGAATTGTTTATTTCAAGAACGTTCTGTTTAATATTTTTATGTTGCAGTTGACTGCTGGTAACTGAAATCATATCTAGTGAAACCCCAATAAAGAGGACTAATGTATTAGTAATTTTTACAAATGATTAGCCTGCTCAAAGCTATGTCAGTAAGACTTATTGCATTCTTATAATCATCCTCACAGGTTAAATGAGAAGAATCCAAGGGTCACACTCAAGAAGTGAATATGAAACAAAGAAAAAGCATTAACAATTGATTCACATTGATCATGACATCCCTTCTTTATTTTTGGTTCAAACAGTCTGCTCAGCTGTAGGTGTGGAATGCAGCTGAAGGCTCATTTCATAATTTAAAGCTTTATTTAAAGTCATGTTTTGGTAGTTAGTGCTTCAGAGTTCTTTTTTATTTACAAAGGGAGAGGAATAAGCTAAATATAGTGAAGACTATTTCATTATGTTCTTTGAGATGTTCAAGGTATATTTTACTAAAATTTTCCTAGTTCTATATTATTTGTATAGCAGTTTAGATATGATATTCAAAATCATTAGTTCATCTCTCTCCTTTTAAAAATGTGCCCATAACTCAACTGCATTGTGTTTATATTATAGACAAATTCCAGTTCACAGGACTGTTCCCTCTGGACTACTACTTTACAGTCCCATTGTATTCATTTATTTGTTCAGATGACTGTCATAAGACCACTATTTTGGCAGAAGCCTAGAAGCTAATGCATATTTTGCAATATATGCTATTGTTAAATATTTACCTTTGAGTGATTTGATTCAAGAATCTCTGTGGAAGATAGTTTTGCTTATAATTGTACCTCTTTCAAGTTTCAATTTTAATTTTAATATAGTAAGTGCTAACTTTACCTTTATTTTTTAAAGATTTATTTGAATGGCAAAGTGACATATAGGTAAAGAGAGAGAGAGAGGGAGAGAGAGAGAATCTTCCATTTGCTGATTCACTCCCTAAATACCCACAAGAGCCAGGGCTGTAGTTGAAGCCAGGAGCTAGGAACTCCATCCCAGTCTCCCACATGGCTGGCACAGACCCAAGTAGTTGGACTATCATTGGTTGCCTTCCCAGGTGCATCAGAATTGAAAGTGGAGTGGCCTGGACTCAAAATGGTGCTCCATTACAGGATGTTAACATAAGCAGTAGCTTAACCTGCTGTACCACAATACTGGCCCCTTATCCCTTGATTTGGACTCTTGTTCCCTGATAACCAATGGTAGGGCATCTTTGTAGTAAATGTGTCTCCATCTATGGAGGTATACCTTTGGGAAACATTTGTCAGAATTACTGATGATCTTGATTGACATTTAATGGTGAGCACATAAGATACTAAAAGTCTTGTTAATGTGTGGGGAAAACATACAAATGATGAATTATCCTGAACAAAATGTCAATGAGGTCTTCATGAAGCAATGAGGAGCCTTGTTGCAGTTCTGCTGGGGTGCTGCTACATAAAAAGCCTGAAAGAAGGGGGCTTATATTTGTTACTGATTTATGAGCATATTGACTGTAAGTGATAATTAGAAATCATTTTTATTTATTTTCCCCCAATACTCTTTCAAATTGGTTGCACAGGTTACTTTTCTCCACCCCTAGAATGACTCTGAGACTTGATTCCTTAATTTCTGGAAACTCTGAAAGGAAAAAGGCTGGCTCAGTCCAGGACAATATCAAATTCCACAATCTCACTCAGTTTCAATGTCTGCTTTCCAGCAGCTTAGTCTGTCTTAAGCTGGGAATACTGCAGTGGGGAGAGGACATGGTTGATTTCTTCTTTCTTACCTACTTGCTAATACTCTTTGGAGAGAAGTGATCAAGTATGGGTGCCCTCTGCTAATACAGGATATCTAGAACTGACTCTGCTGCTACCCTCACTAAGAATTTTTTATTGAACTTGTCCTTATGTGTAAAGCCTCTTCACTGACTGGTTGTTTAAGAAACCTCATTCCACCTTTTTCCTGTGGTCAGTGTGTTCATTAGCCTATTCTGGACTTCTAAAGCAGTCTAGGATAATTTCTTTTTTATACATTTCTATTTATTTAATTTTATTTTTTCATTAGAAAGAGAGAGAGAGAGAGAATCTTCCATCTTCTGATTTACTCCCCAGGTGCTCCTAACAGCTGGGGCTAGGCCAGGCTTAAGCTGGGAGCCATGAACTCCATCTGGGTCTCCCATGTGATTGGCAGGGACCAAATCACTTCTGCCATCACCTGCTGCCTCTCTAGGTGAGCATCAGCAGGAAGCAGGAATCAGAAGAACGGAGACTCAATCCTAGGCACTCCAAAATGGGATTCAGGTGTCCCAAACAGCATCTTAACTGCTACACCAAACGCTTAACTCACGATAATTTTTAACATATTTGCAGTCTAGTATGTTGTTGTAAGAGTCACAGTTGGTCCATAAATATGCTTGTTCCACTAAAGCTTGAAAGCAGTTATCTCCCGGTGCAGTCTTTTCTCTGCTGCCACCAATTTCAGTCCAAGGTCTCACCTTTGCATTTCTCCTAGTAAGAGATCTATGCAAGTCAAGACCAGACTGATTATCTTACAGTTTTCGCTCTCACTTGACTTCACTCCACGAACCTTATGATAGTAACAACCTACTCTAAAACATATTACACCACCAGAATTTTCAACCTTAAATTTTGAATCATTAAACAAAGGCAAATGGTTGGTATAATTAGTGTGGAACTAACTCTCCTTTGAAAGTGTATGGCCTGGGGCCGACGCTGTGGCACAGTGGGTTAAAGCCCTGGCCTGAATTACAGGCATTCCATATGGGTGCCAGTTCAAGTCCCAGCTGCTCCTCTTCTGATCCAGCTCTCTACAATAGCCTGAGAAAGCAGTAGAAAATGGCCCAAGTCCTTGGGCCCCTGCACCCACATGGGAGACCCAGAAGAAGCTCCTGGCTCCTGGCTTTGGGTCAGCGCAGCTCCAGCCATTGCAGCCATCGGAGGAGTGAACCAGAGGATGGAAGACCTCTCTCTTGTCTCTACCTCTCTCTATAACTCTGTCTTTCAAATAAATAAAATAAATCTTAAAAAAAAAAAGAAAGTGTATGGCCTAGCACTTTGCTTTAGCACGTGAAAGTACCTGGCCTCTATCATTCTCAGATCTTGGAAAATCATCCAAACTAAATAGAAAATACCCTGCTTAATTGCATTTTGTACTTAGTAGGCAAAGCCTGAGCATTTGGTTTTCAAGGTTAAGCACGAGGAGAATTGGGCTCAATGACAGCCCTAGAAATGACATGTTGGCAAATACTAATGGCATTGGTTACAGTGTAAGGCATGCTTCATCTGGTTTTCAGGGGTCCCATCCAGAGTCAAGGACAAGTTTTATGCCATGGGAAAGTGTGCAAAAAATGAAAAAAGTGCATCTTTCTCAGAAAGTTGTCTCTTTTTATAGGTCAACCAGATAGCTAAGGGTTGGAGTCTAGGAATGAATGAGTCAATAGAGCTCCTTCTGAAAATCTATGCTTTTTTTTAGTCTTATTAGGCCAGTAGAATTTCACGTAGGCCTCTCAGCTTAGTCAAACCCCAGGAGTTGAGTGTCTGAGATGAGATACACATATTAGCACAAACCATGAGGTATAGGAATTGGACAGAGACATAAGGCAAACATGTAGCTGGTGATAGGATTCTCTGTAATTATAAACTCATAAGGTAAAATACTAAAATAATATGATATCCATGCATGAAAGCATAAGGTCCATAAACAAAGAAAAACACATACAGCAATTTAGTGTGTAATAAAGATGTCATCACAAATTGATGAGTAAAAATGAAATTTTAAAATTTTATGTTGTCAGTTATTAATCTTAGCTTTACATGAGTACTGGATTTGGTATTACAGCTAGAAGAGCCTTCCCCAATTTGGAAATCATAAAAATGTAATCCAGAGTTTCTGTGTATCCTGTTTATTGAAAATATGAACTTTGTATTACTGATGTTGGAACAATTAGCTACCTGGAATAAGTTAACTTTGCACATCTATACCAAGACAAATTCCCAAGGGATCAAATTTTTTAAAAATAAGATCCTAGAAGTACTACAGGAATACATCACTGTATATCCTTGGAGCGGAGAAGGTCTTTCTTAATGTATTACAAAATCCAGAAGTCACTGAATAGTGATAATCTTGACTACATAAAAATAAAAAACTCCTATAAGGAAGTTGCATAAGCAAACTTGAAAGATAAATGAAAAATTAGTGGGGTCATGGAGAGAGGATTATAACTCATGTCATTGACAAAGGCTAATTTCCTTAATATTCAAATAGTTTTTTTTTTCTTTTTTTATAGATTTATTTATTTGAAAATCAGAGTTACAGAGAGAGAGAAGAAAAGGCAGGGAGAGAGAGAGAGAAAGGAAGAGAGGTCTTCCATTCACTGGTTCACTCGCCAATTAGCTGCAACGGCTGGTGCTATGTAGATCTGAAGCCAGGAGCCAGGAGCTTCCTAAGGGGCCTAAGGATGTGGGCCATCTTCCATTGCTTTCCCAGGCTATAGCAGAGAGCCCGATCAGAGGTGGATCAGTCGGGTCTTGAACCAGCGCCCATATGGGATGCCGGCACTGCATCTTTACCCGCTAAGTCAAAGCACTGGTCCCTCAAATAGCTTTTGGAAATTGAAATAATAATTGCTTCTTGGCCTTTTGGGTAAGATCAAGTGTGGAAATTGAAATAAAAGATAACAATCTCCAAAAAACTGATTATTTAAAGGTAAATACATAAGTGACCCCAAGCATAACAAAATAAGCAACACCTTAATAGTAATGTGAGAAATGTGAATTTAATTTAAAGTTACCATTTTTACATATTTCATTGACAAAAATCTAACAGTTTACAGACTCTTCTGGTGAGACTATGAGAAAACCAGTGTCCTGAGACATTATTTTCAGGACTTCAAAGTGGAAGAACTATGAGGGGAAAATTCATCTCACTACTTGAAAATAATACCAGAGATACATATGAACATTTAAAAAATAACATGTATACAACATAATCAGTTTGGGATTGCTTATAATACTACAAACTTGGAAACTGTTTAAATACCCAAAAATAGGCCACTGATCACAAGAACTCTGGTATATCCACATTACACAGGCCTAGGAAGCTAGAAAAAAGAATCACTGAAGTTTTTTTGGTACTGAAATTGGAAAGTCTCCAACATTATTTTTAAGTGATTTAAAAAAGTACAGTAATACAATATATGTAGTACACTATCTTTTGTGTAGGAAGGGGAATATAAAGCTGTGCATTAATATTGTGTATTAATTAATAATTTTGTTTAAAGAGTATAAAAATAATATACTGAAGCATAATAAATCTACTTACCTATAAGGAAGATGAAGGCAGAGGTAGGATTTTTCTCTCTGTATATGTTTATATTGCTCTTGTTTTTAAGTCATGTGAATATCCCTTCAAAAATGAAATTACATACGTGTGTATATGTATATACATACTAAAATAATTTTAAAATTCTAAATTTTCCTTGAGGCTCTGAATAAATATTAGACTAATTCAAAAGTTTTGTGGAAAATTGAATTAAAAGATAACTTCATCTTTTGCCAGAGTGTCTTGGCTTTCCATGCCTGAAATACTCTCATGGGCTTTTCAGCCAGATTGGAATGCCTTTAGGGCTGATTCTGAGGCCAGAGTGCTATTTAGGACATCTGCCATTCTATGAGTCTGCTGAGTATCTCACTTCCCATGTTGGATCACTCTCCCCTTTATTTATTCTATCGGTTAGTGTTAGCAGGTACTAGACTTGTTTATGTGCTCCCTTTGACTCTTAGTCCTTTCATTATGATCAATTGTGAACTGAAATTGATCACTTGGAATAGTGAGATGGCATTGGTACATGCCACCTTGATGGGATTGAATTGGAATCCCCTGGTATGTTTCTAACTCTACCATTTGGGGCAAGTCAGCTTGAGCATGTCCCAAATTATACATCTCTTCCCTCTCTTATTCCCACTCTTATGTTTAACAGGGATCACATTTCAGTTAATTTTCAACACTTAAGAATAACTGTGTATTAATTACAGAATTAAACCAGTCATATTAAGTAGAACAGACAAAAAAACTACTAAGAGGGATAATGTATTAAGTTGTTCATTAACAGTCAGGGCTATGCTGATCAAGTCACCGTTTCCCATAGTGTCCATTTCACTTCAACAGGTTTCCTATTTGGTGTTCAGTCAGTTGTCACCGATCAGGGAGAACATGTGGTATTTGTCCCTTTGGGACTGGCTTATTTCACTCAGAATGATGTGTTCCAGATTCCTCCATTTTGTTGCAAATGACTGGATTTCGTTGTTTCTTACTGCAGTATAGTATTCTAAAGAGTACATATCCCATAATTTCTTTATGCAGTCTACCGTTGATGGGCATTTAGGTTGGTTCCAGGTCTTAGCTATTGTGAATTGAGCTGCAATAAACATTAGAATGCAGACTGCTTTTTTGTTTGCCAATTTAAATTCCTTTGGGTAAATTCCAAGGAGTGGGATGGCTGGGTTGAACGGTAGGGTTATCTTCAGGTTTCTGAGGAATCTCCAGACTGACTTCCATAGTGGCTTGACCAGTTTGCATTCCCACCAACAGTGGGTTAGTGTCCCTTTTTCCCCACATCCTCGCCAGCATTTGTTGTTGGCAGATAGACACTCTGGCAAAAGATCTCTGTGAGTGAGATCCCAGTGGAAAGAACAGGTCTTCAAAGAAGGAAGTACCTTTCTCTGAAGGGAGGAGAGAACCTCCACTGTGACTATGACCTTGTCTAAACAAGATAAAAGTCGGAGAACTCAGAGGGCTTCCATAGCCTTGGAAACTCATGACTGGAGCATAGGGAGATTACTGATGCCATAGATAGGAGTGTCAATTGGTAAAGTCAACAACAGGAGTCACTGTGCACTTACTCCTCATGTAGGATCTCTGTCCTTAATGTGCTGTGCATTGAGATTTAATGCTATAACGAGTACTCAAACAATATATTTCACTTTGTGTTTCTATGGGGGTGCAGACTGTTGAAATCTTTACTTAATGCATACTAAACTGATCTTCTGTAAAAAAAAAAAAAAAAAAGAAATTATCAATTCCCAACTTGACTCTCACAGGGATTAAACATGACAATAGGTCTGATCTGATTTCATCATCATTTAAAAAAAATCATCTATTATTTTTCACTTTATGTTTATGTGGGAGCAAACTGTTGAAATCCTTACTTAATGTATACTAAGCTGATCTTCTGTATATTAAGATAATTGAAAATGAATCTTGATGTGAATGGAAGGGGAGAGGGAGTGGGAAAGGGGAGGGCTGTGGGTGGGAGGGACGGTTGGGGGGGGAAGCCATTGTAATCCATAAGTCGTACTTTGGAAATTTATATTCATTAAATAAAAGTTAAAAAAAAAAACTTGAATAAAAAAGATAACTTCATGTTCATGCATAAATACTTTGAAATCTATTGAATAATTTTTCATATTATGTATTTTTATGAAGCTTTTTGTTGGATTTATTTATTTATTTGAAAGTCAGAGTTACAGAGAGAGA
Source organism: Oryctolagus cuniculus (assembly GCF_051225735.1). Lineage (NCBI taxonomy): Eukaryota > Metazoa > Chordata > Mammalia > Lagomorpha > Leporidae > Oryctolagus > Oryctolagus cuniculus. The sequence continues at coordinate 56,645,035 of NC_142868.1, read as the reverse complement.
AGGAGAGACAGACAGAGATGATCACAATGGCCCAGGCTGGGCCAGGCCAAAGCAGGTGCCAGGAGCTACTTCTGTATCTCCCTTATAGGTGGCAAGGGCCCAAGCACTTGAGCCATCTTTCACTGCTTTTCCCAGGCCATTAACAGGGAGCTGGATTGTAAGTGGAGCAGCCAGGACAGGAATCAGTGCCCATATGGAATGCCAGGATTGTGGGCAGTGGCTTTACCTGCTAAGCAACAATGCCAGTTCCTCTCATTAATTTTTTTGAAAACTTCTTGTATAGGAGTAAGTTGTTCCAATGTATGATAGCATCTGATTGATAAAAGTATAATGTAGTCTGATTCTTGTCTCTTGTTTCTTTATGGGTAATTTTTTTTAATCTTCCTGTTTCCCATTCTCTGTTTTCTGGGAGCTTGTAGAGTCTTTCTCATTTCTTAAGAAAATTAACATCTCAGCAGGATGTATAAGCTCAGAATTTTATGTGCTCTCTCACTCTGAATATAAATGGACTTTTGTTTATTTGGGAATTTTTTTTACTCTTAATTATTTGCTTGGTTTTGCTCTTTATGTTTTAGGAGATTCCTGTGTTTTTCTCCATCTATTTCATCACAAGATTTTATTATGTACATATAGCTTAAATGTGAATGATTCTCAAACAGACTATACATTGGTGAGAGAAAAATTAAGAGATCTAAACAAAGAGGATTGTATCCATATTATGGAATTTATGGCTAAGATATATGCTCTTTTAAACTTCACACTCCCTACTATTTATCATCTCCTCCTCAAAAAACCAAAGTTCTCTTTCATTAAAAGGCAATAAAAATGTAGGAAAGCTCCTAAAAATAGCTCTCATGTCTTTCTTTTGACTGGCTTTCCCAAAGATGTATAAACTAAGAACACAGTAAGACAAATGCTTTCTACTGAAACTTCACATATAAAAATCCAGCACATTTATCAAAAATAGGGGAAAATCTCTAAGTGGGAATGTGTATAAGCAAAGGCAGTTAAAATTATCTACTCTGCAATTTCTTTCCCAGAATTTTGAAGGAAAACAGAAAATATTTTATCTTATATCCTATATAATTTTAAAACGATTCTACAAAATTCCAATGCTTAAAAAATTTAGCATGGTTGATTTCAGATTTAGAGCTAGAGTAAAAGTGAGCCAATGGCAATGACTTAGCCATTCATACCTTTGTGCTAGCTTTGGTTTAGGCTATTAAACTCATTATACTTAACACTAATAGTTTTCTTTCAATAGACATATTAAGAGATTTTTTTAACTTTTCACTGGTATCATCCTTTTAATTTCATGGTTTTATATATATTATTTCAGGCTGGCTTAATTAATTCCCCTTAAATAAAACACTGTATAGCTGATCCATTCATTTTGAATATGTTATGAACTATAGAATGCAATACAATATACCACATTAAATAAGGTAACTTCTCCCTTTGAGGAGTGAGAAGAAGCTCTCAGTCATGCATTTTCATTTGAAGCAATCTCACTTCAGATTCGTTTTCTCCACTTGTTTGAATGCAAGCTTGCTCAATGTGCAGTAGCATTCATCTGCACTAACTGTTTTCTTTATTAGAGTCTCTAAGGGGAAATGTATTTATTTATTTATTTACTTACTTACATGCTAAATATTTATTGTGTTTATTTGAAAGACAGAGTTACAGAGAGAGGTAGAGACAAAGAGGTCTTTCATCCTCTGGTTCACTCCCCAGATGGCCGCAATGGCCAGAGCTTCGCCCAGCTGAAGCCAGGAGCCAGAAGCTTCTTCCAGGTCTCCCACGTGGGTGCAGGGGCCCAAGGACTTGGGCCATTTTCTGCTGCTTTCCCAGGCTATATTAGAGAGCTGGATTAGAAAAGGAGCAGCTGGGACTCGAATCGGCACCCATATGGGATGCCAGTGCTTCAGGCCAGGGCTTTAACCCTCTGTGCCACAGCGCCAGCCCTGGGAAATGTATTTATTCTATCCAGGGATTTATTGATCTCTGAAGCCATTTTTTCATACTTATAATTAAAAAAATTTTTTTTGTACATTTGAAAGTGAAGGAGTTGTAGAATCAAATATATAGTCTTATATATATACATATATATTTATAATATATTATATTGTATTGTATTATATATTATATAATATATTATAAAAATATATATGTATATATATATATATATATACTCTTTTCATCCTGGAGATTATAGCCATCATTGTGGTATATTCTGTCTTCTTTTGAATCACTAATGCTCCATATCCATCCAAGCCCCAACTCCATCTTATTCAGATTTTCCACTTATTGCCCCTCTGACCTACTATAAGCAAACCATCGCTGCTCATTTTCTCTCACTGTGTCTTTTGTCCAGAGCACTGTCTACCTTCTCCATTCATCTTTTCAACCCTCCTAGAAAGCCTATTTAATTTCTACCCAGGCCTTCAAGCCTTTTTCCATCTTCTGTTTGTCTTTGCCTTGAGGACTAAAAATACCAGTATTTTTAAAGTGCTTGTAACCATCAGAATTTGTAAAAATTTTATCAGAGAAGAAAAAAATAATATTTCAAGGGTATATAGGCATGTGCTTGTGTAGAACAAGTGTCTTATGTATTTCTTAAAAATCATGTGTATATTTTAAAATGCTTTATTTACATCAGATTTGAATTCAGGGTTGGATCATTCAGGCTTCTGCGTGGGAAATACAGCTGTCAGGCATGCTGAGCATCCGTCGAAGGAATCAGAAATATGCTAAAAGGTAACTCAGGTTACCACACGTTACTCCTGATATAATGAAAGAGATGAAAGGAAGGAAAGCTGGAAGGTTGGGCAATTTTCATTGTCTCAATCCCTCTACTGAGGACTATTTTCTGACACATGAACAAAGTCCCCAGTGGAAGAGTAAGACTTCCGTCAGCCCTGAGATCTGAAAACTGCCCAAAGCTGGCAGTCACTGGAAGCTGAAGCTATGAAAATGAATAACACATGGAATAGTGCTCTTTTACCTGAAAAAAAAGTAATTTTTAAAACATAAATGAATACCTCCTGAATATATGTGATTAGTATGGGAGCTTGCAAACGAAAATGGAAAAAAGAGAGTTAAACAAATGAGGAAAACTTTTGTTAAATGAAATCAGAAAAAAACTCATTTAAAAGAACACTTTGTGTCACAGCTGCATGATTTACTTCTGTGTATAATGGGTCTGAGTGCTGACAATATCCAATTATGAATGAGGAAAAGAATTAATAGATAATTTCACATAAATTAAAACATTATGTTCAATGTAATTGATGCAGCCTTATTTGGAATATAAAGTACATTAGTTTTATTAATAGAAAACGGGTTTCTGTACCTCCTCACTAAATGACTGTTAAACAAAAATGTTGAGGAAGGGATTTGTGATGTCTAAATAGCCCCAGTTTAGCTATATTCCCTTTAGGGTAAGTTACACTTTGGTTAGAGATGCAAAGGCTTTATTGGGTAGGAACTGCACTAAAAATTTTATGTACAATTTCTCATGTAATCCTTGTAAAACTTCTGTAAATGAATTACACCTAAAATCCTTCAATCAGTTCTGCTCATGCTTAGGGTAAAGTCTGAAATCCTTTCTGTGGTTTTTCCAGGTCCTCTGAAATCCACTGTCTGTGAAAATCCTTGGCTTCAGAAAGGTTTTCCTTTTCATTTGGTTTTCTCTGCTGCATTCCCATGTCTCCCTTTCAGAATACTTATGCCGATTTGGACTGCTTGTTGCTTAAAGTGGGCTAAGACCATAACTGCTTTAATCACCACTGTATCCCCTAGATCCTGGCACATGGTAGACAGAGATGTTACTGAACAAATTAGGTAATGTTCTGATGCCTGTTTTGAGGATGAGGTACTTGGAGCTTATGTGGTTTAAGTAACTACCTGAGGTTGCACAGCTAATAAACAGCAGAGTCAGGATCCAGCTCTTCCTGCTTCCTTGAGTAGAGGATTTAGTGACTACACTAAATGGATGCAGCATTGCCAAACCCTGCTTGCTTGCTCAGCGTATGGCCCATCTCGCTTACTGCCTTAATAATTTCCATACTGCTTCTGTCACACTGCTGTTGAGTACTTTTCTATGACTTCTTTCTATAATCAGAATATTGTCTCCTCTCTCAAGTACATATAGATCATGCTTGTTGTCACTGCTCTAAGATCATTTTTTCTATTTTACGTATTGTGGAAATGGACACCTTGGGCATTTTAATTACTCCAGCAAATATTTTACTAAATTCTGCATAGGAAGAAACAACATAGGGAGGCCAACATACAATTTAGACAATGGGAAATTCTTCTCACTGATCATAAACTTGAAGCATGTACTTGTATGTACATTATGTACTTGTATGAGGATTATGAAAGAATGGTAAATCCTTTGTCATCCCTCCTGAGTAAAAGGTTGAGTAACAAAGGCCATTGGGGAGGTTTATTCATGTTAACAGAAACATTAAAGAATTTACTGTAATAGATTCTCCCCTTTGGTTGAGAAAAGCCACAGTCACTATTTAATGCAATTGGGAAATTACAGAAGCAGGAGTTTTGTTACTTTTATCCTTTCACTTTTCAACACCTTTCTTCATTCTTCTCATTTACCCTCTAGAAATGCCTGCCTAAACCCCATTTTCACAGAAAGCTCAGCAGGAAGAAGAAAAAAATAGTTTAAAAATCTACAACACTTCTTAGGATTGTTTGGATTTTAAAGGAAACTTGGAATTTCTACAGGAATATAGCCTTATCATTGGAAAAATACATATGCAAGGCCACCGGAACAAAAATTGTTTCTAATTTTTGATTTTTCCCATAGAGCACAACAGAAGGCTTAGCACATAGGAATGGCTACTTTACAGTCTAAGCTCAAGAAGACACTCCATGTCCGCCTGCCCTCTCCCTGCCACTCTACCCCACTTCACCTAGGAAAATGGGGACTGATCCAGTACGGTATTACGTTATTTACTTGAAATGGAAGGAAAAATAAGTAAATAATACTATATGAGGACTTTTTTTCACTTTCATGCCTGTCTACCCTCTGTGTTGTGTATGTGTGTATGTGTGTGTGTGTGTGTCTTGCTGTGAGCCTGTGGTGACCTTCCTCTAAGAAGGCCAAGAGGGAGACCAAAGGAAAAGCTGTAGTAGAGGGAAAGAGAGGTTGCGGGTTCTCATTCATACTCTACATCAGTACACCAGGGTAAGTGATTAGCAATGGAAGTGAATAAAGCCTTGGTTAGCAATAAAGGGTAAGCATTCTTTCAAAAGCTGAACACACAGACACATGTACACAAAATGACACAACAACCCTGGAACCCAACAGTGGGAATTGTGTTTAGTATCAGTTCACACCAGACAAACATTTCTGGATCCTGGTTCCAGCAACATCTTTTGAAATATGACAAACATCAAGACAAATCTGTGTTCATGTTTCATTTTTATTTTATATTTATTTTATTTACAAGGGGACTTCAAAAGTTCATGGAAAATGGTTTTAAAAGATGAATTTTTTTGGGGGCATAAAACCATAGGAATTCACACATAGTTTTTTCATAATACTCATTTTCCATTACTTTTTCTGAAGATCCTTGTTCATGCAAATACATAGTTGCTTGCTTTCTTTTTTTTTTTTTTAAACAGGCAGAGTTAAAGACAGTGAGAGAGAGAGACAGAAAGAAAGGTCTTCCTTCTGTTGGTTCACCCCCAAATGGCCGCTATGGCCTGAACTGCGCTGAACCAAAGCCAGGAGCCAGGTGCTTCTTCCTGGTCTCCCATAAGGGTGCAGGGGCCCAAGCACTTGCACTGACTTCCCAGGCCACAAGCAGAGAGCTGGACTGGAAGAGGAGCAGCCCAGACTAGAACCCAGCACCCATATGGGATGCTGGTGCCGCAGGCGGAGGATTAACCAAGTGAGCCATGGCGCCGGCCCCTCAAATATATAGTTTAAAGACAATTTTTTATTGAAAAAAATGGTAGTACCTTGCTCTGCCTTCCTGTTTATCTACAGTCTGACGCCACAAACATAGTTACTTAAAAATAATACTTTTAGCTATTTTTATGTTATTTGACTTTACATTACTTAATGCTATACTCCCATGTTTTAAAAAATATTAGATATTATTATGTGACATTCTGTTATAGCAGATGAGAAAAAATTAATTAAATTAGTTTATTTGAAAGACAAGATGACCGAGAGAGAGGAAGATACAGAGAAGAGATCTTCCATCCACTGCTTCCCTCCCCAGGTGGCCACAACAGCTGAGACTAGGTCAGGCCAAAGCCAGGAGCCAGGAGCCAGGAGCCTGGAACTCCATTCAGGTCTCCCATATGGTTGGCAGGGGCCCAAGCATGTGGATCATCATCCACTGCTTTCCTAGGCACATTAGCAGGGAGCTGGATTGGAACAGAGTAATCAGAACATGAACAGCTGCTCCGATATGGGATGCTGGTGGCTTAACCCAGTGTGCCACAATGCTAGCCACAGCCAGTGAAATTTTAACTCTTTTTTCCACTGACCAGTTGCTTGCCCTATTTATTCTCCTGCCATAATAAATCACATTTTTGTTGCAACTGTTAAATGAGTAATTGATGTCTTCACTAGGTTAATCATTAAATATTGTTTTATAGAAAAGTGGGGAGTATACTGTGATTATATTTCCTTTTATTCCCTAGAACTTTTTGTTTTTTTTTCTTGAATCTAGGAACATCTATTATTCATTTGTGTTGTTTCTTGTGTATTTTTCCTTAGTTTTGACTCCCAAACACTCCGTGAACTCTCCAGTACGTATGTATAAGTTATTCCCCCCCAAAGCTCTGCTGTATCAGTGCATCTATGGGCTCCCTGCTCTTCCTGGAAATGGGCCTCCTGAAGTCACTATCTCCCTGCTGTTTACTATCCTGCTGAGCCACCGCCCTCATGAATTGAATTCTCTGTTTTTTGGATACCGAGTCCTCCACATTCTTGTTCTTCCATTATTGGATTGGAGTACAATCTTAGAATGAATGGGTGGGAGGTAACATTTTTGTCTTCAGAAATGATTGACAGTTTGGTTGGTACAACTGTGAAACTATATGTTCCTCAGCATTATTGAAGGTGTTTCTCAGCTGTCCTCTGGAAAACATGAGAATAATCTAAAAACAATCTGTGGAAAAATGGAATTAGAAGAAAAGTTTATTTTGGTGCAAAAGCATTTTGAAATCCATATATGGTTTTTTTCATAATACTTGTTTGCCATGAATTTGCTGAAGTCCATGCATATGCATGGATTTCAAGATATTTTTGTATGAAGATAAACTTATCTTTTAATTCCATTTTCTGGAACTTTCTGAAGTGCCTTCAAGGTTTTGCTGGTAAGAAGTCTAATATTTACTTATTACTCATTCCCATCCATTAGCTGTTATTTTCCTCTCTTTACCATGATATTCAATTCTGCTTTAGAAGTGAGACAGGAGACTGGATTGGGAAGCGATAGTTTTTTGTTGTTGTTACTATTGTTTTTTGTTTTTTGTTTTTGTTTTTGTCTTACAATGATGTGTACTTGTGTGAGCCTTTACTCATTGTACAGGACACTTGTTAAGGTCTTTCAACACATAGAAACTGGTTATCTTCTGGTTTGAGAAATGTTCTGCTGATTGTCTTTGATTCTTCATTTTTCTCGTTCTAGAACTGCTACTTGTTATATGTTGGACTACCAGTTTGATTCTCCAAATCTCTCATCTTGTATCTTTTTCTGTCTTTTGTTATACTTAGGGAAGGTTTTCTTTTGAACTTCCATTGAATTTTTAACTTCAACTTTTGTATTTTAATACCCCCAAAGTTAGATTGTAGTCTCTCTCATTTTAAAATAGAATTTGGATCTAATTTTATGAGGCCTAGATCTTCTCTTGTCTGTCTGAGAGTTTTAATTAGGTGTACTATTTACAATATTGTTTTCTCATCTGCCTTTATAGCTGTTTCTTTTGGATTTCTCTCATCTGCTTGGTGTTTTGATTTCTTTAGATCTTTCTCTTTCATGTTAGAGGTTTTCCTCAAATATCTGACAATCCTGGTTCTGTTAATTTCTAAAAGTGAAGTACTTAAAACTCATTTATTTTATATTCAGCAAATATTTACTGAATGCTCACTGTGTCTCAAAATGCTCACTGTGTGCTTAAAATCCATCAAATGAAAAGTGCATCAATGGGAATTCTGTGTGCTAAGATGAAAAATGATTGGGAATCCCTGCCCACTAAGGGTCAATGTCTTCCTTCTGGGCCAGGCTGTGTCTTGAAAGAATGCACCTATCTTATCCCTGGGTGATGAGTGTCTGATGTCCCCTATTCCAAAAGTGAAACAGATGATTGGGATTGAGGAGTGTCACTTTTCAATAAGCAGACTTTAATCCAGTCCTACTCTCTGTGTCCAAATCATCCTACTTCTACTTCCAAATCTAAGCATCTTTCAGTTAATTTTCCAGACAAAAGTTCTGCTTTCTCCTGTCAGCAGGCAGGAATTCTGAGTGTGCCAGAGGTCTGACTGCCATCAAACCAATCTCCCAGTTCTCAGATGTTCCCTTTACCTTTTCAATCCTTGAACTCTTCAAGCCCCAAGTTTTTTAGAGAGTTTGGTTGATTACATCACTCCCATTGATAGATATTTTGGGGTATAGCTTTCTCTGCTTTACTGAATCAGTTAATACAAACATTTCTGAGATTTCTTCAGATACTTTCCTTTCCACCAATCCAAATCCTGCTCATTTTCTAAAACCACCTGATAAATCATAGAGGATTATACCTACTCAAATTAATTTCCTCATTCCTCAAACACTTCTAATATGTAGCACACCTTTTATTACTGGGTTTACATAATTTTTTGGTTCTTAGTTTTTTAATATATAAATCTGTCCTCCCCAACAGGAATAAGTCCCCAGGGAAAGAAACTTCTCAATAGTCCTTATCAAAATGCTAAGTGACTAGTCACTTTATAAGAATCTGCTGACTTGGGTCTAACAGAGCATTGACTGGATTAATATCATGGCTCAATATTTGGAACATTCCAAATTCATAAGACCTACTTGACAAAAGTGTCTTGTTACTTCAGCCCCTGCTGTAACTGATTTGTCATCATCACACACAGTTCCCAGTCTGGCAAACACAGCAGAGAAGAGTAAATGACTCTGCACAGAGCGTTTGGAATGAAACAAGGATGACCTGGATAAACAGGCACAGTCCCATAATCTAAGTTTCTCTTGGGGAAAGACAAGGTAATTTTGCATCATTCCAATTTGTTCAGGAGATAGATAATTGGATGTTCATTATTGGTTTTACAGTTTTACTTGTCCTTTGATTAAGCTCTTTCTGGACCAATGTTATATGTGCTGAAAGCAAGTGTCCCTCATTTTCACTATTGGTTACAGGACATCTCCAAGTTAAGCATAGAATTCTACTTTTGTAATTTATTTTTCATCCACTAATTCAATGGAAACATTTATTAAATACCTACTTTGGGTTTAACAATGTCCTAAAATCTGTAATAAAATAATATAATGAACAAAAGGTGTAAGTCTTACAAAAGGACTTACATACGGTTGAATATATTTGTATTTTGTATGTTAAAAATATTGATTGTGAGTGAAAACATTGTTTGGAGACATTAATGCAAAATACCTTTGTTTCTTAAAACTAAAACTTTTTGGCAAAACTGGCCACTGTACAAAAACTTGTACATAATTTTGTGTCTTAAAAACTCATATCTCTATGTATATATGGATATGTGTCTATATGTATAGAGAATTACCTGGCATATGAGAATAACTCAACTGTATTTTCATATACTAGTTATACATATTTATGCCTTTTGAAATATTGCCCTACACATGTATCTAAAAACCAGAGGAGATTTTAGACTGTCATTTGAGTTCCTCTGATAAATATTTTTTGATTTATAGTTTTCCATTTAAGGGAGGATTTGAGTTGGAGTATTATATGATGATCAAATAATTACTTCGAAATGTCAGTGAAGAATCAGATAACATATGCCAATTGGGTAATTCAGTGTCATGATACTGAAGGGACATATTGCTCTTATGCTTACTTAGATCTATACATAATACATTCTATATTTTAAGTGTACTATAAGGCATAAAGTACTTTTCCCTTATGATCTCATTTTGATTTTGGTCCAAATACACAAAATATATTTATGTTTATATACATTTGTACTAGAAATACATGTTCATGTCAAGTCAAGATGCAACAGAGTGCACATATTTATCAACAGTGTCATTTGGTTTAATTGTTTTGTTGGCATTGACGGTCCATGGAGGAGCAGCAAAAAACAGTGTACCACCACATATCCATAACCATACCTGGAAAACCTCTTCCAATGTATTTCTTGCTACAGGAAGAGGGTCATCTTTTTGTTTTGTTTTGTTTTGTTTTTAATTTATTTGACAGGTAGAGTCATAGACAATGAGAGAGAGAGAGACAGAGAGAAAGGTCTTCCATCACCCGTTGGTTCACTCCCCAAATGGCTGCCATGTGCTGGCCCGAAGCCAGAAGCCAGGTGCTTCTTCCTGATCTCCCATGCGGGTGCAGGGGCCCAAGCACTTGGGCCATCCTCCACTGCCGAAGAGGGTCATCTTAAAGTCTATGACTTCATAGGTGGACATTAAGCCCAGGGGTTAAGTTGTTGCTTTGAATGCCAATATCCTATGTTGGATTGTCTGAGTTGTGTCTCAACTCCACTCCGGATTACAACTTCCTGATAACGACATCCTGAAAAGCAACAGATGATAGCTGAAGTACTTGAGTCCTTGCCATCCATGTGGGAAACATGGATTGTGTTGTGGGCTCCTGGCTTCAGCCTGGCTCAGTCCTAGATATTATGAACATTTTGGGGAGAAAAACAGCAAATAGACGCGCTCTCCATATCTTTATCATCTCTCTATATCTCTTTCTATTTCTATCTCTATCTATCTCCGTATCTGTCTCTCTCTCTCTATAACTCTCTCTCTCTTTTTGCCTGTCAATTAAATAAAAATAATTTTTTTCAAAGATCTAACACTTTAGTTACTCACAGTAATGATCAGGTTTAATTTCAGAAACCTAATGAAAAAGCGTGAAGAAAACATCTAAGCCAAGCTCCTAAATCACATTTTAATTTCAAACATTCAAGCTGCAACATCAAACAGTAACAATATAAGCAATCAGAGAAGAAACTCTAACATCAAACATTAAGGGAATATAGATTCAGTGATAAAAATGAAAAGGAAAGATTTCCTGGCTGGAATAAAGGCGCACATAAGCTAAGATTTTAAAGCCATTCATAATATCTAGTAAACTGTTTAAAAAGAAACAGGAAGTGCAAATGTTTTATAATTCTGAGTCTGTCATACTAGTGAAGGAGACCCGGAAGGTCATGCATTGTTGAAATGCTTCTTGGCTTAGTGGTTAATACAGGTCCACAAGGCAAGACTTTTACCAACACTCTGTTTCTTTATAACTTCCTGATATACTTTAATGCAAATGTTCAAGGAAAGTATAAATGGAAACAGACACATTCACTCCAGCTACAAATTTATTTTTAGAAATTACAGTTCTGATTATGCTGCATTCTCTGCATTCATTGATACAGTGCACAAATCTTTACAGGGGTGTTCTTTCCCTTTCAGAGCTATATGCTTTATGAACGGTGGTGAACATTCATATTAAAGTGGAGAAAAACTTAGGGAGTTGAAGTTTGTTTTCCTCTTGTCTGATGAGCCCTTTTTGGTCATCATTTAAGGGAGGCAAAGACCATTAGAGAAAGCTAATAGCCTTCCCAGTTCTCAGATTATACTGATACTACTGATGGGAGAGTTAAGCCAAATTGCATTCTCAAAATGGTTCTGGGAACATACCACTTCCAGTAATGGTTCTATCAACCAGACCTAAAAGCAGAGAGGGCAAGGATGCACTTAAAGGCAATTATCCATCAACATTGGAAAATGTGGTTAGTAGATTAAGAGAGCTGAGCATGTGCAATATATCTTGATTGCCGCAAAGCAGTTGATATAGCATTATTCAATTTACCAGATAAATTAATTTAAATTAGCTTAGGCAAAAGTATAGTCAAATGATCTACCAGCTATCCAGAGGACCATAAATAATAGGTAACAATAAACACATTTGTTTTACATGCTTGTAATTTAATTATCTCCTCATCCCACCCCCAACTCTCCTTCAGAGAAGAATATGACAGTAACATAATATATGCCACCCTCTAGTTATCTTTTCTTAAGATCTTTTAGGAATCACATCTGTTCTATGAGGTTGCAAGGACCAATTACAGTACCATCAACTACTCCCATTATTCAGAGCCTACATTATTTATCTGTAGTCACTTATGAGCTCTGCCTTATATTTCTATTTGATGTCTGGACTTTGTCTTAATGTTAAATGTCAGGAGCAGAGGCACAGGGTAGTGGAAATAACCTTTGCCTCCATACACAAAGTGTTGCTGACTTTGGATTTTCCTGGGCACTTTGGTGAGAATGACAGTGACAAGGAAGTCTGAGACCCACAGTACTCTTCCTTTTCTCTTTGCCAAGTCTATCTTAACCAACCAGGGGTTTCTCCAGGAAACTGGTTGATCTAACCAAACATATGATTAGCAGAATGAGTTTCCAGTTGGTAATTTAATCCTTGAAAAATTCAGGGGGCCGGTGCTGAGGCTTAGCAGGTAAAGCCGCTGCCTATGGTAACAGGATCCCATATGGGCACCGGTTCAAGTCCCAGTTGCTCCACTTCCAAACCAGCTCTCTGCTATGGCCTGGGAAAGCGGTGAAAGATGGCCCAGGTGCTTGGGCCCCTGCACCCATGTGGGAGACCAAGAAAAAGCTCCTGGCACCTAGTTTCTGTCTGGCCCAGTTCTGACCATTGTGGCCATTTGGGACAGTGAACCAGTAGATGGAAGATCTCTCTCTCTCTCCCTCTGCCTTTCCATAACTCTGCCTTTCAAATAATTGAATTATCCTTTTAAAAACTTCAGAATATATAACAAAGATACATGTTTGGAGACAATATGAAGTTAATTTAAAAAAAGAAGAGGAAATATAGGGTGGAAATTTGACCTAGCAGTTAGGAGGATACCAGCTGAGATGCCAGTGTTCCACATCTGAGAACTTAGGTTTGATACTGGGCTCTGCTCATGACTACAGCTTCTTGCTAATACAGACCCCAAGAGGCAGTGGTGATAGCTCAACTGATTGGAAGCTTGCCACACATGTGGGAGACCTGCTGCAGGTATGGCTGTTTGTGTTTCCTCAGTGGTGGTGAGTGCAAGTACGTGCACGATGTCTACCAAATCCTCCCTTTCCTTACCTGCTTATGTGACAAAATTTGTTGCTGAAGAAAACTAATACAAAGACATGGTTTTTTTCAAAGATTTATTTTATTTTATTTGAAAGTCAGAGTTATAGACAGAGAAAGAGAGAGGGGATACACACACACATATGCACACACACACAGATCTTCCATCCTCTGTTTCACTCCTCAGGGCCAGGTTAAATCCAGGAGCCAGGAGCTTCCTCTGGGACTCTCACATGGCCCCAAGGACCCAAGCACTCGAGCCATCATCCACTGCTTTCCCAGGTACATTAGTGGGGACCTGGATCTGAAGTGGAGCAGCTGGGATTCAAACAGGCATCCATATGGGATGATGGCATTGGAGGTGGCAGCCTTACTCACTACACCACAATGCCAGCTTCAACAAAGACATTCTTACATAGTTTAAAAAAATGTTACTTAAGGTATACAAAGTTCATGTATTTCCCATACAAGTGCTAACAAGGTCCAACCCTGCTTAGCTTCCAAGATCAGATTAGATTGGGCATGTTCAGAGTGGTATGGCCATAGTCAATCATGTATTTCATATATGCAGATTCAAGAACATAGTGATACTTCCCACCTACCCTCCCTCCCACCCTTCTTCCTCCTCCCTCTCCTATTCCATTTAATTTTTACAACATCTATTTCAGTTTACTACATACTCATAAAAAAGACCTACACTAAGTAAAGAGTTCAACAAATAGTATGAAAAAAAAAAAAACAACACTGCTCCTCAACAGTTTGAGACAAAGGCTGTAAACAATCATCGAATCTCAAAATGTCTGTTTCATTCCAATACATTACATTTTAGGTACTTTATTAGTTATTCCAAATCAGGGAAGTCATATGGTACCTGTCATTTTGGGACTGGCTTATTTCATCAAGTATAATGGTTTTGAATGTTGGAATATCAATATAAGAGGTTTAAAACTGTATTAATCAGGTTTTTTTTTTTTTGTTACTTCAGCTGAATTACAAAATAGGAACTTCTTAAGAAGGAAAATGATAGATTTTGGCTCACAATTTGGAGGTTCATAAGTTCAGGGTAGGCAGCCCCATTAGTCTGGTGTCTGATGGAGTCTGGCATTGGTGGAGCCAGTAACGGGGAATGATCACATGGTGAGACAGGAAACAGAGAGAGCAGCTATTCCCAGCTAGGCTTAAATAACCAACCTTCTCAAGAGATCTACCTTCTAAGGGCCAACCCTCCATGACCTAAAGACCTTCCCCTGGCACCACCTCTTACCCAGCATAATCAGTTCAAATTTCCACCCTAATTCATCAACAACTAATGTAACACTTTGAGGTTTAAACATCTGCACAGCTTCTAGAAGTCAAGTCCTATTCAGTCCTTAGCGGGTATGGAATGCACCAAATCTCCTTTCCTAAATTATTTGAAATGAGAAGTGACACAAGACAGAGAGGAAGAAACAAGAGGCTACTGGCCTCTTCTTTACTTGAGGAAAGAAGAGATAAAAAAAAAAAAAAAAAAAAAAAAACTTACTGCAGAAGTCTCAAAAGAGAGGAATGATTGCAATTGTGTTCCAAGTGTAGCCAAGGAGTGAAAACTTTGATTTCCTCACTAACAATTGATGTGGTTTCAGGCAAATTACTGAATCATGATGAAGAGTTTTCTCATCTGTAGAGTGGGGAAAATAGGTGTATTTTACAAAATTGCTATTGATAGAAAGTAAATAATTAATATACTATACTTTATTGAATAACTATACGTAACAAGCATTCCAGAATTGGTAACTACTATTTTTATTAGATCTAATTTCTTTGGAGCCAAGGTAAACAATGAGAACAGGGAATGTTATTACATTTTATTTTCCAATTATAAGAAGTATGCAAGGGTTGAAAAAATACTATTAATTAGTAGTAAACCTTAAGGGGAATTTATTGCAAAGATCTTTAAAAAAATCGCAATAATTTGTGTACTGTATAGTTTTGAAAAGAGTAGACTTTCAAAATATTTTCATAAGTGTATTAAAAAATACATGTAGCAAGGATTGAAGTAAACATAGCTGAGTATATTGTTTTCTAGTAAATAACTTTTTTTTAATACAAAAGTATTATTTTTTTTGCTTTTTACTTGAAAGTTAGAGAGACAGAGAGAGAAAGAGATCTCACTGGTTAACTCCCTAAATGCTTGCAAGAGCCAGTATTGGACCAACCTGAAGTCAGAAGTTAGGTACTCGATTCAGGCGTCCCGTGTGTGTGGCAGGGACTCAAGTATTTGCACCATTACCTGCTACTTCTCAGGTTATGTATTAGCATGAAGCTAGAAATAGAAAGCAGAATTGGGACTCGAATCTAGACACCTGGTATGGGATGTGGGTGTCCCAGGATGTCCCAAGTGGCATATTAACTGCTGCATCAAACACTCACCCCAAGATGATGTCTTATAGGAGAGGAGTCTAGAAAACATTCAAGAAACAATAACCAGTGTTTTCAATGGCAAGTCTGAAAATCAGTTGGCTACGTTGTATTTATTTGTGTTTCTTGATTTCTTTAAAATTGTTTCTCTTTTTGATTACAAAATAAGGCATTGTTATTTAAAAATGTGAAAATATTTGAACAATAACAATAACAAAAGTAATTCCATTGATCATAGTTATCTTACTTTTTTGTACATTTTTTTGCCTTGACTGATACTACTTTAGTTTTTATTGTTGCATTGCAATTTTTTTTTATCTCTTCCTAATCTACGGACTGCTTTCTTTGTGTTCATTTTCATTTCATTGCTCAGAATCTTACTTGATTAGTTATCTATTCATATTTTTTAAAGATTTCTCTTATTTTTATTTGAGAGAGATAGAGATCTTCCATCCATTGGTTCACTCCCCAAGTGGCCACAATAGCCAGGGCTGGGTCAGGTTAAAGCCAGGAATCTGGAACTCCACCTGGCTCTCCCATATGGGTGCGGGGGACTGAAGTACTTGGGCATCCTCTGCTGCTCTTCCAGATACATAGCTGGAAGGTGGATTGGAATTATGGGATGCCAGTGTCAGAGATAGTAGCTTAATCCTTTGTACGACAACACTGACCCAACTATTTCAAATTTTTACCAGAATCTTAGCCCCTAATTCTTGCTCTTAATCTATAATCTCACTAGCAGTACAATTTTTAAGTCTTAAGTTAATGTTTTAAATTTACCTATATTTCCCACATCCCTTTATTACTCTCATTTTTTTATTATTTTTATTCCTGGTCTTTTTAATTTTTTTTCTTTTTATGCTAAAGATTTATTTATTTATTTATTTGAAAGTCAGAGTTACAGAGAGAGAGAGAGAGAGAGAGAGAGAGGTCTTCCATCTAATGGCTCACTCCTCAATTGGCCGCAATGGCTGGAGCTGTGCTGATCTTAAACCAGGAGCCAGGAGCTTCCTCTGAGTCTCCCACACGAGTGCAGGGTCCCACGGCCTTGAGCCATCTTCTACTGCTTTCCCAGGCCATGGCAGAGCTGGATCAAAAGTGGAGCAGATCAGCGCGGTGCGCCGGCCGCGGCGCACCAGCCGCGGCAGCCATTGGAGGGTGAACCAACGGCAAAAGGAAGACCTTTCTCTCTGTCTCTCTCTCACTGTCCACTCTGCCTGTCAAAAAATAATAAAATAAATAAATTAAAAAAAAAAAAGTGGAGCAGCTGGGTCTCAAACTGGCGCCCACATGGGATGCTGGCGCTTCAGGCCAGGGCGTTAACCCGCTGCACCACAGCGCAGCCCCTATTCCTGGTCTTAAACACCCTTTTTTCCAGATTGGTTTTTCTCTGCTTGCCTCTGCAGAATCATTCTGTGCTCTGCTCTGACCAGTCTGGTGCCCTGAGAGGCACTGGAAGAAGGTGGAAATAGAGCAAAGTCACAGAGAGAGGTGCCCTTTCCCCCAGCCCACGTTGTTGCTCACCTTCCCTGGCCCCTCTAGCACAGCCCTTGGTGGCCCCAGCTCTGGCAAGGCACTTCTCTTTCCCCTCTAGGAGCATTCCTGGTTCCCCACTTTCCACCAGTCCTCCAGGAACAGACAACATTTAAAGGGGTTAAATCCTTTGTACTCCATTAACTTTTAAAAATGTTAAAAGTTTGGGGTTTTGGTTTTTTTTTTAGCTGTTTAATATTTACTGCTTAAAACAATGTTTTGAGAGAGACAGAGAGAGAGAAAGAGAGAGAGAGAGAAAGAACAAGAAGGGCAGAGATAGAGAAAAAGACACACAGAGATCTCCTGTCTTCTACTTCACTCCCCAAATATCTGCCATACAGAGTCCACAACTAAGTTCGGGTTTCCCATGTAGGGGGTAGGAACCCAAGTACTTGAGTTATCTATTGCCTGAAGCCTCCCAGGGTGTACATTAGCAAGAAGCTGGAATTGGGAGTGAATCTGTGGCTCAAACCCAAGCATTTCACTGATATGGGAGGCAGGCTCCCAAACAATGATTTTACCACTACTGCGAATGTCTGTCCTATCTCAGTTTTAATGAATTGCCTATTAGCAAATTTAAATTTTGCTTCCCTGATATTATGATTTAGGTTTGGGTTTTAAAATGACCTGAAAAAAGTAGGATGAAAGAGGATGGCAGCCATAGAAAGAACCCACATCACAAACAGGAGTTTGAAGGACTTTTTCCTAGTTATCTCTATAACCTTCTATCTGGTTTCCTCGGTCAGTCTCCAATTGTCTTTAAAATCATTCCTCTAAAAATTTCTCTAAAATCATTTCTCTAAAAGCACAGCATAATCAAGGACCCATAGATTCATGATCCACAGAGTAATTTATGTTGTTTATGCAAGTTCTGTACTCTTCTAACACTTTATCTTTTCCACACTATCCAACCTTTTTACTTAGAATTGCTTTTTTTCCCCTAATATCCTGGGTCTCCAGTAAAGGAGCTAGTGGTTTTGCAACTGTGTCAATGTGTTACAAACAAGCACACCAGGACATGCAGGAGGCAGATTGCACAGGGAGTGGCACTTGACATTCCAAGATATGAAATCAGTTGCAGGAACAACAACAGGGCTGAGTGGCTCATGAGGGGATTATGGTTTTTCTAATTTGCTGATTCTGGCAACAGAGGATGTAGGTTTGCTTCAGAATAATCTCAAATGAACTTTACCACTCACAGTAAGATGACCAAAAGATTCCTACAAGGCAGCAGAGTCAGATGGAGAATCCACCATAAACCTTCAGACAGTTGATTAAGGGATGTATACATCAAACAGCACCAAAGTAAGAAGGATCAAAGAGCATCCACCCACAACTAGATGGACTTGTCCTTCCAGGATGAATTACAGCGAAAGATTAAAAGAAAAAAAAACTACCTCCATGGGCATTATTAAACAATTCTGTGGTGGAAATATACAGACTATGGTACCCAATGCACAAAGGAATGGCACATTTGTAGAAAGTGTTGACTAAAGGAAGCAAAACTAAGTACTTAAGAGTCTGCTTTGCATTCTCAACAGTCTATGAAAAGTAATTACAAAAAATATAAAATAAAAACTTCAAGACAAAACATACTGAGTAAAGATTCTTTTCGGTTCCAAGAAAGCCAAAAACAAGGTGCATAGGTAAGAAGAATGCTGGGAAAGCTCACTGACATGAGGTCTGGGATGGACCTGAACAGTTCAAGTAACCTGAATGAACACAGGGCAGGCTCTGTCTTCTCCCTTAAGTCTGTTCCCTTCTGCATCTGCTCCATTCTATATGATTGTTGAAGACTAGTTCATACTGCATTAAAAAGCTACCACAGGGGCCAGCGTTGTGGCATAGCAGGTAAAGCCACCATCTGCAGCACCAGCATCCCACATGGGCATCGGTTTATGTTCATGGTGCTCCACTTCCAATCCAGCTCTCTGCTATGGCCTGGGAAAGCAGTAGAAGATGGCCCAAGTCCTTGGGCCCCTGCACCTGCGTGGGGGACCCAGAAGCAGCTCCTGGCTCCTGGCTCCTGGCTTCTGTCTGGCCCAACTCTGGTCATTGCAGCCATTTGGATAGTGAGCCAGTGAGTGGAATATCTGTCTGTCTGTCTGTCTGTCTCTCCCTCTCTCTCTGTAGTTCTGCCTTTCAAATAAATAAGCAAATCTTAAAAAAATATGCTACCATAGAGACAGGCACCTAGTGCAGTGATTGAGATGCTGCTTGGGATGCCCTGCAACTCTCATATCAGAGTCCCTTGTTTGAGTCCCAGCTCCACTTCTGATCCAGCTTCCTGCTAACGTCTACCCTGGGAGACAGCAGGTGATGGCTCAAGTACTTGTGTCCCTGTCACCCACATGGGAGACCTAGATTGAGTTCCTGGATCCTGATTTTGGCTCAACACAGCCCTGAGTGTTGAAGGCGTTTGGGCAGTAAACCAACAAATGAAAAATCTCTTTTTCTCTCTCCTCTCTGCCTTTCAAATAAGTAGAATGAATACATAAACTTTTTGGAAACAAGAATACTACCAGAAGCACCATGCTGTACATTTTATAGGCCCACATACCTAGGGAGAACTTGACTGATGTTCAGGCATTCTTGTTCTCCAGGTGCAAAGAGTTGTTTTTCATATTGGGATCTGGCACAGTCCAGTGAACTCCCATGCAGTCTCATGAGGAGTAGGCAATTCATGAGAAAGTATTTGGGGCCCTTGATGGGGTAGTGTTTGCTGAAGGTCATGAGAAAAGACACTGAAATGGGAGGCAAGTATACACGAAAAGATAACTGAATAGGTCAGAAGAGAAATACCATTACTGAAATCCATTTAAGACACAATTCAGAGCAGATCCAACACCGAAAAAACTACCTATGATACCAAGTAGAATTCACTCAGAATGAATTAGAAGAGAAAAATATTAAAAAGTAAAGGTAAAAGTTTTAGTCATCCTTTTTATTTATTTTAAAATAAGCAAAAAGACTTTAAAAACTTGCTTTAATAAGACTTTCCTGTGGTTCTTCATGTGTCAGAACTTCTAGAGTTGAATAATTAGTTCATTTATTTCCATGTTTTCTTGGTTAACATTCAAACTATTTTAGGCTCTTCATCCCCCACATCTTGTTAAGCAATATCTATATAATATATAATTTCAAAGGAGAATATATTTTAAATTCCAAGATTTTTTTTCTATTTGAAAATACTTATTGATTCTATAATATATTAAAGTGTAGAAAATGAAACAGTGATCTATACAAAATTCTGCTTGGGGGATTTAATTTTCTTTGGTGTCTTAATATGTGAACTGTATCAGGGCCAGCACTGTGCCACAGCGGGTGAGGCCTCTGCCTCCACCTGCAGTGTGCTGGTTCGAGTCCCGGCTGCTCCACTTCTGATCCAGCTCTGTGCTATGGCTTGAGAAAGCAGTAGAAGATGGCCCAAGTCCTTGGGCCCCTGCACCTTCATGGGAGACTGGAAGAAGCTCCTGGCTCCTGGTTTTGGATTAGCCCAGCTCCAGCCGTTTGGGGAATGGACCAGAGGATGGAAGACCTTTATCTTTCTCTCTCTCTTACTCTCTCTGTCTATCTGTAAGTCTGCTTTTCAAATAAACACAAATGTGAAATGTATTATGGATTGCAACCATGTACTATGTTTGTGTGAAATATATATATACATATATATATATTTCATTCCATCTTGTCTTACTATTTCAATGTTCTGAGTTTTATTTTTCTGTTTATTCAGTTTTACGGGGAATGCAGGTCTTTATTTTCTGAACTCATCAGAGGCTCAGAGTTCTTTAAAGATGACTATTGCAATTGCAATCCTATTTTTCTTTACAAAGTCTAATGCAGTGATTTGGCTCATAATGGCCCAAGGCTGTTATTTTTCATGGTGAGTATTAGCTCATAGAATTATTATAAAGATTAAATAAGAAAAAGCTTGCTAAGCACTTATTCAATAATTGGTATATGGTAAATGCTCTATAAATGTTAACTGCTACTATTGTTTTCTAAGTCAGTAATTTCTGCTTTTATCTTTATTAATTTCCAGCTTCTTCATTTTTCTTGTTTCTTAAATTGATGGTTGTTCCAATTGTTTCAGACCTTTCTTATTTAATGGCAAAATATTTCAAAGCTGTCAACTTTTTAAAAACTGTATCCTATATGTTTTGATATGGAATATTCTTATTTTGTTAATCTCTAAGTAATTCAGAGATCCCAATTTTTATTTTTATTTTTATTTTAGTCCAAGGATATGTCCATAAAATACACATTTGTTGTAGCCTAATAAGATTTTGTCTGTTGCCAAGTACATATAAGTGTTTAAAAATATTTCAAAAAAATTTCAAGGGCATAAAAATTTTTCAGTTGCCATTCTGTATGCAGTTCAAATGTTGATTTAAATTCTTTGAATTCTTTTTATGTTTTTAGCATATAGTTTTCTACCTAAGTGCTCAATTTCTGTAATGTAGATTTAAAATTTTTTCCTCAGCCCTGTCTCTATGAATCTTTGATTTTAGTCTGTCATAGTGAATTCTATGTTTGATGCCTCTACTGAATCTTTAAATTAAACACATCATAATTTATGATAGCAGAAATTTTTTATTATTCCAAGATTTCTCCTCTTTATTTTCAAGGATCTCATTGAGTTATTTTTAGATATTTTCTATTTTCTTCTATACATTTCTGCAATAAAATTTTTCCCTCTTTCAGTATGATCTGCTATAATTATTCCAACTTCATCTCCATCCTTAAAATGTTGCATCAACCTTGGATATGTAGTAATTTTCATTTTATGATTATCATTGGAATCCACCAGGCTTGTGAGGAACACCACAGTTACTTATTTCTTTGGAACCCAATTAACTTTGTCAAGCAGGAGGTTTGATAGTAGAACGTGAGCAGATTGGGGAACATAAATTATAAATCTTCTTTTAGTGATTTATTTTATTTGAAAGGCAGTGTTACGGAGAGAGGGACAGGTAGATAAAGATATATAGATATATAAATGTATAGATGGATAGATAGATAGATGCTAAGAATATCCTCCATCTGCTAGTTCACTCCCTAGATGGCTGTAATTGCTGTGCATGGACCAAGCTGTATCCAGGAGCCTGGAACTCCATCTGGGTCTCCCATATGGAAGGCAGGGGCCCAAGCACTTGGGCCAGCTTCCACTGCTTTCCCAGGTGCATTAGCAGGGAGCTGGATCAGAAATAAAGTATCCAGGACTTCAATCTGTGTTGTGATGTGGGATGCTAGTATTGTAGGTGATGGCTTAAACCAGTGCATCACAACACTGCCCCCTAAATCTGTTTCTTAATATGAGAACAGCATATAAGAAGCCAAAGGTTGGGCAATTTTCTGGAAATTTGATACTTAGAGGGTCACTGTGTTCTTTCTGGTTATAAACGAGCACAACAGTTCCGTTCAATATGGAAAAATAACTGGAAAGCAGCCAGGACTAATCAGGTCAGAATGTTTCTTTTCTCTCTCTCTCTCTCTCTCTCTCTCTTTCTTTATTTCTTTTTCTCTCTCTTTCTCTCTCTCTCTCTCTTTCTCTTTCTCTCTTTCTTTTTCACATGTGGGCAAGAAACCAGTAAGTAGTAATATTTGTTAAGAAATAGTAGTAACTCCTCAGGAATCCATTGGATTAGTTGTCTTCATCCCAGGTTTTATCAAGGAAGTAGACTCCCACCTCTGTCTGGACTACTTTACAACCTGTGACATACAGCAAGTGATTCTGGTGTCTCCTACATGTTCCACATCACAAAAACAAAACAAAGCATGTAGCCTTCATTCAGCATTAGATCAATCTTTATTTTGTCCATCAGCTGTTAACTGAGCAGACACTTTAGCTTACCTACTGGAGGGTGAAGGGGCGAACAAAAAGAGAGAACACACATTAATTTCTGTTTTGTCCCATCCCTCTCATAGTGTACTGAAAAAAGATAAGGGTCATCGTTTTTGCATACATTAAATGAAGATTAGTCTCAAAAGACAACTAAGTTTACCAGCAAATTTCTCTAGGAAAGAAAATCTCTGGATCAAGTCTTTCAAAAAGAGTCACAGTTTTTCTTAGGCACCCCTCAACCTTTAACTGACAGTTCTAGCATCTCCAAAAACTTTTAGTAGGGCCGACACTGTGGTATAGTGGGTAAAGCAGCTGCCTGCAGTGCAACAGTTGAAGATCTGGCTGTTCCACTTCCGATCCAGCTATCTGCTATGTCCTGGGAAAGCAGTAGGAGTTGGGCCAAGTCCTTGGGCCCCTGCACCTTGGAGGGAGACCCAGAAGAAGCTCCTGGATTCTGGCTTCTGATTGGCTCAGCTCTGGCCATTGTGGCTGTCTGGGGAATGAACCAGTTGATGGAAGACCTCTCTCTCTCTCTCATGCCTCTGCCTCTCTGTAACTCTTCCTTTCAAATAAATAAATAAATCTTAAAAAAACTGTTTAGTAAATAGTCTTGGTGGTTTATACAGTGCAGAGAAAATGAAAGACATGGCTTAGTTTTTCATTGAGATCTCTGAATAGTCTGTCCCTTCTCAATCTTTGTTTTCAGGGTTTTTTCTGGCTCATCTGCGTTTATTGTTTCACATGAACTTAAGTACAAATTTTCTTAACTTGTTTAGAAAAGACATTGGTTTATTGTTCAGATTAAATTTTTCAGTTAATTAATGAAGAACTGGCATCTTCACTCTGAGCTATCCAGTCCTAAAAGTAAAGAATGTCTTTCACAACATTAAGAATGCTTTTGCTTTCAATAATGTAGTTTTCTTCTTTGAATGTTTCTTGCTAAATCTATTCCTATAAATTTTTATTATTGTTTTTGCTTTAATTGAGTTTTCTCATTGACCACAAAGACATCATTTTAAGAGTTTGGAAATCATCTTTTATTTACATTTTCCCATCACCCACAACAGGAAGCTATAGGTTGCAAAGATGAAATTACAAGGTTAGTTCAAAATGCAAATATTTATTTTTTCCTGGCTTCAATATCTATAAAAGCTTCTAATTTATCTGTATTTTTTCATTCTTCAATTTTATTTTGCAACATTCTCAGACAATTATTTAGAAAGTATGTTAAACAATATAAAACTTAAATAACTATTTCAATAGCACAATAAATCACTTTTCCAGTAAAACCTTATACTTGCCATGTGTTACTGAATTTTTGGTAACTGTCCCTGAAATCCTGTGCTGACTTGTGAACCACAGCCAAAATAAAATACTCACCAAGAGACAGGGTGATCCGGGTGAGGATTAAGTCACAGCTTATCAGTCATGTACAAAGTGTTCTACATAAAAACTAGTTTCCTGGCATCATATTTATGATTACCCCAGCAATTCACACAGCTCACTGTCCTGGACGGATAGCCTGATTATCCTGTTCTTTCATCTGGCTCTTTCTATAATATCAGTTGCATAAACTTTAACCATAGAATGATGTTTGTATTTCTGTTTTTCTATGTGTTTACTAACTGACTTAGAATGAAGAGCTTACAAAATATCAAGTACACAATGTTGAGGTGGAAAGGGCAAATAGACCGCGTCAAGGGATCTGGCTACCACAAACTCCCATTACACGATCAGTTCTCTAAACTTAACTGACTGATTTCACTTCTGATTCTGTTTCTGATCAGTAAAATAGAGGGACTGACTTCAAAATCACTAAGCTTAATTATAAAGTGCTATGCTTCTAATTAGGTTGAAACAGTGAGCAGATTAGTCATTGATAAAATCAGCCCTTTTGTGACAAAAATTGACAAGATTTTGTTTTTAATGATCTGGTTAAATCACTGTAATAAGAATATATTAATTTTCCATGTTACGTAGTTTCAGGTATAGAAGACAGAGTCAACAAATGAATTACTCTAGTGTACCAGAATAAATAATCCATTTCCACTGCCCACAAACATTCCTTTCTCTTGTCTTTCTCTTTCAGACACACACACACACACACACACACATACACATACACATATACATACACACTAAGAGTCAGAGCAAGAAAGAGATAGAGCTATTACTTTCTCTGACCTGTAGACTATCAGAAGAACTTATTTCAATTGAAGTGCAGGAAATATATTTTTCTCAGATTATGCATGAATTATAGTGCTATATGATATGCTATTCAACAAAGGAGCTCCTACAAGTCTTAATATTGGTTAAAAGGGTGATACAAAAAACAGCTTTTAATGGCTGTATTCACTTCTGAAGTATGTCATATGCATATTTTTCTGAAAGGAGACTTTACAAAATTATTAATATATTCTCAGTTAATAACTATTGTAAATTTCAGCGGAGTGACACAACAAGGCTATAGCATTCAGTCGACGTTCAGCATATAAGCCAGGTCATGTCTTGTGCAGGCAAAACTGAAAGAACAACGAGCTTTTGCCAAAAACCCAGTGCCCGTCACAGGAAAGAATCATCTCTGATCACTGTCTGATCTCATTTCAGAGCACCAGGCATCGCAGATTACCGGAGAGATAGTTTATTTTTCCCATCAGTCCTGTTGCCAGAATTTAAAACCCAAATTGAATTATTAGAACATCACAGCAAAATCCTGTTGCTATACTCATGTATTTTGAGAGGAAAAACAACAGAACTGGAAGGCAACCAGGAAGAGTATTCTAAATTCTCTTAATGTATGTTAACTATAGTTTTACTCGGATTCCCACCGTGAAATATAATGTTAGGTGATAAATCTAGCTCTAAAGGATTTAAGAAAAATTTTACTTTTACTTTAGTTTTCACTCAAGGCTGTGAATGTGGGAGGTGGGGTGTTGGATCACTAATAATGAAGAGCAACAATGTGACACTGGCATGTGGAGTTTTGGCCTGAACCTTGTGCTATATTATAGTACTGTTTCATTGTAGGAAGAATGGCTACATGCCAGCAAGTATTCATATACATGCTGCAAAAAAACAGGCTGTCTACACATGTCTGGCATAGAACAAAATCTGCAAATATATGAGTCTATGATTTAGTCTTTACCTGGCTCTTTGGCCATTGGAAACTCTAAAAAATTCTGTCTGAAATTTAAAAGTCTTGCTAACGTTCAACTAAAGGTGGTGTGGGATTTCCATTTTGGTTCCATTTTAATGACATTTTTGTGTCTCAAAAGGACTAAAACAGGAAACTTTTCTGGGAAGGAAAGTATTTGACCGGGAGAATTTGTCTTTCGCTGTCACAATCTTCAGCTACCATTCAGCTAAACGTTGTTTGGAATAATATGGCCTTAATGCCCCTATCTCCTGCTGAATTGCTCAGACGGGTAGGAGATTAGAGTGAAAAGAGGTGCCGGTATTATCTGCGCGAGTGCGCCAGGGGTCACGCTACACTAACAAGGCCGCCCCAGTCAGGGTGACAGAACCCAGCTGCCGATTCACAGGGCCTCCACCGGCGAAAGGTCCCACTTACTGCAGAACCCTGTCTCCAGAGAACGTGCATTCTAACCGGGTCTTTTCCACCTCCAGAAGTGTGACTAGCTCATCATTATTGTCCTCATTTTTTAGGAAAGACCCACATGTGAAACCACTTACCTGTTTAACCCTGTGAACTTCAGGAAAGCATGTAATGCCACTTAACATACCTAAGCTCAGGTTCTGCTGTGCTGGCTTCTGGTGGTAGTGCTCCAGTGAGCCATTTATCAAAAGGGGGAAATATTAGGGTTTTGTGTGTGTGTGTGTGTGTGTGTGTGTGTTTTATATTTGATGTACACACATTGTCAACCATGAGATTTGGTTTCACTGCTCTTTACAAATTTTTTCTTTTTAATTATCATGAAAAAAGTCACACACACTCATTCTATGCAGCCCAATCCTTTGTACTTGCATTGTAATCTTCATGAATCATCTTAGTCTTTTTTTAAATTTTTAAGCAAAATATTTCCTCTTTCTCCTGTGGAGCTCGCTTTATTCAGGGTAGTTTTTTTTAATTTTTTTTCTTAAGATGGAATAGAAATTCTAAGCATTATCTGGCATAGGGGTATGTTCAGGAGCAGTTTTCCTTATTTTTTGTTTTTGGTTCTGGGAATGCCATCCTTGAGGGGAACAGAATTGGTATGAGAGGTTAGCCAGCAGAGGGAGATAGAGCTATCCAACAGCTTTAAGGGGCACAATTTAAGGTTGTACTAAAATTTTTATATAAAGTTGCTTCTTAATGTTCCGCCAATAATGAAGTTTTGTACATTGTTTTTCCTATAAAGATGAAGAAGTAAAGGAAGCCATCCGCACTCTTTGAGGAGAATGAGTCAGGAGAAGTTTATTCATTTTCTTAGTAACCTTGGAAAAGTGAATCCTTTTGGGAAGACAAATAATTTTTAAAATTATGTCCATTAAACTACCATAATTTAAAAATATTATTAAAACAAACTTACACAGAACAAAAAGGGTGGAGGAAACATTTATCCTGAGTTAGGCTTAAAGGAGACCTCAGATTTGATTATTTGTTTTGTAATTGGTATTTAAATGGTTTTGCCATGTTAATAAATGGCATAGATTTCTTCTCATCAGCAAATGTACTCACACTGGAACAAAAGACTATGAAAGCATTTTTCGTGCCCCATTTTTTCATTTATCAACATTTGTAATTATAGTTAAGTGCTTCCAAAACAAGGTCTCCATCTATGAAAGGTCCTGCATTTATATGATGCTTTTAACTTTTCAAAGTATTTTTATATGTACTATCTCATTTTAAAGTAGATTTGACACAGCCCCAATCTATTAAGGAAGTGACCCTTTAAACCCAGAACACTCTGGAATTTTTTTAACCTGTACTTATCTTAGCTACCATTATAAAACTTAATGAAAGTAATGGTGATACTAAAACTTTCATAATCAGTATAAAATTTATCTAGGTAGAAGACTTAGAAACAACCATTAAATTATTCTTTTAACATCCAGAATATTTTTACATTTTTATTTCAATGAGTTGTAGTTATCTGCTGCTTGTGTTAAAAGTAATACTGTCAAGGGTTTTATTATGGCCACCAGTGTTGAGAATTTTGTAGAAGTAACAAATTTTGTGATTGTGTACAGACTCATTCATAAAATTGTAGGAAGTTTCAGATGTCAAGTTTCTAAAGATATGTTTTAGAATATGACAGATTCTACCCTCTTAAAGAATTGCATGATGTCTTTTGAAGTACATGTTTCCTCCATGGTATCTTGAGAAACAGTGGATAGATACTCAAACATTGTTTTTGATTGTCATTTTCTGTAGCTAGGAAACTGGGATGTCTATTCTGGTTCTTGTCCATCTTCTGGAGAAACAAGGGCATTTTGTTAAAGGCCAGCAGAGATATTAATTCTGTCAAAGTTGTTGATTCAATTCTGAATAACCATACAAATGTGTATGACTGAGCAGCCATGCATCAAGTAGTGAGAACTAAGAAATGAGGATAGTAGATGTAGTCAGTAAAAATCAACTGCTTCAGCTGGGCTAAAATTTCCTGGGGAAATATTTTTTCCCAAACTTGAGCCAAGTCTGAGATAAAAAAGCACTATTGTCATCTCCTGAGACCTAATTATCAGGGAATCTGGACTCTTTCCTTGATAATTCCAAACTTTGTCATTTTATCCATGATTTGCTTTTTTATCTAAGGTTGTCACTTGTATAAATTATTTACAAAAATATGTTCTTGGGTATATGGTTTATTTTTTACAAAAATATATTCATGGTTAACATGCAGTTTGCCATGCACCTTTATTACACTGACAAGGACATTTTGTAGAGGGTTATTGCTTTTTACATGTTAAATCTATTCATGATTTAAACTTGGTTGAACTTGAAGAAATAATATATTGTGGGGAGAAAGTAAAGAATTATATGATGTAAATAACCACTCATTTCAGGAAGATATAGATATTTTATACTTATTTCATATAAGTATATATATTATTTTATATAAGTATAAATATATATTTTACTTATTTTATATAGGTATAAAATAAGTATATTTTAGACAGTATTTTGTTAATTTTATTGTGAGCACTGGAATATTCTTAAACTATACTTATTTTCATTTAAAATTTTAAAAGCATGCTATAATCATGTCCTGTTTGTCTTCAAAGGTACCCACTTCCTAGAGTTTTTATGAAGATCTAACCTATAATTCATTTGAAGGTACTTAAGTTACAGGAAGTTCTCAATTATTATTACTATGATTATTTTATCAAGCATATTCAAATCATCTTTGGGATTCACCACAATGTTATGGATAGAAACTAAAATCAAAATAGAAAATAACCTTTTATAAAACTGATACAGATAAACTGCTTGAAATTAGCAAATTCTGTGGTACTCTTTTATTTTGATGATATTATAAAGTTAAGGACAAATTATATGCAATTTCTTTGAGACACTACATTTTTTTTCACATACTCAGGTTTCCAACTCTTTATGAGCCTAAAGCAGATATTTATGTTTCACTTAGCTGAGAAAATTAAGACCAATAGAGAGAAAATTGATTGATTTCATGAGTATGTTATTCTCAAAATGGCAAGCAAACTAAAATCTCCCAATTTCAAGCCTTGAGTTCTTTCCATAGTTCATCTAGTTCCTGGTCTTATTGCTTCACTTTAATTATTATCATCACATCAATTTCTTATTTTCTAAGTAGTCATATCAAAATAGAACTTTAAATGGAAAGTTAAATTCCTGGGGCTTACTCACACACTTACTTTCTCTATAATTTACTCAAATGTATTTATTAAGCAACCTCTATGGGGTAAATATTATAAAAGGTGCTTAGAACAAAACAAACAGAAAGACATCTGCTATCTTGGAGCTCCCTTTCTGGGCATGGGGAATAAAGGAGAGTTGGCTGGGCAAATAAGATAAAGAGTTAAATAATATGATAGAATGCTGAGGAGACAAATAAAATAGGTCAGAGGGATAAAGAATACAGGATGGCGGAAGAACTGTAATTTTTAAAATTTATTTAATTATTTTGAAAGTGAGAAGGAGGAGATCCTCCATCTGTTGGTTCACTCCTAAGATGACTCCAATGGCCAGTGCTGGGCCAGGGTGAAGCCAGGAGCTAGGGGCCCAAAACCCTGTGCCATCTTCTTGTGCTTTTCCAGCCATTAGCAGGGAACTGGTTGGGAAGTGGAGCAAACTGAGATGTGAATCAGTGCCCATATAGGATGGCGGCATTGCAGGTGATGCCTTACCCTTTATACCACAATGCTGGCTCCAAGAACTGTAATTTTAAAGGGGTGGCCAGGTAAGCCCTTGCAGGAAGGGGCCATTTGAATCAAGATCTGAAGGTTCAGCAAGAGAATGCTAGACTACATGAACATGCATTCCCTGAGATGGAAGCACACATGACATATTTTGAACAAAGTGACCCATTGTATGAGTAGGAGTTGAGGTCAAGAAGTAGCAGAGGTTAGACTATGAGCTCTTATTCGAGATGGGATATTTGGAAATGTAAATGTATAGCAGAGATCACTGGCTATCTTCCAAAGTCTGATTTACAGTCTTTCCTGGGCCTAGAGATAAAGGCTGAAAACTGCATTCTCAGGCTACCATTGCAACAAAGAATGTCCATATTATTAGTGAAGTGGCGCCATTATCTGAGGCTCCTTCTTAAGCCCTGCATGCCATCTTAAGCTTTGACCCAGTCACCATCTTGTACAATAAGTTTCAGTTTCCAGCTTGGCTCACTAGAAGTCAGGTGACCAAAATGGTCCAACCACAAGCATCAACTCCACCCCTACCCTAATGGGATTTGCTTCTCCCACTTCTTTACCCCTGTATGACTATAAAAAACCCTGCTTTTTCATATGAGTTCTCTCTTTTCACTGTCTCTTATCCTCTCTCTCTCTCTCTCTCTCTCTAGCCTGTCGGGTTCCTCCCCACCCCAACAATAAACTCTTCTTTTAACTCCGGTGTTTGGTGTGTTTTGTGGTGGCTTTTCACATATGACCAGATTCTTTCCAGCAGGATGTGAGTGGGAGTGATATATGCCAACTCCAAAATATCATCCTAAGGATGATTGCCTTGCATTTACTTCTTTCTTTCTTTTATTTTTTTTTGCATTTAATTCTTTTCCCATTATTTTTTTCTAGCAAAGGTAATGAAAATGAAACCCTGGATTGTGTTGAGGAAAGCAGATCTGTCTCATTGCCCTGGAGCCCTGCATAACTACTATCTTCCCTTAAAAACTTGCATGAGAAAGAAATTCTAAGTTTTTTTAGCCTCTTTACTATAGGAGCTGTGCCTCTACTCTAAAATGCAGTCATAGGATTTTCTGATGGATCAGATGTGGACATGAGAGAGAAGTCAAGGATGATTCCAAGGATTTTGGCCAGTGCAGGTGAAATTGTCATTTCCTACAATGCAGAAGACTATAGGAGAAAAGATATAGAAAGAAGCTCAAGAATATAATTTTGGGCATGGCATGTTGAAGATGTGTGATAGACTTCTCTTTTTAAAAAGTTTTTCATTCGGGTTGACCCTGTGGTGTAGCGGATTGGGCCTCTGGCTGTGGCGCCTACATCCCACATGAGCACCGGCTCAAATCCTGGCTGCTCCCCTTCTGATCCAGCTCTCTGCTGTGGCCTAGGAGGGCAGTGGAAGATGCCTCAGGTGCTTGGGCCTCTGCACCTGTGTGGGAGACCGGGAGGAGGATCCTGGGACCTAGCTTCAGATCAGCGCAGCTCCGGCCATTGTGGCCATTTGGGGGGTGAACCACCAGGTGGAAGACCTTTCTCTGTGTGTCCCTCTCTTTCTGTAACTCTACCCCTTAAATAAATAAGAAAGATCTTTATTATGAAAGTTTTTCATTAGCCTAACTGATGCTTAAGAATAATCCAAGCTCTCTAATTTCATTAAGTATTACACCAAACCGAAAGAGGATATTTTTTCTCTCAAGAGGTTCCTAGTTTAATGGAAATCATGTAGCAGGTGGGGTGTCAGGCCAAAATTACATCCACATTAGAAATTTTTAGAGAAACTCATTCAGATTTTAATCAAAGTGATTTCATTATTTAAACTGCTTCATAT
This sequence comes from Oryctolagus cuniculus, assembly GCF_051225735.1. Classification (NCBI taxonomy): domain Eukaryota; kingdom Metazoa; phylum Chordata; class Mammalia; order Lagomorpha; family Leporidae; genus Oryctolagus; species Oryctolagus cuniculus. The sequence continues at coordinate 56,612,759 of NC_142868.1, read as the reverse complement.
GAATCATTCTACTAGGATATATTTATAATTGTAATATCAAAATGTTAATGTTTATCTAGTGCATACAAATGTCCGACCTCATCTCTTTTTATGCACAAATCCAGATGGCCTTCCTTTTTGTGGTTGAACAAAAAAGTTTTTTTTTTAAATAAAATTATTTTAAATTGCTTCAATCTACTTCAAATATGATATTGCCACATGATACTTTTTTTATCCTTGTTTTCTCTCTATAATCTATTCCATCTAATGAACAGCAAAGTTGAGTTCAGATGTTAAGAAGCGATACAGGGACAGCCAAAGAAAATGTTTCTGATTATGTTAATATCACCTCCTTTGTATGTCTATCAATTTTCAGGTGCATTCTTTGCATTCCATCTCCGAATGGGGGTGGGGGTGAGGGGTGGGGGGTGTCTGAGACCACTGTCCAATGTCTATTCCCTCATTAGTGAATCTTGTTTTGAGCCTGTATCTGGGATATGTGGTTACTAATTCTTTTTCCATCTCTTTATCCTGAACACTCAGTTCATAGGTTTCATCCCTTCAATACCTTGATTTCTGTTTCTTCCAAAGTTGTCCAATGTGACAAATGAATCTCCCAAAAGGAAAATGCTAGAATACCAGGGCCATTCTTCTGCCTCCACTTAGCCTGGACATTTTTAATAGTGATATTCTACAGACATCACAATTTGATGACTAAGTGAAATGTAGCACCGTCAGAGAGCAAATAATAGCAAATATTTAAAAATATGTTATGCCAACATAACATTTTTGTTAAGGACATGCTCCATGGAAATTTATATTTATTAAATAAAAGTTAAAAAAAAAGAAATAGCACATAAAAAACACTTTTCACAGAGCCTCGAACATAGCAAGGAAACTTCAATAAGCTCCAAATTAAGCTACAGATTGAAAACAGGGGCCGGCGTTGTGGCTTAGTGGGTAAAGCCACTGCCTGCAGTGCCGGTATCCCATATGTGCTCTGGTTCGAGTACAGACTGCTCCACTTTCGATCCAGCTCTCTGCTATGGCCTGGGAAAGCAGTAGAAGATGACCCAAGTCCTTGGGCCCCTGTACCCGCGTCAGAGACCTGAAAGAAGTTCCTGGCTCCTGGCTTTGGATTGACACAACTCCAGCCATTGTGACTAACTGGAGAGTACTGGAGAGTAAACCAGTGGATGGAAGATTCTCTCTCTCTCTCTTTCTCTCTCTCCCCCCTCTCTCTGCCTCTCTGTAACTACCTTTCAAATTAGTAAATAATTCTTAAAAAAAAAGAAAACTAAATTTTTTTTCACGTGTTATCTCATTTTTAAGTCTCAACACAGGTTTTTTTTTTTTTTTTTTTTGAATGAAGGAAGGTATTATCCTCATTTGCTCCCGAGGAAATAAACATAAAGAAATGCTGAGTCATTTGTGACAAGATGAATAATGTTAATGGAGATTTACGATTGAATTCACATTCTTCTCATTTAAACAGCACCAAAGGCTAGAGCAGTATTATTCTATGATGCCCTCCAAAACACAGTGGATATGAGTCTGGCTTTGTGCACAGTGTGGTAAGCCACTGTTTGTGACAACAGCATCTAGTATCAGAGCCCTGAATCAGGACTTGGCTGCTCTACTTCTGATCCTGGCTGTTTTGCTTCTGATCCAGCTCCCTGTTAATGTACCTGGGAAGGCAGTGGATGTATTTGGTCCTCTGTCACTCATATGGAAGAGCAGGATGGGGTTTCTGGCTCCTGGCTTCAGCCTGGCCCAGACCTAGGCTGTTGCAACCATTTGGGGAGTGAACCAGCAGATGGAAATGCTCTCTCTCTCTCTCTCTCTGCCTTTCAAATAAACAGACAGTGGATAAGCAGCAGCCAACTCATCCTACCCTCAGATTATATTTTATCAAATACATTTTATTTTCATGTCATGTATTTTCTTGGTGAGAGTGAAAATTCTTTAAAATGGGGGCTATATATTCTAGATGTGCATTGTCTTGTAATCTTCAAAGTAAGGTTAAATATAGTTAATGCTAAGTAAATACCTTTTGGTTGAATGATTGTTGAATGGCTGTTATATCTGAAAATATTTTTAAGCATATCAAATTTCCAAAAATTTCTTATTATATGCTGAAAGGAAATAAAAAAGAAATACTTTATAAAGTCAGACAAAATTTAAAGTAACACAATGTTTCTTAAATACACAACACTCAGGATAAAATATAGAATGACTGCTTAAAAAATTTAAATGAGCTTGAGACTATTTGTCAACTCAGTTGTTAATGTCAGTTCCCCAGGGCCAACTATTAGAAACTTAGAGCTATATAGTATACCCCAGCAGCACCCAATCCACCTTTTGAACTATCTAAATGTTCCAACTTTCCATTGACACTTTTCTTTACTGATGAATTTTTATAGAACATAATTCCCATTGCTTGTGGATACTTTTTCCCTGTGCCTTGATCCAGAGGAATTTTTAATTGTATTATGAGCTGGGAATAAAATTGTTTTGGAACAAAAATATGCATGGTCTGGAAGCAGGGTATGATTAAACACAAGTTTAGTCAGGCAGAATGTTCTCTTCAGGAAGAATTTAAAAGCTTTGGCATAATTGTTCTCAATGGAAGGAACACAGTGCCAGAATTCCACTGTGTTCTTCCTTTTCCTCAGTCATCTGTCTCATATGGTTTCTTGCTTTTGTTAACCCCAGAAGGAGGTATTTTTTTTTTTCTTACAGAGAACCCTTGATTAAAGTTTACCTTGATCCAATCAAATTGGTTGAACTCAGTGACACTGTCAGAAATATTTTAAACCATTTGTTTAATAACAAAGATATGCAATATTGTCATTTTCTATGAAATGGTATTAGAGTTTGGCCTTACATATATATTAATGAAAAATATATAATGCTTACAATTCCCTAGAAACTTTGCTTCCATAATTTACTATTATAAGTTTCCTCAGTTTAGCAGGAACTGTATACTCTGAGTATCTTCTTAAAAAATGAACATTGTAGTTTACACAATACTATAGTGGAGCAAAAACAAGCTTGGAGCAAAATGGCAGATTCACAAACTACTCTAATACACTGAGAAAACCAGATTTCAAAAGTTAGGTCTACACACTGCCAAGAAGGGAGAAGGCTGGAGAACCCATGAAATGCAGCCTCTTGTCCTTTTCTGCTCAATCCTTGTACCCCGTCTTTTCCCTTTTCATAGGTTACCCTCTTCCTTAGCATTGTGTCCCCATCTCTCTCATCTCCCAGAGACAGAGTGCTAAATGTTGGGAAGAGCTGCACTCCCCCTCTCCATTAACATTTCTAGGAGTCTTGTTAAAATGCCCTAAAGCTTAACAAGTGTAGGGAAAGTAAATCACTTTGTATTCAGAATTGCTCAGGGCAGAAGGTGGGGAAAGGCTTGGAGGGGGTAGAATTGTTATTACTGAAATACTGAGCTGCATGCTTTTGAAGAATACTGATGGCTCCCAAAGTGCTGTATCAATAAGACACCCAACACCGCCATAGACAAAACATAATCGGCTAATGTGGGAATATGTTTAAATATGCTTGATCATAGTATATATGTCTGGATTTGTATATGCATATGTGCATGTAATAATTACTATAAAATCATTCATAAGTCATTCCTTAAATTATAGAGTAGCCAAGAGAAAATCATGTGAACAGGTGACTGAGAATGCATTTAAAAATGAAAGTGTATGTCAACAAATATTTGTATGAAATTCTACATACGGTGTGAGGAAATTAAGTGATTGGAGCTTGGCAGACTTGCTCAGGGAATGTTTTGAATTTTGCAAATGGAAGTTAGTTTGGAATAGAGATCCATGTGAATGAGCCCCAAATGGAGAATGATTAGGAGGGCCATAGATTACAGATAATAGTTGCACAAAATTTTCTAACTATCCTATACATGGGTAATGTGGAATAGTGTTTCCAAACGCGATTGCACTTCAGTTCAGCAGGAGAGATTTTTTTAAAGTACACATTCCAGTTTCTGCTCTCCCAGAAATGCTAAATCAAAGGGTCTAGGGAAGTACAGCCTAATTTTTAGTAAAGAATTTTTGAGATGGTTCCCATGTATGGCTTGGCTTGGCAGTCACTGAACTGGGAATACTTTCAGAACTTGAATCTTTCCAGTGGTTTTTTGTTTCTTTATTTGTTTGTTTTGACTATTCCTCCAGAACTTTGCTGTTGTTTTCTAACATTTTCACAAACTTGTGCAGTAATTATTTTTAATATACTTATCTCCCCATTGCTTGTGTGTAAGGATAGAGCTGAGTATTTCTAATTATCATATCTTTGTAGAGTGCCTAGCAGCTTTTAAGATACTGCAGACTATTTTAAAAATAAGTTGAACTGAATTTCTACCACCATTCATTCTATTTCGTCTTGCTACCCCTGCACCTTTGTCATTTGCATCTGACCACAATCTCTGAATTCAGAAGAGTATTCAGTCCTTGAAAAGAGACCCTAAGCCAGGATGAAGTTCAGGGTAAAGTAAATTGGATGCCAGACCATGACTCAGAGAATTAACACAGAAGAATCAACAAAGCTTCACTTGAAGATGCTTTAAGATCATGGTAATTGATTTATTTCTTTGAATAAAGACAGCAAGGTTGGGCAAACCTTAGCATGTGTATGAGAACAGACTATTTGAAAGTGAATATCTTGGGAAGTATTGGATGCACGGTCATGAAGCTCAGAGCATTTGCAGGCAAATTCTTCTTCCATCACTCGAAGTTGAAATCTCAGAGACTAACATAATGAATACAGCTGTCCTTGAACAACAGCAATCTTTTGCTGTTTAATTACACAAAAATTCTGTGGCCAAAAGCGTTTTGGTAATTTTTTCTTATTGGAAAACCTCTCATCTAAAAGTAGTAAAGTGACATTAGAATTCCAAAATCACTGACAAACTCTTTACACTTCAGAACCTATTGAAGTACAAATCTATCAACTTTTATGAAGTTTTCAACATTTCCTGGTTGTAGACATAAAAAAATTACATATACTGTTTTTCACTTGTAACATATAAACTGTATAAAAAACATGTAAACTGTATCATCCTTTATAAAAAAGTCCATAGCTAATATAATCAAATTCTTCAATATTCTGAAGAAAATGTAAAATGTATTAGAATTAAAGCTCTCAATTTGAATAATTGTGCAATTTTGATTAAAAAGAAAAATAAAAAACTAAACATGCCAAATCAAATAGCATTTTCAATTGTGTTGCAATGCTACCATGAGCTACCTCAGTTTTATAAAATACAGGCTACAGGAAGACTAATCACGAGAATGATTCAAACAAATATGGTAACTTAAAACAATATAAAACTTGTATTGAAAGGGGTGAAAGTAGTAATTTTAAAAAATGCTTACCCCAGCTCGAATCTGCTTTAGGAAATGTAGCATTTCTTTGATTTTTAATTGTTTCTGTATTACTTGTGAATGTGACCACATGACTATAGTTTATGCTATTATGTTGTCAGGCTTCTGATAATGGGAAGGAATGTTTGTTTAGACTGTGTAGCTCTTCACTTTAATTCACTCTGGCTCCAGTGTGACATGTTAAAACTGCTATCAATGGAAATCCAAATTTCCCAGAAAGACTTAAAACAACAGCAACCCCTGTGAACTGAAATTATCTCCTGTTGAGGCTAATTACCTTAGTACTCTCAGGGAAGGATTGCTGTAGGAAATCTACTGCCTCGGTGGCTCTCCTATTTCGTAAGGAGCCTTTAGTTGATATGAAGTTGCATATTTCCTAACGACTGTATTGTATCTTTTTAGTGCTAGTATAGGTGTGAGGAGAAACACTAAAAAACTGAAATAAAATATGCCATAAATAGACATTACATAATGTACTCAACTTTCCCTGATTTTACCTTGCAGGGCATGATTTCTAAAAGAAAAATGTGGAAAATTTAATGTATAAGGGAAAAAATTTGAATCAGTGAATAAAACAACTAATTAATCTGAAAATTTACATTTAGAAAATAACCTTAAATTAAAAAAGAAACAGTTTCTTTATATTTTCCTACTGTTTTTAGCATATCGCAAAAAAGTAACATTCAATTTTCTGTAGGAAATGATAGTTATTCTATTATAAATTTATAAATGGAAAAGCAACCATAATGCGAAAGGTAGAGACTCAGTATTATTCTCCCATGTCAATTTTTAATAAGGTAGTTCTTGAAAACTCTGTAAAAACCACATTGTTTACTTGGAGTTAGAGTGAAATTGTCACTAAAATCCACACTAATAGATCTGAACATATTATTCCTAGACCGTAAACAAATATGTTTTAGTCTTCATTTACCACTGCAAATGAATTGTTGCAAATTGGATAAATAAGATCTGCCCAAGATATGCATTCACAGCTTAAATACAGTAGCTAATGACATGAAATCATGGTTTTGTTTTAGGTTAAGTTACACAAACTTATTTGTTAAAGTTTGTCTTGTCAATTTTTGCTATCTACCCTACATAATTATTTAATAATTAATATTTGTTCTGTAACTGCCCAATCTCCTCATCACTTTTCTGTATTCAAAATACTGTTAAATTTTCATTCATGTAACACATTGTGACATTACTTAGCTTTTATTTTGTGTAAAAAGTATTGTATTCATATGCACAAACACAAGGCCTGAATTTCAGTGGCCATAGTTTGAAAAAAAAAAAAGAGTTTAACATGGAGGCAGAGTGAATAATTATTGAATGTCTTTGGCTTATACCTTACTTAAAATTTATTTTATGTGGCATTTTCATTATTTATATTTTAAGCTAATGACATATTTCAGCTGCAATCTGCTTTTGACATTAAGTTTACATAATCAAAGTAAAGCTAAAGAGAGTAATTGTTATTCTGAGAATGTTTCTCAAGCATTTTTCTTTCCAAATTAAATTGTTTTTAATGAATTAATTAAAATAATATGTCAATAGTGGACACTCTGGGGAAAACAAATTAATAACCAAACATATAAGCAGCAGTAATAACCCTCCATCAAAAGGAGATTTGGCTTGTGAAGTTGCTAAGTTGTCAACCATATCTCTTCCACATTCTTTCGTTGAGTAGGAAAAAGCAAAACATACAGAAATTCTTTCGAAAAGCCCATCTCTGTCTCAGTGTCGGACATACCCAAAGTCATCTTAGATCCATTTTTCTGCCCTATGTTCTACAACCAGTCACTGATGTTTCAGAAGTTGTTCTCATGCTTCTGTAAGAGATATCCTTTGGAATAGCACTTGAAAAGTTGCTCCCCCAGGGCCTACCTGAAAAAAGTTGGTAGAAAGACTCCAGTGTCCTTTGGTCCACTTGTCTTCACTGTATGGAGTAGATAGATTCAAAAGTCAGACAGGTATGTGTCTTCTTTTCTTACATCCTTGTATAAAAGATTAGCTGTCTAAGACATAACTTTCAACATCTATTGCTGCGTAAAAGTTACCCATCAAGCTTACCACTTTAAAACAATAAACATTTATAATACCCCATAGTTTCTGTGGGGTCAACATTCTAAGAATGGTTTAGCAAGGTATTCTGGCTTGTATCTTAATTGTCATGACCTCGCCGTCCAGGTGTCCAATCAACTAGGGATGCTCTCATTATATCTTTGGATGACCGTGTAAATAGCCCTTTATAATTGGTTTCCCTCTCCATTGTGTCTGATGTTATTGGTCCATTCTCTATGTCAGCAATAGATAGAACTTTCTACAACAATGGAAATGTTTTATATCTCACTATCCATGTGTCTACTGAGCACTTGACTTCTGGCTAGTATAACTCAGGAACTAAATTAGTTTGTTTACATTTAATCAAAGTTTAAATTTAAATGGCCACAGGTGGCTTGTCGCTTGTTTATTGGAGAATGAAATTGTTCTTTCTCAATATAGATCTGATTATGAAATGACGAAGCTTTACAAAATTATATCATTTTCTATTATCTACCAGGTAGAAGTCCAAATTCATTTTTTAGCTTGACATTTATAGTGTTTATTATCTCTAAAGTTAAAGATCAACATTTACTATAGCTGTATGGTAGAATGTTCACAAGTCCTTCAATACAATTATGTGTTTTCACACCTCAATTTTGTTTTTATGGTGCTTACACTTTCTGGAATGTCTTTTCTTTACCATTCTTCTCAAAATACTGTGCATTTTTAGAAGCCATGTGAAATGCCACCTTTTCTCTGAGCTGTCCCTGATAATCCAAATTCTCACCATTCTATGCAAATGTGACAAATTTATATTTTAAATATTTTGTTATAACACTAGCGTACTTTGACATATCAGAGCTATACAGGTCCACCTGTGAATGCCTATTGGGCTGACACTGAGGCTTATTCATATTTTTTGCTTCTTTGTTGTCTACTACTTAGTAGGTTCTGACCAAATATTACCTCAGATACAAATGCAAGCCACATTTTATTTACCCATTAATTATTACATAAAATAATTGCAGACAGCAGAATCATTTTGTATTTGAAATGTTGCCATCTTTTGACTCTTGGAAATCTCCATCTTGGGCACTCAGCTATGCAACACCTTCAAGGGTGGCATCCATCTCCCCAGATGGTGGTAAGTGTTGTGGGGTGGAGGTAGGGAGAGGTATCTTTATGGTTATCCTGGATTTTGGAACAAAAGAATAATAATCAAATTTTTAAAGACTATACAGTTAAGTCATTGCCTTCATTCATGTGTCACAGCAAGCATTTCACTTAGCTGGTGTGGCTTACATAAGCTGGCTTCTTAAGCATTTCTTGCTCAATGTGTGAGAGCTCTCTTCTTTATTTGATTTAATGATCAAACATGTAATCAGAAAGCAAAATAGTAGTAGTGGTAGCAAATGTCTTTGGTAAATTTTATTCAATACTCATTCTTAAAATATCCATAGAATGATTAATGAGATTTCTGAAGTTTAATATTTTACCTTCTAAAAATCCTAATATGAAAAACCAAAAACATATCAGAAGGAATATACATGCACATTTTTTCAACTTTTAGCTTAAATTAGCCATAGCTTACAACACATGGAAAGAACTCTAACTCTCCCAACTTGCAAATCACCAGCCAGCATTCTCAATGCCACAGTGATCATCAGAAAAGAGATGATGCATTTCACCTCATCTTGTCTGGGCTCTGTGACCTCTTTGATTTTTCAAACTTTAGACCTTCATTACAAACACATCTTCAGCATGATTGCATACTGGGAAAAATGGGTTAAAATTTGAAAATATTTCGAATAATCCTCTTGTTACATGTTTTTAGCATTTAAATTCCATGTAATTATGTTCAAATAAGGCTTATGAGGGTACACTTCAGTTCAAAATCATTAAGTGGGGTTTTATTTCCATTGCAAGACCACTGTTTCCTACTGTGATGTTTTGGAAGTAGTCTTTATACTGCTTATCCTTCTCCTGTCATTTTATCATGAACAGAGAGCACACTGTCTGAAAATCTCCTTAGACAGATCTATACATTTATTGGTACATTTTCTATTGTTCAAGTTATCACAAGGGCGATGTTGTCACTCTTTCTGCCACTACATAAGTAATCCAGTCTATCTGCTACCCTTCAAGCTCCTGCTTGCCACTAGGTCCCAAAGTGAATTCTCTTCTATGTGTTTTTTCAGAGCATGTTGTATTTCAATTGTATTTTCCAAGTCATCTAAGCAGCTACATAAAGCAACTCTGAGATGTTAAATAATAAATCACTATACCATAACTTTGAAAAGGGCGTATCATTTTTAAAATGTGATTAGCACCTTTTGTATTGGTTCTGAAAGTTCTCCAAAAGAAATCCTTTTGTCATATTTTCCATGATGTGAAAACTTCAGATCAGAAACAAGACAAGGGGTCCACTTTCACCACTTCTATTTAATATAGTGCTAGAGTTCTCTCCAGAGAAATTTGGTGAGAAAAGGAAATAAAAGACATCCAAATTAGAAAGGAAGAAGCAAAATTTTCTCATTATTTCATTACAGAGGATATGATCTTACATATAGAAAACTCAAAAGACACAACCAAAATTGCTAGAATTAATAAACAAATTCAATAAAGTTTTGGAATACAAAACCTCTATGAAGAAATCAGTTATATTTCTAAACTAAAACCAAAATATCTGAAACTGAAAATAATATAACAATACCATTTACAATAAGGAAAAATAGAAAGGCATTAATTTAACCAAGGAGGTAAAGGATATATAAATTATGGAGCCGGCACTGTGACATAGAGGGTAAAGCCACTGCCTGCAGCGCCGGCATCCTATATGGGTGCCGGTTCAAGACCTGGCTGTTCCAATCATGGGATATGTACACCATGGAATACTACACAGCGGTAAAAAAAAAATGAAATCCTGTCATTTGCAACAAAATGGATGCAACTGGAAACCGTTATATTGAGTGAAATAAACCAGTTCCCCAAAGACAAATACCATATGTTCTCTCTGATCTGTGGTAACTAATAGGGTGATCTAAAAGGTAATCTATATAACTGAAATTGATACTTTGAGATGTGATGATTTTGAATAGCCCTTTTCTTTTTTTTTTAAATTTTTATTAAATGAATATAAATTTCCAAAGTACGATTTATGGGTTACAATGGCTTCCCCCCCATACCGTCCCTCCCACCCACAGCCCTCCCCTTTTCCACTCCCTCTCCCCTTCCATTCACATCAAGATTCATTTTCGATTATCTTAATATACAGAAGATCAGCTTAGTATACCTTAAGTAAGGATTTCAACAGTTTGCTCCCACACAGAAACATAAAGTGAGGAATAATAGATGATTTTTTTTAAATGATGATGAAATCAGATCAGACCTATTGTCATGTTTAATCCCAGTGAGAGTCAAGTTGGGAGTTGATAATTTTTTTTTTTTAACAGAGGATCAGTTTAGTATGCATTAAGTAAAGATTTCAACAGTTTGCACCCCCATAGAAACACAAAGTGAAATATATTGTTTGAGTACTCGTTATAGCATTAAATCTCAATGCACAAAACATTAAGGACAGAGATCCTACATGAGGAGTAAGTGCACAGTGACTCCTGTTGTTGACTTTACCAATTGACACTCCTGTCTATGGCATCAGTAATCTCCCTATGCTCCAGTCATGAGTTCCCAAGGCTATGGAAGCCCTCTGAGTTCTCCGATTCTTATCTTGTTTAGACACGGTCATAGTCAAAGTGGAGGTTCTCTCCTCCCTTCAGAGAAAGGTACCTCCTTCTTTGAAGACCTGTTCTTTCCACTGAGATCTCACTCACAGAGATCTTTTGCCAGAGTGTCTTGGCTTTCCATGAATAGCCCTTTTCTAAACTGTGGAGGAACAGTGTTATTTTTTTGGTTTTGTTTTTTTTGTTTTTCTTTGACAGGCAGAGTTAGACAGTGAGAGAAACAGACAGACAGAAAGGTCTTCCTTCCATTGGTTCACCCCTCAAAGGCCGCTAAGGCCAGCGCACTGCGCTGATCCCAAGCCAGGAGCCAGGTGCCTCCTCCTGGTCTGCTATGCGGGTGCAGGGCCCAAGCACTTGGGCCATCCTCCACTGCCTTCCCGGGCCACAGCAGAGAGCTGGACTGGAAGAGGAGCAACCGGTACAGAATCCTGCGCCCCAACCTGGACTAGAACCTGGGGTGCCGGCACCGCAGGCGGAGAATTACCCTAGTGAGCCCTGGCACGGTCGTGTTTTTTTTTTTTTTTAGTATTTGTTAAACTCTTTACTAAGTGTTGGGTTAATCTTATGTGTATAACGTTAATTAAAAATACATCTTTGTAAAAAATAAGAATTAGAATAGGAGAGGGAGGTGGAAGAGTGGGAGTGCAATTGAGAGAGAGGGCAGGGTGTTAAGAATCACTGTGTTCCTAAATTTGTATTTATGAATTGCATGAACTGTGTATACCTTAAATAAAAGGTTTCTCAGTAATAAAAAAGTTCATGGAAATGTGTATTATGAAAAAACTATGAATGAATTTCTAAAAAATTCTACACCAAAATAAATATTTTTAATTACAAAAAAAGAACAGAAAATAGTATGAAGATTTCTCTAAAATTAAAAATTCATTTATCATCCAGCAATTTCACTATTGGGTATATATCAAAAGAAACTGAAATCAATATGTCCTTGCAGCATTATTTACAACAAGTTGTGGAAGAAACCCAAATGTTCATCAACAAATGCACAGATGAAAAAAATGGCACACACACACAAACACACACATACACACAGACACTGGAATGCTATTCAGCCCAGAAAGCAAAAAAATTTTGCCATCTGTGAGAAGTTGGATGAACTTGGAGGAATTTCTTTTTTTTTTTTAAAGCATTATTTATTTGAAATCAGTGACATAGAAAAAGAGAGCGAGAGAGAGAGAGAGTGAGAGAGAAAGAGAGAAATCTTTCATCTTCTAGTTCACTCCCCAAATGCCTACAATAGCAAAATTTGGGTCAGGTAAAAACCAAGAGCCAGGAACTCCATCCAGGTCTCCCATGTTTGTGGCATGCACCCAAGCACTTGAATAATCATCCACTCTGTTTTCCATGGCACATTAACAGGGAGCTAGACAGGAAACGGAGCAGCTGAGACTCAAACTGGGAATGCAGACCTGGCAAGCAGCAGCTTAACCTATTAAGCCACAATGTCTACTCTTGGAGGACTCTTTTGCTGAGAGAAATAAACTGACACAGAAAAACAAATATTGCATGATGTACTTATTTGTGAAATAAAAAAGAAATCAAATTCAGAGAAAGAGTAGTATGGTAGTTGCTACAGTCTGAGGTTGAAAGAAATCAGAAGGTTTTGGTGACGGGGCAGAAACTTTCAGTCATAAGATGAATAAATTCTAGATATCTAATATGCAGCATGGTAGTTAGTTAATAATTATGTATTGTATACATGAAGTTTGGTAAGAGAGTACATCCTAGATCTTAGGTGTTCCCACATGGATGGATAGATAGATACACAGATAGATGATAGAAAGGATAGAGATAGATGATAGATAGATAGATAGATAGATAGATAGATAGATAATCTCAAACTACATATCACAGGAGAAAATATTTTTAAATATCATTGTTGGTGATTACACAAATTATCTCCTAATTTCACTGAGAAAAGAAAGAATACTCATGGGTTTCTGGAAATTTGAACACTTTTAAATTTTGTGTTTCTGTAATCTTACACTAAAGAGTTTCTATTTTCTCCAAGACCTCATAATACAGCCAAAATGTTTCCTGTAATTTCTATTGCATCTGGATCTCTTACTCCAGAATAATTTATTGTTTCAATAATAATAAAAATAGCAATTGGAAACAAAAATATTACCTGCAATTTGACCTTCTTAATTGGTTCTGGGTTGACTTTAAATACTATTATTCACTCCTAACTTGATTAGCTATTACTGCATAACAAACTACATTCAAACTTGTGGACTTAATTATTCACAATTTTGTGTGCCAGAATTTGAGATGGGCTCCTTCATACAGCTCATTTCTATTTCTCATGACTTGAGTTAGTAAAGCCCTACAGGACTCTAAAATTTGCTTCCAAGTTGGTCCACCCTAGTGCTGGCAGTTGGTACTGGCTGTTAGTTGGGAGCTCAGTGGGGACTATTGTCTGGGGCCTTGTTTCCCCTCCATGTTGACCTCCCCAGTGGCAGCCAGGTTCCTAGGGCAAGAGGACTGTGCAGAAATTGTAGGTCCTTTACATCCTACAACTATAATCCCAGAAGTCTCAGAATATCACCTGTATATTCTAATGTTAAACCAAGTCTCATTAAAGCCAGCCCGAACTCAAGGAGAGGGAAACTAAAATCCACATTTCCATAATAGATGCAGCCAAGACTGTAGCCATCTTTAATTGATCACAACTGCAGACACAGGAAAAATCTTAGATGAGGATTTAAAATATTGTCTTACTGAATGGAGGATAACTATTTCTTCAACACCTCTCCAATTCCTACCCCATTTCACCACTTCTGTTTTTCATCTATGTCTGGATAGTAACTACATGTTTTCATTATTTTAGTTTTCTTGCCTCTATTCTCTTTCCCACTAGTACATACTAAATGTTACCATCGGTCTTCCGTATATAAAGTTAATCAAAAATGAATCTTAATGAAGAATGGGATGAGAGAGGGAGTAGGAGGTGGGATGGGAGTAGGGGTGGGAGGGCGGGTACTGGGGGAAGAATCACTACGTTCCTAAAGTTATATCTATGAAATTTGCATTTATTAAATAAAAGCTTAAATAAATAAATAATAAAAAGTTACCATTGGATTAATCTTTCTAAAACTCTGCATTTCTCAGCTCTTCCACTGCCCTGAAGCCTTGTCACATAGAAAGGACTTTTATTAGCTAGATCTAAAATGCAGAATATTGTATTATAAAAGTATTTAAAGCCCTCCAAATATGATCAAAACTGGGTTTATTTTCTGTATTTGTTTCCCAAGACTTTGTCCTTATTTGAGTAAGTGGCTTTTCATATAAATTTTCTACACAAATTTTTCTTAGTCTGGTCTTGGCATCTTTTCTCATTGTCCTAACTGAATTCACTCCTTCCAGATTTAATTCCTCCTTGTTCATAAAGACTTACCTAAACACTGTAGCTGGCATTAAGTTCTCTTTTCTAAAGTTACAATGTGCCATCCTTTTAACAACCTCATGTTATTATGGGGCATAACTTATCTAGTTTACCAAACTGTAAAATCCTTCATAATAAGATGCCGCTTCTTATACCTTTTTTACATCCTCTATTTAGAGTAGTTGTTGGTGCATGTTAGAATTATTAAGTACCTGTTAAATTTTTTTGCTGCTTCTTTAATATCTGGCAGTAGTGCTTATACATAGTTTAGAATAGAATGATATTCATAGAAATATTTTATAGTGTTTCAATGTATAAGTTAAGATCTCAAATTATAACTTGTAAAATAAGTCTTTCTGGTTTTTTTGGAAATAAATTTTATTGATACAATAATGAAAATTAGGCATAGCTACCACCTGAACAGAATAATTCATTGTGGTAGAATACTTTTATGCTTAAATTCACATTTACAAAGTGTTTTTGCTACTTGACATGTACCCAAAGGCAATATCAATTTCATATTTTCTATTTTCCATTGTTATTAAATCAATGAAATTGACTTTCACAATCTGCCTTCACCTGGAATCCCAGTGGTCTTATTAATTTGGTGGTGTTACAGAAATATTTCCCTAATCAATAATGAAAAAATTGGAATAAGTTGGAACACGTAAAAAGTGCACAAAAAGGAAGGGAGACAGGGCCTTCATTGTGGTGCAGGAGTTTAAACTGTTTCTTGTGATGCTGGCATCCCACATCAGACTGGGTTTCTCTGCCTCTGATCCAGCTTCCTGATAATGGCATAGGAAAGAGCAGAAAATGGCCCAAGTACTTGGGTCCCTGCCACCCTGTGATAGACCAGGGTGGGTTCCTGGCTCCTGGCTTTGGCCTACCCAGCCTTAGCTGTTGCAGCCATTTTTGGTATGAACCAGCAAATGAAAGATTTATCTCTCTCTCTTTTTGTGTGTCACTCTTTCAAATAAATTTTTAAAAATCTTAAAAAAATGGAGCTAATTTTTCTTTTAAAAGGGAGAGTGTTTAAGGTAACTATAGATAAATTGAAGGCCTCCCTGCCTGACACCCTCCATCCTCCCTCCTTCCCTTCCTCCTTCCTTTCTTCTTTCTTTCCTTCTTTTACTCCCTCCCTCCCTCCACCCATCCCTTTTTCCCTCCCTCTTCCCCCTCCCTCTTCCTTCCTTCTTTTCCTTCTTTCTCTCCTCCTCCTTTCTTTCATTCAAGAATGGATTCATTTTAAAAGACTTAGGAAAAATATTTAAAAATCTTTTTTTGAAATTCAGTGATTGCCTCTTTTCAGTTTATTTGTATTTTCACTGTTAACAATTTACAGTTATTTCATTTTATGAGTTGTTTGCCAAGTAATCTATTAACAGCATATCAATGACTTTTTTTTTTTTTTTGACAGGCAGAGTGGACAGTGAGAGAGAGACAAAGGTCTTCCTTTGCTGTTGGTTCACCCTCCAATGGCTGCTGCAGCCGGCACACTGCAGAAGGCGCACCGCACTGATCCAAAGGCAGGAGCCAGCTGCTTCTCCTGGTCTCCCATGGGGTGCAGGGCCCAAGCACTTGGGCCATCCTCCACTGCACTCCCGGGCCACAGCAGAGAGCTGGCCTGGAAGAGGGGCAACCAGGACAGAATCCGGTGCCCCGACCGGGACTAGAACCCGGTGTGCAGGCGCCACAAGGTGGAGGATTAGCCTACTGAGCCGCTGCGCCAGCCCATCAATGACATTTTTTAACCAATACTATTTTTAAGTTATTTTCACATCCAAATACTTCACAAGAGATTATTTTTTCTCCTAGGAATTAGCAATGTGCCTTGTTAGCGAAACTTCAAAGTAGGAGGATGATTTCGCATTTGGCACATCATAAAAAACTGCTGCTGCCAGGTTTCCTACTGATTAAGTTTATCCTAATTTAGTAATTTGTTTTAGTCAATTAAACCACAACTTTGAGTCCTGTATTTGTGAGAGACAAAACCTGCAATGGGGAAATAAGTGGTTTGTGATAAATTTTTTAAAAAATTATGTCACCTATTTTTAATGCATCAGTACCTCAGTTTCTTATGCTGTGAATACACAACGTTTAGAGGGGATGAAATTTTATTATCCAGTGAGGTATCTAATTTGATATTATATTTAAGGTAGAAACTCAAGAGTGAAAATCAAAAATAGAAATCAACACAAATTTTGGTTTATTTCTATGAACACCTGTCTCATCTGAAATAATGTGTTTATGCATGTTTTGTACTAAATCTATGTGTATATGAAAAAGCTAATAAAACTACTAAATCTAATAAGTTCCAGAAACCTCAAAATAAAATATTCACCATGAAAAATACTTTTTTGACTATGGGGTTTCATTAACTAATATTACTTAATGCTAATTCACATATATTATTTTAATTTGAATTATTTTATTTGTAGTATGTTTCTTCAAAACTGTAAAAAGAAATGGTAGTGGTATGAACAATCATTTATTCAGAATATATTTCTCTGATTGATAATGCTTTTGCTTTCAATATACATGCTCTTTTCATATACAGATGTAGAATTATTATTTAGAGATGCAATTATTTGAATTTTCTTTTGAAAAAGTAAAGTCGCATTTCTCACAATTTAGTAATGTTTACAGAAATTCTATTTCTCATGCATTTATATTAAAATATTAGCAATCCTTTGGCATTGAGTATGACCAACAGCAGAGAAAGACTCTGAAGGAAGAAGGCAGGAATAGGATTAAAACCCTGGTATAGTATGCAGGATAATTTAAACCTGAGACACAGCATTGTATTCCTGGGGACAGAATAATCTCATTCATTAAAAGTTATGAATCTAGAAAGAGTGAAAATTCTTCAGCTGTAGGCAGGAGTAGACTTGAGTATATCTGTTTTCTTACCTCGGGCTCAAATGTTTCATGTGTTATAATACAAACAGTTGGTAACATTAATATGATGGGACTCACTCAGTCCACAGCTGTTTTCTGCTACCAGTGGGAGTCATTTGTAGCATGAGCTCAATAGGATAATCAGAAAAGTCTCCATCTAAAAGTACAAATTCTGCATGCCCTGACATGTGTGGCCTTTCCCCATCACTTTTATTCTTCTCCTTAGTGAACCAAAAGCAGGGTTAATGACGGAGTTAATGGAGGTAAAAAAGGAAGCCAGGGGCAGAAAACGTGAATCACTAGGAGGTTACAAGGATGCACATTTCTACAAGTTCTTTCGCTTTCACATTGTCCTAGATGTAAATTCTAAAGAATTTGAATCATAGTTATTCAAATTTCAGTGACAGATTATTAGTTGATACAGGAATGGTACTGGAAAAACTTGTAAGGAGGAAGGGCTGTTTATTTCACCTTCTGATGAGCAAAAAAGCAATATGTATGATTACTGTATAAGAATAGTACAGTGAGGTGCCAACGCCATGGCTCACTTGGTTAATCCTCTGCCTGCAGTGCCGGCATCCCATATGGGTGTCGGGTTCTAGTCCCGGTTGCTTCTCTTCCAGTTCGGTTCTCTGCTGTGGCCCAGGGAAGGCAGTGGAGGATGGCACAGGTGCTTGGGCCCCTGCACTCATACGGGAGACCAGGAAGAAGCATCTGGCTCCTGGCTTCAGATCGGCATAGCACCAGCCGGAGTGGCCATTTAGAGGGTGACCCAATGGAAGGAAGACCTTTCTCTCTGTCTCTCTCTCTCTCTCACTATCTGTATCTCTACCTGTCAAATAAAAACAATAAAAAGAATAGTACAGTGAATTGTTAGGAGTCTTGTCTTACATGAAGACCACAGAATGTAGCTGTCCACTCACTTGATATTGCCAAATACTGGTGATACGGAGTTAGTCCTCATACAAGCTATGCAAAATTTCATTGGAAAGTATGTAAAATAAAAAAAAAAAACTCTCGAATATGTCTGCTTCCTTCACTTTTATTTCAAATTGTAGAATTCTGCCTGTTGCATAGTAACCACTCAATGAAGCTACCAAATCTCTCCAATTTCAAATGAGGGTAAGGAAAGAGACATCCTTGTAAATTCTTATAAAAAATATGTCAGACTAATAGAGTACCAAAAATGCAATGTATAGGAGTGAAATTGACATTTTAAGATACGATGATTGTTCACAGCCCTTGTCTCTACTATTGAGGAACAGTGTTTTTTTTTTCTTACTATTGTTGAACTTTTTACCTACTATACAGTTAATCTTATGAATATAAAGTAAACTGAAAATAGATCATTATAAAAATTAAGAGAGCAAAAAAGACAGGAAGGAGTAAGAAAGGTGGGAGAGTAGGTGGGAAGAATCACCATGTTCCTAAATCTGTATATATGAAACACATGAAATTTGTATACCTTAAATAAAATAAAATAAAAATAAAAAAATACAGATGAAAAGCTCTTAACCCATTTTCAAAACCAGACAGATAGGATAATCTTTGTATCTTCCAACAGTCTTACTAGATTAGAAATTCTATAAATTGGTTTTGAAAACCATGAAATTCAAAGCCTTACCCTGTAAGAATTGGGAGATTTAAATTTAACCTCATGGTTTTGGATAAAATGAAGTACTTTTGAAAGCAAAGGAGATGTCTCTCTTTACCACTATTTACAGAAGAATTAGAAATCAAGTGAGATTTTTTTTCCCTGCATATGTTAAAGCCCTATGCTGTGCTGTGAATTGATGGAGTGTGGTGGTACAGAAAAAAAAAGGCATGTGTGGATAAATTATGAGGCTTTCCCAGCCCAAGTACCACTGATTAAGAGTTTATGATCTGCCCACCAAGTGGCCAGATAGAATCTCTATGAGCTTCACCACACACTTGGTTATTGGCATTTCGACACCTCTTTTGCTCTGTAGGGGGCATTCCTGACACTATCAATGTAATATCCCTGTTTCAGATTACAAACGTTACTCATTAACCTCAAGTAGAAATGTAACATAACCAAATATCCTTTTGCTACCCAACCTAAGTCAACTGGGGACTAGACAGATAGGAAGACATAATGTAAGCAAAATATAAGGAAATGCTCCAAAGTTACTTGTAGAGATTTTGTGCTTTCAGGGTTCACAGTCTGTCACAATCACCTGGTTATTAGTTATTTTGTGAATAGTATTCTAAAGGGAAAATATGGATGTTGTGGTTTAGGAAAACTCACTCTCTTGAAGAGTGGCCTTTCCTAGTTTTCTCTTTGCTTTTGATAGGAAAATATTCCTGGTTTCAAACATAGCAAAGTTTTCAAGAATTAAACATCTCTTTTTCATTTTTTTTTTTATCTCTGAATTCCTACAAGGTATCTCCTATTATCAATTGAAAACATAATGATCTACATTTTGGCCACATCATTCTTCTCTCTAAAATAGGTATTTTCTGTCCTCGTATTTTTCAGTTCATTAGTTTTACAAAAATTACCTGAAAGGTTTTAGAAAAATTAGGCTGCTTATTAGTTGTCTAACTTTTTGATAACCAAGGCAAAAATAAGGTGCCTTACTCATTCTGCCCTATTCCCTCTGTTGTTGATAACCAGATGTTAATTACATCCCTAATTGGTAAAACTATATACATTTTAGAAGGAAAAAAAGGCACGAATTACTTATGCCACTTTCTGAAATTCTAAAACATTATTTTATCATTGTGTTGTCCCAAATGATGCCTCTTCTGTTTTATTCAGACAAAGTGAAATAAAAATAAAATTTAACCTTTTGGCAATATTTTTCACCATAATTTTTATGGATTTTGGTTTATATGAAAGATTTCACTTTTTTTTTTTTTTTTTTTTTTTTTTGACAGGCAGAGTGGACAGTGAGAGAGAGAGACAGAGACAGAAAGGTCTTCCTTTGCCGTTGGTTCACCCTCCAATGGCCGCCGCGGCCGGCGCGCTGCGGCCGGCGCACCGCGCTGATCCGATGGCAGGAGCCAGGAGCCAGGTGCTTTTTCCTGGTCTCCCATGGGGTGCAGGGCCCAAGCACCTGGGCCATCCTCCACTGCACTCCCTGGCCACAGCAGAGGGCTGGCCTGGAAGAGGGGCAACCGGGACAGAATCCGGTGCCCCGACCGGGACTAGAACCCGCTGTGCCGGCGCCGCTAGGCGGAGGATTAGCCTAGTGAGCCGCGGCGCCGGCCTTTCATATTCTTAAACATAGTTCTTTACTACTTGAATGGTATTTAAAGAACAATTTTCATAATGCGAATTCTTCCCTTAGAGGTAGACTGAAATTTCTAAGTAGGGAAGATGAAAAGACAAGATCATGTAAGGTCCCATGGTAAGCATAACATTTTGTGTGAAATTTTCAGTTATTAAATAGATACCTTATTTTGGGGGCTATTCAGAGATAACTTTCATTATGTTCATTATATATAATCATATTATTTAAATTATTTTGAATCACACTGAATGGCAATTCTATCTCATTTTTAATGGTATATAAGATGTGGTAGCTATGGTCGCAAGATGATAGCAGCTAGACCTTTGTATGGGCGAGGAACCAAAAAGCAAGGAAATGGATGAAACCACGGAAATTCAGGGCAGCACATAAAAAGGCCAGATGTATTCTGTGTTCTCCATTTAGCTCCCTGTTAGAGGTTTCACACATCTGTGGAATCACTGCAACTTTACTCAAAACAGTTCCAAAGGCAGGTCTATTGGTAACCAAGCTGCCTTTTTGACCCCACTCCGGGGTCTGCACGAACTTCCCAGTACCATCTAGGCTATTTCTTAAATGAAACCTAGAGCAGGTCAAGAAAGCTGAACATCAAGTCCTCCTCTGCCATATTCCAGAGAGCCAACAATTTTATTTTCATATGGTCTTGTTTGGGAGTGGTACTGTAGTATAAAAGGCAATCTTTTCCCAGAAATTTGAAATGGAAACTGGAAAAAAACTACCATTTCTCAATGCCTAAGTCTCCATTGAGGACACTTAAGAGACCAATTTTAGACAGAATAAGTTAAAATTTTCTTCTATACTTGTACATTGCAGTATAGGTAAACTTGTGGAAAATTATAGTCTGAGTAAATCTACCACATCGTAACAAAGAGTCTTCGGCTCTGAGCCCAGAAGCCCAATGGGTTTTTCTGTAAACATCATCCACATTCCCAGATAGATTTCAGGTGACTCATACATTCTCTTTGGAGGCAACGAACTTGTTCATGTTTCTGCCCATGGTGTATATCTCTCCACTCAATCACTTGCTAGCCATGACAGGTAGATGTTACCCATCAACTAATTAGACCAATTTGGTGAGTGATACGATCTCCATATGAAATTCCGGTGCAGGGAATGTGATTGGGAATGCCATACCCATCCTCAAGATCAGCCCTATAACTAGATATGGAAGGAGCTCCAGTAGAATATCAGGCTTTGTGCTGCCTTACAGCTTGTCATTAAAGTGCCAAATGCTTCACAGTTGCATTCTGCCTCTGATATGGCTCTATGGGTTCTTCAGGATTCCTGGAAGGGTGATGGCATTATTTCTAGTGCCCTTCACTCAAAGAACTTTTCATAAGGCTTCTCAAGCCTGAGTTGAACAATTTTCTAGAACTGAAAACCACTCACCTAAAAAGTGTAGTACACACTCCGCTTTCAACTCAACCAGCAGCCTCAGATAAAGCTCAGAACCTGATCATTTATTATTTCTGACTGGGTTTCCTGTCTCTAGGTTTTTATGGGAAGCCCCTTTTATTATCTTTTCAGTCCTCAGTACTGTATTACGGGGTCTGATCATTACTTCCAAAATTCTTTTTGATGATGTTCCTAGTGAACTCATTTTGTCCTCATACAAATAATATCCCTATTCACCAACCCCTACTTGCCCTTTGTTTTAAGCATGTGTTCTATGCTAAGCATTATACTAGGCATTTGGGATTTCAAGGACTTCACAGACCTGAATAAGAGGCAAACACAGAATGCTAGAAGTCTCAAAGTAATTTATATGCTCTAGAAGTTAATGTAAGAAATACAAATGAATTTTTAGTGTAGTAAACAAAGAACATCTTTAGCTCAGTCAACATTTTTTCCATTATTGAAATTAGAATAATTACCCTAAGTGTTTCACTTGGTTCTTCTCAGAACTGTTAACAACTTACCAAAATTGCAATTTCTGTGCAAAAGATGGAGTGGTCTCTAAAACACCTGAAATAACTGCTGTTTATACTTAGCCTGTGCTCAGAAACACTCTGAAACTAAGGAAGAATGAAATATGCATGGCATCTATCACCGCCTGCATTATCAACTAATGGTAGCATAGTTGGCATAGCAAAATTAATTTCACTTCAGGAGTCACAGACAACTTGAACGGAGGTCTGAAAGGTGAAAAATGAGTTCTTTATCGACTAAAGTACTCAGTATGAACTCCCTTGCTTCTTAAGTAAGATATCATCTAAGTAATATACTGCTGTTTTTTGGTGTTACATTGCATGCCTTACCACCCTGTCATAATCAAAAATATCTGAGAAGCTTAAAAGCCATTAATGGCCATTCAAATGCTCACTAAATAAAATATGCTCACTGAAATGGGATTTTTAAGAATTATTCAACTTATAGAATATTAATATGACATGGTTATCATCTATTGGGGCTTAAAAGATGAAATAGTAGAAATAATCTTCAATGATTAACACAGTTGAATATTTTTTTGGTTTTTTTTGCATTTACATATTTAATTTTATTAAATTCTATTATATTTTAAAATAGGAGGATGAATTATTCACACATCTATCTGTTACCTTTAAAAAGGGCTGGCATTGTGGCACAGCAGGTTAAACCCCTGCCTGTGAGGCTGGCATCACACATGAGTGCTTGTTCCAGTCCCAGCTGCTCTACTTCTGCTCTACTTCAGATCCAGCCTCCTGCTAATGAGCCTGGGAAAGTAGTGGAAAATAGCCCAAGTGTCTGGGCTTCTACCAATCATGTGGGAGAACTGGATGGAATTCTAGGTACTTGGTTTTGGCCTGGCCCAGTCCTGGCTATTGCAGCCATTTAAGGAGTGAACCCAGCTAACAGAAGATTTCTCTCTTTCTTTCTCTGTTTCTCCCTCTCTCTCCCCTCACTCTCTGTAACTCTTTTACATAAATAAATACATAAATCTTAAGTGTGTCTTTTTTGACACATGTAGTAGCATGATTTGATTACCAGCTATAGTGCACAATTATCATAATCTATAATTTTAAGACTATGTTTGGGGGCCTTCTAATTTATGAAGCTTTGACTCCAATGTAGAACAAAAAATAAAGATGCCATGTAGCTAGGGAGTTCCATATGAACTAGCCTCAGGCTTTCAGATATACCACAAAAGACTTAGATGTTAAGAAGAGCATGATGGGATAATAAATGGAGAAACATCATATCAAGAATAAATTTTGCAGCCAGCGCCACGGCTCAATAGGCTAATCCACCACCTGCGGCCCCAGCACCCCGGGTTCTAGTCCTGGTCGGGGTGCCGGATTCTGTCCCGGTTGCTCCTCTTCCAGTCCAGCTGCTGTGGCCCGGGAGTGCAGTGGAGGATGACCCAAGTGCTTGGGCCCTGCACCCGCATGGGAGACCAGGAGAAGCACCTGGCTCCTGGCTTCGGATCAGTGCGATGTGCCGGCCGCAGCGCACCGGCCGCAGCGGCCATTAGGGGGGTGAACCAATGGAAAAGGAAGACCTTTCTCTCTGTCTCTCTCTCTCTCACTGTCCACTCTGCCTGTCCAAAAAAAGAAAGAATAAACTTTGGGGTATTATGCTGATTTATAGTCTTTTTTATGGACTTTAGGGTGATGTCAAAGAAATACATTATCATTTCTAGGCTCAGTTTCACTTATTCAGGAAGTTAGAATGATTCACTGATTTGGTGTTTTTGCAGGTTGTAAAAACAATTCTTAAAGTAGTTTTTGCACATAGATATATTTTATAAACTGAAAATACATTTTTAAAAATTGAGTTCTTATTTGGATAAACCTTTAAAGTTATGGAAAATGATAAAAAATAAATAAAATCATGACTTAAAGATGCCTTTCAATCATTTATCATATAATATCAAGTACTAATAATTTCTTATTGAATTTGTTGCAAGTTTTAAATTTGTTAGATTTGTCATTTAAACCATTCAGAAATGATAATTCTCCAAAGAAATATAGAGAATTTATGTGTTTAAAATTAAACTGTGCACTTACAACAAAATGAGAAGCATTTCATGTTCAAATTCCATTTTAATACACACATTAACTATGATAAATATCAGCTTTTAGAGGATGACAAAGCTGCATCAAGGTTTTCAAATATGAGAGGTAGAGCACTGAGAAGAATGATAACCATGTACATTATAGAAGTCAAGAAAATAGGTATTAAACAGTGGCATCTATTTCCTTTCAGATTTAGTGGCCCACCCCATCCCCCAGATTCCTGAGAGGGTAGATAATTGCCTACCATTAAACTATTAAGAAAACAGTTTAATACAAACCTTGAGGCACTTAGGGGCTGTGGGCTTTCTCATTTCCTGAAGAGTTTGATTCCAATACATTTATCATAAAAGATGCTGGAGTATAGACCTGACCATCCCTGAGTAAACCAATAAAGTATGAAATTTATTAAATTCATTCTTCCCATGTGAAGTACTGATGATTTGATTCATTAAAATTTTTGTTAATTCAATGAAATGTTCTGTTCTTCCCTTCACACATGGAAACTGCATTTAAGGCTATGCTGATATAATAATCATTTTTTCATGTTATTTTATTTTTCTTGAAAAAAACAGAGATATTCATATCACAAAGTGAGGAATTCATGGCAATGATCATAACAAAGAAAAAGAAGGCTATATTGCCATTTACATGGTATGAATCAATGAAGCAATATTTATAACTATATGCTAAATGATATGACAGCCAAACTCTTTTTATATTCTATATTAATGTCCACAAATAACAGAAAATGTGATGTTTAGAGATCTTCCTTCTAATGGCTTTGTGGTCTTCCCTTTTCTATTTTTTGTTTATAATTTTTGAAAGATGGTGGTAGGAGGAGGGGAAAGAGAGAGAGAGAGAGAGAGAGAGAGAGACCTTTCATCTGCTGGCTTAACTCCCCAAATTCCCCCATCAGCTGGGGTTAGGCAAGGATGAAACCAGGAACCAGGAGCTCAATGGAGGTCTCCCATTGGGATGTCAGGGACCTCAGTACTTCAGTCATCACCTGCTGCCCCCAAGGTGCACTTTATCAAGAAACTGCAATTGGTAGAGGAGCCAAAATTGGAACCCAGGCATTCTGATATGGGATACAGGTGTCCCAAGTATCATCTTGACTGTGTGCCAAATGCCCACTTCTCTCCCCTTAATGTTAATAGGAAATTATTAATACATAGCACTTACCATGTTCTGAGCACTGTCGTGAGTGGCTTATTCATTTAATCTTCATAATAACCTTGTAAGACAGGTACTATTATTCTTCTTGCTTTCCAAATGAGAAAACAGGAACAGATGCTTAGAAATTTGTCCAAGGCCATAGCACTTGAGAGAAGGTAAGATTCAAATCCATTCTTCTGGCCCCAAATCAATGGCCCACTGTGCTAAGAGAAAGTCTTCATGTGTTATATAGAAAAAGTCTTCATGTGCTATATAAAAGATGTAAAATCAAAACTCCTTCCTGGGGAACCTAGGTGTAATCTCCAATATAACAGTGGAACTGCTGATCATATGTAACTGCTTCTGTGCCCCAAAATTTCTACAAAGAGTAAGCCTAGTGTGTATACGTGTCAGATATATAATGAGTGCCTTTGAGTTTATAGATGTGCATGTGGCTGTGTGTGCTTATGTGCACATGTGTGGAGTGTGCACAAATGTGTGAGAAGTATGTAGCCTTGTGTTCAGGCATGAATGTGTGAATATATATGTGCATACTGGAGCTCCACATACGTGTGAATAAGCAGCAGAGTCAGGATTTAAGACCTGACACTCACTCTTATTTCTAAAACAAAAAGAAAAAAATAGTAACTTATATTTCTGTTTGACTTAAAGGTTGGCAGGATTCTTCTATGCACACAGGCTCAACTGAATAAAGAAAAGGTGCACCACAGAATTCTCCATCTATAGATGGATAGTCTGCCCAGAATGTGAAAACAAAGAGGCTTGGTAGTTTTGGTGAGTTTTATGTATGGGGCAGCTGACAGGCTTGGAGGAGGAAAAGGAAGAGCAAAAAAGAATATGTTTCAGAGATAATACACCTTATGTATTATCCTTTCATTCAGAAAAATTCAAAGCACAGCTTAGATATTTTCTACTCATTTTTTCCCAGCTTTGGAAAAATAATAGAATTTTCCTTATATTTTTAAGGCAAATAAGTTGCCATCAACAAAGATTATCTGATTCTCCAGAGGCAGCAGGTCAGTGGCATGGCCAGCTGAAAATTTGGTCTTTAAGGATAAGGTTGCTTCAGCTCCCCAGGAGGCACCAATGCCTGCCTTAAACAAGTCAGCTGTTTTATCACAATTGTGCATAAGGGTTGTTTATTAGCATCCCTCAGGGAACCATCAGTTTTCATGCTAGCAGAGTTTACTGTTGGTAGCACATCTTCATCTATTACCAAGCTCCACATATAGCTTCAAAAGATTCTGTTGGAAATAATCAAAGGCTATTTCGCTTAAGCTCTCCGAAGGAAACTTGAAGCAGACGCTCTCACCTTCTGGTAACTCTGACACATTAATTTCCCTCCGCCACCTCACTGAAAGCAGTAAGTCTGGCACCACTGTGGCGGGGGCCCTAATCAGATACCAAACCAGTGCTGACTGTGTCAGAAATGATGTCAGATGAACGGCAGTCCCGGACCACTGCCTCACTTGAAGCAAACACTGAAACACTTGTTTTTTAGGCTACTTTATGACTTGCCTGAAAAATGACTTTGTTCACCATGGAAGGCTACTAATGTATGAGGTGTTACCTCAGGATTTTAGCACTTCTATATGGACAACATTCTTTTTATACTCATAGCTACACAAGCAGTGGAAGTATCATTGAACTACTTATATTATCAATGCCATATATCAGGGGAGAAACTACATGGCAAAAGGTGTGTTAATACTTTCCTGAATATAAGGTCTCGTAAGAAATGATTTTACCAAAGGTATAGGGAGAAAATGTTTTCATTTTATACCATATGGTTTAGCTTAGATCGGATTTACACATTTGGGGTTTCTTATTTATTTTTAACGGTGGTCCTTCACCTGAGGTACGTGAATGCGGTTTTCACCTCTTCTCTTTGGGGACTGTGCCTGCTGAAGGTTCTGTCGAATGGGATTCTGGGAGCTTGCTAGGTCTCCTGTTGGCAGATCCTTTGCTTCCTCCTATCTCTTCACAATAAGACTCTAATCCCCTGGGGAGCAGTGAGGGCCACCACAGCAGTCACCTTTGGCTGTGACCAGGCAGTTTTCTTCCCTGACAGTAGCCTTGTTCTTGCCATGAACAATGGCAATGTTCTTGCCTCTGAAAAGCTACTGCATAGAGAGGATGGCACCTCCTTCTCAAACTCTCCTTCCTTCTGAAATGCTGTTAGAAAAATCAGGCCTGAGAACAGTCTCCTTCTGGAAATTATTTGGTAATAAGAAACAGACCCAGAGCAGTGTTGGGAGGTGAGGCTGTGACCTTTCACCTCTGGAGACCTGGGTTCGAAGCCTGTGTGGAGGTTGGTGGTCTCCCCCTTGTCAACAACAGGTATTTTTCAGTGTCCCAGAACTGGATGGCATTTGGGAGCATTCATATCTGATCTCAGGTAGGAATCAGCAGCAAGATTGGTAGGATTGTGGGGGAGCAACACATAATTTTCCTGCATCTCTCGTTTCAGATCCAGTAGACATTCTACTGACTTCGGTGACCTTCAGTTCTGTAGAAAATAATTTTTACACGTTTGGATCCTGGTGGGGATAGTAGAGCATCCTGTTCGTGTCGGTTATAATGTTCTCAGATTCATGATTTGGGTTCGGAGTGTTTCTTTGTATGTTGATTAGTCCAGATTCCAGCATGAATATTTTTCCTTTGATTTGTACTTTTAATCTTCATTCTGGTATTTTCTCAAATTATATTGCAGAAACTGTAACTGATGCAGAATACAAGTGCTTTCAAGGTAATACATAATTTTTACCTTATTTACCTTCAAGGACAGCCTAAAGTGTCAATATTACTTATCAAAGTCCTGTACATGGGTTGGCTTTTTATTTTAGAAAGAAGTTCACACCATTAGAGTAACTGAGAAGGGTGTTACATGGTTGCCACCATCCCAAGATTAAACTTCAGACCATTAGAAGGCCCAGACCGAGATCGTACTGACTCCTTGTGGCTCCAGCTCACAATAGCTAATTTTATGTCAATTTGAGTGATTCTGAAACTAGAGGAAGTCCCACAGCTTGGCTTCCAATCATAGTCATGCCCATAGTTCTGTGATGCTAGACAAGTTGCTTAACCTCTGGATATCTCAATTTGTCTTATCTGTAAAATGGGACAGAGAACAGTATGCTTGTCACAGGGCTGCCCTAAATTGATCTATGCAAAGTGCTTAGGATGATTTCCGGTGCACAAAAAGGTGTTACATAAAGATTCGTTATTGTTTCAAAAGAGAAAAACAAAAGCTTCCCCTAATTTGATGACTATTTCTAGAAGTCCACAAGGGACTCTATTTGATAATGAAAAATATTACACATAAAAATCTAAAAATGAATCTCCTGTATGAGTAATTTTCAAAAATTAGGGAGGAGCGGGAGAGATCCATAGACAAGTATCTCTTCTTTTGGATTCAGTTTTAACTCATCTGTGTCTTCTTTTTTCTTTAAGATTTAATTAATTTATTTGAAAGGCAGAGTTACAAACACTGAGAGGGAGAGATACAAAGATAGAGAGATCTTCCATCCTCTAGTTCACTCCCCAAATGACCACAGCAGGTGGGGCTGGGATAGGCTGAAGCCAGGAGCCAAGAATTTCATCTGGATCTCCCATGTGGGTACAGGGGCCTGAGGACTTCAGCCATCCTCCGTTGTTTTCCCAGGCATATTTGTAGGGAGCTGGATTGGAAGTAGAGTAGCTGTGATTCAAACCAGCGCCCATATGGGATACTGGCATTGCAGGCAGTGGCTTAACCCATTACGACACAACAATGGACCCTCATCTGTATCTTCTAATGTATCTGTTTCTTCTAATGCGAAATGTGCTTGTGAGATTCTTTTTTTTTTTTTTCATTCTAAAAAGTATTCCAAAAATTCCCAAGGGCCTAAGTAACGTTAACTCTCAAAATGTACCTACTGGGGGCTCAACTAATAAAGTCAGGTGGCAGGTGGGGTTGGGGGTCCAGGGAGGCCTGCATAACTGTCTTATGTAGAAACTTTTGCATCTCAGCCAGTAAATACTATTCAGAAACTTAGGAAAATCCTAGGTATATTGAAACTTTCAGAACTATTTTTTTAAAAATTGACTCACTATTTATTTATTTATTTATTTCCACTTGAAAGGTAGAAAGTGTGTGTGTTTCTGTCTGCTGGCTCACTCCCCAAATGGCCTCAACAGTGAGGGTGGAGCTGGGCAGAAACCCGGAGCAAGAAACTCCATCCTGGTATCCCATGTGGGTGGCAGCAGCTCATCTACTTGGGCTGTCATCTCCTGCATATGAGAGTGGGCCTTAGCAGGAAGTTGGATCAGAAGAATAAGTGGCCAGGACAGGAACCAGCACTCTGATATAAGATGTGAGCAACCCAGGTGGCAGCCTTACCCATTTGTGCCTCAACACCAGCCCCACCGGCACTTTTTCAATAAGGAATTGCACTGTTTTGAAAGACAGCTGGACAGATCAGGGCTCTTTACAAGCTACCAGACCTCAGGGATTTTTGAAGACAATTTAGCTAAGAAACTCCTTCTTTGGCACAATGACCTCATCCTTTAGGTCTTAGCAATAGCACAGAACAAGCAAACTCTAGGAACAGGTGAAAGAGAATCCTTCCTCTGTGCCATTCTCATTTCTGCACCTGTGGAGACCTCTTCCAGGGGAAAGAATACCTTGTACACAGCAACTGGGATAAGGAAGCACTGCCCCGTGTGCTGCGTTCCGAATGCAAGCAATAAATCTGTCATTTGATTCATTTTTGCAGAAATTGATTTTATTTATCTACATATATTTCAGGTGTCAGTACTGTACAAATATATTCCATTATAGAAACACTAGTTTTTTAAAAAAGCACATTTACAAATAATCTTTTTAAAAATTAAAGAGTAAGAAAAATAACTATAATTTAAAATACCCTTTAAATAATACTATTCTTACATTTTGAGATTGAATAATGGTATATATGTTTCCAATTTCAGAAAACTGAAGCTTTTTTCTAAATAAGAATTTTAGGTGTGGGCATTTGACCTAATGGTTAAGACACTGCTTGGAAGGCCTGCTTCCCATATCAAATGCTTAGGTTCGAATCTTGGCTCTGCTTACAATTCCAGCTTCTTCCAGCTTCCCGTTGATGACCACCCTGGGAGGCAACAAGTGAAGGCTGAAAAGCTAGATCACTGTCACCCATGTAGGAGACTCAGAAGGAGTTCCTGTCTCAGTCTGAGCCCACCCTGGCATTGTGGTCATTTAGGGAGTGAATTACAGGATAGGAGAGCTCTTTGTTCATCTGTCAGTCTTCTTCTCTCTGTGTCTCTTTGCCTTTCAAATACATACATAAAGAAATAAAAATAAGATAGATTTATAGAGGCATATAATAAAATACACACATTATCTAGACACTTATGTAAAAATTTTAAATCATTATAGAAGTAATGAGTTCACTACTGAACCTCAAAAAGTCCATTTTAAGGTTCTATGATGTCTACCTTTTTCAAGTGCTTCGTGAAATTCAAGAGAAAATTAAATATACTATGTGCAATGCTTATACACAGGACTCAAGAACATTTCTTCTGAAAATTTTAGTGATGATATTTATCACTAGCAAGAACTAGGAATTCCTACAAAAATGGCTAGCAGATCTAGGAAATACATAAAGTGAGCCTGGGATGTCTTAATATGCCAGAAAGCAAGAAATCTATTAGAGAGGGGTTGAATCATATCAAAAAGACATAGGAAACATCTTGAAGAACATCTACCAGGCTAGTATAGGACAATTTGATGATGCTAAAAAATCCAGGGGCAGGCATTTGGCCTAGCATTTAAGCCACTGATTGGGTGCCTGGGTTCAAGTTCTGGTTCTGCTCCTGATTCTAGTTTTCTGCTAATGTGCACCATCTGGGGCAGTAGGTGATGGTTCAATATCTTTGGTTCCTGCCACTCATGTGTAAGACCTGGATTGAGTACTGGATTCTTGGCCAGCTGTTGCAGGCATTTGCAGAGTGTGTCAGTGGATAGGAGCTCTCTTTTTCCTTCTCTCTCTCTCTCTCTCTCTCTCTCTGTCTCTTAAATGAATCAATAATATAAATAAATAAAACAGTGTGGCAGGCATTTCAACTAAGAGTAAAGACACCCACATCCCATATTGTACTGCTTGGGTTTAATGACCAACTCTGGCTTCTGATTCCAGTGTTCCTGCTAATACAGGTCCTAGCAGGCAGTAGGTGATGGCTCAAATAGTTGAGTCTTGCCACTCATGTGGGAGATCTGGATTGAGTTCTTGCCTCCCAATGTTGATCTGGTTCAGTCCAGGTTATTGTGGGCATTTAGGGAGTGAACCAGTGGATGGAAGTTTTCTTTTCTCTTCTCTTCTCTTCTCTTCTCTTCTCTTCTCTTCTCTTCTCTTCTCTTCTCTTCTCTTCTCTTCTCTTCTCTTCTCTTCTCTTCTCTTCTCTTCTCTTCTCTTCTCTTCTCTCCCACCATCTCTTTATCTCTTTGCCTCTCAAATAAATAAATATTTTAAAGTGTTCTTCCATCCAACAAAAACCGATCAAGAAACAAAAAACAAAAATTCCAGTTTTAGGCACCATAGATATTGTGGTTGCTAATGCGATAGCATATTGTCCTGAGAAACAGTGAAGAGAAAGAGTCTTGACTCTCATATGAACTGCATTTCAGGATAACTATATAATTCATAAAGTAGAATTCCTTTTATTAAAGGTATCCAGAAATGACAGAATTGGGGAATCATTATTTTTGCAAGCCCCAGTGAAATAAGAGATTTATGTAGTTATAGTCAATAAATGATTTTATTGATCATTATATGGAGAATCAGGCTGACCTCATAGGACCCCAGTGAGTCTTCTCAATACCAAGAGCAGGGTGACAAACAGGTGCTTCATGGTGGGCTGCAGCAAACACTCAGAGCCATTTATGAGTAATTGAGCCAGGATATCAGTAAGTCTTCAGATTAAATACCAGTTTATGGGGAAAAATTCCAAAGCACATAAACAACAGCAAGAGGAAAGTAACTGAGCAAATGCAGAACACAAGACATTCTAATCACTCTATCAAAACAATGGCACAATTTGGTAGGTAGGGAAGAACTATTACAAAATAAAAGAAACCTAAGAGGCTAACAACAAAATACAGCTTGTGGATCTTATTTGGATCCTTATTGGAACAAACTGACTGACGTTGAAAGACATTTTGGAGACAATCAGGTTAATTTTAATACATATTGAAAATATGAATACAGATTATATTTAGCAACTGTTAATTTTGTTGACCTGGGGGAAGAATGGTTAAGTTTAAAGAAGTTATTGGCATATAGAGTGCATGCTGAAAATATTTACAAGTGAAATGACATGATGTCTGGGATTTTTTTTTAATATTTCTGGGAAAAAGGTTGGAGGGGGCTATCTAA
The DNA here is from genome assembly GCF_051225735.1 of Oryctolagus cuniculus. Classification (NCBI taxonomy): domain Eukaryota; kingdom Metazoa; phylum Chordata; class Mammalia; order Lagomorpha; family Leporidae; genus Oryctolagus; species Oryctolagus cuniculus. Next base: position 56,579,415 of record NC_142868.1, on the reverse strand, counting down.
AGAAAAAAAGTATTAAATGTTGAATGTCATTGAATCTCACTGAGGGGTGTATTGCACAATTGTCTCCACCTTTGTGTAGACATGCTTGAAGTCATTTCTTAAATTGGTAGTCATGTCTCGATGAGGATTCTGAGCATCTCCAGTCTTCATGTTAGAATAGGTTTTCCACATCTGGATACCCATAATACTGTAAAGCACGTGAAATGGACTGATGCATTTTCTGGACACATTTCAAGGCTGTTCTCTACCGCTGCAGTGTAATAAAATATCACATCATTATTAACTATTGCTTGAGGTTTTGTACTTTTTTTGTACTCATTTATTAGGCAATGGAATGACATAAACTATACATATTTTAGGTGTTTTCTCACCAATATCCTTGGCAACAACTGCATGTATGCTCTAAACAGTTCTCTTAAAAATAAAGTTGATGGAAAAAGCATTACGCTCCTGATGAGACATTCTGAGGTGGCATATAAATATGTAACAGCATATTTCAAAATCTCTTTCCTAAATCCAGGGTTAGAAGCAGCAACATTATTAGAAACTCAAGAAGGAGGATATGAGAGCATAGCCTCTCACTTCAGAGTCACAAATAGTGGAGGAGGAATTGTTTGTGACATTTTCTACTGAAATAACAGCTTGTAGATGCTCTGGGCTTCTCCTACATGACAGCTGGAAAAGTTGTACTACAAGGAAGTTAGGAAAATAGTCACAAGCTTGTCAACACTGGTGACGCCTGGTATCTGTACATGTTTCAATGCTGATATCATCCATCATTTTGACACTTATTTGGGGACTGCATATGCCTCACAACCTAAGTGAAAAATTTTACTGCAATATTCTGAAGTTTATTAGTTTATACCCAAGAGAAACTAAATATATCTCTATCTATCTCTGCTTCTACAAATGCATTCACAGCTAGACAAAGCAGGGAATACAGTATAGTTCATTTAACATAATTTTTTTTTTTTTGACTGGCAGAGTGGACAGTGAGAGAGAGAGACAGAGAGAAAGGTTTTCCTTTCTCTGTTGGTTCACCCTCCAATGGCTGCTGCATCTGGCACGCTGCGGCCAGCGCACCGCGCTGATCCAAAGCCAGGAGCCAGGTGCTTCTCCTGGTCTCCCATGTGGGTGCAGGGCCCAAGCACTTGGGCCATCTTCCACTGCACTCCTGGGCCACAGCAGAGAGCTGGACTGGAAGAGGAGCAACCGGGACAGAATGCTGCGCTCCAACCGGGACTAGAACCTGGGGTACCAGTGCCGCAGGAGGAGGATTAGCCTATTGAGCCACGGTGGCCTAACATAATTTTCTATAAACATATATATTCCATTTAAACGTTCATAATTTAAAAATTAGGAATTATACTATATTTATACACCTCTAGTTTATCCAGACAGCTAAAACAAAAAACAATGCTTCTTTGTTGTAAAGCACCAAAGCAATTCAAGAAGAAATACTTATGGATATATTTTTCCCTTTATATATCTGTTGAGCTCTCTGGCTCTCCTAAACATCCAGAATAATATTTAACTGCAGTTCAAATTATACCTTTGATAGCTCTGGCTTGGCCATAATTGTCACAGGTTACAAAATTTTTTAAAAATTTATATTATTTATTTGAAAGGCAGAGTTACAGAGAAAGAGAGAGGAAGAGACAGAGAGAGAAATCTTGCATCTGCTTGTTCACTCCCCAATTGGCCACAGCAATTGGAGTGAGGCTGATCCGAAGCCCGGAGCCAGGAGCTTCTTCTAGGTCTCCCACGAGAACACAGGAGCTCAAGAACTTTGGCCATCCTCTGCTTCATTCCCAGGCACATAAGCAGGGAGCTGGATTGGAAGTGGAGCAGCCAGGACTCTAACTGGAGCCCATATGGGATGCTGGTGCTACAGGAGGTGGCTGAACCTGCTATGCCACAAACCTACCCCCAAAGCTACAAATTTTTAAAGAGAAGACAGTCACTTTCAAGGTCACTTTCCCTTGAACTATATGAGCTAAAGCGTTTCTTAGAAGTTTGAAGAGGAGTAATGAATAAAGAAGAGACAAGAGGTATCACTTTTAGGCCTAGGACATGGACAGGAAATATCCACAGAGCACATGAGAGGAATTTGGATGGTCTCTGAGCATGCGTAGGGACGTTATGTGCTGCTGACTAAATGATTGCCTACTCAGATTGAGATCCCAGGTCCAATCTATCTCTCCTCTCAGTAGTACCTCTCTAAGCCCCTTCCAAAGCTGAGGAGTCTGATAGTATAAAGACTCTTAACTTGTTTCTCCCAAATCCTTGCTCTGTACATGAACAAGGCTAGGTCTTCTGGTATCCTATTGAGGTATATGTGAAGATCCAGCCAAGTGGTGTGTAGAGAAAAGTTCTCAAGATCTATATATATGGAAGATCAGGCTAAGGGAAAGTGGAATGTGATTATTTTAACAGATTATCCTATCATAAATTTTATTATAAAAACAGAATAATTCTTACTATGGATTTTGGGAATATTACAACTGTACCCTATGCAGTAGAAATTATTTTTCTACCTTCCTTTTTATTCTCTTATTCTTCAGGCTCTACCTAATCCTCCCATTTTTCATAACAGAAATTCACTAGGTTTGGCCTTCCTAGGTGAGTATTAACTTATACAATTTTTAATATCCTATCCTCTGTCCTTCTAAAAATGTACTCATTTTGCCTCCAAGAATGTATGTGAGCATTTTAATAGAGAGTAGTAGGCTCTTCCAAACAAAATCAGTGATGTTGAATGAGACTATTTTGAATAGCTGTTTTTTTAAAAGACATCTAACCTCAGAGGGCTATGGAGATTAAACTTAATGGATAGGACATCGGCAGGTTGCAAATATAAATTCATCACCAAGCCCTTGCCTAATATGGATAGAACATGCTCAGTAATGTTGAAAGAAATTACTCCATTGGGTTGTGCCTATGCTTGGCCATGTCACACTCAATGAACTATTGTTCCATTGCCAGATATCTGGCCTTTCAGTACAGTAACTTCAGGATACAGAAAATATTTTCAAAATAATCCAGATACTTTAAAAATAAACTTGCTTATCATATTACATGAAAATGTATTATAAATCATAAATATGGATTTAAGATATAGATCAATAATGTATAATTTGTACATAGTTCATATGTTCATATATACATTATAAGTAACATGAAATTTAAAATGCCAGCTAACTTATTTGTTATCAAGTAGACAGGAATCCAGAAGAACACATTTATGCCTAAAACAATTCCTTGAGTTTGTGGGATGCTCATGAATATAGAAAGGGGAATTGGTTGACAGGATTATATAAATATAAATATAAGCAGATACAAAGTAAGTAAGAAATAGGTACACTAATCTGAGATAACCTAGTTAAATAACTACAAAATAAATAAATTTCTACTCCCTCCAAAAAAAAAAAAAAAGAAATGTTAGAAAAGTTTTAGCAAGATATAAAAGGGAAAAACAATAACAAAAATGATGCTATGACTTCCTCAACCAGCTCAAGAAAAATAGCACATCACCACATTTTAGTTAAGCTTGGATCTTACTGTTCTCTGATAGAATTGTGCAGAGAATAATAAAATGTACACAGGACTTCCAGTGACATCCCTTTTCCCTGCCTAGTACCAGGGGTCATTTGCCAGCATGGCAATGAGAAAATGATATAAATATTTTCACACTGTGCATGTTAATGGTTTAAAAAGTAGCTGTGGTAAAAATGGACAAATAAATAAAGTGAAAATATTTTAATGAGGAGTATGAGCTCTTTTATAGTCAATTGTATAGCAAAAGGAAGATTCAGAAGCCAAGGTGCAGAAGTCCCCATCCAGTTCCTGGCCTGTTTCTTTAAGTCACGCAGAGTGTAGAGTGAATGTGCTAAGGAATTTAAGAGCTTACAAACTGATCTTTATTGAAGTCATCAAATGTGGAGAAGGCTAATTTAAAATCAACCATGATTTTAAACTGGGACTCAAAACTCTGGCATATGAGGTAAGATTGCAAGTCTGTGAAAAGTTTGAGCCGCAGAAAGTATTATTTATAAAGGTAAATAATTCAATTTAAAATAGAAATGTAAATGATACATTAAGAATTGAACTATGAGTTCAGTTAGGCTGTATATTGGCCTTTCAAATCAAGCAATGAAAAACCTTGTAGCTTTTGTTAAAGGAAGGAGCATGTGTTAAGGTAGATAATGACCTTATTCAACTATATAAATGATAATGTCAAAAATTATATGTGTACATATAAAATATGTATACAATAGTAAATATGCTTTATGTGCATATATGCCTACACACAAGTTAAAAAAATTTGTGTTCAAGTGGAAGACACACCCACATGCACAATCCTACCAGTAACTTTATTATATTGTATATTAGAAGGTAACAGGAGTAAGAGGATTAGAAAGAGGGGCAGATGGGGTTGAATTTAGGGAGAAATATGCAGGTGACCATTTAAGCAAAGACAGTGAAAGAGTTATAGGCTGAACCATATCTGGGAAAAGAGCAAGCAATCTGGAAGGAAGGAAGAGAGTGTGAAAGAACTAAGACTCACATTGTGTGTGGAGGATCAGCAAGGAAGCCTGTGTGACTAGATTAGGATGAGGGGGAGTGGAGAGAAGTTGCTGAGAGGTTTGAAAGGTAATTAGGGGATGGATCACTAATGTCTTTGGGCACAGAGAGAATTTGGGCTCTAATTAAATCCATCACATGCCCTCCTAGGTCCAGGGCGTACAGAACTAGAAACCAGGCTCCATCCTAAAGGGGCTCCTTGTCTAACCATTAAAATGCACTAGAAACAGTTGAAGGGATGCAGTGAGAGCTGTAAGACCTTGTGACGGTGACATCGTTTCCAGATCTGGAGACAGCGGTAGAAGGAACACAAATTTGAAATCTAAGTACAAGTTTTGGCAGGAGAAGAAAGAAAAGTTTTCCTGACCCATAGAGTTGGATGTACACAGGATTCAATTACCAAATCATTATTTGGCCCTTAGTAAATTCCAGAAAACATTATAGGCTTTGAGGTTACAATAGTGATAAAAAATGGATATTTAAAAAAATAATCCTTGCTTTCCCAGACAGGGGTAAAATCAGTAAGACATATAAGTATTGACTAGTGTACGAACTTCTGGGACTTTACTGTGACCTGTGTAAAAAGTGCCTGTGGGAAAGTAGCACTGATGAGGTCAGATGGGTAAACAGTGGCAGATCCTAAAGGTCTAGTGTTTATGTTCAGAAGTTTGGATTTTATCCTGAAGGAAGGTGGGTGGAGCGGGGGGAGGGCTCATGGAAGGATATTACCTAGGGGAAATACAAAGTCAGTTCCTATGAGTCCTTGTCAGATAACAACAAGATTACATAATTAAGAATATAGGAGTTGGACTATCACTGTTTAAAAAAGATAGCTTCAATGGCCTCTCCCACCCTGATTCTCTTATGATGTTTGGAAAGAAAATACCACAGAGAGAAAAGATATTGGAGCATAACTTTACATATAAAGGAAGCTTGGGAGTGCACACACTGCTTATGATTCATTGCAATCCCCTTCTCCATGGGAAAATTTCACTTGTGGAACATTCACATTCTTTCACTGTAAAATAAAGGCTTAAAAATAATACTCATCCATCCTTGTAAAACGACAAGCCAATTTAAACTTAGGGGGAAACAACTTGAAATAGGTTGGGGAAGGGTACAGAGGGCTTTCATTTACTGACTTGTGTTAGTTTACTAGATAAGGACATACTCCCTTGCTTTTATGTCAGCTAATCTCCCATTGACCTCCCTCGCCATACTGCAACATCCATCACAGAGTAAACAGGAGCTTTTTTGCTTTCTGACTGTATCCATTGACACTCTTTCTTGCTGAAGACTGATTATCTTCGGGGTTCTTTCCATTATCTGAAGAGAGCTTAATTTTATTCAGAATCTGAATTAATGCTGCTTATAGAAAATATTCTTTTCGTGTAAATGTAGATGGTATGGTATGTGCAAATTTCATACTAACATCTTTCTTAGGTATCCAAATTTGTATAAAAATTCAAACATTCTTGTAATGACGGCATCGAGACTGGCCCTGTGTTTCCAGAACAGGACAGTCATGTATAGGTGACACAGCCAGTGAGAATTAGCATGGAAATGAGTCACAGGCTGGTTTACAGCCCTGAAGTTTATGAGCTAGACGTGCGTGCTTTAAAGCCACATCTCTAAGCTAACCTTCTCTAAGAGGTGAAACGAAGTTCTTTTAAGAGTCACCAAGGAATCTGGCTCACTTAAGCAACCTGTGGCATCTGAGGTGATAACAGGACCAAGTCATTTCAGGCTGACTGCCCGACTTGACTGAAAACTTAGTGACAGATAAAACATAAATCAGAGCCTTTATCACTCCCCTTCCTTGCTTGCCAAATGGGGGGTTGGTTTATCAGAGCCCTATAAGCTCACTGCCTGCTCTTCCCTTTAGTGCTGGGCAGCAGAGCAGGGCTGGCTGGAAGCTAAATGGCTGTTCTAAAACATGTTCATGTAAACAAGCTGGGCCAAGACTTCCTTGAACTGCCAGTTAGTGAAGTGTCATCCATCTCACTAAACTGTACATTTGATAGGGGCATATCATCTATATCTTGAAGAAAAAACAAATAAAAAGAAAAAAAACCAAGCTCCCTGGTTTAGGCTGGGACTTCTCATGTTGATAAAAGTACTAAGAATTAAATTTCCTGACCCATGCAATAGTTGCTCATTCAAAGGAAGATGGGGGTTGGGATGGGAAGAATTTTTAAGGACATTTGGGAATATTAGTAGGATTCTCCAAAAAAAACCATGTAGTAGTCACTTTAATATCACCAAGGGCTGTATTAGCTGAGGTATGTTTCCTAACATTTAAAGGAGTAATTCCACTAACCTGTTGTTAATATGTTGTCAAATGTTATTTTTATGTAGTTTATTTGCAGTATCATCATGACTTTCTACAAGTCACCCAACATCACTACTCTAACAAAGTGATTCATTGAAAATTTAGGAAGAATAAAGTCATCTTTTATATAGGCACCAATAATTTTTTAATTTTGTTTTTGTTTTTGTTTTTTCTAAAGTACCAACAGCCTGACTGGCTCAATCTAAGATCCTCATCAGTGAGAATATAAGGTCCTCATTTGGAAGAATGGATACACATGTTTTCTGACATAGCTACGGCAACCCTACTTAGAAGGAAAATATGTGACCTTTATAAAAGGCCAAATAGTTGTGTGCCGGCACTAAAATTAAAGGGACATGTCTAGCCAAAGGTAGAGTAATTGGCTGGAAGTTGACTATTTTTGGCATTGTGAAAAATGTTTGGGTGTGAAGGTGACAGTTTAGGAAGAAGAAGCAATAGAATCCCTACAGGAAGACATAGTTAAAATTAGTTTTCCTCAGTAATGGGGTAAGAATAAATCCAAATGTATTCCAATAAGTGATGAACTCTACTATAAATTCCTTATGTGGCAGAAACTTGAGATGCACATGGATGTGCATTATTCTGGCCGCACCCGGATATTATTCCATGTGTTGTGTGAATACTCCTTCCTTACTCCAGATTGGCTCAGAGCCACTGAAAACTCAGATGTTTCTATTTAAAAGTTGATGCATGGATAGAAATATAGAGAAAATACACCAACGATCCACCAAAGATCTCGGCAAATGAGTTAACTAAACTCTAAAAATGGAGACCAGAAGTGCTTGTTTTAAAAAGCCCTGAAAGCTTCTACTCAAAAAATTGCTTTAGATGTCAACTTCAGGTAATGCCTCACAGTTTACAAACCATGCTTTTAATTTGATCAGGACTTCTATTTCATCAAAATACCTAAAAAAAATGTTGTTTTATTTTATTTTTCTCATATTGATAAAGATAACACTTATTCCTTCACCTGGTAGTTGGAAATCATACTACTGGAAGAACTTATCTTGCAAAAGTTTTTAAGATTCCAAAATTATTAGAGAAATTGTGGTAGTTAACTAGGACAGAAAAAGCTTATCTAATACTATAAAGCATCAGTAAAACACCCAAAATTCATTTTGCATAAATGCTGAATTTGCACATTAAGGGTTTTTGTATATAAATGCATTTGAGCAAAATTGGGGTGCTGTGGTTTCCTGACACCTTTTAGCTGCCTTTTCTACATCAGCTATGGAAGTGCATTTACATATTATTATCCACTTATATTCATTTATCAAATGTTATTGAATAGCTATTATGTCCTATATTATATATATATATACCCACATTTAATTACATAATATAGTACAGTTACATGCATACAAGAGCAATAATACTAAAAAAAGTAATATAATATGCTATTTCACATCTTGAGGTGCTTACACTCAAGTTATAGATAAGTATTTTTTCCTAAATATATTTCAGAGAGTGAGCTTGTTCCCTCCCTAACTTCTTGCAAGGGCCAAGGCTAGACTATGGCTAAAGCTGGGAGACAGAAACTAACTCCAGTTTTCCTATTGTGGGTGGCAGGAACCCAATTATTTGAGCTATCACTGTTGCCTCCCATGGGTGCATTAGCAGGAAGGTAGAGTCAGGAGCCAGAATCAGGAATCAAACCCAGGTACACCAATCTGGGGCATGGGCATCTTAACCACTCGGATTAACATCTGCTCCCAGGTACATGATTTTGATGAACTTTAAAGACTTTTTAAAGAGGCTGATGAGATGTTATTAGGTAATAATATTCAAGGTGAATTTCATTAACTTCTAAGGAGATAAATTAAAGATTATTCCAACTAGAAGCTCCCCGTATCTGAAAGGGCTATTATCCAGTCCTATCTTGTCACCAACATTCAGAGGCACTCAAATTATCTGAGTAAGCACTGATATTGAGGACATTATCTTAAATTGTCTTCTTCAATCCTTTCCTTATCTATGACTTCAGAGAAGGCCTTACCTTATTATCACTGCACTCCAGAAAAAGAAGACTCACAACCTGTCTCAAGTATTAAACAACCCTGACTTTTAGGAAATCATTTTAGTTAACCTCCAACCTTCATGCTTCAATGTTGACTTGTCTCATTATGTACCCAGAAGCCGATTATTAGTTTTGTTTTCAATTCTTTCCTTCACATCAAATAATCCTAACTCTTGTCTTTCCAGAATTAATCCTTCAATCCTCAAATGTACTATTAATGTTATTGTATTTCTTTTTAATTGATATTATTAGCTCCATGATTAAGAGCTCAAAGCTTTTGGAGAAAACTTGTTTTAGGGAATTTGAATAGATCACCATGGGTTTCACAACTGGGTTCCTGGATCACATCTGGCCCAGGTTAGTGGTGATACTGACATTACTCTTCATTGATCTGTACCACCACTGTCAAATTAAAATATACAGCAAGTCATATATGTAATTTTAAATTTTCTGCTGGCCACACTGAAAGGAGTAAAATGAAACAAGTTTATTTTAATGATATGTTTCATTTAACTTTGTATACCTCTAAATCAGCATTTCAACATGGAAGCAGCAAATAAAATTATTGAGAGAGTTTACAGTCATTTTTGATACTTAGTGTTTGAAATACGGTATGTATTTTACTCTTGGAGCACATCTCAGGGTAAACATCTCCTGTGTTCAGTGGCCACATGTGACTAGTGAGTACTGTATTGTTCCACATAGCCCTACATAAAGCTAGATGGCCATCTAAGTGAGACTTGCTCAAAATAGGAGCATCTTCTCGGCTCAGTGGGTTTGAAAACTGACATTCATTTTCCCTACTGGGGCTATCATTGTTCCTGATCTTTGTGTTATTTATTCCAACACTGAATAGTGATCATTACAGTCAGTTTTATCATGTTACAAAATATGCAAAAATTCTACCTGGAGTCCACATGATTAATAATAATTTCCTAGCAATTCTAAATGAAAAGAGACATCAATTATGCCCCCCTTTCAGTTTACCATTCACTACATCTCTCTTTGCAATTAATTAGTCAGTGAAGCAATATGTATTAGGACTACCAATCATTAAAATGCCAGAGACAAGCTAAGAGTGACACAGTCCTGGCCTCAGTGAGTTTCTACCCAAGAATTCACTCGGCTGAAATTATCTCCACTTTTCACAAGTTTTGTCCAGCAGCAGGTTTGCATGGACTCTTCAGACTGGCACAGTATCCCCTTGAGCATTAAAAATAAAAAAAAAAAACTTTAGTCATTTTCTTTTTGTCCAATAACATTTAATTTGATGAATTTTCTATGGAATAAAATTTTTTTCACAAATAAGTAAATCAAGTTTTTTTTTTCATAAATATTCTCCAATGACTTTGCAAAATGATGCTACTTACTTCATCTTGTCATGGGTACTCCACCATATCTGTTTTTTTCCATTTTAAAAATAACAACAAAGGGAAGAAAATGCCAGAAAATCAAAGAATAATTCAAATAAAAGTTATGAATCTGAAAAATTAAATCTAACTGAATTAAACTGTTTCTGACCTCAGTTACAAGTTAGGACTGAATTCTCACTAGATGTTCCACCAGCTTCAAACAAAACAAAGCACTCGGAACTTCCCTTGGCACAACATGCTCTTTTTCTCTATTTATCAACTAATGTTAATGTCCTCCTTTATTTTTTTCCTCCTTACATTTTTAGCTTTCAAGTTTCTGTGACCTTAATATGACATTTTAGTTGGGTGATTAATTGCTATTAAATGGCACTGCACTGATTAAACAAAGGCCTTGTTGGCATCATAGTCAGTTACAATGCTGCGATTCAGTGTGATAAGTTTAAACATACACAATTAGATGTAGTAATATCTAATTTGTCAAAGCTCTTGTGGCTTAATTTTCTGCCACAGAGTTTGAAAGAAACAGTGACTGGACAAAAATGTCCAGATTTACTGCTTAAGTACCCTCCAGTAAATTGATCTTGCCCATCATGTAATCTCATTTTGGACATTTTGGGAGACAATGAAGCTCAACTAGCTTGAAACCTTCTTAAAAATGGGCCTGAGGGTTCCTGATCAGAGAACTTGAAAGCTACTCCACAAGATATGAATGTCTCTTCAGAGTCAGACAACCAATTTGATGGGCCAGAGCTTTCCTTTTAGGATAATTGCATAAAAAGAATAAACGTCAGTAAAAGGATGAAAGATTCATGTAGGGAAATAAAAGTACATATCAGGTCCTGAAGCATCACACTAAAACAGGCTACAGGTCTATTATGTGAAAAATAAAACAAGAGCAGCTGACATTTCTTTAAAACTAATCATTACAATCATAATTATCCTCACAGGAGTCAGTTTTCCTGGCCTGTTTTCAAAGCAGACAAGTGCTTTCTAATTGGAGAAAAAGAAGATAGTTTTCTCCTGCAACCTGCTAAATAACAATCACTCTTCCATATGATAATGAGCATTTTCTGCAGACTAGGATGAAAAACAACTGTTTTAACGCAATAAATACACAAAAATAGGACTTATATTTCCTAAATATCCAACAAACATTTGCTTGATTACTGAGAGCCTATTATATGCAAGATATTGCTCTAGATAGGAAAGATTTAGAAAACTTAGTAATGATAGTTTCTGTTCTGAGTTTCTTAGTAAAATCTATGCACATATGCATAGTTGTTACATTAGGCAAAAAATGTATATTGAGAAAAGCACAAAGAAAGTGATTATTTTGCCTTAATAATGAGAAGGCAAAGGATTTGCTTAGGAGCAGAGGCAAAATTGGTAAGAGATATTAAAAAGATGATATCTGAGCAAATTCATGATAGAAAAATAGATTTTTTACCTATATATAAGGACATAACAGGGAGACAAAAGAGCATGAATAAAACCAAGTACTGTAAAGTTTCAAGGCATAATGATTTTATAGCTAAGGTAATATTCTACTAAGTCATTTCCATAAATTCCATCCTTTAATATCCTTCGATATTGGGCTGCTCAGTAGGGTTCCAGCCAAGAGATTCCCCAAAATACAATAAATCACAAGTCCGAAGTTCGATTCTCCCTCATGGAGCAGGCTCAGTAGGAATTGGCTATTGTGTGCTCCACAGGGTATACAGGGGCCCAGGATCCTTCAGTCAGCCTCAAGACTACCTGCATTCATAAGACTGAAGCTAGTTTACTGGTCATCTGTTTTCCTAATCTGGATAAGAAGAAAGGAGGTAGAGGGCAAGAAGCTTCTTTTCTAAGGAAATGACCAAATGTTTCACAAATTATTGAATCATAAGAATCTCATTGGGGGCTAATATCCTATAAAAAGTACAATGAATTATATTATCAGAAAGAAGGGGGCACTGTGGGACAATAAGATAGTTTTTTATATAGCAGGTGCTCAGTCAACATTTATTGCTAAGTTAGTGAGTAAATAATTAAATGGACAATTGAATGTTTCATATTCACATTTACTTGCTTGTGAGAAAGTTTTCATTCCATAGAAATTTCACCGAATTAAATGTTATTGGTCAAAAATAAAATAACTATATTTTTCCATTTTTATTTTTAATGTCCAAGAGAATACTGTGCCAGTCTGAAGAGTCCATGTACGCCTCTCACTGGACAAAACTTGTGAAAAGTGGAGATAATTTTACCTGAGTAGATACTGGGACAAGACTCTATCATTCATTGTTGCGTCCCTCGACCAGCAAGGAAGACGCAACCCGAACTATTCTTCAAGCAGTTTATTCAGGAACCTTGAACAAGCTTCTTCTTCCGCCTCCTTCCCTCTCCCATCCCTCTTATAGCCATCAGCACACCAATCAAAAGCAGCCAAATGGCAAGGATTGATAGGTACAGCAATGCGGAAGCCAGAAGGGAGCTCAGCCATCTCCTTATTAGGAGTTGTTTGTTTCTCGCCAGTCCTTCCGGGAGAAAGGAGCCGGCGCCATCTTTAGGGCACGGTGCAATGGCTCCCCACAATTCATAGCTTTTTTCCTATAATTTTTTTAAAATTTTTTTTCTTTGACAGGCAGAGTTGGACAGTGAGAGAGACAGACAGAGAGAAATGTCTTCTTTTTCCGTCGGTTCACCCTCCAAGTGGCCGCTATGGCAGGCACGCTGCGGCCCAAGCGCTGTGCTGATCCGAAGCCAGGAGCCAGCTGCTTCCTCCTGGTCTCCCATGCGGGTGCAGGGCCCAAGCACTTGGGCCATCCTCCACTGCACTCCTGGGCCACAGCAGAGAGCTGGACTGGAAGAGGAGCAACCAGGACAGAATCCAGCACCCCAACAGGGACTAGAACCCGGGGTGCCGGCGCTGCAGGGGGAGGATTAGCCTAGTGAGCCATGGCGCCGGCCTCCCTAGCACTTTAATCATTGGTAGTCCTGACACACATTGCCTCACTGATTGAAATCATGGACATGACACCACAAGTAAGAAATTCCACACGTGAACTCATGTGGTTCGTTACAGTCAAAACCCAGGCACACTAAAAGCATCAGATAATATGACCTTCAGGATCCATGAGAAGTTGTATAGGAAAAACAAATGAAATTTATTTCATGCTGAGATTTGGATGCCATCTCCAAAATATCTCATTTTATTTATTCAAATATTCTAGAAACTGAAAATCTCCAAAATCCAAAGCACTTCTGGTTTCAAACATTTTTAAATGAGGACCTGTTCTATCTGTTGTTAATTTCCTTTTTCATGTGATTTTAACAAAAAATGCATTGCTGCTGCTATTTTCTGTTTGATCCTATAGTTTGTTGTACTAATTGCTTTATAATTTTAATGTGGCAGTTTATCAAAATGAATATTTTTATGTTGCATATTCATTATGTGGGTGATGTTTTAAGGGTAACCATGAAACCACAAACCCAAAAGCACACAAAAACTATATTGAACTTTTATAGACTGTTGGTGGGAATGTAAATTAGTGCAGTCACTATGGAAAACAGAATGGAGATTTCTTAAAAAGCCCTAAAGGTAGGGGATCCAAGATGACAGAATAGGAAATGATGCATTGAGCTAGAAATGTAGGAAGTGCATTCTCAGGGGAGAATTAGAGAGAAAACCACAGCAGAAATTCTATGGAAGGAAGAGAAATACCATGGATCTGTGTGGAAGGTGCGGAGGCACAGCATGAATACAGACACAACACAGGACTCCAGCAGCCAAGAGCCAGAGAAAGTGCCAGCTTTTGAGGCTGAGGTGAGATCAGAGTGCAGCCCATGTCAGAGGTGATATAGCCAGAGGACAAGGATGGCATGAGTCTGGCCTGCAGCCCTGAAGGGGAGAGGGTACCCGTGGATCCAGTAAAAAAAAAAAAAAAAAAAAAAAACAAGGCACATTTCTCTCATCTCATTTGCCCCACAATGGCATCCAGCAATTAGCTAAGAGAGGGCAGGTGCCATTTTGAGCATAAGTGGCAGCTGCAGAAGTCCTTGCGCACATGCACAACAGCTGGCTGAGACAAGAAGCCATCTTCTCAGCAATACTGGTGGCAATGGCTCCAGTGCAACTGGCAGGGAGGAGGCAATATTCAGCCAGCAGCTGTTGTGTATGTCTATGACCCAGAGTTTCCAGCAGAGGGAAAAATCCGTGTTCCCCCACTGATTTTGAGTCTGGGAAGATTGACAGTGGGGTTGGCATGTATGTAAGACTGAGAGGAGCCCCCAGCCTCCCAACATACCACAGGCTCTGAAGTTCAAGCTACCTAGGTGGAGCACCCAGAGGCAGCTGGCTCTGGGGATGTCTGCTTCCCTGTGGATCAGACAGGCTACTGGAGCAGATCAGACCTTCTACACCCCATGACTGTGGAAACCTTGTGTGCTGAGACTGTGGGAACACTGTAGCTTCACAAAATGGGGCAGGGTGCATCTGCATTTCAGGGTGATCTCTGTGTGTCCTTCCACAAGCTCAGAGTCCCTTGATTGCCTGGGATGGGTCATTGCTGTAGGATCTGTGCTCAAAGGACTGCAAAGATCCTTTGTAAGTTTCATATAGTGGCACAGATGAGCATTGCACCCACCAGGGGCTAACATCCAGGCATTGACCACCTTGGAGGGGAGCTGAAGATCTGATGACACCAGCAGAGTTGACCATATCCCCATTTCTGTTCAGAAGAGGAGATCTACAATACCCAATTTGGGTGTCACCCTGGATATTTGCCCCACCATGGAGCACTGACCACAGCTGACCATACCCAGCACACTCCTCTGGGTAATCACTGAAAGTGCAGACATTCTACAAAGCCACATGGGCAAAGAAAAAGCCATCAGAGGAAAAATCAATAAGTGTCTCTAAAAATGCCCAAAAATGAAGACAAAAACTCAAGAAACAAGAATAAGGAAGACAACATGACCCCCTAAAGGAACACAACAACACGTCAATATTAGAATGTAAAGATGAAGAGATTGATGGAACTCCTGAAACAGAATTAAAAAGATTAATCACAGGATTACTCAGAAGCAATCAGAAGCAAATCCATGAAATAAAGAAATCCATGAAAATCACAACATGCATTTTCTCTGACCACAATGGATTGAAGCTGGAAATCAGTCACTCAGGAATCTCCAGAACATATGCAAACACATGGAGACTGTAAAAATGCTCTTGTTTGAACAGTTGGTCATAGAAGAAATTAAAAGAGAAATAAAAAAAATTCTGGAAAAAAATGAAGTCAACAATATATCATATCAAAACTTATGGGATACAGCAAAAATAGTGTTAAGAGGAAAGTTTATATCAATTGTTGCCTACATACACACCCCTGGAGAAAGCAGCTGAGCAGATGGCTCAGGTGCTTGGGTGCCTGCCACCCACATGGGCAACCTGGATTGAATTCCCAGCTCCTGGCTTTACCCTAAACCAGCCGCAGTGGTTGTGGTGTTTTGGGGGAGTGAACCAGCTGGTGAGAGCTCTCCATTCTCCCTTGGACTATCTCTATGCATCTCAAATAAATTAAGTTTTTTTTTTTTTAAAAACCTTAAGTGATCAATCAGGTTGGATTCCTAACTGTGGGATCAATCATATGCAGATACTATTTAAGGACTGGATGGGGAAACGAGAACAATGCAGACAGTAGAGAAGTGGAAACACAGAGAGAGAAATGGCAGCCAATTAAATAAGAGAGAAATCCAGATTGTGGTGACCTACAACTAGAAAATGTCTTTAACAAAGGGAAAGTGATCATCAGTGTCAAATGCCTCAGATAGATCACATAAGATGAGGAGTGACCATCTAACCTTGTATTTAGCAACCTGGAAGTCTGGTGACCTTAACAGCAATAGTTCCAGATGATAATTTGGTTAGACATCTTGATTAGAACAGAATAAAGAGAACTGGGGAGGAGAAATGAAGGCAGTAACATTTCACTGTCAAGGATAAAATATATTTGGAGGAAAGCGGCTTGACAAGTTGACCATTTAGGGCAGTGATTCTCAGCAGAGAGTGATTTTGACTCTCTACTGCCCCAAAGA
Source organism: Oryctolagus cuniculus (assembly GCF_051225735.1). Taxonomy (NCBI): domain Eukaryota; kingdom Metazoa; phylum Chordata; class Mammalia; order Lagomorpha; family Leporidae; genus Oryctolagus; species Oryctolagus cuniculus. Next base: position 56,563,010 of record NC_142868.1, on the reverse strand, counting down.
CATTTGACAATGTCTGGAAATACCTGTGGTTGTCAAAATTGAGTCTGTGAATGAGAGGCAAAAGGCATACAGGGGTCCAGAATCCTCTTCTACCTTACCAATATAATTATGAAGGCAGTTTGAGAAGCATTGTGGGTTTTTTTAAAAAACTATTTTATTTTTAAAAATTTTATTAACATATAATACTTAATGCATTTTTATCAAGCACAGTGTAGTGTGATGCTTCCAGATCTTAGAGGAAAAGATTCAGCATCTCCTCATTCATTATGTTGACTGTGGGTTTGTTATATATAATCTGTATTATGTTATGGATATGTTCCTTCTATTCTTAATTTGTTAAAAGTTTTCATAATAAAGGGATATTCAGTTTTATTGAACACACAAAAAAAAATTGTTGCCTACATGAAGAAACTGGAAGACCACCAAATCAATGAGCTATCAATGCATCTCAAGAACCTAGAAAAACAACAACAAACCAAACCCAAAATTAGTGGGAAGAAAGAAAAATTAAAATTGGAGAAGAAATGAATAAAATTGATGCCAAAGAGAACAAAAGAACAGTGAAATGAAGAATTGGTTTTTGAAAAAACAAACCAAGTTGACACACTATTAGCTCAACTAACCAAAAAAAAGATAGTGAAAACTCAAATCAGTAAAAGGAAATCATATGAAAAATGAAATTTAACAACAGATACAACAGAAATAAAAAAAATCAGAAACTACTACATATGCCAACAAATTGTATAACTAGAAGAAATGGATAGATTCCTTGACACAATCTACCTAAATTGAGTCATGAACACATAGAAAACATGAACAGACCAATAATCAAGACATAAATTGAATAGTAATAAAGACCCTCCCAACAAAGAAAAGCTTGGTACCAGACAACTTCACTGCTGAATTCTACCAGACATTTTAAGAAATAATTCCAATTCTTCTCAAGCTATTCAAAACAATTGAAAGAGAGCAAATACTCCTAAACTCATTCTATGAAAACAGCATCACCTTAATTCCTAAAGCAGAAAAAGACACAACAGGGAAAGAGAACTATAGACCAATATCCCTGATGAACACAGATGAAAAAAATCTTCAACAAAATACTAGTCAATGAAATCCAAGAACACATCAGAAAGATCATTCACCTGGATCAAGTGGGATTTATCCTTGGGATGCAGGGATGGTTCAACATTTGCAAATCAATAAATGTGGTGCACATACACATTAGCAAACTGAAGAACAAAAACCATATGATTATCTAAATATAATCTATGATTATCTCAATAGATACAGAGAAAGTATTTGATAAAATGCAACATCCCTTCGTAATGAAAACCTTAAACAAATTAGGTGGAATCATTCCTCAACACAGTCAAGACAATTTTTTTTATTTAATAAATATAAGTTTCTAAAGTACAACTTTTGGATTATAGCGGCTTTTTCCCCCATAACCACCCTCCTACCTGCAACCATCCCATCTCCCATTTCCTCTCCCATCCCATTCTTCATGAAGATTCATTTTCAATTATCTTTATATACAGGAGATCAATTTAGCATATATTAAGTAAAGATTTCAACAGTTTGCACCCACACAGAAACACCGAGTATAAAGTACTGTTTTAATAGTAGTTTTACCATTAATTCACATAACACAACGCATTAAGGACACAGATAAAGTTTATTTTGTCTGATATCAAGGTGGCTACACCAGCTCTTTTTTGGCTTCTGTTGGCATGGAATATCTTTTTCCATCCTTTTTAAGAATAAACTGTTAGTATTAAAAAATGAATAATGCCCATGTGGTTAAACTAGAATTGGAATAAACATAATTTTCAACTTCAAGTCTTTAGTTCTTCTTTGTAGAACTTTTGTGCCATAGTTTTACATTTCCTCTTGTATAGAAAAGATTCACTACACTGAAATAGCTTTATTATCAGTTGAAATGAAACTACTGATTCAACTTAAGGTTTGTGAACCAAATAGCATTTCAGTTAGGAGCAACCTTATTAAGGGCAATTTCTCTATTAAATACTGAAATAAACTGTAACAGATCTTGTAAGAGAAAATAACTTATTCTCTAAATTTTTAAAAAAATTTTTTTTGACAGGCAGAGTGGACAGTGAGAGAGAGAGACAGAGAGAAAGGTCTTCCTTTGCCGTTGGTTCACCCTCCAATGGCCGCCGTGGCCGGCATGCTGCGGCCGGCGCACCACACCGATCCGATGGCAGGAGCCAAGTACTTATCCTGGCCTCCCATGGGGTGCAGGGCCCAAGCACTTGGGCCATCCTCCATTGCACTCCCTGGCCACAGCAGAGAGCTGGCCTGGAAGAGGGGCAACCGGGACAGAATCCGGTGCCCTGACCGGGACTAGAACCCGGTGTGCCGGCGCCACAAGGCGGAGGATTAGCCTAGTGAGCCGCGGCGCCGGTATTCTCTAAATTTTGAAATATGGCAGAAATAGCATTTTAGCTGCAATTATATACTGAAATATCAAAAGTATGAATAAACCTAGAATCTTTATGGATCATAAATGTAGGAAATCTAAATGAACACCTAATAAGGTTATGACTGCACTCCAATTTTATTTCTTTCGACAAGCAGAGTTAGACAATGAGAGAGAGAGAGAAAGGTCTTCCTTTTCTGTTGGTTCACCCCCCAAGTGGCTGTTATGTCCGGCACGCTGCGTCCAGCACACTGCACTGATCTGAAGCCAGGAGCCAGGTGCTTCCTCCTGGTCTCCCATGTGGGTGCAGTGCCCAAGCACTTGGGCCATCCTCCACTGCACTCCTGGGCCACAGCAGAGAGCCGGACTGGAAGAGGAGCAACCAGGACAGAATCCGTGCCCCAACTGGGACTAGAACCTGGGGTGCCGGCACCGCAGGTGGAAGATTAGCCTAGTGAGCCACGGCGCCAGCCATGCACTCCAATTCTTACATCTAGACAAAAGGAAAAAATAGACATCAATGTACTATGCTAACACATAAATGACCAAACCAGATTTTTATGGAAAAAATATCAGGGAAAATTTTTCCATTGTCAAATTTATATTTTCTATAAATATGATGTATGAACCTCAAATCAGCAGACATCTTATTAGGCATGACCGAACAAAACCAAAACAACCAAGGTACAAAAGACAAAAAGGCAAAACCAAATAAAACATAATGTGCTAATGTTCCAATCAGTGTTGGTTATGTTGCCCTTTTGCAAAATTACAGGCAAAATCATACTTGTGTTTGCATTTGCATCCACATATGTTTCACTGGAAAGGGCTTTCATACCCATGACATCCCATGTGAATGGTGTAAAGGATGTTGTCTGCAAAGTACATGTCATAGTGCTGGCAGTGGTGCAGAAGCTGAGGGTCCTGGACTGGCAGGGTTGGGGCTGGAGTGCTTGTCTGGCTGTTTCCTATGCTGGGGGTACTCGTGTGGGCACTTGGTTCGCTGCTCGGACCTGCCACTGGACTGCAGTTCCTTTGACTATGGGATGGCCGAGATTCAGGGCTTGTGGGAGAGGAGCTCTGGGAAATGCTTGCTGACACGGCGGAAACTACCGTCTGTGCAGAGGGCTACGCACCAGGAAAGGCTTCTCAACGGGGCAGGGGACTACGTCAGGGGACTCTGGGTTTTGGTTTTCCGGTGGCAAGCTGGACAACTGTCCTGCTAGCACCGAGAACTGATTCAGAGGGTTATTGACCAGGAGCTCCTGGGGGTCCCTTGGTAGGCCACCAGTTGGTGTGGTCTTTGCAATACTTTCATAGGAGTCAGTCTGGATATTTGGGATTTCGTGGGTAAAATCATTAACGTAGTCTGGTTTCTGAACCACCATGGAAGGTGGACTTAAGTTAATTAGTGCTCTTCTGCTATACCCTAGATTGCCTGTTTTCTTCTATAAACCCCCCCACGTCTTCTTTCTGGTTAAGGAAGACCTAGTACCTTTAATTGGTACCATTTTATGCTTGCGCCTGCGGTGATAAGACAGGTTACATGGATCACTGCAGCGGAAGGAACATAATTCACTTTGTATGGTTTTTCTCCAGTATGGGAAGCAAATGGGCTTCCAGATAACGCTCATAAGCAGAAGCAAATGGATATAAGTGACATCTATGAGGTTTCTCACCTGTGTGGATTCTAATATGTTCGATGAGCTGGCATAGTTGCAGTACCGACACTTGAACTTCCCATCAAACGTCCTTTCAAACCCGTCTACTAACATTCCTGAGTTTTCATCCAGAGAGACTTTGACAGACGGGTGATCAAGTCCATTTTGAACACCCTCTGTTCCAGCTCCCTGAAGAGCTTCTGCTTCTTTGTCCCCACTAACTGATCCAGAGATTATGTTCACGTGATGGGTCTGCTGAGTCAAGTACTCTTGAAAATTCTTCACGAAGTCCAAAGGCTCTGGTTTCTTGTTTCTTTTCACCCATCTTTGCTCGCTTGTTTTTTTTTTTTTTTTTTTTTTTTTTTTTTTTTTTTTTAAGTTTATAGCTTGTTATACCTAGAAAAGAAACTACCAGTCAAGGCAATTTTTGACAAACCCACAGCCAGCTTTTTATTGAATTGGGAAACATTGGAAGAATTCTAAGATACAGAACCAGACAAGGATGCTCACTCTACCATGGCTATTCAATATAATCCTGGAATAGTCATTAGGCAGTAAAAAGAAAGCAAAAGGATACAAATTGGGGAAGGAGGAAGTCAAGTATCCCTGTTTGCAGATGACATGATTCTATTTAGAGGGAATCCAAAAGACTACACTAGGAGACTATTGGAAGAGTTTGTTAAAGTGGCAGGATATAAAATTAGCACACAAAAATCAATGGACTTTGTATACACAGGCAATGCCATGGCTGAGAAAGAACTTCTAAGATCAATACCATTCACAATAGCTACAAAAAATTTAAATGCCTTAGAATAAATTTAACCAAGTAGTTCAAAGATCTCTAAAATAAAAATTACAAAACATTAAAGAAAGAAATAGAAGAAGACACAAAAAATGGAAAAATCTTTCCTGTTCATGAATTGAAAGCATCAATATTGTCAAAATTTCCATACTACGAAAAGCAATTTACAAATTCAGTGCAATCCCAATTAAAATACCAATGATATTCTTTGCAGATCTAGAAGAAAAATTATTCTAAATTTCACATGGAAACACAAGAGATCCCGAACAGCTAAAGCAATCTTATATAATAAAAACAAAGCCAGAGACATGACAGTACCAGATTTCAGGACACTCTACAGGGTGCAGCCTGATACTGGCATAAAAAAAGACATAAAACCAATGGAATAGAATAGAAACTCCAGAAAAAAATTCCAGGCATCTACAGCCAACTTATCTTTGACAAAGAGCTAAAATCAATCCCTGGAGCAATAACAATCTCTTCAACAAATTGTCCTGGGAAGACTGGATCTCTGCTTGTAGAAATATGAAACCAGACCTCAATCTTTACCACAATAATTGGATCAAAGACCTAACTCTACAACCTGATGCAATCAAATTACTGGAGACCATTGGGGAGCCTCTGAAAGACATTGGCATTAACAAAGAGTTCTTGGAAAAGACCCCAGAAGCACAGGAAATCAAAACCAAAAATGACAAATGGGATTACATCAAGCTGAGATGCTTCTGTACTGCAAAAGAAACACACAGCAAAGTGAAGAGGCAACCAACAGAATAGGAGAAAAATACTTGCAAACTATGTTACCAATAAAGGGTGAATATCCAGAATCTGTAATGAATTCAAGAAATCCAATAACAAAACAAACAATCCAGTTAAGAAATGGGCAAAGGACTTGAAAAGGCATTTTCAAAAGAAGAACTTCAAATAGCAAACAGACACTTGAAAAAATGCTCAGGATCACTAGCCATCAAGGAAATGAAAATCAAAACCATGATGAGGTTTCACTTCACCGCAGTTAAAATGGCTCTCATTCAGAAATCAACAAACAGCAAATGCTGACAAGGATGTGGGGAGAAGGTACCTTAATCTACTGTTGGTGGGAATATAATCTGGTGCAGCAACTGTGGAAGACAGTATGGGGATACCACAGAAATCTGAATATAGACCTACCATATGATCTAGCCATCCCACTCCTGGAAATGTATCCAAACCAAAAGAAAGAAGCATATGAAAGCATTATGTGCACTTTCGTGTTCATTGCAGCACAGTTCACAATAGCTAACATATGTAATCAACCCAGATGTCCATCAACTGATAACTGGATAAAGAATTATGGTATATATACACCGTGGAGTACTACTCAGCTGTAAAAAAAAAAATGAAATCCTGTCTTTTTCAATAAAATGGATGAAACTGGAAACCATCACACTTAGTGAAATAAGCCAGTCTGAAAACAACAGATATCATATCTTCTCCCTGATCTGGGTAACAGAGTACCTAAAACGTAATGTATTGGCATGAAATAGACATCTTGAGATCAATGATTGTTTACAGTTCTTATCTCTTCTGTTAAGGAACAGTGAATTTTTTTCTTCCTACTACTTGTCGAACTCTTCTTAGTGTAGAGTTAACCTTACAAGTATTAAGTAAACTGAAAATAGATCTTCATAAATGTTAAGAGTAGGTGGGGATGGCGCTGTGGCATAGCCAGTAAAGCCACCATCTGCAGGGCTTGCATCCCATATGGGCACCAGTTTGAGTCCCAGCTGTCTCACTTCCGATCCAGCTCTCTGCTATGGCCTGGGAAAGCAGCAAAAGATGGCCCAAGTTCTTGGGCCTCTGCACCTGTGTAGGAGACCTGGAAGAAGCTCCAGACTCCTGGCTTCAGACCAGCCCAGCTCCAGCCATTCTGGACATTTGGAAAGTGAACCAGTGGATGGAAGATCTCTCTCTCCCTCTCTCTCTCTCTCTCTCTCTCTCTCTCCATGTGTGTGTGTCTCTCTGCCTCTGTCGCTCTGTAATTTTGCCTTTCAAATAAATAAATAAATCTTTTTTTTTTTTTTTGGACAGGCAGAGTGGACAGTGAGAGAGAGAGAGACAGAGAGAAAGGTCTTCCTTTGCCATCGGTTCACCCTCCAATGGCCACCGTGCTGATCCAAAGGCAGGAGCCAGGTGCTTCTCCTGGTCTCCCATGTGGGTGCAGGGCCCAAGGACTTGAGCCATGCTCCACTGCACTCCCGGGCCACAGCAGAGAGCTGGCCTGGAAGGGGGGCAACCGGAACAGAATCCGGCGCCCCGACCAGGACTAAAACCTGGGGTGCCGGCACCGCAGGCAGAGGATTAGCCTATTGAGCTGTGGCGCTGGCCTAAATAAATAAATCTTTAAAAAAATAAGTGTAGGAATACTAGAGGGAAGAGAAAAAAAAGGTTGGAATGTGGGTGGTAGGAAAGATGGGGAGGGAAGGCACACACTATGTTCCTAAATCTGTATATGATATATGTGAAACTTGTATTACTTTAATAAAATTAGAAAAACTAAAAATAGACCTGCCATATGATCCAGCAATCCCACTACTGGGTAAATACCCCAAAGACATGAACACGTTGTACCAAAGAGATACTTGCATCACCATGTTTATAGCAGCAAATTCATAATACCCAAAATTTGGAATCAACCAAAGTGTCCATCAGTAGATGAACAGAAAGAAAATGTGGTATATATACATCATGGAATATTAATCAGCTATAAAAAATGAAATTCTACTATTTGCAGCAAAATGGACACAACTGAAAGACATCATATTGAATGAAACAAGCTGTCCAGAAAGACAAATTGTCATGTTCTCCCTTATATGTGGGAGCTAAGATTTAAAGAGAGAGAGAGAGAAAGAGGAGAGAGAGAGAGGAAGAGGAGGAATATGTGTATCAGTGTTGCTGCAAATATAGTTTTGAAAAACTTTGTTTTATACGTTTGTCAAACCAATGGTTAAGAATGTTACACTACTTTAGTTGTTTTGATCTGTGATTACTTTAAAATTTACTGCATGTAGATGAAATTATCATTTTTCCATTCAACTATTGTTCATACCCACTGTCTATATTCCCACTAAACTAGGGTCTTTTGCTTTTTGCTTGTTAAATTTCTTATTTGGTGAAGCATTAAGCCTTTTTATAATAATGTAAATTTAAAAGATGTTATATCAAAAACTAAAAAAAGACAAAAGGAGAGTAAGAGAGGGTGGGAGGGAGAGAGGGGGAAGAAGAGAGAGAAAGGAGGGAATATCATTATATTCTTAGAAAATATTGAATCCATTAAAAATTAATATTAAAAAGAAACTGTAAAAACTATTTTATATTGTAATACTCAGAGATGATCAAATGATCTAATGACAACAATGTTGTAAATTCCTTCTCAATATAAATCTAGAACTCTTACCTGCATTTCTCCTGGAAATAGGGCATTGATACTGGCAAAGTTACAGCTAGCAAGGAGGAGCTGAGGTAGCCAGCCCCTTTCTCCTGCTCCACCAGCTCCATCCAACCTCTCCTTCCTTACTTCCACGTAGCAGAAGAACCACAGTTTCTGTGGAATGACTACTTAGAACTGGTGACCATCCACAAATGACCAGTTGGCTGCCAAGTGCATCACTGCTATGACCTTTAGCTAATTCTAGTATAATTATATTAAAAAAACACTCTAGCTGACACCCCCACTCCCAGCTTACACCTGATGCCATGATGGTTCCAAATTTTCCCAAAGAGGGTCAGGGAATGAGTGGTGCTCAAACCCTGTCTACGCTCCTTCCACCATGACTATTCCATTAAATCCCACCCCAGATACCACCCCTTATCCCTCCAGATCAAATAGAGGGATGGCCATGAACATTGTTGAGTGCGGCTCACTCCTGAGTATGACCACACTCCCTCTCAAGTATGTACTTTCAATTTGCATGCAAATAAATGTTATTTCATTGCAATCTTTACTTACCTCTCTTCCTTGCATTCTTTGTAGTGTTGGTGACAAGAACCTAGACCCAACCATCTGATGACATCTTGGCTTAGTATCCCATGACATGCAATCATCTAACACTCAGGACCTATGGTGGGGTTAGAGGAATCAATGGCCACTCATTTAATAATAGTAAATCCAAGTTCCTTCCTTTTTCAGATTAAAAATAAGCAATAAGAGAAGTTCTAATATTTTCACTACATGCAAATAGTTTGTTTTATACACCCCACTTTGGACAATGTTATAGCAGAAAGTTGCAATTAAAATAGCTATTTTGAATTAGAGCAATATTTGTTCCAAGGTGATCAAAGTATATTTTATTTATGTAGTATTTTAAAGTATGATTTTTATACCTCTTACCGTGATCAGATGACAAACAATTACCCTGTGGCAGACCTCTGGTTCAGGAAAAGCTTTCATTAGGACATTGTTTCAAGTCCTAGAACTCACAGGTTAGACTCAAAAATATAAAATCATTACAGGATAATAGGAAGATTAAGTGACTCAGTATTGCTAATAGTCACAAACTGTGGGTTATAAATGAAGAGATGCATTTGGATTTAGTGGTGCAATGGATTTATTTAAAACAGATATTAACCAGGGCAAGGACTTATAGAAGAAGCACATTTTGGTTTGGATAAAATGCAGGAAACAGAAGCAGCATGCAATATTAATAGAGGCAGGAAGGATAATAAAGTAATTAGCTTTACTTATGCAATTCACGTCTTTCACCTGATGAATCAAAACTGATGTGTAAATTATAAGCACGACGTGGTAAATGGGCTATGCTGAGGGATTCAGAGTCATTTGGTGTACACTGATGGGAAAGAGCAAAGACATTTCTTTTATCTGATGTTAAAATTGTCATATTGGGAAGAAAATATGGCTTAGGATATAGACTTCTTTTTTAACTTTTATTTAATAAATATAAATTTCCAAAGTACAACTTTTGGATTACAAAGGCTTTTCCCCCCCATAACCTCCCTCCCACCCACAACTATCCTATCTCCCACTCCCTCTCCCATTCCATTCTTCATCAAGATTCATTTTCAATTATCTTTTTATACAGAAGATCTACTTAGTTTTTACTAAGTAAAGATTTTAACAGTTTGCACTCACACAGACGCACAAAGTATAGAGTACTGTTTGAGTACTAGTTATACCATTAATTCACTTAATACAACACATTAAGGACAGAGATCCTACATGGGGAGTAAGTGCACAGTGACTCCTGTTGTTGACTTACAATTGACACTCTTATTTATGGCGTCAGTAATCACCCAAGGCTCTTGTCATGAGCTGCCAAGGCTATGGAAGCCTCTTGAGTTTGCCAACTCCGATCTTATTTAGACAAGGCCATAGTCAAAGTGGAAGTTCTCTCCTCCCTTCAGAGAAAGGTACCTCCTTCTTTGATGGCCTGTTCTTTCCATTGGGATCTCACTCACAGAGATCTTTCATTTAGGTCATTTTTTTGCCAGAGTGTCTTGGCTTTCCATGCGTAAAATACTCTCATGGGCTCTTCAGCCAAATCAGAATGCCTTAAGGGCTGATTCTGAGGCCAGAGTGCTATTTAGGACATCTGCCATTCTATGAGTCTGCTGTGTATCCCACTTCCCATGTTGGATCATTCTCTCCATTTTAATTCTATCAGTTAGTATTAGTAGACACTAGTCTTGCTTATGTGATCCCTTTGACTTTCATCCTATCATTATGATCAATTGTGAATTGAAATTGATCACTTTGAAATTGTACCAATGCCATCTTAATGGGATTGATTGGAATCCACTGGCACATTTCTAACTCTACCGTTTGGGGCAAGTCAGATTGAGCATGTCCCAAATTGTACATCTCCTCCCTCTCTTATTCCCACTCTTAGAATATAGACTTCAATAAATTAAAAAATGTTATATAATTTCCTACCTTCTTTACAAGAAAGCAAATAATTGTTTAAAAGTTTTTTGAATAGTTAATATGTATTAGGCATTATGAAACCGAGATTAAACAAGAGATAGAAAATCCAGGGTGATTATAGTAGGGGTAGAGCTCTAGAGCTGGTGACACAAGCCCTGCCTGATTTTAAAACTCATGCTTGTGTCACTGCTTTTGGAAGCTACTAAACCAGAGGGAGGTAACAAAGCATGAAAAACTTTTCCTCCTTAAAAACAAGAATCAACACATAAAAGATAGGAAAGTAAGACAAAAATATTTCAGATACGTAATTTGGACTTTAAAAATTTTAAAGAAAAATTCTAATTATCCTGTCTATGAGTAATGATACTATCGAAACCCCCTGAAGACAAAGATACTGCAAAGATACATTGGGTTGGGTTGGGTTGGTGCATATAGAGCTGTTGATGAAGGCAGCTTAGCTACCAGAATTGTTCAAGAAAGACATCAGAAAACTCTAGGGAGCTGTCAGAGGGAAAAAAGAAAAGCAGAATTGGAACAGGTCTGGAAAGATTGAAATTTGTCTGCATTAGACCTCTCTTTTGACAATTCACATCCATCTTAAGCAGAATCATTGTTTATTCTTATTATGCCAGGTTTCCTTTTCTGGTCTGCTGGTTCTTGAGAGTTGCATAGGCCAGTTGTATGAGTTTTCAATTTCAAAAGCATTTGGGATTTCAAAAAAACAAAATGTGAAGGCTACCCAGCAGCAGTTTATTTAGGAGGTTTTAGTCATAATAATCTGCATAGTGTATGTGAATTCCTACTTCAACTGTGTGTCTCCCTTGTTTCCCTTTGGTGTCTGAGGAAAAGCTAAAAATTCCTCCCTCCAATTCAAATGCCCTATAAAATTGTTTGTGGAATCAGTTTGTCCCATTCTATCTTCCTGATTCCTTTACTGCTGTAATGAACCAACTTAACTTGTAAGCACTGCCACAGACAGGACATGATAAACGGGGCCATGAGTAGAGTCAGGTGCCACCTTTTGACACTTGGTTATCATTACCTTAAGGAATTTGCTAAGGTCTCTAAATGGCAGAATGAACATGAATTTTCACTCTGTAAACTTTTGAAAGCTCAAAGACTTACTGCAACCCTGGCTGGGAATGAACTGTAAATGCTGACACTGGTGAATAGGTGCCAAATTGAAGTGATCACAACTTAATCTAAGCCAAAAGGCATCTCTTTGCAGCAGGTATCATGCAAAATCAAGCTTCCATAATCCAAACACAACACAGAAATTGTTACTAAAGAGATACATCACAGGCAGACACTAGTGAGTTATTCTGTTCTTCTCTGTCTCACCACAGTGCTCTTCCAGAGTGCCTTCACACCAGAGAAGCATTCATCTCACCTCAAGTACAGTTCTCCAGTCTTGACAGTAGACCTGCACTCCCCAACAGCTGAGCCAGAGAGTGCATATTTCCAATGTAAAAAGACTGACATCATTATTATTTTAATGACTGGTTGCAGTTTGCATTCTTTGTCTTCCTTTTCTCGCCATTCACTTATCTCCTGTTCCCCATTTAACTCCAACCTCCCCCCGCCAAAAAAAGAAAAAAATTAGTTTGCTACTTCCAGAGAAAATTATTGATATGATACTCCACAATACTATAGATTGATTTTGTGTCACAGTATACTCAGCATCACTGAAAGGTTGATCTGAGTGATGATGACAACATCGTATTAAGGTCTTTTACCTGTTATGTGACTTTGTGAGTGTTTGCAAAATTAAGAACAGAGTGTTTTCTTGGACACTGACCAAATGAAAAACTGGTTGTTGATTTATGCTATCTTTATCAATTAAGATAAAAAATCATAAAAGTAAGTTAAAATTGTTAAAACATTATTATTTGATAAAAATAAATCAAATAAAAATTATTAGCATGCTCCATCAATGTATGACCATGTATACAATTTTGTTATGTGCTAAATAATTTTGTAGTTAGGTCAGTGTACATTTTTACCCTCAATATCATTTTTTAGGACTTTATATTTCTTTTAAGATTATTTATTTAGTTAGATAATTTTTTTGAAAGAGTGACACACAAACAGGACAGGGAGGATAGAGAAAGAAAATCTAACATTTTCTGGTTTACTTCTCAAATGGCTGCAACAACCAGGGCTGGGCCAGACTGAAGCCAGGAGCCAAGAACTCCATTCTGCTCTCCCAAATGGGTGGCAGTGACCCAAGCATTTTAACCATCTTCCACTGCCTTCCCAGGCTCATTAGGAAGAAGCTGTATCAGAAGCAGAGCAGACAGGTCTGGAACCAGCACTCCAATATGAGATGCCAGCACCAGAAAGCAGCAGCTTAACTTGCTGGGCCACAGTGCCAGCCACGGGTCTATGCGTTTTATATGCATGACTTGACTAAACTGTTTTCAGAGACTTAATGAAGAGAGACAATATGGAAGCTGTGCTTTCCTCAAACAGCTTTTAAATTTTTCAATGTATTTTTTTAAAAAAGGTTTTGACCACACACATGGACATTCTCTCACTTGGAAGGCCAACCTCCTGTTATAATCAATACAGATTACTTTTGGGTTTAAAAAAATTAGACAAAGATTCTAAATTGTTGAACTTTCTGGGTGCATGTATCTTCTGCTTTGTTAAGTTTATTTGTGTTATATAGTTCCCTATCTTTTCTTTCTTTAGAGTCTGTTCAGTATCACTGACTAAATCATAGCAAGAACTACAAATTCACCTAGCCAAGCCACAACCACGAAGCAGGCAAATGCTTGTTTAAAGAATCAGGCTAGGTGCTGATCTCCTCTGTTTTAAAATCACTATATGGCTAGAAAATATAATGCTGTTTTTTTATTATTTTATTTTGTCAGGCAGAATTAGAAAGAGAGAAAGAGACAGAGAGAAAGGGCTTCCTTTTCCATTGGTTCATCCCCCAGTGGCCGCCACGGCTGGCACGCTGCAGCCTACGCACTGCGCTGATCCAAAGCGAGGAGCCAGGTGCTTCCTCCTGGTCTCCTATGTGGGTGCAGGGCCCAAGCACTTGGGCCATCCTCCACTGCCCTTCCAGGCCACAGCAGAGAGCTGGACTGGAAGAGGAGCAACCGGGACAGAATCCGATGCCCCAACTGGGACTAGAACCTGGTGTGCTGGCGCCGCAGTCAGAGGATTAGCCAAGTGAGCCGTGGTGCCAGCCAATAACACTGTTTTTAATTAGGAAATATCTTCACTTATTTTAGAGATTGATCATTATTCTTCACCAACAAATCATTTGAAAAACTCTATACACTCTGGTATCATACCTTTGAAAATCAAATTATTTAATTATAGTTTCTCCTCTTTTCTTTGATATTATTTTAAGTTTTACATTTTATAGGACAGTTTGTCCTCCTGATAAGTCCTAGGTTTTTTTGCACACATATCCAGAAAACCTACCTATAAAGTCATAACCATACACATCCCACTGAGTATATGCATCTAAATATAAACATATCAGAAGAAATGAATTTGTCCCAACTTGGTAACAACTGCCCATAAATGACTCCCAAATTCCAATGTTTCAGTAGTGATAGATGAATTGAGCAAAGGGGATTCGTTAAGACCAAGATACTGGTGATCGAGGACATAGTCCAGGAGAAGGTAGAGAGTGGAGTGAGGGTGAAGATATGAGAATGGCTCCTAATCTTCTGTGACCAAAGGTGCATGCTGACAGAGACCTGGTGGGGAATACCAGATGAGAGCAGGTTTGGGCAGGAGTACAAATTCTGAAGAAGAGAATGGAAGATAGGAAATCTGAGATTAAGCTCCTAACGCATAAATAATTTATTTTCCCTCTAAATTCTTCATAAAATGAGAATGAATATGCTCAATTGGAAATGTTGGTGCCATGCATATGAACCTGTCTAAGCTTCTGTCATTTTTACAATGAAAAAAATTATATTTCATTATAGAATTTCGCAGATTGCCTTTTTGTTCCTGAATTGCTTACTAGACTATTGAAAATAAATAACAATATTTTCTTGGCTACCTTGTCCAAATGGAAATCTGATTACCAACCTATGCTATCTTCAACATTAGTGTCCAAAATAAAGAAAAGTAAGCAAACTCTCAACTTGTATGTTGATGTATAGTTATATAGAATTTATTCTCCAAAGAACAAATTATTAAGAGCTGGTTTTCCTGGTGAAGAAAAACAATTCTGCTTAGTCTTCTGTCTCAAATGATCAAATTATTAAAATGAAAAAACATTGACCATTCTCAGGTTCATGCTATATAGGAGGCACATAGCCCGAATTTTACAAGTTTGTTTCTCAGATAAACCTCATAACAACCCTAATGAGTAGGTTCTGGTTTCCATTTTATAGATTAAAAAAAAAATAACTTATACTTTGTGGCTTACCAAAAGTCACCTGTTGTTAGCAGTAAAAGATTCTGGCTGGCGCCGCGGCTCACTAGGCTAATCCTCCACATTGCAGTGCCGGTACACCGGGTTCTAGTCCCGGTCAGGGCACCGGATTCTGTCCCGGTTGCCCCTCTTCCAGTCCAGCTCTCTGCTATGGCCAGGGAGTGCAGTGGAGGATGGCCCAAGTGCTTGGGCCCTGCACCCCATGGGAGACCAGGAGAAGTACCTGGCTCCTGCCATCAGATCAGCGCGGTATGCCGGCCGCAGCGCACCGGCCGCGGTGGCCATTGGAGGGTGAACCAACGGCAAAAGGGGAGACCTTTCTCTCTGTCTCTCTCTCTCTCACTGTCCACTCTGCCTGTCAAAATATAAAAAATAAAAAATAAATAAATAAATAAAAAGTTTCTGAACTTGGGCCTAGTATCCTGACTCTAATTGCTTTATAGAATTTTCATAAGATTCAAATTAAAATTGATAAATAAAAAACTATTCCCAAAAATGAGGACAGTAATTAAGGCAGGAATATAGAAAAGACTGGTGTAGATACATATTGGTGTGTGTATATACACATATTGAACAAGACCCAGGGAAGGCAGACAGCATGGTATTTTCATAGAGCAGTCACAAGTATGAATGGCCAAAACAGAGTTCAAAGAAAGGGAAATAAAGGGAGGGTGAAAAGATAGACGCATTCACATCCTGCAGAATGGTCTGCTTAGAAGTTCCTGCTTCATGCTAGTGCAGGCTGCAGAGAGAAGCAGAAAAAGAAACTTCATGAGGCTAGTGTTTGGGGCAGTTGGACTCACATCCATATAGAAGTCTTGCCTTGGAGTCTCAGACACTAATTCCCTGATAATGTGCACCCTGAGAGACAGTCAATGATGACTCAAGTGTTTGGGTCCCTGCAACCCCTTTGGGACACCCTGATAGAATTCCAGGTTCCTGGCTTTTACCTGGCCCAGCCCCAACCATTGCAGGCATTGCGGAGTGAACTAGTGGATGGAAGATCTCTGCCCTGTCTCCCTCTAACTCTCTCACTGTCTACCTACCTTTTAAAAAAATGAAAATAAACAAAATTTTTTTTTAATGATGACATTATCTATTAAGTTGCAAGTGGATTTTTTTGGTGAAATAGTGATTTTCCCTCAAAATATTTGTTTCAGAGCTTGAAAAAGTGATACAGATGGATCCATACTTATTTTATACCTCAGAAAGCTAAATATCAACCTGGTAGGTGACTTGGCCAAGGTCACTAGTTAGAGAGTAAGCTAGAACCCTGTTATCTTTTCCTATCTCTCACTATCTTTTCACTGTATCATATGGCTATCTTATTATAATAAATTTAATGCTGAGTACATTAAATATAACGAAAATCACTAAAGATTAAACTGCTTTTTCTACTCCTGAATTCTTCTGTCCCTTCATAGAGCAAGAAATATCAGATAAATATCTCCTAAGTATAATTTTACACACTCTGCTCCTTTATTTCTATGTAACCATATAATGCTCAATTATATTCAATAAAAGTAACATTTTTATCTTGAGTCTATTCTCATCTCACTTTGTATATTCAGTTAACTCAGAAACTGTAAAATAAATAAGTAGACCGGCGCCGCGGCTCACTTGGCTAATCCTCTGCCTGTGGCGCCGGCACCCCGGGTTCTAGTCCCAGTTGGGGCACCAGATTCTGTCCCGGTTGCTCCTCTTCCAGTCCAGCTCTCTGCTGTGGCCTGGGAAGGTAGTGGAGGATGGCCCAAGTCCTTAAGCCTTGCACCCTCATGGGAGACCAGGAGGAAGCACCTGGTTCCTGGCTTCGGATTGGTGCAGCACGCTGGCCGTAGCGGCGATTTGGGGGGTGAACCAATGGAAAAGGAAGCCCTTTCTCTCTTTCTCTCTTTCTAACTCTGCCTGTCAAAAAAGAAATTAAATAAATAAATAAATAAGTAGACTATATTTTCCTTACAAATAAGTTGATATTTTATATATTTTTATTACACACTTGTCACAGCTTTGGTTTTTTCAGAGTATAAACAGAACTTCAGAAAATGAGAAAACAAAATCCCTCAACAGGTTCACTAATCTATTATTGCATATTTTCCTTCTGATAACCTTCATTTATCAACTGAGTCACCATTTAACTCGGAGATAATTAGCATTCATCTTATCTCTACAAATTTCCTTCATGAAGGAGTCCATTTGCCTTATAAATACAGTTAGTTTATGTGGAAATAAAAAAAGGAATACACTGTTTGTTTTTTTTGACAGGCAGAGTGGACAGTGAGAGAGAGAGACAGAGAGAAAGGTCTTCCCTTTTGCTGTTGGTGCACCCTCCAATGGCCGCCGCGGACAGCACGCTGTGGCAGGCGCATCACGCTGATCCAAAGCCAGGAGCCAGGTGCTTCTCCTGGTCTCCCATGGGGTGCAGGGCCCAAGCACTTGGGCCATCCTCCACTGCACTCCCTGGCCACAGCAGAGAGCTGGCCTGGAAGAGGGGCAACCGGGACAGAATCCAGAGCCCCGACCGGGACTAGAACCCGGTGTGCCGGCGCCGCAGGCGGAGGATTAGCCTAGTGAGCCATGGCGCCGGCCGGGATACACTGTTCTTACATAATATCTAAAAATACTATGTCTACTCTCTACGGGGACGCAGTTTGAAACAGAATGATCTAATGTAGATTTAAAAATTTTGAGAATGATTTTATAAAGTCATCCCTTTCAAATTCTGCCTTTGCAAATTTTGTCCTGGCTCATCTTCTCTGCAGATGAAGATTTAAGAAAGTTTCAGCGCAGGCACTGTAAGCTAAGGAATGTGTACTCTCTAGCGACTTATGCTGTTGTGCAGCAGGTGCAAGCCTCATGACTTTGGAAATCCCTGGTGTTCTAGGAGCTATGGCAGAGCTCTCAGGACACCCTTATGAGTTCTGACTCCAAAAGCAAAAGGCTGACAACAATCCATCTGCCTGGTACTCCTCTCTGTGTCTAAAAGCAGACCCCAGAAGTTAATTACCCCAACACAGAGCCTTATAAACTATGGATCTTCTTTTGTCTTCAATGTTTCCCAAAGCTTATATGTGTTTTCTTGACAACTGACTTCAATAAAAGCTACTGAACATTTTTGTGCTTCTTCAAGGGTTGTCATCACAATGGCTCTCTTCTCAGTTCCCTTGGGAGTAAGTACAAAATTATGTCCTTCCCATTCGACTGACTGTTTTAGGCTGTCCTCAAGGATTATTGTTCACTAATGCAACCTTGAAAGAAGAAACCATTAACAAAACGGAATACTACTTTTTAAACATTTAAAAACATTATGCATTTCATCTGTTTAGAAGTTTAATGTGTATGTGAAGTTTATATAACTTCAGATTTGAAAGATAACTGAACAAGAAAAACTACACTTATTTAACTTTGAAACTTAAAAAAAAAAAAACTAAGCTGCTGGAGATCAGAGATTTGAAACTTGAAATAGTTAAACTTTCTAAGAGACTCATTCATTACTTTTCAGAGAAGAAAATCTTCTTAAAGCTAAACCATTCAATTCTTGGTTTCAGTCCAAAGGTTCTGTTCAGTTGTTTTGAAGTTACAAGGAAAAAAATGTACTTTTCCTATCGTACCCATTGACATTTTTAAACAAAAATAATTCAAAGATATTTAAACAGTACAACTTCAAATGTCTGTGGTTAATCCACTGCAGAGAAGAATCTGTAGGAGAAAAAAAAAAGCCATGAAAAAATAAACTTGGAGTTTGATCATCCTTTCAAACATTGGAATCAAACTAAAATTCTTGGTTTATGATTGTGCTATCAAAGTTGAGTTTATTTTTAACTAAATGAGAATACAGTTTCCTGTATTGTCTTCTCTGTAAGTGTTTTCAAGGGGAAAATTCGTTGAATAACTATTGCAGTTTGAATGATAGAACAAAACAGTCACAAGCCAGAGAGTTCTGTTTCATGAAGAATTATCTCGAATTTCAAGATACGTCAGAGAAGCTTACTCTTTTAAGGTTAAAGTAAGTATAATTAATTTTGGACCTTTCCCCATATTTATGTTCTATAATTTAAACTCAAATTCTATTCTTAAACAGTCAATAACTTAATTAAAAGTGAAGAATATATGGTATAGTAGCTTACAGATATGTCACTGTTACCAATGTCTATAATTATATAGCTTCTTTCATTCAGGGACAATAAAATATCTTTAGGTTTGAATTATTGGGTAAGATAGTTTAATGTTGCAACTTTAGTTTCTTTATCTGCAAAATGGGTGATAATAGTGGGATTCTTGTGACAATGAAGAGGAGATATATTTAAAACCATGTTGATGATACCTGGCTCATAGTACAAATTTAGGAATTGCTAGTTTCTTTCCTCTTTCCTAGAGGCAAACATTCATTGATGTAATTAAAAGTTTTAAAATACAGTTAAAGTGCCGCTTAATAAAGGTAGTACAGAACAAAATTATGTAATAATAAGTTAATTTATTTTCCTTGAAGCAATGTTTTTCAAGTTCATACCCCTCAGCTGGCATGCAATCAACTTAACTGGTTCTGGTTAGAAGGGAAAAATAGAGAAGAAGATAACAAAAGTATAACAAAAGTAAAATACACATGAAAGAGTATCACTTAACTCTCATTTCAGTTGTGTATGTTATGTATGTATGTATTGTAGACTAGGTCACAGTGTAAAATCGTATTTCTTATTAGGATTGTATATTTTTAATTTTTAAAATTTTATTTGTTTGAGAGGGAGAAAGAGGGAAAGAGAGAGATCCCATTTGCTGTTTCATTTCCCAAGTGTCCATAATGCCCACAATGGCTGGGCTAGGCTGAAGCTGAAGCCAGAAGCCAAAACACAATCAGGTCTTCCATGAGGTTGACAAGAACCCAATTACTTGAGCCATCTCTGTGGCCTCCTAGCGAGTCCATTGTCAAAAGCCAGAGCTGGGAACTGAACCAGGTAATGAAATTTGGGGTGTTAGCATCTTAACTATTAGATCTGCCACCTTCTCCTGCGGTTGTAGGATTATTTTTTTAATGAAAACTATTGTTATTTTTTCTTCCTATTCTTACTGACATTCTTTTTTTATTTTTAAGTTTACAAAGTGCATTCAAGAAGGCCTTGAGTATATGCCAAGGTTAAAATTTCATAAATGTTCTTTCATCTACTGAACACATTTTCCACATCCAAATGAAATAAAATATTCTGATTGTCTGGACAAATACTATAATTTCTTGGGCAATGACTAATTACATAACACTATGATGTACACACACTCTTTTTCATTCAAAACTACCTCAATATCTGCATTTTACAATGAGGAAACAGGTTTGGAGAAGTGAATGTAAAGCCAAGATTAGATTCTAGTTCAGTCTCATTGCATGCCTTTGCTTTTCACCAATGAACAATAAACACATCCTAAGGTGGAACACAGTTGTGGAGCATGTTAAGTGGAAAAATGGCTCCCTTTTCTGCCAATGGTTTGCTGGGTGTAGAGTAAGTAATACAGACTCAGGAAGGAATGCACCACACAAAGGAAGCAGCACATAGATGGTGAAGAACGCTTCTCTCATAGAGCAAATTACGTCTATCAGTGACTGGTTTAGTCATAACACAAGTTAGCCTTTTAAAGAGTCAGAATTGTATAAATACAGTACAGGAAGTTCAAAAAGTAATATTTTAGAAACCACATTCTTTTCCCCAGAACAGACAGCACAGAAGGTTCCATTTCCCACATTAAAACACTCTGTCTTCTCCTTGGGACACAGTGAAACATTTACTAAGAAGTCTGAACAGCCAGGAGCATGAACCCTGATTTTTTCCACTGTGTTCTCAAGAGCAATGGGTTTCATGGCAGTCCAGGACCATGAAATAGCCTGTTCAGATTTCTTTGCTCATGCTCAGCTAATATGAATCACTTTGACTAAGTATTGCCCAGCTTTGCAGAATGGTATTCTGACATTATTAATAGTTGGCTCAGTTGAGTTAACCACAATAAGAGCTTTCTCCAGCTTGAGATAGAGCCAAGAAGCCCTTGTGAATGTCAGCATTAAGCTTGGGGATGGATTCAGATCCAAATTTTAAAATATAATAAACACTCTCCAAAGATATATTACAATGCGCCAGCTACTAAAAACCATCGTAACAGGGCAATTGTGGAACTCCAGATGAAACCTAAACTTTGAATGTGTCATAAGAGAACATGTTATAGAATGGAACTTCTTAAGGGAATTTCCATAATACCTGCTAAAAATTATATTAATCAGCTCCTTTTCTTGCTTGCTTTAAGCTACTCGCCCAAGAATAAATTAACTTATTTCTTCATGAAATTAGCTTCAAAAATAGCTTCGGTTTGAGAGTTCCTCACATGTACCTAGTGTGTATTAGGTAATGAGATTTTTAAAAGGAATCTTTTATGTCATCAAGCTAGAGGCCAGCAAGCACAAGCATTATCACAAGGAAAGATGTTCATGTTGACGTGGGAAATTGACTTTAAATAATGTCCACATAGCTTGAATTAATGTTCTTTCTTACAAACAAAATCCTTGGATACAATTCCAATCAAATTGGTCAAAACCACCATATTTAGACTAGAAGCAACTTCTTAAATCACTTAATTCATGCCCTGCTGAAAAAGGCAGTCATTTAATTAAGAACCTATAATTTGTCTGCTTGTTTAGGAATCCAAGAAGAAATGATCATTTACTTTTCAATAACAAACTTTTAGACTACTGACAGCTTCCCTTTCACCCTTCTCCTCCCATTAGCACAAATTTCATGTAAAATGGCATATTTAAAACAATGATGCAGTCAGCCATGTTTTATCATACTGAATATAGAAAAATAATTGTTAACTATTACAGCTTAAAACTTAATTATTGTACTTTCATATAATGTTCTAACAATTGGTCTCAAAATCATTTCTATCAAAGTTTTCTGTTGATTTTTTTAAAAATTAATTTAATGTTTTCATAGTCTCCATAGATCTCTAGAGTTTATTTTCTGACTGCCTTTAAAATTTGGAATCAGGGTACCCAGCATGAAGGTGTAGTGGGTAAACCCCGCCCCCGCTTGAAACACCAGAATCCCATATGGTGCCTGTTAGAGTTCCAGCTGCTACACTGCCTATCCAGCTCCTTGCTAATATGCCTGGGGAAAGCAGCAGAGTATGGCACAACAGCTTGGGCCCCTAAACCCATGTGTGAGACCTGGAAGAGGCTCCTGGCTCCTGGCTTTGGCCTGTCCCAGCCCCAGCCATTGTGGCCATTTGGGGAGTAAACGAGTGGATAGAAGGCTTCTCTCTGTTTCTCCCTCCCTCCCTCTCTCTCAGTAACTCTGCCTTTCAAGTAAATAAAAAATAAATCTTTGAAAAATTGGGCTCAGAATAGAAAAATCAGGGTGTAAAAAAAAATCAGAAGTGAAAAAGAAGTTTTCACATCCTACCACACAAAATAAATGTTAACATTTAGGATTCTATCCTTCCAGAACTGATGTCAATGTATACAATCATGCATTAAGTTTCACAAAAAGTGTCATCATATTACACACATCCTCAACAAACTGTGAATTACAAGTAACTGCCCTTTTGCTGAACAATTTTTCAAAAATGTATTAACAGTTGCAAATTTTATAATCTACAATGCATAAAAATTTATTTATATATTTATATTTTATTTATTTATATATTTATATATTTATATTTATATATTATATATTATTAGACATTTACATCCCTTCCAATTTTTCACTATTATAATCATTTATATTGTTTATATGTATTACATATCCATTTATATGTATATCATTTATATATATTATTTAAAAAAGGTAGAGACTCGCCATGTTACAATAACCAAGAAGATGTTAAAAGTGTTGATATACATAGTTAGACCTATGTATCCCTGAGTTCTACAACCATGGATTCAATCAACTTCAAATTGAACATGTTTGAGGGAAAAAAATTTCCTCTATCCCAGACACATTAAGATTTTTCTTGTCAATATTCCCTAAACAATACAATATAACAATTATTTTCATAGCATTTACATTCTCTTCAGAGCTTCAATTATAGAAAAAGTTTCTCTCTTATGCATGTACTCTCTCTTTCTCTGTCTCTGATCATTTGTACTAAGGAAAGTAAATTGCCACATTGTTGGCAGCCATTGCAAATGTGAACATGGCATGACAAAGTCCTCAGTCTAACAACCCAGGAGGAATTGAAGTTTCCAAGAACCATGTGAATGAGCTTGGGAGAGGATCCTTCAGTCCGGTCCTATCTTGAGATGACTGCAACTTCTTAAGAAGTCTTGAGCCAGAACCATCCAGCTAATCTATTTCAGATTCCTGATGAACTTAAGCTGTGGGAAACATCTGTTGTCATAAACCGTTAGGTTTGAAAGTAGCTGTTAAACATTGGCAGATAATTGCACAATCATTTTCCCATTCTCACCAATTTTTATTGGAAACCTTTTACTAACAGATTAAATGCTGTTTTTTTCATTTATTCACTGATCATTTGTAGTTCTTTTCTTAAGAATTATCTGTCATCATGTTTTGCTTCTTTTTGTTAATTTGTAAGAGTTCATTATGTATGAAGAATATATATGTTGGAAATACTGTTTTTTTCAGTTTTCCATTTTGTACTGCACTAGACATTGGCATTGTTTAAGACAAAAAAAGACTTTCAAGTTGTTGTAGAAAATCTATTAGTGTTTCTTTTTTAAAAAATAATTTTATTATTTAAAAGGCAGAGAAATAGAGATAGAGAGATTTTCCATCCACTGGGTTACTCCCCAAATGCCTGACACAGCTAGGACTGGACCAGGTCAAAGACAGGCATCTAAGCTAGATCTGGGTTTCCCACACAGGTGGCAGGGACCCAAGTATTCGCACCATCACATGCTACCTCCCAGGATGTGTGTTATCGGGATGCTGGAATTGGAAGTATAGCCAGAACTAAAACTCAAGCACTCCAATATAGGATGTCCACATCCTAAGCAGCATCTTAACTGCTGCACTGAACACCTACACCTTTTATGTTTTTTTTTTTAATTATAGTATCTTCTTTTGTGTTCCTGCAGAGAAATCTCCATTCCCAAATCAGGCACATAACTGATATTTTCTAATAGTTTTTGATAATAAAATCATAAATATACAACTTTTGAATCTATTAAACTTTGTTTTTATACTATTAGGTAAGGTTATAATTTTTCTTCCAAAAAGATTTCTAATTATCCAGAAATATTTATTAAGCAGTATTTTTTCAGAGTGATTTAAATTTTGCCTTTATTACATAGTAAAAATTTAGAGTAGCGGTTCTCAAAGTGTGATCTATGAGCTCATGGGGTTCCTTAGATATTTTTCTGTGGCTCACAAGATCAAACTACTTTCATGATAGTACTGAGACATTATTAGACTTCTTCATTGTCTTGATATTTGCACTGATGGGGTAAAAACCATTTGGTGAATAGAACTGTGAGTGTCTTAGCACATATTAAGGCATGTTCACCACTTGTTCTAGTAATCTTTATGTCCTTCTCCTCCAAACAGTTGCACTTAAAAACATTTAAAAAGCTAGTTTTACTTTTTTTTAAAACTTTCATTTAATGAATATAAATTTCCAAAGTACGGCTTATGGATTACAATGGCTTCCCCCCCCATACCGTCCCTCCCACCCAGAACCCTCCCCTTTCCCACTCCCTCTCCCCTTCCATTCACATCAAGATTCATTTTCGATTCTCTTTATATACAGAAGATCAGTTTAAAAAGCTAGTTTTACTTAAGAATGATTTGAATAATACACTAAAATTGTTAATTTTATTTAATTTCAAACCTTGAGTACACATCTTTTTAAAAATATTTATTTTATTCTATTTGAAAGGCAGAGTAATAGAAAGAAAGAAAGAGAGAAACCAATATTTTCCATCCACTGGTTCATTCCGCAATGGCTGTGCTAGGCTGAAGCCAGGAACCAGGAGCTTCATCCTGGTCTCGTATATGGTTGTAAGAGTCCAATGACTTGGGTCCAATCTCACTGCTTTCATAGGTTCATTAGCAGAGATATGGATAGGAAATGGAGCAGCTGGGACTTGAACCAGCACTCATTTGGGATGCCTGTGTTGCAAGCAGTGGCTTAATCCATTATGCCACAACACCACCCCAAGTACACATCTTTTTAGCTTATATATGAAATAACAGAAAATGCACCTAAAACACTTCTGCATAATGGAGAATGATAAGTATCTTGAAGAAAGCTGCATGTGATTGTTTATATTGAGAGATTTTCTTCATGAAACATATTACTTGAAAAAGAAAATTACTGACAGGCAGACTGTGGTTATTCACATTTGCTACACAATAGACATTTTCTTGAAAATAAATGAATTGGAAAGGTTGCTTCAAGGAAATCAACTACAAAGAGTTTTAATCAATGAGAAATTCAAGCTTGCAAGTGAACAATAGAATTATGGGAAATGTGTCAACCATTGTAAGTGCAACAGCTTCCTAAGACTTAAACACATTTCTGATGACATCAGTAATAATGCTAACAAAGTACATTTTTTAAGATTATGATTTTTAAGGATTTCTTATCTATTTATGTATTTATTTATTTGAGAGGCAGAGAGACAGACTTAGAGGGAGAGACACAAAGAGAAAGAAATATCCCATTGACTGGTCCACTCCCCAGTGGCCAAAACATCCAGGACCAAACTAAGATAAAACCAGCAGCCAGGATTTCCATCGTGGTCTCCAAAAGGGATAACAGGGACCCAAGCATTTGAGCCATCTGCCACAGCTTTTCCAGGTGCATTAGTAGGAACCTGGATCAGAAACAGAGCAGTCAGGACTCAAACTGGCACTCCAAGATAAGATGCCAGCATTGCAAGAAGCAGCTTAACCTGCTGCACCACAAGTGTGTTTTTTTGGTTTTGTTTTGACATAACATAATACAGTCTGTCAGCACTGAGATCTATATAACTCAGTTCAAAGTGCAACACAGACAAATTCATATTAGAGTACAAAAATTTGTGACTATGGCTTCAGATTTCACATTGCAGCTAATCCTCAAGAACTATCACATAGGGGATTTTTAGTGTAGTATCAAGGAAACATGCTGACACTTCTTTTAGGCAGCTGTATATCCATGTGAATATGCATCAGCCAAAACAACATATGGCAACCCTAAATGCAGAGACAGACATGAGAATCCAGCCATCATTCATTAAATATAACATTAAAGATAATTTAAAAATATTTTTGGAATGCCATGCTTTTTACCAAATTATTTTAGAAAACAGTTTTTAAAATAAAATCATTGGGACTGGCATTGTGGCACAGTGGATTAAGTCACTGCCAGCAACATCAGCATGCCATACGAGCACTGGTTCAAGTCCTAGCTTCTCCACTTCCAATCCAGCTCCCTGCCACTTCCAATCCAGCTCCCTGCTAATGCACCTGGGAAAACAGCAGAAGATTACCCAAGTACTTGGGCCCCTTAGACGCACGTAGGAACCCAGATGGAGTTCCAGGTTCCAATCCACCTGCTCCAGCCCCAAGCTATTCTGGCTATTTGGGAAAGTGAGTCAGGAGATGGGATCTCTTTTTCTCCCTCTGTAAATCTTTCTTTCAAATAAATAAATAAATCTTTAAAATTAAATAAATAAAATAAAACAAACCACTTATGCTTATAAGTACTAGTTTATTATAGCTAATTTTAGAAGAATTGATAAATGAATAAACATGTGAGTGTATAACCTACATAAACAAAATCTCTCTTTTTTTTAAAGATTTTATTTATTGATTTGAGAGGTAGAGTTACAGTGAGGGGGAGAAACAGAGAGAAAGGTCCTCCCTCCACTGGTTCACTCCCCAAATGGCTGCAACTGCTGGAGCTGCACTGATCCAAAGCCAGGAGCCAGGTGCTTCCTCCCGGTCTCCCACGTGGGTGCAAGGGCCCAAGCACCTGGGCCATCTTCTACCACTTTCCCAGGCTATAGCAGAGAGCTGGACTGGAAGAGGAGCAGCCCGGACTAGAACCAGTGCCCACATGGGATGCCAGCGCTGCAGGCGGAGGATTAATCTACTGCGCCATGGTACCAGCCCCAACAAAATCTCTTTAGGATTCCACTTCCCTTTTTCCATGTCATGCCTACTGCACACTCCTTGTCAGTATTTTAAAATGAGGAAGTCCTCAAATACCCTTAACCTCTCTTCTCCCAGATACTGCTTTTTACCTCACCTTCAAACCAAACATTCTCCTCTCTTGACTTCTTAGTGGAAACAAGCTGTCATAGTTTTCCTTCCTCAATGGCCCATCATGCTCAGCTATCTTTGACAACTTCTAGTCCTTTATTCTGCTTTTTTAAATTCTTGGACTCACTCAGAACTCCATACCAAGGTTTCTTGTCTCATTCTTTTTTCCTCTAACAATCAGTTCACCCATTTCTTTGCCTACATAAAAGCTCGTCATTGTTTATTTCTCTATCGTATATCATTGTTTACAGGCACATGATTTTTTTTTCTCCTCTTTTCCACATTGCTATAAACACTTCATTGAAAACAAATGCTTAAAAATTGAAAGGCTTCATCCATCTTCTCTGTGGGTATATGAGCTAGAACACAGCTTTATTTTGGTGAAAGTGGATTATACCCAAAGTTATGCCAATTATGTTCCACCCTGGCATGTTTTAATGGCTATTCAAGTGTATTTATGAGAGTTTGGAAAAGGTAGGCACATTTAATTTAAATAAAAGATTTAAGCTGTTGCTAGTAGAAACTGTGTAAGTGAACTAAAGCACAGTTTACTACAAAGATCCGTACTTCCCTTCAAGAAATTTATAAGCTCCTATTATTAGTAAAATAAATCACTCAAACAATCATATCAACTAAACCAGATTGTAAAGATTATTATAAGAGGCCCAATGGCTGGAATAATTCCAGAGCAATTTAGCTCATTAGATCTGGTTTATCCTACACTAAAACTTTTCCTTAGTCTTGCTTTTGTACATGACAATTTCTTTGTTACTAGGTTTGTTGGGGTTCCATTTCACTGAAATCCCTTCCTGGCCATCAATTTCAGTTTCATCAGTTGGACCTACCAAATATAAGGTCAGGGCTGGCCCATCTCTTCTTGTACCATCCCACCCATCATTTCTGTTGTGGTGAGACACTTCCTTTTCAAATTCCAACTGCTATAATCACTCACTCTTTATGTATATTAATAGCTTTTATTAAAATGCTTTAGACTCTTAAATCCTGTCCTTTGAAGTGTGAATAGCTTCTTTCAAGTACTATCTTTTTAAAAAATATATAGTTGACACAAATCATCACAATTAGGTAAGTCTTGACTGCTGAATCTCTAAGCACATCAAGCAGGCTTAGAACAATAATGCCAAAAAGATTATTCTCTATAAGAGGTGCAAAAACATAAGAAGTCCAATTCCATACAGAGCTGGATTCCATTTTTAAAAAATAAGTAGACTATCCAGGAGACACTTTGCATATCTTTGTAACTTGAAAAACATGCCGAGGGAAGAAAAAGATGGACCTCATTTCCAGAGAGACTTTTTAAAGATTTTATTTATTATTTGAAAGGCAGAGTTTCAGATAGAGAAGGATAGACAGACAGAGATCTTCTGTCTGCTAGTTCACTCCTCAAATGGCCACAGTTGCCACAATGGCAATGGCAAGAGTGAACAGAGCTGGGCCAGATAGAAGCCAGGAAGTTGGAACTCCATTCTGGTCTCCCATGTGGGTGGCAGAGTTCCCACCACTTGAGCCATCTTCTGCTGCTTTCCCAGACACATTAGCAGAGAGCTGGATCAGAAGTGGAGCAGCCAGGACCCAGAGAGACTTTTAAGTGCAAAGAATTTGTCTAGGTGTTTTAGAATGTGCTCTTCTCTTTTGCTTTCTCAGCATGATTGTCACATGGGTATCTTTGCGCTTTTAGTAAATAAGGCAAGTGAAATGATATATTTAGGGACTGACGCTGTAGCACAGCTGGTAAAGCTGCTGCCTGCAGTACCAGCATCCCATATGGGTACTGGTTCAAGTCCCAGCTACTCTACTTCTGATCCAGCTCTCTGCTATGGCCTGAGAAAGCAGTAAAAGATGGCCCAAGTCCTTGGGCCCTTGCAGCCACGTGGGAGACCTGGAAGAAGTTCCTGGCTCCTGGCTTTGGACAGGCCCAGTTCCAGCCATTGCAGCCATCTGGGGAGTGAATCAACTTATGGAGACACCTCTCTCTCTCTCTCTTTCTCTCTCTCTCTGCCTCTGCCTCTCTGTAACTCTGCCTTTCAAATAAGTGAATAAGTCTTTTTTTTTTAAAAAAAAAAAAAAAGAATAGTATACAAGGACTTCACATCTTCTGTATTCTGATTCTGACATCCTAAGTCAGAGTGTCATAATTCCTAAATTGGCTGCTTAAAAAATTGCCTGTATTATTCATTGTCCACATTCCCCATTATTGCCTTTGTCATACCAAAAATAATCATCAGAAAACCAAAAACTGATATTGTCATGTAACCTCTTGCAAAACTTGGCTGCAACACCTGGAGCTGTGCCAATCCGATGCTAGGATCCAAGCGCTTCTTCCCAGTCTTTCCATGCCAGTTCAGGAGCCCAAACACTTGGACCATCCTCTACTGCTTTGCAGGCCACAGCAGAGAGCTGGATTTAAGAGCAGCAGGGACTAGAACGGGCACCCATCTGGGATGCTGGCACCACAGGTGGAGGATTAACCTATTGTGCCACAGCACCGGCCCCAACATGTGGGATTTTTCAGTCTTGGAATTATACTCTTCAGTATACAGAGAAATTGTGTTGGGAAAAATGTTAATAGCATTTCTCGGTAGGAGTGTTAGTGGCACAGAGGACAGGATAAATGTTTGAAGCTGAAGCTGAACAACTCTGACCTTACCCTTTAGTGGCCCTACTCACGATAAAAACCAAAAGTTAACTCCATAACTTTCCAACATCTGCATGTGGGACAATACATTTCTTTAGCTGAGAAATATTGATGCCTGGGTTCACTATAGCAAACCCACAGGATTTTCTAGAGTCTTCCAGAATTTTATTACTTGAAAAGTCTCATAATAATGCCTTTTAGCTCTGGGAACTACCAGAAGTCTTTCTTCATTAGTCAAGACATACTATTGGCTTACTCTTAGAACAATAATTTTTTTTAATCTTTCAGTAACTGTTCATATCTACTTTTGAAAAGGTTTTTATGCTTGCCTATGTTCAGCAATGGTTTCGCATTTGCTTCTTTCTGAATATTTACATGTTTTTCTCTTAATAGATCTTTGATACTACATTTTCTGTTGAAAGAATACTAACAGGGGCCAGCCCTGGCATAGCGGGTACAGCCTCCACCTGCAGTACCGGCATCCCATATGGGCACCGGTTCAAGTCCCCACTGCTCCTTGGGCCCCTGCACCTGAATGGGAGACCTAGAGGAAGCTCCTGGCTCCTGGCTTTGGATCACCACAGCTCCGGCCATTGTGGCCATCTAGTGAGTGAGCCAGCGAATGGAAGACCTCTCTCCCTCTCTCTCTCTCATAAATGAATAAATCTTTTAAAAAAAGAATACTAACAAAAGCTCATTATTTTTAACATAGCCTTAGAATGTGGGAGCATACAGCTGTTCATGAATGCAGTTGTGCATGTATGGCATACAAAATGGGAACCCTTTAAAGATTAGAAAACAAAAAAGAAAGAAGGAGCCAAATCAGAGCAGTAAAGTCTATGAAGTAGATGCCTAATGATTTTCTTCTGAAACATTCACAAAATCGTCCTTTCTTGTGGTGGAATGAGAAGGCCATGCCAAGATGGCCGCTGGCAAGCTAGTGTCAATTGCTCAGGAATGGCTTTGAAACCCACCTGGCAACGGAGCCTGCCTGGCAACAGGCTGTGAATTGATGGTTTTGGAAACCACATGGCAAACAGAGCCTGCCTGGCAACAGGCTGTGATTGGATGGCTTCGGATACTGCCTGGCAACAGGTTGTGATTGGTTAAGGCATAAACCGCCCTTTGACCAGATTGGCTGTCTTGGCTATATAAGCTGTTGTACCAACTGAAATAAACAAGTCTGCAGGCTGCTTGCCTCTGGCCTGCTTTCACCCGACTCCTGGGGTCTGTGTGGTGACTCTGAACCTCTTGCCACCACCACGCTCCTCATCTCAGAACAAATCAACCTCAACACTTTCTTAATAAGAGTAATGAATAACAGCATTGTTGTGATGGAGAAGAAACCTTTGGTTAAATTTGCCTGGTGATTTTCCTGCTAAAGATTTGATTAACCTTCCCAAAATACTCTCCTAATAAGCATATGTTGTCATTCTTTGCCCATGTTCCCTGAAAATGAGTAAGCAAAATACCTTCAGCATTCCAAAAACACTTGACATATCTCTTGCTCTTGATTTGTCTACTTTTGCTTCAACTGGTCTTCTTTCACAGCTTGGTAGCCATTGCTTTGATTGTGCTTTGTCTTCAGGAGCATACTGATAAAACCATGTTTTGTCTCTCACTGTAATTCTTTGAACAAATGCCGCAGGATCTTGATCCTACTTGTTTAAAATTCCCATTGAAAACTCTGCTCCTATCTGCAGATGATCTGAATCAAATGTTGGCACTCACTGAGCAGAAATTTGCTCTACTTTAACTTTCCAGTCAGAGTTGTGTAAGCTAAACCAACTATATTGAATATTGTTTCTGCTGTGAATCATCAAAATAAGGGCAAAATAAGATTAACTTTTTCCTGGCAAATTAAAGTGGATGATCTGCCACTGCAGCCTTCATCTTCAACATTGTCTCATCCCTTCTTACAACAAATCATACCTTTGTAAATCACTAATTTCTTTGCAACATTGTCCTCATAAAAATTTGTGTAAAGCATCAGTGATTTCACCATTCTTCCCATCATGCTTCACAAAAAATTTGATGTCTGTATTCGCACCAATTTTAGAGAATTCATGTTGCTCCGACAGGGGTTCATTTCAAGCTCATGTCTTTTCTGTCCTTATACCTCAACCTAGATCCTGTTCAGACATGCTATAAGTTAGTATGAGATTATTTTGTGATGTGAAAAAATTTTGACATACATAGTTTTTACACAATATACATTTCCCATGAGCGTGTTGCAGAATCATGATAAATTCTATTATGAACACACTGTGCTAATTTCTATCTTTTTACAATCCTTGGGCTAACATCATTCAGAGAATTTTATGTGCTTTTCTGTTCTATCCAAATTGTCCTACCATTTGAAAGCCCCAAGTTCTTTTATTCCAAGAAGCTTATCATACTGCTTTGACTCCAACATAAGAACTTACTACCTGTGTGATCTCAGGCAAGCCCTGATCTCTCTGAGCTTTGGTGCCTGAAACTTCAAAATGTTATCATCAGCATGGCCTGTATCATATACAATAACTCGGAAGTTCAAGTAAATAAACATGTGAAAAGAACTACACAGTAAAATTGAATTCACAAATCTTCTATTATTTCATGTCACTGCATGTTTATTGAGATAAACTGTCTGAGACAAAGTTGTTTTGTCATTACCTTCAAATACCATATTATTTTTACTGAGTTGTCCAACAGGGTAGCAAAAAAAGCAGCAGTGGATTTCATGATCCATACATTTGCACGTGAGAAACTGAGAGCAGACCACCAACTTACTTTACATTGAAACCAAACAGCTCTCAGATGGAAACAATGACTTTCAGTCATTAACAGCCCGATTAAACAGAAACCATTGACCTGGAGGTGAAAGGCTCCATACCCCATTCCCTATTCTTAGACATGGAGTAACCTACCAGTTTGCTTTGCTTAATTACTTCACTCATTAATGGAATGCTAAACTGAACTGCAGCATGTGTCTGAAATGTGCACGTGCACGCACACACATACACACACACAGATGCACTTTTACCACCAGAAGAGATTTTTATATTTCAGTTGTCCACTTTTTCAGCACTTTTTGGAGATAATCTTGGGGACTCGTGGCTTTGCTTAAGCCACACGTATCACATGAGGAAATACCTGGAACACTGAAAGGATGTTTAAAAAGATCAGAGAAGATTATATTATAAAATAATATTTATACTACTCACATATACCAACACAGACCTAAAATGATTAGGGCCATGTTTCGAGTTTCAGAGTGAGGCCATTCTGGCAGGCATGAGTTATTACAGCACTAAGAGCTACGCGGCTGCTGAAAGACTACCAGCCCATGATAGGCTTGTGAACTGATAGGGTCTTTTTTTCCCTTTCTCCAGATGAGTGCTATCAAAACCACAATGAACCTTAATGTTTTGCTGTATAACACTAAAGGGAGTATATTCACATGAAGTGATTATCCCTGATGTTTCTGGACAATCTAAAGATACATTACATTTTCCCAATAATACTTACCTTCTTTTTGATATGATATTTTATAAGAACAGCTTGTGCTTGTAATCAGTGCAATTTATCACCTATCCCCAAAGTACCCCGCCGTTGAAATGCCTGACATATATATTGGGTGTCACGGATTTAGCAAAAATTGAATTATAAATTGCCCTGCCAGTTTTTGCCTCTGGAAATAATGAAAAAGTAAGTTAAAGAAATGTTCTTCTGAAGGATTTACTTTTAAAGTGACTATGAAGAAAGAAACAACCAGTGTGGATTGTCAAGATATTATCTCCCTGAACTTAAGACTACTTGGGCAACTAAAGAAAATATAACAATAGAATTAAGAAAAAGTGTAATTCCACTTCCAGGAAAAGAAAACAATTGAAATAATAGGCTCATTTTAACTAATTGAAGAATTTAATGTCTGACAATCTCAGGGTCCACCTAAAGCCAAATAAAATGTCATGAAAAATGCTTTCTAGAAACTATATTTTATTCTTATAAATGAAATGACAGCATACTGGAGTTAATTACTTTGCTAATTAGAAGTCAAAATAGGCTTATTTCTAGCATCGCTTAATTTATTTGAACTTTATGTAATTTGTTTACAAACAATTTCATCTGAGCATTTCATTAAATGTTTATTGTCTTGGAAATTCAAAAGTTCTTAAAGAAAAACTAAATTTTATGCCTTCATTCAAACTTGGCATGTGATTTTCCAAAAAATTTTTCTTGTTACATATTTAAGCAGAAATATGTGCGTACACAGTATGCATTTTTATGACTGCTATTTCTACCTAATTTAAGCTATTGTATGAGGCAATAGTGTAAAATGACAACAAAACAACTTCCTTTTTTACCTAATCTGTGTTTAATCTCTAGCTATTCGTTTAGAAATAGAATTATTAAAGCTGGCATTGTGGCCCAGTGGATTAAGCTGCCTCTTGCAACAATGGCATCACATATGAATGCCAGTTCAAGTCCCAGATGCTCCAGTTTCCATTCAACTCCTTGCTAATATGCCCAAATAAATAGCTAAATAGTTGAGCCTCTTCCACCCACATGGGAGACCCGATGGAGTTCCAGGCTTCTGGAGTTAGCCTGGCTCAGCACTGGCTGGGGCATCCATTTGGATAGTGAATGAGCGATGAAAGATCTAGCTCAGCTCTTTTCTCTCTCTCTCTCTGTAACTCCACCTTTCAAATAAATAACCTTTTTTTTTAAAGAAAGAAATAGGACTGCTGGATCAAGCTATGAAACTTTAGAAATTACTTGATAATATTTCCAAATATCTTTTCATAAAGATAGCATCACCTTCCCTTCCACCAGCAGCAAGTGTGACACCCACTCACAGAAAGCCTCACCAAGTTTAATTTAAAAAAAAAATATTTGTTTATTTATTTGAAAATCAGTGTTACAAGGATAGAGGGAGAGAGAGAGAGAGAGAGATATCTTCCATCTTCTGGTTCACTCACCAAATGTCTTCAACACCCATGGCAAGGACAAACCAAATCCAAGAACCTGGAACTCCAACCAGGTCTTCTACATGGATGCAGGGACACAAGTACTTGAGCCATCATCTGCTGTGTTAGCAGGAGGCTAGATCAGAAGCCAAGTTGGAACTCTAAAGAAATACTCTGATATGGGGTGCAAATATCCTAAGCAACTTGTAGTGCCACAATGCTCACTCTCACTCCTTTTAATTTAAGTGTTTTTTTTTTTAGATCAAGTTGCAACGTTTTTCCATATGATTATAGGCTGCCTACAAATTGCTATTAGTAATCTTCCCTTTTACTGACATGTATAATTTCCTTAAACTTACTTTTAGTTGAATTTATATTAGAATATATTTTCTTGATGATATCTTCCAATGGATGTTATAACTGATTATGAAGTATTCTTTGTATATTATGTATTTAGTTTTTAAAAGCATAGTTTTAATGTCCTGAAACATTATTTATGTATGCTTAATATTTACTTTTATTAACTCTCTAGTTGATCTTTTCAAATCTTAGCCACTTTGGGTTTTATTTCCATTACATAGGAGGAAAAGAGAACTACACAATTTCACTGATTTTTCCAATTGGTAACATTTTATAAAGCTACATTATTATTTGTCTCTTACATTAGCCTCACATTAATTTACTTACATAGAAAATTTTCATAATTTTTATCAGGCTTTTTTTTTGAAAACTCACAAAACATGCGACATGTGCTATGTACATATTGCTCTTATTTTGTACCATTATAGGCTGAGTTGTTTACAAAGATTTTGGCAATGTTAAAGAATTGCTCCCAATTAAGCCAGTATCAAGACTAAAAGAAAAACCCAAAAAAGCAACAAGGACCCACTTAATCTGTATTCTCTTGGATTCTAATGTAAAAGAATGGAAATATGCAATTAGGAATGTAATAATGATGGCTTCAATGGGAAGAAAAATAGAGTACTACTGGGAATGGATAAAATCTGCATCTTGTGTTTTTTTGTCTGCTCAGATAGATATGGGCTTTGACATTATTCTGTACAGATTTGCTGATGCATCTTGGTGAAATTGCTTCATATTTCTCTAAAACCTGGTTTCTTCATTATATAGTTTTTAGATTTATACTATAAAATTATAAATATTAAAGAAATGTATATGAGGAACTGGAAATTTAGAATAAGTTTTAGTATATACCAGATTTATGCTTAACAAATAATGGCTACTGTTACTTATACTATTTCAATTTCTACTATGATACTACTATTTATATAAATATTTAAAGTTCCTAATTTCTTTGAAGTGTTTCATTTGGCTCTCTCAATAAAATATTTTTTTTAATTTGTAAAAAGTCTTAAGAGTTTCATACTAGTTTCTCAACTATTCCATTTGATCATTACAAAAACCTTGTGGAATAAGCAGAGAGATGTTTCAGTTTTATGGATACATAATTGAAGCTTCAGAGATCCTAAGTGGCAGGACTCCAATATACAGTTTTGAGGCTTAGTTTATTCCTACTTCCATCATCACTTCAATCCTTGCATTTCATCAAAGCCTGAGGACATAACTTTCAAAGGAAGTCAATAAGGTCAGTAGCCAAGACAAGAACCCCATTCTGTTCTCTTGGTATTTTCTATTGTCTTTTTTGCTATCCCACCCACAGGACAAATGCCACTTGAGTCTTAGGAATAACATGTTCTCCGCAAGGTGAACAGTACAAAGGAAATGCGTGGAGGTGACATGAGTCCTTAAGAGATATGTTAGTCATTAATGCTGATGGTCAAACAGATAAATCCAAATGTATTTTGATAACTAGATCTCCCCCAAAGCATATTTTATTATATTTAGATTTTGTCAGTGTAAACATCATCTACAGGTCTCTAAATCAATTAGTCTGTATCTATATCACAAATTACTCAAAATTATATTTTCAATAAAGGATTGAACCCAACTTTCAATATTTTTTGGAATCATTGCCTTAATGATAATCAGAAGATGAGCAACTTGATATGTTATCCTTCTTAGTATTTTTTTTTGTTTGTTCTACTTAATACTTTTGGTTGAATACTGTAATCAATACACAATTCTTCTTAAGTGCTGAAACTTAACTGAAAAGTGATCACTGTTAAATATAAGAGTGGGAATAAGAGAGGGAAGAGATGTGCAATTCGGGACATGCTCAAGCTGACTTATCTCAAACGGTAGAGTTAGAAACATACCAGGGCATTCCAATTCAATCCCATCAAGGTGGCATGTACCAATGCCAACTCACTAGTCCCAGTGATCAATTTCTGTTCACAATTGATCGTAATAATAGGACTAAGAACCAAAGGGATCACATAAACAAGACTAGTGTCTGCAAATACTAGCTGATAGAATAAAAAAGGGAGAGAACGATCCAACATGGGAAGTGAGATACACAGCAGACCCATAGAATGGCAGATGTCCTAAACAGCACTCTGGCCTCAGAATCAGCCCTTAAGGCATGCGGATCTGGCTGAAAAGCCCATGAGAGTATTTCAGGCATGGAAAGCCAAGACACTCTGGGGGAAAAAAAAAAAAAAAAACCTAAATGAAAGATCTCCGTGAGTGAGATCCCAGTGGAAAGAACGGGTCATCAAAGAAGGAGGTACCTTTCTCTGAAGGGAGGAGAGAACTTCCACTTTGACTATGGCCTTGTCTAAATAAGTTTGGAGTTGGCAAACTCAAGAGGTTTCCATAGCCTTGGCAGCTCATGACAAGAGCCCAGGGTGATTACTGATGCCATAAACAAGAGTGTCAATTGTAAGTCAACAACAGGAGTCATTGTGCACTTACTCCTCATGTAGGATCTTTGTCCTTAGTGTGCTGTACATTGAGGTTTAATGCTATAACTAGTACTCAAACAGTATTTTTCACTTTATGTTTCTATGTGGGAGCAAACTGTTGAAATCTTTACTTAATGTATGCTAAACTGATCTTCTGCATATAAAGAGAATTGAAAATGAATCTTGATGTGAATGGAAGGGGAGAGGGAGTGGGAAAGAGGAGGGGTGTGGGTGGGAGGGACGTTATGGGGGGGGGGAAGCCATTGTAATCCATAAGCTGTACTTCGGAAATTTATATTCATTAAATAAAAGGATACTCCAGAAAAAAAAGAAGAAGTGGGCAAAAGGAAGTAGATAAGTTCTTGACTATATTTTTAGATGTAAATTTCACCCTTATTTAGAAAAATAAACTGAGCTTTGCAACGTACAGAAGTCCAACTCTGCTTCAAATGCCATTACAGCCCCTCAACCTCCCTATAGGTTATATTTCCCTCTAGAGAATTATGAATTAGGTGTTTAAAGTAATATCTCAGAGACAGTGCACACTATAAACCTGCTAACTCTTCTCCTCTGAGTTTATGTGTGGCATGACAGACAAGGAATTCATACCTACATAATAAAATCAACCAACATATCCTTACTAATGGTAGACTTGCTGCCACTGGAATTACTGTACAAATAATGCTATTTTAAAAATCACTTGGGCTTCATTTTATTCTGGCTGACTTCCTGACTTTCCAAAATAGTGTTAGAAGTCAAAACCCAAAAGGGAGAATAGAGCCAAAAAAGAAGGAGGATGCATGTCACATAGACATAACACAGAACAGCTAAGCCCACCTTCACTTAACAAACATGAGATAGTGAAGGCAGAAAATAGAACCATCAAGCCTTATAGAATAAACTCAGACAATTTCAAACACTCATGTAGAGATGGGAAGTACAGTGTATGTTTGGACTACTTAATTCTTTCCTTTAAACTTTAAATCTACAAACAAATAACTATAGAAATTGCTTTTCATCTTGAAAAATCTAATCTGACTTGAACTTGCATTCTAAGGCTGTGACATTGAGATGCAAGATGCATTTTCTCCTCCCTTTTAGTGAGTGACCTGAGCTTGGCTGGAAGCAAGAGCCTTAAATCCGGCTCTTTTAGATTTTCCTAACAGTGCTGTTTCAAATGAAGTAAACCACAATAAAATCAAAATACAGTGATGAAATCACAGAAAAAAGTCACAACTCACATGCAATCTTCATAGCTTTATTTGACTCTCTGCTTGTTATTTTAAATTATCACATTTTAAGGATCCTAAGCCCTATCATCAGCAAGAGTTCTGGGGCTGCTTCCACTCTCATGGGGCCAGGATTTTTTCTCTAGCTTCTAAAATTGTCCAAGCACATTTATTTGATTCACCATGCAAATTGTCTTCCTACTGTAGGAAGACAAGATTTTAAACACAGAAAGGGAAAAAGTAACACAGATTGCCTAATACCTTTTAACTTAGTAAAATACATGAAATGAAAAAATCTTGTATCTATATTCATATTAAATAAAGATACTGATATGTTCAGAAGTAATATGGAATGAAGGACTATGAAATAAAACTATTCAATTAGGTGTTTGTTAAATGTATAAGCAGATGGATGAGAGTATCAGTTCTGATACAGATCCCACAATTTCTCATTTTCCCTGTATTCTGATATCCTCCTTCTCAGTTCCCATTCCCCACTATCCCTTCTCACTTTTAAATTCTGGAAAGATTCTGAACTTGGTTTATATGCTTGTTTTGCTCTATGTTTCTCAAAGTGGTCTGATCATAAGAAGCAACTATAATGCATATTAAAAACATGGATTAGGATGGGCACTGGCTTAGCGAATAAGATGACCAGAACTCATATCAGAGGACCTGGGTTCAATACCCACTTCCAGCTCCAAATTCCAACTTCTTGCGAATGCAGACCCTTACAGGCAATGATGATGGCACAAGTATTTAGATTCCTACTACCTTTCTGAGAGACCTGATTGAGTTCCCAGCTCCTAGCTTCAGCCCTGGTCCAGTCTAGCTGTTGAGGGCATTTGAGGAGTAAACCAGCAGATGGAAGCTTTCTCTGTGTGTGTGTGTGTGTGTGTGTGTGTGTTATATTACAACAAAACAATTCACACAGATTGCTACTACTCAAGCCTGGCAATTCTTATTTGGTAAATCTGAGATATAGACTAGGGCTATGGATTTTATTTTTTTTTAACTTTTATTTAATAAATATAAATTTCCAAAGTACAACTTTTGGATTATAGCGGCTTTTTCCCCCCCACCCGCAACCATCCCATCTCCCACTCCTTCTCCCATCCCATTCACATCAAAATTCATTTTCAATTATCTTTATACACAGAAGATCAATTTAGTATATACTAAGTAAAGATTTCAACAGTTTGCACTCACACAGACACACAAAGTATAGAGTACTGTTTGAGTACTAGTTATACCATTAATTCACATAATACAACACATTAAGGACAGAGATCCTACATAGGGAGTAAGTGCACAGTGACTCCTGTTGTTGACTTACAATTGACACTCTTATTTATGGCATCAGTAATCACCCTGGCTCTTGTCATGAGCTGCCAAGGCTATGGAAACCTCTTGAGTTTGCCAACTCCAAACTTATTTAGACAAGGCCATAGTCAAAGTGGAAGTTCTCTCCTCCCTTCAGAGAAAGGTACCTCCTTCTTTGATGACCCATTCTTTCCACTGGGATCTCACTCACGGAGATCTTTCATTTAGGTCATTTTTTTGCCAGAGTGTCTTGGCTTTCCATGCCTGAAATACTCTCATGGGCTTTTCAGCCAGATCCGCATGCCTTAAGGGCTGATTCTGAGGCCAGAGTGCTGTTTAGGACATCTGCCATTCTATGAGTTTGCTGTGTATCCCACTTCCCATGTTGGATTGTTCTCTCCATTTTAATTCTATCAGTTAGTATTAGCAGACACTAGTCTTGTTTATGTGAACCCTTTGATTCTTAATCCTATCATTATGATCAATTATGAACTGAAACTGATCACTTTAACTAGTGAGATGGCATTGGTACATGCCACCTTGATGGGACTGAATTGGAATCCCCTGACACGTTTCTAACTCTACCATTAGGGGTAAGTCCGATTGAGCATGTCCCAAATTGTACATCTCCTCCCTCTCTTATTCCCACTCTTATATTTAACAGGGACAAATATCATATGTTCTCCCTGATCGGTAACAACTAACCAAGCACCTAAAAGGAAACCTGTTGAAGTGAAATGTACACTATGAGAAACAATGACTTGATCAGCCCTTGTCCTGTCAAGGAACAACTTACTACTTTATTCCTTTTAGTATTTTTTTTGTTCTACTTAATACTATTGGTTGAATTCTTTAATTAACACACAATTATTCTTAGGTGTTTAAATTTATCTGAAAAGGGCTATGGATTTTATTTTTTTTTTTTTGAATTTAAATGCATTTTATTTTTAGACAACCTACATGACAATGTTTTTTGCCTTAAAAACAATGCCTCCACTTGAAGTAAATCATGGTCAAAATAAGTGAGGAGCTCAAGATAACATCAGTCCCACTTCCTGTAAATCCTGGTGTTGTGTGGATGACAAGCAGCAGCCAGTTACGATGAGCAGTGATAGATCCAAATTGCCAACTTTGTTAACATTTTTCCATCTCTAAACCATCCTTAAAGAAAATCATAAACGGGGTCACACCATCCTCACGGTAGTCCAGCAGAGCAACCATGCCATCTGGATTCATGTTTTCACCAATATAGAACTGGTAGTTTTTGAAATTAGCAAGGATGTGCTTGATTTGTTCTGCAGCCCCTGTCATAAAAGGTTTTACTCTCTCTGGTCTCTGTTCTTCAAGTTTGCCTTTGATTGATTTCATGTAATCTTTGATATACTTCTTGTAGGCTTCTTTTGTGAAGCTGGTTTCCTGCAGGTGATGGTTCATGACAATATCAACACCAGTGATCACTGTGCTTTCGGTACCTTCGCCCTCCGGGCCTTCGGCGGAGGCATTCCCACCGATGAGCGAATCATCAATGTTACCCTCTGTCCTACTGACCATCTTCCCCTCCACCTCCAGGCACAGTCCGCCCGCGATCTCCCGGATCTTGTAGATGTCGGAGAACATCTCATCGTGGCTGATGAGGTCCCGGTAGATAATCATGATGGCGGCTGGTAGGAGACGACAGCGGCGGCGCTAGCTTGGCAGGAGCCCGGAGCTCAGAGCGAGCGCGGTGCAGCCGGAGCGGCCCTCGGGGGTAGGGGGGAGCGGGCGGAAAAGCAGGGCTATGGATTTTAAATAATTGCCCAGGAACTCAGATGGTCCTGCCATTTGGGAAGTATTGCATTGGTCTATCTTGCCTATCACTCTGGTTTTAGAAACCATCTACAAGCTGGAGATACCTAAATTTATAGAGTCAATCCAGATATCTCTTTTAGATCTATATTTTACATAATCATTTACATGTCTTACAATATCCTAAACTTAACACTTACAAAACTGATCTCTTAATCACCAACCCCATATGTATCGTTCTTTCAGTCTTTCTTTTTTCTACAAATGACAAAATAATACACCTACTTACCTAAAAACATGGTAGCAATCTTTGACATCTCTATAATCCTTAACTCCTACATCTAAGCCATCAGCAACATTTATGAATCAGACCTCCAAAACATATTGCACCCCTATACTCTCATCATTTAAATTTTCACTGCCACTGCTTCTGAAAATAAACCACAAATTTCTTGCCTGGATTACTGGAATTGTTCCTTAATTTTTCCTCTTTTTCCTACAATTATTACCTTCCTATTCATTCTCCATATAATAGCTAGGTGATCATAAAATGAACATGTATCACTCTCTGCTCAAAAATATTCATGATGCAACTGGCATTGTGGTGCAGTAGGTTAAGCTGCCACTTGTAACATCTGCACCCTATATTGGAGTGCCAGTATGAGTCCTAGCTGCTCTACTTAAGATCCAGCTTCTTACTAATGTGTCTGGGAAGGTAGTAGGGAATGGCCTAAGTACCTAGGGTCCTGCCATCCATGTGGAAGACCGGATAGAATTCCAGGATCCTGGCTTCAGCCTGGACACGTCCCAACCATTGCAGTCATTTTGTGAATGAGAGAGAAGATAGAAGATTTCTCTCTCTAATGCTCCCTTTCAAAATAAACAAACAAATCTTTTTGAAAGATCTCCAATGAAAGCTCTTAGTACCTAACATAAATTCCAATTCTTACCCATCTTTGCATGATTTACCCAGATACTTCTCCAACCACATCTGGTACTGCTCTTCTGCTCACTGCCCTTCAGGCTTCTCTCTGACCAATCCCTACTGATCATTCAGCTTTCTCTTAAATGTAGTTGACATTAGAAGACTTCCCTGGTCATCATCCCTTCAAACTAAATTAGTGGGGCTCTTTAGAGGTGTTTGGAGATATTTTTCCTTTCTACACTTATGTTTTGGTTATTGCTCTTTTTTGTAATGTGTTTAATGTCTTCATGTCGCACTAACCTATATACTCTTGAAAGTAAGCGTCTCTCATGTTTTATTAAACACTCTGTTCTCTGTCTTGTAGGATAAGTGAGTTACTAGGTTCTCCACAGATGTTTTTGAATGAATAAATTAATGAATACTATGCACTGAAGGCACATCAGGAAACAAAACAAAAAATTATCCCTGCTTAGATAAACATTCAGTGAGGGAGCCATTATTACCTGGGGCATTTGACCTGTCTGTGAATAAGAAAATGCAGGATTTTTTTAAATTAACAAAAATATTAACATGAAAGCTTAATTTTGTAACATTGATTTTATGTCAATGATCATTACCGATTATGACAGAATCTCTGTCATTTTAAATATTTTAAAGTATATGATTTGATAAGAAATTTTAAATAGCTTGTGTAAACGGTGGAACTTTGAATTGTATTCCCAGTTCCATAGGATATCATATTTGCATGTTATCCAGAAGGATGATTGATGCTGACATCAAGAGACATTCTTCTAATGCTCCAGAATGAGCCCCAGCTGAAGCACCATACTGCTAGGCCCTATGATTGTCCACCTTCTGAGCAGCTGGGATGGGGAGGGACAGAGTCAGCAGTTTGTCTGTGAAATCTTTTGCTAGCTGGGGTGAAAGCTGATAGTGGAACACATAAGGATAGTTTGCAAAG
Organism: Oryctolagus cuniculus; assembly: GCF_051225735.1. Lineage (NCBI taxonomy): Eukaryota > Metazoa > Chordata > Mammalia > Lagomorpha > Leporidae > Oryctolagus > Oryctolagus cuniculus. Next base: position 56,518,881 of record NC_142868.1, on the reverse strand, counting down.
GTCATTGCTTGAAATGTTGGATTTTTCAAGAAAAATATCATTTTTTGGTGGCAGGAAAGAAAGCAAGAATGTTAAAATGTTTAAACAGAAGGTTTGTCAATTTGAAATAAATAATAAGCTAATTAAATTAAATCAACAAAATTCTTGAAGAATTTCTTGTTTTGTATTTTATTAAAACACTATCAGAATAATTTTGCAAGTTTTAGAAAAAAGAGAAAGCCTACAAGTCCTACATGTCCAAATCCCACAGCATGTTCAGGGTGAACCAAACCCCAGGTCTGTAGAAATGTTCAGCATATGAAACTTGTGGCCAACCAGCCCCCAGCAACCAGTGGGAAAAAGAACTAAAACATGCCATTTTTCATCAGAAACCAGTAAGTATGGTCCATTTTAATTTGAGATCCTCCTCACACTCTAAAAGGAAAACATTGTCCAGCTTTTCATTGCCTTGAAAGCACAAGATCCTGCATAAAAATGTCAGCTACAGGTTTCTAAGCAAATGTTTCCTTTTACAATATGGCACACATCATAATTCCTTTGCCCTGGTTCTCCTTGAAAAAGAGGGGGAGTATAACCCACTAACTAGCAGCCAAACACTCTTCTCTTAAAAATGCAGTAAAAAGAAATGAAAAACAGCCACAACAAAACAAGGTGTCCAGAGCAAAGGTCTTGCCCTGAATTTATCATTTGTTTATATTTCCTCTGGTCTTTTAAAATTTCTCTAGGTACATCCTTTCTGCAAAGTAGAAGTCAGTTAGTAAAGTCACTGTAAAAGTATTTTCTCCAAACAAAACTAATGAAAGATGGCCCATTACAGACAAACACTGGTCAAATTTTACTGTGTTCACGTCATCTCATGATAAGTACATGTAAGTCTTAAGTTCTAACACATAGCCTTATTTTGTTTTCATGAAGAAATTCTTCTTTAACAAAGAGCATTCTTAAAAGAGAATTAGTTCCCTTGTAAACCCATGCATGCCTGATTATTCCCCACCCCAACCCCCAATAAAATTACCTGTTCTCACGAAGAGGAACAATTTGCCAATCTTCATGTTAGAGTTAATTTTTTGTACAGTGCTACAAGCTTTTGAATAGAAATTTGGCTGTAAAAATGTTCAGATCCTTCACCATGCACAATAACATCCATGCAGTAAACAATCATTTAAGGCTATCTTTTAGTTAACTCTGAGAGCCACAAAGAAACTGTTTCATCTCTATTCTATTCCTTTGTCCCCACATTGACTGGAAAAGGAAATGTATCTTAACATAATATTAGTGCGCCTCCCATTCATGATAACAGCGACTTTCAGATAAGTGTGGAAAAGTTTTGTCCCTGGGACGCCTCCCTACCCCTGCAGATCTCACACAGAGAACATTCATAAGCATTTGCAGCTCTTCACAGTTTATGATTTTAGCTGTATCATTAGGAAATTAGAAAATGTCATATCCATCATATCGCCCATTCAGCTAGCCAAAAGTAAAATATTCTCAGAATAATTACAAAATTCAACTGATACTCATGGGTTGCTAATACACATACTAGGCGAAAGAATATATCTCATAATTTATTAATGGTAATACTATTAGTATTTTTTTGCTTTCTAAGCGATTCTTTATAAAAACTTACTTCCATAGCTTCTGTATGTCCTTCAGAACTTTCTTTCACCAAGCTTAGAAACAAATTTGTTAGATCTAGGCAAGAATTATACCTTTAATTTTATGAATATTTGAAAAAACCTGATGCTCTCCTCATCCCATCCAGAAAAAGAAACAGGAATATGATAGTTAAGGGAGATAAACAATGTGGCAGTCACTTTGAATTCAACTCTATCAAGGACATAATTGACATCAAATTTGGCCAATTTAATGGGAAATTGCCAGATGTATTTGTTCTGTGCCCAAGGAAAAAAAGTGCTACACTTTTCATCTCTACAATAATTATTCTTACCAGCAAAAATGATGATTGCAATCTGGCATGTTGTAGAAGTCACCATGCCCACCTAATTTTTCTGATTTGAAGTATTGTCAAAACTTTGACACAAAACTTATGAGTTACAACAAGGTAAAATTTTAAATGTCAATTAGCTTTGAGTGCCAATTAGCTTTCATGTCTTAGAAAAGAAACTATAGCATGTGACACCATAATGGTTATGGATTTCAAGAAATGAAAAAAACCTTACTTAGCATCCTCAAGTCCCTCTTCAAATGAAGAAAAAAAGAATGAGGATAAGAGGAGATCAGTTCAGATTTCATAGCTGAGAAATAATTTGATAGTGAGGATTATCCAAAATGATTAGTAAAGATACCTTAAATGACATGTTCTAAGTCAAAACAAAAGCAAACAAGGAAGCAAAACTGTACATGTAAAATAATACTACCATAGTTAAAAAATACTAGACAACCTTGATAAATAAATCAACTAGAAATAATAGTTTTCTTTACTCATCACATAATAGTTGGCTTTATTATATTTTCAACTTTTAATTTGTTCTTTATTTGAAAGAAAGACTAATAATTAAGCTATTTGTTCACTCTTTACTATGAATTTTCGGTTGCTATCTCACCAAATAATACATTATCAAACATAAAAATCCAAAGCCAACATTGAATATTCTTTCTCTCTTGCCATCCATATATTATACTTTTACTGGAAGTTTCCTAACACTCATCCTTTGTATTTTCTTCCTCCTTTCCACTAAAGTTTAAGTGTCATTGCCGGGATTGAAGCACTGTGTTGTCAAAGGTGAACCACTGTGCTGCTGCCTCCCTGGAGAAATTTATGCTTTAACCTGGAAGTGAATCTTTCAGACCAGGAGCATGGAGAATTCATTTTCATGGCAGTGTAGAGGATATATGAGTATCCCAAAAGACTGCATTGAAGGTTCCAGTTGGAACATAAGAGCAGCCAAACCCAGGCAATAGCCAAAGGGGTAGACAAGAGATGGGAGCTGAGGCGTAAGAGAACTGAGAAATACATGGGACGTGGGGCCTATAATATTATCTGAATCCTGTAATGTCAGAGGGAAAGTGGAGATGGATGTGCATGACAATGACTAAAAAAATATAAATAATTTTTATTTTAGGAAAACACTGTTTGGCCGGCGCTGCGGATCAATAGGCTAATCCTCCACCTAGCGGCACTGGCACACCGGGTTCTAGTCCCAGCCGGGGCCCCGGATTCTGTCCCAGTTGCCCCTCTTCCAGGCCAGCTCTCTGCTGTGGCCCAGGGAGTGCAGTGGAGGATGGCCCAAGTGCTTGGGCCCTGCACCCCATGGGAGACCAGGAGAAGCACCTGGCTCCTGGCTTCGGATCAGCGCAGTGTGCCGGCTGCAGCGCGCCAGCCGTGGTGGCCATTGGAGGGTGAACCAACGGCAAAAGGAAGACCTTTCTCTCTGTCTCTCTCTCTCTCTCACTGTCCACTCTGCCTGTCAAAAAAAAAAAAAAAAAAAAAAAAAAAAAAAAAAGAAAGAAAGAAAGAAAACACTTTTCAAACTAAAAAAGCTAAAGGGCAATGGTTCAGAAAGTTTATAGACACTATTATGGTGACTGTTTTTACACCAAGAATATATCAAGGAAAGACTTTTACCATTCAAAAATATTTATTGAAGTACATACTAGAAAAAAATGCATGGAAACCTAGAAGAGGAAGGCATGTTGTCTGACCTCAGAATTTAAAGTCTTGCTGGCTAGAAGGATGATGAACAAAGGAAAGAAAACGTGAAGAATATGAGAGAAAGGAGGACGAGCACAAGGCGCAGACGTGCATGTGAATGGATCTGTGTCCTCCCTGTAACCGGAGAAAATTTATGGTGTATCCATGGGTGCAACCAGGAAGGAATTTCAGGAGCTGCAGCATATATATCAGCTTTTAAAAACTTGGAGAAAGGAAAAGACCTGATTTACTGGAAAGACAGCAAGTTTCACCACTAAAATGGAGGTCTCAGGAAGAATGGTTAAGAGTAAGCCTCGGCCGGCGCCGTGCTTCACTAGGCTAATCCTCCGCCTGTGGCACCAGCACACCGGGTTCTAGTCCCGGTCGGGGCACCAGATTCTGTCCCAGTTGCCCCTCTTCCAGGCCAGCTCTCTGCTGTGGCCAGGGAGTGCAGTGGAGGATGGCCCAAGTGCTTGGGCCCTGCACCCCATGGGAGACCAGGATAAGTACCTGGCTCCTGCCATTGGATCAGCGCGGTGCGCCAGCCACAGCGCGCCGGCTGCGGCGGCCATTGGAGGGTGAACCAATGGCAAAAGGAAGACTTTTCTGTCTCTCTCTCTCTCACTGTCCACTCTGCCTATCAAAAAAAAAAAAAAAAAAAAGTAAGCCTCTACAGAGGCCAAGTTGTGAAGGATTTTCATGGTAGGATTGGGGATCTGAGATGTAGACAACAGAGATTCATGGAGTAGTTTTTAATAAAGCAAGGAGTTCCATCAAGTAAGCCCCTTGGGAGCATTTGCCTATAGGTCTGATGAAGAATTATCTGGAAATAGTAGCCAGTTGAAACAGGGCATACTGTTCCGGGCACAGGAACCTCTGTCCCTGCTGCCCACAGTATCACAAAGGATACAACAGATTCAGGAGATATTTCAATGAAAATTAATAAAATTTGGAATCTGGTTATATTTTGAGATTAGGAATAAAAGAAGCATAAAGGAATCCTGGAGGTATGCAGAGTTTACAAAACTGGAAATCTCATGATAGAGTCCATTAATTTTCACATACTCTCTCTCCTTCCCCCACTCCAGTACCCTAGTGACCCTATTAGCTTGAAGATTTGGGCTCAGTTTATTGGAGAGTTACCAGGGTTTATATTATAAGTTAATAGTATTGACATGGATATGCTTTCACCATTTTTAATTATAAATGTTTTTTAAATAAAATACATCCAGTTTTCATTCTCTGAGTCTTATAACAATAAAATGATGATATGACAAGTAACTTGAACAGTACTAAAACCGAGAAATGGACATGTCATTTTTATACTGGAAATATCATTTCTCTATAGAAGCAACAATGCTCCCAAGATCTTGGAATAGAAATGTTAGGTTGAATTTATGAATTATTACTCCATTTTAGTACCAGTCTACATGAAAATTAAAAATTCTAATAACTTCATCAAATAATTTTGGGGTAGATAAATCATGTTTTAGAGGAGAATCTATATTCCTAATTCCTCTTGCTCCCGTGTGGGTGACTTTTCCTAGAAAAACAAAATTCTATTTTTCCTTCTTATCTACAACCACACAGAAAACTGAATAGTCTAATATGTAAATTTGAAAGACTGGAGTAAGCATGTTTCTCTTACTTCCCGAATCTCATCATCCTCTTTTGGGATCAGTATGCTTGAAGGCAGCATAAGCTCTGAGCTAGCCTGGGCCATTCCCTTGTAGTTAAAGGACTATAGTCATCCAGATGGAGTCAAAGCTACACCTACTGAATATGCATGGATGCACTACAGACACAAAAGATGTGCATGCAGATACTACCCACAGAGGAGTTCAGAAAAATATGTGACACTCTGGGTGGACCTTTCTCATTCTATGCTATTTTCAAATTGACAATCATAACCCTCTAGATTAATTTCACAACGCAATAATGGGCCATGATTCAAACTCTCAAAGCACATTCCAGACCCTTCCTTCTACTTTGCCCTGGCATCTAAACAATCTTCCTAGTTGTAGCCTTTTCCATCCCACTCCTGATATTTCCAGAATCTAGGCTTTCCTCTCCAAATAATTAGAACACTTCTAATTTGTCATTACTAATCATTTCTCATTTGTCATAGGGACTATTGCAATAGTACAAAGAAACATAATGCTAGTAACACTAATTCTAGAAGCTACATTCATAATAGAAGCCTACTAAATAACAGAAGCTATCCATAGAGTCTTCATGTAGTGCCATTTGTTTAATCCAAGCAAAAACCAGGCTCTTCTCTCTATATTGGTCTACTTGTCTCTAGCCATGATGCCTTTTTCCTCCATGTATGCTGCAAACCACTTAGAACATAATATTTCTAAAATATAAGCAGAATTTCATACAAATATTTGAAATGACTCAACTTATGGGACAAGTTTCTCAACAGAAAGTTCCCATGAAGACCTACCTACGACCTTATCTACCATTATTTCCCTAGTTCTTGCTTGGAATGCTCTCCCTCCCCTGACTGCACCATTCCCTGCTTTGATGCTTCATAAACTCCGTCCTCCAAACTTAGTCATCCTCTGTGCTCCATAGATCCTGGTTCATATCTCTAAGTCATGAGCTTTTTTTTTTTTTTTTTTTTTGTACTGATTTGTCCTTGATGGTCAGCTATACAACTTTTACATCTTTGTATTTCTGTTCTCATTGTTAATGTTCTAAGCTTGCTACATCATGTCTGAACACTGATAGTCCTCTTCCTACTCTTCCTGTCACCTCAGCAGCATTTAGTGTGCAACTGCCAGCCACACTGATTATACTCTGTTTTACTCAAACAGTAGCTCTCTGTGACTTGACCCATCATATCCAAATCTCTTGTATTGCATTTTAGAGCTCTTTATATTTGGACCACTCTTCACAAATATTACATTATTTCTCACTTCAGGAGACTAAACATTCTCAGAATTAACTCTCATGAATTTGACTATACTCAATGATAACGAAAGTTCCATGATATATGGTCATTTGAAATTTGTTGAGGCAGAATTTTTAAAAATATGTAAATCATTAGAGAACAAAATATCATTGGATTAACCTAACCAACTGTTCAGTATCCATGTCAGTGGCTTTATTTGATTTCATGAAGAAGGTAACTCCATCTAATATCTTTAATGATGGATTAGATGATTAAATATTTTAATTATGTTACATTATATTATAAAGTAATAATAAGCTACAGGGCTATTCATTTTTAAATTTTATTTAACTTTTACAAGTTTCATGGATTTCATATATATAGATTTTTTTTAACTTTTATTTAATGAATATAAATTTCCAAAGTACAGCTTATGGAGAACAATGGCTTCCCCCCCATAACGTCCCTCCTACCCGCAACCCTCCCGTTTCCCACTCCCTCTCCCCTTCCATTCACATCAAGATTCATTTTCGTTTCTCTTTATATACAGAAGATCAGTTTAGCATACATTAAGTAAAGATTTCAACAGTTTGCACCCACATAGAAACTTAAAGTGAAAAATACTGTTTGAGTACTAGTTATAGCATTAAATCACACTGTACAGCACATTAAGGACAGAGATCCTACATGAGGAGTAAGTGCACAGTGACTCCTGTTGTTGACTTACAATTGACACTCTTATTTATGGCGTTAGTAATCACCCAAGGCTCTTGTCATGAGCTGCCAAGGCTATGGAAGCCCCCTGAGTTCACTGACTCTGATCATATTTAGAAAGGCCATGGACAAAGTGGAAGTTCTCTCCTCCCTTCAGAGAAAGGTACCTCCTTCTTTGATGACCCGTTCTTTCCACTGGGATCTGACTCGCGGAGATCTTTCATTTAGGTGTTTTTTTTTGTTTGTTTGTTTTTGTTTTGTTTTGTTTTGTTTTGTTTTTGCCAGAGTGTCTTGGCTTTCCATGCCTGAAATACTCTCATGGGCTTTTCAGCCAGATCCGCATGCCTTAAGGGCTGATTCTGAGGCCAGAGTGATGTTTAGGACATCTGCCATTCTATGAGTCTGTTGTGTATCTCGCTTCCCATGTTGGATCATTCTCTCCCTTTTTTATTCTATCAGCTGGTATTTGCAGACAATATTCTTGTTTATGTGATCCCTTTGGCTCTTAGTCCTATTATTTTGATCAATTGTGAACAGAAATTGATCACTGGACTAGTGAGATGGCATTGGTACATGCCACCTTGATGGGATTGAATTGGAATGCCCTGGTATGTTTCTAACTCTACTGTTTGAGGTAAATCAGCTTGAGCATGTCCCAAATTGCACATCTCTTCCCTCTCTTATTCCCACCCTTATATTTACCAGCAATCACTTTCAGTTAAGTTTCAACACTTAAAAATAACTGTGTATTGATTACAGTATTCAACCAAAAGTATTAAGTAGAACAAACATAAAAAATACTAAGAGGGATAACGTATTAAGTTGTTCATCAACAGTCAGGGCAAGGGCTGATCAAGTCACCGTTTCTCATAGTGTTCATTTCACTTTAACAGGTTTCCTTTTTGGTGCTCGGTTAGTTGTCACTGATCAGGGAGAACATATGATATTTGTCCCTTTGGAACTGGCTTATTTCACTCAGAATAATGTTTTCCAAATTCCCAACAGGGATCACTTTTCAGTTAAAATTTAAACACCTAAGAATAATTGTGTGTTACTTACAGAGTTCAACCAATAGTACTAGAACAAAACAAAAAAAATAATAAATAGTTGCTAGATAGCACTATTAATTCTTTCTTCTACTACCTTTGTGGTTATTGGCCTCAGAATAGATTGTGTATGTCCCTGATATTCGTAATGATCATTTCTTCTTCAAGGATTATGTCACATTTATTTTGTGTCCTGTCAGTTTTGGGGTCAGTAACATACACACATAGTAAACAATCAGCTTATGTTGAATTGAATAATGTGTGCATTTTAATAATGGATTTAAAAATCCAAACATTAATGAGATCAACTTTGAAATATGATTGTCAGAAATATTTAATAAAGGTTATAGTTTAGTCTTAATTCACTTATTATTATCTAAATGTATTGGTTCAACATAGTAGAATGGCAAGCACCTTGGTTTTGGAGTGAGAAGATACTCATTTAAGACAGCTAAAATAAGTGACCCTGTTCAAGTCACCTAACCTGAGTCTCAGATTTATATTTTTAAACAGGAATAGTAATAATTCTCTTTCTTTCTGTATCATAGGGTGGTTTATCAGCAAATTAAAGGGAAGCTTCTTAAAGCATAATTTTGTACAGGTGTATGATATTATTTTATGAAATAATTCAAGCTCTCTTGCTACTAGATGAGAGTATAAACTTGTCAGTAAAATAGTCAAGAAGAATCCTTTATCAACAATACAACCATCCTAGAAAACATGAATGAGTTTTCAAAAGAATCACCTTGGCCAGAAATATTTAATAACATCTTTAACAACACAGATGAATTTTTTAGGAGCTCATTAAGTTACTAGTGGCACCAAGCTCAGTGGGAAAGTTAGCAACTTGAAGAAGATAGCTGTACTTTTAAATGGCCTTGAAAAATAAACAGAAATGAGAATAAAAATTTAATCTGAACAAGTAAAAACGGAAGAGTAAATCACACAGAAATGATGATAAAGACCTGGTTACAGGCAAATACAACATAAACAAAGGACAGAATTATAGAGGATCACATATGAGTCATTGATGCTATGTTAATGTTTAGAATGTGTTGATAATTAAGTGAAATAAGTAGGTTTGTAGCATGTGGGAGTTACTAGGACAATCTTCCATCCTCAGGACTTTATCATTTTAGAAAGACTCATCAGACACCTACTGCATGCAAGGCACAGATGTAGAGAAATGTGTCTGCTTTGAGGCCTTAAAAATGAGGTATGGGCTTCTTGGATGGAATCCCAAGAGAAGTCACAAAATGATTCATGGTTTGCAAAATAGGATCTGTGTGCAGAAGTTTAAAAGATTAGGTTTATTTAGAATTGAAGAGGGACAGCAGGGATGCGGAGGATGGGTGAGATTAAAGAGTATCTGAAATTACAAGAAAGAATGTAGAGATAGAAGAAGAGAAATGCACTGCATCTGCCTGAGACGAGTTTCTCTTGGGGTATCCCATGAAGTTGTCTGTCTACTAAGCATAGTGAGAGGACCACCGTCTTGTCAAAGAAAGAATTCTTCACAGCATCCTTGATAATTATGCGTTCAATAAACTCCATTTCATGGGAACAATGAGGCCTACAGTTATTGAAATTTTCTCTGATACACTAATTTTTTTCCAATTCAATGTACAGATGCTCTAGTGCTTTTGATACCTTTTCTCTTCTCAATTTTCATACTCTGTTCTGTTATCCAAGCTGGAAGAATAGGAGTCACCCTTGATCTTTCCCTCTCACTTTTCTCCAAAAATTCAATTAAGTTGCAACTTGTTTTTTTTTATTAGCTCCTAAATTCCTCTTAAGTTTTTGTCTTCTCTCCATTAGTGCTGAGAGGGTCTTAACTGAGGTTCTTATTGTCTCTTAAATTATTATGACAAAATTTCCTAATTGGTTTGCATGCTGAAATTGTGACTCTCTCAAACTTTTCTCCTTTCCAGACATGCTAATGGTATATCTAAAATACATCTGAGCTAATAAATTGAGTTACTAAACAGTCCTCTCATCATATTTCAGATTGTGCCATTCTGAAAAATGTTTACGAAATACCTTCTGTATGCATGATACAGCTGCAAAGAACTGGGTCTCATTTGAGGCCTTAAATCCAGATATGGACGTCTTAGGTAGATCCCAAAAGAAACAGAAAGATTCTTCAATAGCTCCCTTACACCAATAAATTAAATCCAAACTTCTTGGTGTTCAGGCTGCTCTTTGATCTGCTCCCTCCTACATGATGGTCTCTGTTCTTGCTTCCTTCTTCCTCACACTTCTGCTCTAGCAACATGTTTTTCTCATCCTCTGCTCTTGTTCCTGTTGACTACCTGAAAGGTTCTTTCTCCATTCTTTCCCAGGCTAGCACCTAAGGCTCTCTACAGTCTTTACTTTAGATCATCTTCCCTGACCCTTGAGTAAAGATATTGTGTCAGGGGCAGGCATTTAGCATAGCAGTTAAGACACTGGCATGGGAGGTCCTCATCCCATATCAGGGTGTTTGAGTTCTAGTCCTGACTCTTACCCCAATTCCAGCCTCCTGTTAATGCATATCCTGGGATGAGGTAGCAGATGAAGACTCAAGTAGTTGGGTCCCTGCCACCCACATGAGAGACCTTGATTGGGCTACTGGCTGCCAGTTTCAATACTGACCAGTCCTGGCCATTGTTGCCTTTGAAGGTTGAACCAGTAGGTGGGATCTTGGTCTGTCTGGCACTTTCTCTCTCTCTTTCCTCCTCAATAACCAAGGAAAAACCAGATGTAAATACAGTTAGCATCTTAAAATTATATTTAAGAAGGATACTCTGTCACTGTTCTATTAATTATAAGTCTGTATCTCTTTATTACTTATTTATGTGAACACCTCCCCAATGTGAGTTAGCCCCTTGAGGATACCTGGGCTGGTATTCTTTGGGTCTTCTAAGCCCCAGTCACAATACTTGGTAAAAGTGGGTATTGGATAAATGCTTAATAATAAAAAGCATAAATGAAATAATTAAGGAATGAAACTATTATCTGTTTACTTCATAACTCTTTTGTAAAATATAAGTCCTAGCAAAGAACAGGTCTTCAAAGAGGGAGGTGCCTTTCTCTGAAGGGAGGAGAGAACCTCCACTTTGACTATGACCTTGTCTAAACAAGATAAGAGTTGGAGAACTCAAGGGGCTTCCATAGCCTTGGAAACTCATGACTGGTGCATAGGGAGATTATTGATGCCATAAACAGGAGTGTCAATTTGTAAAGTCAACAACAGGAGTCACTGTGCACTTACTCCTCATGTAGGATCTCTGTCCTTAATGTGCTGTACACTGAGGCTTAATGCTATAACGAGTACTCAAACAGTATATTTCACTTTGTGTTTCTATGGGGGTGCAAACGATTGAAATCTTTACTTAATGTACACTAAACTGATCTTCTGTAAAAAAAAAAAAAAAAAAAAAAAAAGAAATTATCAATTCCCAACTTGACTCTCACTGGGATTAAACATGACAATAGGTCTGATCTGATTTCATCATGATTTAAAAAAAAATCATCTATTATTTTTCACTTTATGTTTCTGTGTGGGAACAAACTGTTGAAATCCTTACTTAAGGTATACTAAGCTGATCTTCTGTATATTAAGATAATCGAAAATGAATCTTGATGTGAATGGAAGGGGAGAGGGAGTGGGAAAGGGGAGGGTTGTGGGTGGGAGGGACGGTATTGGGGGGGAAAGCCATTGTAACCCATGAGTCGTACTTTGGAAATTTATATTCATTAAATAAAAGATAAAAAAAAAATATAAGTCCTAGCAAAACCACCATACCTTTACATAAGGTATTAGGAAAACTTGATTTAACTATGCATGTGTGTCTGATGAATTATACCCATGTTGTTTACATTTTAGTAATTTAAACAGTGAGAAAAAAAAGTTAGGAACACAACAGATACCATTCATGAATGCAAAAACAAAAGTAAGTATAAAAAAGAATCATTATATTAAGGTATTTTATTCACATTTGTCAAGGAGCTACTTAGAGTTAGTACTTGAGAAATGTCAGAAATTGTGCAAAACTGAAGTTGTGCAAAACTGACTTTCAAATAAATAAATAATTGGATCATTTAATATGAATAAACTTAGTAGAATCCATTCTTTTTCTTTGCTACAAAGAGGCAAGGTCTTGCATCACCCAACCTCTACAGGAGTCTACCGTTGTGTTACCTCCCTCCACTTTCCTTAGGGTGAGCATGTGTTGTGCAGGTCATGTGCTCCTGCTGGGCACCCAACTAAGAAGGTGATAGAGTGAAATGCAGCTCACACTCCCCTCAATAGTCCACGTGTCCTTAATGTGGTCTGCAACCACATTAAGATGTGCAAAGGTGGGGCTGGCGCTGTAGCATAGCAAGTAAAGCTGCCCTCTGCAGTACCAGCATCCCACATGGGCGCAGGTTGGAGTCCTGGCTGTTCCACTTCTGATCCAGCTCTCTGCTATGGCCTGGGAAAGCAGTAGAAGATGGCCCAGGTCCTTAAGCCCCTGTACCTGCATGGGAGACCCGGAAGAAGCTCTTGGCTCCTGGCTTCAGATCAGCACAGCTCTGGCTGTTGCAGCCAATTGGGGAGTGAATCAATGGATGGAAGACCTTTCTCTCTCTCTCTCTCTGCCTCTCCTTTCTGTGTGTAACTCTGACATTCAAATTAATAAATAAATTTTAAATTTTTTTTAAATATGTGCAAAGGCGCTATGCAGGCAGGATAAACTCTGACTTCCTTCATTCTCTGCCCTGACGCCGCATGGACCTGTCCGTTCCACCACAAAGCCTTTGACGTGGGACATACCTCAGCCTGGAATGCTCCCTGTCCTCTTTAGCTCACTGTTTATAATTCAGATCAAGCCCCCTTTCACCAAGGAAGTATAACCCCTATGATTAGGACATTTCATCTATGATCACAAAGTTTTCATCAAAATGTAAACCTTGCTATCACATTTCTTGGTTAATAATTGTATAACTGGTAGATTGATGGTTCCCCCACTACATTGCAAGCTCTATGAAGACAAGGATGAAGTCTATTTTGCTGCAATAATATCTGAAGAACATGTGTAATGTGTTAAATAAATATTTACAAAATTAATAAATCCCTATAGTATGTATAAGGAACATAATAAATTTAGTTGAACAATTATATTGCTCTAATTCTCCAAAATTATGTAGGTGACATTAAGAATAAAAAATTAATAGTAAAGTATAATATTTTAATTCCTCTACATTTTTTGAACTTGATTGGCTCCTGATTCTGTTTCTTTTATCTCACAGAGGTACAAATTTTCTTCAACCTCAGGATTTTTCATTAGCAGAATAGATTAATATTTGATTTTGGCATTCCAAAAGTCAGAAACACGAAGGTTGATTACTTATTTAACTACCTATCAAATCAGTAAAACTACATATTTGTTACACAATTTTCTGGAATAAGAAATGTAATGCTTATTAAATAACAAAGATAATATGAATGTTCAGTAATGCAGACTGATTATAACTGTAAACCACGTGCTTATATACTTTGGACTTTTACAGCTTTTAATTTATCAAAGGAAATAATTAGCACACTTTGTGGCAGCCAGTGATGGAATTTATTCATTTGGAAGGCCATGGGTTTCCTGTCATTAAAACTGCATCATGTCCTTCCTTTTCTATTAAACTTCTACTGAGGGCAGTAAGAAGTCACTAAAAGGAAATGAAGAGTTTTTTGGCAATGTTCTTGTACAGTGATTTAGTACTGTTAAAAGATAGCAAACCTATAATGCATGCCAACAAGTATGTTATATAAGAAGAGGGACCCAATTACCACAAGATTTCCTCATTTGAAGTTTTGTTTGTGACTCAATAACTGTGATTTGTGAAGTCATGTCAATAAATTTAGTTCCCTTTTGCAGGTTAATGTATTTTATGGCTTTCATTAGTAATGTTTTGCTATGGCCAAAGAATGGATTTTAGATTCCATCACCACTGTATACAGATTTATATATCAAAGGATATCACTTCTCTCTCCAGATGACCCTAGTCTCTCATTACCCACAGAATCACTGGAGTTAAAGCTCACACAATTTTTTCCCCAGTGCAGGGATTTTCAGTGAGATAAACTTGTAAACTTGCAAATTTATAATATTTCTTCAGTTTAATAGTACCAAGGTTTGATATTGATTCTCTTTCAAATGTTAGAACTACAGTTCTCACCAAAGGCTGTGCACTTTGGGAAGGTTGAGACTAAATGCTTGTTATTCCTGAGTTCTGAAATGGGTCTGACAGGGAGGCAGAATTGGCCTCTCACCCCCAGAAGTGGGTGGTCCTGTGGAGCCATAATCAAGGGACGCTGTTGGGGAAGGCTTAGTCTCAGCTCTCGGACAAAGCTGGGACAGGTGATGGGGACTTCACATAACATGTGAAGCAAATGTTTGGCCTGCTTATAGATAAATAGTTGGCAAAAATGCTTCAGACAAGTTCATGTGGACCTTTTGCATGACACACTAACAGACAAAATGCCTTTAATTCTTCAAGTCACAGAAATGCACAAAACTGCACACACTGGAGACTGACTGTTAAGTCTGAGGCAGAAGTAATGAACTTCAAATTTCCTCCAGTCTTTAGGCTATGAAAATCACAATTTTATCAGGCAAGAATAACATCGCTGCAGTTGTAACATCAATTTATTGCCATTAATTTTTTATTTATAGAAGCATTGTGAAGACAGGACTCAAAATTCCTTTTGCCCAATTCCTCCCATTGTTAATATCTTACACGGTGCATTTGTAAAAATAAGAAATTGACATTGATACATCAATTTTAAGAAATAATGATTTTTGTGATTAAAAAATGCCTTTGGCTTCAGTACAGAGGACATTTTACTGAATTTCTATGGACAAGTCATTATTTTCAACTTTTTTTTTTCTGAACCACTTAAACCAGGTACTAATTTTGCTGCTGAGTTTGCAAATTAAGATGTAAGATCAGAGCTTGGTGAGATTGTCATATTGTCTCCTTTAATTTGGAAAAGTAGAATGAGGGTAGAGAGAGACTCATAAAACAGACTTTATGACTCTCTTCAAGACAGATATAGAAGCCCACGCTCCAGTTCCTTCTCCCAGCTTCTGCAATCACATTTCCGCAGGAAGAAAGAAAAGGAATTAGAAACAGGATAATGTAGTCTTAAATCACCCTTCTTAGCCTTGGCTTCTTGTGGGAGCCCTGAATTTTTATAACGTGGCCCTCATATTGTATAGTGTGACACAACAGAAAACACAACTTGTTTGACCCTTCCTCAATAAAAAATCATTTTGTCTGACATCTAATAAAACCTGTGCATGAGTCTATCCTAAGCTCCAATGTCTCCTCCAATTCACAAAAGAAAAACATTGTGAATACGTACAGTAAAGTCAAAGATGTAGTTCAGCATGGTCTACAAATCACTAACAGTTTAACCTTTCTGGGTAACAGTCTCCAAGTCTGAGGCTCAGTGTCAGTTCCCAAGACTGAAACAACTGTAAGTATGGAGCATCCTGGTAGTAAAGTCCTGAGTCGTTTGAGATGAGAATTAGAACATTAGAATTAAAATATTCTTATCAGAATGAGAATAGAATGTAATAGAATATCTAGGTCGTATCTGAGCCACACTAGTAACAACTAACTAATAACTAAATGCTGAGTATCCAGACTTCTAGAAGCAGATATTGGGTGGAACACATTACTGTGTTTTTCCCAGAAAGCACAGGATAACCACAAGTTTTTACCATCAGTGCTTATCTGGGGCATCAGCAGAGCCAAGAAAGCAGGCCCTGTGAGTCTCAACGTGTGTAGGAGGGGCCTCACAATCTCTGCTCCCCACAGCTTTATGATAAGACAAGCCCAGATGAGATCAAGAGTTAGGACTCATGACTCACAGTGAGTTTAGCACATAGGAAGTTCCTCTGAGTATTTGCTCTGGATAACAGTAACAAATGAATACAAAGTTAACATTAACAGGTACATAGCATGGGGGTGTTTTTCATGACATATTTCACAGCAGTATGGCATGCAACAACCTGGGGTCTGAAAAGTGAAATGAAAGTTGAAGACAACATCCCAAGGCATTTGCCCCTCATTTCCAAGTCCTATTGCAAAGGTCAGAAAGGGACTTCTTCCCTTCAAATTGAAGGGGAAAAAATTACATATCCTGGGATATAATGAAATATTATATCTAATTAATTATGAGCATGTCTCTACTTTTCGTAACTGACAAAGACCCTTTAAAGCACTAAGAAAACGACATGATTTGCATTTTACTCATGAGTTAAAATTATATATAATTAAATAAATATTTAATTATCTTATAATTAAAACAGAGCACTAATCAAAGGTAGAAAATTTAGGGTTATCCTGCCCTATTATCCTAAATGTTGTAGCCATGTAATTCTAAAAGCTTTTCTAACCAGTCTTAGCCTCAGATTCTCCTCTGACTGGGACAGAAAGATCAAGAGGGAAAGGGTGGGGTAGAGACAGACAGTGAGAGGATTAATAGCTACTTCGGGTTGTTGGAATTAAATTTCTGCCACTGATATATATTAAAATTAGATACTCTGTAGCAAAAACCAGACACACAAATTAAAAAAGAGCCAGTTTCTTTTTGTGTTTCCATAAAAGGAAATAAAGAAATCAAATCTAGTTTGTTTTATACCACAGTGAAAGTTAACAAAATGTAAAATTTCCTGAAAGGTTTAGTCTTATAAGTTCAGAATAAGTGGCTAGTTCTCTAAATCTGATAAAAAATAGATCGGCACATTACTATATTATAGTAACAGGCAATCTGCACAGTGAAATACTGATTTTTTTTTCTTTCTGAATACTGCTGCATAGAACTAAATGTTCTGAAAATTTGCAAAATATTTAAAAGATGGAATTTGGGCTCCTTTTCACATAAATTTTTGTGGCTCTCTAAAGTATGGTTTAGAGTATGGTTCTTAAAGTATGCTGTTTATCTGTTCTTAAAGAAAAGAAAAACAATCCTTCATCAATTATGGTTAAGGATCTCCAAACTGAAACACATGTGGATGACCGCCCGTCAAGTAACCAGTCCACACCGGTCTGCTGTTGGGGGAGGGAAGGGGAAAGAGTAGATAAATGGCCTACATGATTGATTTCAACTAAGACCAAAATCTTGGAGGACAATTATTGGATTTACTCACTGTTTGTTTTTGCAACATTTCGGAAATTGGCAAAAGAAAAAAAAAGTTTACAAAGCTGAAGAGGCGTGTGGCAGCTAAGAAGTTGATTTTCTTGGTAAGTTATGTTTTTATTTTTTTTTTTTCAAAAAATGTCTCTTCTTAATTTATTTTAACTGGCACCAGGCATTGGAAATCACCATTGGTGGAATTATCACTCATAAAATTAACAAAGTGATGATGCAAAATATTGTTCAGGGCATGTTTGCCAAATATTTATATCTAATAAGTATTTCAAAACTCTGGTATTAGTTAGTGGGCTCTTTACACTATCTGAACTTACATTTGCCTTTTTATTAGCTGACATTTTTCTTTTACTATTTTTTAAGGAAAAACTAACTCTTCCCATTTTGTTCGAAGAGAAGTATTACATCGGATTAATACATCACCCTGTCTCTTCCTCCTGTAACTGACAGATGCTAAACGCTTTATCAGTCTGGCACCAAAAATAATGTTGTCTCAGGGTTTTCCCAGACTGCCTTGTCTGAGAAGCTACATGAAAAGCTTTAATGATCATATATTAGGTGGGAACTTTAACCTTCTTTGTACCAGGTCAATTGAGTAGATAATTGGCAAAGTCAGTTCCACTTGTAATCCATTCAAAAGGAAACTGAGACTTACACAGAATGTAGTTTGCAGTCACAGAAATAGTATAAAGCTGCGCAGAAACACAAAGCATAATTCAGCATTTCTGGATATAGTTTTCCATTCAATTATATTAATGTTTAAAACAACAGATGACAAATCAGAAAAAAAATTTTTGCAAATTTTCTGTTCTTTTTTTTCTAAACAGAGGAGAAACATAAAATATGAATAATAGTCATCAGAGTTGATCAGATGCCTGGTTCTGTGTACAGCTTTTTACAAAAATCATCTCACATCTGGTAAAAGGAGGGACTTTTAGGATCACAGGAGAGCAGTTAGGGGCCCAGGCCTCGTGCCAGTAACCTTTTTTTTTTTTTTTAATTTATTTATTTATTTGAAATTCAGAGTTACACACAGAGAGAAGGAGAAGCAGAGAGAGAGAGAAAGAGAGGTCTTCCATCTGCTGGTTCACTCCCCAATTGGCCACAACAGCCAGAGCTGAGCCAATCCAAAGCAAGGAGCCAGAAGCTTCTCCCAGTTCTCCCACGCATGTGCAGGTACCCAAGGACTTGGGCCATCTTCCACTGCTTTCCCAGGCCATAGCAGAGAGCTGGATCAGAAGTGGAGCAGTCAGGATTCGAACTGGTGCCCACATGGGATGCAGGAACTGTAGGCGGCGGCTTCACCCCACAGCGCCAGCCCCGCCAGTCACCTTTCTGACATCTACTTGATAGTTGCTACACAAACCTGAGCAGATTAAGCTACACTGAGGACATCCATTTTGCCTGGCTCTAAAATGGAAATGACAATCAGTACCCACCTCATAGGGATGCTGTGAGGAACCGATACGATGGCTACCATAGAGCTGTTCCACACAAGCGTTTCTGATTGTTGTTATTTTACAGATAATGAAAGTGGGTGAAAGGTTTTAAAATTTGCCTCAGGTCACAGAACTAAGTGAAAAGATAGAGGTTTGAACATCTCTGTTGTCCAGAAGCCTACAGATTAACAGGGAGGGTAAGAGAGAGAAAGAGGGATGCACAACCTTAACAGCGATGTGAGGGAGACTCGCAGCCACCGGAGACTGCAGAAGGGTACTCAGAGAAGCGGTTCCATTCACTAGGGGACGGTCTACGTGGAAGAGATGGAGTGGCTGAGACAGGTGCCAGGGACAGTCTTGGGTGCAGTGGGTGTTGTAGCACACTGTGTCACAGCAGAGTTGGGAACTGTACTGGGAATGCAGCAGTCACAACTATAGTTGACCAAGTTTGCATCAGAATCATGGGATGATGGTGAAGCAAAATAAAGAGATCTGAAAAAACAGTTCTTTTGCAAAATTGGTATCACTGAAAAAATATATACCCATCATTGCAAATAACTCCCTCCATTTGTAATACATATGGTAATTTACAAATAAATGTGTGCAAAAGAGGAATTTATGATTTTCTGTTGAAAGTAGTCAGAAAGGCAAATTAGCCACAAAATCATTTCAATTTACTATCTTTCATGTGTTCCTCTTATTACAATCTCAATTTTCAAGAATTTGACAAAGTAATTTTAGATAAACTGAAAGTTTTATATAAAGTTTGTTCATATTTTTTGGTAAATGTGAATGAATTAATAAGCAAAAAAAGCAACACATTATAAGCCAGTATCTGGCAACCAAATTGCTGTATTTCTGAAAGAAATGGAATTTTATTCGCATTGCTTTTAGGATATGAATAAAATGTCTGTGTACAACCCTTAAGAGCTGACCTGGCCCCTGTCCAGCTCCATGACCTCACTGAGTCTCTTCTCTCTCCACCTCCTTTCATTCCAACCACATCAGCTCCATTAACATGGAGGCCCCTTTCAGCAACAGGGCCTTTAAATGTGCTTTTCCCACTGCTTAGAACAGACTTCTCTACCTCCACAGTACACTACTGACACTCACACCTCAGCTCAGGTGTCAGTTGCTTCAGGAAACATTTTGTAACCCACAGGAAGGAGGAACCCCTGGATCAAGTTGTTTTCTCACTCTCCTCCAACTTCTTTTCTCTCTTCTCTCTTTCTCTTCCTCCTCCGTTTCTCCCTGTCTTATCCCTCCTTTGCTTCCTCTTCCTCCTCTTGCTCTTTATTTTCTTTAAGTGTGTGCTAATGGAGTTGTATCTTTTTTCTTTCATTCAATAAACATGTACTATACAGTAATTCCTTAGCTACCCAATACCCTTTGATGCACTAGGAATATAGCAGTAAAGAAAATCGAAAGGCAGCCTCTGCCTTCAAGATCTTCTTCATTGTTTTGAATCTCTTCCTTCTCTTTTCTAGCCTGTGGGTTCCCCAGCAGGCATCAAAGGATAACACTGTGTCCTCACTGTTGTTGTCCCAGAATCTTGCAGAGAGCCTAGCTTTAGGAGATACTTAATATTTACTGAATTTTTTAAATGAATGAATAAGAATGTAAACTTAACAGCCAGTATAGTCACTATGCCCATGATTGGGATACTTAAAAGACAGATTTGGAACAGCCAGTATACATTAGAAAACGATGAAAATATAAAGCCAAAAAGCCCTCACACCAAAGGCATAGAGGGCTGGACACTGCTGGAGGAACTTGTTCCAAATCTGTCTTTCAAGTATCCCAATCATGGGCATAATGAACTACTACTCAAAAGCTAAAGGAACAATTGTGAGGACCTAAGGGCAGTAGACAGTACTGTTACAACTTCCAAAAAGAAAAGGGGGGGGGGAGAGAGTGAGAGAGAGAGAGATTGATTCTCTAAATCATGTTTATTTATATATATATATATTTAATGATTTTTACCACATTTTATGTATTAGGTTTCAAGGAGTAAAATAAAACCACCCTACCTCTCCTGCTTTTTTTGTGATCAGAGATTCACCTGTCTAGTTTATTACAGTATTACAAGTCCTAGGAAACTCTAAATGTCTTTTTACATAATATGTGCTCAATAAAATGTTTATTGAAGAATAAATTAGCAACTTCCAATATACTTCATTTTAAAAATATGAGTTTCCACATGCTTCTTGTCCATCTGACATATGGAGTGAAGATAAAGGAAGAAAAGGTTACAGTATTAGGGGTGAACACAGGACCTCTGGAAGTTGGAAGAAAAATGACATAGACTCAGTCTTAATTTCCTGAGTACAGATGAAAATTGTTTCTGGTGTCTTCTTTGAAATCAAAGAGAAAATTATGTCCCTAAAATCACCACAAATATTATTTTCCAAAAAGTTTGAATCAATTTCTTTTTCATTGAAGACATCTTACTTCTCAGTGAGTTTTTCTTCTCTACTTTGCCTACAAATATGAGGTATCACAAAAGAGTTCTTCAGAGATCAGAAAAAAAATTTCTGAATAGTTTTGAACACAATCCAGCTCCATGGAGATATCGACCCCTTATGTTTGTTTGGACTCTTGGGGACTATGCCTGTTGGGAGACTGTCACTAGGGAATACCAGCAATCAGCGCTCTACCTCTATAGGGAGATGCATCTTTTAGAACTGTGTTCTTGTAAAGCTTTCCAGCACTTAGTTATTACCTGTTGCACCTTTATTTTCTATAAAAATAAAATCAATTTGGAAATGATAGGAAAGGAATATCAAAGACAACCTCTGGAGGCCAGCACTGTGGTGTAGCAGGTAAAGCCGCCACCTGCAGTGCCGGCTTCCCATATGGGTACCAGTTTGAGACCCAGCTGCTCCACTTCTGATCCAGCTCTGTGCTATGGTCTGGGAAAGCAGTAGAGGATGGCCCAAGTCCTTAGGCCCCTGCACCTGCATGGAAGACCCAGAGGAAGCACCTGACTCCTGGGTTTGGATCAGTGCAGCTCCAGCTATTGCGACCATTTAGGGAGTGAATCAGCAGATGGAAAACTTCTGTTTCTCTTCTCTGTGTAACTCTGACTTTCAAATAAATAAATAAATCTTTAAAAAAATGGTAACTTCTGGAGTCACAGTAAAATATTAAAACTAGTACAAGTTCCTATTTTATCCCCAACTTATGGCCATACCATTGCTTTTTCTAATATTTTTGTTTTTTTATAATAAATAGATAAGCTGAATCAAAACCACATTCCTCATGTATGTGCTTAGTTTACTACTTGCATTCATTATTTCATTCAAAAAGAAAATAAATGTCTTTAGGAAATCCTCAGTTAAATAAACAAATGGTCACGAAGAAATCTAGTACAAATGAGAATGGAAACTATTAGATTACATTAATATTCATTAATTAGATTGCAATAGACATAAAGGTCATAAAAAAGAATAAAAATTGAATGGATGTGTAAATAGTCCATAAAAAACTTTATGAGAAACATCTTAGCTACATCAAGTACTAAGGTCCCAAGCAGACAGGAAGTTCTGTAAGAGATGACAGCGTTTCACTCATTAATAGAACTACCAATATTCTAAAAATTAAATTAAGAGAGGAGGATAAAAGGCCTGTGCTAAAAACAGATGACAGTTTTCTAAACCAGAAAGTGGCTGGCGCCATGGCTCACTAGGCTAGTCCTCCACCTGCGGCGCCAGCACCCGGGATTCTAGTCCCGGTCAGGGCGCCGGATTCTGTCCCAGTTGCTCCTCTGCCAGTCAAGCACTATGCTGTGGCCCGGAAAGGCAGTGGAGGATGGCCCAAGTGCTTGGGCCCTGCACCCGCACGGGAGACTAGGAGGAAGCACCTGGCTCCTGGCTTTGGATTGGCGCAGCGCCGGCGGTTGTGGCCATTGGGGGTGAACCAATGGAAAGGAAGACCTTTCTCTCTGTCTCTCTCTCTCACTGTCTAACTCTGCCTGGCAAAAAATAAATAAAAATAATAAATAAATAAAATAAACCAGAAAGCAGAGAAGGAAAGTAAGGAAATCGGATCATATCATGCATAGTCATCAAGAATACAAAGCTAAAGTAAAAATCTCTTCCTCACTCAAATCTAAAATGTTTCCCTACAATAAATAAAGATCTAAATTAAGAAAAAGGACCTTGGCAGAAACACAGTTCTGGAAAGAGATTTATTGTTGCATTCTAGTTGAAATATACCAATTTATGGCCTTATGGAATTACAGAGAAGTATGTAATATGATTACAATCATAACAGCTATTACATCAGAATGTTTTCATCAATGCTGATAGCATTAGAGTGGTGTCTATACTGATAAAATTAAGCAATCTTCCTATAACTGGATTTTTCAACTGGAGTCCATATCAATGATTAGAGGAAATAAAGATTGAACTTCTTTTTGGTTTGTAAGATTTTCTAAGTTTTCAATTTAAATATATTCACTTGACAAGCTAATTGTAAATTATAAAAGTTATTTCTGATATCAAGATAAAAAATGTTCCTTGTAATTCAAGAACAGCCCTCAACTTATCTTTCCTTTTGCTTATTTAAAAGTTTCATTGACAAGGTTAAAGATTATCTTTTCCACTTTCTCTTGAAGTTGACTATTTTCTTGCTAAGGTGGAAAAACATCAATATTATTTTTAATAGGTTTTCTTGGAATATAGAGTATTGACAGACAAAGGGACAGATTAAATCTATACACTTTCAAATTTATAGTAACTGTGACTAAAACTTTTTTAAAAATAGGTATGTTAAGATTCTTTAAAATATATTTTAATAAACAATCACTGCATGAAAAAAGAGAAATGCATTTTATACAAATGTGTGTTAATGCAAGTTTAAGAAAAACAGTATTTCATAAAATAAATTTCTGGGAATTTTATAATTATAACACCTAATTTTGAAATAGTATATATCAAATCAGATGACATATGTTTTACTGTTCTGAAATCAAAATACGGGGCTGGCACTATGGCGTAGTTGACTAAGTCTCTGCCTGTGGCACCAGCATCTCATATGGGCGCCAGTTCTAGTCCAAACTGCTCCTCTTCCAGTCCAGCTCTCTGCTCTGGCCTGGAAAAGCACTAGAAGATGGCCCAAGTGCTTGGACCCCTGCACCCACGTGGGAGACCCAGAGGAAGCTCCTGGCTCTTGGCTTTGGATCAGCTCAACTCTGGCCATTGCAGCCATTTGTGGAGTGAACCAGCAGATGGAAAACCTTTCTCTCTGTCTCTCCTTCTCTCTGTAACTCTACCTCTCAAGTAAATAAATAAAATCTTTAAAAAAAAAATCAGAATACCAGCTGGCGCCGCAGCTCACTTGGCTAATCCTCCGCCTATGGCGCAGGCACCCCAGGTTCTAGTCCCAGTTGGGGCGCTGGTTCTGTCCCGGTTGCTCCTCTTCCAGTCCAGCTCTATGCTGTGGCCCGGGAAGGCAGTGGAGGATGGCCCAAGTGCTTGGGCCCTGTACCCGCATGGGAGACCAGGAGGAATCACCTGGCTCCTGGCTTCAGATTGGTGCAGCACTGGCTGCTGCGGCCATTGGGGGTGAACCAACGGAAGGAAGACCTTTCTCTCTGTCTCTCTCTCTCTCTTACTGTCTAACTCTGCCTGTCAAAAAAAAAAAATCAGAATACCTTCATATTTAAGTACAGAAGAATTGCCAAAGAATTAAAAGTAGACACATAAATTATAAATGTAAATAATTTTTGAGCCTCAGTAAAAATACCAGAATCTTTCCAGTTTAGTGAATGCATAGTCATAGGCCAAGACAAAGTCTGTGAAACTTTCACATAAGTGAATTTTTCTGAGTAAATTCCTTATAAAGTAGTAAACACAATCTGAAAATGAATATTTTTTCAAACATTAACATAAAAGCAAACAAAAATTTTAACTTCAAAAATCACCTTCCCAGTATCTTTTTACATATATCAGGTAACACATGGAAAGAAAATGACTTTTCTCTACCTATGAATGGAGACAGAATACCACCATTTGATGTAGAAGAATTCAAATTTGAAAAATTCAAAGAAGCTATACTTTCCATTTCTTAACTGAATTTATTTCCATTGGCTACATTTTTATTATATTTATAAGAAGTTGTAAGAGATTTATTTAATTGCTGCTTCATCATTCTTCATTTTCAGATAAACTATAGAGACATAACAAAGAATGTTGTCAGTTTGAAAAAATAATAGCTAAGTAGTAGATCCAAAAATAGCACACAATGTTTCAGAAAACATAGTAGAGTAGGCCAGATCTGAGCAGCCCCTTTATGCTGTCCTCGACACAAAAAAGGAATATGCACACTTTAAATTACCACTTTATAGTCTCGGTTTTGAATCAGATGAATTACATTCTACCTTTTGGTCAGTCTCATATTTTTATTATCACACCACTGTTCTTTCTAGTCAGTGCCACAGTTTCCATAGTCACAATTGTGGCTCTTTGGAATATACATCTTGGCTACCCAATGGCTACATTTACCTGGATCATACCTGGAAACAGATTTTAGATATGCCTTTGTTGAGGAAACTTTCTTGATTAATAGCATCCACCAGTGGAATAGTTATTATTTATTTCTTTATCAAATATTGATTGAACATTTATTATATGGCAAGCACTGTCTTAGCCACAAGAGGAACAAAAGTACCCAAATTATATTTAAAATAGACTGATCATGAAATTGGAGCAAGAACTAAAAGGAATTACCTACAGATTTCTTGTCAACACCTTAAACTTAATTGGTTTTGTCTATGCCATGTGTTTAACTGAAAAGGAATATTTTGAAATTGTTGTGCTACCCATTTCTCAAGATACGGGTAAAGCAGCAGGACTTGTGGTTCAGAGAGCTAAGCCAACGTTTGAAACTCCCGCATTTCATATGAGAGTGTTGCTTTCAGTCCTGGCTAGTCACCTTCCAATCCAGCTTCCCATTAATGTGC
Source organism: Oryctolagus cuniculus (assembly GCF_051225735.1). Taxonomy (NCBI): domain Eukaryota; kingdom Metazoa; phylum Chordata; class Mammalia; order Lagomorpha; family Leporidae; genus Oryctolagus; species Oryctolagus cuniculus. The sequence goes on along the minus strand of NC_142868.1, from coordinate 56,492,989 downwards.
TTGGAAAGGCAGCAGATAATGGCCAAGAGCTTGGGTCCCTGTGGCCCACAGGGTAGACCTAGATGGAGTTTGGGGATCCTAGCTTTGACCCAGCCTTGCCCCAGATTTTTGTGGGCATTTTGGGAAGAAATCAACAAATGGAATCTCTCTCTCTCTCTTCCAAATAAATAAGTAAAATACAATCTTTTTAAAAATACATGGGGAAAGACTTAATGTGGTTACTAGAATTAGACTGTAGTAATCTCTGTAAACCAGACCCCAGCCCAAAAAGCTGGAGCACTTTACCTTAACAGCTTAAGAGACACTGATAAAGTATAAAGAGCAAAGGAAGTTGTTTCTTGACTTTTGAACTTTAAACACTAAAGACTTGTCATATATAGTACGGGGTGCCAACATGTCTGGAAATATAGATAATATTATATGATATTTCTACATAATGGAAATATCCTTGGTGATACGGTGATACTATGCACGAGTTGCCTACATTTCAAGATTACATAGAAACCCTGGACCTTTAGAAGACTGTTTACCAATCTGGATATTTCCTCTGTACCTCAGGAGAGGTAAATTCCCTGGGTTAAGATGATGAAAAGTTCAGTTAGAAATAAAGTAGTAAGATGTTGGTGACTGACTCTGACTAGAGTTTAAAAGATCTGAGAGTAGTGGAGACCTGTGCTTAATTTTATAGAAGCCAAGAGAGGGTACAGATCTCAAGCAGTAGGAACTCCCAGATCCATACCTTTTATAGATGAAAGGGATAGTTTTAAATGGTGACATGATGCCCTTTGGAAAAGAAAAAGACAAATATCATATGTTTTCCTTGATTTGTAGTAACTAATACACAGAGTACAAAAAGAATGCAATGAATATGAGTGAAATTGACATTTCGAGGTTTGATTATTGTTTACAGCACTTGTCTAGTCTTCTGAGAAACAGTGGTTTTTTACTTACCTCTTGTTGAACTCTTTATTTAGTGGAGAGTTAAGTTTGTGATTATAAAGTAAATTGAAAGTATGTCACTGTAAAAATTAAAAGAAAAATAAGAAAGAAGGAGGAGGGAGAATGGGAGTGAGGGAGGGAAGAAGGGTAGTTTGGGAAGAATCATTATGCTCTAAAAACAATATATATGAAATACATGAAATATGTTCCCTTTATATAAGAAGAAGAAGAAGACTTGACATTGATCTACACATACGATCCTAGAGAGCACAGTATACTGAACTCAAGATTCTGAATTTACTGGATAAGGGCCAAAGGGTGAAGAAACCATTGAGTTTACTTTAAGTTAACCATGATTTAATGTCTGCTTTGAAGTAAAAGAAGTGGAGAATGAAGTTTTGTTATAGAAAAATAAAGTTGATGTTTTGTATACCTGAGCTTGTGATCTGAATAGAATACCTACATTGTGTAGTAAAAATCATGTTATACCTCACAAGGCATAAAGAGCTGAATGACGAAGAAGAGGATTTACAGTATAATGAAAAACTCATAAAAATCTTAAAGGAGAGTGAAGCATGCTAAAAGGCCCAGTGTTAAGTTTTAAAATACAAGTAGAGCTTTGCTAAGACAAATACACATACATCTTCTTAGTTGTTGGTGTTAGTGCAAACTATCACTATTGTGGTATTCTACTTCTAGGACTCTACACTAAGAAAACAATATAAATTATGTATAAAGAATCTTTAACAGTTTCATATAAAATGTATATTATGAAGAAGTTATGAGTGGATTTCAACATTTTGCACCAAAATATGCTTATCTTTCATTTCATTTTCCAGACATTTTGAAGTATCCTCATATTATTATACTCATGTGCATATGTACACAATTAATACAGTGTGTATGATTTATTATATAAATTATTGACAGGCAATGAATACATATTTAGTATAAATAAAACTTTAGAGGGATAACATGTGGTATAACAAGATGAGAGAGGATACAGATCACCTTTGGTTTCTTGGTGTGCCTTGTATGACATGTCAGCCATTCCTGGTTATTGCAGATAGTAGGAGTAAACTGACCTGCCAGCAACGGTCTACCCAAAATACAGTGTATCAGGGTAAAGATTTCTTAGCATCATAGTCAATAGGATCTAGGATAGATCCCCTCATTGGACGGATCTTCCATAGGATCATCTACCACAGAAGTTATGGGGTTGTGGAGTTGGTGGTGGCCATATGGATGCCCCAAGTTTACGCAGTGAAGGAGCCATTTGGATATCTGCAATTTTAGTGCCCCAACATCAAGCAGAGAGAGGTCTGGCTTAAGTGGGTGATTCTATTCCTCCCTCTAACTGCACATGTACTTGTAGGCACACAATTTGTCCTTATTCCTGTTTTGTCTCCTCTTCTGGATCACTTCTCATTTATTCCCACATAAATCCTGTGTAATTGATAATAAGACAAAGAGGAAGGTTTGAGACAGACTCTGAGAATAAAACAAATGACCAGCTAGAAATAGATAATATTCTAATTAGATTTAAAAGTTCACCCAAAGGATATTGTTCCAAATAAGAAGTGATTAAATAAATGGACTCATCGACATAAAAGGACTTGAAAATGTTCACAGAAATCAGAAATAAAAACTTTTAATTCTGTGTAAAAATTTTTGAAAGCCAAACATAGTTTTTCATAACACTATTTTCAGGAAACATTTGAAGATCCTTCAAATGCATGGGGTTCAAAAATTTTAGCTCCAAAATAAGCTTACATTTTAATTTCATTTTTCCATTAACTTTTTGAAATACCTGGTATTTATATTTTCCACTGCCAAGCAGAAATGGAGACTTGTGACAAGCAGTCCTCAAGGTGGTCTGCCTAATGCCTACCTCCTGGTGTTTATGTCATTGTATGATCCCCTCCCCTTGAATACAGGTAGTACCTGTGATTTATGTATGATCAGGAAAGTATGGCACAGAGCTAGGAGTGTCACAGCTATGACAACATGACAGTGTGACTATAACTTGCTAGTAGATACTCTCTAGCCTTTTTCTCCATTGCTGGCTTGAAGAATTAAGATGCTATGAATCCTAGAGACATAAGGAATTGGACTTGGAATGAACCTGGAGGTGGACTCTACCCAAATGATCTTTCTTGTAAGAAACCAATAATGACCTACACCTTGATTATAGTCCTTAGAAGACCAAGTTAGTCTGTGCCTAGACTCCTGACCCACAAAAACTGTGAGATCATAAATATGAATGGCTATAAAGTTGCTAAACTGTGGTGATTCCTTATGCAATATAGAAAAATAAAGTCCATAAAGAAAATTGGATTTAAATTAAAAGAATAAAACAAGTTATATTTATAGCTATCCTTGTGATTCCAATCTATTGCCACCAAACCAGGTTTATTTTTTGCTTTAAGCCTTTGTTCAAACTATTTCTTCATCTTCCCTCCATTCTTCATAGTTTCAGGATATCATAGCCATCCTCATTAATATCATCTCTCAGTAATCACAGCCTTCTCTGAACTCTTGATTCTCCAACACAGTATTGAATAGAAGTTGTGAGAGTGGGCTTACCAAGCTCATTTCTAATATTAAGGTGAAAGTTTGCAATAATACACTATTGAGATGACATTAGCTACCGATTTCCATAGGTGCCTTTTTACCAGGTTACAAAAGACATCTTTTCTTGGTTTTCCTAGAATGGTTTTTATAAATGGATGTTAAATTTTGTTGAATAATTTTTCTAAATTTTCAAGACATTCATATGTTTTTTCTTTACTCTATCAATGTACTGAATTTCATTGATTTTCAAATGTTGAACCAGCCTTGCATTCCTTGGATAAGTTCCATTTGATAGATTAAATTTAAAATACTTTGGATTTTTTGTCAATGTTTCTGAACTGTATTGGTCTGTAATATCCTTTTTCAAAATGTCTTTTTACTATTTCTTTAAAAGTGTCTCTAGAATTAAAATAATCATTCATAACTTCCCAAAATGTACTTATAGTCATTTTAAACATCATACTTTAAACTTCATTTCTTGCTTTGCACACTTTTTACTTAGCTCTTATTTATATCTGATTCTTTGTACTTCCTACTATATACTTAATAAATTTATTAGCTATAAAACCACAATTCCATTGATCCCTTCCCCATCCTTTGTGTGACTGCCTGATATATTTTACTTCTACATATGTTGTAAACTCTACCATACATTTTGGTCACTTTTATTTTAAACCACCAGTGATCTTTCGAGTAATTTTAAGGAAAAAATTACTATCTTTCATACTTGTGCACTTGTTTCCTATGTATTTTTGATTTACCATTTCTTATACTCTTCATTCCTTCTTGTAAATTGTATTTGACATTCATGATCATTTTGCTCTTGCTGAAAATATATTCTTTTTTAAAGGTTTATTTCATTATTTGAAAGGCAGAGTAAAAGGGGAAGGGAATAGGGGGAGACAGGGGGAAGGGAGAAGGAGAGAGAGAGAGAGAGAATCTTCCATTTACTAGTTCACTCTTCAAATGGCCACAAAAGCAAGGGTTGGGCTAGGCTGAAGCCAGGAGCCAGAAGCTCCATCCAAGTCTCCAGTATGGGTGGCAGAGGCCCAAATATTTAGTCCATTTTCCACTGTTTTCCCAGGCACATTAGCAGGAAGCTCAACTGGAAGCAGAGTAGCTGGGACTTCTGTTTGCACTCATATGGAATAATAATGTCACAGTATATTTTATTAAACTTCTGAGATAAGTTTTTGTACCAAGATTTAATTCTATTCTTACATTTTTATCCTTATCTGAAGGTGAAATTTAGGGCCTTGCAGCAGTTACTCTTTCCTGGGAAATAATATTCATATTCTGGTTACCTTTCAGTTATACCAATTTAAGGCCTTTCATGATTTCATTTTTCTCTAAATTTTACCTTTTTTCTCTCCTGTCATTTAAGACCCTCCTTGGAGGGGAAAAAGGCATAAGAGATAAACATATCCCTAGTAGTAGTAGCCTGTTGCCTGCTGGTATCTTATTTGTCCTAATATGAACATATTTTATCGATTTCTTTTTCTATTGGTAATTATTGAACTTTCAAATGACTGTAGTGGTAGGAATTTGAAACTGCTAAAAATAACATGGTATATATGAATTTTGAGGGTTGATAGAAACAGCATCTTGGGCAGAAAACATAAAAGGGGCCTTTAAATATTCTTAAAATTGCTTTTCACAGGTAGCTATTGAAACTTTCCAGTTTCAAAATAAATCTCATATTTTTGTGTCAGAATATGTCTTCTACTGAGGATTTAGTAGTATTATAAGTAGTATTATTTATTTATTTATTTGAAAGGCTGAGTTACACAGAGAGAAGAGGCAGAGAGAGAGAGATCCACTGGTTCACTCCCCAATTGGCTGCAATGGCGGGAGCTGCGTCAGTCTGATGCCAGGAGCCAGGAGCTTCCTTTGGGTCTTCCCACGTGGATGCAGGGGTCCAAGGACTTGGGCCATCTTCCACTGCTTTCCCAGGCCATAGTAGAGAACTGGATCAGAAGTGTGGAGCAGCCGGGTCTCAAACCGGTGCCCATATGGGATGCCAGCACTGAAGGTGGAGGCTTTACCTGCTATGCCACAGTGCTGGCTCCATGATGTCCTTTCATATGAGAATATTATAGATTCTTCCATGCAGGAAATTTTTTAATTAATAATTTTTTAGAGAATTTACTATGCTCAAGGGGAAAAATGAATAATTTCTGCCAACATGTTGTAGAAAGTGATTCATTAAGGCTGATACCATGTGCGGTGAAAAAATATTCACCAGAGCAGAGAGTGAGCAGAGTTATATTTATTAAAATACACCACAGAGGAGCAACAGGTGAGCAGGCCAGCTGTTAGGTAACAACTGTTGCAACGTGGATCATAATCTAGCCAGTATACATCTGAGGCACATTGCCACTGGCTTGCACTTTTCCATCACTATTGAGTCCTTATTGCTGGAGAGTTTTACTAGGGGTTACCTTGTTACCAGGGGCCCAGATGACCTTATCATTTCATATGATCTAATAGAATTTTTTTTTAATTTTTTTACTTTTTTTTTTTTGACAGGCAGAGTGGACAGAGAGAGAGAGAGAGACAGAGAGAAAGGTCTTCCTTTGCCGTTGGTTCACCCTCCAATGGCCACCGTGGCCTGCGTGCTGCGGCTGGCGCATCGCGCTGATCCGATGGCAGGAGCCAGGTACTTATCCTGGTCTCCCATGGGATGCAGGGCCCAAGTACTTGGGCCATCCTCCACTGCACTCCCTGGCCACAGCAGAGAGCTGGCCTGGAAGAGGGGCAACCGGGACAGAATCCGTCACCTGGACCGGGACTAGAACCCGGTGTGCCGGCTCCGCAAGGAGGAGGATTAGCCTAGTGAGCCGCGGCGCCAGCTAGAATATTTTATATGCACAAATAATTAAATCACTAAGCAGAAACATGATATTATAGGGAATGTTCAGAGAAATGAGAGACAACATATGCTCTTGAATCAAGAAAAATGTCAAAGAGTAGGTAATGGCCAGGAGAGAAAAGGAAGGATTTCTGCAGATGTAAACGGAAGACTGTGTGGAAGGAGATAATAGTATGTTCAAGGGCAGCAAGGACAAACTTAGAGATTATTAGTGTAGTTCTCTCAAGATGATTAGGGGTTCATATGAGTTCAAGTCATTACGCTTTACAAAATAAATCCATTACCTATTTCTTTTTGATATATCAAATGGTACATAAAAATGAATAAATGGTCAACAAAGATGACGTAATGAAAGAAAACAAATCATAAGGGTTAATGTTTATTAAAGACCTACTATGTGGGGCCAGGTGTTCTAGTGCAGCAGGTTAAGTTGCCTCTTGGAGTGCCTAAGATTGAGTCTGGCCTCCATTTCTGATCTAGCTTCCTGCTAACTCACCTGGGAGGCATCAGATGATGTCCCCTGCCATCCATGTGGGAGACCTAGATGGAGTTCCTGGCTGCTCATGCCTTGCTGTTGCAGGCATGTGAGGAGTGAACCAACAAATAGAAGATATATCTGTTTCTCTCTCTTGTTCCTTCTCTCCCTCTCCTTTTCTCTCTCTCTCACCTGCTGGCTTTCATATAAATAAAATAAGTAAATCTTTAAATTGAAACAAAACCTACTATGTTAAACTGCATTCTAAATTCTTACCTTTAATCTCTGCAACATAATTATATAAATGCATCTTATTAGTTTCATAAGTGCATGTATTTAAACTTAAGGAGTATAAGAGAATTACTCCAACTGACTCAGTTAAGATGTGGTGCAGCAAGTAGGAGAGACCAGAGGCTCAAAAAGGACTTTTATAAAATAAACAAAGGAGCTATTTAGCTTGAAAACAAAAAAATATTAAAAGAGGTAAATATTCTCAAAAATTATCAGTGGATTTCCTCTGTAGTGAGTAATTTTTGTTGTATTTCTTAGAGGGTTTTTTTTGTACCTTTCCCTTCTACAATGAATGTAATTTTTAAGAGTTTTTTTTAAGACAAAACTTTTAAGTTAGAGAATATTTTTTTTTCTTTTGACAGAGTGGACAGTGAGAGAGACAGAGAGAAAGGTCTTCCTTTGCCGTTGGTTCACCCTCCAATGGCCGCCACGGCCTGTGCGCTGTGGCCGGCGCACCGTGCTGATCCAATGGCAGGAGCCAGGTACTTATCCTGGTCTCCCATGGGGTGTAGGGCCCAAGCACTTGGGCCATCCTCCACTGCACTCCCTGGCCACAGCAGAGAGCTGGCCTGGAAGAGGGGCATCCGGGACAGAATCCGGCGCCCCGACCGGTACTAGAACCTGGTGTGCCAGCGCCGCAAGGTGGAGGATTAGCCTAGTGAGCTGCAGCGCTGGCCAAGTTAGAGAATATTAATCACACTTTCAAGCTTGGGGGAGATTGCTGGGGAAAGAAAGCAAGATAAAGTACTGCCATTGTCTTGGGGATTGGGATCAAGAAGCAATCTTTATTCATTCAATAAATATTTATTGAATTCCTATTTTGTGCCAGGCAAGAAAAAAAGAGAATGAATCAAATAAGGATAGATGATTAAGGAGACAGGAAGAGTGAAGTAGACAGAACGTCCATGAAATGATCTCATTCCCATCAAACTAGAAAGTGAAGTCAGTGGCTAAATGTGAGAATGGAAGTGAGCCTATGACTTTGGTGATGTACAAAAGAGTCTAAAACAATCCTGTGGTTGCTTTGGAACCCAGGGGCAAGAGTAAAGATGAAAAACTATCCAGAGTTGAAGGATGTCAAGATGAAAGGAACAAGAGGCAAGGAAATAAAAGAATTTTGAGGCCAGCATGACCTTGAATTTTTTTAAATCTGAAGCATGAAAGTTTCTGTGGATGAGTAGATATTTGTGGAGAACAAGATCCTGGTGTTAAATCACAATATTGGGGTGGAGGATGGAATCTTGGAAAAAAAAAAACAAAACAAAACTTTCATGCAGGTAGATGGAATAGAGCTCCAGATAATACCCTTAAGTGCTCTTTAATAAGCAACAGTCTGGACGCTCAACGAAGCTATTTGTAGAAACATTTATTCAGTTCCTAGGAGTTCTAATTTAATTGGAGAGAACATTAATCCATCACATTCTTGCTCTGACACTCGGATAAATCTGAAGTGATAGTTTCAGAGCATAATCTGTATTTTGAGACAACTTGGAAATTATGTCCTGAAGTTTCAAATGCTATTAACATTCTTGACTAGAGTGTTCCATCTCTAGTGAGCACAGTACATTTTTGTTGTTAGGCAAATGGGTGCAAAATGCAGAGCACTCCTGTGTCTCACATTCTGTTTTAGTTAGCTAATCTATCAATTAAGGAGACCCACTTGAGCTGTTCAGAGATGATCAAGACAAGTCTTTTGCTTAGGATGGTCCAGCCAAACTGATGTGCTGCTGTTCTGCTCTAGTTCTGGCCCAGACGGAATTCACTCAGCGCCTGAGGTAGACACACAGACACTGGCTTATTTGTTTTGGCAATAATTGTCTCCCTGCCCTGAAAGAGGCCTTAAAATTGCTTCTGTATTTAGAAACAAGATTGCTCTGTGGAGGCTGCTGGTCAGAGTCTCACCTCTTTATAGAAATCTGTTATTCCTAGGACCCTGTTTCCTAACCTCAGCCTTTGTGGAGTTTGCTTGATGAACAGGCATTTGTTTGACACAGACCAAGGATACAGGAACCCTTATTAGCAAGTTTGTCTGTGGGAGCCACTATGGCAACTTCCCAGGAGAACACTAATTGTGTGGGTTTTATTGCCCACTAACTACTTGGACTAAATATTATGACAGATTCTGATTGTTTTGACTGAATAATGAGGACAGTTTAATTGTTAAAAAATGTGGATTTCAAACCAACAGATGAAAAGTAAATCCAAACTCAATCATTCTCAGTTGCACGCAGAGATGGGAAGAGGTGGCCATTCATGCTTGCCAAGTGCCTCTGTGCAATTGCAGAAGGGATTCTTGATCTTCCATGTTTACTTTTATTTTTGTCCTCTTTATTTGCCACAGCAAAGCCATCTAAATATTCCTGAGCCACCATGGAACTTCTGTCAGGCTCTTCAGTTCACTATCTAAAACACCCACAGGTTGGTACTTGGATTCTTAATAAGTATTTACCATTAATTTATTCCAAGCCTAGACTTTTAGCATCCCAGATTGCCTGTTCACTATTTACATTAAGCATATGTTCTCTGATTTCTCACACAGAAAATCAGCCCTGTTATTCAAGGAGGGGAAATCCATGAGACAACTGTATACACGGAGTGTTTGTGGATACTTTGTGTTTTATCATGACCAACTTCAATTTATTGTGTTAGTTCTGATGAATAAAATCTTATTCATTGCCTTAAAGAGAAGATCTGCCTGATAAAAGAAACTCTCAGATTAATGTAACACTTTCTATGCCAAAATTAAAGCCTCCTAGATTTGTTTAACTTTTAAAATGAAAAATATATTACATCTTTTGTTGCTGCCCCACCCCCCTGCACTTACCATGAAAGTTCTTCTGCATTCAGTGTTTCTATATCGCAGCTAACAACAAATTTTTCTTCCAGTTACTCAGGCCCCAAGCTGTGAAACCATCCCTTCTAAGGCTTTACCTTCAGAATAGATCCAGAATCTGACCATCTCTCATTACCTCTCCTGCTTCCGCCCTGTCCTAAATCACCACTGTCTTGCACACCCTGAATAATTTTCAGCAGCCCCCAACTCGATCTTCCTGCTTCCATTCCCTTTCTCTCCACTCACCTACTGAGCAAGTCATATCACTCCTCTACCATCCTAAGATAAAATTAATAGAGTCTCCATCTGCTCTCTACCATCATTTTCTACCACTTGCATTCTGGTTCATGCCACTTCACTTCTATTGCTTTTCTCAAGCACATTGGATGTTCCTCCCCAAGACTTTTGCACCTCATTTTTTTATCTATGATATTAAGTAATCTGCAAATTACTTAAATTTCCCAAACTTTGGTTTTCTTCTTGTGGAAAAAGAAAATAGCTTAATAAAAATAATTTTTAAAATACCTAAAATTTATATTCTATGCTATGTGTTTTTAAGTTAAATGTTGTTACCAATATTGTATTTCTTAACACAGTAGTATTACAATTACATCTGGAGAAACTGAGGCAAAAATTGTCAGTCATAATTCACAAAATGTCACTTGGGGCCTGACAAATAGATGGAAGCTCATGCAGGGGTCACGAGGGGCTAGGACTAGGGAGGAGAATCATGAGATGTAAGGATGAGAAATATATGATCGAATAGTCCTGCCAAATGGAGATTCTGTCACCAGTCTGTATTCAGCTGGCCACTTCTGGTGCATCTACAGTCCCAAAAGGAACCTAGAAAATAAAAGGATTAAGGGATTTCCAAGATAAGACATTAAAGAAAAAAACACTAAACATAAGGACCAAGATGGCTATCATCTTGTTGATGTCTTGGGCTCCTTCAAATTGGAATAAAAGCATTAATGTGACTCCCCAGAAACCTCGGAGTGGAACTGGGACACAATTGTGCTAAGTCAGCCAGTGAGCTCAGTCATATTCTTTTCCTGGAGACATGGACATCAGCGTATGATGCACTAAAGAAGGAATGTATGTACTTCTGGCTGTTTCCTGAGGTCACCCCCATTAACAGTGATTTTATCTATGACAACACTGTTTCTGAAACTAGTGCATTACTGCCATGATAGCAGTCAAGCTGCTACAAAAATACCTGTTTTTTATTGAAAAAAAAAACCTTTTATATTCTACACCCTGTGCAAATTATTTTATGTGCTTCCTTACATTTAATTATTTTAATGATTTTATGAGATAAGCTTTTTTCTTCATATTATAAATGAGGATGTTAAGCCTTAGAGCAATTAAATAACCTTCCCAAGGTCACATGAATATTAGGTTGAGAAATATGAAATGAGAAGCCGGCGCCGTGGCTCAATAGGCTAATCCTCCACCTTGCGGCGCCGGCACACCAGGTTCTAGTCCCGGTTGGGGCGCCGGATTCTGTCCCGGTTGCCCCTCTTCCAGGCCAGCTCTCTGCTATGGCCAGGGAGTGCAGTGGAGGATGGCCCAGGTGCTTGGGCCCTGCACCCCATGGGAGACCAGGAAAAGCACCTGGCTCCTGGCTCCTGCCAGGATCAGCGCAGTGCGCCGGCTGCAGCGGCGGCCATTGGAGGGTGAACCAACAGCAAAGGAAGACCTTTCTCTCTGCGTCTCTCTCTCTCACTATCCACTCTGCCTGTAAAAAAAAAAAAAAAAAAAAAAAAAAAAAAAAAAAAAAAAAAAAAAAAAAAGAAATATGAAATGAGAGACATTCCACAGTTTTAAAAAAAGTTTATTTTTTTATTTCATTTGAAAGGCAGGAACAGAGATCTCCAGTCCATTGGTTCAATTCCCAAATGCCTGGAACAGCCAGAAGCAAAAGCTGATAACTGAATCCAGGTCTTCCACAGGGTAGCAGGGACCCAAGTATTTGGACCATAATTGCTGGCTGAAAAGATTTCTGAAGATTTATGCCATTTTAAGAACTAAATGGTTTTGATTTAACAATGCAGACATTTACATTAAAATAGGGTCATCTAAAAGAATAACTTTTAAAGAAACTCATAAAGCATTTCTTATTTTTAAAAGATTTAATTGGCTTACCGTCCATGTATTTTTCTATTATCTAATATTTTAGAATTTTTTAAGATTGATTGATTTATTTAAAAGGCAAAGGCAAAGAGATCTTCCACCTGCTGAGTCACATGGAATACATATTGAATACAAGCATGTTGTATATCTAAATGTAACTACCTGATGCTACCTGATGATAAGAATACTCATTAATACCACTAAAAACTGGAGAGTCTCATAAGGAAAGAAAGCAACTTATAATGTGATTCAGAAATCATTAAAAAAATTGCCATATAAGTCTTTCTGTACAATTTAGAGTATTCAAAAGAATTACAAGAAACAGCTCACATCCATATGTACATAAGAAATGTTATAATGAATTTAATTATCTCCATTTTCTTAACAAATATGAGCAAAGACATCAATGGTTTTAATACATTTCTAGTAATGTTTATCCTATGGTTGCTCATAATAATTGCAAGGTGCAGGGTGGGCATGGGGAAAAAGTATTGCTGACTATTTTCTGAGATTAAAATTTTGAACTGCTTTAGAAATTATTTATCTTTTCTGCCTAAGAGATGTTAACTCTCAGAGAAGGAGCTATTGATCCTAATACCCCTGAGAATCCAGCGATATACCAAACCTTATTTCCTATTTATAAGGTAGGCCTATATTTTCATCTCAAAGCTTTAAATATGAATACAGAGTAATTTCCCTTCAGATCGAATAAAATGTAAAATTTGAATGCTTAATTACTACTACCTCACGGAATCCTAACTTCTATGCGGAAGTCCAATTTGAGCTAAAATGTTATAATTACAGATATGCAAATCTAAATTCAATTTGAAAATTAGATCACAGAAAAGGTAGTAAATTACTTCCAAAATCTGAGGAGAAATGTATTTTCTCAGTGTTTACCTCCCTAATATATGCCCACCATGCTAACAGTGTTTCAAATTCCATTTTTTGCTATTATATCAACTTCAAGTCTGAGCCATTTTATAAAGATACATCTTATTCTCTATTTGATCATTAGAACAAGGCTTTAAAGCATAAATGGCTGGAATACTAAATAATAATGTAACTGACACTTTAAGCCAAAGCTGATAGAATAAAATTTAACACTGTATCATACCAACACCTTCAGTTCTCTTTCTACTCAGTTGACTGCATCCTAAATGCCCTAAATCAGAGCTAACTTTTAGAAAGTGCTCATCTCTATGTAGACTTGTTTAATAAATTTAAGTGAACTTGTTTCAGAAGCAAAACTAATTACCGCCAAAAAGTAAGAAGGGAGAAAAATGAAGCGCTCTCAAAACTTTTTTCCATTGTATCCATTTGGGGTGTATACCAAAAGATGGAAAATCCTCTCTCTCTCTCTCTCTCTCTCTCTCTCTCTCATTATTCCAAATAAGTAAATCTTTTAAATATATATATGTGTGTATGTGTGTATGTGTATTGTATATGTGCATATATAGATATATACACAAAAGTGGGAAGAAAAATAAGTAATAATATAGATAGAAATTCATGATACAGAAAACAACATTAACAGATTCTTTACTGAAGAGTTGCTATACTTGTGAAGAAAATACCATGTTTGGGATCTGAAGAAAATTTTAAAAGGAAATAATAATGTATAACCCTGTGTCCAGATTATTCCCTCACACATCCATGTCCATCTGGTAATGTTCATCTTCAGAGAGAGAAGTTAGTAATATCTTTTCCATGAAGCTTCTCTAAGCTTTTCAGGGACCTAATTAGTACTTATGCCACCTCTTTATCTTAGGAAAACTTTAAATATCATGTTTGGAAAGCTGTGTTATACTTGTTTGTTCTCATGTGTACAATATCTCCCAGGGTGGCACTCTATAAAGTAATGTTGTTTTTCCCAATGTCTAAGGAAGTGCTTGACTTTCAATTCATATTTGAAGACACAAATCAATAAATAAAGTGAGGATTGAGGACTTAGAGGAAGAAATGCAATGTGACCATGATACTTTATTTCTTCAATCGAAAACTACAATTCCTTCAAACATTAATCATAAGACACAATTTAGAGCTCCACAGACTTCTGGCTAAGATCAAGTAAAGACACAATTCATAGAGGCTTAAGTATTTTAGTCATCTGCCTTTGAAGACAAATATTTTTGGTCTATATTGTTAATTTTAAAACTACCACCAAAAAGGAGAGTTTTAAAAACAATATTTCATTCTCTTTCAAAGTTTTTGTTAGAAATTTGGAAAAGTGTTCTCTGAGTTGTTCTTCCCTCCTCTCTTTGTATCTCCTCTTCCCTTCTGTTCCCTTCCTTTTCCTTCCCCCTCTTCCTGTCTGCCAGGTTTTCTCTCTATCCTCTACATGGTCTCCTGTTGCTAATCCTGTGGCCTGACAGCATAGGAGCCCCAGGGCACAGAGAATGCCTACAGACCAGTAGGGACTGCAGTATGAATTTTTCAGGGAAGTTGTCTTTCCTTTTCTGTTCTACCCTCAGAAAACATGTACTGTCACTTCCACCACAACCTGTGATTCTGTTAGAGTCAAAGCTTTACCTGTATTCAAAGGGAGGGACATTAGACTCCATAGCTTAATAAGGATATTGCAATGTGCTGGGACATATAGGGAAGGAGATACTGCAGCAGTCATCTCTACAGTACACAGCCTGCCACATAAGCTGTCTTCTAGCCACAGTTCCTATCTCTCTCACACACAAAATCCAGTCAACCCATCCGAACACCACAAATTCGTATTTCATTTTGCTCAAGCTTGTAGAAAATCTTGTCATCTAAATTATACAATACACATGAAGCTGTTTAGGTGAAGTTCTTTGGGTACAACTCCTTGAGTATGATTATTCTCAATCCAAGAACCAGTAAACTAAAAAAGAAGTATTTGCCTTTCTGCACAAACTCAGCACACAATAGTGAGACTGGACTGGGATAACCACAATAGACAAGTCCATTCAAAATAAGGCAGATCAGGAGTGTTATTTATGAAACAATTTTAAAATCCAGCCAGACCCATCTTGCCAGTTCTTTGACTAGAGTTCATTCTTAATCTCTAGCAATTATTCTCCATGGGTGCCAACTCAGTTTTATGAATCATTTTCTATGTAAATGGGCAACTAGACTTCTGCTTCCTGCCGATAAATAGGTGTTCAAAGGCCTTTTTTAGTTCAAGCCTGACATGCTACCATCAGAATTCTCTTAAAAATTTTGTTTATTTTTAATAAATTGCATGAGGTTCCCCCTATTATATACAAGCACATTCTCCTAGCTAAAACCTTAAGATTCTTAGAAGTACTGTCATTTATGAAAGGCATAGTATTGGAAAGGCATACCCTTAGGATCCTTAGAGATAACTTTAGTCTGTATGTAAGCTTTTAGAAGACACCACCCTAGATATTTTTGAGATATTAACAAAAAATCCCAAATTTAAGCTGTCTTTTGTTCCAGGCCCCTTTCTTACCGTAAGGATATTTTGCTGCCAAAAATAGAGAGGAGGGAAGAGTGGAGGGAGGGAAAGAGAGAAAGAGAGAGAGATTGTTTTTCACCTTAACACTTCCTCCAAATTCTGTTTAAAAAATTAGTCTCATTTCTCTTGAGACACCCAAAACACTGCCTGGAAATCTAAGCTGTATTGCCAAATTTAGGTTGCTTTCTTCTTTTTCATATTACTACAAGTAACAGTTCTGCCAACTTTTCACCCCTCTCTGAGGCCCTCAGGTATATACTAACATTCCTGTGGAGTACTTTCTAATTTTTACTACAACTCTCTTCAAGATCTAGCTTCCATGGGGCAAGTGGGCATTTGGTGCAGTGGTTTAGACAACAACTGGGACACCTGCATCCCATATCAGAGTGCCTGGATTTGAGTCCATGCTCCATTGCTGATTCCAGCACCTCCCACAAGGGAGACCCTGATTGAATTTCAGGCTCCTAGCTTCAGTCTGGCCCAGCCTCAGCTGAGGTGCACATTTGAGGAATGAACCAGCAGATGGAAGATGTCCTTCTTTCTCTGTTTCTCTTTCTCTCTGTTCTTGGCTCAGTGTCTAGATATCAAATTCAGTCCCAGGTAGAGAATATAGAAGCAATCAGTGTATCATCTCTTGGGAGTTCTGTGGTTAAGAATTTGATAACGGCTCATTTGTGAGGTTCCCATTCAGGGTTTTTCATTAGAGAGACAATATGGTTGTAGTTTTTACACTCTTTATATACTCTCAAGGCTTCTCCATGCAGGCTATCCATGTGGTATGAGCTAGCGGGAACTTCCTCACATCAAGGTGGCCTATGGCCATTAGTACAGGTTATGTTGATGGCTCAGGATTCCCCTGATCTTCCAGCAAGCAGGTCAAACGCTGTATTACCTTTTCTGGCAGTCATTAAGTCAGGCAGCATCACATCTGCCATATGCTGCTGGTAACAAATGAGACAAACCTTCCTCATTTTAGGGAAAAGAGAATCAGTCTCCACCTCTTGATAGAGGAGTATAAATATCCTTGAATAGGGATAAGGAAACTACGACATGTAAGTCAAATCCAGCCTGCCATCTAGTATTGTAAATAAAGTTTTATTGGATCAGAAAGCCTCACCCATACATTTATGTTTTCTTTATGGCTGCTATTGTACTACAGCAACAATGTTGAGCAGTTGGAACAGGCACCATGTGACCCACAAAGTTTACATATTTACTAGCTGCCCTTTTACAGGAAACGTCTGGCGACTCCTATTTTATAAAAATAAGTGTTTTAGCCACTTTTAAAAAGCAAAATGTACAACAAACACATTAATTGCTTATGTTTCATGGAAAGGCTTCAAGGATTTAGTGAACAAAGCTATGAAATTCATGATTGAGAAAATATAAATTGAAATGTGTCTTTGAAAAAGTGTTATTCATTAATAAAATTCATAGTAAAACTTTCAGTGTTCAAGGCTTTGGAAGAAAGAAAGACAAAATGAGTCTAAAGAAGCATATAAAACAAAACCACAACACAAGTAGAATAAATTAAGGGCTAGAAATAAAATAAAATATCATACAATAAATATTACTGGCTTCAACTTCCTAGTTTACTATAAACTTCAACTAGAGTTTTCAAAAAGATATCTAGACATATATTATAAAAATACACTTTAAACAAGCACACAGATGTATTAAAATAAGAAGATGGTATCTACAAGTAATTAACAGTACAAGTCTTTGAAGTTAGACAATTATTTGAATTCTGACATTACCAAATATATGATTTTGCTACCATTAGAATGAAATAAAATAATATATTTAAAATTTTTAGCTTTGTATCTCTATTTATTTTTCTTTTTTAAAAAGATTTATTTATTTTTAATTGAAAGTGAGAGTTACACAGAGAGAGAAGGAGAGGCAGAGAGAGAGAGAGGGGTCTTCCATCCACTAGTTCACTCCCCAGTTGGCTGCAATGGCTGGAGCTGTGCCAATCCAAAGCCAGGAACCAGGAGTTTCCTCCAGGTCTCCCATGTGAGTGTGGGGCCCAAGGACTTGGGCCATCTTCTACTACTTTCCCAGGAGATAGCAGAGAGCTGGATCAGAAGTGGAGCAGCTGGGACTAGAACTGGCACCCTATGGGATGCTGGCACTGCAGATGGCAGCCTTACCAGCTACACCACAGCACCGGCCCCTATTTATTTTTCTAAAACGGAATAAGGATGGATTAAATCCTGCCCCTGAATGAATAATTATGAGCAATAATATTCTTTTTATTTTTTGTTTTTTTTTTTCACTTATTTTCATTTTATTTGAAAAGCAGAGAGACAAAGACAGAGAAGGAAAGACAGACAGATATCTTCTGTTCACTGGTTAACTCCCCAAATGCCCAAAACAGCCAGGACTGAGCCAGGCCAAAGGCAGGAACCCCAAACTCAATCCAAGTCATCCACATCTGTGGCAGGAACCCAGCTAATTCTGCCATCACCTGCTGCCTCCTGAGTACCCATGAGCGGGAAGCTGGATCGGTGTGGAGCTGAGACTCCAACCTAAGCACGTCTACATCACATGTGAGCATGCTAAGTGGTGTCTTAACCACTGCACCAAATGCCTGCCCCTTTACTTTTATTATTAAATAGTCCATAAATAAAATTTATATATTATTTACCAAAAAAGATAAAAGTATGTTATATTTTTACTTTAATATATTGATTGTACTTGCAAAATTCTGTTGTAATTGCAATATTCTGAAAAGCAGTTTGGCGATATGCATGAAGGGCCTTAAAATTCACCTTTTACCTGATCAAAGGAATATATCATAGGGAAAAATCATGTGTGCTCAAATAATTGTATCCAAAGATATTAACCACAGCTTTGTTTATAATGGTGTAGAAATACAAATAACTCTATAACTCTTAAATTATGACCAAATAACACATAATTAGTAAATAATTTTCCCAAGTATTATTGTATGATATGGGCTTGTATCAGTTAATATCAGCTTCACCCTTGCAGTTTTTCAAGCAACAAAACTTGGACTCACCCTTGATCTGTTATTCCAAATCTAACCCTCCTTTAAAATGTAGATGATTTGGTCACTTCCTACCACTTCCTCTGCTTCTGCCTTTATCCAAGCTACTGATCATCCTTTCTGGATTATTGTGGTAGCTTCTCAATTGGTCTCCTTCCTTTTGCTCTTCTCTCCCTGACTCAAAACAGTGATCGGGCACTTGTGCAGGGACAGTAACCCTTAACTATTAAAGCCTAAGGCCAATCATGTCGCTCTGCAGCAAGTCTCCAAGGTCTTCCTCTCTCAGCGAAAGTAAGAGCTGAAGTCCTTATAATGACTTTTGAGACTCTACCCAATATATGCCCACGATTACTCTTCTGATATCATATCAGATCACCAGGTGATCCAACCTCTTTGAAAAGAAAGGCCTCACTCCAGATAATTTGGTATATATGAGACCATATTATTCTTGTAAATACATATTCCTCTCTCATTTTCATGCAATAACAATAGGAATGCATTGAATTCAATTCCTTTTTTCTGTCAACAAAGGGGAAGTGGTAGAGATAAACCCAGAATTATTTATTTTTTTTATTCAGAATTGTACTTGTGGTTTTATATATCACATCTGAGAGTGCACCTGTATGGGAAGTCACAATAGTCAAAAGTGAATTTTGCAGCCATCCCATGAAGACTTGAGTTGGAAATCAGATAATATTTGTAGGATTATATCACTTCTCAATTTACGAAAACTCTGCAACTTAGTGTTATGATTTTAAAATATTTCAATGATCTTTTTTAAAATTTTCCCATGCACATAAATATTATATTCTATAAATTTCTTGCCATTCACCTCTGCTGTCAAACTAAACACTGCATGTAGAATTAAGCAGTAAACAGAAAGATATAATATCTTGGTTAATATACTTATGAGAGATAATTGAAATAAAGATGATGAGGAAAACCTGGCATGACACCAGGGTAATATGGGACATATGGTTTCTACCAGTATGCTTTCACAATGCACTAAGCTTGGTACAGATTGAAGATCCTTGTCTAAAATACTTGGGGCTAGAAGTGTTTCACATCTTAGACTTTTTGAAATGTTGTACTATTTGCTTATATGCAATAACATCTTGGGGATGGAACCAAGTCTAAACAGAAGATTCATTTATACCTTATACACATAGCTGGAAGGTAATTTTATACAATAATTTAGCTTTGTTCATGAAATGGACTTTCATGGTGAGGGATTTTCCAAATGGATTATCCTGTCATTTCTCAAAAAGTTTCAGATTTTCAAGCACATCAGATTTCAGATTCTTAGATCAGAGCTTCTTAACCTCGCTTAAATAGAGAAAGAGAGACACAAATATCACCTCCTTATCCAAACAACTTGGCTTATTATTTTGCCTAATGGTATCTTAAATAATCACATCAAATAACAACATATCAATATGTTCTCTAAATCAGGCAAATTTCAATGATTTGAGTTCTGCTACTAATAGGTATAGTAAAAATACCTAGAAAAGATTTACTTGATGAACAGAAAAGAAATTATCAAGATGATCTTTGGGTGCTGGCATTGTGGTGTAGTGGGTAAAGATGCTGCCTGCAATGCAGTGTCCCATATGGGCACTGGTTCCAGTGCCAGCTGCTGCACTTCCAATCCCGATCCCTGCTAATGCTCCTGGGAAATCAGCAGAGGACAGCCCACATGCTTGGGCCCTTGCACCCATATGGGAGACCTGGATGAAGCTCCTGGCTCCTGGCTTTGGAGTAGTCCAGCTCTAGTCATTGCAGCTATTTGGGGAAAGACCACAGGATGGTAGATGTCTCTCTCTCTCTCTCTCTCTCTCTCTCTCTCTCTCTCTCTTTCTCTCTCTCTCTCTCTCTCTCTCTGCAATTCTGCCTTTGAAATAAACAAAATGAATCTTTAAAAAAAAAAACGAAGACCTTTGTTCAAAGGATCTCAGATCTTTTTAACTCTGTGTCACAATGTAGCCTCTGTTTGCTATGGTTTTTTTTTTTAAGATTTATTTTATTTATTTGAAAGACAGAGTTAGAGAGAGAGGCAGAGACAGAGAAAGGTCTTCCATCCTCTGGCTCACTCCCCAATTGTCTACAACTGTCGGAGCTGCACCAATCCGAATCCAGGAGCCAGGAGCTTCTTCCAGGTCTCCCACGCAGGTGCAGTGGCCCAAGCACTTGGGCCATCTCCTAGTGCTCTCCCAGGCCATAGCAGAGAGCTGGATCGGAAGAGGAGCAGCCGGGAACTGGCACCCATATGGGATGCTGGTGCTGCAGGCCAGGGTATTATTAACCTGCTGTGCCACAGCACCAGCCCCCATTTGCTATGTTTTAAAGCTCCTCAAGGGGTGGGCATTTGGCCTAGTGATTAAGACACACATGTCACACATCAGAATGCCTGAATTTAAATCCTGAGTCTAGATCCCAATTCCAGCTTCCTGCTAGTGCAAACTCTGGGAGCGAACAGGGGATGGCTCAAGTACTTGGGTCCCTGCCACCCACATAGGAGAGCTGGATTGATTTCCAGGCTTCTGGCTTCTGGCCAGCCCAGTCTCAACCAATGTGGGCATTTGGTGAGTAGACCCATGGATGGTTGCTCTCTGTCAATCTCCCTATCTGTTTTTCTGATTCTTGAACAAAAAAAGAAAGAGAGAGAGAGAGAAAGAGAGAGAGAGAGAAAGAGAGAGAAAGAGAAAGTAATTCAGAGGTCCACTGAACACTGGAAAATTTTCCCAGTGGATCAGTCCCTTTGCAGAACCAGGTGTTTCTGTAATTGTGACACTGTGAAAACCATTCATAGTGCTCTAAGGTCTTTTAAACTCTCCTTCCACCTGTGCTGTTTGGTCAAGTCCTGAAAAGCTTATGCTTTTGAGGGATCTACTTGTTTATGTAGGTGCATTTCTTTGTTTCTGAATTTATTTTGCTACATTTTAAAGAGGAAAATTTATAGAAAAAGATTTAACAAGCTGGTGTTTGGAGTCACTCACATTTCCACCAGGTGCATGCCTAATATGCAGGTGTAAACCAATGAACAGGTAAGCAAAGCATGATGTGAGCAGCAGTCTCTGAAGGATTAATTGTGTATGTCCATAATGAATGTATCCCAAGGTGCATTTTAAACATCTGCTATAAATTGGGGCATTTTCCTCCTTTCTCCCTCCCAACTCTTTCCAGTTTCCTTATGTCATTTATATACACATAGTAAGTACAACCTGTATTTGGATAGCATAGAAATGAACGTCTCTTTCCTTATTATAAAACTTCATTTATAGGATTTTTAAAATTTAGGTGACAAACACGTTTTTACTCTTCTAAATAAACAATTCTTTATATTTGAGAATATAAAGTACTATATTGAGGATATATTTTAATTTAATTCTTATTTTTGTCTCACATTTGATAGTAGTATAATCACTTCACCCAGTTCTGTGCCTTAAATGTTGATTCAAATGATATAATTTTCATCTGTATTACTGTTTATTCTAAAAAATTGAAAGAAATCAACCATTAAAATTCAAATTCTAATCAACATACAAATTTTCTTGTAATTCATTCAAAGTAATATATATATATAATTTTATTATCTGCATTTCATATTTTGGAACATATTGGCTATTTCCTTTTCCATATAATATGTAATAAACTAACAATTCAGTTAATATTGAATAGTCAAGTCAATCACAATTTTTGATGTTTACTTTTAATTATATTTTTATTTTTATAAAAACTGTGTTCTAGATTTGGTTTTAGTATTTTTAAATGGGGTACTCACAACTAAGTTAAAATGAATAATTAGAAAATAAAATTGGAAAAAGTATAATCTTTGGGTGAAATTAAATACAGTACTATATCTAAATACAAACTTTATTCATATTTGAAGTAAGAAAAAAATATAAAGTTCCATGTTAACATATTATTCTTTTTTTAAAAAAAATTGGGTCCAGTCCTGTGGCACAGAGGGTTAAAGCCCTGGCCTGCATTGCCGGCATCCCATAGCCAGTTTGAGACCTGGCTGCTCCACTTCCAATCCAGCTCCTTGCTAATGTGCCTGGGAAAGCAGTGAGGTTGGTCCAAGTCCTCAGGCCCTTGCACCCATGTGGCAGACCTGGAAGAAGCTCCTGGCTCCAGATTAGCTGAGCTCTGGCCGTTGATGCCATTTTGTGAGTGAACCAGCAGATAGAAGAGCTCTCTCTCTCTCTCTCCCTGTCTCTATCTCTCTCTGTAACTCTTTCAAATAAATAAAGTAAATTTTTAAGTAAATAAATTTTAAAAGTGCATTTTTCTTGTTACTTTTTGAGGATTTCAATATTTTATCTATGTCCATTTAGTGTTCATCATTCAAGAGAAAGGGAAATACTTTAATTATGCTTATACTCTCAAATACTAAAAAATGTGTATATATACATACATATATCCCCATTACATACTACACAAGTACAGATATCAACATATTAATGAGACTGATTTTTCTTTTTTTAGGATTTATTTTATTTATTTGAAAATCAGAATTACACAGAGAAAGGAAGAGACACACAGAGAGAGTTCTTCCGTCTATCAATTCATTCCCCCAAAAAGTCAGGACTGAGCCAGGAAAAAACCAGAAGCTTGGAACTCCATGTGGGTCTCCCACTGGGGCGGCGGGGACCCAAGCATTTGGGGTATCTTTCACTGCTTTACCAGGCACAGAAGCTAGAAGTTGGACCAGAAGTGTAACAGCCGGGACTCAACCAGTCCTCATATACTCTGCTGGCATTGCAGGCAGTGGCTTAACCTACTATGCCATGACACCAGCCTCAAAACTGATTGCTTAACATCCAACTAAAAGTTATTATAAAAGTTAAAAGTATTATAAAAATAAAAATATAATTAAAAGTAAACATCCAATTGTTTTTAACTCTGATATCACTGGATTGCAGAAATATGAAGCAATCATTATTTGATCTTCTGACTGGAGGAGGCCGTGGGTGTTGTCTCTTTTTTTTTCTTTTTTTTTTTAAGATTTATTTATTTATTTGAAAGTCAGAGTTACACAGAGAGAGAGGTAGAGAGAGAGAGAGAGAGAGAGAGAGGTCTTCCATCTGCTGGTTCACTCCCCAATTGGCCGCAATGGCTGGAGCTGCGCTAATCCAAAACCAGGAGCCAGGAACTTCCTCCAGGTCTCCCATGTGGGTGCAGGGGCCCAAGGACTTGGGCCATCTTCTACTGCTTTCCCAGGCCATAGCAGAGAGTGGGATCAGAGAGGAGCAGCCAGGACTCAAACTGGCTATGGGATGCTGGCAATGCATGCCAGGCCGTTAACCTGCTGCTCCACAGCGCCGGCCCCACTTTTTTTTTTTTTTTCTTAAATTACAGAATTTTATTTTCTCATATTTGTAAAGGCCAAAAGTACTAATTCAAGTTGTTGGCAGGATTACTCTCCAAAGGCTGCTCTCCTTGATTTGTAGATAGCCATCTACTCTCTGTGGCCTTTGCTCTTTGCACACTGCCCACTGGTGTGGCTTCCTCTTCTTAAAGCGATGCTAGTTCTATTGGGTTAGGGACCACATCATTATGACCTCATTTAACCTTAGTGACCTTCAACCTTAATTACATTCTGAAAAGGCCAGCGCCAAGGCTCACTTGGCTAATCCTCCCCCTGCGGCACCAACACCCCGGGGTTCTAGTCCCGGTGGGGGCACCGGATTCTGCCCCAGTTGCTCCTCTTCCAGGCCAGCTCTCTGCTGTGATCCCGGAAGGCAGTGGAGGATGGCCCAAGTCCTTGGGCCCTGCACCTGCATGGGAGACCAGGAGGAAGCACCTGGCTCCTGGCTTCGGATCGGCGCAGCGCGATGGCCGCGGTGTACCAGCTGTAGCGGCCATTTGGGGGGTGAACCAACAGAATAAGAAGACCTTTCTCTATTACATACTGAAAGGCCCTATCCAAATGTTGCCACATTGGTTGTTAGGGCTTCAAGATATAAATACAAGGATGGGGAGATACAATTCAGTTCATAGCACAGGGTGATTAGAAAGAACACAGATCTGTACTTGGAAGAGAGTGAGTTCTGTCAGTTTACAGCTACTGAGGCATATTATGTAATTAATCATCAATTTTCTTGCCTATAAAATATTAATAGCTAATTTATAAATTATTTATAAAACTTATGATGGTTATATTTAATCCAAACTTCAAATTACTTATTTTAAAGCATTTTATTGATAGGAAGGAAACAGAAAATGAGCATCATTTCTCAAAAAACTAAAGTGACTACAGGATGCCATTAAGACTTTAAAGTGTAAATCAGAACTTGTAGGTTGGCAGCACGGGGGCCAGGAACAGCTTGCACAGCTACACAGTGCTTAAATTTTTTTATAGTAGTTAGCAACCGTTAAAAGGTGAATCCACATACAAATGTGGATTTCCAACTTGTCTTCTTTCTAAGCACGGTAGCAATACACTGGCCCTGAGTAGCAAAGTTGTCACCAAGGGTATGGTTTTCCAGTAAGCTACAACCCCTGTTTTGTAAACTGTTGGTTGTTGGATAAAGAAACCATTTTTAAAAGCATTAAGTCTCCACAGTTTATTCATAAGAAGAGAGGAGTGAAGAAGAGAAGTCATATGATATATAAAGGGACAGAATGAAAATAAGAACATCCTCCCAATTACAACTCACATAAATTATAGGCTCCCTGGGTGTACTTGTACTATAAAAATAAACCACGCAAACTACACAGGCACACTCACTGCAAACATCCATACACCCCACGCTGGTATGTTTGAAACCTGTGTGTTAGAATTCACATTCTTCTAGCAGTTTCTACAGCTGTTTTTTCATTGAAACATTAGCTCTGCCTCTGCCTCGTGGACAGTGGTGCCACTGAAATCCCCTTCATTCACTTGGAAATTAAGATGAATGCTTGGGAGAAAATAAGGCTGACTCTGATGCACTGCTCAGAAATAATCAGCATGAGGCACGCAACCTGAACATTAGAGGCTGAATGGCTGGTTTGGAGGGAACGGAGAACAGAGCTCCCTGGCTTCCCCGCACTGACTCATAGCTTTTAAACAAGGCCTTGAGTCAGAGCTATCAGGCCAGGGCTGCTGTTTCCCTGGCTCGTGATAAGCCTGTCTCTTTTTATCCAAAGGTTGGGCCTGTGATTTAACATAGCAATGACAGCGATAGTTATCCCAAAAAACATCCTTACAACTCTTTTCTAATACAAATCACTTATTCTTTGTGAAAGATGAATGAGTCATGCGAGGAGCAGACTGCCCATTAGTGGTACATTGTTAATTTGCTCTTTAATTAGCTTAGTGGCATATAATTATTTGAGGTCAAATAATAATTAAATTTTTGTACACTCCCTTTTTTTTCCCTTGTAAATTACCACTGGACCACCCTCCATGATAAAGGATCTCTAAATAACACACAGGATGCTTTCTTTGTAACACAAGGAAGTGTGTGATTTTACCCTACAAAAGTTCCATTTAAAAAAAATTCTTCATAAAAAGAATCATTTTATCATCACTGTTTAGAACTTGCCTTTTAAGAACAAAAATCATCAAATAAAAATATAATAAAGTTTATTCATTTAATTAAATTGTCTAATGAAAACATAAAATACATCATTTTCATTTTCAGTATAAATCACAGATATTAATTAGACTTATAAATATTTAAATTAATTTCCCTGAAGAGATTCTAGCAAAAAATACTTAAGTATTGCACATAAGTAGTCTTCCACAATTATCTTAAATTAAATAAATCACAGAAATTATCGTATTTCTTTTTTCAAGAATCAAACACTTATTTACGATGATTTTTCTGCCTAAAAATTAAAACATAGATATTTATTGTCTCATTTTGACTTGGGGATTACAGAAAAAAAACTGTATTTTTAATAATAAAATTGAATTATATTAAAAGAAAATGTGATTTTGGAAATTTAATAAGAAAAACAAAATTAATATGTCATAAGTAGTGAGTGACTGAGAAAGGAGATCTTTGGATTTAAAAAAGTTTTTTTTTTAAAATGTTTTCGGCTTCTCACCCATAAAATCATATTCTTGAAATTAGAAACTAGGTTCCTATCATGTTACACTTAATCAGTAGCTCTGGGCAAATTGAATAAATTTGGGTATGTATCATAATTGTTTCTAGAAAGAAAACACCTCACTAAAACTCATTTGATTATATCACATTTATAGGATTTCAACAGGCACATTCTAAAGTTTACCATATTGTGATGAGCCCTTCATAGATTTTGTTGGTTGAATAGAGGGCAAAGGTCTCATCAGGAACCATTGCAAAAAAGAATATAATGCAGCAATAAAGAACGTAGCACAACCACATCTAGTCATTAAAGTAATTCTTGCAGGGACTTTTACCAGCCCAGTGCTTTGAGAGAATTTTTTATTAGTGTAGACTCCTTTGCACAGAATTGGCATGAATTAATGAGACTTCTCAATAAGTATACACACACTTACATTTCCACACATAATTATCTACATGTGGAATTTGCCCATTTACAGGGAGGTTGGCAAAATGCAAAATAACACTGCTAGCCCTGTTCAAGTTGAGGCCAATCTAAACCATCATGAATATTAACTCTGACAAAATAAACTAACCCTTGCCCAAGTAGAAGTTAATTTTGCTGTTTTCCCTGCCTTCATGTAATCAGAGCAAAATTCTCAGAGCTTAGCAGATTTCTTCTTTAGCCTGTTCGTCATAAATCAGAGATAACTGTTACACCTTTTAGAACTGTAATTGACGTTTTGAATGATTTTCAATTACTCTAAATTGATTTTACTTTAAGGCAAAGTTATTTTAGCAATTTGTCCATGGGAAAATTATGATCTTGTTAGGCCTTCACAAATAGAAATATCTGTTATTCATGCATGCACTATTCTTTTTACCTAAATCAAGATTGTAGAATTTTGCCAACTCATACTTGCAATCAATCTTCTAACTGTTTATTATAGCTCAATATGTCCTCTTTCAGCTATATGCAGTGCCGTCAATTGCTTTTCACCTCATGGAGCACATAAAAAAAGACCATAGATCTATGGCATACTGGGATAAACATCAGGCCTCCGTGAAGGCTGCAAGTCCAGGAATGGCCTCGATGGCAACTGTAATACAGCTCCTCATAAGATGTCTGTGAAAGTGACGAGTCTCCAGTAACTAAGAGCCAGAAATTTTCTCTAGGAGTCTATATAGAGATCAGGACTGGAGTTCTGCTCCCAGTCCTGCTACTACTCACTTGTAAGTCAACTGACCTCTTAACAGTCAAACAATTATTATGTGTTTACTGTATATTAGACATCGTGCCATATTCATAGGACCTAAGAAAATAGCATACATGCTTGTAGAATGCAACCTATTATTCAATGTTGGAGCATCTTCTGACCAATGAAAAAGAAGCAAGTAGAGTCATTCTACAATATAAGTGCATGTAGAAGAGGTTTCCACAATGCTTGGAAAGACCTGGGGAAGCATAACCAAGATGACACCAGGATGCGCTTCCAGGGTGCAAAAGGAATTTAGATACGTGTGGCTAGAACATGAGCTCAGGGAAAGATTAAAGGCTCAAGAAGAGAAAAAGTCATCATGGAAAGTAGATAATGGCTATATTATTAATCTTCTACTATGTTTCTGTGGGGCTTCTCTATTATTAATATAGAAACAGAAAGTGAGAGGAAAAAATAAGAAAGGAAGAGAAGGGAAAAATTTTCTTGTGCTATATCAAGGCATAAGGTACTCCCACCCCAAATGCATGACCTGATTTCTTAGAATGGTTCAGTAGCTTCCCAAACTTTAGTAAATCAGTGCAGATTATTTACCTAGAAACCCATGATCTGGTCCTTTCCTTCACCTCTAACTTTATCTCATGCCTTTCTCTCCTTGTTGGCTTGACTGGAATTGCACTAACCTCTTCTGTCCTTCAAACTTGTTCCTGCCAGGGGCTTCAAATCGCCAGATTCCTCTACTTGGGACCCTTTTTTTCCAAACCCCAGGTGACTGCTCCCTCCTTGTTATTCTAGTTATGATTTTTAATTTTTTTTTAATTTGACAGATAGAGTTAGACAGTGAGAGAGAGAGACAGAGAGAAAGGTCTTTCTTTCGTAGGTTCACTCCCCAAATGGCCACTAAGGCCGGCGCTGTGGCGCTGCGCTGATCTGAAGCCAGGAGCTAGGTGCTTCCTCCTGGTCTCCCACACGGGTACAGGGGCCCAATCACCTGGGCCATCCTTCACTGCCTTCCGGGGCCACAGCAGAGAGCTGGAATGGAAGAGGAGCAGCCAGGACTAGAACCCGGTGCCCATATGGGATGCCGGCATCGCAGGTGGAGGATTAGCCAAGTGAGCCATGGTGCTGGCCCCTTCTAGTTATGTTTTAAGTCACCTCCTTTAACTGGTCATTTCCAGGTAATAGGACCCTATTCCTAGACAGCCCTGCAATGCACCTTTTGCTATTTTACATTTATATTCTCATCTATTTGTTTGTTGGAAATGTTCCTCTCTTGCAGTTAATAAAAATTTAAAAAGATACATGGGTCATTTTAAAAGGTAAAATGTTATTACTTTGTTGATGGAACAGCATTAAATCAACTAATCTTAATAACAATGAATGCTAATATTAACAGCAATTTTCGTTTGTAGTTTTAGAACAGTTTAACAAAAAATGGGAAAATAAAGTGTTGATAAAAAGCTATAAAATATTTTCAAATCTAGTAGTCAAGTGGAATATGGGTATATAACATGCTGTCCTTAGCTTTGAAAAGCTTAGGAACCACTGGATTAAAATGTTTCTAATACTGTTTTTAGAAACTAATTCAATGGAAACTGACATCAGTAAAATTGGTGCCTTTTGCCAGATAGTCACATAAACTGATTAGAAAAAGTGTGCATTATTGTCTTTAATCTATAACTGCTCATGAATACGAATGAGAGAAGAAGCTATACTGAAGATGAAGTTCTTACAAAATATTTATATATGTATATTTATATATATATAATTTTTTTATTTTTATGCAAGTTGTGTATTTTATAGTATACAAAGTCAAAAGTTTCCTTAAGACTGAAAAATAGCATTGTTCAACCCCTCAGTCCCTACCAGGCAGCCTCCTTCCTGCTCCCCAAATTTTCCATGTACCTGAATCTTCACATTCCTAAATAGCATTAGTATAATTCTATTTCTAGATTTTTGAATTTTAGGTAGGTACCTATTGACTTCCTGCTGGGAAAATGACATTTTTTTCTTTTATGTCCTCCCTGCTTCCAAACCCATACAAAAGTACCACTTTCAATGTCACCATTTTCCTGATTTAATTATGTCTTAATTCTTACTTGTATCAGTATTCCTTTTCAAGTTATCCTGAATTTGTAAATATAATTCATGAGCTGAGACACAGTTTAAGGAGATTGGTTTTCTTGTGCAACTTTGACCTCTGAAGCTAATAACTGTCTCAACTTATCCATGTGGAAGATCCTAAATGGAGTTACAGGCTCCTGTCATTTTCCTGGGCCAGCCATGGTTGTTGTGGCCATTTGGGGAGTAAACTAGTTTATGGAAGATACTTTTTTCTCTCTCTCTCTTCCCCTCTCTCTGTAATGCTGCCTTAAAATAAATAGATAAGTAAATATTTTTTAAAAAATAATTGTCTAGGGGCTGGCGTTGTGGTATAGCAGGTAAAGCCCCCACCTGAGATGCAAGCCTCCTATATGGGCACTGGTTCATGTCCCAGCTGCTCCATTACCTGTGCAGCTCCCTGGTAAAGCACCTGAAAAAGTAATGGAAGATGGTCCAAGTACTTGGGCCCCTGGACCCACATGGGAGACCTGGAAGAAGCTCCTGGCTCCTGGCTTCAGTCTGGCAGGCCCTGGCCATTGTGGCCATTTGGGAAGTGAACCAACAGATAGAAGATTGCGCTCTCTCTCTCTCTCTCTCTCTCTCTCTAATGCTACCTTTCAAATAAATAAAATAAATCTTAAAAAATTGTCTAAACTTTAGTTATCTAGATTTCCTAGAATCATATATCTCCCACAACACATTCAAATATATCAGGTGTCTCATGTTTTGTCCTCTTGAGCACACCTAGAACCTTCTCTCCTCAAACCTAGGCTTCTTACTGTCTAGACTACATGCACAGCTATTCCTGCCTTGTCACCCTTCTTCACTGATCTGAGGTTTTCCTTATGTAGTCCTCCTTCAGTATCTACAAGGGATTGGTTTTAAAACCCCCTGTCTATGCCTAAACCTGTGAATATTCAAATCCCTTATTTAAAATGGCATATGTTGGGGGTGGGCCTTTGGTGCAGCAGTTAAGAAACCACTTGGGATACCTGTATCCCGTATTAGCGTGCTATGGGTTTTGTCCCAGCTGCACTTTGAATTACAGCTTCCTGCTGATGAGTACCCTGGGGAAGCATCAGGTGATGGCTCGAGTGCTTAGGTCCCTGCTATCTATGTGGGGGACTCAGATTGAGTTTCAGGCTTTTGGTTGTAGCCGACCCAGATCTGGCTGTTATGTCACTTGAAGAGTGACCCAGAAGATGGAAATTATCCACCTGTCTGTCTCTGTTTCTTTATGTCTCTTTGCCTTTCAAATAAAATAATAAATAAAGTGGTATATATAGTATTTCCAAATAAACTATACACATCTTCTCATAAACATTAAATCATCTATAGTTTAATATATAGTGCTTAATACAATGAATATGCTTTGTAAATAGCTGTTTTATATTCACATATACATTTATTAAGGAATTACGATGAGAAAAAGTCTGTATCTGTTCAATACAGATACAATTTTTAGAAATCATTTTGATTCACTTTTGGTTTAATCCCTGAACGTGGAATCTGTAGGTGCAAATGACTGACCATATAATCCTGTGTTGGATTCCCCATTTCCTGGATATTACTCCTTAACTTCCCTAGATCTCTCAGAAATTATCTAAGAAAGAATATGTAAAAGGTTTCTTTTTTAAGTTTTCATGTCTGAAATTAGCTCTCCTATTCCTTCATAATTGAATGCTACTTTGAGTGGATATAGAATCCTAGGTTGATGCCATTCTAATACATGATTCGTTGCTACATGTGAGAAATCTCTCTCTCTCTCTCTCTCTCACCCTCTCTCTATTTTCAGGTGTTATGAAATTTCATAATACTTAATATGGGTCTTTCTTCATCCAGTGTGCTGGGTAATTGTTAAGTTCCTTTCATTTTAGTAATATGTTTAAGCGCTGGAAAATTTTTAAAATGATTTTTTGATAACTTCCTCCCTTCCATACCCTGTGTTCTGTCTTTTTAGAATCCTCTTGGCCAAAATTTTTCACCTCCTGGATGCATGTTTTACCTTTCTCATCGTGCCTATATTTTATTTCTTTACTTTTCAATACTAACGTCTGGAATATTGCTTCAACTATATTTTCATACCCTTATATGGAATTTCCATTTCAGCTGCCATAATTTTTAATTTTCTAAAGCTCTTTTTTTAATCTGACTGTACTTTTTCTTATTATGGTTTTGTGAATGAAATGTTTTTGCTTACCACTTTTAAATATTAATAAGGTTTTGTTTCTTTTTGGGGTTTTCTTCTTGGCATTAACATTGCTTTCAAGTTCCTTTTTCCCTCTAATTTCTTTTTCTGCCTCTGTTTTTGTTTGTGGAAGCTTTTGTTAAATGTCTGGATATCGGACTTTCCAAAGAAATGTCTATGGAGTAGCGGACTTGGCTATGACCTTTCTTTTAATATCTTTAGAACCTTTCTCATGATTAAGTTTAATCCTGGAGACAGCACTTTCCCAACTTCTCCCTTGAAGGCACCAGTCTAATTTTTATTACCTGAACATGATTAGAAGAAGAAACCTAGATGTCTTTATTGAACACAAGAATACTTCAAAAAGCTGATGGAAAAGTGAAACTAAAAGTGAGTCTATTTTGGTGTGAAAAAAATTATTAACTCCATTCGTGATTTTGTCATAACACATATTTTCCATATTTTATGGAAAAAATTGCCCCCAAATTTTTTTGTACAAAAATAAACTTATGATTTTAACTCATTTTTCCACCAACTTTTTGAAATAACCTCAGATGTACACTTTCATCTAATTCCGTGTTTTCTATCTGGTTGTCTCACCTTTAGCCGTGCCAGCTATTCCTTCCATCCTGACTCTTCAGTTTTTCTCTCTGCAAAGGGTCAACCTCCAGAATTCTATCAGGGTCATGGAGTGTATGGGTGTGTGTGTGTGTGTGTGTGTGTGGCTATTGTGTGCTGCAAGAAGTGTTCTAATTACATCTCAGAGTCTAACAAACCCTGTCCTATCTACTTCATGCTTATATCATAATACCTGTTCCCACTAATTCCTGAGTCTTAGGAGTGTTCTGTGGTACAAATCAGAAAAATACTGCATTTCCCCAGAGCAAGGCTCAGGTTTCACCTGATTTGTTCATTTGGTTTATTCCTATTTAATTGTCTGTTCAGTGAATGCCTTGTTTTATACCTTTCAGTCATTTTTTTAATTTTTTTATTTATTTTTTGACAGGCAGAGTGGATAGTGAGAGAGAGAGACAGAGAGAAAGGTCTTCCTTTTGCCGTTGGTTCACCCTCCAATGGCCGCCATGGCTGACACACTGTGGCCGGTGCACCGCGCTGATCCAAAAGCAGGAGCCAGGTGCTTCTCCTGGTCTCCCATAGGGTGCAGGGCCCAAGCACTTGGGCCATCCTCCACTGCACTCCCTGGGCCACAGCAGAGAGCTGGCCTGGAAGAGGGGCAACCAGGAAAGAATCTGGCGCCCCGACCGGGACTAGAACCCGGTGTGCCAGCGCCGCTAGGTGGAGGATTAGCCTATTGAGCTGCGGCGCCGGCCCCTTTTCAGTCATTTTAGTAAGTTTTCAGGGTTGCTTATCTTCAAAGTGTCGGCATCTTCAGTGGGAAAAAAAATAGAAGTAAACTAACATTTAACAACCAGTCAGTTGCAGAATATTTACTTAGTAGTTTATAACTATAAATTGTCCAGCTCTTGTCTCTTCTGTTGAGAAAAAGTGTTTTTCCCTACATACTATTTGTTGAACTCTTTATTTAGCATAGCATTAACCTCATGAGTATTAAGTAAACTGAAAATAGATCTTTGTAAAAATTAAGAATGGGAATAAGACAGGGAGGAGGAAGAAGGATTGGAGCATGGGTGGTAAGGACTGTAGGGTGGGAAGAATCACTATGTTATTAAATCTGTGTATATGTACTAAATCTGTATGTATGAAATACATGCAATTTGTATACCTTAAATAAAATTTTAAAAGTTGTCATGATAAGTCTACAAAATATTCATCATTCTCATATTAAAGGCCATACCTCAACTTAAAGAGATGCTAATAAACTTATAGTTATATAACCAGGAGGATAAAGAGCCAGGATTTGGAAAGTCTGTGCAATTTTAAAACTGGTACATCTCCTATTACCCTATTGCTTATGGTCATTGAAAAAAAATTTACAAGAACTTTAATAAATAACTAATCAAAACTGTATCTTTAACTCTGCAAACTCTGCAATGAAAGTCCTGTGCATGAAACAAATATCTTTACCGTAATTGAAAATGAAACTCGATGAAGGGTGGGATGGGAGAGGGAGTGGGAGAGAGGAGGGGCACGGGAGGAAGGGAGGTGGTGGTGGGGAGCCACAACAATACAAAAGTTGCACTTTGTAAATTCACATTTATTAAATAAAAATAAAAATAAAAAAATATCTTAACATGTTTTAGAGATTATCAAGCTTGGGTCTATAAATTAAATGTTAGATCTATAAATTAAACTGCATAGGAAAAGTTAGAGATAGAAATAGGAAAGATAGAGAGAAAAAAGTTTGAGATAGAAAAAAATTAGAGATAGAAATAGGAAAAGATAGAGATAGAAAAAAGTTTGAGATAGAAATGATAATAATATAATATCCAATTTCCAGTGTAGGGAACTATGCCAAATACTTTATAACATTATCACATTTAATCACAAAAGAGTGCATTTTTAAGATATGGAAACGAGACTTAGAAAGCTTAAATAAATTGACCACTGTCATACAACCATAAAAATCAATCTTTGATTTCCTGTCTATCTGTCTATCTGTATTGATTTCTGTCTATCTGTATTCTAATGCCTTGCATTAAGTTTCCTTACTATCATTATTTTGAATTCTATATCTGGAATTTCATAGATTTCTTTCAGTTCAGGATCTAATTCTGGAGTCTTATTGTGTTCCCTCGGAGGCATCATGCTACCTTGCTTCTTCATGTCTCCTGTGTCCCTTTATTGAAGTCTGCACATCTGTTGTGATTGTTCCTTCTTATTTATGAAATAGGTTTTATTGGAAAGGAGTTTATGGTTTAGCTGTAATGCATGGTGTCACTTGGCTTGTTGCTTTGGCTTTGGTTCTAGGTGAGCTCAGAAGTGTAGTCTCTGAGTGATTTCTTTTGCCTTAATCAATGTCAATTGTACCTATAAATGACTCAGTAGTCTAGTCTGCTGCAGTTTTAGGAATAGAAGTGTGACTTTATGATGAATATGGGTTTCCTAGTGTAGTATTTTTGATCCAAAGAGAGTTTGGTGTCACTCTCCATGGGGATTGTGATAGCCAGGGCCTTGATTTGGATGCTGATTTAGGCAAAGGTGGCTGTCCCCTGGTCCCACTGGCAAGACTGATGCTAGGGCTTGTGGCGCCAACTGCTGTGGCTTTACACTGTGTGATGAGGATGGATCCTTACTCGGGCCCTGCTAGGAGAGTCTAATTGGTGCCGTGGCTTACAACACCAATAACCATAGTCTGGGAGATTTTGCTATGGAGGGTATGAGTCCAGAGAATAGAATGCAGATAGGTTTGTCCCTAGGTCCACCAGGTAGATTCCAGTGGCACTGAGAAATTTAGGAATTATTCTTATTGTCCTGTTGTGGCAGGCTATGGTGGGTCATTACCCAGATCTCTCAGGGTGGGAGTGGATTCTTGTATGGACTACTTCTGGTGTAAGCCCCCAGAAGCTAAGGGGAGTCCCCTGACTAAGGTAGTGTGTGTGAGTGCAGGTCTGGGGCTAATGCCCAAGAACTCCCACAGTTGCAGGATGCAGGGAGTCTGCTTTGCCCTAAAAGTTGCTCTGACTCTGATTGATTCTGCAAGCGGCAGAACAGAGACCCACTGCATGACTTTTTGCTGCCATCTGTTGTGGTGAAGGACACGAAGCAATGCAACTTTCCTTCTCCTAGCCATCAGTTTCTGAGACCCTGTCAGCTCCCAGGTTGAAGTAATAGTGAGTGAGTGAGTGGTTGACTGAAATTCGCTCTCAACTAGAACTGTGAGTGGCAGAGCATGTAACAATTCCTTCCTACCGTAACTTGGTAAGATGGCGGCTCTCAGCTGGCAGCTAGCTGCAGTGCAGGTTGGCTGTGACGTTGTCTCTGTCTTCTTTCTCTTTGTTCCACGGAGTCTTTGTTGTTTTCTCACTTCTCTGCTGAAAATTTCCATTAGTCAGATCCCTGGAAACATGGTCCTTCCTTTGTTCTTTTCCAGTCTCAAGGCTGCTTAAGTTAGTGTGGCTATACCCTAATCGACTAGCTTGGATTAGAGATGGATTCATTCTCTTTGTTCTTGGAAACATGGAAAGCTCTTGAGATTTGTACTTGCTGTGGAAATTCCCAGAGAGCATGGCCACTGTCTTCAGGATACACAGGGAGCAAGGTGGAGAATGTAGGGCAGAAAAAGTCCCTGGCGCTCAGGCCCACAGCAGCAGAGGGAGCGCCAGGGACTTAGTCTTTGAAACAAAGTCTATCAGATTACCAATTTCTCAGGACTGTATATTATTTCTTCCCAAAATTTGAATTAGCTGAACAAAGACCCAGGACTCAGCTATCAACTGACTGCAACCATTTACAATTCACCTACCCCCTCATGATGTAGGTAGCATTCCTCCTGTGTGCAGACAGAAGGTTGAGAAGATGGATTCAATCAGGTTCAACAGAGAGCACACCCACATGTCTGGGACCACAGCTAACTTTGCTTCTCAACATCAACCTGTCCTGTAATCAAACAAATGACTTTAAATTACAAGGCAAAGAAACTCTACAATGAAACTCAGCAGGGGTCTCAGTTTGACCTGAAGTTCTTGGATGCTCTATTAAATGAAATTGGAGGTTCCCACAAAAGCAGGACCTAGTATCTGTAATAGGGTCTAAATGGACACAAATTTGATTAGAAATAACACATTTGTGAAATGTATATTTTAGGAAAATTCTTGTCTGTTTTAGGAAAATCATGGATGAAAGAAAAAGAGAAGGAAAAGGTTTGTAAAGTGGGTCATTTTCCCTGCTTATTCATTTAGGAGACAAAAATATTTTAAAGACTCACTCAATATATGAAGATAACATATGAAAAATGAATATCATAGTAATCTTTCTATTCAAAAATATACAGTTTTGTTTTTGGTATGGAGTTAACAGAAATGGAATATTAGAGGCACTGGACATTCTAGAGTGTTGTAGAGGTTCAGGAATATAATGAAAAAGTCCCTGGGATTCCAGGAAAATGAGGTGAATTACTGACATTTTAAAATTTTGAAAGTTTATTTAAAAAAAAAATTCCTCAAACCTACAAGAGAGAACACTGAGTGAATGGAGGCATTCTTAATTCCCATCCTCCTGTTCTGATTTAAATAGCCATAGATGATTTTAAAATATACTCAAAAATAGCCAACCAATTGTAAAACACTTTCCAGACTCCAGTATTGAACCCTATTATCTCCAATTTCCAGGAGAAGATAGAGATGGCACTAATAACTAACCTGAGCCTCAGACCTCAACAAAGAAAAGAAGCAAAGCCAGATGACAGGTTCTGAGACAGGAATAGGAATCATTTTCATATGCTATAAATACCACATGGAGGATTCTCTGCAAACTCTTAGGAACATTGGGACAGGATTTGATAGAATCAAACTCCAGTCCCTGACATAAAAGAAATAAAAGAAAGCTACCTCC
Organism: Oryctolagus cuniculus; assembly: GCF_051225735.1. Lineage (NCBI taxonomy): Eukaryota > Metazoa > Chordata > Mammalia > Lagomorpha > Leporidae > Oryctolagus > Oryctolagus cuniculus. Next base: position 56,455,404 of record NC_142868.1, on the reverse strand, counting down.
AAATTTACATAAATTAAAAAAATTGATCTGGGGCCAGCACTGTAGCATAAGGAGTAAAGCCGCCACTTGCAGTGCCTGCCTGCATCCCATATGGACGTGGCTCGAGTCCCGGCTACTCTACATCCTATCCAGCTCTCTGCTGTGGCCTGGGAAAGTAGTGTGTGATGGCCCAAGTCCTTGGGAAGACTGGAGTAAGCTCTTTGCTCCTGGCTTCGGCGCAGCTCTGGCTGTTGCGGTCCTCTAGAGAGTGAACCAGTGGATGCAAGACCTCTCTTTCTGCACCTCTCCTCTGTGTAAGCCTGACTCTTAAATAAATAAATAAATCTTTAAAAAAAAAATCGATGTACAAATGCCTGAGCACAATCTTGGGAAGTTTAAGCGGAGATTACAAAAATAGGGACATTGATTTCAGCTGAAATGTTACTGAACTCCAAATTCAGCCACATTCTGTCTCTAAATAACAGAGGATGTCCTAATTACGTTATGACCAGGCACATAGCTGCATTCCTATTTGGACACATTTCATAGTGGTTTGACATGGTCAAATAGCTTAGTATACCTGGATCTATTTAATCACCTCCATCTATCCAAGGAAAGGTTTATTATATACTAAGTAGGATTCTATGCATGTTATTTGCTACCAAACCTGCTCCATTTATGAACATTGTGAGGTCTCAGAGATCAGAATTGCAATTATCTGAGTTACATTATGCCACTAGCAATCCTCAAGATCTTCTCACAGTTAACAGAGGTGGGTGAGAATAATTATATAACTATTCTTTCTTGTGATTTAATATCATAACCATGCCAAGTATTTCATTGGATGAAATGCATCTACCAAGGTTTATCTTCATTAATATTTCCTCTGTTCAAAGATAATAACTCAGTTTTTTACCTCTATGTCATTCTCCATAATCACTGAGAAACTGGACAAAGCAGCCATATATAAATTCTTATTGTATGCTTTTCCCTTTGCTCTACAGAGAACTACATTCTCAAGATGTACTATGATCTCTTCTCCAAACAAGAAGTTTTTCTTTAACATTTATATTGTATCATAATCTCATAACTAATGGAGATAACCTGAAAGTTTTAGGGAATATGATGATGAAAAAGTAAATTATGCCTATTGATATTCACAGCATTTTCCACTCTTCATTTTCCAACCTCTTAGAGTTGTACTTGGTGGCTAGATCCCTCCAAGTTAAAAGAAAATCCTAGTTAAGGACTCAACATTTCCAGAGCCATCGCTAATGGCTACTGTTATCATTGCTGACATGAACTTATGAACTACTAAATAAGCTTGACATAATTCATATTAATCAAATTGTCAGATAGAAGCACTTATCCTATCTCTCAATTGACTTCAAGGTCTTATATTTTCTTCAGTTATAAAAGGTGCTATCATATCAGTAGAAAATTAAACTATAGCTCAAAGTCAAGTGGTTATATTGATTAAGTTAACCTTAGGTATTTAAGAATACAATGCTCAACACATCACCTAGAAACTAGTGTGTCATAGGAGAAGTTTACATTGCTAGAAGAGCCCATGGAGAGCATGTTGAAGACAAACAGGAGGTAGCAGGAAAGAGGATGTGAGAGATAGGAAAGGAAACACAAGATAGGAGAAGAACAAAAGGAAGTGATAGCTACATTATTGGCTCAGAAAGACATAGCTCCTGTTGTTTAATAGTTGCTTGTTGTATTTTGTGAATTTTAAAAATCCATGGAATTTTCTTAAGTATTTATTAAGGAGCAGCTATGAAAATAAGGGCTTGCCTCTATCAACAGGATTTTTTTTTAAGAAGGTGAACTGAGAAGGGATCTGGTAGACCTACAGAAATGATATAGCTATTTCCCAAAGAAATTTAATGTATGTTACTTTCTATTTTCTTTCCCATTTTGTTTGCAAAAGTCCTACATATTTATAACAAATAAAAGCTTCAGTTCTCACAACCTAATAAGATGGAATGATTGAACAGAAAATAGGAGAGTAAAAGAACTGAAAAAAAGGGTAAAGTTTTGATACAGCAAAAAATTTTTCTATTGGTTCTATTTTGGAAAACATTTTATAAATATGACAGAGCAGAAGCAAAATTATCATTCATCTACTGAAGATGAAATTTCAGGGGATAAGTCTATTCCAAGCCCGTTGTCTTAAATAGAGCACTCAAAATTGTATAGTTCTAGGCCACACAAATGTATAGGTGTACATACACGCAATATCAATAATAACACAAATTACAAAACTTGTCCAACTAGATTTGGACACTCATTGTACAAGCACATGAAGTATTACTTTTGAAATACCATAAATTTGAAACTACTATTGCAAACTTGACAGTTAACTTGTCCATGTTAATTATGATTCAAATTTCACAGGTTAATTTTGGAAAGACTATTCAAGTTCTTTCAAATGCTTTTTCTTTACTTTTCAATCATGGCATATTAGAGAATCATACAAAAGACAGTAGAACAATATGTTTCCTGGAGAAAGAACTTCAGATCATCCCTATATTTTATAACACTAACAATAAAAATAATAAAATAATAATAAATTATTGAGGGATTTTAGTGTGCCAATCACTAGACTAAATCTATCTTACATGCATTACCTCCTTTAACTTAATCAAATAAAAGTAATACTTGATTTTAAAAAGACAAATGATGCAATATTGTCAAAAAAAATTGTCTTTGTTTTCTACCTGTCCCCATTGTCAATCAAGAACAACTTGGAGGCATATTGTTGTATTATTCATCCTCATAATTTTCAATAGCAAGAAATATGAATGCAAATAATTGAATGACTGAGTTAGTTAATATAATTTCACTGAATATTCTTCTGCCCAAGGCAATACTGGAAATTGTAGAATAAAATATTTCCTAATTCAACTAGTGTGTTATTTTGTGTGAAATTCTGGGAAAAAAATAAAGCAAACAGCACTTTAGCAAGTGAAAACAGTGTGTTACAAACCAAACCTACTACATCTAAATTTTCCCTTTTTTAAAAATCCTTCAAAAAATGAGATATAGCAGCAAAAAGACCAAGCTGAACCTACTATGCATTATGTAAAGATTTGACTCTGCTCTTTCCCTATCAATATAACTTGTACTGAGTTTTCCCTGTCACACACAGCAAAATTCCTTGGAGATTTGAGGTTCTCTGACATATTCCTTCTCTTTGCTGTGTCTCGGTGATGTATTTGCTTTAATTTTTCCAGTGTGGTCATTGTTCATTGACTTCATCAGTTCCTATTATTTTTTTGTGCCATCTGAGATTTTTCTTTATTTCTTCCTGCTTCTTTAGATGAGCTTCAGTTATTTAGCCTGAATAAATCAGTTTTTGTTACTATAACAAAGCATGTAAGGTGGACTAACATCATAAGGAAAGAGGTTTATTTTGGCTGACAGTTTTGGAGGTAGAAGGTCTGGGCTATTGGTGATAGGCTTCATGCTAACAGATTCTTGTGGTGGCACAGAGCATCACATTGTATAGGCAATTAAAACCAAAACTGAGAAAATTTGAATGGCCAACAGACACATGAAAAAATTCTCAGGATCACAAACCATTGAGGAAATGCAAATCAAAACCAAAATGAGGTTTTATCTCATCCAGTTAGAATGGCTCTCACACAGAAATCAATAAATGATAAATGCTGGTGAGGATGTGGGTTAAAAGGTACCCTGGTTCACTGTTGGTGGGAATGTGATCGAGTACAGACATTGTGGAAGACAGTATGAAGATACCTCGGAAAGCTGAAAATAGGAACTGGTGCTGTGATGTAGTGAGTTAAGCTTCCACCTGCAGCACCAGCAACCCACCTGGGTACCAATTGGTGTCCCGGCTGCTCCTCTTCTGATTCAAGTCTCTATAATTTATGATAGTAGTAAATGATAAAATGGACTATTTTCCACCACTATTTCCTAAATTTTTTCAATAATTCCAGGTCATGCTTTTCATATACAAGATTTTTCAAATTACTACAACCACAAAAAAAAAAGAAGCAGAAAAAAAGAAAAGAAAATCTACATATAAATGGACTCACACAGTTTAAACCAGTGTTTTTTTAGGGGTCAATTATACTTCTCAACTTACTTTTCTGATTGAACTTCACTTGTTAATTAAATTCCTATTGTATGTCCAGTGTTATACCAGCATATTGTGCAATACTTAACTTTATCCTTTCCAAAGGAAACACTAATGAACAGGACCTATGTAATAGGTACTTAGGACACTCCTTGACTGGACTCTTGAGTAGAGTACCGGTCTTTGATGTGAGCAGGAAAAGGAAACCAGATTGGAAAGATGTGATTGGGTCATTTAATAGAAGACCTGGAACATGAAGCCCAAAATGCTAGGCATCCTGTGGTAGATAGGGAATCTGATTCTAACTTAAAAAAAAAAAAATTATCAAGGATTAGAAGGAAGTTGAAAATTGTGTCATCAATTGACTTTATTATATGTCAATTTAAATTATTCCAGTTCATATCATTTTGAGAAATAATAAAATGAAGAAAGAAGCCCCTCTTACTCCCTTGAATTGAAAGATATGCTTTCCCTACTATTATTTTTGTCTCCCTGTCTAAAAACTCTTAATCTGGAATATTAGCAATGTCATTCTCCTCTTCTCAAGTCTCTGTCCTAATTCTGTTGCTTCTCTTTCTAAACATGTATTCCTCCGAATCTAATAAAATGCTTCACATATCACTTGTGTTTGCAAATGGCCATTAAAACAATCATTTCTTCAGTCTAAGTGATTTGGGTTCCATTTCATTATCTAGTTGATTGACTTTTCCACTCATATGAAAAATGTGGAGGAAAAATTACATCCAAGTCATGGGTTCTGATGGCAACATAAACAGCAGAAAAACATAGTTGAGGGCCTTGAGAAAATTCCAAGCTGATATTGCATTATATTGTGATGCACACTACCTCTCCTATACCCTTGAATTTAAGAATAGCCCTTTTTGGGGTTATTTCCATCAATAGGAAAAAATCAATTTACAGAGACAATGCCATGACAGAGAAAGAACTTTCAAGATCAGTGCAATTCACAATAGCTCCAAAAAGAATTCAATATCTTAGAATAAATTTAACCAAGGATATCAAAAATTTCTATGATGAAAATTACAAAACACTAAAGAAAGAAATAGAAGACATTAAAGCATCAAAAAATCTTCCATGTTCATGGATTAGAAGAATAACATCATCAAAATATCCATACTACTGAAAGCAATTTATAGATTTAATGCAATCCCAATCATTCTTCTCGGATCTACAAAAAATGATACTAAAATTCATATGGAAATACAGGAGACCCCAAATAGCTAAAGCCATCTTATAGAACAAAAACACAAATGTGGAGGCATCACAACACCTGATTTCAAGACAGACTACAGATCACTTATTATCAAAAACAGGCTGATACGAGCACAAAAAGACACTTATAGATCAATGGAAAAGAATAGAAACTCCAGTAATCAACCCGTGCATCTATAACCAACTTATCTTTGACAAAGAAGCTAAAATCAATCCCTGGAGGAACAAAAGTCTCTTTAACAGATGTTGCTGGGGAAACTAGATCACCATGTGCAGAAGTATGAAAGTAGATCCATACCTTACACCTTACACAAAAATTCACTCAAAATGCATAAAAAACCTAGACCTAAATCTATGAGTTGATACCCTCAAATGACTAAAGAACTTTGCAGAAACTCTGCAAAACATTGGCATAGGCAAAGACTTCCTGGAAAAGACTCCAGAAGCACAGGAAATGAAAGCCCAAAATTGACAAATGGATTACATCAAGCTGAGAAGCTTTTGCACCACAAAAGAAACACTCAGCAAAATGAAGGCAACTGACAGAATAGGAGAAAATATTTGCAAACAATGCAGCTGATAAGGGTTAACACCCATAATCTATAAAGAGCTCAAGAAACTCAACAACAAAACAAAGAATCCAGTTAAGAAATGGGCAAAGGATTTGAACAGGCATTCCTCAAGAGAGGAAATTCAAATGGCCAGCAGACAGTTGAGAAAATGTTCAAGATCACTAGCCATCATGGAAGTGCAAATAAAAATCACATTGTAGGTTCACTTCTCTCCAATTGGAATGGCTCTCATTCAGAAATCAATAAATGACAAATGCTGGTGAGGATGTGGGGAAAAAGGTACCCTGGTCCACTGTTGGTGAGAATGTAATCTGGTGCAGCCTCTGTGGATAACAGTATGGAGATATCTCAGAAATTTGATTATACACCTGCCATATGATCCAGACAACCCACTCCTGGGCATTTACCTAAACCAAGATAAATCAATATATAAAGAGTTATCTGGCTGGCGCTGCAGCTCACTTAGGCCCTGCACCCGCATGGGAGACCAGGAGGAAGCACCTGGCTCCTGGCTTCAGATCAGCACAGTGCGCTGGCCGCAACGTGTCAGCCACAGCATGCCAGCCATAGCGGCCATTTGAGGGGGGAACCAACGGAAGGAAGACCTTTCTCTCTGTCGGTCTCTCTCACTGTCCAACTCTGCCTGTCAAAAAAAAAAAAAAAAGACTTATCTGTACCCTCATGTTCATTGCAGCACAACTCACAATAGCTAAGATATGGAATCAACCCAGATGTCCATCAGCTGTTGACTGGAGAAAGAAATTATGATATATATGCTATGCAGTACTACTCAGCTGTAAAAAAAAAAATGAAGCCTTGTCTTCTGCAACAAAATGGACACAATTAGAAACCATTATACTTAGTGAATTAAACCAGTCCCCAAAAGAAAAATATCACATGTTTTCCCTAGTCCAAGCTAATAATAGAGAACCTAACATGTATCGTATTGAAGCGAAATGGACATTTTGAGTTTCAAAATGTTTATAGCCCTTGTGTCTTATGTAAAAAAATAGTTGTTGATGTTCTTCACTCTATTTGTTGAACTCTTTTACTTCATTTAGGGTTAACTTTATGATAATTAAGGTGGCATGTACCAATGCCATCTCACTAGTCCAAGTGAACAATTTCAGTTCACAATTGATCATAATGAAAGGACTAAGAGTCAAAGGGAGCACATAAACAAGTCTAGTACCTGCTAACACTAACCGATAGAATAAATAAAGGGGAGAGTGATCCAACATGGAAAGTGAGATACTCAGCAGACTCATAGAATGGCAGATGTCCTAAACAGCACTCTGGCCTCAGAATCAGCCCTAAAGGCATTCGGATCTGGCTGAAAAGCCCATGAGAGTATTTCAGGCATGGAAAGCCAAGACACTCTGGCAAAAGATCTCTGTGAGTGAGATCCCAGTGGAAAGAACAGGTCTTCAAAGAAGGAGGTACCTTTCTCTGAAGGGAGGAGAGAACCTCCACTTTGACTATGACCTTGTCTAAACAAGATAAGAGTTGGAGAACTCAGAGGGCTTCCATAGCCTTGGAAACTCATGACTGGAGCATAGGGAGATTACTGATGCCATAGACAAGAATGTCAATTGGTAAAGTCAACAACAGGAGTCACTGTGCACTTACTCCTCATGTAGGATCTCTGTCCTTAATGTGCTGTACATTGAGGTTTAATGCTATAACGAGTACTCAAACAGTATATTTCACTTTGTGTTTCTATGGGGGTGCAAACTGTTGAAATCTTTACTTAATGCATACTAAACTGATCCTCTGTAAAAAAAAAAAAAAAAAGAAATTATCAATTCCCAACTTGACTCTTACTGGGATTAAACATGACAATAGGTCTGCTCTGATTTCATCATCATTTAAAAAAAAATCATCTATTATTTTTCACTTTATGTTTCTGTGTGGGAGCAAACTGTTGAAATCCTTACTTAATGTATACTAAGCTGATCTTCTGTATATTAAAATAATCGAAAATGAATCTTGATGTGAATGGAAGGGGAGAGGGAGTGGGAAAGGGGAGGGTTGTGGGTGGGAGGGACAGTATGGGGGGGAAGCCATCGTAATCCATAAGTCGTACTTTGGAAATTTATATTCATTAAATAAAAGTTTAAAAAAAAAGAAAAAATGAATAGTAGGAATGGGAGAGGGAGGAGGATGAAGGGTTGGAGCATGGGCAGGAGACAGGGTAGGATGGGATGTATCACTATGTCCTAAATCTGTATATATGGAATGCAGGAAATATATAACTTAAATAAATTTTTAAGAAAGAAATAGGGAAAATTATTGACCAAAAAAAAAAAGCAGAACAGAAAAGAAAAGCTTTGTGTGTGTGTGTCTCTCCCTCTCTAGCAATCACACTGACCTTCAAATAAATACATAAAAACAGTTTAAAAAGTCCTCATCTGCTGATTCTAAAATATTGGTTGTGGATTATTTTCTATCAGTGACTTTTTCTCTTGGTTAGGGATTATATTTTCCTGCTTCTTCATGAGTCTTGAAGTATTTTATTGTATTCTAGATATTATGCTTAAAAGAAAAAAGGAGACTGAAGTAAATAGATAATCTTTTTTTTTAACTTTTATTTAATGAATATAAATTTCCAAAGTACAGCTTATGGATTACAATGGCTTCCCCCCCATACTGTCCCTCCCACCCACAACCCTCCCCTTTCCCACTCCCTCTCCCCTTCCATTCACATCAAGATTCATTTTTGATTATTTTAATATACAGAAGATCAGCTTAGTATACATTAAGTAAGGATTTCAACAGTTTGCTCCCACACAGAAACATAAAGTGAAAAATAATAGATGATTTTTTTTAAATGATGATGAAATCAGAGCAGACCTATTGTCATGTTTAATCCCAGTGAGAGTCAAGTTGGGAATTGATAATTTCTTTTTTTTTTTTTTTTTTTACAGAGGATCAGTTTAGTATGCATTAAGTAAAGATTTCAACAGTTTGCACCCCCATAGAAACACAAAGTGAAATATACTGTTTGAGTACTCGTTATAGCATTAAGCTTCAATGTACAGCACATTAAGGACAGAGATCCTACATGAGGAGTAAGTGCACAGTGACTCCTGTTGTTGACTTTACCAATTGATACTCCTGTCTATGGCATCAGTAATCTCCCTATGCTCCAGTCATGAGTTTCCAAGGCTATGGAAGCCCTCTGAGTTCTCCAACTCTTATCTTGTTTAGACAAGGTCATAGTCAAAGTGGAGGTTCTCTCCTCCCTTCAGAAAAAGGTACCTCCTTCTTTGAAGACCTGTTCTTTCCACTGGGATCTCACTCGTGGAGATCTTTCATTTAGGTTTTTTTTGTTTTTGTTTTTTAGTTTTGTTTTGTTTTGTTTTGTTTTGTTTTTTGCCAGAGTGTCTTGGCTTTCCATGCCTGAAATACTCTCATGGGCTTTTCAGCCAGATCCGAATGCCTTTAGGGCTGATTCTGAGGCCAGAGTGCTGTTTAGGACATCTGCCATTCTATGAGTCTGCTGAGTATCTCACTTTCCATGTTGGATCACTCTCTCCTTTAAGTAAATAGATAATCTTTATCCCTCAGAGAAAGGCATGTACCTGTCTGGTCTTGTACACCTTTACTCTGGTATAGAATGAGTAGTGGAGGGTGGCTACCAATACAATCTATAGCAGAGATTGTTTTAAGCTTTGTTGCAGCTTTACTTGGATCCAGCTTACTACTGGTTGCATCTCTTCCGCAGAACTTGGCATCTGAGTAACAGTGAAACTTGGAGATTTCTCTATGCTTAATAACCCAATTCTTAGCTCTCCAAGCTATATAAGGTTGATCTATTTCCCATTACCCTGTCCCAGGAGAATACTTATCTAAGTAGAACAACACTGCCTTATCCTTGAAAAATGCATACATTTGATCTTTCCAACAGGATGTAAGCATCTTGGAATCAGGAACTACCTTATCTCCCTCACAACATCTAGCAAAATGCTTTACACAAAACTAGATGTCGATCAAGTCCCCAGAGGATGAAAGTACTAACAAGTTCCTTCCACTCAACCAAATCCCAGGCTCCTGATTCTTGGGCTTATTTACTGTCATAGAAGATGGTCAGTCCCATTTATTGTGAATTAGGATTTCTATTGTGACTAATTTGTTAGGGAAAACAAACTTTTTCTTTACTCATTCTCCTCTCACACAATTCTGGTCTCCAGACGTAAAAAGATTTTTCCATTATATTTCATCTCAATTTTCCCACATACACAAACTGGTTATCCTGCAATTCAATTCAATTCTAATACTATCTACCTGGAGCTAACATCAGTTCTCAGAAGTTAACAATTCAGTACTGCAAGATGAGCCTTAGTGCAATGCCAGTGGCAAATTGGGGTTATCCCCCATTCTGACTGACCAGCTGTGAATCAGTTCCTGCAGAATCTGTTGGGGTCTGGAAATTTACTTGACTGACTTGCAGAGTTTAAGAAACTTGTTTACATACTAGATTATCAGTGTATTATTGAAGGGTACAACTGAGGAATAGTCATATGGAAGAGATACATAGGGCAAGGTATGTGGGAAGGGCACAGAGCTTCCATGCCCTCTCCAGCTGCTTTAAACTCCCAGCACCTTGAAATGTTCAGCAACCCAGAGCTCTCTAAAGTCCATTCTTTGGTGGTTCTTATAAAAGCTTCATTATGTAGGAACAATTGATGAAATTCTTGTCCAATAGTGATTTATTGGATCTCCAGGCCCTTCCCTTTCCCAAGGGAGGGGTAAGGCTGAAATACCCCACCCTTTACCACATGGTTTATTTCCTGCGAACCAGCCCTTATCCTGTAGTTTTCTAGGTTTCCAAACTCACCTCATTAACAGAAACTCCGGTGTGGTTTAAATGGACTAGTTATGAATAAAAAAAATGTACTGCATTTAATTTAATTGCTTTGGAACTTTGGTAGAACCAAGGATAAAAGCTAAAACTTAAAAAAAAAGGTGTTCCCATCACTCTTATCATTTATGAAATTATGATAGTTTATGGAGTTTGTGCTAGGAATGGGGATGAAGGCCAATTTTTTTCTTTCTGTAAATCACAATATCACACAAACCTTTAGATAATCATAGTTGAATAATGATATTCAGCAGATTGGAACAGCCTTGTCTCTGGTGTCTGGCCCTACAACTCACTTGTATACTCTGAGCTTGGTCACTAGAGTTCAGCCTAATGTACCTTAACAATACATATATTGATGTGTAAGGAAGAAAGAAAATTTTCTTTTTAGCTTCCAAAGGTTCAATAATTTGAGTTCATAAAGCAGGCTGACTGTTAACAGATTAATAGGAGAAAAATATATAAATTTACTATGTGCATGCTCACAGGATCCATACAAATATGAGACTCAAAGAATGGCCAGATGGTTGAAGCTTAAATACCATTTTGAGCTACAGAAGGAAATATGCGCTCCTAGTGAGCAGATAGGGAAGAATGAGGAGAGGAAATGCATTACAAAGTTTGAGTCCCACTGCTTTCTTTAGGAAAATGGTTCTTTATCCACCTGGTTTCTTTTTTTTTTTTAAGATTTATTTTATTTATTTGAAAGACAGAGTTACAGAGAGAGGTAGAGACAGAGAGAGATCTTCTATCCACTGGTTCACTCCCCAGATGGCCACAATGGCTGGAGCTGTGCCGATCTAAAGCCAAAAGCCAGGAGCCAGGAGCTTCTTCCAGGTCTCCCACACAGGTGCAGGGGCCCAAGCACTTGGGCCATCTTCTACTGCTTTCCCATTGCAGAGAGCTGGATTGGAAGTGGAACAGCCGGGACTAGAACTGGCAGCCATACGGGATGCCGGCACTTCAGGCCAGGGCATTAATCCACTGCGCTGCAGCACGGGCCCTTCTGCCTGGTTTCAAACCAGGGACCTTTCTCGTGTTAGGCGAACATGATAACCACTACATTACTGAAACCACAGTTGCCTTATTTTAAAGATAAAATCTCTCAAATGGGTTTCACCTTCCTTTTCCTTCCTATAAACGAACCGTCGCCGTTTGATGAGATTATAAGGAAGGACATCTTGGCAATTGCACTCCTTCTGGAGGAACTGTCTTTAGACAAACAAGGGAACTTAAGAGAAAGCCACTCCCTGTGCCGCTGGAGGGAAAACGGGGCAAGTCGGGGAGGGGAGCGTCGTGGACGAAGGTCACAGAGACCTGGTTCTTTAATTCAGAGCACATAGCGTGCCCAAGTGCCATACTTCAGGGCATTTTTTCTGAACCCCAGTTACTGAATATGTCAGAATAACACAAGTAGTCCCACAAAGTAATTCTAAGGAACGTGTCACAGCTCTTGAACCTGTGATTGTAAGTCTGTTAAAAATCACATTATATTGACCTCCTATCAGGTAGACAGGTATTACATTAATAAGCTAGTGTTTCATCCATCTTAGAAGCAATTAGAAGGGCACATAGATAGAGCTTATAATTATTATGAAGGATAGCTAAAACAGGTGAGTGCATAAAAGGCACCATAGAGCTATCATATTGAGAAGAGAGTGAGAAGTGAAGGTAAAATCCATCATAATCCTTGGGAAAATATTCAAAAATGTTTTAGAAATCACACAATCTATTAAAAAGAATTAAAATTATATAGTTAATATTTGAGATTTAGACCTATGAAAGAGCTGGAAAAGCAAGTGCCGTTTGTTATTTCCAACAGACACTATGTGTTTTAGTATTAAAGAAGTTGTAATTTCTTCAGGTCTCCCTACAAGCATAAATGGTCAGTCATCCTACATGATTGCTAAATTTTTTAACTGTGAATTTAATAGTGGGAACTTGCATTATGTGCCTTATAGATTTGTATCAATTTTCCTTTTCTGAAAGAATTTTAGGTATGTTGAAGAATTCTTGCTATTTCACCAAAAAAGCCAGCCACATGGTCATTAAGATTTTCTGTGGTATTTAAACTTAATATGACTAAGACTTGGTTATAAAATAAAATAACACTCCATATTGGGAAACCTTTTAAAAAGCTGAATGAACCTTTTTATTCTACATACATCAGACTCTTAATGGCTTTTCAACAGTTTAGGCCATTTTGTGAAATTGCCACAGCTGCTTCACATTAGCAGAGAGGTTTTGTTATAAAGGATAGAGTACAAGCTGCTAAGTCAAACTCCATAGCTCCAAAGTTATTTATTCCTTATGTGTCTTATAGTTTGTTTTGTTTTGTACTTAATGAAGACTTTCCAGGAATTTTCTAAAGTAAAAGCAAAAAAGAAATCTATATTATGTTCTTCTTGATAAAATTCTCCAAACAATTCCAATTATATTATTTAGTGTCTAATAATAATCAGATCTATTAAAATATCAAAATATGTCCTCAGAACTTGTGAAATCCCTGCTTGTCATTTCCCTGAAGATGCAGAAACAAGAAAAATACTCCATCTTAAATGCATTGTTTTTAAAAAGAGAAAAAATTATATTGAAAATAGCCTCTCTTCTATTTTAACCTCAGAGTTAAAAAAAAACTTTAACAAAACTAGTTTATTACTTAGTATTCAGAATATTGCTTTGAAGTGGTACACAGTAACTGTGAGCAAGACTACTTAACAAGTAGAAAACTTAAGGAACCCCTCACTACCTTTTTGTAGACCACATAGCATTTTATATGGAAAGCCAAGGAAAACCTTCACAATGGCTTAAAATGGGCTTAATAAGACCTACAAGGTCTTGTTATTCCTTAATGCAGAATAACTCCCTACTTCTAACCTAGATTTCCTTGATTTAAGTTAAAATTTTTTCAATCATTGGAAAAATTAATAAATTTTTCTTAGTAATGTTACTAAATGATGATTGAGATCTGTATTTAAATAATTAAATAAGCTTGTGGTTTTAGATGTTATCAAATTTAAAAGTCTAAGGAAAGTAGAAATTTGTTAAAATCCCCATTTCTGCAGTTTGCGAGCAGCACAAAACATGCAATCTGGTAATTTACAGTAGCCAAAATGGACTTTTTTTTCCTGAAGAATTTAGTTCATTGGCCTATGCTGATAACATTATCTAAATTTATATATATATATATATATATATATTTTTTTTTGACAGGCAAAGTGGACAGTGAGAGAGAGAGACAGAGAGAAAGGTCTTCTTTTTGCCGTTGGTTCACCCTCCAATGGCCGCCGCGTCTGGCACATCACACTGATCTGAGGCCAGGAGCCAGGTGCTTCTCCTGGTCTCCCATGGGGTGCAGGGCCCAAGCACTTGGGCCATCCTCCACTGCACTCCCTGGCCACAGCAGAGAGCTGGACTGGAAGAGGGGCAACCAGGACAGAATCCGGCGCCCCGACCGGGACTAGAACCTGGTGTGCCGGCACCGCAGGCATAGGATTAGCCTATTGAGCCGCAATGCCAGCCAATGTTATCTAAATTTAACTACTTACAGGCACATGAGGAACAACTTTGGAGGGCCTCATCCAATATTGGAGTGTCTGGGTTTGAGTCTTGGCTAATCTGCCGCTAATCACAGCTTCTTGCTAATGTGTATCCCGGGAGGCACCAGATGACGGAAGAGAAGCTGGATCCCTTTCTCCCATGTGGGAAATTTGGATTAAGTTCTGGGCTCTGGCTTCAGCCTGGTCCAGCCGTGACCATTGTGGATATTTTGGTAGTTAATCAGCAGATGGAAGATCTTTCTGTTTGTCTCTTTCTGCTTTTCGATTAAAATTGAAATTAATTAAGATTAATTAGCTTAAAAATGTAACTACTAATCTCTTTTGAACTTTATATTTTCACTTTCTACAGGCTTGAATATTTTCTTAGTGATAAAGTGTCAACAATTTGATATTACAAATTTTGCATATGAATCTCAAGGACTTTCACTAGCATTAACTGATTTTCCTAATGATGACTACAATAAGAAAATGTAGTTGGTACCCACTAGGTATTTGTAAATTTAATTTCTGTTGTGAAAATAGGAAAATGAATTAGCTTTCATTTATAAAATAAAACTAAATTAGAAATAATTAAATGAGTCTTTGTGTTATCTAAACCTAAAAATTAAATCTAGTACATAGACAAATTAATAACTATAAAATGAAATGGGAAGAGTGGTGTTAAGGGGAGAAAAAGAGAAGAAATAAAGAAAAGGACAAACATCAAAATAGATGGAGAGAAGGGAGAGAAAGAGGAGACAGGAGAAGAAAGGAAAGAAAGAGGGAGGGAGGGAGGACGGAGGGAGGGAGGGAGAGAGAGAGGGAGGGGAAAAAATGATTCTCAATGCTCACCTTACAGGCTCCCTGTAGACACTGTCTCAGAGAAACTAAGAAACTAAAGCCTTCTACATTTGGTACAATTCTACATATTTAGCCATTCTTTTATTATATATTTAAAAATGCACAATATCCAGGCTATAATGACATCAGTATGTACCTAAATCACTCATTTTCTCTCACACACACAGACATTCAACATCCTTTTTGCCCTGACGTTTAGTCAAGTGAAACTAGAAAAGAGCTTTCATTTGGAACATATGCCATTTTAAGATATAATAGTACAATCCTATTCAAAAAAGAAATTCACTAGATCAAGTCTAAGTTTGGCTCTTCAATTCTATAAACTTAAATGCTCTCTGAAGTTTTATTAATTGAATATTTGAAAGATACTTTTTACTAACAGAAATTCTAAAGTTTGGTACAATGTAAATAAAATAGTGTGTATTAAGATTCTCCATAGACAAGAATCAATGGAATATAGATATAGGGGTGTGTATGGAGAGAGAGAGAGAGAGTGAAATTTATCATGAGGGATTTATTCATGAAATTATAGAGGCTATGAAACAATACAAAAGTTGCTCTTTGTAAATTCACATTTATTAAATAAAAAAAGACCTTATGGGGGGGAAAAGCCATTGTAATTCATAAACTGTACTTTGGAAATTTATATTTATTAAATAAAAGTTAAAAAAAAAAGAAATTATAGAGGCTATGAAGTCCCATGATCATCCAGTTATTGCTGGAGGCAAGTAGGTAGTAAAGTTGCACTCCAGACCCAAAAACTCAAGAACTAAGAGCATAATGCTCAAGCACTGGAATAAATGAATGACCCAGCTCAAGTACAGAGAATGGATTCTCCTTTCTCCATCTGCTTTACTCAGGAAATCAATGCAAAAGCTGATCACTTCTGGAAGCATCCTCACAGATACACCTAGAAGTAAGGTCTTGCCAGTTATCAGATCCAATCAAATTAATCATCTCTGAGTGTGAGTCAAATTAGCATTATATCTGCTTGTGTAGTATCATGGGAAGATTTAATTTTAGTAAGTAGAATAATTAAGTGTATTGCTTATAAGTAAATTATTCTATAACCCCATTTTTAAGATCTAATAGTTTAAAATTATCAAAACTAGAAATTTTATATATTTGGAAATTCTGCTCCTTATTTTTACTTTTTAATGCATATTGAAGTTATGATTAAGCAAACACAGATATGTAACAGTATTTTCAGTCAAGCCAAAAAGTAAATAAACACACACACACAAACACAACCAAAGAAACCTGAAAGAACACTTCTCTATCAACATGCTATTTAGAAGAAAAATAAGGAAGGTTTGTTGTCACATTTCTTTTTTTTTTTTTTAAGATTTTTATTTGTTTATCTGAGAGGTGGAGTTACAGACAAAGAAGAGGAAAGGACAGAGAAAAAGGTCTTCCATTTGCTGGTTCACTCCCCATATGGCCCCACCGGCCAGAGCTGGGCTGATTCAAAACCAGGAGCCAGGAGCTTCTGTGTCTCCCAGGTGGGTGCAGGGGCCCAAGGACTTGGGCCATCTTCTACTGCTTTTCCAGGCTATAAGTAGAGAGCTGGTTCAGAAGAAGGGCAGTTGGGGCTAGAACCAGAACCCATACGGGATGCCCGCATCACAGAGGGAGGCTTAGCCCACTATACCACAGTGCCAGCCCCATTATTGGCATATTTCAATCAAAATTAAATAACTCAGAGTTGAGTTGTTGAGAAATTAAAGTCAAACGTTATATTTAAAAACATGCTTACTTGGCCGGCGCCGTGGCTCATAGGCTAATCCTCCGCCTGCGGCGCTGGCACTCTGGATTCTAGTCCCGGTCGGGGCGCCGGGTTCTGTCTCAGTTGCTCCTCTTCCAGTCTGCTGTGGCCTGGGAGGGCAGTGAAGGATGACCCAAGTGCTTGGGCCCTGCCCCTACATGGGAGACCAGAAGGAGGCACCTGGCTCCTGGCTTCAGATCAGCACAGCACACTGGCCGTAGTGGCCATTTTGGGGGGTGAACCAAGGGAAGGAAGACCTTTCTCTCTGTCTCTCTCTCTCACTATCTAACTCTGCCTGTCAAAAAAAAAAAAAAATGCTTACTGATAAAATCAAATCAACCATAGAAATTTTCTTTATAAGCAATTAAAGACTATATTAGCTCTACAACAATTACTCACATTTATAGTAATTAGCGACTAATTTTTTATAAATATTATATTCAATAAGTAGATATTATGATTAGCAGAAACAATTTGTACTTTCCAGATGTTAAATATGCAGAAACTAGCCCATTTCATTATTTATAAAGTTACTTTTTAAACTGACACTTCTTTTATAGTTGTTTTACATTCCTTTAAATATAAGGTAGTGATGCTATCAATTAGATGATCATTTTTGTCATTTGTAAAGAAAATTCAGAGGTGCAAAAAGAAATGATCATTTTACAATGCAAATATATTTTCTCCTTTATATATCTTTATTTTTATAAAAATGTTTATTTTATTTGTATGAAAGGCAGAAGAACAGGGAGAGAGGGACAGAGTGAGAAAAAAATTTTCCATCATTTAGTTCACTCCCCAAATGACTGGTATGGCTGAGTTTGAACCAGGCCAAACCTAGTAGCCAGGAACTCCACCCAGGTCTCCCACATGGTTAGCAAGGACACAAGTACTTGAGCTATGTTCCACCACTCTCCTAAACTCACTAGCAGGGAGTGGGATCAGAAGTGGAGCAACCAGGACTCATACCAGCATTTTGACATGGGATGCCAATGTTGTTAGTGGCATCTTGACCTACCATACCACACCACCAGCCCCTTGTATATCTTAGAACTTAGTCTAAGGGCCAGCACTGTGGCATAGTGGGAAAAGCCATGGCCTGCAGTGCCAGCATTTTATGTAGGCACTGGTATGAACCCAGGCTGCTCCACTTCCAATCCAGCTCTTCGCTGTGGCCTGGGAAAGCAGTGGAAGATGGCCCAAGTCCTTGGGACCCTGCACTAGCATGGTAGACCAAAAAGAAGCACCTGGCTTTGGATCAGCATAGCTCTGGCCATTGCAACCACTTGGGAAATAAACCAGCAGATGCAGGACCCCTTTCTCTCTCTCTCTCTGCCTCTGCCTCTGCCTCTGCCTCTCTGTAACTACGCCTTTCAAATGGATAATTAAATCTTTAAAAAAGAAAGGAAGGAAGGAATTAGTCTATTTAAGTCCTTTGCCCATATTTATTTGCCTAATCCAAGATCATCAGGAGTTACTTTTTTGGTATTCTTTTTTTTTTTTTTTTTTTTTTTTTTTTTGACAAGCAGAGTGGACAGTGAGAGAGAGAGAGAGAGACAGAGAGAAAGTCTTCCTTTGCCGTTGGTTCACCCTCCAATGGCCGCCGCGGACGGTGCACCGCGCTGATCCGATGGCAGGAGCCAGGTACTTATCCTGTTCTCCCACGCGGGTGCAGGGCCCAAGCACTTGGGCCATCCTCCACTGCACTCCCTGGCCACAGCAGAGAGCTGGCCTGGAAGAGGGCCAACTGGGACAGAATCCGGCGCCCCGAACGGGACTAGAACCCGGTGTGCCAGCGCCGCAAGATGGAGGATTAGCCTAGTGAGCCGTGGCGCTGGCTATTTTTTTGGTATTCTACTAAGACTTTCATAGTTATGGCTCCTACATTTTGGTATATGACTCATTTAAGTAAATTATTGTCCTTGGTGCAAGTCACGAGTCCAGTTTCATTGTTTGCATGAATAGACCAAAGTGTTCTGGAACCATTTGTTGATTATTCAATTTTTCTATTTGGTTCACCTCCTTTAATTAAAATCATTTGACTAGGGGCAAGTATTATGGCATAGTGAGCAAAGCTGTGGGCCATGACTCCAGCATCCCATATGGTCACCAGTCTGAGTTCTAGCAGCTCACTTTTTTCTTTTCTTTTTATTTTTAAGATTTATCTATTTATTTGAAAGCCAGAGTTACAAAGAGGCAGAAGCAAAGAGAAAGACAGAGGTTTTACATCCACTGTTTCACTCCCAGAGTGAAGCCAGAGCTGCACCCATCTGAAGCCAGGAGCTTCCTCCAGGTCTCCCACACAGATACAAGGTTCCCAAGGACTTGGGCCATCTTCTGCTGCTTTCCCAGATCATAGCAGAGAGCTGGATTGGAAATGGAGCAACTGGGACCCGACTGGCCCCTAAATGGGATGCTGGCACTGCAGGCAGTGGCTTTACCCGCTATGCCACAATACTGGTTCCAACAGCTCCACTTTCAATCCAACTCCCTGTTAATGTGCCTGAGAAAGCAGCTGAGGATGGCCCAAGTGTTTGGGTCCCTGCCAACCATGTGAGAGACTCAGCAGAAGATCCTGCTGCTAGCTTTAGGCTGGCCCAGCACTGACCATTGCAGCCACCTGGAGAGTGAACTAGTAGATGGAAGATTTCTCTCTCTCCTCTTTCTGTAACTGTGCCTTTCAAATAAATAAATAAATCTTTTAAAAAAAAATAATTTGACTGTAAACAAATGTAAATTTCTGAACTCTCAACTTTATTTAATTGATTTATGTGTCCTTATGTTTCTACTATACTCTTTTGAATTCTGTAATTAAGTAGTAAATTTTGAAGTCAGAAAGTATAAATTTCCCAAATTTGTTCTGCCTTTTCAACATTTTTTTTTAAAATTTATTTTATTTATTTGAAAGACAGAGTTACATAGAGAGGTAGAGACAGAGACAGAGAGAGAAGTCTTCTATCTGCTGGTTCACTCCCCAGATGGCCGCAACGGCTGGAACTGCGTCAATCGGAAGCCAGGAGCCAGGAGCTTCTTCCAGGTCTCCACATAGATGCAGGGGCCTAAGGACTTGGGCCATCTTCTACTGCTATCCCAGGCCACAGCAGAGAGCTGGATCTAAAAAGGAGCAGCGGGGACTGGAACCGGTGCCCATATGGCATGCCAGCGCTTCAGGCCAGGGTGTTAACTCGCTGCACCACAATGCCAGCCCCTCAACATTTCTTTTGTAAATTTTGAATCTCACATTTCCATATGAAATCGTGTCAATTTTGGGGGGGGAGGGAGGCAACTGGAATTTTGGATAGAAATTTGGATCAAGTTTATAGATCAATTTGGCAGTTATTTCCATCTTAATATCTTCACATCTACGAACATGAATGTTTTCTATATACAGTAACTGGTTCAAACTTACAATTTTTCTAATTTACAATGGTGTGGAAACAAGAAGCATTCATTAGATCCATAATGGTTAAAGAGAAGCTACACTGATCTCAACCACACGAAGATACCAAAAAAAAAAAAAAAAATGAGAGTGAACAGAACAGAACAAGAGACTCCATGGAGCAGTGAGGAGAGAGGAGATATATTGCCATCAACCACGCCTACATTGACACAACCAGCTCCCAGCTGTGAAGTGTCATCATCTTCCCATGACAAGATGAGAAAAGGCTGCCATGGCCCCATCACTGATGGCTTTGATTGAGGGAGGATTCTATGATCCCCATTGGCTTTGAGTCCAGCCTGGGGAGCTGGCAGGGGTCTGGGTTACTATTTTGTTCCATGAGGGGAGGCCATGTTGCCTCCCTCCTCTACATTCACCAAAACACCAAACTCAATTTGTTACAGTAGAACTGTAGCTTAACTCCACCCTGACTTGGGGAACAGCAGGCAGTTCTGGCATTGCTGGAGTCCATTGGGGTCATAAATGGGCAGTTTGCAGGGTGGGGAGCAAAACCCCTGAACATTCTGACCATGGGAGTTCTGAGCCTGGACCATTGAGCTGAGATGCCCACAGGTTGCAGTTGGGTTCCTGTGCATGCACCTGGTCTGTCTGTGCAGTCTCCAAGCTCCCTGAATGCCAGGAAAGATCTCATGGAGGTGTGATGGGGGACACACTGTGGAATGGGTCAGTGTTCTTTACAATACATGTGCCTGGGTAAGTGGGGTGTGATGGCACTGTGAGCTCTCTTTAGGCTATGAATCAGCAAGTTTACCCTGGCACTGAGAAGGGTGGGAACTGTGAAAACTAGGTACCTACAACATCTCCTTCCCCTACTGACTATAGCCAGAGACGCTCCATCAGGACCAACTTGGGTTATACTCTTGACTCTTTCCTCACCCAGAAATGGTGGCCAGAACTCCCTGGCCACACCTATCACACACCCCTGGAACTCAGTTGTAAGCTTTAGGCAGTCCACCAAGCCACAGAAGCATATTTCCAGGGAATAAAATTTTCAGTAAAAAAAAAAATCTTCCAGAGGAGACAGTAACAAGGAGATTACCCAGATACACAAAAATCAATGTAGAAACACAAAAAAATAAACTAGGAAGACAATATGTCTTCCCAAAAGGAGCACAATAATTCATTAATTTTGGACAATGAAAAAGGAGAGATCGATTAAATGTCTGAAAAAGAACTAAAAAGAATGATTGTAAAATTATTCAGAAACACAAAGCAGTTAAATGAAATCAGTACATGACATGGTTGAAAAATTCAGTAAAGGAATAGATATTGAAGAAAAAACAAACAGAAATATTAGAAATGAAATATTCAGAAAATCAAATAAAAAATAACAGACTTGGTGAGCAGAAGAAAGAATATCTGAACTAGCAGACAGATGTTTTGAAATAATTCAGTCAAACCAAGAAGGAAAAGGAGAAGGAGGAGGATAAGGAGAAGGAAAAAGAGATGGGGAAGGAGAAAGCGAAAAGGAGGAGGAGGAGGAACAGGAAGAGGAGGAGAAAAAGAAATTAGAGAGACTGAAAACAATGTTCAGGATTTATAGCATACCATCACATGACCAAATATACAAGCCTTAAGAGTTCCTGAAAGCATGGTGGAAAGAATTATTTAGAAAACCTATTCAGTGAAATAATAGAAAATGTCACAAATTTGGAGAAAGAGATGCCCATCAAATACAGGATGAGCATATTTCCCCAAACAGGTATGAACAGAAAGTATCCTTGCCATGACACATTATAGTCAAAACTTCAAAAGTAAGACATGGACAGAATATCATAAAATATGCAAGAAAGAAATGCCAGATTACCTTTAAAGGATCTCCCATAATATTGACAACAGATTTCGCAACAGAAACCTTACAGACCAGGAAAGAATGGAGAGATATAGTCCAAGTCCTAAAGGGAAAAAACTGAGAAACTAGAGCATTTTACCCAGCAAAGCTTTCATTCTTAAATGAAGGTGAAACAGAGACCTTCCAAGACAAGTGAAAAAAGAGTTTTCACTATCTTCTAGCCTTACAAATGATACTTAAAGAGGTACTATACACAGAATCAGAGAAAGATGTTCAGTATTATGAAAGAATGTGAAGTCAGAAAACATCCTTGTGAAAGAACAAAGGTGATTCAACTCAAAAAGTAGGAATATTTATGGAGAAATGGTCCCACCAAGTCATTATTTACATTAATAGCTCTTAATGTAATTGAATTAAATTCTCTAGTTAAAAGATACAGACTGGCTAAATGGATTAAGAAAAAACATTTCTATATGCTTCCTACAAGAGACACACATCAGCAATGTGGATACACACAGATTGAATGTTAAAGCATAGAAAAAGATATTCTATGCATATCAGAATTAAAAATGAGTAGGAGTAGGCAAATTCAAATCAGAGAAAATAGACTTCAAGGCAAGAACTTTTTAAAGAGCAAAGAAGTCATTATGTAATGATTGAGAGATCAATTTAACAAGAAGGTATGACTGGGATTGGCATTATGGCACACTGGGTAAAACCAATGTCTGCAATCTCAGCATCCCATGTGGGCACTGGTTCTTGTCAAAGCTGCTCCACTTCCAATTCAGCACCCTGCTGATGACCTGGGAAAAGCAATGGAAAATGGCCCCAGTATTTGGAGCCCTGCCATCCATGTGAGAGATGTGGATGAAACTTCTGGCACCTGACTCAGCCCTAGTTATTGTGGTCATCTGGGAAATGAATCGGTGAATGGAAGAAATCTCTCTCTCTCTCTCTGTAATTCTGACTTTCAAATAAATAAACCTTTCTAAGAAAATAAGTTGTAGCTAAAACACTAGGGCACTCATTTTACATAAGAAAAGTTAATGAATCTAAAGAGAGACATAAACTCCAATGCAGTAACAGTGGGAGACTTCAATATCCAACTTCCATTAAAGGACAGATCACTAGACAAAAAAATCAACAAAGAAACAGCATAACTAATCTATATTACGGACCAAATGTATGTATAGATATCTGCAGAATATTTCACCATCCCATAGCTGCAGAATACACATTGTTTTCATCAGTGCATGTAAAATTCCCTTGGATAGGCCATATACTAGGTCATTAAACAAATCTCAACAAATTAAAAAAAATTGAAATCATTGCATGTATTTTTTTCTGACCACAATAGAATGAAGCTGGAAATTAACAACGAAAGAAAATCTAGAAAATATACAAACACATGGAGACTAAACAACATGTTCCTAAATGAACTGTGGTCATAGAAGAAATAAAAAGGAACATAAAAATTCCTAAATGAATGGAAATAAAAGCACAACATATCAAAACTTATGAGATACAGCAAAATCTGTGTTGAGGAAACCTTACAGAAAAAAGACCTATATAAAAACATTGGAGAGGTATTAAGTAAATTATCTAACAATATCATCTCAAGGAGCCAGGAAAACAATAACAAATCAAATCCAAAATTAGGAAGAGGAAAGAAATAATAAAAATTAGAGAATATATAATAAAAATTGAAAACAAAAACACTATACAAAAGATCAGTGAAATGAAGAGCTGGGTTTTATTTGAAAAAATAAACAAAATTGATAAACCATTGGCCCAACTATTCAAAAAAAGTTGAGGTAGAGAGATCCAAATCAGAGAAATACACATTATGGATTACAAGATGGCTGATTAGGGAAAAGATCTACTGTTTTAGATGAGGGGGAAACAGCAGGAAGAAAAAAGCAAAGGAAGTACATTCCCAGGAGAGAGATGTAGATAAATTTGAAAAGGAAATTCTACAGAAAGAAGAGGAAAACAGTGGAGCAACATTGAAGGTGTGGATGCACAGCAATGAGTGTGGATGCAACACACAATCCACAAAGCTGAGAGCTGGAGGATATGCCAGCTTTGGAGAGTGAGGTGAGAGCAGACTGCCACAGCCCACTTCACTAGGGATACTGCCAGAGAGAAAGCCCTACAAACCACATGGTTTTTAATCCAGCCTGGAGCCCTAATGTGGGGCAGGTTACCCACCTAATCCAGTCAAAAAAAGCATATTTCTTTCTCTCCATCCCCCAAAAACGGTGTTCAGAAAATGACAGAGAGAGAAAACCATTTTGACACAAGTAGGTGCTACAGCAACTCTCACATATGCAACCAAGCAATGTTAGCAGAGTGAAAAATCCATGTTAGTCTGGCTGGGAGGGTAGACAGGGGTCAGGGCATTGATGTAGGATTGTGTAGTTCTCCATCCTCTCAATACACCGGAGACTTCAGGGCTCAAACTGCCAAGGTGGAGCACCCACAGACAGAATGGCTCCAGAAACATCTCTACACTCTGTGGACGGAAGAAGCCAGTGGAGCAGAGCAGGTCCTCTGCAAACTGTAACTGTGTGAGTCTTGATTATATGACTTTGGGAACTCAGTGACTATTCAATAGGGTGCAGGGCGTAGCAAGGTACTGGGAAATCACTGTGTTCAGCACCACGGGCTCAGTGCACCTTGATTTCCTGGGGTGGATTTGCAGAGGAATCCAGGCTCACACTGAGGACCACATAGATAATTTCTGTGGTTCACACAGCAATGTGGGTGTGTTGCACCCACTGTGGTCTGACAGCAGGCATTGATAACCTTGGGAGAAAGAAGGTGAGAGTGTGATTGCATCAAAAGAGGTGATCATACTCTCTCCCCTGTTGAAAACAGAGATCTACCACACCCAACTTAGGTGTCACCTCTTATACTCACCCCACCCTGGAGCACTAACCAGAGCTCCCTGGCCACACCCAGCATATGCCTCTGGGTTTTCACTGAAAGAGCAGACACTCCTCTAAGCCACAGGGGAATAGTTCAAAGATAATATCCGTCAGAGAAGAAAACCAACAAGTATTTCCTCAAGTGATTAAAAATAAATGCAGAAATTCAAGAAACAAGAATAATGAAGACAACATGACTCTTCCAATGGTACTTCAGTATTAGAATGTAAAGATGAAGACATTGATGAAATACCTGAAAATGAATTCAAAACAATGATCATAGGAATACTCAGAAGCAATGAGCAGTGAATTCATGAGAAAAAGAAATCCATACATGACATGGAGGAAAAATCTTATCATTTTTATAATTTTAAATAAACTTTCATATTAGAAATGAATAATTCAGTATGTTAAATAAAAAATACACTGGATGTCAAATAAAAAATACAATGGAATGCCTTAACAACAGATGTGGTGTGGCAGAAAAAAGAATATCCAAACTAGAAGACAAATCTTTGGAAATGTTTCAGTCAAAGCAAAAAAGACAAAGAAAAAATTAGAAAAATTAAAGACAATGTTCAAGATTCATTGGATAACTATCAAATGAACCAACACATAGGTCTTAGGAGTAGCTTAAGGTATAGAAAGAGAAAATGGATTAGAAGGCCTATTCAATGAAATAATTATAGAAAACCTTCCTAACTTGGAGAAAGAAAAAGACGTCCAAGTACCCAATGCATATAGAACTCCTAATAGACATGACCAGAAAAGATCTTCAGCAAAACACATTGTAGTCAAACTTACAACATGAAAACAAGAAAAAAAAGGTTCTAAAATATGCATGACAGAAATGCCATATTACCTTCAGAGGATCTGCAATTAGACTCACAGCTGTATATAAAAAAAAAAGACCATCCATTTGCTGCCTATAAGAAACACACCTCAGCAACAAAGGCACATGCACACTGAAAGAAAGGTTGGAAAAAGATATTTCATGCCAACAGAAAACAAAAACAAGCAGTATATCCATCCTATATCAGACAAAAATAGACTATAACACAAAAAATAAGAGACAAAGAAGGGCATTATGCAATGATTAAGGGATCAATTAAACAGGAAGGTGTGACTATAATAAATGTATATGCACCCAATGTCTGGGCACCTGGCTATTTAAAGCAAATGTTAATGGATCTAAAGGAAGATATACTCTAATATAATAGATATGGGGGACTTCAACACTGCACTTTCATCAATAGACACATCAACTAGACAGAAAATCAACAACAACAACAACAAAAACAGCAGAGTTAATCGACACTAAAGACCAAATGGACCTAACTGATATCTACATAACCTTGCATTCCACAGTTGCAGAATACACATTCTTTTCATTAGTGCATGGAACTTTCTCTAGAAGACACTGCACGCTAGGCCACAAAGCAAGTCTCAGCAAACTCAAAAACAATGACATCATACCCTGCATCTTTTCTAACTATAGTATAATGAAGCTGGAAATTAATAATTTAAGAAGCTTTCAAAAGTATACAAACACATGGAGAATAAACAACATTCCTGAAGGAACAATGGGTCATAGAAGAAATAAAAAGGGCAATTTAAAATTTCCTGGAAATGAATAAAGATGGCCATACAACATATCAAACTTATGAGATACAGCAAAAGCAGTGTTAAGAGGGAGGATTATAAAAATTGGTGCCTACATAAAGAAAAAATTTTTAAAGATTTATTTATTTAGTTGAAAGTCTGAGTTACACAGAGAGAGAAGGACAACAGAGAGAGAAAGAGAGAGGTCTTTGATCCACTGGTTCACTCTCCAATTGCTGCAAAAGGCAGAGCTGCACTGATCCAAAGCCAGGAGCTTCTTCTGGGTCTCCCACAAGGGTGCAGAGGCCCAAGGACGTAGGCCATCTTCTAATGTTTTCCCAGGCCATAGTAGAGAGCTGGATGGGAAATGGAGCAGTTGGACTTGAGCCAGTACTCATAGGGGTTGCCAGAACTGCAGGTGGTGGCTTAACCCGCTACACCACAGCGCTGGCCCCCTACATAAAAAAATTTTTAAAGGCATCAAATAAATAAGCTATCATACATCTCAAGGACATAGAAAAATAAGAAGCCATACCCAGGATTAGTAAGAGGAAAGAAATAATTAAAATTGGAGAAGAAATAAATGAAATTGAAACAGAAAATACAAAATATCAGTGAAATGCAGAGCTGATTTTTTGAAAAAATAAACAAAATTGATACACCATTGGCCCAACTAACTAAGAAAAACAAACAAGAAGACACAAATTAATTAAATCACAGATGTAAAAAGAAACCTAACAATAGACACCACAGAAACAAAAAACAATTATCAGGAATTGCTACAAACACCAAAATGCCAACAAACTGGAAAAATCTAGAAGAAATGGATAGATCCATGGACACACACAATCCACCAAAATTGAGTCATGAAGGCATAGAAAATCTAAACAAATAACAAAGACGGAAATTAAATCTACAGGCCAATGTCCCTGAAGAACATAGACTTAAAAATCCTCAACAAAATACTACCTAATCTAATCCAACAACTCATCTGAAAGATCATTCACCCGGACCAAATGAAATTTATACTTGTTAATCAGGGAAGATTTGATCATATGAAAATCAATAAATGTTATACTAAATATTGCCAGGGCAATGGAAGCCTTTTAAATCCACAAACTCCATCAGTATTTAGACAAGGTGACAAGCAAAGTAGAAACTGTCTCCTCAAAGAAAAGTACCTCCTTCTTTGATGACCACTTTTTTCACTGGAGTGTCACCCACAAAGGTCCTTCATATAGGACATTTTTTGCCACAGTGTCTTGGATTTCCATGCCTGAAATGCTCTCCTGGACGTTTTAGCAATACCAGAATGTCTTAAGGGCTGAATCTGAGGTCAGAGGGCTACTTAAAGCAATTGTCATTCCAGGAGTCTGCTTGTGGACTGCTTCCCATGTTGGAGCATTCACTGTTTTTAAATTCTATTATTATTATTACCAGACACTTAATTCTAACTATATGATCACTTTAACACTTAATCATATCCATATGATCACTTGCAATTAAAATGCTATTTTTACCACCCAGCTTAAGGAGATTTGGGGTCCCATGGCAAGTTTTTAAACTCTACCCATAGAAGTAAGTCTGTAGGAATGCATGCCAAACTATACAGCTTTACAGTTAAAAACTTCATATACTTCATAATTACAACTTTAGGAACATGGGGATTCTTCCCACCATGCCTGCCCTCGCACCCACACTCTCAACCCTCTTCCTATTCCTTTTATTTTATTTTATTTTATTTTATTTTACAGGCAGAGTGGACAGTGAGAGAGAGAGACAGAGAGAAAGGTCTTCCTTTGCCGTTGGTTCACCCTCCAATGGCCGCCGCGGCCAGCGCGCTGTGGCCAGCGCACCGTGCTGATCCGATGGCAGGAGCCAGAAGCCAGGTGCTTTTCCTGGTCTCCCATGGGGTGCAGGACCCAAGCACTTGGGCCATCCTCCACTGCACTCCCTGGCCACAGCAGGGAGCTGGCCTGGAAGAGGGGCAACCGGGACAGAATCCGGCACCCCAACCGGGACTAGAACCCAGTGTGCCAGCGCCGCTAGGCGGAGGATTAGCCTAGTGAGCCGCGGCGCCGGCCCTATTCCATTTCTTATTCACACTCTTATTTTCACTAAGATCTATTTAAATAAACTTTATTGACAATATGAATAACTCTAGGTTAAGTAACGAGTTCAGCAAATAGCATGAAAAAAATGTTCCTCAACAATCAAGACAAGAGCTGTTCAAAATCATTGCTTCTCAAAGTGTCAAATTCACTTATACAGATTGCCTTTTAGGTGCTCTATTAGTTATCACAGGTCATGGAGAACATATGGTATTTGTACCTTTTGGACTGGCTTATTTCACTAAGTATGATGTTTCCAGATTCATCCATCTTTTTGCAAATGACTGGATTTTATTTTTTATATCTGTGTAGTATTCCATGGTGTACATATCCCATAATTTCTTTATCCAGTCATCAATTTATGGGCATTTGGGTTGATTCCAGGTCTTAGCTACTGTAAATTGAGTTGCAATAAACATAGGGGTACAGGTAACTCTTTCATATGCTGATTTCATTTCTCTTGGGTAAATTGCCAAAAGTGGGATCACTGGTTCATATGGTAGATAGGTAGGTCTGTGCACAGATATCTGAGGTATCTCCATACTGCCTTCCACAGTGGCTGCACCAACAGTGATTAGGGTACCTTTTTCCTGACATCCTCACCAGCATTTCTTGTTTGTTAATTTCTGTATGAAAGCCATTCTAACGGGGGTGAGGTGAAATTTCATTGTGGTTTTGATTTGCATGGTTTTTCTATACCTAAGAAGAATATCCTTGGTATTTTGATTGGTATCACATTGAATCTGTAAATTGCTCTCAGTAGCATGTGACATTTTGAAGACATTGATTCTTCCAATCCATGAGCATGGGATATTTTTCCATTTTTTGTATCTTCTTTTTCTTTATTTAATGTTTTTTTAATTTTCATAGTGGAAATCTTTTATTTGGTTAAATTTATTCCAAGATATTTGATTTTTTGTTAACTATTGTGATGGGATTGATCTTAGACGTTCTTTCTCATCTAAGGCATTGTCTGTGTATATGAAGACTGTGGATTTTTATGTGTTGATTTTATATCCTGCCACTTTACCATACTGTTCTATGAGTTCCAAATGTCTTAGTGGAGTCTTTTGGATCCTCCATATATAGAATAATGTCATCTACAAATAGGGATAGCTTGACTTCCTCCTTCCCAAATTATACCCTTTCATTTCTTTTTCTTATGTAATGGGGCTGGCTAAAACTTTCAGAATTATATTGAATACCAATGGTGAGAGTGGGCATCTTTGTCTGGTCCTGGTGTTTGTGGGAATGCTTCCAACTTTTCCCCATTCATTAGGTTGGTGGCTGTAGGTTTGTCATAGATTGCCTTGACTGTGATGAGGAATGTTCCTTCTATACTCAATTTGCTTAAAGTTTTCATTATGAAAGGGTGTTGTATTTTATCAAATGCTTTCTCTGCATCTATTGAGATAATCATATGGTTTTTCTTTTGCTGTTTGTTAATGTGGTGTATCACTTTGATTGATTTGTGAACGTTGAACCATCCCTGAATACCAGGGATAAATCCCACTTGGTCTGGGTGGATGATTTTTCTGATGTGTTGTTGTATTCTATTGGCGAGAATTTTATTGAGGATTTTTGCATCTATGTTCATCAGGGCAGTTGATCTGTAGTTCTCTTTATCTGTTGTATCTTTTTCAGGTTTAGGACATAAGGTGATGCTGGCTTCATAGAATTTGAGAGGATTTCCTCCTTTTCAATTACTTTACATAGCTTGAAAAGAATTGGAGTTAGTTCTTCCTTAAATGTCTGGTAGAATTCAGTGGTGAAAACATCCAGTCTTCAATTTTTCTTGTGGGAGCATCTTTATTACTAATTCGGTTACTATCTTGGTGATGGGTCTGTTTTCTGTGTCTTCATGGCTCAATTTAGGTAGGTTGTATATGTCCAAGAATCTATCCATTTCCTCTAGGTTTCCCAGTTAGTTGACATACAGCTCTTTGTAGTAATTTCTGATGATTCTTTTTATTTCTGTGGTATCTGTTGTTACATTTCCTTTTTCATCTCTAATTTTATTGATTTGGGTCTTTGCCCCCCTTTTTATTGGATAGTTAAGCCAATCGTATGACAATTTTCTTTATTTTTTTCAAAAAACGAGTTCTTCATTTTGCTGATCTTTTGTATTGATTTTTGGTTTCAATTTTATTGATTTCTTCTCTAGTCTTAATTATTTCTTTTCTCCTACTGGTTTTGGTTTTGGCTTGTTATTGTTTTTCTAGGTCCTCGAGATGCATTGATAGCTTATTCATTTGGTGCCTTTCTGATTTCTTGATGTAGGTACCAATTGCTATAAACTTTCTTCTTAACACTGCTTTTGCTGTACCCCATAAGTTTGATATGTTTAATCATTGTCTTTAATTGTTTTCAGAAAATTTTTTATTTCACTTTTGATTTCTTCAATGAGCCACTGTTCATTCAGGAGCATGTGCTCAGTCTCCT
Source organism: Oryctolagus cuniculus (assembly GCF_051225735.1). Lineage (NCBI taxonomy): Eukaryota > Metazoa > Chordata > Mammalia > Lagomorpha > Leporidae > Oryctolagus > Oryctolagus cuniculus. Next base: position 56,424,146 of record NC_142868.1, on the reverse strand, counting down.
TGTGTTTGCATATGTTCTAGAGATTCCTGAGTTGCTGATTTCCAGATTCATTCCTTTATGGTATGAGAAGATGCATGGTATGATTGTAATTTTGAATTTCTGTGACTTGCTTTATGGCCTAGCATGTTGTCTATCCTAGAGAATGTTCCATGCACTGGTGAGAAGGATGTTTATCCTGGGGCTGTAGGATGTAAAGTTCTGTAGATATCTTTTAGGTCCATTTGGTCTATAGTGTTAATTAACTCTGTTGTTTCCTTGCTGGTTTTCTGTCTGGTTGATCTGTCCATTGCTAAAAATGGGGTATTGAAGTTCTCCCATTACTATTGTATTGGAGTCTGTATCTCCCTTTAGATCCCTTAAGATTTCTTTTAAATGGCCAGGCACCCTGTAATTTGGTACATATACATTTATAATAGTTGTATCTTTCTGTTGAATTGATCCTTTAATCTTTACATATTGCCCTTCTTCGTCTAATAGTTTTTATGTTAAAGTCTATTTTGTCTGATATTAGAATGGCTACACTATTTCAATTTTGAATTCTGTTAGCATAGAATATCTTTTTCATCTTTTCATTTTCAGTCTGTGTTCATCTCCATGAGTGAGATATGTTTTTCTAGGACGCAAGTACAGAGGTTTTGTTTTTAATCCATTCAACCAATCTATGTCTTTTAAATGAATAGTTGAGGCCATTTACACTACAGGTGACTATTGATAAGTAATGACTTTGTCCTGCCATTTTTCCAAAAATATTCCTATTTTTTAGTTTGGATTTCTTTTGTGCTTTTACTGGGAGATTTTCTGCCTTTCCCTTCTTTCATAGCAATGACCAAGTTTGTGCACTTTTCTGTGCAGCACATCCTTAAGCATCTTTTGCAGAGCTGGACAGGTGGTAACAAATTCTTTCAATTTCTGTTCATAAATGAAGGTTTTTATTTCACCTTCATTCATAAATGACAGCTTTGCAGGGTACAGTATTCTGAGTTGACAGTTTTTTTCTCTTAAGACTTAGAATATATCTCACCATTCTCTCTTATCCTATAGGTTTTTTGATGAGAACTCAGCTATGAATCTAATTGGAGAACTTCTGAAAGTAATCTGGCATTTCTTTGGTACACATTTTAGGATTTTTTCTTTATGTTTTACTGTGGTTAGTTTATTTACAATGTATTGTGGTGAAGATCTTTTCTGGTCATGTCTATTATGAGTTCTATGTGCTTCTTGTACTTAGATGTCCCTTTCTCCAAATTAGGGAAGTTTTCTGTTATTATTTCACTAAAAAGCCCTTCTAATCATTTCTCTCCTTCCACACCTTCAGGAACCCCTAGGAGCCATTTGTTAGGTCATTTGGTGGTATCCTATAGATTCCCAACAGTGTTTTTTAGTTTTCTACTTTCTTCTTGTTTTTGGTTTGACCATATAATTTCCAGTGCTTTGTCTTCTAAGTTGGATATTCTTTCTTCTGCTTCACAGATTCTGTTGTTAAGGCTTTCCATTGCATTTTTTATTTGTTCTGTTGAATTCTTCCTTTCTAAGAATTCATTTTGATTTCTCTTTAAGGTCTTAATTTCATGGGAAAAAATTCCTTTTATGTCATGTACCAATTTCATTAGTTCATGCATTTGTCTCTGTTTACTTCTAAGTAATCCTACTATCAATTTTTTGAATTCCATTTATGGCTTTTCTTCAATCTTCTTATCTTCACAATCTAGTATGAAGTGTTGTGTTCTTTTGAGGACATCATTTTGTCTTCATTATTCTTTTTTTCTTGAATTGCTTCATTTATTATTTGGCATTTGTTGAGATACCTGTTTGTTTCTTTGTTTTTTCCCTATGGTGGCTTTTATCTTTGCATTATGCCTCAGTGGATTAGTTTTATGTCTACTTTTTCAGTGAATAACTAGAGGCATGTGGTGGGTGTGGCCATGAAGCTCTCTTCAGTGCTCCAGGGTGAAGGGAATGTTCAAGGTGACACTCAGGTTTGACGTGGTAAATCTTCTCTTGTTTTTTCTTTTTTTTTTTTTATCAGAGAGGAGGTTTGTTCTGTACTGTTGACATATTCTCAGCTCACCTTCTCTCTTCAAAGGAGAGCAGTGCCTGGGTACTAGCCCCAGTGGGTATAGTATTTGTCTGCGCTGCCACAAGAACCACATAAAGGATCTGTGCAGTCCTTAGTATAACATCAGATTCAGCAGCAGTGACCTTCACCAGGGAATCAGGGAGCCCTGAGAATGTGGAGTTTCTCACAGTAACTGCACAAAGTCCCCACACCCTGAGTCCTCCCATACAGCCTCAGTGTTCCCACAGGCCCAGCACACACACCTCTTACAGTTATGAGTACCCAGCACCCAGTCAGTTCTCTCCACCAGACTCAGGCGTCTCCACTCAGCTGGTTGCTGGAAGCATGGACATGAGCTGGCACAGCTGTTACATATATCTAAAATTGCACCCTCCCTCTATGAGCTTATTGCAGGACACATTGCAGGGTGATTGAGGAGAGAAACATGCTTCCCCTTTTTTTTTTTCTTTTCCTCTGGTTGGGCAGGTGTACTATCCCCCACAAGGCTCCCAGCTAGATCCCTCCAGTCTCTTCCTGAAGCTTTATCACCAGTGGCTTGGGCTGCTGTAGTCTGATCTCATCTCACTCTGGATCTGGTGCTGAGATTCTTGGCTGCTGGTATCCTGAGTTGTGTATGTCCACACCTTCCTCATAGGTCCACAGTGTCTCCCTAATTTGTGTGGAGTTTCCTCTGCCATTTTTACCCTAACTCTTCCCTGAGACTAAACTTTCTCCACTTTTTTAAAACTATCTTCTAGACTAGAGCAGTAAGCTCCCTCCCTACTCTGCCATCTTGACCCACTTTTATAATACCTTTCTAAGATGAAAATTGAGTTATTAAATTAAGAGTTTTCTTTTCTAATATAATCATCTACAACTACAAATTTGCCTGCCAAGCACTACTTTAGTCACATCTTGTAATCACTGGTATATTGTATATTTGTTTTCATTTGTCTCATTTTATAATTTTTCTTGTGATTTCTTCTTAGGATGTATAGTGTTGTTTCTAATTATTTTATCCATCACAATATCTGGTGAGATTTAAACACTTTTTTCTTTGTAACAGTAGATCATTACTTTTTATTTTGTTTCTTATTTTGCTTAATGAATGCATTACTATTATTACTCATTTGACTATTGACAGACATCACAAGCCTCACTCTTTTTTTAAATAAAGCCACCATATTTTTTTCAGCCATATAGAGTCACTTGAATTGTTAGGAGTGAAATTATTAGGCAAGGATATACTTAATTTTAATGTCCTGTGAGTCTAGAAGTCTTATTGTAGAATTCAACTGCTTGAATTCTAAGCAAAGTAAGAAATCATGTGAATTCCTATCAACAGGTATCTGGAAAGTTTTCACTGAACCCTTTGTTCCTATTAAATATGTTGGGGGCATGATGCTATTAACTTTCTGTATGTGTAAATACAATATATATATATATACACACACACAAATACAATATTTGTAATGTAGTGTATATGTGTGCAATTGCTTTGCAGTAATGAGTGTTTTGACTGGGTATTTATTTGGGGGGTCACATGTTAATGACATTCACCTTTTTAAATTAATTGAGTTAATCTTGTAAATTTGAATGTACTCACTGTGTGTTTTAAGGGCTGATTTAAGGTTCTATGGTTTGATGTTACATTGAAAGACAGAATACCAATATACTTAGAGGATAATATCCAGAGTGATTCGAAATTATAAAAAGGAGAGTGTAATGCCAGTAAATATATTATGTACAAGGTAACGGAATCTGATGGTGTCATAAAAGTGATAGCAATATATCATACACATATTTTAAACATGCTCAAAGAATGCATGTATGTGAAAATATGAATTTAGCATTCCCTTGCCATGAAAAACATGGTACATTTTAAATGTTCTGAGTTGGAAGCAGCAAAAGTTCTAGTTTCCTTTCTTTTCAAATTGAAAACTGTGACAGTGTCTAATATTAGTGTATCTGAAGTTGGTTTTGATTCTGCTACGAAACAAGCAACTCTAGAGATGAGGCCTGATGCGGAAACTTACAGATAAGACTACTCCCAGGTTATCATATTGATTGCAAATTTTTTCCAGAAGTAACCCTCCAAGAAAAGTCTTTATCTAATCACAAAATTCAAATTGTTTCTTTTATTGTTTTCTTTTGTTTGTGACCAGGAGAGTATGAAAGAAAATAACCAAAATATTCCCACAGAGTAGATCACCTAGCATGGAGAAAACGTTCTTCTCAAACTATTTTCATATTCTTATATTTTCTTGCTTCCTTTAGGATTATTTTTAATGACACATCTCACATAGCTATTAAAAAGTAACATGGGGTTGGCATTAAGGCATGGCCTGTTAAGCTGCTGCCTACAGCACCAATATCCCATACGGGCACTGGTTCAAATGTGGGCTGCTCCACTTCCAATCCAGCTCCCTGTTAATGCACCTAGAAAAGCAACAGAGAATGGTTCAAGTCCTTGGGACCCTTTCACCCAGAAAAAGCTCATGGTGCCTGGGTTTGGCCTGGCCCAGCACTGGCTAATGGCAGACATTTTGGAAATGAACCAGTAGATGGAAGACCTCTCTCTTTATGTCTCTCCCTCTCTATATATAACTCTGCCTTTCACATTTTTTAAAAAAAAAAAAGCCTGTTAAAAAAGAAATGATTAACATTTCAGCTTGCATTTTGCTGATAATGTACAAAGTTCTTTTAAAATTTACCCTAGGTTGTAGTTCATTATTTGATAATTTTATCAACTAAATAAATTGTACTATTGTCTTTGTCAATTTCAGATGGTTTCTTACTATAAATGGATTTCCTAAAAAATTGTAGAAGAGGTAGAAAAACAAATCAAGGCAGGAGTGGCAAAAGTTTTAGATTTGCCTAAAGCACACACCAACAATGGTTTTCTACAACATGTTTCACATACCATGGCACAGATTTTCCATGAAAAGATGATATATAAAGACAGATTATGGGAGGCAGAGCCAAGATGGCAGAATAGTGAGGGCGCACACCGATAGTCTGGGAAAATTTAGTTTAATAAAAGGGGAGTTACGGTAGCCTCAGAAAAAAGAACCAGGAAAATATTGCAGAGGAAACTCTTCTGGATCCAGTGGCCGTGAATCGGAGGACCTACTGGGAGAACAAGGTCGCCCACTGCGCGGAAGTCGAGCCACGGGACCGAGCTGCGCCAGTGCTCGAAGGGGAGTGCGTGCCACACAGACAACAGCGGGGAGACTTGGGACGTCCAGGGCTCCGAGTCCACACATCGGCGCTGGAAGGGGAGCGGACCTGCGTGGAGAGCATGGGAGCCCACAGTTCGGGACACCAGCGGCAGACTCAACACACCAGCGCTGGAACGCGAGGTGAGCCGAACCTCAATAGCCCGAGACACCGGCAGGCAAGTGGAGAGAGGAGACTAGAGGGAACGACCCCCGGGGGGGGGGGGAACTTCACCAGGCTACCTGGAAGAGAGAGAGAGGAAAAAAAAAAAAGGTGACTGGTACGGACACGGGTTTCTCTCTCTCCGCTCACCTCTCAAGGGCGAGCAAGACAAAGAGCAGGCGCCATCTTGGACATACGTCATAAGCAGAGCGACCTCAGGTCTGCACTGGCCCTGAGCCTAGCAGAAAAACCTGACTCTGGGTGGGGCGAATTAACAGGAGATTAGGACCTAGTAAATTTGTGGTGCTACTGAACTGAGACTGTGAAAAAAGAGACGGTGGGGGAGAGAACTCATGGAATTCACGTGAGCACTCTAAAGAGACGCTACAATTCCATAACTTTGGCAACCCAGTGGGAGACTGAAGAAGAATTTGAGCCCACTCTGAGGGCCGAACAGATTCCCTGTGTGGTCCTTGGGAAAGAGCTTCCGATTTCTGGCTCCTGCGGGTATATCATTTGCCTGCTAACTACCTCCAACTTCGTTCAGCTGTGCAGAATAACTTCCCTTTTGAATCAAAAAAAGAGAGAGAGAGAGAGAGAGAGAGAAAGGTTTACCACGCCTAACCTGGGAGTGTCACCTTTGGCACACCAAACAGAGCTCTCAGGCCACACCCATCTCAAGCCCTAAGGCTCCATCAAAAACAGATAGTCCACTTAATCTAGAGTCATAGTATAACAAGAAAAAGCACCACAGTGAAGAAACCAAATATCTCCAATATGCCAAATAAGAAACGCAAAAACCAAGGTAAGAAAAACAAGGAAGTCACCATGACGCCCTCAAATGAAAAAGACACCCCAATTCAAGATTATGAGGATGATGACATAGAAGAAATGCAAGAAGCAGATCTCAAAAAATTGATAAGAACATTAAGAAGTTCTCAAAAACAAATTCTTGAACTACAGAAATCCTTAATGGACAAGATAGAAAAACTCTCTCGTGAAAATGAAATATTAAGGAGGAATCAAAATGAAATGAAACAATTAGTACAACAGGAAACTGGGATAGTGACTGAAGTGAAGAATTCAATAGATCAAATGAAAAACACAATAGAGAGCCTTACAAACAGAATGGGTGAAGCAGAAGAGAGAATATCAGACTTAGAAGACAGGGAACAGGAAAGGATACAGTCAAACCAAAGAAAAGAAGAGGAAATTAGAAATCTAAAACATATTGTCGGGAATCTTCAGGATACTATTAAAAAACCCAACATTCGGGTTCTAGGAGTTCCTGAAGGCATGGAGAGGGAGAAAGGATTAGAAGGCCTTTTTAGTGAGATATTAGCAGAAAATTTCCCAGGTTTGGAGGAGGACAGAGAAATCCTAGTACAGGAAGCTCACAGAACCCCTAATAAACACGACCAAAAGAGATCCTCACCACGACACGTTGTAATTAAACTCTCCACAGTGAAACATAAAGAAAAGAGAGAAACGTCAGATTACTCTCAGAGGATCTCCAATCAGACTCACAGCTGACTTCTCATCAGAAACTCTACAAGCTAGGAGGGAATGGCGAGATATAGCCCAGGTACCAAGAGAGAACAACTGCCAGCCCAGAATATTATATCCTGCAAAGCTATCATTTGTGAATGAAGGTGAAATAAAGACTTTTCATTGCAAACAGAAATTGAAAGAATTTGTTGCCACTCGTCCAGCCCTGCAAAAGATGCTTAAAGATGTGTTACACACAGAAACACAGAAACACGGTCATCAATATGAAAGAAGGTAAAGGAAGGAAACCAAGGAAGGAAAGCTCACAGTAAAAGATCACAGGGAATTCAAAGCATATATTATAACTTATCTTTGGCAAATGGCAGGGCGAAGTTACCACTTATCATTAGTCACATTGAACGTTAATGGCCTGAACTGTCCAGTTAAAAGACACCGATTGGCTGATTGGGTTAAGGAACAAAACCCATCTATTTGCTGCTTACAAGAAACACATCTTTCCAACAAAGATCCATACAGACTGAAAGTGAAAGGCTGGAAAAAGATATACCATGCCAACAGAAATGAAAAAAGAGTGGGCGTAGCCATCTTAATATCAGACACCATAAACTTTACCACAAAAACCGTTAAGAGAGACAAAGAGGGACACTACATAATGATTAAGGGATCAATTCAACAGGAAGATATAACAATTATCAATGTATATGCACCTAACTACAGGGCACCAGTTTATCTAAAAGATTTGTTAACGGACTTAAAGGGAGACTTAGACCCCAATACAATAGTACTGGGGGACTTCAATACTCCACTCTCAGAAATAGACAGATCAATAGGACAGAAGATCAACAAGGATACAGTAGATTTAAATGACACTATAGCCCAAATGGATCTAACAGATATATACAGAACTTTCAATCCTACTGCTAAAGATTTTACATTCTTCTCAGCAGTACATGGAACCTTCTCTAGGGTTGACCACATACTAGGCCATAAAGCAAGTCTCAGCAAATTCAAAAGAATTAGAATCATACCATGCAGCCTCTCAGACCATAAAGGAATGAAGTTGGAAATTAGCAACTCAGGAATCCCTAGAGCATACGCAAACACATGGAGATTGAACAACATGCTCCTGAATGAACAATGGGTCATAGAAGAAATCAAAAGAGAAATCAAAAACTTTCTGGAAGTAAATGAGGATAACAGCACAACATACCAAAACTTATGGGATACAGCAAAAGCAGTGTTAAGAGGAAAGTTTATATCAATAGGTGCCTACATCAAGAAATTGGAAAGACACCAAATAGATGAGCTTTCAATTCACCTCAAGGATCTAGAAAACCTACAGCAAACCAGACCCAAATCTAGTAGGAGAAGAGAAATAATTAAAATCAGAGAAGAAATTAACAGGATTGAATCAAGAAAAACATTACAAAAAATCAGCCAAACGAGGAGCTGGTTTTTTGAAAAAATAAACAAAATTGACACCCCATTGGCCCAACTAACTAAAAAAAGAAGAGAAAAGACCCAAATCAATAAAATCAGAGATGAAAAAGGAAATGTAACAACAGACACCACAGAAATAAAAAGAATCATCAGAAATTACTACAAGGACTTGTATGACAGCAAACAGGGAAACCTATCAGAAATGGATAGATTCCTGGACACATGCAACCTGCCTAAATTGAACCAGGAAGACATTGAAAACCTAAACAGACCCATAACTGAGACAGAAATTGAAACGGTAATAAAGGCCCTCCCAACAAAGAAAAGCCCAGGACCAGATGGATTCACTGCTGAATTCTACCAGACATTTAAAGAAGAACTAACTCCAATTCTTCTCAAACTATTCAGAACAATCGAAGAAGAGGGAATCCTCCCAAATTCTTTCTATGAAGCCAGCATCACCTTAATTCCTAAGCCGGGAAAAGATGCAGCACTGAAAGAGAATTACAGACCAATATCCCTGATGAACATAGATGCAAAAATCCTCAATAAAATTCTTGCCAATAGAATGCAACAACACATCAGTAAGATCATCCACCCAGACCAAGTGGGATTTATCCCTGGTATGCAGGGATGGTTTAATGTGCGCAAGACAATCAATGTGATACACCACATTAACAGACTGCAGAAGAAAAACCATATGATGATCTCAATAGATGCTGAGAAAGCATTTGATAAAATACAACACCCGTTCATGATGAAAACTCTAAGCAAACTGGGTTTGGAAGGAACATTCCTCAATACAATCAAAGCAATCTATGAAAAACCCACAGCCAACATCCTATTGAATGGGGAAAAGTTGGAAGCATTTCCACTGAGATCTGGGACCAGACAGGGATGTCCACTCTCACCACTGCTATTCAATATAGTTCTGGAGGTTCTAGCCAGAGCTATTAGGCAAGAAAAAGAAATTAAAGGGATACAAATTGGGAAGGAAGAACTCAAACTATCCCTCTTTGCAGATGACATGATTCTTTATTTAGGGGACCCAAAGAACTCTACTAAGAGACTATTGGAACTCATAGAAGAGTTTGGCAAAGTAGCAGGGTATAAAATCAATGCACAAAAATCAACAGCCTTTGTATACACAGACAGTGCCATGGCTGAGGAAGAACTTCTAAGATCAATCCCATTCACAATAGCTACAAAAACAATCAAATACCTTGGAATAAACTTAACCAAGGACGTTAAAGATCTCTACGATGAAAATTACAAAACCTTAAAGAAAGAAATAGAAGAGGATACCAAGAAATGGAAAAATCTTCCATGCTCATGGATTGGAAGAATCAATATCATCAAAATGTCCATTCTCCCAAAAGCAATTTATAAATTCAATGCAATACCAATCAAGATACCGAAGACCTTCTTCTCAGATCTGGAAAAATTGGTGCTGAAATTTATATGGAGGCACAAGAGACCTCGAATAGCTAAAGCAATCTTGTACAACAAAAACAAAGCCGGAGGCATCACAATACCAGATTTCAGGACATACTACAGGGCAGTTGTAATTAAAACAGCATGGTACTGGTACAGAAACAGATGGATAGACCAATGGAACAGAATTGAAACACCAGAAATCAACCCAAACATCTACAGCCAACTTATATTTGATCAAGGATCTAAAACTAATTCCTGGAGGAAGGACAGTCTATTCAATAAATGGTGCTGGGAAAATTGGATTTCCACGTGCAGAATCATGAAGCAAGACCCCTACCTTACACCTTACACAAAAATCCACTCAACATGGATTAAAGACCTAAATCTACGACCTGACACCATCAAGTTACTAGAGAACATTGGAGAAACCCTTCAAGATATTGGCACAGGCAAAGAATTTCTGGAAAAGACCCGGGAGGCACAGGCAGTCAAAGCCAAAATTAACTATTGGGATTGCATCAAATTGAGAAGTTTCTGTACTGCAAAAGAAACAGTCAGGAGAGTGAAGAGACAACTGACAGAATGGGAAAAAATATTTGCAAACTATGCAACAGATAAAGGGTTAATAACCAGAATCTACAAAGAGATCAAGAAACTCCACAAAAACAAAACCAACAACCCACTCAAAGATGGGCCAAGGACCTCAATAGACATTTTTCAAAAGAGGAAATCCAAATGGCCAACAGGCACATGAAAAAATGTTCAAGGTCATTAGCAATCAGGGAAATGCAAATCAAAACCACAATAAGGTTTCACCTCACCCCGGTTAGAATGGCTCACATTCAGAAATCTACCAACAACAGATGCTGGCGAGGATGTGGGGAAAAAGGGACACTAACCCACTGTTGGTGGGAATGCAAACTGGTCAAGCCACTATGGAAGTCAGTCTGGAGATCCCTCAGAAACCTGAAGATAACCCTACCGTTCGACCCAGCCATCCCACTCCTTGGAATTTACCCAAAGGAATTTAAATTGGCAAACAAAAAAGCGGCCTGCAGCCTAATGTTTATTGCAGCTCAATTCACAATAGCTAAGACCTGGAACCAACCTAAATGCCCATCAACGGTAGACTGCATAAAGAAATTATGGGATATGTACTCTTTAGAATACTATACCGCAGTAAGAAACAACGAAATCCAGTCATTTGCAACAAAATGGAGGAATCTGGAACACATCATGCTGAGTGAAATAAGCCAGTCCCAAAGGGACAAATACCATATGTTCTCCCTGATCGGTGACAACTGACTGAACACCAAAAAGGAAACCTCCTGAAGTGAAACGGACACTATGGGAAACGGTGACTTGATCAGCATAGCCCTGACTGTTAATGAACAACTTAATACATTATCCCTCTTAGTAGTTTTTTTGTCTGTTCTACTTAATATGACTGGTTTAATTCTGTAATTAATACACAGTTATTCTTAAGTGTTAAAAATTAACTGAAATGTGATCCTTGTTAAACATAAGAGTGGGAATAAGAGAGGGAAGAGATGTATAATTTGGGACATGCTCAAGCTGACTTGCCCCAAATGATAGAGTTAAAAACATACCAGGGGATTCCAATTCAATCCCATCAGGGTGGCATGTACCAATGCCATCTCACTATTCCAAGTGATCAATTTCAGTTCACAATTGATCATAATGAAAGGACTAAGAGTCAAAGGGAGCACATAAACAAGTCTAGTACCTGCTAACACTAACCGATGGAATAAATAAAGGGGAGAGTGATCCAACATGGGAAGTGAGATACTCAGCAGACTCATAGAATGGCAGATGTCCTAAATAGCACTCTGGCCTCAGAATCAGCCCTAAAGGCATTCGGATCTGGCTGAAAAGCCCATGAGAGTATTTCAGGCATGGAAAGCCAAGACACTCTGGCAAAAGATCTCTGCGAGTGAGATCCCAGTGGAAAGAACAGGTCTTCAAAGAAGGAGGTACCTTTCTCTGAAGGGAGGAGAGAACCTCCACTTTGACTATGACCTTGTCTAAACAAGATAAGAATCGGAGAACTCAGAGGGCTTCCATAGCCTTGGAAACTCATGACTGGAGCATAGGGAGACTACTGATGCCATAGACAGGAGTGTCAATTGGTAAAATCAACAACAGGAGTCACTGTGCACTTACTCCTCATGTAGGATCTCTGTCCTTAATGTGCTGTGCATTGAGATTTAATGCTATAACGAGTACTCAAACAATATATTTCACTTTGTGTTTCTATGGGGGTGCAAACTGTTGAAATCTTTACTTAATGTATACTAAACTGATCCTCTGTAAAAAAAAAAAAAAAAAAAAAAAGAAATTATCAACTCCCAACTTGACTTTCATCATCATTTAAAAAAAATCATCTATTATTTTTCACTTTATGTTTCTGTGTGGGAGCAAACTGTTGAAATCCTTACTTAATGTATACTAAGCTGATCTTCTGTATATTAAGATAATCGAAAATGAATCTTGATGTGAATGGAAGGGGAGAGGGAGTGGGATAGGGGAGGGTAGTGGGTGGGAGGGACGGTATGTGGGGGAAGCCATTGTAATCCATAAATCGTACTTTGGAAATTTATATTCATTAAATAAAAGTTAAAAAAAAAACTTAAAAAAAGTATAGGCTTGTATTGAACAAGATATATCTAAACTTCATAAAATACTGTTATTTTAATACAAAACATATATAAGCATATGTTTTAAACATAAATAACTGATTATAAAAGCTTGTGTTTCTACTCAAATACACTTGTGAATAGAAATTACAATTTATCCCCAAAATAATCTAGAATTTCCTAACAGTATCTAACTTAAATAATGAAGTAAAACATCCTAAAACAAACAAACAAACAAACAAAAAAGACAGATTATGCGCCGGCGCAGTGGCTCAATAGGCTAATCCTCCGCCTGTGGCACTGAAACACCAGGTTCTAGTCCCGGTCAGGGCGCCAGATTCTTCCCGGTTGCTCCTCTTCCTGTCCATCTCTCTGCTGTGGCCCGGGAGTGCAGTGAGGATGGCCCAAGTTCTCGGGCCCTGCACCCGCATGGGAGACCAGGAGAAGCACCTGGCTCCTGGCTTTGGATCAGTGCAGTGCGCCGGCCGCAGGGCGCCGGCCGCAGCGGAGGTTGGGGGGTGAACCAATGGAAAAAGAAGACCTTTCACTCTGTCTCTCTCTCTCACTGTCCACTCTGCCTGTTGAGCAAATGAATTGACTTTGAGACACACAATTATTTTTATTGTCATTACACAGACAACAAATTTTGTTTAAAAATCTATCATTAAATCCAATAATGTTTCACCTAAGCAAGTAAAAGATGAGAATAAATCAATTATTATTGTTCCAATATATTTTATTTTACTTTTCTTTGTTATTATAAATATTAATATTGCTATAAATTAACAATATTCATTTACATCATTAGAGAGTACTAGAGAAAAGAGAAATAATGAAAACTTGTACATATTGCCAATATCTCTGTGATTCCAGTGTGTAAATTTTCATGCCTGCAGAAACCTGAAGTTAACAAAACTGTGTTCTTTGTGTCCTTTACAGAAATCTGACAATGAGAACTTATTTTGATAATAATTAGCCTTATTTTAAAAAGTACATTTTCCAAATTTAGACTTTCCTGAACCAAAAGCCTTATTTTGGAGCGTCCCATTTCTAAATATCAATTCAAGACAACAATATACACATGTGTGTGTGTATGTGTGTATGTGTGTATCCAATTAAGTACGACTACTGAAGATGCCCAATCCAAACTGAGCTTAGAGCAGAAGAAATTTTAAGTGACAGCTTTGAAAAATTATACTTTTTTTTGCTTCTAAATATCTTGTTTTATGAAATTCATGGGGGCTGGTGCTGTGGCGCAGTGGGTTTAAGTCCTGGCCAGAAGCGCTGGCATCCCATATGGGTGCCAATTCTAGTCCTGGCTGCTCCGCTTCTAATCCAGCTCTCTGCTATGGCCTTGTTGGTAAGCATGGGCTAGGGTCCATATACAGGATTAATTCAGGCTCCTTCTTTTGCTCTCTCTGACTCATGTGATGCTTTCTTCCATGTTATAACGTGAAAAGAAGGTCCTCATGCTATATGCCTCCATCTTGGACTTCCCAAGAGGAACCAAATAAATTTCTGTTCATTAAAATCTAGGATGAAAGACCTTCTCTCTGTCTCTCCATCTCTCTGTAACTCTGTCTTTCAAATAAATAAAATAAATCTTTTAAAAAAAGAAATTCATAGAAAATCAAAGCTGAAAACACCAAAGTTCACATTACCCAATTGTCGCTTTTTGTTGCATAAATAGTTTTCCATTCTTGGCTTCCTCACTCCCAAGAATGGAGAATTTATTATCAGCTTGAATTTTTACACACCTATTTCTTATATTTGGATTCTTATATTTATTGTCTTATCCCATTTTATGTTGCAATAACTAATACCATAAATTAGATTTTAATGAACAGAAATTTATTTGGTTCCTCTTGGGAGGTCCAAGATGGAGCCATATAGCATGAGGACCTTCTTTTCGAGTTATAACATGGAAGAAAGCATCACATGAGTCAGAGAGAGCAAAAGAAGGAGCCTGAATTAATCCTATATAAGGACCCTAGCCCATGCTTACCAACCTATTCCTGAAGTAATGACATTAATCTGTTTATAGGGGAGAGAACTATGATCTAATCACCTCTGAAAGGTCACAACTGTACACTGTGGCATAGGCGATTAAGTTTCCAACACATCAACTTTGCAGAACACATTCAAACCATAGCATTTATTAATGTCAATCACCTTGTAATTCTCTCCCTTTGATGATATTTTGATAACTTGGAATATCAACAAAAGACATCCTAGGAAAAACCACTAGCATTTATTGAGACTTTATTATACATCAAGCATGAGAATGGCAATTTCTCATAAATACACGCCAAGACTTGCTCAACAACTATTCCAAAGTGAAGAGGGAGTGGGGCACAATGAATAAAGATGAAAACAAGTGATTATGGAAAAGCGGAGGCCGGAGGGAGCCTCTTCATGAGTCAAGAGGGAAAGGCTCTTTGCCTCTCCTGGAAGATTTTATTCTCTCCAGATAGCATTCAGCCTTGCTGCCTCAGCAAGTGTGATTTCCTCACATCAGCACAATTTTGCCCATGTCATGGTATGTATCAGGCTATCACTCACAAGGAGGAGAAGAGCATCCAGTGAAACCAGCAGATTTTGTCCATTTTCCTGGAATAAGACCCCCAAGGCCTCTGTGGCATGAGACTTCCCACAGTTTAAGCATGAGAGGACTGTTCCCAGCATCACTGGCCCTCCAAGGAATGCAGACATGGTGTTCCTACTCTCTCTTCAAGAGATTGCTGAGATGACGCCCAGGCAGTCCCCAGCAGATATCTTTATTTAATTTTCATGACCAACCTGAGAACTTAGCTTACCTCATCCCCCTCATCCTCATATTTTCTAGATAGTAAAAAGAGGCTTATACAGATTAAATAGCTTGCCTGATGGGCTATTACTAGATAACAAATCTAGTTTAAACAGATTTGAAAACACAAAGATTTTCTTCATCAAGTAACAACTTTTTACATATTTAAAACTAATGGTCATATCTCTATAAATCTACTCTTCTCCCAGCTAAATGCACCCAACTCCTTCCACCAATTTTCCCATGCTAGTGGCTTTTTTTTTTTTTTTTTTTGACAGGCAGAGTGGACAGTGAGAGAGAGAGACAGAGAGAAAGGTCTTCCTTTACCATTGGTTCACCCTCCAATGGCCACCGCAGCTGGCGCGCTGAAGCCGGCGCACCGCGCTGATCCGATGGCAGGAGCCAGGTACTTCTCCTGGTCTCCCATGGGGTGCAGGGCCCAACCACTTGGGCCATCCTCCACTGCACTCCCGGGCCACAGCAGAGAGCTGGCCTGGAAGAGGGCCAACAGGGACAGAATCTGGCGCCCTGACCGGGACTAGAACCCAGTGTGCCGGCACCGCAAGGCGGAGGATTAGCCTAGTGAGCCACGGCGCTGGCTGCTAGTGGCTTTTTAATTATATAATTTGATCTGTTCTGCTCTGGAAATAGTTGGTTCGTCAATATTTCAGCAAAGTTAACTATCCAAAAGGAACACAATCTTCCAAATGCCTAGAACCTAGGTTCTTCCAAGTAGAACTTAGAAGCATACTAAATACCCATTTCTCCAGATTTTAGTGATTCCAGTAATTCAGAATTTTTAAAGATTTATTTATGTATTTCAAAGTCAGAGTTGCAGAGAGAGAGGGAGAGATACATATATAGAGAGAGATCTTCCATCCATTGGTGCGTTCCCCAGATGGATGCTATGATCATAGCTAGGCCTGGCTGAAGCCAGAAGCCAGAAGATTCACTTAGGTCTCTGACATGGGTGGCAGGGGCCCAAACACTTAGGCCCTCTTCCACTGCTTTTCCCAGGACATTACCAGGGAGCTGGATAGGAAATGATGAAGTAGCCGGGACATGAACCAGCACTCATACAGGATGCCAGCATTGCAGGTGGAAGCTCTACCCACGACACCACAAGTAATTCAGATTTAAGTGACATAATTCTTTTAAAGCTTCATTGTAAAAATAAACACAGCAGCCAGCACTGTGGCACCAGCATGCCATATCCAAATACCAGCCTGAGTCTTGGATACTCCACTTAATACACCTGGGAAGACAGTGGAAGATACCCTGGTATTTGGACCCGTGCCACCTACGTGGGAGACCAAGATGGAGCTCCTGGCTCCTGGCTTTGGCCTGGCCCAGACGGCTGTTGTGGACATTTGGGGAGTTAACTAGCAGATGGAAAATCTCTCTCTCTCTCTCTCTCTCTCTCTCTCTCTCTGTCATTCTGTCTTTCAATAAATAAGCTAGCAAGCAGGCAGGCAAGCAAGAAAGAAAGAAAGAAAGAAAAAGAGAGAGAGAAAGATAAAGAGAGAGAGGGAGAGAGGGAGGAAGGTAGGGAGGAATATATACTGGGTGTATATCCAAAAGACATGAATTCATTATATCAAAGCTGTATCTGCTGCACCATGTTTATTGCAGCACTGTTCACAATGGTAAAGATATGGAATCAATCAAGGTGTCCATCATCACATGAATATAAAGAAAACATGATATATATGCACAGTGGAATATTATTCAACCATAAAAATAATAGAATCCTGCTATTTATAGCAAAATGAAAGGAACTTGAGGATATCATAATAAGTGAAATAAGCCAGACACAGAAAGACAAATGCCACATGTCCTCTCTCGTCTGCAGATGCTAAAAAAGAACTCAGTCTGAACACAGAATAGTAATTAATGGAGGCTTTGAAAGGTATGAGGGATGGGTGATAGAAAGAATGTGGATCACAGTACCAAATTAAATCAAAGCAATAAGTTTCTGGTACTACAGAGTGAGTAACAACAGTTCACAATAACCTATTACAAAAATTTTGAGCTAATATAATAAGGGAGTTCCAAAACCTCAATATAATGTCAAAGAAAGAAAAATGTTGAATAGCTTTATTTCATCAATGTGCATTATATACATGTATTGAAATGCCACACTGTAGACTATAAATATGCAAAAATATTCTTAAAGTATTTTTTAAGATTTATTTATTTGAAAGGCGATATTAAAGAGAGGCAGAGGCAGAGAGAGATCTTCCATTAACTGGTTCACTCCCCAAATGGCTGCAATGGGCAGAGCTGGGACAATCTGAAGCCAAGAGTCAGGAGCTTCTTCCAGGTCTCTCACATGGATGCAGGGGCCCAAGGACTTGGACCTCTCCTTCTGCTTTCCCAGGCCATAGCAGAGAGCTAGATTGGAAGTGGAGCAGCCGGGTCTCGAACTGGTGCCTATATGGGATGCCAGCACTGCAGACAGTGGCTTTACCTGCTACACAATAGTGCCAGCTGTGCAAAACTATTATTAATAAAAATTTTTAGTTTGCAAAATAGAAAGTGTGTACTATGTTGAAAAGTAACCTCTCCCCAATTCCCAGCCTCTGCTAATGAGGTAGGGGTTGGTACCTTAACTGGATATGCAAACAGAGTGGAGTCTTAGCATGTGTCACGGTCCCAAACAAGACAGAGGTACATCCTGGAAGTTGGGCATATCAAGTCAACAGTTAAAGATACAAGGTTACCTGGCAAAACTTCCTGGTCTCCTAAGCCTAACGGCCTAGTAGTTCCATAATTATTTGTTTTCCTTGATAAACCAACCCACTGAGTTCTGTGCATGTTAAGAACTAGCTAAAAATCTTCTAGAAAAAACAAGTTACTTTCTGTAATGGAGAAAGTTGGCTATTTTTTTTATTGGTTGTTCATTACTCTGAAAACAGCAGGAAGAAAACTGCAATCATAGTATAATCTTCACCTTAAACTGCAGATTTATAATATCCTACACTGATAAATATACTTACTTGTACATGTTTTTAAATTTAATTCATCTTGGCTTAAAGCAACCTCCAAACATACTTTAATTTTGCCTTAAGATTTCTCTACACCCAATGCATTGTAACCTAACCTGATTTGTAATCAAACTGTAATCTACTTCAATCCCAAGTACCTGAGTCTTAGGCAATTACGTCAGTGTTTCAACCATGCTCAGATAAGACAGATGCAAGCTATAACCAATCAAACTATCTCTACTTCAATTCTGTTTTTTGTATGTCACTTCATTTTCTCTGACTGTAAATACAAGATTGCTTAAAAAGTTTATGGAAAAGTTATGTTGAAATATAAATTCACTTTGGTACAAAAAATGAAATCCATGTACTTTTTAATAATACACATTTTTACATGAATTTCTTGAAGACTTCCTTCCTAAAACCTGTCCATGTGATGGAGCAGAATCACTCTGGACTTATTCTGGCTCTGACAAATGCACAATTTGCAAGTAATTTCTTGCTTAATTAAACTCTTTTGAATATAATATGTCTAAAGTTCTCATTTAATAATGTGTGCGTTACCAGAAAAATTATGACTATCCTGATGTTTACCTTGTTATGGAGAAAATGATGACTTCAGGAAAAATATTGACATTGGATTATTGCATTTTTGTTACAAATCTTTTTTTAAACTTTTATTTAATGAATATAAATTTCCAAAGTACAGCTTATGGATTACAATGGCTTCCCCCCATAACGTCCCTCCCACCCGCAACCCTCCCCTTTCCCTCTCCCTCTCCCCTTCCATTCACATCAAATCTTATCATTAGACGGCGCTTCACATTGGAGAGAGCATAATAAACTTTCCTCTAAGCGAAGTAGAAGTTCTCAAAGCCATTTTCCTGGGTATAGTTAAATTCTGGAGCAGAAATGAGGACCTAAAGACGGGATAGACAGAAAACATCTTCTCATCTCAAGGTCATAGGCAGTAAAGAATCTGAAATTGGAATAGGTGATACAATTCCAGGCTTGCTCTTCAGGGACTGGTAAGGTGACTCCTGGAATGCAACAGATCAGCAGCAAAGGTTGGGGTTTAACATCTGCCACAGTGAGACAAACCAGGGGCTTGGGTTAGAAGACCTCCAATAAGAGCTCCGTCACGGGACCCTGTTCTGCATTTGAGAACAAGCACTGTTAGTAGTTAGTTCCAGATTAATTGCTGGAATTTTCATCTATTTCCCACAGTCTCTGAAGATTTCTTATTTTAAAAGTTGTAAGCTGCATTCTTCTCTTACCATGGAGGATGAGATCAGGCTCTGGGTCTCACACTGTAGTGACGCTATACTTGGGAAAGCGAAATCAGGAGTGATTCCTTGAAATGTTAGGAATGACTCAAAGAAAAGCAGTACAAGGAGAACCTTAGAAAACTTATACAGAGATTGGGTTTGTGGAACAAGCAGACCTTTTGGATTCTCTAAAACCTTCTTGATGAGAATATGGCATAACCTGGTAAAACACCAAATACCTAGTATCAGGTGGAGATGCAATCTGTCCATAAAAGAGAAATGTGTCCTCAGTCTAATAACTTCTACCAGACTAGAATCACACATAATGTATGGTGTTTTCCAGTAACTAATTATCATATCAATACTTTGAAGCATACATGTTATTTCATAGATGAGAAACAGGTTTTGAGGAGCTAACTTCCTTGCACAAATAAAATATGACTCCTCATCAACTCAAATTTTAAATTGAATTATGTAACTAAAAGTTTCTACTTTGTCTTTGAATCATACTGTTTCCCTACTACATTTGATCCTTGTTAATAAAAAGATTAAAGTAGAGTTTGAATGACAAGACATCTGGAGACAGCATAAAAAAGATGCTGGGTAAATAGGGAGATTGTGCCATATAGTGTCCAAAGATTGTGATTGTGACTCTTTGGTTCTATGTTAATTGTGGACCACAAATCTAATTTCTTCAGGTGGTTAACAAAGCAGATATCATGCTGGCACCATGGCTCAATAGGCTAATCCTCCACCTGCGGCACGGGCACACCGGGTTCTAGTCCCAGTCCGGGCGCCGGATTCTGTCCCAGTTGCCCCTCTTCCAGGCCAGCTCTCTGCTGTGGCCCGGGAGTGCAGTGGAGGATGGCCCAAGTCCTTGGGCCCTGCACCCCATGGGAGACCAGGAGAAGCACCTGCCCCTGGCTTCGGATCAGTGTGGTATGCCAGCCGCAGTGACCATTGGAGGGTGAACCAATGGTAAAGGAAGACCTTTCTCTCTGTCTCTCTCTCTCACTGTCCACTCTGCCTGTCAAAAAAAAAAAAAAAAAAAAAAAAAAAAAAAAAAAAAAAAGCAGATATCATGGTACATTAGTCTATGATTCTTCTAGTCCCAAATAAAGTTGATAAATTGAAATAAGAAACTTTGATCATTGCTTCAGGAAAAAAAAGGGAATACCAGATCTCATTTGACATTTTTTAGGAAAACAAATGCTGGACGAAGCTTCACTGCTTTCAAAATTATTGAAACATAGCAGTTAGCCACATGTGATCATCATAATGACTTCAGTGGAGTATTGGCATGAATTTAAGTATGGTCTGAGAGGCTAGTCCAGAACACTGAGGGAAAAGCCCACTTTTGGCCAAGTAATGAAAATGTTGAAGGTCTTCCAAGGTTAAATAATAACACAATGAGAAGACCCTGTTCACCAATGGTCACTTGGAGATAAACCAAGAACTACTTCAGTGTTGCTGGGCTGCCTCCCATACTGATCATCTCATAAGCTGCAATTATTGGGTACAGAAAGTCAATAAAAATATTTTGTCTTGACCTGTTTGTACTAAAAGTCTCTCCTTCTTCTAAATACATGATTCAAATATAGGAAATGGAGTCTTACAAAGTCCCACCTTTGGAGCTCAAATTGATCTCCAGATCTGTCTATATTCTTCCTATCACACTTTATTTTATTTAATATGGTTTCTTAGCCCTTCCAAAAGCTTCATAACAGTATTTTCATAAGAATTTGCTCTTAAAATCTAATAGGATATGAGGGGTCTTCAGAGAGTTTGTGGAAAATACATACAATGATAAAATGATGCATGAATTTCAAAAACCTTTTTGAATCAATATAAACTTATCTTTCAATTCCATTTTCCATGAACTTTTTTGAAGTACCCTCATATATTTAAGTATTCAGAATTTTTAAAAAACAAAGTGGACTTCCCCCCAACCTTTCACAGTTACTTTCCTCTGTTGCCTCCCTCTACACTAACCAGCTCAATATCTGCAGTTTTGCAAAAGTCTATAATAATCTCTCAAGAGCTATTTTTCCATATTTACATAACATAGCAGAATATTTTTCTGGAAAGAATAACTTCTAAATAGCATAAAAATGTCTAAGGGTTTGCTTTTTGTTATCTGGGGATCTACAAATAGATTCTGTGCTAAATTACTTAGTTATTTTTTCAAGTATGTGGTCTTCCCAAATTCCAGAAACTTTCTCAAATACACTGTGATAGATAGAGACTTAAAAATAAGCAGGGACTCATCTTGTTGGTCAATAGTACTGCTAGTTTTCCTAATAATTGAGCAAATGAGCCAAGAAGTGAATTACACTCCAATTGTTATTTGGCTAATATGACTTGAAAAGTATCTGAATGTACCAAGTTATTTTTGCCCTGTGAGGAGCAAATAAGGGAAAATTATTCAAATTGCATCTACTAGAAAAGACTTGCTAAACTCTGCCTATGGTTTTGCTTTTTTGGAGGGTTACTCAATAACTAGTTGTATTAAACAAATCAGGCCAGGACTAGGATTAAGCAAGCAAGACACTTGCCTTGAACACGAAATGTAAGGGTGTGCCAAAGACTTGATAAATAAGAATATTTTGATGCAATCATTTTTAAAAATCAAAATGAATGCAATACTTCGATGAACTAAATATCAAAATTTTAAACAAAGGCAGAACCAGTTAACACATGTGAACCAAACAGCAAAAGAGAAAATGAAATTATCTGATTAATCTATCAAAGCCTCAATTGTAGAGAAAACATCATGCAATGGTTAGAAGGAAAATAAATGATAATGTAGCCAATGACATCAGAACTCCTTTTAGGAAAGAAAATGTCCTCCAATGAAACAAGCACTTTGATCCAACTTCCTGGCTGTGGATTGAGATCCCTCAGAGGTTGGCCAGTATGGGTTGGAAGTGCAAAAAAGAAAACCAAACACCTGCTCAGCATGAGGAAATGATTTTTAAGGTCTCTGATCAGCCTGGGGAAGAGAAAAAAAAAAGAAAAGAAAAGAAAGGTGTGCATTAGGTCCATAGGAAAAAGGACATGAAATCCTTTAATGGCTAACAAGCAGGTCCATCTATAGTTCAGATGACTGATTGCTTTACTTGAATGTGACTGCCACTTTCACTGATATAAAACCTTCAGAAAAGTTGCCATATGCGTATTCTTCAGTCAGAGAAGTAGGGAAAGAAATCAAGGTTCTCTCATTAGATATGGCATAATGGGTACTTAGAAACTAAACTGCTTGGTCTAATATCTGGGTACTCCTGTTTATTAAGTAGTTTATTAATTTGTTATTTGAAAGTTTATTAAAGTTAATAGCATAACAACTTATTAATCACTACATCTAATATTTTTGTCTTTAATAATATGTAAAGTAGAAGAGGAATATTCATCAAACAGAATATGCATGTATATGTGTGTATTTGATAGTTTTATATGTAATGAATGAGGCATCTTAAACTGATGAATAAGGAAAAATCAATGAAAGATGTTGACATTTATATTTTTAGAAAGACATTTCATCAATTTAGATCATCTTAAAGTATACTAGGAATATTTTAAGTATTTTTTTACTTCATTACTTTTATTTCTTTGTGAAACTTTATATAAAGATTATTTTTTAAAGATAATTTATTTGAGAGGCAGAGTTACAGACAAAGGGAGAGACAGAGAAAGAGATCTTCCATGTGCTCATTCACTCCCCAAATGGTCGCAATGGCCAGAGCTGGGCCTATCCAAAGCTGGAAGCCAGGAGCATCCCCTGGGGTCTCGTAGGAAGCATGCACAGGAGCCCAACCACCCCACTGCCTTCCCAGGTCATTAGCAGACAGCTGGATTGGAAGAGGAGCAGCCAGCACTCAAAATGGCACCCATGTGGGATGCCGGTGCTGCAGGCAGAGGCTTAGCCTACTATGCCACAGCACTAGCCCCTAAAGATTATTTTTACAGTATCTATTATGCATATACAGAAACTTGGGTATTCTATTGTAAAAGATTTCAAGCTTACCATAATGAAAGCTCCAGAGTGAAAGATATTCTTATCTTTTTTAATTCATTGAGAATGCTCCAGGTGCTAGAAGGGTACCAGGGCAACCATAGTCACACAATAAATATTTACAAAATGACTGAGTACTTTTATCTCTTTATTTGTAATAGCCTCATTAATTTCTTTACATAATTAATTGCTTTTTGCTTTTCTTTTTTGTGGTATCATCATGTTTCTTTTTCCTAATTCTGATCTTCTACAATAATACTAAGTAATACACATTAGAGAAAATTTAATGTAAATATTAGCAGAAAACTTTTCCCCTGATTTTCATAGTAATCCCTCTGTTTATTTACTGTCAAGCATGACATTGCAATATCCCTTTGTTGAACAGTCACAAATACACAATGGTGTGTTAAACTTTCCAATGAGTCAAGAAGAACAGAAACCTGTTGATTTTCATTAACAGTTTAAAATATCTGATATTATAATACAATGAAAGCTTTTTGGAAGTAAACATTATAAAATATTTTGGTACATTGGAGTGCTTTGGAGCAGCTTGTAAAATGCTGATCAAACCCTCTCTTCAACTTTCTTCTAGTTGCACATCATAAAAATATTTTAGATGAGAAAAATCCAATAGTTTATTTCTCGCTTTAAATTGTGCAAATGCACGAGCATTTCTGCCTAATTTATTTTTATGCAGAAAAGTTCATTTTGAATCTTGTGCATGTAATCTGTTGTTTAGTTCAGAAATCTCATATCCAAATACACTTTTTTTATCTGAAAGGTAAAATCTGTTTAAACAATTGGTATGGTAAGTAATATATATTAATCGCAAGACATATAAAAGAGTATGAAGAAGAAAATTAGCATTTCCATAATTTTGTTGCTCAACAATAGAAAAGCAAGATAGGTGTCTATAAGCTTATCTCTCTTTATCTAAATACATTTAGGAAACATTATATTTCTTTCTTTTTTTAATATTTAATTTATTTTATTTGGGAGGTAGAGTTACTGATGGGGGGGGGGAGTCTTCCATCTGCTGGTTCATTCCCCAAATGGCCGCAACAGCCAGAGCTGGGCTGTTCTGAAGCCAGGAACCAGGAGCTTCTTCTAGGTCTCTCAGTTGGGCCATCTTCTTTTGGTTTGTTTTTTTTTTTTTGTTTGTTTTTTTTTGTTTTTTTTTTTACAGGCAGAGTGGACAGTGAGAGAGAGAGAGAAAGGTCTTCCTTTTGCCGTTGGTTCACCCTTCAATGGCCGCCACGGCCAACGCGCTTTGGCCGGCACACCACGCCTGTCTGAAGGCAGGAGCCAGGAGCCAGGTGCTTCTCCTGGTCTCCCATGGGGTGCAGGGCCCAACCACTTGGGCCATCCTCCACTGCACTCCCGGGCCACAGCAGAGAGCTGGCCTGGAAGAGGGGCAACTGGGACAGAATCCGGCGCCCCGACCAGGACTAGAACCCAGTATGCTGGCGCCGCTAGGCGGAGGATTAGCCTATTGAGCCGCGGCGCCGGCCGTATATTTCTTTCTACAACTTGCTTCTTCCAACATTGTCAGGTGCATTTTTGCATGTAATTATATATTCTTCAAAACTTTGACTTTTACCTTTTAGACAATCTACCATAAAGATAGAAAAAAACTTTTTAACTGACTATTAAATGTTATTTCTAGTTAACTATATAAACAGCACTGTGAAGAAAAGCATGTACATAAATCTTTGTGTGAAAATCATTTATTACTCCTCCCACTGGGAAAAAAATTCAAGAAGCCATGAGATCAAAAGAAAGAACCCTACAAGGTCATGGGATTTTTTTTTTTATTATTCCATTAACATTAAAATGCAGTGCTCAGAGATCTCATGTCTCAGTTTTTGCAGGGGTAGGTATTTAGCCTAGTAGTTAGAACACTGGTTAAAATACAACATTCCAAAATAAATTCTCTGGCTTTGGCTCCCGGCTCCAACTGCCTGCCAATGCAGACCTGTGAGACAGTAAGGATGGCTCACATAGTTGGATTTCTGCCACCTCTGTGGGAATCTGGATTGAGTTCCTGGCTGCTGACTTTAGCCCGGCCCAGTCTTAGCCATTGTGGGCATTTGGAAATTATAGATAGACATATTGTCATCAGCATTATAGTAACTTACCAGAAACAATTTCTGCTTAGTCATGATTCTGAAGAAAGGTTAGCCTTGACCAATTTGATTTGTAACAGTGGCATATCTCAAACACTGATGAACACAAACTGAAGAACACAAAGCAAGAAATCCTCAGAAGCAGTCATGCTTGGAAAACACAAACTATGCAGAGGGTTCATTAATATTTTCACTTGCTGAATTACATGATGCTTATCCTTTCATTCTCTACCATTGGGTCATTATGTCCCTGAAGAAATGATATCAAGTCAAAAACAATGTGTGGAAATCAGAAGAGAAAGAAGTGTGAAATATATTTTTATTAATTGCAGAAAATTATCAGTGAGATGAGACAGACTCAGTTCTTGGGGAGCTTCCAAATGCATTGTTTACCAATTCATTGATCCATCTCATAAATGGAACAGGATGATCTTGGTCACCAAATCTGCTCCCCCACTGGGGCAGCATCATACACTTCCACAACTTTATGGCCCTCTTTTAAGTGACTCAAGGGATGGGAATTCCACCACCTCTCCTGGGAGATTATTTTACGGCCTCTTAAATCTCACCCATTATGAAAGCTTCCTGATGAAACAATTTTTTTTTCTTTTCTTCAGTTCATTCATTACCCTTAGATAATCCCCTAAAGACCACCTTCACAATCCCTCTCCTTCTTTGGGGCTTATACCTTCAATTATCTACAAATGGCTATCAGGCCCCCACCCCACACACATGCATATACACTCCTTAGCCCTTTAGCCAACCTACACACATGTAATTCTTTTAATCTTTCCTCATACATCAAAACCTCCAGCTGCTTAATCATTTTAGCTCCTCTAATAAGCAGTGAATTTGAAGGGGGATTATGGTTTCCTTCTCAAGCTTTTCTCATGTCAGCTGTATCCCTTCTCCTCAACCACATGCCAGATTTCTGTATGCCAATAGCCATTCATCAACAGAAATGAGGTTTTTCTGGAATGTTGTGTTCTATAGTTTAAAAAAAATTAAATCCCTACTTCCCATAACTCATTGCTGGGGTGAATCAATATTTATACAAACTATAATAAAAAGGAAAAATATGAAAAATATTCAACTCACTGAGAAATATTTTAACTGTAAGGGAATAATTCAAAATAATGTTCCCTTTAAACATGGACTCTGAACTAATAAAAGGGATTCAGTCACCTTTTGGTGATGGAAGCATGGAAGGATTGACTATTCATGTCTTTATCAATGAAAAATTAGCTTCGATGAATGGCCTGAATGAAAAGACATCCTGTTTTGTTCTTTAACAACTTTCGGTATTATTGGTAGTTTCTATGGTTCCTCAAGGGACTCATACACAACACAGTTTTTCACTGTGATAGGGACCACCAGGGAGGCCTCACCTTCACATAGCCTTGGGCCCTCCCCTCTCCACTATTTTCTTCCAAGTGCACTAAAGGCCTGTCTCCTACTGCCCTACAAGCATCACAGACATCTTCAGTTCTCTCAAACCCCACCTATCATTCTATTATCTGCCTGAAAGAAACCTCTCCTTTATCCAACTTCCTCTCTAGACCTCAACTGTCTATCATGGTCTAGCAGGGAACCTGAAGTTTCCTATAAACTTTGCAAAGTTTAATATCAATATTGCTAAAATATGTCATCTTGCCTTCTGCATGTCTCCATTGGTTGCATGTTTGATAGTTTTACCTCACCACTGATTTGTCATATATCTTCAGTATCCTCTAAAAGACTCAATTACAGTGCTCTTCAGAAAGTGAGCACTTAACAAGTATTTTCTCATTGTACTACAATGAAAACGTCATAAGAAAGCTCTTAAGAATTTGAAGCATTTTAAAGTATTTATAAAATGTTACATTTATTTTTAAGTAGGAATAGCTCCACATTTAAGGTTTAAAGACCACTGTCCTGTGCCTCAGTTTCAAGTATTGAAGAATAAAAAAAATTAACAAAGCCAACAGGTGCCTGTTCTACCTGGGATATTCAAACTTTCTTTTGCGTTTTCTGGAATTTTTCCTGTTCCATATAAAACTGTACTTTTCTCTTTTTACTACTACTACTGGTCCAGAATTTTGCCCTTCTATGGAATTTCTCTTCCACCTCTATTCTGCATTCCTTTGCCCTTTCTCTTTCTTGAAGAATTAAAAATATGAGGACATCTATCCAAATTCCTGTAAAACTAGAGTTAGTATTTTGTACAATGGGTTTAAGCTGCTGCTTATAATGCCAGCATGCCATATCAGAGCACCGATTCATGTTCTGGCAGCTCTGCTTCTGATCTAGCTACTTGGTAATGTGCCTGGGAAAGCAATAGAAGATGATTTAAGTGCTTAGGCCCTTGACACCCATGTGGGAGACCTGGATGGACTACCTGGCTCTTGGTTTGAGCCTGATGTAGTCCCAGCTGTTGTGGTCATTTGGGTAGTGAAACAGCAAAGGGAAGATCTCATTCTCACTCTCTTCTCCTCTCTCTAACTCACCCTTTCAAATTAGTAAAATAAATTTTAACAAAAAAATCCCACAAATTATTATAAAGCCTACTAGTCAGAGACCAACAGTGTTAGTCGTTGTAAAATGTAAACAAGTAAAATGGTCATGATCAATGACTCTCATCTGCAAAGTACTGTTCATAATCATTTGCTGGAAAATTCTGCATGCATTACCCCTCACTTTTCATTGAACCACTGAACAATTAGCCTGGAGTTAACAAAGCCTTCAGGTTGTCCAGACTACTGGAGAATCAAAGGTGCAAATTTTCTAACTAAAAAAAAATAGTCTTTTGAAGTCTGTTTTGCTTTTCTTGGTTGTCATGTAAGGTTTTTTTTTTGTTTTTTTTTTGGCTTTGATTTTTTGTTTTTGTTTTTTCCACATGATATTTAAAAGGATGTGTTTCTTGCTGGAAATCCAACCTCCTGATTAAGGATGGCACTGATCATCTAGTGGCATCTCAAACTCTAAGAATAATTATCCTCCAAGCCAAGTTGGCCTCTGAAAACCTCTGCATGTGCAAATAAAAGACCAGGTACCACATTCACTCAAGAAAACATCAGAAGCAGCAGCTAGGAGGCCCCAAACACTCTTCTGGACCTCACTGGTTTCCTACTTCTCTGGAAATATGAACTTTATGCGAGAACATGAAAGATGCTTACAGGGCCAGTAGTGTGGCTTGGTGGGTAAAGCCACCGCCCGCAGCGCCAGCATCCCATATGAGTGCCAGTTCAAGTCCTGGCATCTCCACTTCTGATCCACCTCTCTGCTATGGCCTGGGAAAGCGGTAGAACATGGTCCAATCCTTAGTGCCCTGCACATCTGTGGGTGACCAGGAAGACTTTGGATTGGCACAGCTCTGGGCCAGTAGGGAAGTGAACAAACCAATGGAAGACTTCTCTCTCTCTCTGCCTCTCTTTCTCTAACTCTGACTTTCAAATAAATAAATCTTAAAAAAAAAAAAAAAGATGCTTACATCTGAAATGTTCTCTATGTCACTGTAAAGAAAGGCACCGTAGATAAAAACGGACTTCCAAGCCCATATGATAGGTTGACATGCCCTTAAAGGTTTAAGAGTCCAGGCTTGCTAGGCCGGCCTGCCTATCCATTCCATTTCCCATTCTTTTTTGCTCCAGATGATCTGTATGCTTTTTTTTTGGACAGGCAGAGTTAGACAGTGAGAGAGAGAGACAGAGAGAGAGTTATAGACAGTGAGAGGAAGACAGAGAGAAAAGTCTTCCTTTCGTTGGTTCACTCTCCAGATGGCCACTACGGCCGGCCAGCACTGTGCCGATCCGAAGCCAGGAGCCGGGTGCTTCCTCCTGGTCTCCCATGCGGGTGCAGGAACCCAAGCATTTGGGCCATCCTCCGCTGCCCTCCCAGGCCACAGCAAAGAGCTGGACTGGAAGAGGAGCAATCGGGACTAGTGCCTGGCACCCCAACCGGGACTAGAACCCCAGGGTGCCGGCACCGCAGGCGGAGGATTAGCCAATTGAGCCATGGCGCCAGCCGATCTGCATGCTTTTTTGCTAAATTTGATTTACTAACTCAAGTGTGGTCTAGCAAAACAATCTGGAATTTGGAGTGAGATAAAATCAATTCCTACATGATTTATCCTTTTGGGGACAAATTACCTTTGTTTAGGTCTCTTTTTCCTTCCATGTATAGGGGGGACAGTACTGATCTCAATATGGTAGTTAGGAAAGGTGATTCTAGAGTCAGACTTTGTGGGTGTGTCTCTCACAACTGGCATTTTTCAGTTGAGTTTCCTTGGGCAAATCATAACTTCTAAATCTCTGACTACAAAATAAACTAATAATAGCAAAGTTCATGTGAGAATGAAATAAGATAATGTACCTAAAGGGAGTTAAAAGAGTATCTTTATGGCTGGCACCGCGGCTCACTAGGCTAATCCTCCACCTTGCGGCACCAGCACACCGGGTTCTAGTCCCGGTCAGGGCACCGGATTCTGTCCCGGTTGCCCCTCTTCCAGGCCAGCTCTCTGCTGTGGCCCAGGAGTGCAGTGGAGGATGGCTCAAGTGCTTGGGCCCTGCACCCCATGGGAGACCAGGATAAGTACCTGGCTCCTGCCTTCGGATCAGCGCAGTGCGCCGGCCGCAGACCACCGGCCGCGGCGGCCGTTGGAGGGTGAACCAATGGCAAAGGAAGACCTTTCTCTCTGTCTCTCTCTCTCTTTCTCACTGTCCACTCTGCCTGTCAAAAAAAAAAAAAAAAAAAAAAAAAAAGAGCATCTTTAGTAGAATGTACACTGTACTATATTCACAAAGTATACATTTCATCCCATTCTCAAGTATCAGGTACAGAAATGAGAATTAATAAATCAAAATAATTAAAAAATACACTTACTTCTAAGAACAGGGGAATTCCAAATGCATAATTTTTACCATTGTATCTTCTATAAATGCATTGTTTCAAAAATAGTGTTTTGATCATTAGTGTTTTAAACATATAAATACATTGTTTTGGAAAATACCTATTTAGAAAATATCTATTTATTAAGATACTTTGTTTGTTTGTTAAAGATTTATTTATTTATTTGAAAGTCAGAGCTACACGGAGAGAGAAGGAGAGACATAGAGACAGAGAGAGGTCTTTCATCCACTGGTTCACTCCCCAGTTGGCCCCATCAGCCAGAGCTGTGCTGATCTAAAGCCAGGAGCCAAGAGCCTCTTCCAGGTCTCTCATGCAGGTGTAGGGACCCAAGGACTTGGGCCATCTTCTACTGCTTTCCCAGGCCATAGCAGAGAGCTGGATCAGAAGTAGAGCAGCCAAGACTTGAACTGGCGCCCATATGAGATGCCGGCGCTGCAGATGGTGCCTTTACCTGCTACACCGTGGCTCCGGCCCCAAGGTACATTTTGGACAATGGGCCTAGTAGTTAAGATGCCCACGTGCTTTGTCAGAGTGCCTGGGCTCAATACTTGGCTCCACCACGACTTCCAATTTCTGCTGGTAAAGACAACCCTGGACAGCAGCAAGGAATGTTTAGTAACAGGGTTCCTGTCTCCCACATGTGAGACATGCACTGAATTCCCAGTGCCTGGCTTCAGCCCCAGCCAGAGACCATTGTGGGATTTGGAGTATAAATTACTGGATGGGATTTCTCTCTCAAGTCGTTAAAATACTTTAAAAAGAATGTATATATTTCTGTATTAAAATACAACTAAGTTGGAGATGGCACTGTGGCACAGTAGGCTGACTCCACTTGTGGCTCTGGCATTCCATATGGGAGCTGGTTTGAGTCCCGGTTTCTCCTCTTCCAATCCAGCTCTATGCTTATGGCCTGAGAAAGCAAAAGATGGCCCAAGTGCTTGGGCTCTCTTACCCACACGAGAGACCAGAAGAAGCCCTGGCTGCTGGCTTCGGATCTGCTCAGCTCCAGTCGTTTCAGCCTTTTGAGGAGTGAACCCATGGATGGAAGACCTTTCTCCTTGCCTCTTCCCTCTCTCTGTCTGTAAACTCTTTAAAATATGTACACATATATTTTAAAAATACAATTAAGAATTTCCAGGGAGTATCCTACATGATAATGTATTGATTCTTTTTAAGAATTTTTTTTTTTACTTTCTAATTTAGGCTTTAAGTCCATTTCAGAAGGCAATACAAGGTAAGTAATTTTCTCATTGTTATTTCGAACAATCATTCCAAATTATTTTTTAACTAATTTGAAATACCAGTAATAGCAGATAGCTACAATTTATATTACAACTGGAATACGAAACAGAACTGCTACTGAAGACTAAGAAAACTAATATCACTCATAATCAGACAGCCAAAAGTGTAGATATAGTGACTCCTATTTTTGTTAACCATCATACAACTGTATGCTAGAGAGGAAATTTTGACCATATTTGACTTTTGTCAAATCCTCATTTTACCCTGTGGCCCTAGAACAAAAGAATTTCAAGCACTAGAAAAGTATTTTGAAAGACTATGGATATGGTAGAAAAATGAGAGTAGATTTTTTTTGTATGTATGTTAAAACAATGATATCAATTTATATGCTGCAAATTCTACTTTATATACATTTTTAAAATAAATAAATGTGATAGAAATTTATTTAACAAAAAAATTAAAAATAAAATGTCATTCATCACTCGTTCAAATGAACAGCAAAACAGCTCCTTTCAAAAATATCATACTGAGAAACAGATAGTAGGATTTTTAAGTCTCTGTAAATAGGAATGTCTCTGCTTATGTAAGTAGAAAGATATTCACGGGAACCAACTTAAGTACAAATTCTTATGTCACTAAAAACATACATCTTAATTTTAACCCATCTTCAGAAAGTCTTCTTCAATTTACTAGTTTTTGAATTCCCAGGATCCATACCCATTTTATCCATAAAAATCCACTTAGTTTCTCTGCCTCACCACCCAGTTTTACAACTTAAAACGAATGGACATTACTATTCTCATAATACAATCTTTTTATTTCTTAGAGACATTGACTCACTTCCTCAATGTAAGTCGTTATTCCACAAACTTTCGGTAAAACTGGATTTTAAAAATAAACACGGGAAAAAGAAGAGATTATGGGCTTAAAGATTAGTCCTTAAAATGAACGGATTTTCTTATCTCACTCAATGTGAAAACTCCAAATAAGTTTGACCCAAGAATTCCTTGTGTGAGCCCATTAGGTCATTTAGGATTATTTAATTATGAAATCCATAAGAAGACACCTTAGCACACTGAATATATATATAAGTAATTATGATCATATCTTCACAAATGACTCACAAGCATGGAGAGAATCAATGTTAACAATAAAAAAGAAACAAATATTTGGTGTAGAATTGTGTTCCTTTTTCTATTTATACTTTATTTCAGAAAAGTTTTAAATTCACAAAACAAAAATTGAGGCAGTGATATGAAGAAGTCCCATACAACCTTCACTGGATTTCCCCATTTACCTCTCATATTAGTATCTTTGTCATAATTAATGAACCACATTCAGCTTCCTCTATTTTTTTATCCAAAAACATTTTATCCTTCCCATCCCTCCCAGCCTCTAAAAAACCATATCTGTGTTCAGGGCAAGATTTTTTTTTCTCCCACAAATAAGGAAGAACATGTGGCAGTTGACTTTCTGTATCTGGCTTATTTCATTCTTAATGCCCTACAATTGTGTCCTTTTTCCTACAAATGACAGAATTTCATTCTTTTTTATAATGGAATAATATTCCATTGTGTATATATACCAGTTTTTCTTTTTCCGTTTGTCTGATGATGGATACCTTGGACAATTACATATTTTGGCTATTGTGAGTAGTGCTGCTATAAACAGAGTGAAGCAGGTATCTCTTTGATACATTGAGTTCATGTCTTTTGTGTATATAACCAGTAGTGGGATCATATGGCAGTTCCAGTTCTAGTTTGTCTTTTGTTGTTGTTGTTTTTGTTGTTGCTGCTGCTGCTGTTTTAAAGATTTACTTACAGGCAGAGTTACAGAAAGAGGGGAGAGATGTCTATATTCTTTTCATTGGTTTATTCCTCAACTGGTTGCAATGGTTAGGGCTGGGTCAGGCTGAAGACAGGAGCCTAGAATTCTATCCAGGTCTCCCACTTTGGAGGCAGTGCCCCAAGCACTTGGGCCTGCTTTCCCAGGTGCATTAGCAGGGAGCAGTTTCAGAAGTGGAGCAGTAAGGACTCAAACCAGTACTCTGATATGGGATTCCAGTATCACAGGCAATGACTTAACCTGCTGCACCAAAACACTGGCCTTGCGTTTGTATTTTAAAAGAAATCTCCATACCATTTTCCACAGTGGCTGCATCATCCCACACATATAAAAGTTCTTCTTTCTCCACATCCTCACCAGTATTTGTTGCACTCTGTTTTGGGGTAATGGCCATTTTGATAAAGTGAAGTCATGTGTCACTGTGGTTTTGACTTGCATTTCCCTGATGGTGACTGATACTGAGCATTTTCTCATATATTTTTGACCATTTGCATTTCTTCTTTTGAGAACTGTCTACTTGTGTCCTTTGCCCATTTATTCACTGGATTAGCTTTTCTATTGTTAAGTTTTTTTTTGAGTTGCTGATATATTCTAGATATTAATACTTGGTCAGATTAGTAGCTTATAAGTATTTTCTCCTATTCTGTAGGATATTTCTTCACTTTGTTAACTATTTCTTTCACTGTGTAGAAGATTCTGAGTTTGATAAAATCCGATTCGTCTAGTTTTATTTTTGATGCCTGTGCTTTTGGGGTCTTACACAAAAAGTCATCACCTATATCAGTATTTCCACTATATTTTTTTTATATTTTCTTCTAGTATTTTCATGGTTTCTGGTCTTAAAGTTAGATCTTTATCCATCTAGAGTTGACTTTTGTATATGGTGAGAGGAAAGTATCTAACTTCATCCTTTTATATATTTTGTCCAGTTTTGCCAGCATCATTTATTGAAAAGATTATCTTTTCTTCAATACACGTGGTTGGTGTTCTCTTCTGCAGAAGTGTGGTTTGGACTTACATGCTAATATTGAGATAGTAATATTTGAATATTTGAATTTTCATATAACAAACAATCATTAACCTCAAATCAGTAAAATAAACTATTACTTTACTTTCATTATTTCTTTCATGTGTGTTCTATATGAACAATCATTCAGTTGATCAGTTGGTCATAAATGGAAAAATTAGTGGTGTGGAGGCCCTGCTTGTTGTACATCTGCTCCCGCCTTTGGGCACTGTTCTCTCATCTGCCAGATCAGGTACTCACATACTTGCAGGTGCAAGCACTAAGGGGTAGCTCAGGGTCCCGAGCTGTAGCAGTGGAATTGGGCAACAGAAAATTGGAAATATCCTCCGGAAAACTGGCCAGATTCACAGATGGCTCTGCTGTAGTACAGTCAGAAGACACTGTGGTGATGGTCATAGTAGTCAGCAAAACAAAATTATCACCTTCCTGGTTCATGCCCTTGGTAGTTGATTACAGACAGAAGGCTGCTGCAGCAGGTAAAATTCCTACAAACTGTCTTAGAAGAGAAATTGGTCCTTCTGATAAAGAAATTCTTGCAAGTTGAATAACACATTGTTGAGTAAGATCTCTCTTCCCAGCTGGTGACTTATTTATACACAAATCCTTTGCAATCTGTAAGCAATAACTGGTTTTAATGAACCTGATGTCCTTGTAATTAATAGCATTTCTGTAGCCCTCACATTATCAGACATTTCTTGGAATGGACATATTGGAGCAGTCTGAATAGGAATGATTGATGGGGAATGTGTTGTTAACACAAGAAGAAATGTCTTCTGTGGCTGGGCTGTAGTGTAGCAGGTAAAGGTGCCAGCATCCCATAAGGGCACCGGTTCAAGTCCCAGCTGCTCCTCTTCCAATCCAGCTCTCTGCTATGGCCTGGGAAAGCAGTAGAAAATGGCCCAAGTATTTGGGCCCCTGCACCCATGTGGGGACCCAGAAGTAGCTCCTGGCTTCTGGCTTTGGATAGACCCAGCTCCTGCCATTGTGGCCATTTGGGGAGGGAACCTCTTTCTGTCTCTCCCTCTTTCTGTCTGTAACTCTACCTCTCAAATAAATAAATAAATAAATCTTTTCAAAAAAGAAATTTTTTTAGTAGTTTGGATTGAGTGGTTGCTAGATCACCTAAATGTCAGATTGTCATGTTGGAATTCTCTACGGAAAACATTTTACAGAAGGTCTTTGCCATGCTATCATAGTGGGAATGAAACATACCCAACAAATCATTCAAGACATCCGGCAATTGGTAAGAGAAATTGGTATTACCAAGAGTATATCTCAGAAGTTATTCATCCTTCACCAGAGATTGTGAAATATGCTCATAAACTTGCCATGGAGAAACTCCATGCAGTTTTTACAGACTATGAACATGGTAAAATTTCCAGAAATGAAGCTATTAGCAAGATAAGACTAGACACAGAGGAACAACTAAAACGGAAATTTCCTGAAGTCGATCTATATGAAACAATAGAATCCTTCAATGTCATTACAAAGGATGTTTTTAGAACTATTATTTTGCATGAATAAAAGAGATAGGATGGACAAGATTTGACTTCACTTAGGAATATAAGCTGTTAGGTAGATATGTTCAAAACTCTTTACAGATTGGCATAATTTCAAAGGGGACAAACACAAGTGCTTTGTACGTTTACATTTGATTCATTAAAATTCAGTATTGGTCAGATCATGATCAAATTAGAATAGTTGTAAGGTAAGGGGAATAAAAGATAAAAATTTCATGTTGCAGTATGAGTTTCCTCCTTATGCAACTAATGAAATTGATAGCTGGTATAAATAGAAAAGAACCTGGGGCATGGTGCTCCTGTAGAAAGTTTTATGTCCTGTTTTCATTTCACTATACAGGTCACATTTGAAGGTCTTAGAGTAAAATGGGTCATCTTCTATGGCATCTGCACGGGGTGCAAGTTTATCATTAATGGATGCAGGGTTCCAATTTCATCTCCTGTAGCAGGTATAGCAAAAGGATTGGTCACCAAAAATAGTTCTGAGAACAAGGACATAAAGGACTATCAATTATTAATAGGTATTCTGGGAATTGAAGACTACGATGGTAATATGGATTTCAAAATAACTGCCACTAATGAGGGAATAATGGAATTACAGGCCGATATTAAATTACCTATACTACCGGCCGGCGCCGCAGCTCACTAGGCTAATCCTCCACCTAGCGGCGCCAGCACGCCGGGTTCTAGTCCCGGTCGGGGCACCAGATTCTGTCCCGGTTGCCCCTCTTCCAGACCAGCTCTCTGCTGTGGCCAGGGAGTGCAGTGGAGGATGGCCCAAGTCCTTGGGCCCTGCACCCCATGGGAGACCAGGAGAAGCACCTGGCTCCTGGCTTTGGATCAGCACGGTGCGCCGGCCGCAGCACGCCGGCCATGGCGGCCATTGGAGGGTGAACCAACGGCAAAGGAAGACCTTTCTCTCTGTCTCTCTCTCACTGTCCACTCTGCCTGTCAAAAAAAAAAAAATTACCTAGACTACCAATAACAATTTTAATGGAGGCCATTCAGCAAGCTTCAGCGGCAAAGAAGAAGATATTACAGATTATGAATAAAACTGTTTCAAAAACTAGAGCATCTAGAAAAAAAAATGTACCTATTATAGAAACTGTTCAAGTTCCATTATCAAAACGAATAAAATTTGTTGGACTAGGTGGATATCATTTAAAAAAAATCTCGGGCTGAAACAGGTGTAACTATTAGCCAGAGGGATGAAAAAACATTTTCTATTTTTTTTTCCAATGTCTAGCACCATGCATGAAGCAAGAGACTTCATTATTTAAATCTGTAAAGATGATCAGGAACAACAGTTAGAATTTGGAGCAGTTTATATTGCCACAATAACTGAAATCAGAGACTTTGGAGTGATGGTAAAATTATATCCAGAATGACTACAGTACTGCTTCATGACACACAACTTGATCAGTGAAAGACTGAGCATCCCACTGCCTTGGGATCAGAAGCTGGCCAAAGAATCCAGGTGAAATGCTTTGGACCCGGTCCCACAAGTGGAAGATTGAGACTTTCTCACAAAGTCCTTCAGTCTCCAGCTATAATTGTTGTCAAAACTCCCAATGCCAGAAGCCATATTGTAATGGAAGACGCTATTTCAAAATCATCATCTAATTTTTTCCAGTGATTTTTTAAAAGAATTTTAGTAGTATCATCAAATAATGTGTAATTTGTATATAGTATAAGTGCATTCTAATTATTTGTATGAAAAGACTCATTTACATGTGTCATTCTTTTCTTTTCAAAATAACCTATATTGGCTTGTTTGTATTTACACTAGAAATAAATAAATATTTATTAAAATTCAACCATTCATATCTCTGATGAAATACTGCACTTTTGTTCTTATAATTCTAATATGTATGTGGAAAACTTAGAAATACAACCACACCATGTATGTGGTTGTAATGGATTTCTTCCTATATATCTTTTTTTTCTTCATAGGGACAGCTTACCCTTAGCCATCTAATAGATCACCTCTTTGCACCAACAGCTTTTTTTGTCTTCTATTGTTCCATGAACTGGAACTTGCCATTTCCAAAACTAGTGTCTATTTCTTCATAACAGTTAACAGATACAATAAAGAGTTGAGAGAGCTAATTTAACCCATTTTTATTTGACCCCATACAAATTATTCACAAAATCTTAAATATTCCAGAGTAATAAAAATGGACTCTACTAGCATGAAGTAGTGCATACATTTTTCAAATGTAGCTAAACACACAAAAATTATTTATGCATAAAATAGAACCAGATAACTTTTGAGTGTGCATATTGCTAACATGGATATTTTTGGCATAAGAACTGGCACAATTATGTTTATAATTATTAAATGGCTTGAAATAGTCATGTGTGGAGATTAATGTAATTATTAATAATATATGTCACATTGTTCATTGCCATCATTTAAAATATTATGTTATAGTTCCATCAAAGGAAGACAAATGGTACATAAAAGTCATAATCAACAATCTATAATCTTTTATAAACTTCATGAAAATATGTGTAAATTCAGGACTTGGGGCTGACTAGTTCTTCAAATATTAAAATTTACGTGGCCAAAGGAAAAAAAAAGCTGGCTAAACCAAAGATTTTTTTAGATATATGTATTTAATCAATAAACATTAATTATAAAACTTGTGTATAAAATAGCATGCAGTCATTATTGCTATACTTGCTGAAATATTGATGATTAATTGAAAATGAAAAATTAAATTTAAACTATTTGATTTCCATAAACATATATACTTATTTCTTAACAGAAAAGTTTCATTTTTGCACAGTAGGTAAAGAATAAAAGTGTAGCAATAATATTTTAAATACTTACCCCTCTGATTGCCATCATTGTGGGGTAGTGCTGTCCAACAGAAAGTTCCTTCAGCAACAGAAAGATTGTGTATTTGTTTTATACAAATAAGAACCTTTAACTTATATGTAAATATTGAACAGT
The DNA here is from genome assembly GCF_051225735.1 of Oryctolagus cuniculus. Lineage (NCBI taxonomy): Eukaryota > Metazoa > Chordata > Mammalia > Lagomorpha > Leporidae > Oryctolagus > Oryctolagus cuniculus. Next base: position 56,384,990 of record NC_142868.1, on the reverse strand, counting down.
TGAAGTGTGGCTAATGCAACTCAGAAATTAAATTTTGGGGGCCAGTACTGTGGCGCAGTGGGTTAACGCCCTGGCCTGAAGAGCTGGCATCCCATATGGGTGCTGATTCGAGACCCAGCTGCTCCACTTCCTGTCCAGCTCTCTGCTATGGGCCGGGAAAGCAGTTGAAGATGGCCCAAGTCCTCGGGCCCCTGCACCCACGTGGGAGACCAGGAAGAAGCTCCTGAGAAATCTATCTCCTCTCTCTTCTTTCATTCCTCCACATAATGTATTTGTAAAATTCCTGAAAACATTTTATGAAATTTTTCAGAATTCCATCGATGAGTACCTCTAAAATAGAGTACATTTCCTGGTTCTTCTACCACTCCAATACAGTGTCCATGTCAATACTGTATTTACTAACTGCATTGTTCATACTTCTCCTCGAGAGATACATTGCTAGGAAAAGCAGCTTCAAAATCCAAAACTAAATAGTGAGTGTTTGGTATTCCTATGCAAAAAAAAAAAAAAATGAAATAAAAAACCATCATGCAAGAAAAAATAGCAATACCATAAAAAAGTATATGAAAATTGTTCCCTGTTATAGCTTAGTTAGAAAAAAAGGTGGTTTTTTTTTTTCATTAAATTTGAAAGGAGGAGAGAACGAGAGAGAGAGAAAGAGAGAGAACAAGAGAGAGAGAGGCAGAGAAATTTTCCATCCTCTGGTTCACTGCCCCAAAAACACATAACAACTGGGACCGGGCCAGACTGAAACTAAAAGGACCAATATCAATCCACGTCCCCCATGTGTCTGGCGGGGACACCACTACTTGAAATATTACCTGCTGTCTCCCATTAGCAGGTAGCTGAAATTGGAAGTGGGGTGAGAACTCAAATCTAGACCTTCCAGTACCACATACAGGTGTTCCAAGGGGCATCTTAACTATACCAAAGCCCACCTGAGGGGGAAAAATAATTTCCAAGCAAAAGGCAAAATGTTTCTATTTTATTATCCACTATGATTCCATGGAGTGTTTTCTCACTCAATGCTTGTCCTTAAAAAATAGTATTTATTACTTTCAGATCTAAATCTCAGATTTTTTTCATAAACACAATGCAGGTAATTGTATGAGAACCTTAATTAGTGTGCATAAAATAAATAGAATCCTTATATGTCTGTAGGATGTTCTTATTCATTCAAATGTTGAAAAAATTACACACCTTCACATATGTACAAAAACACTGGCATTTGTTCCTACATTTTTACTAAGTAGGCCATTGAGGTTAGTTTTACACACATTTTACCACAACAGTATGGCCCACAAATATGTCATGCTTCCTCTAGTAACTCTCTCAATTCATTCCTATGCCATGAGAGAAGAGAGTAGTAGACAGACTAAATATATACACACATAAGCAAGAACTTATTTATCATTCCTGTTTCAGAAATACACCCAATGTTCCTAAAATATTTCCAGCAAACCACTGAGTTTTTGCTGCGTGACAATTTAATTTCTAGTTTTCTTGAAGTTTTTACTCAGTGGATCTTTGGGAAAATGCACATGATGTGGTTTATTCACTTTGGAAATTATTCCAGAATGAAGAGTGGCCTCCAAAATGAAACTTGTTCTAGTTGCACATAATATTTTCCCCAGAAGTGCCTATAAAGTCTACTAAAATAAGAAAGTGCTCATTATTTTTGATAAACAGTAAAGAGTGGAAATTCATATTTCATTTTAGTACCAGAAGTGTGGAGTTGAGATACAGTAGCGTTCTTTTTCTGTGTGGCACAATGGCCTATTATTTTACGAATTACTATTTACTCTGTGTCTGTAGCTTAACTGTGAGTAAATTCCACCTTTCTTCTCTTGCTTGCTAAGTGGGGGAAAAAAATTACCACAAACCCTACAAGTGTCAAAGCTGCCTTAAAATATTGGAATTTAAAGGAGGTATAATACCAATAAGTCTGAAGCGATTAAGAGTTCTGAGTGAGGATATACAGGGCTGTGTTGTGTAGTTTGTGACAGAAATCTTAAATCAATATGGCAACATGGATGGCGTAACTTTCCTGCAAACTAGAAAAAACAACACTGTCAAACTCTTAAGTTGTGGTGATGGCACTTAGTAAGTATTGGTCTAATAAAGGGGCAAAGAGTATATGAGTTTCTCCAATTCTGATTTTTTTTTTCTCTTTGGAACTTTGAAGTTTTTAAAGCTTTGTTCTCTTCCTCTCCTCCAGGCCAATAAAAAGAATTATTATTACTACCACATTTGTGTCTCTTGGATTTTATTTTTGGCTAATGCAAGCGCTTTTACAACATGATCTTGGTTGAAGGAGCAATTAGAATTAAGGAGCCTTATCCAACAATTACAGCACTTACTGCAATTATAATAGTAACTGAATAAGTTGACGACTTACTGAGTTACCCCAACGCTACATTTTTATTTTGCTTTTAAAGTTATCAAAAGCTTGATGCTGGCGGTTTGTAATGACTTGGTGGTAGCCAGATTTGAAGTCTGAAGCCTTGTCTGCCACACTGTTAGCCATCAAAGGAGGCCTGTCCCACCAAGCTCTCTATTTTCACAACAGGATATCTGGTTTCTTTTATGAGGATACAGCTATGTTAATTTGGTTTAGTGGTTTGTTGGAGGTAAGCAGGCTCTTCACAGCACAAACACCAAAATCCCCTTAAAGCAGTTCCTTGTTAATAGCCGGGGTCTGATTGGCAGATTTGCATTGTAAAGTGTGATTTGGTTGGATAAATATGTTTAGTCTAGTAAGCACTTTAGTGATTGAGTGTCTGTTAATGGATAAAGGTGGATTATGGCGAAACCTCTACAGGCTGTCACTGGGCACTTAGCATTGTGAGATGTCAAGGGGAATGGAAAACAAACTGGCACTACAGAACAGCTGAAGGGCTATAAAATGTTTAAAATATTCGGTGCTAATATTGGGGTTTTCACATTTCAAATATTAATTTCAATAGAGTAGAAAGACCAGCAAATTAGATGGCAAGGCTGTGGTACCCCAGCAGTGACAAAATAAGGATGTCCTGATATACATTAGAGCTAGCATCTGTTCACTGGGTTTAGAGAGCCAGAGAACTGACACGTAGGAAGTTCAAGATGGTTCACTGATATCTAAGAATGAATCCAACTCCCGCTGAAATTCTTGCCTTTGAATAACCTGCAAGCAGAACAGAAATCAAAGATAAATAAAGACTCGTCTGGTCAATATTTATGCATGTACACACGAAGCACTTCACATTTTGTGGAAAACAATGCACTGTTCTTAGAAGTACAGACACTAATTTCCTACCTTCCTCCATCTCCCAGCATCTGGAATTGAAGACTTTTCCATTTCTTTTGAAAAAGGGTACTGGGATTCTTCATGAAAGCCACCAGAAAATGTCACATTTTTCTTCTTCTCAGGTGAACATGCAGAGGTATTTTTATGAGGTGAAAATATCAACTTACTTCAAGGATCTAAATGGTATTTTAACATCCCAGGCACTGTGAGAGGGATGCTGGAATGTCTGTTCCTTACGAGTCATGAAATGCTTAAGACTTCAGGAACTATTATATTTTCTGAGGATTGGCCTTTTGAGTAAAGCTAAACATATTTCAAAGATCTTCCTTCAAGACATTTCCCAAGACTGCTTATAGTCGACAGATATAAAGCACCTAGGTACCAGGCATTTATCAGAACAAACAGCTCAAGTCTTCCTGATTGCCTTTCTTCATCCATTTACTCTTGAGCCACTGGTTTCCCCTAGATGAAGTGACATCAGGAGAAGCAGGGACCTGGAGCAACATTCTTTGCAACTGAGTTAAAGTCAAGGTGGGTCTCTGAAGCACAGGCCACATCAAGAAAGCAGAAATTTTCTAGATTTCTTTATCTTTCTGTTGAACAGACGAAGGGGTAGTTCCAGTAGCTTTGATCTTAGCATTTCACCTAAAGGATGGTAAAGGCAAACAAGCAGAGGAAGACAGAAGTCATTTGGAGGAGGGTAAAGAACAAATCTCTGAAAGTCTGAGCGTTCATGTGACTCAATCTGGCAGACACTGGGCTACCTAAGTAAACCTTTTAAATGTTTGTGATTTACTAAATTGACCAAATCAGATTAAAACTTCATGTTTGTTTCATTTTTTAATGTTTCTTTTCATACCACTTTTAAATCAATTTCTTCTTTGACATTTCTAATTCAGTCATCTCCTATATAAATTTATGAATTAGTTCATTAATTTACAAATACAACTATTATTTATTGAGGATCTACTATGCACAGGATCTTTGGAATGTGGAAGTGAAGAAGTGTTGATGAGGTTCCTGCCCTCATTAATATGCATTTCCTGTGAACATTTTTTGTGGAAAACTATGTTTGCATGGATTCCAAGAATCGTTTGAACCCAAATAAACTTACTTTTAACTCCCCTTTTCCATGAACTTTTTGAAGTACCCTCATAAGGTGTTGGAGAGATCACAGTCCCTGTAGGTACCAGTTTTGGATATATATGATGTTGGTGGTGATCAATATGACAATGTCAAAAAATCAATTCATTGTTAATGAACTAAGGTTACCAACAAGCATAATTTTCTTTCTTGCTGTTCAATAAACATTTATATTTTAAGTCCTTGTTCCACCGAACGGAGAAAAATTCATAGTTTTACCTAACCCTAAAATACAATTGTTTTAGGGCCTCTCCCTTTTACCCAATTTCTAGAATCATGTTTAAGCCCACGGCCTCCAGACTGTCAGAGGCAGCATGTACAGAATGTATGATTCTAGTACTTCATCTTCCCATGCTGAAATCTGAAGAGATGCCTCACTCTCATCTGGCTTCTGGTTTCTAACTGACACACACCACAGTACATTCTGCAAATATCAGCTGCGAGATGTCTGTATACTTCTCTTGGATACATAAAAAACAAGTTCTTCTTACAACCCAGTGGAGTATATAGAAACTCACATCTTATTTCATTCCTGTATCTAAACAATTCTATGCAGCCTTGCCTACTCTGCTGCCCCTATGTCAAGTTGGCTAGAGAAATTGTCTTGCTGCCACTAATTAGGAAAAACACAGGTTGCACTCTGCCCTCAGGTCCCTTGAACGCATACTGGATTTTATCCAATGATCCCATACAATAAGCACTTCCTAACCTCGGCTTTCTCGCTTACATTCTAAATTTGTCTTTTTTAATTTTAAGGAAAAATTTACTTGGTCAGAAAAGTGTAAAATTATGATTGATTAATCACATGGATTACAAAGAAATACAGAGTGACAAAATTATCAGTGAAACATATATTAATTAATATGCCAATATATTGTTCAATGACAAACTAAAGGTGATACTCACATTACCTATCATCTGAATGTGACTTTACTAGAGGATGACTTAAACATAAGATTTCAATACTGACATTAACCTCCTACAGTTTAAACTAGGTATGGGGATGTCCACAAATTCTCCAGTCCCACTCTTCTTAGCCATATCAGCCTGGTCCAGCTAAATGTTGAGTCCTGCTTTTATTTCCTTAGGCTACTACCAAGAACCCAAAGCCCACCAAATAGGCTTTGAATGGTATTTTTCTTACCTTTGATCTTGAGATCACCGCCAAAGTAGGCAATTTAGAAAAGAAATGTGCAGAGAATAAATGTGCAATAAAATAAAACAGTACTCATGTAAAAGGAGCAAAATTCTAGATTTGGAAAGAATCAAATAATAACCTTGGCTTTGCAAGTTTATAGCTGTGTTCATTTCCTAATAATGCTTTAAAAAATTACACAAATTTCGTTGGTTAAAATATTCACCCATTGTTTCTGTTTTTCAGATTAGTAGTATGGACATCATATGACTGAGTTCCCTATTCAAGTCATTCGAGATTCAAATCAAGGGATCAGCTGCAGTTAGGTGCTCATCTGGAGACCAAGATCTTCTTATAGGCTCATTCTAGTTGTTCCCCATTTTCTTTTCCTAGTGGCTTATTTCACTAAAGACCTGATTTTCTTGCTAGCTGTTGGTTGCATCTGGAGGTCACCCTCAGACTCTTGCTGTGTAACCTCTCCACAGATCCTCTCACACTCACAAAGTCCCAGCTCCTTCCTTCTGGAAGGCAGTCCCTTTTAAGGGCTTGTCTGAATATAAAGCTCCATGTGAGATAACTTCCTTTATGAATGACTTAAAGTCAACTTGTTAGAGATCTTAATATATCTGAGACATGCCTTCTGCCTTACAAATTACCATCACTGGGAATAAGTTCTAATCACAAGTCTTCCTCAGTTGGAAGGAAGGGTATTACACACAGTGTATGTATGACAACAGTTTTATCAGCATGGGCAAAACTTTTTCTGTTTTTCCACTTATAAAATGAGGATAAGAATAGTACCCACATCAGAAATTATAGCAAGTGCTAAATGTATATTACCCAGTTCAGTGTACTTGGGTCAGATAAGCAAAATAAATAATTGTTATTACTATTTTTAATTTATGGTAAAAGTTAATTGGCTCTACCAAGAAAAAATGTTGCACAATATGCAAATAACAGATCATAATAATAGAGTCTGTGAGATGATCTATAGATAGATAGATCTATAGATAGATCATGAGTGAAAGCAGCACATGTCTTTATGTCCTTTCATGATCTTTGGAGAATGAAGGTAGAAGGCAGGTAAGTCTGATAGCATAAATGACCACCCTCAAAGTTCAAGTACTTTAAAAACTGGGACGATAGTCTTTAGACCAAACCTCAAACTTCTTTCCCTTTGAATTAGCAGTATTGGGACTCTTTTCTGAAGGGCCATATTCATGATGATTCTCTGGACTTCATAAGCACCAGGTTTATTTGTTGGCATTCCCTCTCTAAGAGGTTCTCCAAGACTCTCCTGCAAATGCAGTGAAGCATAATGAAAGAAATGAATGTTTTTCAGGGTTAACTGAATAAAGCACACCCACAAGGTATCAATTCAGAACCAAGGACAAAGAGGAAATCTGGTTTCAGAGAATTAATCAGATATCCAAGGACGTCCATGTAATCCTGTGAGAGAATTAATCAGAGAATGTGGTTATAACTACAACCTTCTCACGTGGCCTAAGAAAAGTACGGAGGTTGCTTAACTATGTATACACAATAAATCCATGACTTTAGCATTTGGGAAAGAAGAGGATGGCTCCTTTATCTGCAGATTTCTGTTCTAGTCTCGCTACTAGAGTTCATTTGATTGACCTTTAGTGGTCAAAGAAGAGGACTTGTTTTACCATAAAAAGATTTTAAAAAAATACAGTATTTTTAAATCCCTTAAATATACACTAACTCAGAAAACTGAAATAGTAACTGCAAAGTAAAAACAATGCATTTCATTCTTTTATTCTCAAGGGGGACAAAAGTAACCACTTTAACAGTCTCTGTAAACAATGGGACTAAAACTTCTTCCTCAAGTCAAGGGAGTTATTGTGTCAAATTGTCCTAGCAAAGAGATTTTGACAATGAACACATGTGAACAGAAAGCTAATAAAGTACAGGGTCAAAAGCAATCAAAGAAATCAAAGGTATTTGAGATTACATTTTATACTATTTTTATAAATTCTAATCATATAGAATAAACAAGATGATTTTGAAATATAGTCAGTTCTCTGTTTCCATGTATTATAAATCTGTGGATTCAATCAATTATGAATTTAAAAATATTCAGGAAAAAATTATGTCTTTACTGACCTTATACACACTTTTTTCCTTGGTATTATTCCCTAAACAATACAGTATAACAACATTTATACATTGTATTAGGTATTATAAAAATCTAGAAATCATTTGAAGTATATGCAAAAGCAAAACTATGTTATATAAAAATCTTGAGCTCTGTAGCTTTTTTTTTTTATATCTGCAGGTGATCCTGGAACCAACCTTCTCTGACACTGAGGAATGATTGTACTCTCATTTGATATTATTTAAAAAATGGAATTTTTAAATGTAGGCAATAATCTAAATTTTAATTTTAAAAAAAGATTTTATTTACTTAGTTGCTTGTTTGTTTGAAGTCAGAGTTTACACAGAGAGAAGGAGAAGCAGAGAGAAAGAGAAAGAGGTCTTCCATCTGCTGGTTCACTCCCCAATTGGCCGATGGCCAGATCACTGATCCGAAGCCAAGAGCCAGGAGCTTCTTCCAGTCTCCCACGTGGATGCAGGGGCCCAAGGACTTGGATAATCTTCTACTGCTTTCTCAGGCCATAGCAGAGAGCTGGATCAAGATCGAAAGCGGAACAGCTGGAATTCGAACCAGTGCCCATATGGGATGCTGACACTGCAGGCAGCAGCTTTACCTGCTTTGCCACAATGCCAGCCCCTCACACAAATTCATAAGAAAATATCTGATACACAGCTACTGTCACCCATAGCTTCTCAGGTGAACTGGATCAAATTAAATCTCCAAATACTAAATTATAAATTAATAAAATGAAGATACTATGGTTTCATAAAGCCAGTATCAAATTATTGGAGAATTTTCTGAGATCTTTGCATATAAGGTAAATAAATAATTAAACTGTTACTCAAAGTACTATAAAACAAATGCTTATAACATGCATACCTATTTTTACTAGTCCTAGATACAAACTAAAAGGACCTTGCCTTTTAGAAATCTTAAAAGTGACAAAACAATCTGAGACTATACTTTACAAATCTAGCTAAAGAAGCTAATTGATTATGACTCTAGAGACACAATTCTCTGGATGAAAAATTGGCAACTTAATTATTATACATCAGTTTTTAGACCTGTGTTTCTCCAAATATCTAAAAACTAGAAATCATGTGATGTCATACAAATATATAGTTTTTAATGGCTTAAGCTAACATAAAGTTATATACAACTTATAAATAAGCCTCTAAAGGTGCTATAACACCTTAAAATGCTTTAAAAAAAAGCATTTGAGAGCCATTTGAAAACAATTTTGACATGTATATGCTCATATGTCAGTAAAGAAGTTTGGGAATAAATCATCTTACAACAAGAATGAAAATTAGCTTCATCCGTTATTAAGCTTCCAAGTATCTTCACTCACTGAAGTAGTTGCAGATCTTAAATTCAATAATTTCTCTACTAAAGAGATAGACAAAGATCTGCAATTGAAACAACGGGAAAGAACCCTGTAACCAGAGCTGATTCTGTGTGTTTCTCCATCTCTCCATCCTTTATTTACCACCAAATCATAAAAAGTATCCGAAACTTGAAAAACGCTGATTATGATATACTTAAAACTTGAGATATTATAAAATAATACATATGACTTGATTTTTATAGATTTTTATGTGGAACATATACATATTTGTCATGATTTTAACTTACTATATTTAGAGCATTGCACTTAAGAATGTTCCCTCATCACAACTGTATTTAAATAATCCTATTTTCTTTTAAAACTTCATCTTCAAAAAGAGAAAATATGCATATTTTACTACTGGAAACATTTTATGCCCCCAAAGAATTGGCCAAATGTAAAAAGCATGGTTATAGTCACATCTCTGGAAAAAAACACATTGGAATTAGATCTTTGTGAAAAAAAAGAAAAGTTTGAAATCAGATAGGTAGGTGCTTTGTTCATCGCCCAAGTCCTGTCTAAAGGGAACTCAAAACACAAAGCCCTGTCTACATATCTAGAGGAAGCAGCTGCAAGAGTGATATGGGTCCTATTCTTATAAACAAAGAGCACCAACAAATCTGTTTGAGCATGAATATTAGATTTGCTGAGTTCTACTGACATCACCATGGGAGATAAACATATTATGAAGAGTGGGGCAGCTTATTGTTGGAGAGGTCGCCAGAAGAGATAACTGAGCAACAGTTAAGTGACCACATACCTGATGCTCATCGTGACAATCGTGTGTGACTGATGGACACAACTTAGTGAAGTGGCATTGTCAACATCACTAGTCTAGAACAAGTGGATCGGAATGAACTCTGAACTTTTACGTCCTTAATAGTAGAGGACCAGCAGCTGCCTGCATCTGGAAACTGTGAACATTCTCTACAGCTGTATTATAAACAAACTAGAAAAAAAAAACTTACACAATCTACTGTTCCCTTTATATTCTTGCCCTTTCTGTGGCCTCATTAAGTTGTAATCTCATATCTAATTATAGTTTATCAATTTATTATTCTGCAACCTGAGAATTAAATTGAAAGCATATTGAAATAAAAAGTAAATCTCTAACAGTTGTTATTTTCTCTTGTTTTGCATTGGCAAGTGCAGGATGACCAGGAGCTGAGTTGTATGGGCTGGTCAGCCTGTAGGGTGTGCTTTTGGCAGTGAACGGAGGTACAGAGGGCAACACATTGAGACTGTAGAATATGATTTACCAGCTCTGCATCTCCAGGGTCTACATTTTCATAAATATAAGTGACAAATTATCAATAAATCACTTTTTGGTTCACCATAATGCATAATGTTTATTGGAAGCCAGTTCTAATAAATATGAGTTGCCCTTTTTAGCCAAAGCATAAGAAACAAAGATGACAGGAATTACAAACAAAAATGAAAAATAGAGAATAAGCCCCTTGGCAGCAATGAAACATTTTCTTTCCAGTCTAAGCTTAGACCACTGATTTCTGTGAACACTTGTTTCAAAATATCATTTAGCTTTCATTTTGACCTGAACAGTTTTCAGAGGGAGGCAATCTAGGTAAGGCTTGGCCAATGGAAGTCTCTACTAATTTTTTTCAGATTCCATATGCATAAGATTCAGTGAAATTTGGTAAAATGGCAATAGTATGAATTAAAACAGTCACAATGCTTTAGTTTTTGAAATGCCACAATGTCACCATTATTTTTCCAAGAAAATGATCTACAGTTAAAAGGAGGGGGGGGATTAACACTTGTACTAAATGGGAGTACATGAGAAATTGTTCACTAAAAAAAAATGGAAAGGTGTAAGATAAGATTAACGTTGAAAGTAATTGGTGATTTGTCTTTAAAAGTTAATTACATATTTTGGCCCTTGTTTCACACGTATTTCCAGAAAAAGAGATTCTCTGCTTATTATTTATTATTGCTATTTGTTATTTATTTATTGCTTATTATTATTTAGTTCATTTTTATGCACTTTATGATTTATCTTCTGAGTTCTAAAAGTGAAACTAAGATGTGTTACAGTGTTATTATAAGGCTCTGTAAGAACTCATTCAGCAGCTGGAAGCAATTGATACAGGGTAGCATTTGGCTTGAACAACACTTTTAAAACTCAACTTGAGTCTTAATTGAAATACTATACATTTCACATTGGATATATGATCCAGTTCTAATCTTTCTGCTTCCATTTAGAAAGCAAAAGAACTGGTCTTATGTTATTTATGAAATTGTTTATTGAGTGGCAATATTTATTATGGTATTTTTTAAAATTATCTCTGAAAAATACCTGCTATCTACATAATAAAATACAGGACTGATAGGCATGTCTTATGGAAAAATAATTTCATAAATATTTTAAGCAGCAAAAATTAACCATAATCTGGACTATTTATAAAAATATTTTATCATTTGCTCTACTTGTTATGTTCTGTAACTGCTTCTAATGTTTTTATACTTAAGAGGTTTGTCTTTGATTATCTATTTGTGATACAGCTTCCTATTCAAACTAGTTAAAATTATTATTTTAAAATAATTTTAAATGTAACAGAAAATAATTAATGAATAGTAAGTAATTATTGACCAGTAAAGGCTACTTCTCAGTAAAGTGTTAGAATAATGTTCTAGCTCCTTTAGTTCTGTATGCACGACTATATGAGATATTGTTATTAATAAATGTGCACTTATCAGATGAAGCAAAAGAAGCAGAGAGGTAAAGTAACTTGTTCAAGCCATCATGCTAGTGACAGTGAAAGAGTTCCACCACATTTCTCTGACTTTAATATGCTATGTGTTCTTCGAGATACTCAGCAGACTCATAGAATGGCAGATGTCCTAAACAGCACTCTGGCCTCAGAATCAGCCCTAAAGGCATTCGGATCTGGCTGAAAAGCCCATGAGAGTATTTCAGGCATGGAAAGCCAAGACACTCTGGGAAAAAAAAAAAAAAAAAAAAAAAAAAAAAAACTAAATGAAAGATCTCTGTGAGTGAGATCCCAGTGGAAAGAACAGGTCTTCAAAGAAGGAGGTACCTTTCTCTGAAGGGAGGAGAGAACCTCCACTTTGACTATGACCTTGTCTAAACAAGATAAGAGTCGGAGAACTCAAAAGGTTTCCATAGCCTTGGAAACTCATGACTGGAGCATAGGGAGATTACTGATGCCATAAACAGGAGTGTCAATTTGTAAAGTCAACAACAGGAGTCACTGTGCACTTACTCCTCATGTAGGATCTCTGTCCTTAATGTGCTGTACATTGAGACTTAATGCTATAACGAGTACTCAAACAGTATATTTCACTTTGTGTTTCTATGGGGGTGCAAACTGTTGAAATCTTTACTTAATGTATACTAAACTGATCCTCTGTAAAAAAAAAAAAAAAGAAAGAAAAAGAAATTATCAACTCCCAACTTGACTTTCACTGGGATTAAACATGACAATAGGTCTGATCTGATTTCATCATCATTTAAAAAAAATCATCTATTATTTTTCACTTTATGTTTCTGTGTGGGAGCAAACTGTTGAAATCTTTACTTAATGTATGCTAAACTGATCTTCTGTATATTAAGATAATCGAAAATGAATCTTGATGTGAATGGAAGGGGAGAGGGATTGGGAAAGGGGAGGGTTGCGGGTGGGAGGGACATTATGGGGGGGAAGCCATTGTAATCCATAAGCCGTACTTTGGAAATTTATATTCATTAAATAAAAGTTAAAAAAAATGCTATGTGTTCTTTAATGTAAATAGGTCAATCAAATATTTAAAATTAAAATGCATATCAAATGCAAACTATTTCCCCACATTCATCAGTTCATAAATTGAAATTTCATTTTGCATGTTGAATTCTTCAGTACTCTTTAGTTATCTAGTAACTGAAACTCAATTTTGAGAGAATTGAAATAGAAAGAATATTTGATTCCTGTAGCTGCAAAACCACTTTTGCATGGCCAGATCTGGAAGTTCCAATAATGAGATAAGCCTGCAGTCTCCTAATCTCCCTTCCAAATCCACTTTCACCTTTGCTGCTTTCATGCTCAAGCAAGCTATGTGTCCACAGAAGAAGTCTAACGGTAAATTGCTTTGGCAGGAGTGATTTAAAGGAAAAAAATTAATTTCTCTTTAGCTCAGGTAAAGTGTCCATAAAGTAATCCTCCTTGACTCTACTGGGTAATACACCAATGTCTGAACCATCATTGTGGCCAGACATTTTGGTTGTCCAGCCCTGAGTGTAGCATTAGTCCTGTCAGGAGCAGAAATAATAGAGTAATTTTACAAAGGAAAACCAGGATATTGCTACAAAGAGGAGGATGGAAAACTGCAAGCCAGAAAAGAATCTTCAGAACTCCCAGACATGAGTTGTCATGGAATGATTTTTAGCTCATTAGATAATTCACCTCAGTGTAAATACAGGGGTAACGTGGCACTGAGTCAGGTAGAGTTCACTCGAGAGAAGAAAATCTGCTCTCCCTGGTTTAAGCAGAAGGGATTTATTCCAGTTTTAAGAAACACATATTTCTCAAAGCAAACAAAGAGAGAGAGTTTCCTTCAAGGTCATAGGAAATATGCTAAGAGAAGGTTAATCTTTTTAGAGTAAAAGGCTTGGGTTTTGTGTAAATATTCCACACTGAGTTTGGAATACTGCATTTCCTCTTTCTCCACCTCCAAGGGTGACCAACAGGACCCATTTCCCTGGGACTTTCTCAGTTTTAAAACCAAAATTCTCACATATCAGCACTCTTCATTTCCCAGCACAATCCTAACCCCTCGGTCATCTACCTTGTCCCAGTGACACCACACAAAATCTAATGACTTCAGTCAAAAGTTGAAGCCAGGCCGGCGCAGTGGCTCAATAGGCTAATCCTCCACCTTGCGGCGCCGGCACACAGGGTTCTAGTCCCGGTCAGGGCGCCGGATTCTGTCCCGGTTGCCCCTCTTCCAGGCCAGCTCTCTGCTGTGGCCAGGGAATGCAGTGGAGGATGGCCCAAGTGCTTGGGCCCTGCACCCCATGGGAGACCAGGAGAAGTGCCTGACTCCTGCCATCGGATCAGCGCAGTGCGCCGACCGCGGTGGCCATTGGAGGGTGAACCAATGGCAAAGGAAGACCTTTCTCTCTGTCTCACTCTCTCACTGTCCACTCTGCCTGTCAAAAAAAAAAAAAAAAAAGTTGAAGCCAAGCAAAGCCAATGGACACAGGAGAGATAGGTGAAGAAATTAAACCATTTACAAAATTCTCGTTAATGAAGAAGGGAATGAAGAGACAGAGGGTCCAAAATTTCCCTGTGGAGCACATCACATCAGAGATTGCCACACAGCATCTCGAGGGACCCCAGGTCTGCTGTGGAGTCACAATCCTGTGAAAAAGGAGCCACTCCCAAATAGTCACGGCCCACAAGATCTGTGTGGTTTGGAAGCCCTATCAGAAAACAAAGGTTGGCTGCATTGTAACTTTAGACCCTGGACATGTGATTGCCAGGCTGACAGTGATGCTGATGATAGCCTTATATCCCCGTCTCTTTCAGTATTAAGGGAGAAGCACTGGAAACACCTATCTACATTTGCTCAGTTAGAATCATCTCAGATGTCGACTGTCAAACCCTCTTAGTTTAGGATATAATTGAAATCCTTACTAAGTCTCTGGCTCCCCAGCCCCCAGTACTCCCCACTTGAGCTTTCCAAGCAGCAGAACTTTGATTCCCTCTCCCCATCCCTGGAATATGGGAGATTTCTCTTATCCTGACAGCCCAGAAAAGAACAGAAGTGATTGCTCTTTTAAAAAAAAAAATTATTTATTTGAAATTCGGAGTTACAGAGAGGGCAAGGCAGTGAGAGAGAGAGAGAGGGAGAGAGAGAGAGATCCTCCATCTGCTGCCAAATGGCTACAATAGTTAGGACTGGGCCAGACTGAAGCCAGGAGCCAGAAGCTTCATTCGGGTCTCCCAAGCACTTGGGCCATCCTCCACTGCTTTCCCAGGTGCATTAGCAGGGAGCTGGATCAGAAGCGGAACAGCCGGGACTCAAACAAGTGCCCAGATGGGATGCTGGTGCTTCAGATGATGGCTTTACCTACTACACCGCAGTGCCAGCCCCAGTGAGTGTTCGATTCTTCCTCGCTTGCATCTAATTTTATATACATATCCCCCAGGGAAAAGGCAGAGGTACTTGATCAGAATAATCCATCTGGAGATAATCTTTCTATGCTGCCTGTTGGAAACATGAGCAAAGTGTTAATGCTCCTATCCCTCCCCACCCAGAGTTTTACTCTTTGCTCTCTCCTTGAATCTGTCACCTCTGAATGTGCCTTTCGTTAACTGTTAACCACCATGCTTTACTACAATGTGCACACAAAGTCATCTCTCACCCACATGTCTTAATTATCTTATGTTCCTCAGGTGGCCAAACCCTCCAGCATGCACAGCTTCTACCTGCATGCCACTCCCACAGCTGATGTTTAGCCAGTATGTACCAGCATGATAAAAATGGTTGCTCAAGGTCGATCATTAGCATACTGTTACTAATAGTCACCACCCAAAGCCCTCTGAATGCCATTCTGGCTTCCCTACACCCCTATCCAGGCTCCTCCAAGACTACTCCACAATCCAGCAACTAAAGATCAGTAGCTTGGTGTTGCAATGGATTCATTTCTGGGAGGAGGAGGGAGGTGGGGGCAAGGGGTGCGGAGTCTCCACACAGACAACTAGGAGTCAGATGAAAGCAGGCCTGAGGCAAGCAGCCTGCAGACTCGTTTATTTCAGTTGGTACAACAGCTTATATAGCCAAGGCAGCCAATCCAGCAGAGGAGTGATCTATGCCCTAACCAGTCACACCCTGTTGCCAGGCAGTTTCTGAAGCCATCCAATCACATCTTGTTGCCAGGCAGACTCTGTTGCCAGCGGCCATCTTGGCATGGCCTTCCCATTCCACCACAGCTTGGCACAGCAGAAGGGCTCTGGGACCCCATTCTAGCTCTTTGTAGCTTCTATTGTTGGAGGGAGGGGACTAGCAAACATTTTGAATCTCACCCTGCCAAATATTTGTTTCTTCATTCTCAAATAGCTGTATTCATTTTTTTTTTTCAAAAGTGCCATTTGAAAAAGGCACTTCTTTACCTTGTAGCAAGATGCCAAGTCTATTTGAAGTCTTAGTCAGTGAAGCAGAACTTCGTTTAGAAAAGAGGAGCAGTAGGCTTCCGATCGGCTTAGCTCTGGCCATGGCGGCCATTTAGGGGGTGAACCGACGGAAGGAAGACCTTTCTCTCTGTCTCTCTGTCTTAACTCTACCTGTCAAAAAAATAAATAAAATAAATAAATAATGAAAAGAGGAGCAGTAGTATACTCATCCAATGGCATCCAGTATGTGACAACCAGCTCCACTCACTGCCATTGGACTCACTGTATGTCTAACAACTGCACCCAAACATAAAATATTCTAATCAGGCATTCCTTTTGGCAACTTTTAAATATATTTTTCTCAAATCAGATTGTAACCTTGGGATGAAGGAATTCATTCACTTACATTTAGAACTTTAGAATGTTTTAAAAACCTTTATATACATATTTTTGTTTATTTATTCATGTCGTAGACATATGCCAGATTTCTATTTGTTTCTCCTTGTCACACAGGGCACAAGCGATCCTGCTCATTTCATGTCCAAGGAAGCTAAGGCTCAGGAAGGTGAATTATTTCCTCAAAGTCATGTAATCATTGACAGAACCAAGACATGAATCTAATTCTCCTGGCTCTCTGTCGTGGGACTGTCTGAAGTTACTTAGCATTCATTATAATGTGTTTTTTATGTATGGAAAATCATCCTGATTTGGTCAAAGATAAAGCTCAAGCTGCTTTTTTGCTGGGCAGATGATGAAAAGATACAGGTGAAAACTTTCTGCATCAGAGCCACTACACTTTTGCCCTTAAATCTTTATTTCCTAATATGGAAAAGATTATAGTAGACTGCATTTTTTTCCTTTGAGAGAAGCAAAATAAATTTTTTTAACACTCACCTTTAGCTCTTTCTATGCATTCTGTACATTTCATATGCTGATTTCAGAAGAGCTTATGTTAACCTAAAGGTTACATATTTTTAAAGTTACTTGCTTATTTTGTTTAAATTTTGATCTAATTTTATCCTGAGTGTACCATATTTAGATCAGAAAATTTAACTGTTTATATTATTACTATGTCTTTATCTTGCTGACATTTTCTTCCAATGTGGTTTTTATAGAAGACATCTCATAAAAAATTCTCCAGTTAGGAAAATCTAAGTCCTGTGTCTTACTCAATGTGCTCTTCAGCTTAAAGTTTTAGCAACTTGCTTTTGACAATAACAACTTTTTAAAATGTAATAAAGCAATACAAAAGAACTTTTACCGAAGTTCTAAAATTATATTACTTAAATATTTCCCCCCATAATCTTAAAGACTCTTGACAAGACATTTGAAAAAGTTTCTAACTTTAATATCTGGTGCTGATTCAGAATCCTTAAAAATACGTGAAGTTATTTGGCCTGAACATTTTTACCAAACAACATCAGAATCTAAATGGGATTTTTAAGTCTAGTTCTGAATTTCATTATTTGATTAAAGTACTAACCACATCCATAAATGTCAGTGAAAACCACTTGATAATAGTTTATAAAATATTCTCATGTCAAATACCATATTAAATCAGTCCTTAAAATAATAGTAAACACTGACTTATTTAATGTTGGATTTTTATGTCCCATTTTAAGTGTTTAACTGTAAGAGAGAAAAATAATTTAAATACAAATGGAAATAACTGCTAACAGTCATACCACTAAATGATAAAAAATTAATAATCTTATTCCTGTACTGTTATGCTTCAAAATGGCAAAGCAGCAAGTATAACAGTGTAAGGGCCACTAGGAATCCCCACTCTACTTATTGTGAGGGGTATTCAATAGGATAAGGGTAAGAGAGTACAGGAAAAAAACTCATGAATAGTATAGGCATGAGTCCATTGCCACATCATTTGGCATAAAATGAGTCCCCCCCACCCCAAAATAAGAATGCTGTGAAAGATACTTGATCGTGGTTAACATAGAAAGTCTAGTGTACTTAAAGAAGAACTACAGGCTAGGAAGCCAAATCAACATGCAAACTAGGAGTCTATTCAAATAATAGTTCATTGTCTGTTCCATGATGAAAAAGGGCCAAAGTTATCTACTTCCAACTTGAGTAGCAAGCTGTCCCTGTGGGGACAGGGTCCATAATGAGGATTTAGTGTAGGCCTTACCATATCCCCAAAAGTCTATCAATAAATGTATCTTAAGGTGGTTTTAATAGGATCTTAGAATGACTTTAATAGGATCACCAGATTAAAGACCTAAAATTGGCAATAATATCATACTTGATAAAGGGAAGTCCATGTTCTTGAAATCACAAGCTATTTCAATGCCACCATTTTGTTTGTGAGTCTGAGTCGGCTGTGGAATTGTTGGACAGACACTGACACTGAGTCGTCCTATCCACCCAATTATCAAGAGCCTCTTCTAGAATGGAGGATGTTCACATACCTCACCATTCTAAGCCTGTTCACAAAACCATTCTCAAATCTATAGCATACAGTCTTCCAACAAAGCATATTTTGCCAAGCTGTTAGCCAGTACTCATTAATTCCTGGGTAGCTTTATACCTATGGCTCAGTCTCTTTCCAAGCAGAGTGAATGGCCAGATTCATGACTTGTTATTTTCCTTATTGGAAGTACATTCCTAGTCCCCACTGTCTTTCTGAGGCACCTCTGAGGAGCAATCTGATGCTGGAGCAGTCCAATTCCAGGTCATGCCAGCTTGTTGTACAAAACTACCTATAAGACTCATTTGAATTTCCCTTCAGATGATGAAAGAGAACACCCGTGAGACTGGGTGTATGTTGAGGATAGAAATTGCAGAAATAGGGGCAGGTATTTTGGCACAGAGTTATACCATTGTTTGGGATGATGCCACAATCCCATATTGGTGTGCTAGTTGGAGTCCCAGGTCCCAGATACTCCATTTCCAATCCAGTTTCAGGCTAACTCATCCTGGGAGGCAGTAGGTGATAGTTCAAGTGCTTGGGCCTTTGCTACCACATGAAGACCTGGATGAAGTTCCATGCTTCTGGCTTCAATCTAACCCAACCTTGGCCATTTTGGCCATTCAAGGAGTAAACCAGCAGTTAGATCTCTCTCTCTCTCTCTCTCTGTCTCTCTCTTTCTCTGCCTTCTAAGTAGATGAAAACAAATAAGCATTTCATAAAAAAGAATATCCCAAGATATCAGAGCCACCTACTAAAACGTTTTGTACCTTCAGTAACTTCTTAAGCCCTGTGTCTTACATACGTCTGTCCTTTGATGATGGAATACTTCTAACTAAACTCAACTTTATGACGGTTTTAGATCAAATGAACAGTTCGGGCCAAACGTTCACTTGGTGTAACTTAGCCAGGTATTCAGTGACCACCAAGGACTAGTAGCAGGCTAGAAGCAGAACTTGATTCTCAAAAAGGATTTGTCTTCTAAACCCCAAATATCTTTTATTGAAGATTATCAGGAGATCCATACATTTTGTTTGTCACAGACATTTTGACGTCACTAGATATTCCTATTCATAAAATCTAAGTAGATGAGTAAATTGCACCTTAACTTGGGCCAGCTGCAAAGCCTTCTCTTGCTATGGGTCCTGTACACAACTGACAGCTTCGTGGTAAATCTATAAACAGGTCAACCTAGTACAATCAAATGTGGTTTATGTTGCCGTCAGAAGTCCCTTTATATGGGATGATGCTTCATACATCTTAGTTAAAAAACTTCATTGGTAAGTATATATGTGTATGTACATTAAAGTATATGAATGCTGTTTCCTAATCAAGTAAGTATAAGGCAATCTATATAATAATTTCTTCTGAGTCAGTAAAAGATATTTTGGTTTAGTTAAAGGAAAAATCCCACTACATGCTGAGTTCCACTTTAAAATCTTAACTATATCAGCAATATGTTTTTTAAATTCTTTGATCATTTTTATTTATTATTCTTCCTTGTCGCTCCCCCTCTTCATGGAGGAACGACACTAAACCCTGCCTAGGCTTCATATCTGAGTCACGGCACCATTATGTCGCTCCCCCTCTTCATGGAGGAACGACACAGGACCCTGCGCTGTTCTTTCGTCTGCTCGGCCCTCCCCGGGTTTGCTGCTGGTTCTTCCCGGGTTGGCTACTATCCCTTCCACCTCCGTGGAAGGGCAGTTCCCCCTGGCCACATTCCCCACTTCCGCAGGGGAGCGGCACACCGCCGGCCGGCTCTTCTCAGGGGCTGCACAGGTGTTCCTTCAGCTAGATGTTCCCCTTAGATGTTCCTGGTGCATGCCGTCTCTCTCCTCCTTTATAGTCCTCCTCCGCCAATCCTAACTCGGCTGCCCACACGCCGAGTACGCTGCTCTCCTCCAATCAGGAGCAAGTCCTACAGTTTATTGGTTGAACTGGAGGCAGCTGTGCAGAAGCTGTTTCTCCCTTCTTAGCGCCATATTGTGGGAGAGCAGATGCATAGAATAAGTCTTAATTCCAGTAACTCAGTCCAGTCCGGATTGCTCCCCACATTCCTATTTTATCATTAGGTATTGTTTAAAGGATGCACCACTGCATGAAACTAGCAAATGATTAATAAGACTTTTCATTTAGGGGGAATTAAAGAAATAAGCCAGCATGCAAACAATTGTTAGTTCATCTGGTCCCAGTTGTGCATGTTGGAGTTATGATGTGAATGCATCATTTCATCTGATTCATATTCCTCAATACTGAAAACTTTAAAAGATGGAAAAAATAAAAACTAATCAGAAAGATTTACATATTAGCAAGTATTCAGAAAAAAATTCTCTACGGCTTATTGATATCACAGATTATTTCATGTATCCTTTTGGGTTGAAGTCATTAGTTCTCTATTAATGAAAAGGAAATGAACAGTTGACTTCTACTCAAATCTTGAATATCTGACAATCCATAACATTAAAGAAGCCTGAAAGAGAAAAAGGCCTCAAGGTCCTACAACCTTAATACAGTTATATTTTTATACATCAGTCCTCCCATCTCTACCCAGATGCAAGCATATTCTCTATATTTCTACATTATTCATTCATTCAACAAACATTTACTGAGAACCTACGATGCTAACACTGCTATAAACATAGCACAAGTACAATTTTTATTTGCTTTTTAAGCTGAAACTGATACCCAGGCAGCAGTTACTGTTCAAGCAATTAGGGTCCTGTCACCCACGTGGGAAGGCTGAATTAGGTTTCCAGCTCCTGAATTTTGCACTGGTCCCGCCCTAGGCATTGTGGGCATTTGGAGAGTAAACCAGTCGGTGGAAGTGCTCTCTTTCTCTTCTTTCTCTATTTTTCTCTCTCTCTCTCTCTCATTCTCTCTGCCTCTCAAATAAAACAGATTTATTTTTAAAAGTACAATTTCCTGGGGCCGGCGCTGTGGCTCAATAGGCTAATCCTCTGCCTTGCGGCGCTGGCACAGCAGATTCTAGTCCGGGTCGGGGTGCCGGATTCTGTCCCGGTTGCCCCTCTTCCAGGCCAGCTCTCTGCTGTGGCCAGGGAAGTGCAGTGGAGTGTCGCTCCCCCTCTTCATGGAGGAACGACACTAAACCCTGCCTAGGCTTCATATCCGAGTCAGGGCACCATTATGTCGCTCCCCCTCTTCATGGAGGAACGACACTAAACCCTGCCTAGGCTTCTTATCTGAGTCACGGCACCATTATGTCGCTCCCCGTCTTCGTGGAGGAACGACACAGGACCCTGCGCTGTTCTTTCTTCTGCTCGGCCCTTCCCGGGTTTGCTGCTGGTTCTTCCCGGGTTGGCTACCATCCCTTCCACCTCCGTGGAAGAGCGGTTCCCCCTGCCACTTTCCCCACTTCCGCAGGGGAGCGGCACACCACCGGCCGGCTCTCTCGGGGGCTGCACAGGTGTTCCTTCAGATAGATGTTCCTGGTGCATGTTGTCTCGCTCCTCCTTTATAGTCCTCTTCCACCAATCCCAACTCTGCTACCCACACGCCGAGTACGCTGCTCTCCTCCAATCAGGAGCAGGTCCTACAGTTTATTGGTTGAACTGGAGGCAGCTGTGTAGAAGCTGTTTCCCTTCTCAGCGCCATATTGTGGGAAAGCAGATGCATAGAATAAGTCTTAATTCCAGTAACTTAGTCTAGTCCGAGTTGCTCCCCACAGTGGAGGATGGCCCAAGTGCTTGGGCCCTGCACCTGCATGGGAGACCAGGAAAAGCACCTGGCTCCTGGCTTCGAATCAGCGTGCTGCACCAGCCGTGGTGGCCATTGGAAGGTGAACCAACGGCAAAAGGAAGACCTTTCTCTCTGTCTCTCTCTCTCTCACTGTCCACTCTGCCTGTCAAAAAAAAAAAAAAAAAAAGTACAATTTCCTGGCCGGCACCACGGCTCAATAGGCTAATCCTCCACCTGTGTTGCTGGCACACCGGGTTCTAGTCCTGGTCGGGGCACTGGATTCTGTCCCGGTTGCTCCTCTTCCAGTCCAGTTCTCTGCTGTGGCCCAGGAGAGCAGTGGAGGATGGCCCAAGTGCTTGGGCCCCTGAACCCACGTGGGAGACCAGGAAGAGGCACCTGGCTCCTGGCTTCGGATAAGCGCAGCGCCAGCCATTGAGGCCATTTGGGGAGTGAACCAACGGAAAGAAGACCTTTCTCTCTGTCTCTCACTGTCTGTAACTCTATCTGTCAAATAAATAAATAAAATATTTTAAAATAAATAAATAAATAAAAACATTTCAATTTTCTGTTAATTTCAGTCTTCAATTAAAAATGATCTATTCTCTTTGCATATTACTCTCATATCTGAGCTAAAAACAATTTTCCTAAAACAAGCCTCATCCTAATATTGGATGATTTTAGGCCTTTTCTCCAAACAAATGACTTTTCCTATTCTGATAATTGACCTACCAATTTATTATAGATATCTTTGAAAATCCTTTTATGCTTTAATTTTTCATAAAGTTAGAGTTATTATGTTCTACTTGCAGATTGCTCTCCAAATAGAAGTATATGCAATATCCACAATCTCGTGAATAAATTTGTGGAATATTTTCAGCTATCTTTTTTATACCTGTGGAAGGAATTAACACGAAAAAATGACTCAGAGCTCTTCCAGCATGACTAGAGTCCCAGAACCTTTGTTTCAAATCAACATTTTCAAGACAAGTATCATTATAAAATAATTTAGAAATATGAAGCAATGTGATTGGCTCTCAGCCATCAATTTGTAAACTTATCAACATAATTCCTTTCTTATCTCTAAATTGATGACCATGATAATGAGTCAAAAATGAAACTACAGCTCTATTAGTCATAATTGTCCTTGATAAATGAATGAATGCTAAAATTATTACACTACAAAGATACACATTAACACAATCAATCATATAATTACATAGTATAGTAATTCAAAGCCTTTATGTAGTCAATACATAACATATAGGTACATCATTACAGAGAATTTAATGCAGATTTTGCAAGGACCCACAAAACTCTAAGTTATTACAGAAAATGTTTACTCTTGTATACTTGCAATTCACTTGCCTTTTGAATTAAAATAAAATTGAAAATTGTCTCAATTAGAGACAATTATTATTGTCTTATTATTATTTCTGTGTTTCCAAAACTGATAAAAATGTTTTTATAACTTGTTTTTTGAGTATCTTGTGCTTTAAAATCTTTCTTCTGTCAAATACCCCCATTATAATTAAAAATGAAATTATACCACTAACAATAACAACACTATTTTTTACTTAATTAATTAATTAATTAATTAACTTAAAAGGAAGAAAAAGGCAGAGAGAGATATCTTCCATCCACTGGTTTACTCTCCAAGTGCTGACAACAGCCAGGGTTAGTCCAGGTCAAAGCCAAGTAGTGGTAATTCAATGTGGGTCTCTCACTTAGTTTAGAAGGGGCCAAACTATTTGAACTATCACCTGCTGCCTTTTTGAGTGTTCATTAACAGTAAGCTGCAATTGGAAGTGGAGCTGATACTCGAACCCAGGCAATCCAAATCTGGGATGCAGATTACCAAGGAACATCTCAACAGCAAAACACCCACTGTAAATACTAACTTTGAACATTTTAAATGGCAGTTTTTTATTCTGAATCCATTTTATCTACATTGAAATAATTTTCTATTCATTTGAAATCATTTTGGCTAATGTGTCAGCCTTTGCTGATCTTCACACAACCTTGTACTACAGTATCCTTTGGTTCATAAAGCTTCCTTAAAAGTTCTCCCAGTCACAAGTAAATTCTTGGCCTCAGTTTTTCCAATTATGTGAGTTACTAAACTATTGCCCCCCCACCTTTAAACCTTCCCCTATTCTTTGTCATTCTGGACTGGGACCTGCAGATCCAGTTCACATTCTTCCGGATCTACTGACAGGGAGTTCTGGAGAGATATGGGAGGAAAAGAACTTGCTCCACTTTGCATCCTGTATCCCTACTGTTGCTTCAATAGCAACCGTCCACCATAGCATTGGATTCCAGTTCCCAGACATTTTTCTAGTGAGAAAGCTTTCCTGAAGCCTTTTACCTAGAGATCTAAATTTTAGAATAATCTTTCTGGCAGCAGAAAAAGTCAAATTAGAAACAGTAAGAGCTATTATTATGAGCCTAGTTAGAAATAATGAGACCTGAGTAAAATAGGGTGGAATCCACAGATGTTGAGGAAATGTGACCATCATTACTGGGTGGAGGGAATAAACCAACAGGAGGTGACTAAGATAACTGTCCAGGTCCCTGGCTTGGGCAACCAGGTAGATGGGGGAGGCATTAACTAAGATAAGTCATTTGGGCAGGAAAGATGATAAATTCGTGTTAATTTTCAGATGCTGTGGAACTTCCACATATGTTATTTTTTATCTAGAGGTTGGGAGAGACGCAAGACACAAGTACAAGTTTTGAAATGATCAGTATAGAGATAGATGGTGAATGAATGCAGAGGAGTGGAAAGCTCAAGAACAGCATGCCTAATGGAAAAGAAGACGGCCATGGACTCAAAGCCATCCTACCTGTACTAGACAGTTGTAGGGAAGACTGAATGATATAATACGTCTGAAAATAGATGTTACTTATTATTTTCATATATGTAGTTTAAGTAAAAGCAGCTTACAGAAAGTGGTTTGTTACTGACATTCTTATGAGTGTATGCAAATATCAAATAGAGACTATAAAATTCTCAATATTACCTTACTTCTAGAAATAATGTGGCCCCCATTTTGATACTTTTTGAATTTCAGTTCCTACCTGTAGTATAAATAATACTTGTTTCCATCACAAGTGACTTTTTAAACCTACTTGGAAAATATCACTTGTATTTGATAAATAAACATATATTACAATTTTTAAAAGGCACAAACAAGGGTCATTCAGCATTTTTAAACCTACTCCAATTACAGTTCATATGTTAATTATAAGCTCACAGTGTCTAGTGAGTAGTAACTTTTAAAAAATACAATAATAACTTAGATCTTATTTGTCAAACATTCTTTTAATACCCATAAATATTTTATAAGCATATTACCCACAATTAAATATCATTTCACCAATTAAAATGAAAGCCCAGACTCCTGCATTCATTTTATTTACAGAACAAGCTGATAGCTTGGAACATCACCACAATCTCAATGCTCAACCATGATAACCTGTAAAATGTAAAGTATATTGGGCACCTCATAGAGATACCAGAGAAATGAATGGATTAGATAGCTGTGAAGTCTGGTTGAAGAGTCACAAGACAACAACAGGTGGTGCTGCTGGGATGCAATATTGAACATGTATATTCAGCTCAACAAATGTCATGGGTCCTTTCCTGCATGAGATTACTACACTTGCTCAAGTAAAGTTTGGTTTGAGAACAGTATTAAAAACTAATCAGGATGAGACTTTGAGAGAGAAAAAGCTTCAAACAATGTCTTATATTGAAATGAAATATATTTCCATCAGTGGAAGCTGATTTTTATAAACAGTTGTAAATTTTAAGCATCCTAATTCCATACTGACTTCTTAAAGTGGAAATGAGCTTGAATCTTCCATGTTTAGACCTGAAATTAAAAAATACTTTACATATTCAAAAAATTGAATAAGAACTCCTTAGGATAACTGTATTTTACTATGGCTTATCTTTCTCCTCTTGAAATTCAAGCAGGAGAAGATATATTCTGAATTTCCCCCTTACCTGAGCAGCTTTGATAGCTCAAGAGTTTTGATCTTGAGCAGTGTCCATCAGATAAAACACAGAACATTTGGGCCATGGATATTCTCAAGGTTTCACAGAGACTCTTAACACCTGCTATTTGCTAAGGCCAAATGAGTTGAGGTATCATATTAAAATAATCATAAATAATATTTTAAAGAAAAGGAATAGACCAGCTTATTCAATTTTAAAACCATTTTTACCCTTGCAGTCAAAGTTACTCCTCTTTGTACATCTTTTAAACATAAAAAAACACTGGGATAAGGAGTGGGACATAAAGCAAATCAGACATCCAAGGGAAGATGGAGAATTAAACAATTATTTATAGCTGTTACTCTGGAAACTGAGAAGAGCCAAACTAATTACGGAAAAATGGAATTTCAAAATGTGTCAACTGTGATGGAAATGTAATATCCAAATCTCTCTCTGTAGCAGAGTAACAGTTGAGGGTTAGCTACACACCACAATTTCTATGTACTATCTCAGCACACCATAGAAGGGGTTTTCAAACAGAATGTGGAAAATGTGTACTAGGAAAAACTATCCATGAATTTAAAAAAATTTTAAGCCAAAATAAGCTCTTTTTAAATCTGAATTTTCCATAAACATTTTAAGTATCTTCATACTCCTTTAGCTTGGCACATGTCAGCACCCAGCACCCTTGAAAGACTGATTCAGCTTTATAGCCCCAGTCCTTATCATAATGCCTACTATCTGGCAAGTAATATATATTTATTAACTTAATGCATAAACTTGCAGTACTTATGCATAGATTACATACACATTTCCAAAAAATTTACACATTAACTACTGATATTGACTGCTAGTTATGTGACATCTAGTTGGTACAATGTAATAGTTTACTTTTTCTACATTTTGTTCAGGATTGACTTAAATTTTGTTCTAACAGATTATTAAAGACAATAAACTCTGAACCTGTGGTACGTATTTTTATACTTCTCATGGAAAAAGCTGAAGAGATCCAGAGCCAGCCACTTCTGGCAATTATGGACATAATGGGAATTATCTGTCCAGCCTGACTATAGAACCTAAACAGTATGAATTATAGCATAGACATACTTCCTTATAGATGGACTATTTTAAGTAAATAAGTAAACAAAAATTTCTATTCCTTGCTCTGAAGGCTTATTTCATCTATAGATAGCATCTCATACTTGAAATAAGGTCAAGGTATAACTGGCTTTCTCTATTCACCCAAAAGTATCCTTATGTTTAGACAATTTTCTATATGAATTTAAGGAGAACAGCAAACATAGCATAGATATATTTTATGACTGTGAGATATGCTACAAAGTCTTTTGTAAAGGCAAACTCTCTTTCTCTCTGGGTCTCTTTTTTTAGAAAATCCGTTTATGTGGAATAATTGGGATAGATTAGTCAAAAATGCTTTCATCTTTGTTTCTTGCCTACATTGCATTTTAAAATAATTAAAATTCCAGATTGTTTCTGTTTTTCACCTAAGTTTACTGGCACCCAGCAAAGAAGCCTACACTTTGATTTTAATCATGGCCAGACAATATAAGGCCCCTGTCTCAGAAGCAGCAAGAGCAGCAAGTAGAAACCCTGCTGGGTAATTTCAAAGCAATGTACTTCCTGCTGCTAGCCCTACAGTATGATTTCTGTTCTGCCAAGGGCACCAATAGAAGGCAACTTCCAATTTGCACCTCACACATAAATTCACATAATGCCAATAGGTTTCGAAGGAAACCACAAGCTACCCAGCTCAGCCATCAGAGATCTGTTAACAGACCTTTAACTATGATCTATTGTGCAGCAGGACCTGAAAGACGCACGTGGAGTCCCACTTTATAGAGCATGCACTTGCCTGACACCGTTTTCCTTGAGATAATTATAAGTGTTTATTTTGGCTTTTAACAACTTTAATCACATTATTTAGCATGTTGCTGTTTTGTCATCAAGTTGAATGAATACAGAGTTCTCCCAGAATTTCCCAGAAACTCATGCATAGAGTAGTTTCATTGATGACCGAATCCAACACAAGAGATGGATACAGTTAATTACCACAGAGTTTCATGTATGCAAAAATGTTTTCCTAAACAAAAAAGTAAGCAAACAACTTGTACAGTGCAACAGGGAATTCCTAAATGAATTAGGTGTGATCATTCTAATTAGAAAGCCTGGCTTTCCTTGGCTTTGAAGTTAGGTTTTCAGTGGTTTTAATGGTGAAAAGGGGTTCACAGTGAATCCAGCATGAGGGCATACAATGAGTCTTCAATGACAAATGTTGTTGAGATTACCATGTGGACTAAAGAACAACACTTCTCTGACTTATCTAGAATTAGGTTTAAAAATAACCTTAGCTGATCACAAAGGGTTCTAACAGTCACTGTTAACTTTGAGCAACTGTTGAAACATCATGCTGCGCCAAATTGCATCTGAGGGCACAGTAATAGCAGAACTGTAATATGCTTAAATAAATTCTAAAAATATCTTCCTTCCATAGAAACTGGCTTACAAAACCAAAAAAGAAACAATCCCGGTGTTAAATCACCCTATTCAGTGTGTCAGTCACTGGAGAATAGGTCTAGATTATTCGACATTCTTACTGTGTAATATAACTTTGGTGTCAGTTTCATCTGATGCTACCTATTCTGTTATTAAGTACACTACAGTATCAAAAGAAGACTCTCACCCTATAATTGTGTGTTTCTATCATTTCAAGTAGTCACTTTTACTCTCTTAAGAAATTGATGGTGAACATTCTCTATTTTGTTTACTTTGAAATGTTTTTACTGTTCAGTGCTCTCAAGTGGACATGCAAGATTTTGAAGCTGACACTGAAATAAGATGACAAATTAGGGATAAGATTTTTAAATGATCAATTTCATCCTAAAGACTATTTTTTTTAAATCATCAAATTTCTTCTACATGAAGACTATAGGGTAATTTGTGGTATGACCATCAGATTCATCCTTTATTTGAAAAATCCAGGGACTATTAATTCATAAATAAAAATCATCCTTGAGCATATCTAGATCTCAAATTCAGTATATTTATATACAACAGATAATATACAAACACATTGTCAGATATGAATATAGAAAATAAATATGGAAAAAATAGTTATTGGAATAAATTAGAACTACACATATCCTTAGAAAGTAATATAGGTTCCAGGTTTAAACAGAGACATGATGATTTAAAAGAGGGAGTTAATGTTTTTAATTAAAGTTGAAAGCTCCAAATCTAACGGACCAATAGAAAAAGCAAACAAAAAAAAATCTGTGCATTTCAGGATGAGTTTTTCCTTGAGAATTAGCAACTGTCAATAATCCCCTATCATTTGAGCAAAAGGTCTAATTTTTCTTACCTCTTCTAAACCCTTTCAAAACAAGAATTTCAAAGATCTTATAATGAGACACAAGGATTCTTGTGTTCTACTGGTGATAAAGTGGTATACTCTCTTAATCTGCTTCCCATTCACCAGTAAAAAATTTTTATCCTTAACTTCTTTCTGTTAAGAGCTCTTTCCTTAGATTATACCAATAAAATAAAGAGATTAAATATGTTAATTTTCTTGCTTTAACTTACCTAGCAAGAATAAATTACAATGAAAATAATACAATGTAAAAATATTTTTTAAAAAAGACACAGCAAACTAGAGTATAAAGAATCTTAAAATTTCTGCTCTAACTCTTTTTTCCTGTTATTGACATCAAAGCATGAAATTTTTCTTAGTGTTTCTAAGCTATAGGATTGCAACAAAACACAACACAACAGAAAATAATATACTAATGTCTTTAATGTCTTTAATTCTATACCCAGCTAAATTATCATTCAAATCTATAGGCAAAATTAATCTTCAGTCATACACAACTTTGAAATTTCACTCCACACATAAATTTTCTGAAAATTCATTAACAAAACACTAGTAATTCAAACCCAGCAATGACTTATAAAAGTATACAATGAGCAAATAAATTGGCTTCAGAAACTAAAGATAGTTTCAGTGAGTAGCATGATGATGCAACAGGTTAAGTCATCACCTAAACACAAGCATCCCACATGAACTGGCTATTTGGGGAGTAAACCAGCAAAGGCAGATTCTCTCTCTCTCAACTCTGCCTTTAAAATAAATAAACTTTTTTTTTAAAAAAAGATAGTGTAAATTAGGAAATACACCTATCATTCACTGTATTAACATATGAAAATAGAAACCCATTAGGATTATTTCAATGCAGCTGATAAAGCAGTTCCTATAATTCAATTTGCTGTTAAAAAAGAACAAAGACTCTAGAAAACATTCAGCAGTGTGAAAATGATATCAAAACCTGTGATAAGTATCATCATCAAGGATTTCTAAACAGTTACAAGATATTCAAAAATGCTATCACCATAATTTTCAAGTTTATTCTGTACCATTCTACACTCTGCAGTAAAATAAAAGTGAAAGGTAGATATTCAGAAAGAAACAAGACAAAACTTCTGTTATTTGCGTATTATGTTTGCCTGGCTGAAGACTCCAGACATGTACCTTAAAATATTAAAACTAATAAAAAAGAACGTCCAGTAAAGTAGCCAGATGAAATATAAATATGCAAACATCAGTAACCAACTATGGATATGAAGGAAAACATATCCAAACAACAAAAAGCAAAGAAATTAATAGGGACAAGCCTAATCAGAAATATGAGTGTGTGCTTGATGACAACCTGACTGAAGATGTTAAAACAGGATTGAATAAATAAAAAATAAAACATTTCCATACATGGGAAGATATTAAAGTATGACAACAATGGTATTGTTTGCAAGGGCTGCCATAATAAGGTACCATAGTCTAGGTTGCTTAAACTATAGAAATTTATTTTCTTATGTTCTGAGTCAAATAAGAGACCCCGAATAGCAATAGCAATCTTATGAAACAAACGCAAAGCTGAAGGCATCACAATACCAGATTTCAAGACATACTACAGGGCAGTTATAATCAAAACAGCCTGGTTCTGACAAAAAAAAAATAGACATGTAGATCAATAGAATCGAATAGAAACTCCAAAAATCAATCCATGCATCTACAATCAATTTATCTTTGACAATGGAGGTGAAATAAATTGCTGGAGCAAGGACAGTCTGTTCAACAAATGGTGCAGGGAAAAATTGGATCTCTGAATGCAGAAGTATGAAACAAGACCCCTACCTTACACCTTACACAAAAATCCATTCAAAATGGAAAAAGGCTCTAGCCAGCGCTGTGACATAGCATGTAAAGCCCCTGCCTGCAGTGCCGATATCCCGTGTGGGCACTGGTTAGAGACCTGGCTGCTCCCCTTCCAAACCAGCTCTCTGCTATGGCCTGGAAAAGCAGTGGAATATGGCCCAAGTGCTTGAGTCCCTGTACCCACATGGGAGATCTGGCAGAATCTCCTGGATCCTGGCTTCAGATTGGCCCAGCTCCAGTGGTTGCAGCCATTTGGGGAGTGAACCAGTGGATGGAAGATCTCTCTCTCACTCTGCCTCTCCTTCTCTCTGTGTGTAACTCTGACTTTCAAATAAATAAATCTTTGGATCAATGACCTAAATCTATGACCTGATACCATCAAATTACTACAGAATATTGGGGAAACACAGCAAGACATTGGCATAGGCAAAGACTTCTTGGAAAAGACCCTGGAAGCACAGGCAATCAAAGCCAAAATTGACAAATGGGATTACACCAAGTTGAAAAACTTCTACACTGAAAAAAAAAAAAAAACACTCAGCAAAGTGAAGAGGCAACCAACAGAATGGGAGAAAATACTTGCAAACTATGCAACTAATAAAGGATTAATATCCCAAATCTATAAAGATCTCAAGAAATTAAATAACAACAAAACAAAAGATCCAG
This sequence comes from Oryctolagus cuniculus, assembly GCF_051225735.1. Classification (NCBI taxonomy): domain Eukaryota; kingdom Metazoa; phylum Chordata; class Mammalia; order Lagomorpha; family Leporidae; genus Oryctolagus; species Oryctolagus cuniculus. Next base: position 56,352,773 of record NC_142868.1, on the reverse strand, counting down.
TTAAGAAATGACGGGGCAGCACTGTGGCTAAGCCAGCAAAGCTGCCACCCACAGTGCCAGCACCCCATTTGTTCCCGAGTTTGAGTCATGGCTGCTCCACTTCTTTTTTTTTTAAGATTTATTTTATTTATTTGAAAGACTGAATTACAGAGAGAGTTAGAGACAGAGAGAGAGGTCTTCCATCGCTGGTTCACTCAGAAGGCCTCAACAGCCAGAGCTGTGCCAATCCGCCAATCCGAAGGCAGGAGCCAAGAGCTTCCTCCTTGTCTACCAAGTGGGTGCAGGGGCCCAAGGACCTGGGCCATCCCCCACTGCTTTCCCAGGCCTCAGCAGAGAGCTGGATCGGAAGAGGAGCAGCCAGGACCAGAACCAGAGCCCATATGTGATGCCGGTGTCTCAAGCCAGAGCTTTAACCTGCTGCACCACAGTACCGGGCCATGCTCCACTTCTGATCCAGCTCTCTTTTATAGCCTGGGAAAGCAATGGAAAATGGCTCAGGTCCTTGAGCACCCGCATCTGTGCGGGAGACCTGGAAGAAGCTCCAGGCTCCTGGCTTCAGATCGGCCCAGCTCTGGCTAATGTGGCAATTTGGGGAGTGAACCAGTGGATGGAAGACTTCTTTTTCTCTATCTCTGCCTCTGCCTCTATAACTCTACCTTTCAAATAAATAAATCTTAAAAAAAAAAGGAAGTAGGCAGAAGACTTGAACAGGTATTTTTCAAAAGAGGAAATTCAAATGACCAACAGATATGAAAAAATCCTCAGGATCACTAGCCATCAGGGAAATGCAAATCAAAACCACAATTAGGTTTCACCTCACCCCAGTTAGAATGGCTGTCATCCAAAAATCAACAAACAACAAATGTTGGCAAGGATGTGGGGAAAAGGTACCCTAATCTGCTGTTGATAGGAATGTAAACTTTTGCAGCCATTGTGGAAGACAGTATGGAGATATCTCAGAAATGTGAAAATAAATTGTTACCCAACAATTCCACTAATGGGAATTTACACAAATGAAAAGAAATCAGTATATGAAAGAGTTATCTGTACCCCTATGTTCCTCGCAGTTCAATTCACAATACTAAGATATGGAATCCACCCAGTTGTGCATCAGTTAAAGACTGTATAAATAAATTATGCTAAATACACACTATGGAATACTACTCAGTGATAAAAATGTGAAATCCTGTCTTTTGCAACAAAATGGATGCAACTGGAAACCATTATACTTACTGAAATAAGCCTGTCCCCAAAAAAATAACAGATAACTACTACAGTACCTAAAATGTAATGTATTGAGTGAAATTGACATTTTGAGATTCAATGATTGTTTAACTTCCCTTGTCTCTATTGTTGAGGAACAGTGTTTTTTTCTTCATACCATTTGTTCAACATCTTAACTTAGTGTACAGCCTATCTTATGAATATAAAGTAAACTGAAAATAGGTCTTTATAAGATTAAGAGTGGGACTAGAAGAGGGAGGAGAAAGATGGATTGGAGTGTGAGCAGGAGGAAGGGTAGGATGAGAAGTATCACTATGTTCCTAACTATGTATAAATGAAATACAAGAAATTTGTATACCTTAAATAAATTTTTTAAAAAATCAACAGAGTTATTTTCTTCCAAAGATCTCTCCTTGATAGTAGCAGGCTGTATTCTCTCTTTGTCTTCACATGGTTCTCCTTCTGTACCTGTGTCCAAAGTTCCTCTTATTATTAAATTGAATAAGGGCCTGCCATAATGACTTCATTTTAATATAGTTGCCTCTTTAAAGGTCCTATCTGCAAAGATAATGACATTCTGAGGCACTAGGTGTTAAAGCTTCCACACAGGAATTTGGAGGTAACACAAATTCAACTCATAGCAATGGCATGGCTTTCTCAATATAGTCCAAAATATTGAAGCAATTAGCACCGAAATCTCAACAAAACTCTTCATGAAATCTGACTTGGTGGTAAAATGTAATAAGAAAATCATGAAATAGAAGAGCACTAAAGAGCAACTTGCTGCACCACATCTCAAAGCGTCCTATGCACTGCGCAAAGCGGTCATGTAGAGCTTTAGTACATTAACCTTGAGTCAGGAATATTGGAATTCTATCCCAGCTCAACTTCTTACCAGCCCAATAACCTAAACAAGTTACTTAAGCTCTTTGGATCTCAACTTTCCTGATACATTGAATGGTGTTAATAGTGATTATCACAAAGTAGTTGTGAAGATTAACAGAATGGTGCTTGACACATACTAGATGTTCAGTAAATATTACAGATTATTATCATTAAATGTAGCTACCATACAAATAAAACAGCACAAAGAATATATAAATAAATCATTGAAATAAAACAGAAACTCCTAAACAGCATGATGGGTTTTTATCTATGAAAATTTAACTCACAATGGCTAAGATATGTAATCAACCCGGATGTCCATCAATTGATGACTGGATAAAGAAATTATGGTATATACACACAATGGAATAGTATTTGGGCATAAGAAAGAATGAAATCCTGTCTTTCACAGCACAATAGATGCAACTGTAGATCATTATGCTAGGTAAAAATTTTGGTATTAAAATCTGTTAAAGATAAACTATTAAACAAGGAGAAAATAAAGCCTGTTATCTAAGAAACTGGTTGACACATATTTAGCAAAAACAGACTTAAAATACATACTATTTAAAAGAGTAAATCTAAAAAAAAAGTGGGCCGGCACCACGGCTCAATAGGTTAATCCTCCGCCTGCGGCGCTGGCACACCGGGTTCTAGTCCCAGTTGGGGCACCAGATTCTGTCCCGGTCACTCCTCTTCCTGTCTAGCTCTCTACTGTGGCCAGGGAGTGCAGTGGAGGATGGCCCAAGTCCTTGGGCCCTGCACCCACATGGGAGACCAGGAGAAGCACCTGTCTCCTGGCTTCAGATCAGCGCGGTGCGCCAGCCACAGCGCACCGGCCACAGTGGCCATTGTGGGGGTGAACCAACGGAAAAAGGAAGACCTTTCTCTCTCTCTCTCTCTCTCTCACTGTCCACTCTGCCTGTCAAAAAAAAAAAAAGTGGGCAAAGATTATGAACTGACAGAAGAGGAAGTATCAAATTCAGCAACAAACAAAATAATGTTCAGTGTCATAAGTAAAAAAAGGAAACGAAAATTAAAGCAAAAAGGTTTGTTTCAGCCACCTAATTGGCAAAAGCTTTAAATACTGATATTATGAGGAAATGGTCCATAAGATTCAGGAAATGAGAACTTGATATACAAGTACATACTATATTGGGGCCAGCGCTGTGGTGCAGTGGGTTAATGCCCTGGCCTGAAGCACCAGCATCCCATATGGGTGCCGGTTCTAGTCCCAGCTGCTCATCTTCTGATCTAGCTCTCTGCTATGGCCTGGGAAAGAAGTCACAAGACAGCCCACGTCCTTGGGCCCCTGCACCAGCTTGGGAGACCCTGAAGAAGCTCCTGGCTCCTGGCTTTGGATCAGCACAGCTCTGGCGGTTGCAGCCAATTGGGGAGTGAGCCATTGGATGGAAGACCTCTCTCTCTGTCTCTACCTCTCTCTCTGTAACTCTGTCTTTCAAATAAATAAAAATAATAAATCTTAAAAAAAAAAGTGCTTACTATATAGACTTATGAGGCAATTTCTATCACTATTATAACATACAAACTATTTGACTCAAGAGTTTCACCTACTGGAATCACTCCTGCAGAAATAGAAGAGGAGATGAGTATATAGAATACTTTATGAGTATATAGAATACTTTATAAAATATAATTATAGGATTATATAGAATATATATAAATATATAGAGAATTATATGTATAGAATTATAGAATACTTTATAAAAAATGAAAAATTAGAACCAATCTAAAATATTCAGGAGAATGCTGAAGGAACTGAGAAAATTTCATATTATGGAATGTTAAAAACAATCAACAAACATATAAAATGACATGGGAAAATATCTACTAGTTATTAAGTGTTTGTGGTTTCAAGAGTCTAAACATTTTTAAATGCCTAGAAAAAAGTCTGGCAATGTATACATTTAAAAATTGTTACCATAAGACAAGGGGAATTGGAAGATAGAGATACAGAGAAACTTCTAGGAAAATTTACTTTTATATAGCTGAATCACTTGTTATTTGAAAAGTAATAAGTTATTAATTCTGTATTTAAAATTTAAATATAAGATACTAGTAGTTATAGGATTGAGACCACAGATTACGGCAGCATTGCCAATTGCTCACTGGAGAGATGAGCTATAAACTGGAAATGATTCCATCTTTCAGCTTGGACAACTATAGAAAGCGTAGTTCCACTGACGGACACATTTGAAACAGGAAAGGTTAGTAGTATACGGGAATGCAAATAGGGGAGCTTATGTTCCCCTAATTTCATGTTCCCACATAGAAGGATATCCATTTACATGACACTTCTGGTTGCTTTGATCTTATGCTAATTCTTTCCCAAGGGAGAAGCACTGACTTAACTGATAGATGAGTTTGGAGTAAAAAGAATGCAGGCCTGGATCAGCTCTTCGCTCATCCTCTTTGAGATCTGATCGTATGTAAGTGTTCTGGTCTCCTCATGATCATGCCATAATCTTATGGCTAAGACTCTATACCCACATAAAAAAGTAGCCCGTGGTTGTACAGAAGGGCTTTGACTGAAAAGGTCATTTGTCCAATTTCTGGGTTCCATTAGAAAGTGTACTATTGCCACAAACCTAAGCCATGTTCCTCAAGTCAGCTTTTTTTAATCATAAGAAATCTGTCATTTCGATTTTGAGTGCCTGCTTCTCAGCCCCATTTCCCAGACGGTTCTAGACCATGAAAGGTCTGGGTGGTTTAATTTGCTCTTAGTACCAAACTCCAGATGATTCTAGATAGATGCTGCATGATAGGTATCAGAATTTTATTCATTTGTCCAGAAAGCGAACATGGAGCTAGGCTCTGAGGATACAAAGATAGAATAAGGAAACCGTACTTAATTAAACAGCCTACTGGGTAAGTGGGAGACAGATACTGTATTGCAGAAATACAGTATTCTTTTAAGGCAGTTGGAAGGTCAGAAATAAGAGAGAAAGCATATGAGGTGAATTTTAAGGCAGGGAAGAAATAACACTAGGTTAATAGGGGAGCTAGCATGGTCACACAAAGGGCACAACATCTGAGAAGGCAGAAAAATCTGAAGGGCGTGGTGAATTTGGGAAGCTCTATTAAGTTTGGTATAAGTACAGGGTATATATTAGGATCATAATAATCCAAGCTAAAAAAAATAATCAAAATTGCATTATGTGGGGCTGGTGCTATGTACAGCGAGTTAAATCACTACTTTGGAGTGCTGCTTGGAGTACTAAATACATTACTTCCAATCCAGCTTTCTGCTAAAGCATCTGGGAAGGTAGTAGAAGATGGTCCGAGTACTTGAGACCCTACCACTCACATGAGAGACCAGGATGGAATTGGTGACTTCTAGCTTCAAGCTGGCCCAGCCTGGGCTGTGGTGGGCATTTGGGGCGTGAACCAGCAAATGAATTTCTCTCTCCCTCTCCCTCTCCCCCACCTCCCTTTTAATTAAATATATCTTTTTTGAAGAAAATACATCATGCAATGCTGTATGTATTAGGATTATCTTGAATATAATGAAGAAATCATTTAAGAACACTTAACTGAAGTAAAATAACACATTTTGTCACATTATACAGGTGACTCTGATGATACATGAAGGATAAAATTTATGCATACATTTAAGGTTTAAGATTTATAATCCCTTTCAATAGAAATTCCTACAAAGATGTGGCTAGACCAAAAGACCCATGGAAAATTATCTACTGCCTCTCGAAGAATTTTAAGTGTAATTAAGTACTGATGCCAACCTTCATTATCCCAGTTTCTCAAAAGAAATACTCATATTAACAAAAAAGTTTTTTTCAACTTTTCATTTTGTAGTTCTTCACAAGAGCTTCAACGGCAGGTTTTATTATTTTATCCATTTTATGCAAGAAGAAAAAAGCAATAAAAGAATTAAGGGGTTTATTTCTAGGTCACATTAAAAATCAAGACACTTGGATATACCTGATCTGAATAAGACTATATGATGATGAGTGATTTTATTCTATACTCAAAATTCCTGTCATACAATACTCATTATACTATAACAAGTAATTACATCTGAAATATAAAATCTATTTTCCTCTAAGTCTAAATCCTAACTCAAAGCACAATGAAATAACTAATGCAAAACAGGTTTTCTTGTAGACCAATGAAAATAATATTTGCTGTAGTTGTAATTCTTTTCTAAAATATCCCTAAACATTTTTCCTTTGGTGCAAATAGTTCATTTTGGTATTCTACAAGGAAATCATACTGCTTGTAAGTGTCCTGGAATTCTGGATGCCAGGCTAAATATAACAGTACAAACATTTCAATAAACTTCCTGGATCATGTCATGACTTCTACATATTGAAAGAGTCACACCATGCTGTACTGTTTGAAAGTCAAGAGATTCATGAAGAGCGGCTTTAGAGGAATGATAGTCCTGTTATTTAACCCCTTCCTAGTATGTGCACCTCTTTGATTGCTGATGTACATGTGAAAGTTTTCAAAAAGAACAACACTGCACCACATTTTAGTTCTTTGCTCTCCAAGCTCATAACTTACTCCTCTGTCTGCAGTTAGCTCCCATGCTTCAAATATAAAAATATATTTTAGTAATTTTTAATTTTTTATCTAATAATTTCTTTCTCATTCAATGAAGGAAACAGTGTAGGCTCCGTTTTATCTCCACTTGTAAAACACTTTGAGGACAGTTTGTACCTCCCTACAAAAGTCATTATTGGCATCCTCTGGATAGTTCTGCAATTGTCATATTTGTAAGGTCTTATTAATTTAAATAATTATGGTACTTAGTCACAATTTCAGTTTATAAACTAAGTGCATTTATATTTTTAAATAACTGACAAAATTAGACAAAGACAAACGTGTTAGGGATTCCTTCAGAGGAAATACTCATCGCAATGTTCACATAACTATAAATGTGAACTTCTCACGGCTGTGAATGGCTGTGGAATATTTCATTTCCCTAGAGAGAGGCCAGTTACCTTTCAGTAAAATGTAAACAAAGCTCACAAAATACCCTGTTGCTTTTGCTTTCTCTGTACCCACTCTCCCCAGCAAGGAACTGTAAAGGGAGAAAGGCCTAACTGCACACCATGTGTGCTCCCTGCATCTGCAGAGTGGTGACTCCACAGCTGAAGCTTTGATTCTGCAAATGTTAGAACTGAAAGGATGATCCAGGGGTAGGATAATCCGTGAGATAAAATCTAGTGAAAGAGAACAAAAACTGGGATGAGCTGTTTCCCAGAAATTTCTAACCACCCTTTATGAGATTCAAATGTGCTTCCTTAACTTGAGTTTGTTTTTCTGCGTGGGAAGGAGTTGTTTTGCATTTTTCTCATTTCTGAACAACTCCCCACTTACTGGTATTGGCTAGAAGTGAAGGTGCAGAAATACCATCAAAAGCCAGTTCTAGAAGCCATGCCAGTCAGAAGTCTAGATCTGGAAGTTTCAGATAAGGGTAATATAAGCATTCACTCAAAAAGTTTACTAGATCGTAAGCTCCTTGAAAATCAACACCATATTTTTGCTATGAAATTATACTTTAAATGTGTTAAGTACCCCCTGCAAGTGCCATGGATCCACATTAAAAAATGATAACTAGTAATTTTAATATCCTTAAAGGATTGAAGGAAACACTGTTTTATAAATGCTGCTTTCATTCTATTTGTGATCATCTCCTAATTTGTCATCAAAGCACTACCTGGGATGGCATATTCAAAAACTCGCTATAAACAGTTTTCTTTGCCAAATTGATTGTTGGAATCACATATGACCATATGGCTGCCAGCCATGCTCTATTGAAGTGGTTTGCTGTAAAATGTAAAACTATATATATATATATATATATATATATATATATATGTATGTATGTATTTCTATCCCTGGGGGAGGGAGAAGAATGAGGGGAAGAAAACCTTTAGAATAAAACAATACAAGACTTGAAAAGCACAGAGAAATCAACCATGTTGGCATGAGGGTTGTACCGTCTAATAGTGTGTCTCAGCATAAAACTGTGTTAGCTGTGAGAGAAGCTGTTAAGTCTTCAGTTCTGTCATATGCTTCGACCTCTTCATTTCTTGCATAAGTCAGCAATCTTAGCAATAGTATTCGTTGACATTTCCAAGCAACAAATGTACCAGGGATGCTTCTTTCTAAATAGAAGATCAATAGAAATCTAAATGTGATAAGAATATTCATTTGGAGAAAAAATGGTAACACAGAGACAGAATATTTTAGAGAACTATCCAAATCAGAGCAGCTAGAGTTGCCTTAGGTATTCTTCCACCATGTCTACAAGGCTTCATAAAGGAAGAACAAGACAGATGCTCACCTTCAGTGGACAAGAAACATGACCCCAGATTCCTTAGCAAGAAAGATACTCCCAGCAAAACAAGCAGATACACAGAGCACTGTCAGACTGCACCTACAGCTCTATCCTAATGTCATAGACATTAAGCCCCAATAGCACTGTCCCTCACATATTCTAAGTGAATAGAAATGCACAAATGAATATTAATAACCTGACTATTGAGTCAAATTAGAAGAAAAAGTAACACTTCAAATTTAAATTTTAAATCTATTAGAATTAAACCTGTAATCTATTTATCTTAATCTCTTACTGCAGTAATATATTTATAGGAAATTAAAGAGCTATAAAACATCAGCATGCATGGATCCAATTCTTTTTTCAGATGACAGGTAATTCATTTTCCTCCTTATAGTTCAAGAGTTAGGGTTGACATGATATTATAATTCAACTATACTTAAAGCACCTCTTTATTTAAATTTTTTTTCATTTATTTGAGAGCCAGAGATATACACAGAGAGGCAAAGAATGGTTTCATCTTCTGCTTCATCCCCTAAATGCCAGAAATAGCCTCCAGGCCAAAGCAAGGATCGAGAAACTCAACCCAGATCTCTCAAGTGTTTGGTAGTCACTGGAGCCACTGCTGCCTGCCAGGGTCTGCACTAGCCAAAAGCTGGAATTGAGGGATAGAATTAAATCCAGGCACTCTGATATAGCATCTCACCCTCTAGGCCAAATTCCCACCCCTAGGACACTTATAAATGTGCTGTATTTGTGGTTATAGCTGGCACAATAATATTATTCAATTATGCTTGATCACATTTACTTTACTGTTGATTTTTCCTATTGTATTATACAGAAATCTGAAATTATGGACACTTGACTATAGGTTATCTAAAAAGAACACCCCCAAATTCTTTGCTAGTTTATCAACATAATTTGGTGAACAAATACATCAAACCCCAGACATGGTTACACAAACTAAATGTTTATAACATGGTTTAATGACCATTCATGCATAACGTTATTTTAATGATTTTGTTTTTCTACCAAAGTAAAGTACAGTGTATGCAAGCCACGCCAAAAGGGCATAGTGACCCCTTCTAATCTTTAGCAGATCTGTTATTACCCTAATAAGGATCTGGTGCTGGATATTTGGTGATGGCATGGTATAATTTTAGTTCTGACCATTTGAATGTACGTTGGAAAAGGACAAAAGAGAACAAACAATTACAACTTAATGCAAAAAATAAAAGGCAAGCAAAATGATTCAACACAGTCATAATATCATCCACTGCATTCATTTGGGTGTGGTGGGGTACTGAAGTCTTTGCATCACATATTATCAAGCTAAGATCCATAACTCTGTGCCTAGAATCCCTCTCATTGAAAACATAATAAGGTACAGAGAAATGGGGAAAAAGCTGTAATATTTAATATTTCTTCCTAATGTATGTAATGTAACACACTTATTTGAAAAATTATATCTTTTTTAAAGATTTATTTATTTAGTTGAAAGTCAGAGTTACACAGAGAGAGGAAAGGCAGAGAGAGAGAGAGAGAGTTCTCCCATCCGCTGGTTCACTCCCCAACTGGCCGCAACCACTGGAGCTGCGCCGATCCAAAGCCAGGAGCCAGGAGCTTCCTCTGGGTTTCCCACGTGGATGCAGGGGCCCAAGGACCTGGGCCATCCTCCACTGCTCTCCCAGGCCATAGCAGAGAGCTGTATCGGAATGAGCAGCTGCATCTCGAACCAGAGCCCATGTGGGATGCCGGCACTTCAGGCCAGGGTGTTAACTTGCTGCACCACAGCGCCAGCCCCTAAAATTATATCTTATTAATAGGACAAAGAAAAACTGTACATGTGTAAAAGTTATAATAATGAAGTATAATGCATAATCACCAGTAATGTACATAAATTAAACACATTTTTATTGAATAGCTACTAAGTTTTACTTTATGTTTACATTATTGTGTCACATGTTTATCCCCAGGTCATTAAGAATTCCAAAATCCTTCTTACATTGCCATAGGTTGTCAAAAAGAAGACACTACAATTTTATCCACATGAATAAACCTTGTATTTATAGTCTGGTAAGAAGACAGGTAAGAAATTACAACTCAAAATGGCAAGGTACAGGGCAGGTGTTGTGGTGTAGCAGGTTAAGATAGTGCTTGGACACCTATCTGATATATTGGACTGCTGGTTGGGGTCCTAGCTACTCCACTTCTGATCCAGCTTCCTGATAATGGGCACCCTGAGGGGCTGCAGATGATGATTCAAGTGCTTAGGCCTCTGCCACCTACAAGGTAGACCCAGATGGAATTCCAAGCTCTTGGCTTCAACTTGACACAGCCCTAGCTGTTGTGGGCATTTGAGGAGTGAACCAGCGTATGGAAAGTCTCTCTCTGTCTCTCTCTCTCACTCTTGCTTTCTCTCCCTCCCCAACCCCCCAATTAAGTAGATGAAAATAAATAGAAATTTAAAAATGAATGCCGACATGCAATGAGATTCTTAGCAGGGACATGAATCCATTGGAGGAGGAAGCAAGCAGCAGAAGGAAGATCTTAGAAATCCTGGCAGGAAATAACAGCTAACCTAACTCTGAAGACTGAACAGGAATAATCCAATAAGATGTGGAGGTGGGAATATGAGGGGACAAAAAGAAGACGGTTGGGAGAAAAATTCTAGGCAAGGGAATAACATGTGTGAAGGCCTGGAAGGAGGAATGCATGAAACTGTTCTAGAAGAACAGAAAAAAATTCATTATTGGTGGAACATGAGGAGAGGATAGACTCAAAATGAATAGGGTTCCAGTCATGTAGATTTTTATAAGCTGTGTTAAAGAATTAGCATTGACTCCAAGGACGTATCAAGGTTAGAGAAATGTTATTAAAGGGACTATTTCAAATTCACAGTAGTCTTTTTGAACTATCACACTGACTGCCTTGTACAAGTGGATATAGAAGAAGACAGACTGAAGAGGAACAGAGATTAATTGGAAGATTTTAATACTGACCAACCTGAGAACCGTTAGTGACTGATTTTAGGGTAGTGGCACCAAAGATGGAGGGAAATCAGGTAGGTGTAAGGATTTTATGTGTGAACTAGGGGAAGAGAAGATGTACAGGATTTTGACAAGGGGAAGCAGAGTGGATGGTGATACCATTTAAGTGTAGATTTAGACAAAGAAGAAGATAGGACAGGAGGGGTAGAAGAAGGAAGGAGAGGGGAGGGGAAGCAAGGAGAGAAAAGAAGTTAATCCACTACCTTTTAAAGTTTTGTTATTGCTAGGTGCCTGTGAAATATTTAAGTGTAGATGTCCTTGAAAGCACTTAAACATGAAATTCTGTCACTCAAGAAAGAGGTCTAGGAAGTGGAAACAAATTTAGAACTAATCACAAAGGATCAGGAATTCTTAATCTGAAAATCATGATGGGTTTCCAAGGGTTCCAGGATCATTTGAAATTACACACAAAGTGATGTGGGTTTCTTCTCTCCTTAAGATGAACTTAATGATGTAAAGTTTTATTGTTTTCTAGTATTATCATTTAATTTTATAAATTTCCCTTTAAGTACTGTTTTAACAGCATCCTATCAATTGTCATTCAATTCAAATAATTTTTTGATTTCTTTTGAGATTTCCTCTCTGACCCATGGATTGCTTGAACTATGTTGCTTAATTTCAGAACGTTTGAATATTTTGCAGATATCTTTCAATAATTGATTTCGTATTTAATATTATTATGACCGAGGCCAGTGCCGTGGCTCACTTGGTTAATCCTCCGCCTGTGGCGCCGGCATCCCATATGGGCGCCGGGGTCTAGTCCCGGTTGCTCCTCTTCCAGTCCAGCTCTCTGCTGTGGCCCGGGAAGGCAGTGGAGGATGGCCCAAGTGCTTGGGCGCCTGCACCCGCAAAGGGGAAACCAGGAAGCAGTACCTGGCTCCTGGCTTCAGAAGGCATAGCTCCGGCCATGGTGGCCATTTGGGGAGTGAACCAATGAAAGGAAGACCTTTCTCTCTGTCTCTCTCTCACTGTCTCACTCTGTCAAATAAATAAAAAAATATTATTATGACTATACTCTTTCTGGTTTCAACCTTCCAAACTATATTGAGATTTGTTTTATGACTCAGGATATCCTTAACTTCATGCGTGCTTTCTATGCACTTGAATGGAAGGTGTATTCTGTCATTCTTCATTGTAGTCTTCTACAAATGTGAAAAAGGTCTTGTAGGTGGTGATGTCCAACTCTTCTAAATCTTTATTGATTTTCTATTTGTACTTTTAATTGCTGAAAAATTTTGAAATCTCAACTATAATTAGTCTATTTTTTCTTTCAATTTTCTTAGACTTGACTAAATATTTTTTGAAATTGAAAGATTTTTTAATTTTACCAAACTTAGAGTATCATGATGCTTCAGAGTTACAATGAAACTTTCTTTTGTTGTTGTTTTTGTTTTGAGGATTTTTTTTATAGTGACATACTGCAATTTCATTTATAATCACAAGCTTAACCCTCTACCAAATAAAGTATTCAGCAAGTAGTAAGTAGCAAAAACCACTGCTCCTCAAGAGTATAGATAAGGACTGTAAACAATAATAAAATTTCAAGGTATCAATTTTATTCATATACACTTATTTATCATATATATACATATATATACACATATGTCCTATCACCCTCTGGCTTCTTCAGCCACTGGGCTGGAGTTCTCTAATGGTTCACAGGCCTTCATCCTCAAACTGGAGACTGTTCCACTCATCTCCATGGTTCTGAGGCTTCCAGACTTCTAGGCTTCTGCACTGAATCATCACTACTAGAACCTCAGCTGGCACACAGCCAGCATGGCACTTTTCAACCTCTGTGATCATATGAACTTATTTCTTAACGGACACGTTAAATCTATATTTTTTTCTGATGGTTCTGTTTCTCTGAAGACTTCTGACTCATTCACCCTCCTTTTTATGAGTAGGCTTCATCCAACTGGACAAAGGTCTGAATAGCAGAAAACAGTTGACTGTCTCCCAAGTTAGACAGAGTTTTCCTGACAATCTTCAAACTGGGACATTGGCTTTCCCTGGTTCCACAGCACCCTGCTGGCCTTGGATTCAAACCAGAACATGGATACTATAGATTCTAGACTTCTCAAACTCTATAACTGCATGAGTCAATTTCTATGCATTCTGCTTCTTTGTAGATTCCCAATGTAGTGAGTAATTGGATTCAGAAAGTAAAGTGTCTTGAGAATCCAGTCTGATCTTGTTAAGCATAGTTTCTAAGATTTGTTAGGGTAGGCCTAGAGTAGCCCTTATGTTTGATTTAGATATATACAACATCTCGTGGATCTCAAGTGAAAGCGTGCAGCATTAACATGTCCTGTGAATTCTAACAGGCTGAGAATCAGATTTCTCCCAGGTGTACATGAGCTCTAAGAATTGTTCACTTGGAGGCCATCACTGTGGTGCAGCAGGTAAAGCTGCTGCCTGCAATGCCAGCATCCCATATGGGCACTGGCTCGAGTCCAGGCTGCTCCACTCCCAATCTAGCTCTCTGCTATGGTCTGGAAAAGCAGTGGAAGGGCCCCTGCACCTGCATGGGAGATCTAGAAGAGACTCCTGGCTTCGGATTGGCACAGCTCCAACCATTGTGGCCAACTGGGGAGTGAACCAGAGGATGGATGACCTCTCTCTCTCTCTCTCTCTCTCTCTGCCTCCCCTTCTCTCTGTTTAACTCTGCCTCTGTCTCTCCCTCTTACTGTCTATAACTCTACCTCTCAAATAAAATGAAATCTTTTAAAAAAATTATTATTCATTTGAAGTTCCCAGCCTTAATTCTCTACTTGTCCTTATGGAGTTTCCCTCTATGAAAGAACAAACTCAAGAAACCCCTAGGAAAATCTCTGAAGGTCTTTGTTTATTTGTTTAACTAATTTATTGATTTATTTTGCATAGATCCCTCATCTTAGCCCCAGAAATTCTAGATACCTCAAAACCCCAAAATATTGGTATTCATCTCCTCACCTTAGCACGATGACTGTACTCTGCCTCAGTCTATCCTCCCCACACTGAGGTCCATAGAGAGCATCCACACAGATAACCAGGCCATTCATTGACTCACTGTGTTTGCTCCTTTCTATCAGGACTCACTCCCTATTGTCCAATTTGTAAATAGTTGCTCCATGTATTTTTTCTAGATACTTATAAAGAAGAGCAAGTTTGGCCCCAACCACTCCATCCTGGCCCTAACTTTTTTTATTTTTTGAGTAATCTTTGTTGGTTTTAAAAAGAATCTTCCTATATACTTAATTGACTGAGAAGCAAGTTGAAGACATTGTAAGATAGCTCCCAAAATATTATGTTTATCCATCATTAAGTTTTGTTAGCCAAGTATTACAAGTGATTTTCATAATACTGAACACCAAAGCTAGAACTACCTCTCAAGTCTAACCAGAGACATCACCCAGGAATATTCCTCTGTTCAGCTTATGACATGCCACACAGAGGAGAAAATTCCCTTGGGAAGCTCACCCCCTAGAAAGGAAGGCAGAAGAGAAAACACTGGCCTTCTCCTTCCCACCTCACCAATGAAAGGCTCTCCACCTCCCCCAGATGTAGACTGAGTGAGGGTGGCAGATGGAAGCCAAGAGGGTTAACCTAAGTAGAGTGCCCTTCACATGGAGAGAACCTCCGGATGAGAACAACACTTATCCCTCCCCAAAGGCTGTTTCCTTTACAAGATTTTCTCTAATTTCCCTGCCCAGTCCACACACACATTCTCTTCATATACGTTCTCCTAATGCTTCCCTTTAAATTAGCATGCAATCCTCTGTTAATTCTTGCAGCCTTTTTACCCCAGAATTCATTGCAAATATATCTTGTAAAGTGTTTTCAAAGTTAAGAAAAAAGAACAAGATGACAATTAATGTTCTAATTACCTGTTTTTGCATTACAGTCTTCTCTTAAATTCAATATTCCAACTAATATCCTTCCATATTTCCTTGGAAGGGGCAAATACCATTGGCTGACTACATACACCAGCAAGCTAGAATAGAAGTTTCAACGTAATCACTATTTTGTCAATCTTAACTAAAAATAAGCCAAAATTTATCATTACTGCAACTTGGCGTTGGGTTGAAAAGTGTCCCTGACCTCAGGAAATAATGTCCAATAAAAGGTCAAGATGGAAGTAAGAGTTTTTTCACATGAATGTGTAGATGCTAATTAAACTGTATCACTCACATAACACACTTACTTCACAGGAAAGGTAACATTTTCACCAACTGTGTGGAAGACTTTTGAATGTTAGCTTCATTTTCAAGCTATCTATTCTAAGTCATGTCATTAATCCAAATATCAACAACAGTGTTTTCTTTACAAAATGTAGACAATACTTCCCTACAATTCATTATAATAAAGATTATAATGTTATATATAATAAAAGCAGAAAACAGGAATGAATCTGCCAGTGAGGAAAACCAAAAACTTCCAAGTAAAATGAAGCCTGAATGGTTCTGAAGCAACATATAGAAAATCTACTGGTTACAGAGCCACTTTGTAGAGGAGATAGAAAGCATCCCCTGTGGCTAGACATGTCAAGGCACTATGGGGTCAGCCAACGCAACACTGGAATAGTGGCTGCCAATCAAAGGTACATGGGACTCAACTCAATTTGGCTTATTATAAGCTTTAGAACAGAATTATAATTTGGGATAAAGAATGCCAAATGTGCAATTTTGTGATGTAAATGATACATTACAGAAACAAGAGGAACATGAATGAATATTGAAAGTATTGAAATTCAAACAATTAAAGATGAATCACAGCAGGTAATCCTTCATTAACCTCATAAATCTTACTTGTATTCCAAGTCAGAGCCCACTAAGAAATTTCAGTTGGCCAATGTGATTAAGAGATAAATTGACCCTCTAAGGTTTGTTTTGGTTGCTTTGTTTGTTTCTGAGGACTGAGTTGAGATTGCAAATCATTGCTCCCCAAGCTGCCTCCTTAAGATAGTCCCCTCTTTGGTATTTAAGTTATTAAGGGTCTTTGGTAATTACAAAAGTGTTTATTTTCAGCAGTGCCTGTACTTTTCCTTTAGTTAAATTATCATAGTTTCATTCTTTAGTCTAGACTGGGCTATCCTTTAACCAAACTTCTGATGCCTACATTTGAGAGGACCCACAGGCTTTATTCTTCCCTCTAGAAGTCCCTGGCCACACTTCATGTTCCCAAGTTAACTTTGAAAGGAGAACGATTCCACATACTGAAACCTCAGAGGAGACTTTAAACAGAGATCAGACTGAGGTAACTCAAGCATTTTGTTCTGACTTGTTAAGGTGCAGTTCACCAAGCCCACTTCAAAGTCTCAGGCTACAAACATATATGCTCTGTTTAAAGAGTTTAGTCCTCTTCCTTAGCCTCAGGCACTAAAATGACCTGAATTCTTACTTTACATTTGAGAAGTAAATTCTGGGATAACAGGGTGACCTAGAAATGCAAATTCTAAAAAGAAATAGATCTTTTAAGAAAAGATTTATTTTGCTTATTTGAAAGAGTTGCAGAGAAAGGTAGAGACAGACAGAGAGAGAGGGAGGTCTTTCATCCACTGGTTCACTCCCCAAACGGAAACAATGGCCAGAGCCGAGTGGATATAAAGCCTGGAGCCAGGAGCTTCTTCTTGGTCTCTCATGTGGGTGCAGGAGCCCAAGC
This sequence comes from Oryctolagus cuniculus, assembly GCF_051225735.1. Taxonomy (NCBI): domain Eukaryota; kingdom Metazoa; phylum Chordata; class Mammalia; order Lagomorpha; family Leporidae; genus Oryctolagus; species Oryctolagus cuniculus. The sequence continues at coordinate 56,335,643 of NC_142868.1, read as the reverse complement.
ACTTGGGCCATCTTCTACTGCTTTCCCAGGCACATTAACAGGGAGCTGGATCAGCAGTGGAGCAGCCCAGAACTTGAACTGGCATCCATATGGGATGCGAGCACTGCAGACTGGGACTTTAGCCTGCTGTGCCACAACAAGGGCCCCTAGTTCTTAAAACTAATTTATAATCTTGTATAGATATTTTGCTTTTTATTTAATTGGAAGTAATGCTTTTATCAGATTATTTTCATCAAAATTGATAGAAATAGCTGGGTTGGCACTATATAGGGAAAAACTAAAACCTGCCTCCAATATGTTTAAATTCCTCTTTCAGAGACTCTTGACAGAAGTAAACATCTTCGGTTTACCTGTCAACTTTTGGATGATTACTTCCTTTTCAATTTCACTTGGAAATTCTGTAAGGCAATGAACTTCCAGGATTTTTTTGCATGTTTTACATAGAAAACAATCCTAAAAATCGAGTCTCCCTAGTCAAAAAGAAATGAAGTATTATGGCAATTATCTGGGTCACTCAAGGGAAACCAGAATGTTAGAGATGAGTTAGGAAAAGTTGCTTTCTTTTCACCTCAATTACACACAGTGTTGCTTCAATTACTTTGCCATTTTGGCATATTATTTCCTTCTGAGCCATTGTACAGTTATTCTAAGGCCAAAAGTAACCTATCTTGAAAAGCATAATTAGGTCCTTTTACACAAATGTCATTTCCAAACTTAAAAAAAAAAAAAAAAGCTCGGGGCTGGCGCTGTGGTGTAGCAGGTAAAGCTGCCACCTGCAGTGCCTTCATCCCATATGGGGACCAGTTCGAGTCCCAGCTGTTCCACTTCTGATCCAGCTCTCTGCTATGGCCTGGGAAAGCAGTTGAAGATGGCCAAGTCCTTGGGCCCCCTGCACCCACGTGGGAGACCCAGATAAAACTCCTGGCTCCTGGCTCCTGGCTCCTGGCTTTGGATCAGCTCAGCTCTGGCCCTCGTGGCCATCTGGGAAGTGAACCAGCAGATGGAAGGTCTTTCTATCTTTCTCTCTGTCTCTCTCTCTTTTTCTGCCTCTGTCCTTCTATAATTTTGCCTTTCAAATAAATAAATAAATCTTTAAAATAAAGCTCTTAGCCAATTAAATACTTTATGTACCCAAACATATATTGCAAGTTCATATATTTACATAAATGTTTGAGCTCTTCAGTGTAGATCACTATCCATATTATAATCCATATGAATTTTACAACATGTTTCACATTTATTCATTAGATGGTTTCTATCACTAATTAAAGGAGAGGACTTTTACTTCTGAATCTCTAGCTTGGAATCAAGGGTCCTCTCTACAACAATTTCCAGATAAGATTGAGAGTTTGCAGAATAGAAATTTCTTCCTCTGGTGTTACAATGTTCATTTGATTATAACCTACATAGCAAGGGAGGTGCTGTGACATAATAAGTTAAGCCTCTGCTTGCAGCACTGACATCCCATATGGGTGCTGGTTCAAGTCCCGCTGCTCCACTTTTGATCCAGCTCCCTGCTAATGGCCTGGGAAATCAGTGGAAGATGGGCCAAGTGGTTGGGCCCCTACACCCAAGTGGGAGACAGGAAGAAGCTCCTGGCTCCTGGCTTCGGATCAGCCTGACTCCAGCCGTGCAACTATTTGGGGAAATCAGTGCATGGAAGGCCTCTCTCTCTGTCTCTCCCTATCTTTGTCTGTAATCCTGCATCACAAATAAATAAATAAATCTTTTTATTTGAAAAAAAAAAAAAAAAAACAGGGCCGGCGCTGTGGCTCAATAGGCTAATCCTCCACCTGCAGCGCTGGCACACCGGGTTCTAGTCCTGGTCGGGGCGCCGGATTCTGTCCCAGTCGCCCCTCTTCCTGTCCAGCTCTCTGCTGTGGCCCAGGAGTGCAGTGGAGGATGGCCCAAGTCCTTGGGCTCTACACCCACATGGGAGACCAGGAGAAGCATCTGGCTCGGGGCTTCGGATCAGCGTGGTACGCCGGCCGCAGCGCGCCAGCTGCAGTGGCCATTGGGAGGTGAACCAAGGGAAAAAGGAAGACCTTTCTCTCTGTCTCTCTCTCTCACTGTCCGCTATGCCTGTCAAAAAAATAATAATAAATAAATTTAAAAAAACCTACATGGCAAAAAGGAAACAGTTAACTCAACATACCTATTCAGTTCTTTACTATTTAGCATTTATACAATGCCAAGAACTCAAAATCACTGTTTAGCATTTATAAAATGCCAAGGACTCAAAATCACTAACCCAGCTCTGCTAACTACCAACTGGTTCCATATTTCACTTTCTACTCGAAGTATATTATACAAATGCCTCATAATGAGCAATAACTGTCATTATGTAGCAGACAGAACCACTGGCACAATATCAAGTTGAAAGAAAAAATGAGAACCCTTTGTATATGAACCAAAAAATTCTTTCATTTATATGTTATTTGGTTTTGGTTCTAAACCACAAATTCCTAATAATAATGAATAGGAGAACAAATCTTATAAAATAAGGTATTAAAAGTGCCCAAGAATGTTATCTCCTTCCTAAATATTCATAACTTTAAAAACTCTAAATATAAGAGCACCACATGGATATTGTGTGAATTTTATTAAGTGTAAAATATATTTGGAGAATTTAAACATCACCTCTATTTTACCAACCAGAGAAAACCATTGTAAATATCTTGGTAGAAGGCTTTATGGTTCTTCTCTATGTATGTAAGTGTGAATATTCATGTTCATACACATGTAGTTACATCATAATTTGTGCTTAATTCCATAACCTACTTTTTTCTCTTAGCATACAATGAACATTTATCCATGATAAGAAATGTCTTAAAAAATGTGTGGAGAAATACCATCACATCAATATGCCAGAATTTATTTACCCTCATCTCTACTATTGTGTTCTTAAGTCACTTCTAAATTTTCATCTATACAAATATTGGGGCAAAAATATTTCAGTTTTCATCTCAGAGCATTTTCTTGGAATGAATTTTTATAATCACACTTACTCTCAATAAGAATACGAATGTTTTTAAGGCTTTTGATAGATGACCAAATTTGAGTCTACAAAGATTGTTCTAATTTATGTCCCTGATGTTTCACAGGAGAAAGAACATACATGTGTCTTTAAATCATTGCCATTACAAAATGTAAAATTGTTATTTCATATTAATTTTTTACTTGATTACTTGATGGAGTTCAGCATATATTCCTATAGTACTTCCTTTAAGACTGAACTGTACACATCTTTTGTCATGTTTCCATTAGGGTAAAGAACGTAATTGTTGGGACCAGCACTGTGGCACAACGGATTAATGTCCTGGGCCTGAAGCACTGGAATCTCACATGGACACTGATTCTAGTCCTGGCTGCTCCTCTTCCGATCCAGCTCTCTGCTATGGCCTTGGATAGCAGTAGAATTTGACCCAAGTCCTTGGGCCCAGGCACTCACGTGGGAGACCTGGAAGAAGCTCCTGGCTTCAGATCGGTGCTGCTCCAGCCGTTGCATCTGGGGAGTTCATCTGGGGAGTGGACCAGCAGATGGAAGACCTCTCTCTCTGTCTCTACCTCTCTCTGTAACTCTGTCTTTCAAATAAATAAAATAAATCTAAAAACAGAACATAATTATTTAAATAAATTGCTTTTTAATGCCTCCTAAAATATGAGACCAAAATACAATTCAAGAAATCTTAACTTGTCTGCATAAAGAGTGCAAGAGTGGATCTAGGCTTTATTACTTGCATCTATATGCAGTTTGGTAGCAATAATATAATGCTGTTTTTAAATACTCATGAGAGTTATCTTGATAAATTCTACAAATCTGTTAACTATGCTACACTGCTCATAATTCCAATACCACCCCATGTTGTATCACGTGGTAGTCAGCAGATCAATTATTTTTTGTGTTTAATGGTGTTTAGTGGAGTTTTGCTAGGTTGATGTACTTGAAAATCTCTGGAAAGGATTTCTGGTATTTTGAATTTACTACAATGAACTTAATTATCATTATTCAATCCCAGCTATTTCTCCTGGATTTTAATAGATACATACCTATAAATAGGATGAATTAGTAGTCAGCAATCCATTCACCTGTCTTTTTTTCCCCATATACCAATCTGAGTGTCTCCAAATGCAGGACTCAGTCACAGTCCTTCTGTTTTCTGATTACACTAACTCTGAGTAAGTCATCCAGTTCTGTAAGTATAACCTACACAATAATGACCCCCTAATTTTTATTTCCAGCTTCAGCTTTTCCCCAAAATACTAGACTCAGATACCCAATTGCCTATTCATTATCTTCAGTTGGATGTCTAACAGATACCCCAAACTTAAAACACAGATAGGAGATTTCCTGTCTCCTCATTCCCACCCTGCCCTTCTCTTCTACCTCAACTCATCTTCATCAATGGTTCCATTCACCCAGTTGATATGTGAGTGTCTCTTTCTATTCCACCCTCCTTCTACCCCCATTCATCAACGAACTCTTTTATGTCTAACTTCCAGTTATGCCACAAATCTAACCACCTCTCACCACGTCTACAGCCATACTAGTCAAATCCCTCTCTGCTCTTCCAGCTGGCTCCTGATTTTCTTGTTTCTAATCTCACCCTCCTAAAAATTTTTCTTTCCAAGTAATGGCAATGTGACCTCTTTAAAACGTAAATGCATAAACAAAATCATATCACTACCCTTTATTCAACCTTCCAAAGGTATCCCAACACACTCAGCATGAAATGCAAACTTCTCACTACAAAACCCCAAACAATTTGGCTCCTCTCCAACTTCATCTCTTCCCACTTCCCCCTTGCTCACTGCAGTCACACAGGTTTTCTGGCTCTCCTTGAAAATCCTGTGCTCATTCTCTTTCTCAGGGTTTTGAATGTTTCTAGTCTCTGGCCTGGAACACCCTTCTGCTAAACTTGGCATTGTTCCTTCTCCATTTCAGTAGGTCTCTAATGTCACCTCCTGAAAGAGGCCTCCCCTGACAATTCTATCTGAAATATCATTCCTGCTGTCACTCTTTATTCCTTTATTCTGATTTATTTATCTTTGGGGTATTTATTACACCTGATAGCATGTGTGTGTGTCTGTACGTCTGTGTGTGTGTGTGTGTGTGTGCAATACAGACTCCAGAAAGGCTGGAATGTCTTTTTAAATTTGTATCTCTAACTTTTACAACAATAATCATATCCAATAAAAATGTCTCTTCCCTTCACTCCCACTGACTTTAAAACTCATACTGGAATCATTTTGATATATATTAAGATGGCTGTATGGCTTCCTGTAACATTTTATACTTATCCTCTGTATTTCCCAAAAGATTTAATCACACCATGTGTAAAAATAAGTTCTGGTCATTGAAATAAAAATTGGACATGAGTGACAATGATTTGGTGATACAGGGAAGAATTTGGGGAAACCCATTTGTTGTAGCTTTTTTCACATCAGTGTAAATTTATTCTTTTTTATTTCATTTAAGGTATACAAATTTCATGGATTTTCTGTATACAGATTCAGGAACATAGTGATACTTCATATCCTACCCACCCACCCTCTCACTCTTCTTCCTACTCCCTCTCACATCCCCATTCCTATTTTTTACAAACATATATTTTCAGTTAACTTTGTACTCACAAGATTAATCCTACGCTAAGTAAAGAGCTCAACAAATAGTATGAAGAAAAAAAAAACTGTTCCTTAACAGTAGAGGCAGACAGAGGTTATCATAATCATTGAATCTCAAAATGTCCATTTCACTCCTATAGATTACTTTTTAGGTACTCTATTAGTTACCACAAATCCAGAAAAACATGGTATTTGTCTCTTAAGGACTGGCTGATCTTTTGTATTTTTTTTTTTTTTGATAGGCAGAGTGGACAGTGAGAGAGAGAAAGAGAGACAGAGAAAGGTCTTCCTTTTCTGTTGGTTCACCTCCCCCCAATGTCCGCTGCGGCCAGCACACTGTGGCCAGCGCACTGCACTGATCCAAAGCCAGGAGCCAGGCACTTCTTCTGGTCTCCCATGCAGGTGCAGGGCCCAAGGACTTGAGTCATCCTCCACTGCACTCCTGGGCCACAGCAGAGAGCTGGACAGGAAGAGGAGCAACCAGACAGAATCCAGCGACCCGACCAGGACTAGAACCGGGTGTTTTGGTGCCGCAGGTGGAGGATTAGCCTATTGAGCCGCAGCGCTGGCGATCTTTTGTATTTTTTGTTTCAATTTTGTTTATTTATTTTCTAATTTTAGTTATTTCTTTTCTCCTACTAACTCTGGGCTTGAATTGTTGTTTTTCTTGGTCCTTGAGATGCACTGATAACTCATTTATTTGATATCTTTCCAATATCTTGATATAGGCACCAATTCATATTAACTTTCCTTTTTTTATTTAGTAAATATAAATTTCCAAAGTACAATTTATGGATTACATTGGCTTCCCCCCCCCATAATTTTCCTCCCACTTGCACCCCTCCCATCTCCCACTCCCTCTCCCATTCCATTCACATCAAGATTCATTTTCAATTATCTTTATATACAGAAGATCGATTCAGTATATATTAAGTAAAGATTTCATCAGTTTGCACCCACACAAAAACACAAAGTGTAAAAATACTGTTTCAGTACTAGTTATAGCATTATTTCACATTGGACAACACATTAAGGACAGAGATCCCACATGAGAAGTAAGTACACAGTGACTCTTGTTTATGGCGTCAGTAATCTCCCTAGGCTCTAGTCATGAGCTGCCAAGGCTATGGAAGCCTTTTGGGTTCGCTGACTTTGATCTTATTCCGACAGGGTCATAGTCAAAGTGGAAGTTCTCTCCTCCCTTCAGAGAAAGGTATCTCCTTCTTTGATGGCCCCGTTCTTTCCACTGGGATCTCACTCCCAGAGATCTTTCATTTAGGTCTTCTTCTTCCCCGCCCCTCACAGGGTGTCTTGGCTTTCCATGCCTAAAATACTCTCATGGGCTCTTCAGCCAGATCCGCTTCCCTTAAGGGCTGATTCTGAGGCCAGAGTGCTGTTTACGACATCTGCCATTCTATGAGTCTGCTGTGTATTCCTCTACCCATGTTGGATCGTTCTCTCCCTTTTTGATTCTATCAGTTTAACTTCCCTCTTAGCACTGCTTTTATTGTATCCCATAAATTTTGGTATCTTGTATTGTCAACTTAATTCCAAAATTTTTATTATTTCTCTTTTAATTTCTTCTATGACCCACTGTTCATTCAAGAGCATGTTTTTCAGTCTCCATGTGTTTGCATATGTTCTCAAGATTCTTGAGTTGTTAATTTCCAGCTTCATTCCATTATGGTCAGAAAAGTTGTGTTGTATGGTTTTGATTTTTTTGAATTTGCTGAGACTTGCTTTATGGTCTAGCATATGACCTATCCTACAGAGAGTTCCATGCACTGATGAGAAGAATGTGTATTATGCAACTGTGGGGTGAAAAACTCTATAGATAACAGTTAGGTCCATTTGGTCCATAGTTTCGATTAGCTCTGTTTTTCTTTGTTGATTTTCTGTCTAGCTGATCTGTCCATTGTTGAAAGTGGGGTGTTGAAGTCCCCCATTGCTACTGTATTGGAGTCTATGTCTCCCTTTAGATGCATTAACATTTCTCTTAAATAGTCAAGTGCCCTGTAATTAGGTGCATATACATTTATTCTTCTTGTTGAATTGATCCCTTAATCCTTATATAGTGTGCTTCTTTGTTTCTTTTAACAGTTTTTGTGTTAAAGTCTATTTTGGCTGATATTAGGATGGCTACACCTTTCTCATTTCTGCTTTCCATCAGGATGGAATATCTTTTTCCATCCTTTCACTTTCAGTCTGCATGTAGCTTTGTTGGTGAAGTATGTTTCTTTTAGGCAGCAACTAGATGGATCTTGTTTTTTAATCCGTTCAGCCAGTGTGTATCTTTTAACTAGAGAATTAAGGCCATTTAAATACTTATTGATAAGTAATGTTTTTCCATAAATATTTGTCCATAAAAATTCCTATTTTTTACTTTGGATTTTCTTTGCACTTTTACTGGGAGATTTTCTGCATTCACATTCTTTCATAATAATGGCTATGCTTCTATGCTTCTGTTTTTAGCACATCCTTAAGCATCTTTTGTAGGGCGGGATGAATAGCAACAAATTCTTTCAATTTCTGATATGGAAGGTCTTTATTTTACCTTCATTCATAAATGAGAGCTGCAGGGTAGAGTATTCTGGGTTGACAGGTTTGTTGTTTGTTTTTTTTTTTTTCTTGACACTTGGACTATAGCTCTCCATTCTCTCTTAGCCTGTAGAGTTTCTGATGAGAAGTCAGCTGTGAGTCTAATTGGAGACTCTCTGAAAGTAATCTGGTGTTTCTCTTGTGCACATTTTTGAATTCTTTCTTTATGTTTTACTGTGAAAGTTTGACAATGTGTCATGGTGAAGATCTTTTCTGGTCATGTCAATTAGGAATTCAATGTGTTTCCTGTCTTTGGCCATCCCTTTCTTTCTCCAAATTGGGGAAGTATTCTGTAATCATTTCACTAAATAGGCCTTTCCACACCTTCAGGAGTTGTGAAGAACCCTATGTTGTGTCTTTGATAGTAATCCATAAATCCTAATCACTGTTTTTAATTTTTCAAATTTTTTTTGGTCTGACTGAAAAATTTCCAAATTTGTCTTCTAGTTAGGACAGTCTTTCTTCTGTCCCACCATGTCTGTTGTTAAGGCTTTTCACCACATTTTTCATTTGACCTATTAAATTCTTCATTTCTAATATTTCATTTTGATTTCTCATTAAAATCTTAATTTATGGGAAAGTTTTTCATCCATTTCATACATGGATTTCTTTAATTCATGGATTTGCTTATCATTGCTTCTGAGTAATCCGATGTTTAATCTTTTGAATTCTATTTCAAGCATTTCATCAATCTCTTCATCTTTATATTCTAATATTGAGTGTTGTTGAGTTCCTTTGGGGTGGTCATGTTGTTTTCCTTAATCTTGTTTTAATTTTTGTGGCCTATTTTTAGACATTTATGGAAATACTTGGTTTTTTCCTCTGAAGGTTTTTTTCCTTGCACTATGCCTCTGTGGCTTAGTGGAATTTCTGCTCTTTCAGTGAATACTCAGAGTTGTGTATTGGGTGTGGCCAAGGAGCTCTGGTCAGTGATCCAAGGTAGGGCAAATATCCAGGGTGACCCCAAGTTGGGCATCGTAGATCTCTTGTTAACAGAAGGAGGGGCAGATATGGTCACCTCTGTCAGCATAATCACACCCTCACCTCCTCTCTTCCAAGGTGATCAAGCTTTTACTGGGTACAACACTCCTCTGTGCTTCCACAGGATCTATGCAGTCTTCTGTGTGAGCATGGATCCCACTTTAATGACCTACAGCCAGGCAATCAGGTAACTCAGCCAGTCAATCAGGTAACTCTTAGTGTCTGGAGCCATACCCAGTGATTATCCAGAGATCCAGCTACCCCTTGAGGTCCATTATGCAGTCACAGAATTCCCACAGTCTCAGCACTCAGGGCTCCCACAGTCACAGCATGCAGAGGATCCACTCCATCTCGCTAGCCTGTCCCATCCACAGAGAGTCTAAGACATTCTGAGAGCCAGCTGCCTGTGAGTGCTCCAACCTAGGCAGTTTGAGCCCTGGAGCCCCAGAGCCTGTGATATGTTGAGAGGCTGGGGACACATCACAGTTGTGCCCAGTCCCTGTCAATCCTCCTGGCCAGACTCAAAATCAGGGGGAAATGCAGATTTTTCCCCCTGGATCACAAAAGATCCTTGGATCACACAAGTGTTCAATACCCACAGCCACAGCCCTACTCATTTCACAATGGTATTGGTTGCATACAAGAGTATCTGCAGCCAGTATAACGTCGAAATGGCTCCTTCTCCCTCACCATTGCCAAATGTGTGCAACAGAGCTCCTGTGGCTGCCTCTGCTGACAAAATGGTGACTGTCCCCACCAGTGTCTGGGTGGTGAGTGCACAAGAGCTACAGCAGCTGCTACATACCTATGTCGACAAAGGTAAACGCTCTCTCAGCCAGTTGCCCCGCACCATTGTCAGAGTGAGGAGACAGGCATGCCCCTTTTTTTTTCCTCTGGGTTAGCAGGCACCCTCTTCCCTTCAGGGCTCTGAGCTGGACTCAAACACAGTGTAGTCCACTAGGCTCTCCCTCCAGCTATATCAATGGTAATAGGCTGCTGCCATTGAAATAAGGTCTGATCTCACCTTGCTCTCCAAAGCTGGCTCTTTGTCCAGCTCAGGGCTGCTGGGGTCGTTTGCTGTTCTGTGCTTGTTGCTGTGCATCTGCACCTTCCACACAGGTCCATGGCATCTTTTCTTCTTCAGCAAAATCTCCACTGTAGTTTTCCTTCCAACTCTCCCCTGAAATGAATTTTCTCCACTTTTTTTCCCCACTATTTTCCCCTAGCCTAGAGCAGATGGCCTTGTATTGCCATCTTGGAATATCTCCTGTTGTTGCTTTTTAACTAGTGTGTGATATCATATTATTTCATTAAAAGATAATAATATGATATTACAAAGATATAAGCTTATTCCAAACTATCCAGGAAGAAACACAGATTTGTTTGTTCCATTAGCTATTGCTAATTCAAATGGGTAATATACAAGCTTCTCAGACTTATTGCTCTATTGCTTGTATTTTAATTCTTTTCCTGATTCATGACTAATACAAACATAGAACTTTCACATACTCACATAGCCTTGCTATGGTTTGAGCATGATTTAGCTCTAAACTCATGCAAGACTTTAAGCCTCCAAATTGTAAGTACTAAAACAATGGAAACTTAATCCAAGAATAATGTTTAGGATGTTAGGCTCGTAGGAGATCCTTAAATCACTAGTGAGGTGCTATCAGAAAACAGTTCTAGCAACAGGCTTGGTTATAAAATCCATTTTATACGCTCCATTACTGTCACCCTCATCAGAAGCCAAACCAGTGGGGTTACTGGATCTTAGATTTGAAACTCCAAAGCAGTGAGCTAAATAAATATTTTTTTCCTTATAAAATTCATTTTCTCAAGTGTTTTGTTGTAGTGATGAAAAGATGAATAATATATACCCTGAATTCTGGGGTTTTGAAACACTCACAGTTTCTTCTCAGAACACTCACAGTTTCTTCTCAGACAAGATTTAACTCATAAAGGTGGCACTCTATCTTCAACATTCTGTAGGAAATTCCATTAACAGCAAATTAAGGGAGACCAGAAATGGAGCTAATGCTCCCTCACAGAGACATTAAGGTGAGTTATTTCACTATTTGTAAAACAAACAAAAACATGGGACATCAGTATCACTGGAGCCTGATTCTTGACCAACTTATAATTCAAGAAGTTGTATCTGCATGCTCATGTTCACTGTAGCACTATTCACAATTGCCAAGTTATATAATCAACCTAAATATCCATTCATGAATGAATAGATAATAAAAGTATGGCATATATACACACTACAATATTATTAAGCCTAAAAAAAAAAAGGAAATCCTGTCATTCACAACATGGATGAATCTGAAGGACATTATGGTAAATAAAATAGGCCAGATTCAGAAAGACAAGTAATGCATGCTTTCAGTAATATGTGGAATCTAACAAAAAATTCTAGAAGCAGAGAATAGAATGATGTTTACCATGGGCTAGGGGAGGAAGGGATGATTGGGAAATGTTGGTCAAAGGATACAAAATTTCATTTAGCCCATAGATCAATTTTACAATATTGTGGCTATATTTAATAATTGTATATAACAATCTATTCTTTATTTGAAATAAATTTTAGGTGTTCTCACTGAAAAAAAAGGTAAGTAATTGGAGTATATCATATATCAATTGGTTTAATGCATCCTATAAATATGCACAATTTTATTCATCAATTTTTAAAATAAAATTTTAAAAGCAGTAAGGACTTAGTCCTGACTCTGACAGGAAACTTGTCTCCATAAAGAAAAGAAAAATTTATTATTTTAATGACTCGAGATTTTATTTTGAAAAATAGAGCCTTAACTCCCTTCTTTTGTTTTTAAATCTTCATGGATACGAGAATGAAAAACTTTTGTCCCATACAGCTATCAAGGAACATTGGTCTTCATCCATTGTAGGCTTTTCATTGTTTGGCTCCTGCCTGTCATCATAAATCTGCAGGGGTGACAATTCTACCCCTTCTTACTGCAAACATTCACCCTGGGAAGCATTTTCTTATTCTACATTAAGAGTAAACTCTCATAAAGCAGACTTTTTTTTTCCATAAAACCATCTACTTGCTAAAGGATGATAAGACACTTAAGCAATGATCCCATCTGGGTAGCTCTGTACCAGTTCATTGGCAGTGGATATTGTCATGGTTCTCTTTGTTCATCCTCTGAATCCAGAGGCTCTACCCCAATAATGACTTGCTGATGTCTATTTATTATGTAAATCCCACTTTGTGGGGTTTACCTCTGCTCACACATCTAAGAAGCAATAAAGAGAAACTTATTATAATGTGGGAATTATTTTTGGCTGCCAATCTGGTTCTCTTTTGCTAAAAAATTACTAACCTAGCTCCAAAAGAAAGATGATCAAGTAAGGTGAAGTGCTTACTATGGGTGCTGCACTGTCCCCTCCAACTCTGCGAGGCACCTGAGTAAAAAGGCAGGAACTCCACAGAGCAAAGGTGGGAAATCCCTGAGGTCACACACCTAACTCATTCTCCACATGAGGAAAACAAGGCAGGCAGATGGGAAGTGATTTATCAAGGCCATTTCTGACTCCACCCCATTCCAGCCCTATGCTTAGTTTTCACTGATATCCAGTGTTTATTCTCTTGCTTCTCTTATAAAAAAGATTGGGCTTCTTCCCTCTCAAGGCAAAATCCCAAGAATCTTGGGCGTTTTGGAAAGAGAAGAAAAGCAAATCTCAGTCATCCTCCACTACTTAAATGAAAGCAGGATTGGCAGGAAAACATATAAATGAAAAATGCCAAAACCCTAACTTCAAATTAAGCCTTGGGTTCCAAGAGCCTCTCAACTTGACTCTTAAAAGAATTGCTAGTAAAACCACGTCCTAGCATTCTATTGGCCAGGTTGTGATGGCAGCAGTATGAGCAATAAAACAGCCTGAGGGTATGCAAAGGGAAGGAGAAATAATATAAAAACCCAACAGCCTGGTTCTAGATAATTGGAAACTGACACCTCAGCTGTCACACAGCAACTTTGGACCTTGGATAAAAATATTTCATTGGCAAATTATTTCATTTTAAGAAAATTATATCTGCTTTCAACAACTCAAGACTTGTTTCCCCAAAATGATTTTCAGGCTAGTAAAAGAATGTGAATAGTGATAAGGCACAGCACAAGGAACACAATCTCTGCTTGGCGCAGGGCTTTGTGCTTATGGCACTGAATGCATGATTTTTAAAGTTTGTTTCAGTTATTCTGTGAGGAACCTCCTACTCCATCTCCTGCCCCAAGAATGAAATTCCGTAGTATATGTTTTTTCTTTCATCAAAATAAAAGCTACTATTAAAGAGCAGTCACATATTTAAACTAAACCTTTCTAAAATATTGAGTGGTGAGCCCTTGATATTGACAAAAGCTGTGTTTCCAGACCTTGACTAATGCTCAAATTGTGGGGTATTATACGATGGTAAAAGCAAATTTAGATTTGGCTTACCAAAGTGTTTTCTTGGGCCTTGTGGAGAGCTGACGTCTTAAAAAGGCAGGGGAAGGAGGTCATGTTAAAATCTGGATTCCTAGGTTCTCTTGAAAATTGAAGACATGGCAAGGCAGCCGCACATTCCCACCTGGCATCCATCAGCTGGAATTTTGTAGGTTTCTGTTCTTAGATGGACACAAGCCCCCCGGCTCAGCCCATTCTCCACCCAGATCATTCCACTCATCTGCAATTGCTTGCCTGGTCTGGTTGGGCATTGAGTTTGTGATCCCTCATGAAAATATATAATCGTTCACTTAAAATGAACAATAGTCATGAATAACAAACAAAAATGGTTTGCATTATTGACACTGGCCTTTAAGTAGATTCACTCACTAGCTCCTGACTGCAGATTCATACTCACACAGTGACTGTGAACCATGAAATTCAAATTTGTGTTCCAGTGAGTATTAAAAAGTAATAATTGGGTTGCTTTCATATTTTCAAAACTGTGCATCTGAAATCTATTAATAACAATAATCTCTTGGATAACATACAGATTTCTTAACAATAGATGGCTACATGTTCTCAATGACTAATCGAGCTCATAAATTTAGGGAAAGTAGAAAACACCATGAAATACCATTAGAAATGTCATTAGAAATCAGAACGTCATTAGAAATGCGTAACTGAGAATGAAGTCCGGCAATCCATGTTTCAATAAGCTTTGCAAGTGATTCTGATACCTACCAAAAATTTGAGAAACCCTGGTATTTTGCAGGCTTTTGTTCTTAAATGGGCTTCCCTATCAGCATTCTTGAAGAGAGCTATTGATCTTCTCAATACTCATCAGCAGGACAGGGTCTGGAGTATTCAATACCCCCAATTGGTACCTGATGTCTGCCCAACTTGTCCCCAGACGGAGCAAGTAGGTTGACCAAAATCCACTACTTCCTATTCTTTTCAGTGTGTAGAACTTGTCTAAAGAGGTGTTTTATTTAACAACAGGCAGACATCTGAAGCCCTGGAGCTTTCAAAGATGTTTTTATGCCATCAGCTATGCAGAACAACACATGGTTCAAGGATTAGTCAAGGATGAGGCCTGGAGAAGCTGGGTAAGTAGGGCAAGGGCTCCTGGTAGGTGCAAAAATTGGTAGTGACCCTGGCTCTGAGTCTTCACATAGGTTGAATTCCTATACCCATTGGTAACTGATGGTACTTTGGACAAGAACTTCTCCAACAATGCACACACATTCCCAAAGTGAGAGCTTAGTTTGAAATACTTGATATGAAAATATTCCATTTGGTTAAAATTCATGGATATTAGCATGAGAAGTTTTCAATGAAAGGGAAGGAAAACTGAATATTTTAAAATATCTTTATAGCCCTAGTATAATTTTGATTGGATGAAAAATCATATCAAAATTAGCTTGAATTATTTCTTATTAATGAGAAATATTTAAAAATTGATTTTTCCATCTACAAGTCTTGATCAAAAGTTTTATGTCGTCATTTCAAACAATAAACCTCTAAACTAAAGAGAGCTCAAGTTTCTCATTAAAACCTTTGAAAATAATCTTATTTGAAGTCTTTGCAATTTCAATGTTTAATAGCCTTTAATTTTTTTAAAAGATTTTATTTATTTATTTGAGAGGTAGAGTTACAGATAGTGAGAGGGAGAGACAGAGAGAAAGGTCTGTTGGTTCACTCCCCAAATGGTAACAACAAACAGAGCTTTTGCAGATCCAAAGCCAGGAGCCAGGTGCTTCTTCCCAGTCTCCCATGCGGGTGCAGGGGCCCAAGGACTTGGGCCATCTTCTACTGTTCTCCCAGGCCACAGCAGAGAGCTGGATTGGAAGAGGAATAGCCAGCACTAGAACCGGAGCCCATTTGGGATGCTGGCAGGGCAGGTAGAGGATTAACCTACTGCACCACAGCGCCAGCCGCAATAGCCCTTAATTTTTTATGTTTTTTTCTCTTTCTTACGATTATTCTCACACATTTATTATAATGAAATTTCAAGGGTTCATGGACACTATCCCAGGGAAACCTTTCTCCCTATTTCTCTTCCCTTTCCTGTTCTACTTAACCTTCCATATCTAGAAACTTTCTCAGGGGACAGTGACATGTTATTTGCCATCCCTCCAGGATGAACTTATGCTTAAGGATAAAAGAGAGTTCTCTTTTTATTTTATACATGGATTTACTTTTTTAGAAAAAGTGGTTATTCCAGTAATCATCTCTCTTTTTTTAAGATTTATTTATTTATTTGAAAGGCAGAGTTACAGAGAGGCAGAGGAAGAGGGAGAGAGGTCTTCCATCGCTGGTTCAATCCCCAGATGCCAGAGCTGCGCCGATCCGAAGCCAGGAGCCAGGAGCTTCTCCCAGGTATCCCACAGGGTGCAGGGGCCCAAGGACTTGAGCCATGCTCTCCTGCTTTTCCAGGCCATAGCAGAGAGCTGGATTGGAAGTGGAGCAGCCAGGACATGAACTGGCACATATATGGGATACTGGCACTGCAGGCGGCAACTTGACCCACTATGCCACAGCGCCGGCCCCATAAAAGATACATTTCTGCTTCAAAAAAGGTGTTTATATTTGAAGACATAATTCTATAAAATACAAGCAATTTACATTTGAAGAAATGATTATTTAATCCTGGAATTTTGGCACTGCCAGGCAGGAGTAGAGGCCTTTGCAGGCAAGACCCTCACATCAAACCACGTGAACGATTCTTGCTGATGTAGTGAGCCAGAGTCCCAGACTGCTTGGAATACATTCTGAGACCCAAACAGCACAGATGGCATGATAAAATATAATAAATAAAATAAAATCAAACAAGGCTTTTTGTGAAGGAAGATTTCTATTCCTTTTCTTCCTTTAAGTTAGAAAATTCTCAACTTCGTGGAATAAATGCATTACCAAAAGCTAGAATAGGGCCAGCACCGCAGCTCACTTGGCTAATCCTCCGCCTGCAGCGCGGGAACCCCAGGTTCTAGTCCCAGTTGGGGCACCGGATTCTGTCCCGGTTGCTCCTCTTCCAGTCCAGTTCTCTGCTGTGGCCCAGGAAGGCAGTGGAGGATGGCCCAGGTCCTTGGGCCCTGCACCCACATGGGAGACCAGGGGGAGGCACCTGGCTCCTGGCTTGGGATGGGCGCAGTGCGCCAGCCACAGCATGCCAACCATAGCAGCCATTTGAGGGGTGAACCAATGGAAGGAAGACCTTTCTCTCTGTCTCTCTCTCTCACTGTCTAACTCTGCCTGTCGAAAAAAAAAAAAAAAAGCTAGAATAGACACTCCAATCAAAATATTATCTTTTAAAAATATTTATTTATTTATTTATTTATTTGAAAGAGTTACAGAAAGACAGGGAGAGACAGACAGACAGATCTTCCATCTGCTGGTTGACTTTCCCTGGATGGCTGCAATAGCCAGGACTGCGCCAGGCTGAAGCCAGGAGCCAGGAGCATCTTCCAGGTCTCCCACGTGGATGGCTGGGGCTCAAGCACTTGGACCATCTTCTGCTGCCTTTCTCTGGCCATTAGCAGGGAGCTGGATAGGAAGTGGAACAGCCAAGATATGAACCATTGCCCATATGGGATGCCAGCATCACAGTTGGTAGTTTAACCCTCAGTGCCACAAAGCCGACCCCAAATATAATCTTTATGTTGTCTCTTGCCCTCGTCTCTCTAGGCAACCATATGGAGGAAGATGCTGTGCCAAAGTGTCTTTCACCAGAAACCCTGTAGATACTGATACATTCAAATGCTTATTTGCTTTGTGATTTTGGATGAGCTTCTTAACATCTGTGTGCCTCAGTTTCCAAATCTGTGATGCAATGAAAACGATGGCACCTGTTTCCTAGACTTGGTGCAAGGACTGAGTTAGTGCCTGTTAACACACAGCTTGCAGAAGTGTTCAGCAGATGTTATCTGTGTTTGTTGCTGTTCTTAATCACCTTCATGCCTGTTGCTGCAGCTGTCCTGCCAGCAGAACTTCCCGATGAGCTCACTTGAAGAAAGACCTCTAGGTTATAGTGAGTGAACACATTTTGCCCTCTTTCTGCTAGACTGTAGTCACAGCAACCACCCTAGAGAACCTTGTCAGCTTTTTGCTATCATCAATACCACTCATTGATGCCACATCATTGGAGGCCACCTCAAGGACTCCATCCCAGAATGGTAAGGACCCCTCTCCTTTTCTGCTCTGAAAAAAAAAAAAAAAAGGAGGTGGGGGAATTAAACCTGCAGGGCACACACCTGACTTTCATTATCTTTCTCACTGATCCCTAGCCCAGGGAGCCAGGGAAGGTCAGACCCTGTGAGTCACAGTCTTTTCCTCCTCAGTGTGGAACTCAGTGAGGCTCTCTCATCTAAAGGAGCAGGCTAGGGTCAGCCGGAAACCCTGGGTGATGCCCACCCTCCCTGCCGGGGGTGGACTCAGTGCCCTAAAGCACTTTATCCCATTGGCACTTTTTTCAACTTCCAAAAGCATGTCCATGGCCTTGAACCCCAACTGTATACTCAATCTTGTAAACTTTCAACTGAGGCAAAATCCTCCTGGAACCCAAATTATCAGTCAAAGACCATTTTAAAAAACCTCTTTGCCCTGAGCAGATCTGGGTTTCAGGCCTGACAAGGTTGCATAAGCAACCAACCCTGAATGTGTAGTGATACAATTAAATTCGGAACTTAATATATAATTTGCCAAACACACGTACTTTTTATTACCTGTTACCTTAGCTAGCATTAATAATTTCCTCAGTTGGAAATATAGTAAGATAAATATTTACTAAATAAAAGTTTAAAAAAATGAAAAAAAGGAAATATAGTAGGATAAGATATATATGGTTTCTCTTCTACCCTTTGGACATACCACATTCTCTCTGGTCTCTGAGCCTTTGCAAATGTGTCTGAGAACCTTTTCAACGTTCAACCCACCCTCTTCCTTAGTTTGTCCCTGTTGCCAGCCTTCTTCATGGTCTAATGTAAGCACCTGTCACATGTCTGGAAACTCAGGCAGCTAAGGATAGTGTCATTCTTAGGCCTAATGTCTAGAATCACATGCATAGTAGCCATTCCAAAAATATCTGAATAAATGCATAAGTGAATGAATGAGAAGGCACTTATGAAATCACATTTGCCACTATGTTCCTAACATTGTCTTTATGAAATGCATAAAGGTTGTATACCTTAAATAAAAATTTCTGGGTAAAAAAATGACTAGGAACAAGAAGATTGCAGGAGGCAATGTTAAACAGTGAAACACCACATGGGAAAAAACAAGCAAAATAATAGCAGGGGATTTCAAAAAGTTTGGGGGGAAAATGAAGTTAAAAGTTGTTTATTTTTGAAACCCACACAGAATTTTTTCAGAGCACACATTTTTTTTTATCTTTTATTTAATGAATATAAATTTCCAAAGTACGACTCATGGGTTACAATGGCTTCCCCCCCCATACCGTCCCTCCCACCCACAACCCTCCCCTTTCCCACTCCCTCTCCCCTTCCATTCACATCAAGATTCATTTTCGATTATCTTAATATACAGAAGATCAGCTTAGTATACCTTAAGTAAGGATTTCAACAGTTTGCAGAGCACACATTTTCCATGAAATTTTTGAAGATCCCTCATGTAGTAACAGAGGATAGATTTCTCTGCATGCACTTCATTATGAGTATATACCTATATATTACGTCCTGGAACTCTGTTTCTAGAAACTAGTACAGTTACTAGAAAGTGCTGTGCTAATGTAGGAAAAAGTTTCATTGTCTCTTGGAACCATTGCCTAGGCTGATAGGTATTAATAAATTAAGTTACAACCGTCAGGACAAGAGCTGATCAAGTCACTGTTTCTCATAGTGTCCATTTCACTTCAACAAGTTTCCCCTTTGGTGCTCAGTTAGTTGTCGCCAATCAGGGAGAACATATGATATTTGTCCCTTTGGGACTGGCTTAATTCACTCAGCATGATGTTTTCCAAATTCCTCCATCTTGTTGCAAATGACTGGGTTTCGTTGTTTTTGACTGCTGTATAGTATTTTATAGCGTACATGTCCCATAATTTCTTTATCCAGTCTACTGTTGATGGGCATTTGGGTTGGTTCCAGGTCTTAGCTATTATGAATTGAGCTGCAATAAACATTAATGTGCAGACCGCTTTTTTGTTTGCCAATTTAAATTCCTCTGGGTAAATTCCAAGGAGTGGGATGGCTGGGTTGAATGGTAGGGTTATCTTCAGGTTTCTGAGGAATCTCCAGACTGACTTCCATAGTGGCCTAACCAGTTTGCATTCCCACCAACAGTGGGTTAGTGTCCCTTTTTCCCCAGATCCTCACCAGCATCTATTGTTGGTAGATTTCTGAATGTGAGCCATTCTAACCGGGGTGAGGTGGAACCTCATTGTGGTTTTGATTTGCATTTCCCTGATTGCTAGTGATCTTCAACATTTTTTCATGTGTCTGTTGGCCATTTGGATTTCCTCTTTTGAAAAATGTCTGTTGAGGTCCTTGGCCCATCTATTAAGTGGATTGTTTGTTTTGATCTTGTGGAGTTTCTTGATTTCTTTGTAGATTCTGGTTATCAACCCTTTATCAGTTGCATAGTTTGTAAATATATTTTCCCATTCTGTAGGTTGTCTCTTCACTCTCCTGACTGTTTCTTTTGCAGTACAGAAACTTCTCAATTTGATGCAATCTCAAATGTTAATTTTGGCTTTGACTGCCTGTGCTTCTGGGGTGTTTTCCAAGAAGTCATTGCCGGTACCTATATCTTGCAGGGTTTTTCCAATGCTCTCTAATAATTTGATGGTGTCAGGTCGTAGATTTAAGTCTTTAATCCATGTTGAGTGGATTTTTGTGTAAGGTGAAAGGTAGGGGTCTTGCTTCATGATTCTGCATGTGGAAATCCAATTTTCCCAGCACCATTTATTGAATAGACTGTCCTTGCTCCAGGGATTGGTTTTGGATCCTTGATCAAATATGAGTTGGCTGTAGATGTTTGAATTAATTTCTGGTGTTTCAATTCTGTTCCATTGGTCTATCCATCTGTTTCTGTACCAGTACCATGCTGTTTTGATTACAACTGCCCTGTAGTATGTCCTGAAATCTGGTATTGTGATGCCTCTGGCTTTGTTTTTGTTGTACAAGATTGCTTTAGCTATTCGCTCTTGTCCTGACAGTTGATGTACAATGTAATACTTTACCCATTTTAGTATTTTTTTTGTTCTAGTACCATTGGTTGAACTCTGTAATTAACACACAATTATTCTTAGGTGTTTAAATTTTAACTGAAAAGTGATCCCTGTTAGGAATTTGGAAAACATTATGCTGAGTGAAATAAGCCAATCCCAAAGGGACAAATACCACTTGTTCTCCTTGATAGGTGACAACTAACTGAGCACCAAAAAGGAAACCTGTTAAAGTGAAATGAACACTATGAGAAATGGTGACTTGATCAGCCCTCACCCTGACTGTTGATGAGCAGCTTAATATGTTATCCCTCTTAGTATTTTTTTTTGTTTGTTCTACTTAATACTTTTGGTTGAATACTGTAATCAATACACAATTCTTCTTAAGTGCTGAAACTTAACTGAAAAGTGATTGCTGTTAAATATAAGAGTGGGAATAAGAGAGGGAAGAGATGTGCAATTCGGGACATGCTCAAGCTGACTTACCTCAAACGGTAGAGTTAGAAACATACCAGGGGATTCCAATTCAATCCCATCAAGGTGGCATGTACCAATGCCATCTCACTAGTCCCAGTGATCAATTTCTGTTCACAATTGATCATAATGATAGGACTAAGAACCAAAGGGATCACATAAACAAGAATAGTGTCTGCAAATACTAGCTCTTAGAATCAAAAAGGGATCCAACATGGGAAGTGAGATACACAACAGACCCATAGAATGGCAAATGTCCTAACAGCACTCTGGCCTCAGAATCAGCCCTTAAGGCATGCGGATCCGGCTGAAATGCCCATGAGAGTGTTTCAGGCATGGAAAGCCAAGACACTCTGGGGGAAAAAAAAAAACCTAAATGAAAGATCTCCACGAGTGAGATCCCAGTGGAAAGAATGGGTCATCAAAGAAGGAGGTACCTTTCTCTGAAGGGAAGAGAGAACTTCCACTTTGACCATGGCCTTGTCTAAATATGATCAGAGTCAGTGAACTCAGGGGGCTTCCATAGCCTTGGCAGCTCATGACAAGAGCCTAGGGTGATTACTGATGCCGTAAACAGGAGTGTCAATTTGTTAAGTCAACAACAGGAGTCACTGTGCACTAACTCCTCATGTAGGATCTTTGTCCTTAGTGTGCTGTACATTGAGATTTAATGCTATAACTAGTACTCAAACAGTATTTTTCACTTTATGTTTCTGTGTGGGAGCAAACTGTTGAAATCTTTACTTAATGTATGCTAAACTGATCTTCTGTATATAAAGAGAAACGAAAATGAATCTTGATGTGAATGGAACTGGAGAGGGAGTGGATAAGGGGAGGGTTGCAGGTGGGAGGGACGTTATGGGGGGGGAAGCCATTTTAATCCATATTCTGTACTTTGGAAATTTATATTCATTAAATAAAAGTTAAAAAAAAATAAAATAAAATAAAATAAATTAAGTTACAGCAATGCAATAATTTATCTTTGTTAAATGCAGGCTTTTTCTATACAGAGCAGTATGGAAATACAACAGTAAGCGAAGTTACTGTCCAGATTAGAGAGGGTCACTTTAATTTACAAACAAAGGCTTCGGATCCTTGAGAATGTTCCGAGAGTTGCAGACAGCAGTGTGGATGATGCATTTCACTGGGAAAACATGCAAGGACATGACTGCAGCTAGCTCAGAACCAACTGTGTGCTCCAGGTCCTTCTCCCAGTACTGTAATAAGCTCTCTCCTGCTGTTTGCTACTGATGGTATCAAAAGGCAAATGGCAGGGCTTTTTCTCTACTACCATAGGCTGAATCTGCGAAGTGTTGAAACACCAACAAGAAAGACAACCCAAAATAAATGTAACAAGCACAAATCAAGGAAAATCTTTCGTAATCGTTTCCAAGACACTACACATTTTGAACATTACATACAGGAACATTACATACATACATATGGAGGAAATGTCACTTTATGAGCCTTAGATGAGGCCTTTTCTATTTTAATGAATGTGATATATGAGGAAATATTCTATATAACAAAGTTTCACTGAACTATATTTTTGGAGTAAACTGCAGTTACTATGGAGTTTCAATTTTCATCTTGTGAGAAACACATTTCTAAATACTTTTGGCAAGACATTCAAGAGCTCTTTCTTTCCCATTGTGAATTTTAACTCAAGAGGTCCAGCCAAGCTCATGTTTGCAGTGTACTTTAGATTAATGCAAGGTAAATAAATTGACAAAACATTAAGTGAGCAGTAAGAACATATCCCATCAGATATTCTTAAGCACTGAAATCCAGGGTGAGCAGGAATTTGCTCAGTTTTAAATTACCCTCAGCATTTAAAAATCACCTGCATGGGTTCAAGAGGTAAAGTGAGGCTGAGAAAAAATGAATTAATGAAGAACACATTTTGGTGATAGGCCTATAAATAAAAATGGTTTCTGCACTTATGGTTGGCACCCGCAGACTCAATAGTGCTGCTGTGAGCAGACACAGGTTTCTAAAGTCTTTTTATGTAAAATGTGGTTAGTTCCTGCTTTCTTTGCTATGCTAATGAATGCCAGTGAGAGTGTTAGCTGTATTTTAACTTTTTGTTTACAACATTGGACACATGCTGAGAAAGTTCCCATGGAATACCACTTACCACTCGTAGTTAAAAGGTCCAAGTTCACACAATTAATCACGTATTAAAAAATGATTTGGTTTCCCACATTCAAGATAATAGGCCTTTGTTATTTTTAACAGTTCTGGCATATGAGCTACATAACAACGGCTTAATATAATAGCATAGACTTTGTTACAATCAACTGTTCAACTTAATAGGTCTGGATTGTGTGAGACTACTGATTCCCCTACATGGTAAGACATTTCTCCTTCCTGGAAGCAGTCGGAAAAAATCCAAAGGCAAATTTCTTTGGGCTTTCAAAAAAGGAAGCCTACTTATGTGGGTTCATTCAAAACCAAAACTGTTTTTCAATTAAGAAATGAAAGACATCAAATTAGGAAGGAAACAAGAAGCAGTTAGAGTGCAGAGCAATAAACCCCCTTCTAGAAACAGCAGCCAAAGCCCTCCTTGAAACACAGTGAAGAGAAGGCTACCTACGAAGGAGCAGCACATGGCTTCCTCCACCGTCAACGTGCTCTCACATTTTATCTTATCCATCGTCCTCATGATGACTCCTGGAGGATCGGGTGAACGCAAGACTACCAGTAGAAGCACATGTGACCAAACATTTGAATTTTAGATGAATTAATGGTTAAATAATCTCTAATATGTTCTATTCTCCCACCTTAACAAATACGTCTTCCTGTCAATAAAATTGAAAAAATACGTGCAGATCTATGGTTTGTGGGAAACTGCAAGTTGGCAAAATAGCAAAGAAAACTGAATTTAATTTCTATCAATCATATGTGCATGTTCTGTTGGTGGGCTGGCAATATGTAGGTAATAAAACTCAGATAATTTTAAAAATGTGATTATATCATAAAATTTCTATCAGTTCATTCCTTATGATGCTATAATCTAAATTTTCACATAGTTGCGTTCTTTGGCAAAGCAGGTATCCATTCTTGAGTCTTTGAAGTTTCTAAAAAGTTTTTGTTTAATTTGGAGAAACTTGGCTCTACTGAGGCAGCGGCAACTGTCAATAATTTTAAAATTATCAATAATATTTTAAACTAATATTTAGATTTCACAATGAAATAAGCAAATCAGGTACAAATTTTATAATGGGGCTGCTGCTGATAAATTATCACAAAAATATTACAAGGTATAAATCTCTATTGCTCTTGCAGACTTTAAAAATATCTTAAAGTAACATCTACAACCATGCAGTATTTTAGCTTATATTTCTTAGATTATATTTCTCTCAAAATTTTCAGTGCCAGCATATTGTAAAGAGAGCCAAAAATAGCAGTGTGTTGCACAATTTGTTTCCATCTGTGAGATCATAAGTTGCTTTCTAATGGCCAGGATAGTCTTCATTAATTCATTTTGGAAATATTTATATGTGAAGCATTTTCTACATAGCAAAGAAAGTATTTTAATTTCTTGTTGTAGTTTCCTTCCTTTTACTGAAATGCTATGTTTCTTATACATTTCACAATACAATTTTTGCAATTTAGAAAAAGTATCTTCTCTGAAATTTTAAAATTTTTTTTTTTACTTAGTCCTTCCAAAAGTGAAGCAGCCTAATACATCGTTTTTTAGGGAGAGGAGGAAGTAGTTTATTATCTTTCGTTAAGACTATTTGTACACATTCAAAGTTAAATTCAAATTATTTCTATTAAAAGTTCCAATTGGATTTTTTATTTGAAGACCTTCTCAACATAACTTTTGTAATCTAGTTAAAGTAAATAATATTTGTTTTATAATATGCTATCTCCTACTTTATTATCCAATAAGTTAATATCATCATTTGAATTCTCTACCAGAGATCATGCTTTTCATTATTTTTAATTAATATTACATTTTTAGCTATTTTAATAACTGTCGCTCCCCCTCTTCATGGAGGAACGACACTAAACCCTGCCTAGGCTTCATATCCGAGTCACGGCACCATTATGTCGCTCCCCCTCTTCGTGGAGGAACGACACAGGACCCTGCGCTGTTCTTTCGTCTGCTCGGCCCTCCCCGGGTTTGCTGCTGGTTCTTCCCGGGTTGGCTGCTGGTCCTTCCACCTCCATGGAAGGGCGGTTCCCCCTGCCACATTCCCCACTTCCGCAGGGGAGCGGCACACCGCCGGCCGGCTCTCTGGGGGCTGCACAGGTGTTCCTTCAGATGTTCCCCTTAGATGTTCCTGGTGCAAGCCGTCTCTCTCCTCCTTTATAGTCCTCCTCCGCCAATCCCAACTCGGCTGCCCACACGCCGAGTACGCTGCCCTCCAATCAGGAGCAAGTCCCACAGTTTATTGGCTGAACTGGAGGCAGCTGTGCAGAAGCTGTTTTCTTCTCTCCCAGCGCCATATTGTGGGAAAGCAGATGCATAGAATAAGTCTTAATTCCAGTAACTTAGTCTAGTCCGAATTGCTCCCCACAATAACAGATTTTTATTTCTGATACATTTAGAAGCTTTCTATCATTCTCTGTAAATATGACTGCTATATATATCCTCAATGTTGGACCCATAATATTATCATTAATATCTTTCTGAGAATATTACAGCAATATCTTATATTTTGTTCTTGATTTGCTTCTTTGTTGAAAAATATCAATCATCACTTATTCCATCTTCTCTTTTGACTCTTAGTATTTGCTAATTTTATGTGCATGTGTCATTTCATGTTCTTTTAATCAAGAATGTGTTTCCAGTCACAAATATCTCCATTTGCCAAAGCCAATGAAGAACATTGGTTGAGTAATGCATAACAATGGTAATAAGATACTTTGTCTTTGAACTTGGGATGTGACAGCTTCTTTCCTAATTTGAAAAAATTTGAGTTTAAAATGAAATATAAATTTCCTGCCATGTTTATCCAATGGAAAATTGAAATCACTAATTTGAATCGGACTGTGCTTTGCTACAAGTGCTCTCACTTATGTCAGGATATGACAGCTGTTTTCCAGAATCACCATCTAATCAACAGAGTAAAGTTCCAGAGGTTTTGATTTTCTTACTCAAGTTTTAGATGAATGTAGTTTTCTTCAGCTTCTACTGAGCAATTTAAAGTTCAATTTTCTGTCTTTGAATTATGGACTTGATAGAAATAATTTTCTCCCTTATTCTCATTGTTTTAATCAGTGGTAATGGCTGGATTTAATGAAGTTTTTGACATTAGAGAACTTTATCTGATTGTTGTAGTTGTGACTCTGATCAGGACAACTTTCTTAATCATGTTTACTAAGTCTTTTTTAAGTAAATAATTTATAATGTCCTGCTTGCAAATTTTATGTGGGGAATACCCTGCAAAAGTCTGCTTACTTTCCAGCTCTAGTTATTTAAATTTGAAGCATTAACTTGAAATATTTCTTTTTGTTTTCTGTTCTAGTCTTTCTTAAGCTTCACTCCAGTAATTTATGTTTACACATTCTGAATGATCTGAAGCAGAGATCAGCAAACTTTGTCAAGAA
This sequence comes from Oryctolagus cuniculus, assembly GCF_051225735.1. Classification (NCBI taxonomy): domain Eukaryota; kingdom Metazoa; phylum Chordata; class Mammalia; order Lagomorpha; family Leporidae; genus Oryctolagus; species Oryctolagus cuniculus. The sequence goes on along the minus strand of NC_142868.1, from coordinate 56,308,774 downwards.
AGGGCTAGTAATTATTTTCAGTTCTGCTAGTCAAATTCATCCACAGGCAACTATTTGATGACCCCTGATCTAAAGGATTAAAGAATTAAATGTTTTCTGTGACTTTATATCCATTAGCTAACCTTTAGAGTGACTATGGTTAACAATAATTTATTGTGTATTTCAAAATAGCTAGAAAAAGGATTTTGGATGTTCCCAACAAAGAAATGATTAAGTAATTGAAATGTTATATATACTAATTATCCTAATTTGATCATCACACATTATATACCTATGTGAAAACATCACACCTTAACTCATAAATGTGTACAATTATTATACATTAATTAAAACACAGAACATTGTTTTTCTAGTGTAAAAAATTTCTAAATGAAAATAGATTGAATTTTTTAAAATTTTTCTCTAAAATATTAAAAATATTATAAAAAAATTAAGATCATAAAAATTATAATCAATATAAGAATCTAAGTAAAAATATATAAACTAAAATTTTAACTTAATTTTGAAAATATAAATGTATCTTATTAGTGAAATATTTTTATAAAATAAGTCCATTCACAATGGAAGGGTTAAACTTTCATGTAGTTGTCAAAATAAAGAATCAGTGTATTGGGCTTCAAATACTTCATTTTTATATATGTAAATTTTAAAGTAATGCGAATTATTTAACATTGCAAAATGGTGCTTAGACACCATGTAGAATTATCAGAGATACCTCACTAAACAACTGCCTCTATGTGTGACCCAGGATACAGTTGTACTCCTATTAATCTGTTTGAGCTACCATAATAAAATATCACAAGCTGGGTGGCTACAACAATAATAACTTACTTCTCACATTTCTGGAAGCTGAAAGTTCCACATCAAGGTCCAGAGGGTTTGTTTTCTGATGAGAGTTCTGTTCCTGCCTTATTCATGGCTGCCTTCCTAAAGTGTTCTCACATCCCTGAGTACACAGAGGAGGGAAGTAAGAGAGAGAAAGAGGGAGAGACAAAACTCTGAGATGTTGTTCTTTATAAGGACACTAATCCTATCAGATTTTCCCACCTTTATGACTTCATTTAACCCTAATTACCTCTTCAATTGTTTTTTTAAGGTCTATTTATTTATTTGAAAGGCATCTGCTGGTTCACTCCCCCAATGGCTGCAATGGCGGGAACTGGGCCAATCCGAAGCCAAGAGCCAGGAGCTTCCTCTAGTTCTCCGAAAAAGGTACACCAGTCCAAGCTCTTGGGCCACCTTCCACTGCTTTCCCAGGCCATAGCAGAGAGCTAGATTGGAAGAGGAGCAACCAAGACTTGAACCGTTGCCTATGTGGGATGTTGGGACTGTAGGCCCCCCTACTAATTGCCTCTTTTTTCTTTTTTCTTTTTTTTTTTTTTTTTTACAGGCAGAGTGGACAGTGAGAGAGACAAAGAGAAAGTCTTCCTTTGCCATTGGTTCACCCTCCAATGGCCGCAGTGGCCAGCGAACTGCGGCTGGCGCACTGCGCTGATCCGAAGGCAGGAGCCAGGTGCTTCTCCTGATCTCCCATGGGGTGCAGGGCCCAAGCACTTGGGCCATCCTCCACTGCACTCCCGGGCCACAGCAGAGAGCTGGCCCGGAAGAGGGGCAACCGGGACAGAATCCAGCGCCCCAACCAGGACTAGAACCGGTGTGCCAGCACCGCTAGGCGGAGGATTAGCCTATTGAGCCGCGGTGCCTACCTCTTTATAGGCGCTATCTCCAAATCTAATCTCATGGGAGTTTAGTGCTTCAATATTTGAACTGGCAAGGTGAGGCACACAATTCAGTTAACAGCAATGACAAGATCAGGAATATAGACACTGAGCACTAGTGGGAAACAATACTTAATTATTGAAGAAACTGCTGTATTCATAAGATCAGAGAGAAAGACTTTAATAAATTACTTTTTCACTTACTAAGTGTTTTGTCTCACACCTCCAAAGCATACTCTGCCTCTGAAATTAGCAATGGCACAATCTAGAGGCCATTGTAGCATTAGGCTGCTAGAGCCCTTTGTTCCATGGTCATAGGGCAAGAAATGGAGAATTACTTTTTTGGACATGAATGGTGTTCATGATATGTGAGAGCTTCTAAAGTGTGGACCCAGGTAAGGAGTCCTTTTGGCCTTGTCTAAAGCAGTTTCTTTTTTTCCCCTAAGAAACCTTTTATTTAAGGAATACAAAGTTCATGCATTTCATAAATACATCTTCAGGAATATAGTGATTCTTTCCACCATAGCTATCCTCCCACTCTTTCTCCTCCTCCCTCTCCATTCTCAGTCCCATTCTCAACTAAGATCCATTTTCAGTTAACTTTATACACAGAAGACCAACTCTATACTAAGTAAAGGGTTCAATAATTTACACCCAGAAAAATAAATAAAAAAAAAACTGGTCCTCAACAGTTGAGACAAGGGCTGCTCAGAGTCATTGCATCTTGAAGTTAAGTTCACTTCTTTTTTTTTTTTTTTTTAGAAACTTAATTAATTTTAAAGAAGCACCTAACAATTATACATCTTTCAGGAACACTTAAACATAATTATAATACAACTCTTTAAAGACAGAGGTCCTGTATGTGAAGTTAGTGAACATTAACTCTTGTTAATTTAACAATTAACACTCTTATGTATGATGTCAGTGATCATCCGAGGTTTGTGACATGAGATGCTAGGCTATGGAAGCTTTTTTAATCCACAAACTCCAACAGTATTTAGACAAGGCCAAAAGCAAAGTGGAAGTTCTCTCCCCTCTTCAGAGAAAAATATCTCCTTCTTTGATGACCACTCTTTCCAATGGGGTCTCACCCACCGAGATCCTTCATGTAGGACATTTTTTGCCTCAGTGTCTTGGCATCCCATGCCTGAAATGCTTTTGTGGGCTTTTTCAGCCAGACCAAAATGCCTTAAGAACTGATTCTGAGATCAGAGTGCTATTTAAAGTGATTGTCATTCTATGAGTCTGCTGTGTGGACCGCCTCCCACGCTGGAGCATTCGCTCCTTTTTAATTCTATCTATCTATTGTTATCAGACACTTAATCCTGTCCATATGATTACTTTAACACTTAAGATGGTATTTTTACCACCCAGCTTAAGGGGATTTGGGGTCCCCTGGCAAGTATTTTTTTATTTTGTTTTATATTTTTTTGGCAAGTTTTTAAACTGTACCCTTAGAAGTAAGTCCATAGGAATGTATGCAGAACTATGCAGCTTTACAGTTACAAACTTCATATACTTAATAATTACAACTTTAGGAACATGGTGATGCTTCCCACCATGCCTGCCCTCTGATCCATAATCTCAACCCCTCTTCCTCCTCACTCTCTTATTCCCACTCATATTTTTTGCTGAGTTCTATTTCCAATTGACTTTATAAACATACGTTTAACGATATGTTGAGTAAAGAATTCAACAAATTGTATTGAAAAAAAATCTGTTCCTCAACAGTCAAGACAAGGACTGTTCAAGTCACTGCTTCTCAAAGTGTCAGTTTCACTTCTACAGATTGTAAGGCACTGTTTCTAAAAGCATGGTACAGATTTATACAGATAAATGGAAAGAGGTCAAGCAACTTGTCTAACCTGGAAAAAATTCTGAACCAAGTGAGGGCTGGGTTAGTTTTCAAAACCATATTTAACATTCATGGCAGGATAAAGATTCCTTACATTGACAATATTTAGCAAAGATAAAATCTGAATTTCTTTGGGTGATAAGAATGTGGATAGTAATACCTAGCACAGATTAAAGAATGAACAATGATACATTGAAAGGGATAAATTTAATTTACTTATTCACCAGTGATGAAACAAACAACAAAAGGATCAATTATGGCCCAAAGCAGGACTTCACAATTGACTCAATATAAACATCACATAACTTTTGTTTTAATATAGTGGTATTTGGTTATTTGGTCTTAGATTCAAAATTATCTATCCAAGAGATACTAGTCTTTTACACGACCAATTGAAAAACTTTATAAGGAAGACATTCTGGCAGTTATTTGTTATCAGATCTAGTTAAAACAAAGCAAAACACCTGATCTTCAGAGGAAAGGAATAGTTCTGAATACCGCATAAAGAATTATGTGTGGGGCCGGCGCCGTGGCTCACTTGGCTAATCCTCTGCCTGCGGTGCCAGCATCCCATGTAGGCGCCGGGTTCTATTCCCGGTTGCTCCTCTTCCAGTCCAGCTCTCAGCTGTGGCCCAGAAAGGGAATGGAGGATGGCACAAGTGCTTGGACCCCTGCACCTGCATGGGAGACCAGGAGGAAGCACCTGGCTCCTGGCTTCCTTGGCGGCCATTTGGGGAGTGAACCAACGGAAGGAAGACCTTTCTCTCTCTCTCTCTTACTGTCTATAACTCTACTTGTCAAATAAAAAAATTTTTTTAATTAAAAAATAGAATTATGTATCCAGAGTATACCATCATTGAGGCAACAATAGCACTCTTGGAGTGGGCACATGTAGATAGTAGAGGTGTTCAGGAGATATATTGGACTGTTAGCACCAGAAGCAGTTTTTAAGACATGTATTGAGCCTATATGACATGATTTTCTTATCACTAACAATAAGAATATTGATCATTCATCAACCATGAAATTGCCCCACATTTCTAATGCACCTCTCATTTTTTGGAATTCAGAAAGATAAAAAATTCATTTGGCAATAAATTTTGCACTCACAAATAGCAAAAAAAAAAAAAACAGTTAAGAGGTAAAGAATTTCAAGTAAGTCACGGCTAAAAAATATTGCTTATAAACAGAACAGTCAGAAAAAAAATCATGATAAAAGAAAGGAATGTCCTTGTGGTACTGGTGTGGACAGCTTTAAGGGAAAATTACAACCCTTTGGGAGCTCAGTCATAAAAAAGAGCTTTCCAAATCACCACACACAAATTATTATGACTTGAAAGAGAGAAATAAGAAAGAATCAAGGATGTTGCCAATAATCAACTGATTTGACTTTTGGTTTCTCCATAGGGTAATTACCTCACACAGGTTATCACAGCAACAAAATTTACAAATGTTTTGGATTGTGATTGAGACAACTTAGAAATTATTCATATTTTCTATAATAGTTGTGTCATTTTAGGTTTGGAAAATTTAGGTCAAGCTCAAATAGATCTCTACTTATTATGTAATTGAATTTGTCTTATAAATGAAGGGATTCATTTCACTAAAGAGTTTGTTTTGCAGTGTCTGCATTGCCATAGAAAACCCACATGTGCCCACACACATAGTGAGACTGTATAGAAAAACATATGTCTGTTTCACTGAGGAGAGGAACTCAGCTGAGCAGAATAAGCTTCCATTCTGATTTTTAAAAATAGGAGATTTACCATGCCAAACCTGGGTGTGTCACCTTAGACATGCCCTTTGCCCCGAGAACTGAACAGAGCTCCCTGGCCACACCTACTACAAATTTCTAGATATTCACTGAAAGCAGACACTCCACTTATCTATAGAAGCATAATAACAAGATAAAACCTGCCACAGGAAAAAAAATGCTTTATTTTCTAAGTCCGATATTATTTTGTGCTTCACCAATTCTGTTGTTAATACTCTCCACTGTATTTTTTATTTGTTCTATTGAATTCTTCATCTCATTTTGATTTTTCTTTAAAATCTCAGTTTCATTGGGAGAAATTTTCTTTCCTGTCCTGTACAGATTTCAGTAGATCGTGCATTTGCTTCTGTTTACTTCTATATAATATTATGATCAATTTTTTGAATTCCATTTCTTGCATTTTTTTCCATCTCATCATCTTCACAATCTAGTATTAAAGTGTTGTGTTCTTTTGGGGGAGTCATGTTCTCTTCCTTATTCTTGTTTCCTGAATTGGTCCATTTGTTGCTCAGCATTTGTGGAGATACTCATTGGTTTCTTCTCCTCCTTCTCTTTCTTCTTCTCCTCCTCCTCCTCCTTCCTCTCCTTCTCCTTCTTCTTCTTTTTCCTCCTTTTCCTCCTCCTCCCCCCCCCTCCTCCTCCTCCTCCTCCTCCTCTTCTTCTTCTTCTTCTTCTTCTTCTTCTTCTTCTTCTTCTTCTGCCTCTTTTTCTTTTTGCTGTAGTGTCTCTTATCTTTGTACTGTGGCTCTGTATATAAGTGGAATGTCTACTTTCAATGAATATATAAGGTTTGTAGTAGGTGTGGCCAGGGAGCTCTGTTCAGTTCTCCAGGGTTAAGGGCATACCTGAAGTGCCACACCCAGGTTTGGCACAGCAAATCTTCTCTTGTTTTTTTTTTTTTTTCTTTTTATTCAGGAGGGAAATTTATTCTGCTCAGTTGAGCTCTTCTCCACTTTTTTTAACTATCTTCTCCTGGACTAGAGTGGTAAGCTCCCTCCCTACTCTGTCATCTTGGTATCACCCTTAAGTATACTATTAAGGAGTTGTAATTTTCAGTCACTGAGCCTCCAGGAAGGGTATGAGAGCTAGAGATTGAATATAATTACGTAATAGGATTCCAATAAAAACTCTGGACTCTGAAGCTCAGAGGAACTTTTAGGTTGATGAGAATATTCATATTCCAAAAGAGTGATACATCCTCACTCCATGAATACAGAATGTGGAAACTTCAAATCTAGGACCTTCTGAGACCTCCCCTATGAGATTCTTCATTCGACTGTTTCTGGGCATGTTGCTCATAATAAAATTGTAAGTACAGCACTTTCTTGAATGCTGTGAGTTATTCTGGCAACTTATTGAACTTGAAGGCACCATTGGAAACTCCAAATACATAATTAGCCAGTCAGAGTGTGAGTGACCAGAGAACCCTGCATCCAGCTCTGTTGTCTAGAGTGAGTGCAGTCTTGTGGAGGACTAAATCTACACACCTGATGCTAACTGCAGGTAGTTAATACCAGGTTTGGATTGCATTCCACTCAACTGGGGTGAAAACAGAATCAATTCTGACCAGCCAAGTCTAATAAGTGAGCGCAAATAGTGTGATAATACAATTATCCCAGCTTGGATCTTCTTCCCACCCTGAACCAATCAACGGTTACCTTTATAAACATGGTGGAACTTAATGTGAATTTGGGAAGCAGAGGCAGTTCTTAAAACAGCGAAGCTGGACAGATGATGTTCCAGTACTCTACTCACACTGTTCAGAGCTTCAGTGACTGGCCAAGAATGTTATACATTTCATTCTGAAATCTAGTCAGATCTACTCTAGATGGCTTTACCTGATGATATAAATTTATGTCATGGTTCCATGTGACTTGAAAGAACATGTAAATAAACAAAAGTTCTATTCTGCAATTTAGTGGGCGAGAAGGGAGTAGTTTCCCATGTGGTAAGTTAAAATTTGGTTACAAAGAACAAATCCTTGTAGAGCTGAAAGGATAAAGATGAAGATCATCTACTGTTAGTAGCAAGGGACACACAAGGAAGGACTTTTTCAGCCTGTTTTGTTATTTGCTATCTGCTGATGTCTTCCTTGAGCCCTGTGGATGTGTTCTGTATCTTGAAGTGTGCTTGTACAGTACTTTATATATTAGCTCTTAGCCTCTGTATTGCAGTTTTCCAGGAGTGCATCTCCTCTCCTCCAAAGACTATGCAAGAATTGAGGGCAAAGACTCTTTTATTCTGGTTAGTCCTCAAGACCAGCACAGTGCCTGCAAAGCAGCAGGAGCAAAAAAATATCTGCTGTATCTGTATTCTTTGATGGTCTTTTACAAGTGGCCTAAACACTGAATGTTAGTTTTCTCATAGGTAAAATCAAAGTATAAAAATCCTTAATTCTGGAGTGGCACTGTGGTATAGCAGGTAAAGCCACAGCCTGCAGTGCCAGCATCCCATATGGGCACCAGGTTCAAGTCCAGGCTGCTACACTTTCGATCCAGCTCTCTGCTATGGCCTGGGAAAGCAGTAGAAGATGGTCCAAGTCCTTGAGCCCCTACATCCACGTGGGAGACCTGGAAGAAGCTCCTGGCTCCTGCTTTCGGATCAGCACAGCTCTGGCCATTGTGGCCAACTGGGGAGTAAACCAGCAGATGGAAGACCTCTTTCTGTGTCTCTTTGCCTGTCCTCTTCCTGTGTAACTTTGACTTTCAAATAAATAAATAAAATCTTTTTTTAAAAAATCCTTAATTCTCCTAGTTGTTATGGAGAAGAAATACCCTATAAGTGCACTACTATTATTGTTGTTATTAGTGGTCCTAGGAAGAATCATTATTCATTGATTAGAAGCCATAGACCCAAAGCAAGCTATTCATAGGTGGAGAAACCACAGGAGAATATTTCATAAGAGGTCCAAGTCACTGTTCTCCAATAACCAGAAGATGAAATCTCACTATCCAAACAGTGATCCCTTTTCTTGTCTTCTCCACAGTCAGTGCATCCTGGATATCATCAATTGTTTGAGTACATATTAACTCATGATACATTTATATTTACTGCTTCCTAGTCATTTGTTCCTAACAGGTCATTAGGTAATTTATTAAGAGTCAAATAATATAACTTTAGTTTATTTACTCTGTGCAACATAAAGATTTTTATTGGCCTTTCTAATATTGCAACAAAAGAAGGAATTTTGGGCTTTTTCTATTTTATTAAATTATTTTGTTATGATGTAGTTGAAACTTGTCATTTGCTATACTAACATACAGATTCTGCTCCCTACTGCTTCATTTCCTCTACCTGAGATAACATTAAGAAATCAATCTTACGCTTTGGTTCTTCATGGAAATCATGAATAACAGTGTCTCATACAATTTTTGAAGAAATAATCCCAGATTATAGCTTAAAACACACTTACATCCATATTTTGGGAAGAAAGAGCAATTGCAAGTCGATTTGAAGTAATGAAAATCACATTTTAGGAAGGGGAGAGGGAGTAGGAGAGGGGAGGGTTGTGGGTGGGAGGGAAGTTATTGGGGGAGGGGGGAAGCCATTGTAATCCATAAGCTGTACTTTGGAAATTTATATTCATTAAATAAAAGTTTTTAAAAAAGAAAAAAATCACATTTTAGCCCAAAAAAAGTACTTCAGAATGAATCCCTGAAACACCAGCAGAATTCTGAAAATTAATGCTACCAAAGTGGATGGCAGGTTAAAGCCAAGAATTTATAACTAGACCACCCCTGAATAAAGAAAATACTAAAAAAAAGTCATGTTCATCAAACATATTTTAAATTTTTTTGGTGAAGGAGAATGAAGTTTATCCATTAAAATTTAAACGTATTAGTAAAAATATTGACACTCATTACTGAATTAATTTGACATAAAAACTGAAGCCATTTGAGTTATTAATTGTATCATTAGAACTTACATTGGCACTTATCAACTGACAAATTTTTAGAACTAATTAATTAAAGATGAATTTTTAAAAATCTTCCATCAAAACTACTATTTCAGAGTATATTTAAATGTGGATTAAATTTTCTGCTACTAAGTACCAAAAACAGTTGCTGTTGGAACCAAAACCTTGCACAAATTTGAGGTCGTTACCTAAACCACACACTCCATCCATAATTAGGATTATAATCTTACATCTTGTTCCAAGCAAATTCATTGGAATTTACAAGCAAGGGTCTACTTACTTCTGATGCAAAGTAAAATGTCACAGTTCACTGTTGGTAATCACAACTCCAGCATTTCACTTCTTGGTATCTTTAGCGTTTCACTTCTTAAATTATTGCCAGATCCCATTCATTTTATGATATATCAGTATCACTGGGAAAATTCAGGACCTTTCAGCCACTTACGTATCATGTTGATATTCCCAAGTGGTTTTATTAAAGGCGCCAGCATTGCTCCCCATTAGGAGTTGTCATGCAATGTTTTATTTTGATATTTCACTTCACTGATTTTCATCATAGTTTCCTACCTAGGTTCCAGACACCATGACTGCATTCATAAACTTGCATATAATATGCATGTGAAATCATATTTCCTTCTTGGACGCATTAGCAAAATTCCATCTGTCTGTTCCTTTTTAAGCTGGTAAGTTTTCCACATTGAAAACAGAATTGGGTTACAATTACCTACAATGACTTTTCATCAAAATAACATTTTAAGTTGCATATAATATTGCTCCATATTATCCCTTGCCTGAGGAGTTTAAGATATTTCACACACCCAGATATTTCTAAAAGTAATCCTAAAAGTGTATTAAGGCATTTTTAAGTTGAAAGGAATTTTCAGGAATTTTTTTCTTAGTTTAAACCTTTCAGTGAATAAAGCTCAGCTCAAAAAGATTTGGGAGGCAAGAGGATGTAGTGGGTGAAAATATGATCTCAGGTCAGACTTCTGGGGTGTAAGACTGCTCCCACCACATTCTCACTGTGGAGCTACAGTAAGTTGACTGTGATACTTCTCTGAGCCTGTCTTTCTGTCTGTAAAATTCTGTAAGACCTACATTATAGGGTTGAAGTGAAAATGAAATGAACTAATATACACATTATCATGGAGAATAGCTTTTCCCCATTCTGGTGGTTTCCATGAGGATGGAAATGCCTTAGCCACCCCTTACCAGCAACTGAGAAAGGAGATGGGGTCGCATAGTTTAGTTCCTTTCTCTCCAATTCATCCTCAATACAGCTGATCCCAGAAGGCTCTCCCTCTGCTGTACTTTATTCCTCTGAGACTATCCTTCATTTGGAGAATCCCACAGTAGACCAGCATGGCCTAAGACTGCATGCAGAAATCTATCTAATCTCAGGCTTCAGTATTTGGAAGCCTATTGCTGCCAAATGGTCTGATACTAGTTTTATTACTCGCAAAAATGTTATTTGGTTCTCTATCTGACCAATTTACCTTTTCTCTCATTGAGTCAGAACTTTGGCAACTAAAGTGTCTATCAACAGATGAATGGATAAAAAGAATGTGTGTTATGTACACACCAAAATATATTTCAGGGGCCAGCACTGTGGCATAGTAGGCTGAGCCTCCTGCAGCACTAACATCAGACATGGGCACCAGTTTGAGTCCTGACTATTCCACTTCTCATCCAACTCCCTGCTAATGTGCCTGGAAAAGTAATGGAAGGTGGTCCAAGTGATTGGGCCCCTGTACCTGTGTCGGGGACCCTGAAGAAGCTCCTGGTTCCTTGTTTCAGTGACTTCTGTTGTTAATTTAACAATTAACACTCTTATTTATGATGTCAGTGATCACCCAAGGCTCTTGCCAAAGCTGCCAAGACTGTGGAAGCCTTTTGTGACCACAAACTCCGTCAGTATTTGGACAAGGCCATAAACAAAGTGGAAGTTCTCTCCTTCCTTCAGAAAAAGTACATCCTTCTTTGAAGGCCCCTTCTTTCCACTGGGATCTCACTCACAGAGATCCTTCATGTAGGAAGTTTTTTGCTACAGTGTCTTGATTTTCCATGCCTGAAATGCTCTGATGGACTTTTCAGCCACATCCGAATGTTTTAAGAGCTGATTCTGAGGTCAGAGTGTTACTTAAAGTGACTTTCATTCTATGAGTCTGCTGTGTGAACTGCTTCCCATGAAAAAACAGCTTTTAAACTGTTCTTCCACAAACTTTTTGAAATATCCTTAAATATAAAGCATGCTGTATATAGATTACATACAGCCAGTGTTTTAAATTTTCTAATAGATTAATATATGGCCGGTGCTGCCGTTCAATAGGCTAATCCTCCACCTAGCGGCGCCGGCACACCGGGTTCTAGTCCCGGTGGGGGTGCTGGATTCTGTCCCATTTGCCCCCCTTCCAGGCTAGCTCTCTGCTATGGCCAGGGAGTGCAGTTGAGGATGGCCCAAGTGCTTGGGCCCTGCACCCCATGGGAGACCAGGAGAAGCACCTGGCTCCTGCCTTCGGATCAGCACGGTGCGCTGGCTGCAGCACGCCGGCCACGCTGGCCACGCCGGCCATTCGAGGGTGAACCAATGGCAAAAGGAAGACCTTTCTCTCTCTGTCTCTCTCTCACTGTCCATTCTGCTTGTCAAAAAAAAAATTCTAATAGATTAATATAAATGTTTATGAGTGTGTAATAGAGGTTCACACAATAAATTGAAATTCTTTAGTGCAATTCCAAGGGTCTTTTTGATTTGTCTTATTCATCATACATCAGACATATCCATTTTCTTCTCAAAACTTCCCAATGTCTTCCCATTGTGCATACAATTAAATTCTTTGAATGCTCCATGAGCTGGCTCTACTTATCTCTTCTAGATTTCTTTTTTTTTTTCTTTTTTTTTTTTTCTGACAGGCACAGTTAGACAGTGAGAGAGAGACAGAGAGAAAGGTCTTCCTTCCATTGGTTCACCCCCCAAATGGCCGCCACAGCCAGCATGCTGCACCGATTCGAAGCCAGGAGCCAGGTGCTTCCTCCTGGTCGCCCATGCGGGTGCAGGGCCCAAGCACTTGGGCCATCCTCCACTGCACTCCTGGGCCACAGCAGAGAGCTGGACTGGAAGAGGAGCAACTGGGACAGAATCCGGAGCCCAGACTGGGACTAGAACCCGGAGTACCGGTGCCGCAGGCGGAGGATTAGTCTAGTGATTAGCCGTGGCTCCGGACAATTTCTTCTAGATTTCAAAATACGACACAGTACATTATTATTTTCTAGATTCCCCCTACTGGGAAAGAATTTCTTGTTCCTTCTAAATATAACATAGTATTTAGTGCACTGGATCATTACTCTGTCATTTATTCAAGGTCACAGTAAAAATTCTCATCTCTCTTGCTATATCATTAATTTTTATCTTTGTGGCTGATCATTCCATCAAACATACAAATATGCTCTTGTTTATTCCATCTTTAACCCAAATTTTAATCCCATCTTTGACAATCCTTCCCCTTCCACCAGCTATCACTCCCCTTTCTCCTAATGGCAAACTTCTCAAAGAGCAGCCTACAGTAACTATTTCCAGTTTGTGTCCTTGCTTTCTTCCTTACCTCAGCTCCAACAGACCTACTCTTTCTCTACTCCATGAAAAAACATTCTTGTCAAAGTCATCAAAATCCTCTATTGCTAAATCTAAAGATCAATTCTTTGTCCTCATTTTATTTGACCCATGAGCAGGAATTTATTCAACTGATATTGATATTTGATTTTCTTAATTCAGCTTGCAGAATACTACTTTCTTGGATTTTTCTCCCACCTCTTTGGTCATCTCTTCTCAATCAATTTGTCTGCTTCATCCTCTTCTCCCCGACCTCTTAACACTATCATTCCCCCTGAGTTCCATCCTTGAACTTCTCCTTTCTGTCTAGACTCATTTTTTATGAGCTCCATCTCACACTTTTAAATAATATCTATACTCAGCCGGCACCGCGGATCACTAGGCTAATCCTCCACCTTGTGGCGCCGGCACACTGGGTTCTAGTCCTGGTCGGGGCGCCGGATTCTGTCCCGGTTGCCCCTCTTCCAGGCCAGCTCTCTGCTGAGACCAGGGAGTGCAGTGGAGGATGGCCCAAGTGCTTGGGCCCTGCACCCCATGGGAGACCAGGATAAGTACCTGGCTCCTGCCATCAGATCAGCATGGTGCGCTGGCCACAGTGCGCCGGCCGCGGCGGCCATTGGAGGGTGAACCAATGGCAAAGGAAGACCTTTCTCTCTGTCTCTCTCTCTCACTGTCAACTCTGCCTGTCAAAAAAAAAAATAATAATAATATCTATACTCAAGAACTCACAAATTATTGTCTCACTTAAAGTTAAAATGTGAACTTCCAACCATCTATTCTGCATTTCCCCCAGCATGTTGTGTAGGTAAAAATCTAAGACAGTCTCACAACATTCCTGGATAAAACTAAATATGATGAATCTCACATTTCGAGTTCTGTCATGTAGTATGGTCCAGTTAGCTTTTAGACATGGAGATATATAGGTGAGCTTGGTTTGATTATATGAACCCTTTAATAAAAGTAGAGTTCTCTCCAGCTACTGTCAAGAAAATAAGTCAGAGATTTAAAACATGAAAGAAGTTCAGCATGGGGAAAATTTTCTATTATGAAAGCTTAGGGGGGTCTATGACACAAGAACCTAAAAGTGACCTCTAATTGCAGAGAGTAGCCCCATGTCAAGGTGTCAAGGAAATAAAGGTGTCAAGAAAATAAAGACCTCAGTCCTATAACTACTGCATTCTGCCAATAAAATGAATGATTGTACAAGTGGGTTGATGCCAAATACTCCAGACAAGAACTCAGCCTAACTAACAATTTGATTTCAGCCTCATGAAGCCCTTAGCAGAGATTCCAGCTTCAGTTCTGACACACAAAACTGTGAGTTAGTAGATGTTAAGCTACTAAGTTTCTGTAAACTTGCTACACAGAAAACAAAAACTAATGTAAATAATATGAATGTGCAATTGTTACTTCAACCTTAATATCTTGCATTCCATCTAAACCATGAACTCTTTTCCAATAAAATCTGCTCCATTAAGAAAGGACTATAGCAGATATCAATGTACGGACCCAGATAACATGAAGAAGGAAGGTAACATGACACCTACAAAGAACACAATAGTTCTCCAGAATTAGATCCTGATCTGAAAGAAATCTATGAAATGCCAGGAACAAAATTCAAAACAAAATGATTGTAAGGAAACTCATTATGATGCGAGAGAATACTGATAGATAGCTTTAAGAAATTAGGGAATCAATAGGTGACATGAATGAAAAATCACTAAGGAGCTAGAAATCATTAAAAAGAATCAAATAAAGATTTTGGAAATGAAGATTTCAGTCAATGAAATAAAAAATATGATTGAGAACTTTATCACAGAATAGATCAAGTCAAGGAAAGAATTTCTGCTCTGGAGGGCAAGATTTATGAAATAACTCATCATAAAAAATAAAGAGAAAATAGAATGAAGAAACTCTATGTGAAACATGGGATGCCATTAAATGACCAAATAGTCATATTTTAAGGATTCCTGAAGTAAAAAAGAAGGGAAAATGCATTGAGAACTTACTAAATGAAACAAGAGTTGTAAATTTCCTAAATCTTGAAACAGACATGGACATCCAGATACAGCAAGCTCAAAAGACCCTAAACAGATTCAACCGAAAAAGATCTTCTCCAAGGCAAATTGTCAAACATTAAGGACAACGAGGAAATTCTAATTACAGTAAGAGAAAAGCATTGAATTAAATATAAAATAAAACCTGCTTGCTTAATAGCAGACTTCTCAGCAGAAACCCTACAGACCAAAAGAAAGTAGGATAATATTTTCAGGGTCTTAAAAGAAAAAAAATCCAGCCAAGAATATTATGTACATTGAAGATATTCTTTAGAAGTGAAGGAGATAAGCAAAAACAGAGAACTCACCACCACCATAACAGCTTCACAAGAAATTCTGAAGGGAGTACCATATTATAAATAAACCTCATGAAAACATTTAACACTACTAGCACAGGTATAATCAATAACCAGTCAATAAAATAACAGGTGTTAGTTCTTATCTATCAATACTAATCTTGAATGTAAATGGATTAAATTCCCCAGTCAAAAGATTTGGGTTGGCTGAATAGATAAAAAACCAAGACCCAACTATATGCTTCACACAAGAAACTCACTTCACACAATAGATACACAAAGACTGAAAATGAAGGACTGGAAAAAGATATATCAGGCAAATGGAAACAAAAAATGAGCAGGACTAGCTATATAGTCATGTCAAATAGAACACATTTTAAATGAAAATTATAAAAAGAGACAAAGAACATTTCCAAATCTGAATTTGTTCTTTCTTGTTTTTTTTTTTTTATGGCACTTCCTTCTTTCCAAAACACTTGTGTCCATGCCTGACTCCTTTCTTTCTCTCACAGTGCACATCTATATTTCAGGAAATGCTTGTTGTTGATTCTGCTTTCAAAATATATCCAAGTCTTCAGATTTCTTAGCAGCTCCACTGCTACCACTTGTGAAAGCTGTCCAAACTACCTTTGCCATCTCTCACTTAGATTTCTGAAATAGCCTTATTGTTGAACTCTCTTCTGCTCAACATAATAGCCAAAGTGGCCTTTTTAAAATTATAAGATAATGTAACTTTTTTGTTCAAAATACTGCATGAGTCCTCATTTTACTAAGAGTAAGCACTTGTGACAGAGAAGAGAGCATCAGATATGATTCTGTCTTCAAATCAATTCCAGTCTTGCTATCCGTGTTCTGTGTATGGGGGGGGGGGTGGTAAATAAGAAAAAAGAGTATTTGCTTAGCAGTTCAAACAAAATGTAATTTATTTCTAAAACCACTGTTATTTTTTTCACTAGGCAAATTCATAAACAAAACTCCATGAAAGAAAAGCTCCTAATGATCTCAAAATTATTAGGAAAACAAATGAGAAGCCTGAATGTTCTTTTCTTTGAAATATTTCATTGGAAACTGTTGTGACTAAGAAATTGAAATAGGTCTCTTGCATATCTGCCACTTTTCAGCTATTGGACCTTGGCAGATCAGTCAGCCTCCAAAGGCTTAATTTCCCATTACAGCAACTAGTTAAGCCTACCTACCCAACTCTCAGGACCATTGTGAGAAACACCTGGAAGTCTCAAATTTGGGGAAAATTTCTCCACTAAAAGCTCCCTATACATGTATATCCTTATTATTAACAAAAACTATTTAGCAGCCTTGCTGATGTAGGAGTAACTTCTCAAACCTCATTACTCCTCTTACAGTCAATGAACTTCCTTACAAACATACAAAGATGTCTAGACTTAGAGGCAACCCTTAGGCTTGAGTGCTCATTGCATACTAGGTGAGCAAATAATGAAGAACAAGATATGGCTCATAAATTTTCAGATTTGTCTATTTCCTGAAACTAAAGCAGAAAGGAGAATAGGGACTATTTGGTCAATGCAGACATTCCTTCCTCTGTCACAAGAATCCTACTGCTCAAATGTTACCTAGTATTTCCAGCACGCTTCAGTTTCTGACTCTCTTCAATATCCCCAGACTTGCTGGGGGTGGGGGGCATCACCCTAAAAATGTAAGCAGAGCAATCATCACTAGGACACATGGCATTGTAGAATTTGTGTAAATGCCAGGGTAATATTGTCAGTGAATTCTCAGTTGTGAGGCATTTCTGGTGTATTGTGCTCCCCATCACACAGCTCTTACACGTACGATTTCAACAATATTATGAGAGACATAGGGGAGAAAACTCAACCACCAGGAGACAAGTCTGAATTACCAAGCAGCAGACATCTTAGAAGGAAGAAATATTATAACAGTTCCAGGCAGCAATATTTTTGATAATGATAGATCATAACACATCATAGATAAAACAGAGCAAATTTCCATGAAAATCTTCACTAAGCTTATTCTCTTGTGTCCTTCACTGCTAAGTTTTGTTCACAGTAGTAAGGGCCTTGTAGAATATCTGTGAGACAGAGTCAGCTTTCAGTCTCCAGGGCCCTGAGAGCTGAGTCCTGCAAAGTGAAAATTTAAATTCAAGGTCATGGCAAAATTTCTCAAGTTCGTCGCCAGGACTGTGATGGTACAGGAAGGAAACACAGAATGTGCATACAGGATTATAACCAGAATCCTCACCATACACACACTTGTTGAGAACATTAAGTGACACCAGTACTATGAGCAGCCTTGTGCAGGAGACAGCAAGAAAGCTATGAAATCTGCCAGAGGACCTACAAGAAGTAAATGACTCAAAAGATCAACTTCTTTATGTGAAATAATTGAACAGATCCATGGCAGGGCTGCTGAGATCTATAGATAGAAGGTCCAATAATGAAAATCTTCATCTTTTTTGCATCTCCACCTCTTTCTTTTCTCCAATCCCATTTCCTGTTATCTTTATCTACAATAAACTCATCACATACCTACAAGAAGGCTTGCATGTATATAAGCAATCCCATTAGCCTTCAGGGGACCCTCTTTTTTACTAAGTGAGAGAGAAGCCGCGCAGAAGTAGTTTAGGAATAGAGTGGGGGTTGCTTGGGCTAGGAGAGAGAGTTCTGTGGAGTTACTGTTTAATAGGTATGAGTTTCAGTTTGCAAAGACAAAAAAGTTCTGAAGATGGGTGTTGATAATGGTGCAAAAAGGAATGCAATACCACTGAACTGTACACATAAATAAAGTGGTAAATTTTGTTATGAGTATTTTACTACAATAAAAAATGTTTAAGAGTGTGTGTGAGACATCTCTTTCCCCCCCAAGATCACATTCTGTCTTCTGGCCCAGCTCCCTGCAGTGAGTGTCTGGAATGGATGGTATACATCACTTGGCTTCCAGGTGGCTTCAGCTAAAGGGAACCCCCAAAGAAAGATAGTAAGATCTGAGGGTATATGCCCCGGACTCTCACACTGGGAGGTCACCTCAGGTTGCCCCTCTTTGAGGCCACTCAGCCCCTCCCTCTATTATTTCCTCCTTCCAGATTGTAGCAACATGCTCCCTTCACAGTTTCTTCAGACCTAGGGGTTGAAATAGCCCACTATTAGTGGTCTTTATGGCACCATCGTTTGGTGGTTTCCCCACCAAAGGTGGGGAAAGGTGGTTTCCCTTTGTAAACAGTTCGTTACTCAACCCTCCTCATGTTTTCAGTTCTACATGTGGCATCACTTCTTGCCAGGCCCCTGACTAATACATCTGCTGAATGTCCTAATTATTTCATGTCATAATCAAACCCAAGACTTATAAAAGAGAAACTTGGTAGATAATTCTATCTAACTTTAGCATATCCTATGTATACAAAGTATGTCTTTATATGTTAGTGTATCTTTCAAGTTTCAGCTTAAATGTCCATTCTTGAGATCTGTGCTCCTCAACTCTCGTGTTTCTCATAGCCCCTTACCTTTCTTTCCTATTTTTACCACAGTTTGTTACTACAGACATGTGTTTCCTTGTTTAATGCTTGATTTCCGAGAGACCTGAAACTTCATGAAGGCATTAGTGTTCCCTTTCCTCAGGACTGTGTTCCCTGGCAAGACACTTAGTACATGACAGGCTTCCCCTAAATATGTGATGAGTAAGTGGTTGAGTTAAACAGATGGAAGGGAGAACAGGCATCTGATTCCTCAAACCTATTCAACTTTTGCACTCCCATCGTGGGCCTGGATTTTCTTCCTTCTCGTTCATTGCCCATCCCACTTCAGTTATACTATACGTTCTCAAACTTTCAGCAGTCTCTCCTCTCTACCCTTTAGAGTGCTGCTTTACCAAAATAGTGTTAATTTCTAAAATATAGAATATATGACTTAGATTTCTTTTGCACCCCATCAATGCACTTTAAGAAAATCTAAGACTTGGACCAGTGCCATGCATAGTGGGTAAAGCTGCTGCCTGCAGTTCTGGCATCCCATATGGGTGCCTGTTCAAATGCCAGCTGCTCCTCTTCCAATCCAGCTCTCTGCTATGGCCTGGGAAAGCAGTAGAAGATGGACCAAGTGCTTGGGCCACTGCACCCGCATGGGAGACTTGGAAGAAGCTCCTGGCTCCTAGCTTCAGATGGGCCCAGCTTCTGGCTTGTTGTGGCCATTTGGGGAGTGAACCAGAGGATGAAAGGCCTCTCTGTTTCTCTGTCTCTGCTTCTCTCTACCTCTGACTTTTGAATAAATAAATATTTAAAAAACAATAAAGAAAGAAAACCAAGACAGTACGCCCCAAGTCAAAGGCTCTATAACATGACATGAAATGCAGCACTGGCATCAGAAATAACGTGTGGGGTCGGTGTTTGGCCTAGCAGTTAAAGAGGCCACTTGGGACACTGCATCCCTTATTGGAGTGCCTCATTGAAGTTCTGGCTCTGCTCCCAGTTCCAGCTTCCTACTAATGCAAACTGTTGGTGGCAACATACAATGACTCAAGTAACTGGGTCCCTGTTACCCATGTAGGAGGCCTGGAATGACTTCCTGTCTCTGGGCCTTGGGCAACCCAGGATCTGCTGATGAAGGCATTTAGAAAATAACCCAGATGATGGTAGGTAGTTCAGTCTCTCTCTGTCTTCCAATCTCTCAAATATAATGAACTTTATCTGTTGTGTCTGTCAGCCTTTGAATCTCATTCCAGATCATTCAGCCATGTAACAATTTGCTGAAACAAAAATGTCCCTCACCCACAAAATTGTTGAATCCCAACAACACAGCAAAAAAGGACTATTCTTTAACAAGGTGTTAAATCAACTCCAATGTTCTGGAATGTTTCCTGTAGAAGTAACTGCCTCCTGGGGGTCCCAGTGCCAATGTGAACCAGTTTCCACATCTGTCATTTCTCCTTCTTTGTAGTCCAGCCAGAAAGTTGTAGGCACAGTTTCAGACAAACTCTGTCTCCAGTAAAGAGAGGGGAAACAGTATAGAAGCTTGACAGCACTGTATCCCAACAAAAACTTTGGATTCAGCAATTTAAATCACGCCTGCAATTATCTAATTATTCCAACTTAAATAGCTTTTGTATTGACTTTTGAGAAACCTTTTTTTATTTGTATATCCTTTTGCCCTCATTGAAAAAATATGACTTTTAATATTTTAATAGTAAAGCTAATTTTAGAGTTGATGACAATGTGTGAAATAAAGTACCTTTCAAAATATAAAGACACCTTTCTAAAATAGAAACTTGAAACTTTGAGGAAAATGCATTGAAAACTTTATTGCATTCCTTTGTGTTGTATATTCTTTCTGCTTCCCACAAATGTGCACCTCTGGAAGAGAAATGAATTATGCTTCTTCTACTCTGCATATGATCTGGCTTCTGTGAGAAGCATAGGTAGGAAATGGCCAGACTTAAGCACAGCTTGGGGTTCATCTGGTCTGATTTACAGCAGTCACAAAAATTATTTAATTTCTTGCATATTCACCAAAGTTAGATGCTATTTAATTCTTGTTTATAATGAATTACTTCTTATCCCAAACAGAAAGTGCTAGGCAAATGCTCAAAAAACAAAAGGTAAAATTGCTCAACCAAGAAAAAATAAACTCTAGAAGTCTTTATTTTCTAAAAAGAAGCTGCATGATGTGTGTAAGCATGGCAACAAAAGGATATAGAATGCAGTCCCATCATGAAACTGCTTAAAATTAAGCATGTTTGAACTCTCAACACACTTGGTGAACTTCCGGAAAGTTCTACAAGTCATAATTAACCACTAATGAAATTTTACTGGGAAAAAAATTACAAGCTAAATTCGAAATCTCTTTAAGTCTAAGGGAGCAAATTCCATGAGAATGATTGCCTTCCTATATAACGGACTGCCACAGAAAGGCTCAGAAACAAATCTGTCCCCAACAGCTAATAATTCACCTATTATCAAACCCTCCAGAATCATAATACCTCAGTCCCAACTGTGAGCCTGCAAATATGTGACAAAACAATTGATGAATTGCAGTGACCAGCTGAATTGGTAAGGTGCCTTGGGATTCGGGAACTCCACCCGCCCTATGTGTAAGTAGAATTTATGAAGATAACATGACATGCTAATATATTTTTACAGCTTAAACAAGATATTCCATGCCATTTTTGAGCACCACACATAGTTTATCAATATAACTCCTAAGACCTTTATCCCCTTTTGTTCCCTTGCTTTTGCACATAATATAATTATCAAAAAGGTTAAGACTAACTGATGAGTGGAAGCATTTGAACACTAGGCAGCTGCTCTTTTTTTCCTTTCTCTATTTTTGTTCTAATCATTGGTTCATTTTCTTTTTAGTTTTTACAGCAATCACCCTGATACAGACTTCAGCCATAGCAAAAGCATGCAAAGAACTTTGAATGAGTTAGGCATGACCTGTGCAAAGCTTTATTCTTCTATCTCGTTTTAGATAGGTCAGGTGGTGGGCCAAATTCAAAAGCAGCATTGGCTAGAATTCAGGTATCTTTCAGAGAGGAATCCAGGTCACCATCTTTGAAGGATAAAGCTATTAGTTCATAGGTAGAAAAGGCATCAGAGCTGTCCTCTCCTCTAGCTGTTGGTGACTGTCAGATCTCCTTCTGAAACTGTTCTAATCCTCTAATACACTTTGCACAGTTAATTATGGAAACATACTTCAAGCTTCTCTGCTTAAGCATAGTGAACATATTTTTTAAAAAACATATTCTGCTGTATTTAATAGTCAAGAAAATTCCTGTGAATTGAATTAATATATACCAAGCCTGTCACTAAGGATGATAAAGAACAAACAACTAATATTTGATGAATTATTAGTATCTGCCTCACACAGTGTGTGTTTCCTGAATTAGTTCGCTCAGTCCTTATATAACCCTAAAAGATAGGGACTATTATGATGCCCATTTTCTAAATGAAGAAACTGGCCTGTGCCACTTAAATAATTTTCCCAAGGTCAAAAAACTACTAAGTGGAAGAACTCTAACTTGCAATTCAGCCCATATTCCTCTAAAGCCTGTTCTCTTAAGGGTTAGGTTTATGGGGTTGGCATTGTAGTCCAGTGGGTTAAGCCACCACCTGCAATGCCAGCATCCCATAATACCAGTTCAATACCATCCCATAATACCAGTTCCCAGCTGCTCCACTTCTGATCCAGCTTCCTACCAATGCATGTGCTACCTACAAAGGCAGCAGAAGATGGACCAAGTGCTTGGGCCCATGCCACTCATGTGGGAGACCTGCATGCAGTTCCAGGCTCGTGGTATGGTCCTGGCTGTTACATCCATTTGTGGAGTGAATGAGTGGATATAAAATCTCTCTTTCTCTCTCTCTCTCTCTCTCTCTCTCTCACACACACACACACACACACACACACCCCTTCTCTGGAACTGTGCCTTCCAAATAAATTTAAAAATAAAAATAAATCATTTACAATAAAATTTAGGCTTAAGTTTCTGCAAAATTCATCCGTACTTCAGTTTGCTTAGATTCATTTGAAATTTCTCAACTATCAAGCATCCATTGGAAAAAGATTTAACCACATCACAAATCCTTTAAAATTGCACCAATGTAAGTGAGAGATTTCACTGATTTGGAAGTGTAATTTGCGAAAATTTACTTAAAATTTCTAAGCTTCACTTTCCTCTTTGTATAGGGTTCAATGGATTGGTAAGAATAAAATGAAAGGGCCGGCGCCGTGGCTCATTTGGCTAATCCTCTGTCTGTGGCGCCAGCATCCCATATGGGTGCTGGGTTCTAGTCCCGGCTGCTCCTCTTCCAGTCCAGCTCTCTGCTGTGGCCTGAGAAGGCAGTGGAGGATGGCCCAAGTGCTTGGGCCCTGCACCCGCATGGGAGACCAGGAGGAAGCAACTGAATCCTGGCTTCAGATTGGCATAGCTCCAGCTGTAGCAGCCATTTCGGGGGTGAAACAACAGAAGGAAGACTTTTCTCTCTGTCTCTCTCTCTCTCTCTCTCTCTCTCACTGTCTAACTCTACCTCTCAAATTAAAAAAAAAAAAGAATAAAATGAAATCACATGTCAGGTACATAAGAAGAATTTTTTTTAAAGTAGCACCTTTCCCTTTAATCCATTTGTAGATTCTCAGTACTTAAACACCAAGTTTTTTTACAATCAACTTAAAAAATAGAATTCTAGTCTACCTTTCTTTTCTGGGAAGCAAAGACAGAAGGAAAGAGACCCCATCTTCTGGTTCACTCCTCAAATGCCTGCAAAAGCCTCACATGAGTCAAGTGGAAGCTGGGAACCAGGAATTCAATCCAGGTCTCCCATGTGAGTGGAAGGAACCCAGTTACTTGAGTCATCACTACTGTCTCCTTGGATCTGCATTTGCAAGAATTTGGAATCAGGTGCCAGAACCAAGAACACAGGAACTCTAATGTGAGACATGGCTGTCTTAATCAGCATAGTAAGATAATATTTTTAATAGATTAATTAATTTAAAAAGCAGAGTGACATCCATTGGTTCACTACCCAAATGCACCAAACAGCCAGGGCAGGGATACATCAAAGCCAGGACACAGGAACTCCACCCAGGTCTGCCACATGGCTGGCAGGAGCGCAAGTACTTGTGCAAATATCTGCTACCTTCCCAGGCACATTACTAGAAAGCTGGATCAGAAAGCAGAGCATCTGGGAATTGAACGAACATTCTGGTATGGAATGCCAGCATCACAAGCAGCAGCTTAACCCTCTGTACCATGACACCACCACATTAGCTGGCATCTAAACTGTTAGGATAAAGGCTTGTCCTAACTTTTGATTTAAAAATAAAAGTGCCTTGAATATATTTTTTAAAGACTTATTTTATTTATTTGAAAGTCAGAGTTACAGAGAGAGATAGAGCCAGGGAGAGAGAGAGGTCTTCCATCTGCTGGTTCATTCCCTAGATGGCCGCAACCACTAGAGCTGCACTGATCAGAAACCAGGAGCCAGGAGCTTCTTCCGGGTCTCCCACATGGATGCAGGGGTCCAAGGACTTGGGCCATCTTCCACTGCTTTCCCAGGCCATAGCAGAGAGCTGGATTAGAAGAGGAGCAGCCAGGACTAGAACCAGTGCCCATATGGGATGCTGGCGCTTCGGGCCAGGGAGTTAACCCACTGGACCACAGTGCCAGCCCCGCATAAATTTTTCTTCTTAATGCTTTAATTTGAAATTGCATCTAACAGGCAATTTCATGAACGTCTATGAAAGAAAATTGAGTGTTTATAATAAGCCTTACTAGGAAATATTACCATATTGTAACTTCAGTAATAGCTTCCTCCTAGTGCACTTAGTCAAGCAGGAATGTGTTCATAGAATAGCATTAAACTCAGATACTGTTTACATTCTTGGGTCAGTATATATCATGCTCTGAAACTGAAACTTTAATTAACCAATGTATGGAAGGTGCCTTCATCTATGTGAAGAACTACTCACTTTTTTGAAAATTGCGAAGACATTGCTGATAGAAAAAAGTGTCTCAACAATAGATCTAGGACTGTGCCATTCAGTACAGGAGCCACTAGCTGCACTGACTACCATGGGTTTGAAACAGGGCTAGTATAAAATGACAGACACCCTAAGATCTCTCTGCCTCTGCTTCTCTCTCTGTGCAACTCTGACTTATAAGTAAATAAATCTTTAAAAATAATAAAATAAAATAAAAATTACTTTTTCACATTTTTATGAAGGGTAAATGTTTTTCTATCTTGGTATGCCAAATGATCACCTCACACTTGTAGTTGATTTACCCAAATCACACCAGAGTTGTGTGAGCAATTATCTAATGATTATGATCAATACAGAGTCAGTCAGGATTTTTTAAAAGGATAAAAGGCCAAGGAGAGCAAAAACCAGAGTTTCCATGACATGGTGCTGGACCAGAAATTCTAATCCTGTTCAGACTGGTCCTGGAGTTTCTGGCCTCACCGAGAAAGGGCAAATGTGGTTTTGTCCTTCTGCAGTTTGCCCCCAAAAAACTGATATTCCTCATACAACTTGGCACAGATGCCCACTTGGGCAGCAGTTAGCAGATCTACAGTCTTCCTGTTCTGAACTGAGTTTGAGAACCCTAGTCACCCAGCCTTTCACTGGATAAAGGCTGTGTTTTGTTTTATTTCCAAAGGAGGGGGCCCTGAACTCGCTTGACCTTAAGGGCCTGGTATAAAGGCTTTTCTATTTCCTCATACTTCATAATCCATAACTAGCAATATCCTATAAGTACAATAAATGCTCAGAGCTGCCCTAAAGTGGTAAGTGTAGGAGTTCTCTGTATAGCCTGCATCCTCTCACGGACCAGTCTCTGTTACTCAGAGGTAAGGATGAGGCCTAAATAGTTTAGCACCTGACAGACCAGTTATTTTTTCCCTTGGATACCAGGTAGCCATATTCTGTTAGGAAGTTAAGTTAAATGCTGAAAACTGGACTCTCAGATAGGGGAACAGACCAGCAAATCATCTACATCTTAGAGCAACTCTGGTCCCTTCAAGAGATTGGTCCTTGGGGCCAGCATACTGGCATACCAGGTTAAGCTGCTGCCTGCGATGCCAACATTCCATATAGTTGCTGGTTTGAGTCCCAGTTGCTCCACTTTCGATTCAGCTCCTGTTAAAGGCCTGGGAAAAGCAGCAAAAGATGGCCCAAATGCGTGGGTCCCTGCCACCCATGTGGGAGACCTGGAAGAAGCTCCTGGCTCCTGGTTTCAGCCTGGCCCAACCCTGCTTGTTGCAGCCATCTGGGGAGTGGACCAGTGGATGGAAGATCTCCCACTCTGTCTCTCTTTCTGTCTCTCTATGATTCTGACTTTCAAAATAAATAAATCTTTTTTATTTTTTTTTTTATAAATCTTTTTTTAAAGAGAGAGAGAGAGATTGGTCCTTTAAGTCCTCTGCAAGAGCCTGTCCAAATAGGTGGGAGCTGTCCAAGTTAGCTGTCAGTTTATGTTTCAACTTCTCATCAATTTAAAGGAAAATAGCAAGTTACAGGAGGGGTTTTAAGGCTTAATAATAACTTGGCAGAGTTAAGGCCTGGAAGTACATGTGAGGCCAAGACCTGTAGATCTACCTCTTTACATGGGGTACTGAAAAAAACTGCAAGGGAGGTGTGAACCTTCTTAGAAAAGTACCCTGTTGATTTCCACTGGCTGGACTGGGAGAAGAATCATCCTGAATAGGAAGTTAACAGAGTAGGCCACAGGGGAATCTAAGAGAAAATTCATATTCTTACTGATTCTCTTTGGACCATATGTCTTTGATGTACTCATTCATTTTTTCTGTTACAGAGTACAGGCTGTCCAGCTACAAATGGTCATGAGACTGGACTTCCAGCCTAGCCTATTATATGATGTGATGAGACTGTGGACTGCGCAGGACAAACTTCCCCCAGGAAACTTCCAAATACCACATGACAGGCAGCCAGAGAATACCTATAACCAGCTCTATGCCCATACGTCGGCTTGAAGAAGATACAGAATACAGACCTTCACCCATTCTACCCTCATAATGTTATAGGATACTTCTTTTGAGAGAACATTAGGTAGCAAAGTAGACATTAGACAATGTGTGTGAGGGACTGTAGAACAAAAATGGGAATATTTGTGCACTTGAAAGAGGAAAATTTAGAAGAAGCAAGCCTTGGAAGCAGATAATCATTTGCATATATCAAATGTCTTGCTTATAGTCTAGTCCCAGCCCTCTCCTAGGAAAAGCTATGGGGACTCTTCCCTGCCCTGCACCAAGGGAGTCTATTAGGTCTAATAACACTGTGCTGGAGAAGTTCTGGGAGGAATTTCAGGAATTCCTTGGCCAGGTAGCTCTCCACCCAGCCAATATCCCAGAAAGTGAGCAGGGAGGAGAAACAGTGGGCCTAACACCTACATCCACAAAAACTCCAGTCTGAATGCAGGCTAGGCTCTCAGTTCTTTTCTGAGATGCCTGCCTGGTCTGTCAGGTGTATGTTCTGCATCAAACTTTGCTATCTCACTTACTGATAACAAATAAATAAATGGGTAAATAAATAAAAGTAAGGTAGAGGTTCAACCTTCCCCTTTTGTTAGAGAGACATGGCCTTTGAATCAATGGGTATGATGCTTTCAAAAGAAATCTTGTTAGGTAGCTAGGTAGACATTAGCTTATGTATAAGGGGGGCTGAACAAAATGGGAACTTTTGTGGGATGCAACAAGGAAGCAAGCCCTGAAAAAGGATCAGCAATTACATATCTAAACTACTGCTCTTGCTCAGTAACCTTGGTATGTGAGTTCCAACCCTCTCCTTGGGTACACCTTAGGGAAATCTTCCCCAATGTGTACCAAGAAGGCAGTTATGTCTAATAACACTGTACTGATAAGGCCCTAGAACAATTTTTGGGAATTCCACACCTAGAAAGCCCTCCATTGAGCAATTTCCTAGAAGAGAGAAGAGAGGAGCAGAAATAGAGGGACCCACACTCATAACCATAAAAACTCCAGTCTGAATATAGACTCTGCTCTCAGCCCACCTTGTCTGTCAGGTGTGCCCTCTTTATTATTCATCTAAAACAGGTTAGGCTCTCAGTCCTTTTCAGAGATGCCTACTGCTCTATCAGGTATATTCCCTTCTTTAGAACTGGCTTGTGTGCTTACTGCTACTCTCTGTCTCACATCTGGATTCTTTCTTGAATAAGGACAGAACCTCCAAGGAGCCAACTCTGGTAACAGTCTCAATAAACATCTCACTGTCTGAAAGCATCTTAGATCTCAAACAGGATCTATGCAATGCAGAGATATTCCACTTCCATTTAAATCACTCTACTACCAAAACATGCTCAACAAGACACACAAGCAATATTTCAAGGTGTGTTTTCAAGAAAGACCAGAACTAAGAAAACAAAACAAATAAGTATAAATGTAGTTGCTCAGGAACAAGTTCACATGAGTAACAATAATTAAAACCTCAAGTTCTGCAACTCAGGTAAGGTACTATTATGCACCTACTATGTGCCATGTTAAATCTTTGGGTGTAAGTTTAATATGGAAAATAGTGACAGAAAAGGTCAGCCATTTGCCCAACATGCATTTCATTCAGTAAGTCTTCTGTGATTATCAATGCTTATATTAGGAATTAAACATTATTGACCTCCGATAAAGTGCTAAGCTTGGGGGTACAAAAGTAAATCAGAGGCCGGCGCCGCGGCTCACTAGGCTAATCCTCCGCCTTGCGGCGCCGGCACACCAGGTTCTAGTCCCGGTCGGGGCGCCGGATTCTGTCCCGGTTGCCCCTCTTCCAGGACAGCTCTCTGCTGTGGCCAGGGAGTGCAGTGGAGGATGGCCCAAGTGCTTGGGCCCTGCACCCCATGGGAGACCAGGAGAAGTACCTGGCTCCTGCCATCGGATCAACGTGGTGCGCCGGCCGCAGCGCGCCGGCCACGGCAGCCATTGGAGGGTGAACCAACAGCAAAAGGAAGACCTTTCTCTCTGTCTCTCTCTCTCACTGTCCACTCTGCCTGTCAAAAAAAAAAAAAAAAAAAAAAAAAAAAAAAAAAAAAGTCAGTCAGATACAATCATTGCCACAGATGAGATCACAGACTAATGGGAGAGAATTGACAGCAATTACCATCTAATTGCTAAGCTATACAGCAACAAAATAACAAAGGACAAGATCCTAAAAAACTCATGGAATCACTTATTTTGAAAGTAAAATCGAATTTATATAAAATTAGCTGCAACATATTTCGGTTGATAGAGCTACTTCCCATCTCCATCACTCTACATGCAGTTCAATCTTTCTAATCCTAGACGAACTGTTCTCTGTAAAATTGACAACCTCCAGGGAAGAGATTGCCTTATTGCTGAACTGATATGCACTTCTAGGGGTGTGCCCACACAGCTGTGTGTTTTCAATCTGTAGCCCATAAATGGAATACCCAGCCACTGTGTTCTTCCTCATGAAAAAAAAATGCAAATTTTACTTGACTACTTTCAATTTCTCACATAAGCTGAAAATATGTCATCTCTTACATCTAAAACATCACATCCAACCCAGTCACAGCTGCTTCTTAGAGATTCTCCATTCTCTGACTTCCATTGTTAACTGTTGTCAAGCTCAGAGAAACCTGTGTTTTCTCTCTTTTCTCATTCCTATATGTCCTAAGTGTCATAGCTGATCCTTTCAAATATTCTCATCAGTGTCCATAGCCATTAACCTTGTCAATCTCCCTTCCAATGCATAAGGAATGAAAACTATCAGATCGATCTAACTATTGATCTCCTCCACTTCTACATCTAAGTTCTGTGAAGAAAACTGCTGAGCCATTAAATCTGGCATCAAGAATAAATACAGTTTCCAACTTTGGTCAAGTCTTTGGGACCAATCAAGCAGTTCTGTGTATCCCTACTCTGCTGCTTCTCCCTTTACCACAAACAGCACATTGTCTTACTCTTAACAAAGAGACAAATGTCACCAAGGAAGAACTTTCTTAACATCCTATTTTCTAAGTAAATCTGCATTCCTACACACCTTCAAACATAGAGAATGAGATGTGTGCTGCCTGCTCCATGTAATTCCTAAATACATATCTGTCACCCACTTGGAGTCCCAGCTTCACCAATCAGCTCTGCTTTCACCTACACTTCAGCTTTTTCCTCTGTTTTGAATTTTACCTACTAAATATAATACATTTAAACATCTCCTTTATGAAAGAACAAACCCTCTCTAACCTGTGCCTCTCTTGAGCAATCTCCCTGAGTTCTAGAGTGATATTTAGCCAAGTGGTCAAGATGCCCACACCACATATTAGAGCGCCTGGGTTCAATATCCTACACTAGCTCCTGACTATATCTTACCAGCACTGCCGATCTTGGGAGGCTATAGTTATGGCTCAAGTAACTGAGTTCTTCTCGCCTAAATAGAAGACCTGGATTGTATTCACAGAGCCAGTCTCCCTAGTTTGGCCCCAGCCCAGTCACAGTCATTATAGGTATCTGAGGATTGAACAAGCAGACGGGAGCTACCTATCATCTATCTATTTGTGTATCCAATATCTATCTATGTATCTACCTGTCATCTCTATCTTTTTTGCCTCTCAAATAAATATAAAGCAAATGTTATCTCCCTAGTTTCCACTGGCCTTCACATCCAAGTTTAAAAGTAGACTTTGTCTCCCATTCATTTCTCCACTCACTGTTACTTCTCTTTCCACCATTCAAAGAAACCCTACAAGCTAGGAGGAAATGCCAAGATGTAGTCCAAGTCTTAAAATAAAAAAAAAAAAAAACTGTTAACCCAGGCACTGTATCCTGCAAGGCTCATTTATGAATGAAGGTGAAATAAAGCCCTTCCATGGCAAATGGAAATTGAAAGATTTTGTAGCCACTTGTCCAGCTTTACAAAAAATGCTTAAGGATGAGCTACACACAGAAACACAGAAAGATAGCTATCATTATGAAAGAATGTGAAGGCAGAAAATCCCCCAGTAAAGTGCAAAAGAAATCCAAAGAAAACAATAGGAATATTTATGGAAAAATGACAGGGTCAAGTCGTTACTTATCAATAGTCACCTTGAATGTAAGTGGCCTCAAGACATTCCATGATAATGGAAAGAAAAAAGGGCATGTGTTGCTATTCTAATATCAAACAAAACAGATTTTAACATAAAAACTGTTAAAAGAGTTAAAGAAGGACACTATGTAAGGATTAAGGGATCAATTCAACAGGAAGATGTGACTATAACAAACGTATATGCACCCAATTATGGGGCACCTGGCTATTCAAAAGAAATGTTAATGGATCTAAAGGGAGACATAGACACCAATAAAATAATAAAGGGGGATGTCAACATCCCGCTTTCATCAATGGACAGATCAACTAGACAGAAAATCAACAAAGAAACAACAGAGCTAATCGATACTATGGACCAAATAGACCTACTTAATATCTACAGAACTTTTCACCTCACAGTTGCAGAATACACATTCTTCTCACCAGTACTTGGAAATTTCTCTATGATAGATGATATGAAGGCCATAAAGCAAGTCAGCAAATTCAAAAATCTTGAAATCATACCATGCATCTTCTCTGACCACAATGGAATGAAGCTGGAAATCAACAACTCAAGAATCATTAAATCATATGCAGACACACAGAGACTGAACAACATGTTCCTAAATGAACAGTAGGTCATAAAAAAAATCAAAAAAATAAATCAAAAAATGTCTGGAAACAAATAAAGATGAAATTACATCATATCTATGACATACTTTCAGTTTATTTTATAATCACAAGTTTAATCCTCCACCAAATAAAGAATTCAACAAGTAGTAAATTAGAAAAACCAATGCTCCTCAGGAGTATAAACAAGGAGTACAAATAATCAAAACTCAAAATATAAATTTTATTCACATGCATTCCTTTTTGTGCTCTGTATATTAATTATCATAAGTCATGGAAAATATATCATTTGTCTTTGGGGACTGGCTTATTTCACTAAGCATAATGGTTTCAGTTGCATCCATTTTGTTGCAAAAGACAGGATTACATTTTTTATAACTGAGTAGTATTCCATAGTGTACATATATATATACCACAATTTTTTTTATCTAGTCTTCATCTGGGTTGATTTCATATTTTAGCTATTATGAGGGTGCAATAAACATGGAAGGTACAGATAACTCTTTCATATGCTGATTTCATTTCCTTTGGATAAATTCCCAAATTTACTTTCAGATTTCTAAGGATCTCCATACTGTCTTCCATAATGGTTGTACTTGCTTACATTCCCACCAACAGTGTATTAGGGTGTGCTTTTCCCTACATTCTCCCCAGCATTTTCTGTTTTTTAATTTTCAGATGACAGCCTTTAACTGAGGTGAGGTGAAACCCCATTGCAGTTTTTATTTGCATTTTCCTGATGACTAGTGGTCCTGAGCGCTTTTCATGTGTCTCTTGGCCATTTGAATTGCATTCTTTGAAAGCTACCTGTTCATGTCCTTTGCCCATTTCCTGATGGGATTGTTTGTTTTGTTGTTATTGAGTTTCCTAAGTTCTTTATAGATTCTAGATATTAATCCTTTATTGCATAGCTTGAAAACATTTTCTCCCATTCGGTCAGTTGCCTCTTCGCTTCATTAAGTGTTTCCTTTGTGGTGAAGAATCTTCTTAGCCTGATGTAACCACATCTGAGTATTTTTTTTCTTTTATTGCCTGCGCTTCTGGGGTCTTATCCAAGAAGTCTTTGCCTATGCCAATGTCTTGAAGTGTTTCCTCAATGTTTCCCTCAAGTAATTTGAGGATATCTGGTTGTAGATTTAGGTCCTTAATCCAATTTGAGTTGCTTTTTGTATAAGGTGTAAGGGAGGAATCTTTTTCCTGTTTCTTCATGTGAAGACCCAATTTTTCCAGAACCTTTTGTTAAAGAGTCTATCTTTTCTCCAGGGATTGATTTAGCTCCTTTGTCAAAGATTAATTGGTTGTAATGCATGGATTGATTTCTAGGAATTCTATTCTGTTCTGTTGGTCTATAAGTCTGTTTTTGTGACACTACCAGTCTATTTTGATTATAACTGCCCCATAGTAGGTCTGGAAATCTGGCATTGTGATGCCTCCAGTTTTGTTCTTGTTGTTTTGGGTTGCTTTAGCTATTCAGGGTCTATTGTGTTTCCATATGAGTTTTAGCATCACTTTTTCTAAATCTGAGAAAACTTTCAGTGGTATTTTTATTGGGATCACACTGAATCTGTAAATTGCTTTCAGTAGTATGAACATTTTGATTACATTAATTCTTCCAATTCACGAACCTGGAAGATTTTCCCATTTGTGTGTGTGTATATGTGTGTGTGTGTGTATGTATCTGTGTCTTCTTCTATTTCTTTCTTTAATGTTTTGTAATTTTCATTGTAGAGATCTTTTACCTCCTTGGTTAAATTTATTCCAATATATTTAATTTTTTGTAGCTATTGTGAATAGGGCTGATCTCACAAGTTCTTTTTCAGTCATGGCATTGTCTGTGTATGCAAAAGCTATTGATTTTTTGTGTGTTGATTTTATACCCTGCAACTTTACCAAACTCTCTTATGAGTTCCAATAGCCTCTTAGTGGAGTCTTTTGATTTCCCTATAAATAGGATCATATCATCTGATAACATAGTTCATTTGACTTTCACTTTTCCAATTTGTATCCCTTTGATTTCTTTTTCTTGTCTAATGGCTGTGTCTAAAACTTGTACAACTATATTGAATAGCGATGGTGAAAGTGGGCATCTTTCTCTGGTTCCAGATCTTGGTGGAAAAGCTTCCAAATTTTCCCATTCAAAATGATGCTGGCTGTGGGTTTGTCATGTATTGTCTTGATTGTGTGAGGAATGCTTTCATATCCAATTTGCTTAAGGTTTTTATCATGAAAGGATATTGCACTTTATCAAATGCTTTTTCTGTATTTATTAAGATAATCATGTGGTTTTTTTAAGTTGTTAATATGATGTATCATTATCTATTGATTTGCATATGTTGCTCCATCCCTGAATACCAGGGATAAATCTCACTTGGTCCAGGTGAATGTTGTGTCACAGTGAGTAAAGCCACCATTTGGAACATCTGATTTCTTATTAGAGTGCCAGTTCAAGGCACTAATAATCCAGCTTCCTGCTAATGCATCCTGGAAGACAGCAGATGATGACCCAAGTGCATAGGCCATTGAAATACATGCAGGAAATCAAGATGGATTTCCAGGCTCCAGGTTTCAGCCTGGCCCAGCCTTGGTTGTTGTAGGCATTTGGGCAGTGAACCAGCCAATGTAAGATCTCTTTCTCTTTCTCTCCCTCTCTCTCTTTTTCTCTATCTCTCTATCTCTGTTTCTCTGCCTTTAAAGTAGATGATAATAAATAAATAAATAAATAAATAAATATTAAGAGAAAACCTACCAACAATGCCAAAGTGCTTCAAAGTGCAAACCAGTTGCAATTTCAGGCAACTAAATGAAATGTATTATTTTAACTAAAGAAAAAATTGTCTCTGTAACTTTTTTTAAAGATTTATTTATTTATTTGAAAGTAAGAGTTACACAGAGAGAAGGAGAGGCAAAGAGGAGAGGCAGAGAGAGAGAGGTCTTCCATCTGATGGTTCATTCCCCAATTGGCTGCAATGGCCAGAGCTGTGCCAATCCAAAGCCAGGAGCCAGGAACTTCTTCCAGATTTCCCAGTTGGGTGCAGTGGCCCAAGGACTTGGGCTATCTTTTTACTGCTTTCACAGGCCATAGCAGAGAGCTGTATAGGAACTGGAGCAGGCAGGTCTCAAACCAGCGCCCATATGGGATGCCAGCGCTTCAGGCTAGGGCATTAACCTGCTGCGCCACAGCGCCAGCCCCCTCTGTAAATTTTTGAAGAACTCTAAAGACAGGGCTTTCTCATCATCATCTGAATAATTAAAGACTTATAACCCACAGGCCAAAGAGAAAGACAGAAACAAAAGTAAAATTTAATCACACACACCTGCCTGCTTAGCTGTAGCATATGATTAATACCATGAGGTAGTACCTGTACAATAATGACGAACCCAAGGAGGTCTTGGTTATTAGAGGTTAGTATTAATGCTAAAATAATATTTTAAATAATAACAAATGTGCCTCCTTTGGGAATATTTTCCCACTGTAATGGTATAAATTATAATATAAATAGTATGAATATATATAAATAGTATAAATTAAATTTATACCAACACATTATATAATGAGTCAGTCACATCAATAAGAAAGGTACCATAATATCTATATGTGCATAACTCTAGAATTATTAAAGTATGATAATCTACTGTAAATCAGTCCTTTCACATTATAACTTGAAATTGCTGGCTAGGCTTCCTAGGTTCTGTCAAACCAAGTTGAAACTCAATGGCAAACAAAACAGATTGCAGTAAAATGTGATAATGGTGAACTTAAAAAAAGTATTTATTTATTTGAAAGATATAATGCAGAGACTGGCACTGTGGCACACCAGGTTAATGCCCTGGCCTGCAGCACCAGCACCCCATATGGGCGCAGATTCGAAACCCAGCTGCTCCACTTCTGATCCAGTTCTCTGCTAAGCCTGGGAAAGCAGTAAAGGATGGCCCAAGTCCTTGGGCTCCTGCACCCAAGCGGGAGACCTGGAAGAAGCTCCTGGCTCCTGGCTTCAGATCGGCACAGCTTTGGCCACTGCAACCACTTGGGGAGTGAACCATCGGATGGAAGACTTCTCTCTCTATGCCTATCTTCTCTCTGTGTAACTCTTACTTTCAAATAAATAAATAAATCTTTAAAAAAAAGAATTTCAGAGAAAGGGAGATACAAAGAAAAGGAGAGACAGAGAGATTTTCCATCTATATATTCAATCCCCAAATACCTGTAACAACTGGGAATGAGCTGGGTCAAAACTAGGAGTCAGATACTTCATTGAGTTCTCCCACTTGGGTAGTAGGAACCAAATGTTCGGGCCGTCATCTGCTGTCTCCCAGGTGAATTATCAGGAAGCTACATCACAAGTGGAGGCAGAGGCAGGATAAATTTCAGGCCCCTGAAATATGGAATGTATGTGTAGCACATGGTAACTTAACTTAGTCTGCTGTATCACAATGCTCATCCAAATGATAAACTTTTAAATATACAGTGTTTTATTCTACTGCACTTAGAATGATAGAAAATCTACTTTGGTATTTGAGATCATTACAGCAAAAAAATGAGAAATTGCTCTTCACAATACATGAGAATGAATAAAATGTGATTACTGTGAAAAATTATATTTGCCATGGTCATTTCCATCATATAATAAAAATATATTGCTGTTAACTTTGCATTAGAAAACTTGAAAGCATAATTGACTCATAAAAATCTATCTAAATCAATAGGAAACCATAGAACAATAGTACTTTTAATTTTGAATAGAGATTTTTTTTCAGATGTCCAGCTTACTTCACAAACGTTCGACCTGTTCAGGTCAAAGTTGTTTAGGATTGAGATGCTGCCAACAACAACAAAAAATGAAATGCACTCAAAGTAATCACTTGCTGAAGTTAGCATCATCAGGGGCTTCATGATCAACTCATAATGTTGACCCCCTCAACAGAGCATTCCACGGTATCTTTATTTCTTTTGGTTTAATGTAATAAAAGTCCCCAGAGATAGATTGCCTGTTCAGTATCACAAAATCAGTATAGACAAGAATAAAGCCCAGAAACTACATAATAGCCCATAACATCTTCTTGACTGCATTTTATCATGACTTACTCCTTTTTGATGATGAACAACTAAATAGTCACTGTTTTCATCAATTAAAATGAACTGTACCAGATACCAACAAAGTTTGATTAATTTATATTTGCTTTAAATAATGAATTAGTAGACAACACAAACAATTCCTGTAACCAGACTGAGAGCTTACAAAGAATGCAAGAAGTGATGAAGTGCGAGGTGGCGTGACCAGGGCAGGCTCAAAGGCGATGATATATGATGAAGTGCAGCTGAGAGCCCCAAGCAATGATGAAGTGAGATGGGCAGTGACTGTGTGGTGGTGGACATCCATCCACGATGTAAAAGACTTTATCTGAAGGATCAATCACATGACCAGAAGGAAAAGTGAACATTCATTCGACTGAATTTTGATACATGGGATTTATATAGAGTATTAAGAGCAACACTTGGCAACTAAACCTTTAAACATAATATAAAAGATATCCTGTCATCATATTATCTTCTGTCATCATAAAATTGCAGTGATATGTTGTCAGCAAGAAATCCTAGGAGACTTTAATCTGCCATCATTCAACTTCTATGTATGGCTTGTTTTGAAACTCAATAACATCACTATTCGATTTTAATTACACCCTACTGATTTCAGCTTCCTCCTAATGCGCACCATGGGAGGCAGCAGGTGAAGGCTCAAGTAATTGGGTTCTCACCACCCACATGGAAAATTCAGATACTAAGCTCTATGAGGACATCTGAAAAATTTAGTACAGAGCCGGCGCCGTGGCTCAATAGGCTAATCCTCCACCTTGCGGCGCCGGCACACCGGGTTCTAGTCCCGGTTGGGGCGCCGGATTCTGTCCCGGTTGCCCCTCTTCCAGGCCAGCTCTCTGCTATGGCCAGGGAGTGCAGTGGAGGATGGCCCAGGTGCTTGGGCCCTGCACCCCATGGGAGACCAGGAAAAGCACCTGGCTCCTGGCTCCTGCCAGGATCAGCGCGGTGCGCCGGCTGCAGCGGCAGCCATTGGAGGGTGAACCAGCGGCAAAGGAAGACCTTTCTCTCTCTGTCTCTCTCTCTCACTGTCCACTCTGCCTGTCAAAAAAAAAAAAAAAAAAATTTAGTACAGTATTTAACGCATAGAACATAGCCAAAAAGTATAGAGTGAATGAGTGAGTTAGTAGATGAATAAATGAATGGATAATGTCCATGTAAATCTACAAATGGGTAAAATTTAGATCACATCACATATTTTTCACACTGCAGTAGAGAATCAATCAAAGAACACAAAGCACTTGGTGGGTTTTCCTTTACCATTTTTGGTGCTGATAATGGGGGTCACTAGATTGTAGACTGCATATGCCAGAGAATGTATGCAAGTCATTGTGGTGCCTTTAGCACCCAATACATAGCCTATATACAAAATGCGTTCATAAAACTCATTGTTCTACCCAAATTTGTATCTATAATAAAGCTAAATGAGAGGATTTCTTCTCATACATGCCTCTTCTTTGACATGGGACTATTTTCTCTTCGTTATTTTCTTTTATTTTTTAAAAGGTTTTTTTTTTTATTTATTTGACAGAGAGAGACAGAGTAAGGTCTTCCTTCTGTTGGTTCACCCCCCAAAATGGCCACTACAGCCAACGCTGCACCGATCCGAAGCCAAGAGCCTGGTGCTTCCTCCTGGTCTCCCATGCAGGTGCAGGGGCCCCCTGGAACAACCAAGAGCAACCAGGACTAGAACCTGGCACCCATATGGGATGCCAGCACAGCAGGTGGAGGATTAACCAAATGAGCAATCATGCCAGCCCCAGACAGGGGACTATTTTCAACTGTGTTTTTCTTTCCTGAATTATTTTGATCAATTGCTGAACAAAACTGGCATATTAACTCTGTGCGGATTTAAAATCAAGTTCTAAAACTATATGGAATGAGTGGCTGGTGCTATGGCACAGTTGTTAAAGCCCCAGCCTGTAGCACTGGCATCCTATATGTGCACCAGTTTGAGTCCCAGCTGCTCCACTTCCAATCCAACTCCCTGCTAAAATGTGCAAGGGAAAGCAGTGGAGGATGGCCCAAGTCCTCAGGGCCCCTGCACCCATGTGGAAGACCCAGAAGAAGTTCCTGGCTCCTGGCTTTAGATCAGCTCAACTCCAGCCATTGGGGCCATTTGTGGAGTGAACCAGCAGTTCAAAGACCTCTCTCTCCCCCACCCCCTCTGTCTCTACCTATTTCTGTAACTCCGTCTTTCAAATAAATAAAATGAATCTTTTAAAAAAAACTATATGAATGCATATATTTCATTTTGAAGCATGTAAATATGACCTGTAAAAGTACAATTCAAAGTTCATCTCAGGACTTCCTTATTCTCGCTTTAGCTTTTTGTATCATTCTTTCATGCTAGAATGCCTAAGGTAATTTTGGTCCAAGTAAACATTGATTAACCATTCATCAAAAATGGAAATTGATGTGGTGGCAACTATCTATTCAAACATCTATTTATTAAAATCTGACTATTGAATTTGAATTAGTAGTGAGATCCTCTATTAAAAACACAAATGAATAATATATAAATGTGCTTCATTTTTAGTTGGTCTTATTTTAGGTAAGCATAGTCCTTTATCTGAACAACTTCAAATTTACTATTCTCAGATGGTTTTGTCACCATCACCTCCACCCTCTGTGGCTGTAAAGAGTCCTAGTGTCTCTGCTTTTATCTCTTTACATAGAACATTTTACGTGGAAAGACTTCTGATTGCCCCCATTCTTTCTCCATTCACAGCACAATTAGCAAAGTGATTGTTCTTTTCAAAAACAGGAGAAACATTAGGAAAGCATATTCATACTTCCTACTAATGAAAAGAGAATA
This sequence comes from Oryctolagus cuniculus, assembly GCF_051225735.1. Taxonomy (NCBI): domain Eukaryota; kingdom Metazoa; phylum Chordata; class Mammalia; order Lagomorpha; family Leporidae; genus Oryctolagus; species Oryctolagus cuniculus. The sequence goes on along the minus strand of NC_142868.1, from coordinate 56,269,484 downwards.
TAAGGAGTGAAAACCTTTTAACAACTTTCTGAATATGCTCCAAAAAATATGTTTTAGAATAATTTGTGTATGCCATAAAATATAGAGGCTTTGGAAGAAAGTGAGTAGAGGCCAGGAAGTGTAGTGGGGTGGGTGGCAGTAAGAAAATCTACTGAGTACTTGATTCAGAGTGAAGTTTCTCAATAATCTGGTTTTCAGAAAGGCCCTGTTATTTTATTTCATCCAAATTCTACACTTCATAATGGAAAGGAGAAAGTGAGTTCTCATGAAGATATCCCTTGACATGTTTACAGAATGGTTGTAGGAGAAGAGGTAGAGAATGCAGAATGTCCCCCTAGACCTATCTTCTTCTGCCTTGTCTTATACTGTTCAGGGGATGATAATCAGTGTGGCATGACTGCAGATGTCACCATTTTTTGGAATCTCCTTGGTTGTCAATCATGCAGACTACTAATAGCCATAAGATCTGCCCTTTGGTTGAAGACAAAAGAGAGAAAGAGAAAATCCCTACAATATTCAAAGGAGAAGTGCCAGAATCTGATGACATATTCAAGGGGAACTGCATAAGTTAGAATTTATGCCACCAGCTTTCATTATTTACAGCAGATTTTTTTATGTGAGGATGCATAATTGCATTAGTCCATTTCCTATTACTATAACAATATACCTGATACTGGGTAACTTATAAGAAAAGAGGCTTGTTCAGCTCAGAATTTTGAAGGCTCAAAATGAGAACAGCATGGCCCAGGATCTCCAGGAGGTCTGCCTTCCACCCCCTGCAACATCATTTCATGATAGATTTTGTGTGTGTGTGTGTGTGTGTGTGTGTTTAGACAGAGAGACAGAGAGAGAGAGATGGTACAATTGCATAGCAAGGCAGCAAGTGAGAAACTGAGGGGAGGGATCTAGTTCATTCTTTTATAGCAATCCACTTTCAAGAACTAATATCAATCTCTTCTGAGGGCAGCACCCTTAATAAGCTAAATATTTCTCACTAGGTCCTGCCTCTTAAAGGTCTCACCACCTCTTACCACCATAAGGACCCAGCTTCCAGCACATAAACCATGGGGGGGACACACCATATCCAAATCATAGCAGTGATCTTTTGAGACTCTAATGAGCAAGTATTTTGTTTGTTTAGGAAGTGATCTTGGGACAGACCAAGTAGAGAAGTAGGGACGTAAAACAGAAAGACAGAAAACCAAAAAAGAGATGTTTAGAGCAGGTTACAGCTGTGTGCAACTGGAGCTCTGATTCCACGGAGGAACTCAGGAAGAGAATACAGAATGTAGCTCTGAGATATGTCAATCATATTTATATTTACACTCCAATTCTCAGTCACAGTCCAAAGACTACAGCCAGGGGATCTTAATGCTGCAGCACTTCCAACATGATCTATACACAGGCCCAAAGCACTCCAGGGGCTGGAGAAAAACCAGAGTCTTCCATGCCTGCTGATGGAGGCAGTAGAGTGAATATGCACAGAATTGTGTGTGCCAGGCAGGTATGAGAGGGCAGCAGCAGTGTTTACTATGCCTAATTCCATACGATTAGATTCAAAATGCTAGTGCTCTGACCAAAGAAGGAAAGGACAGGAAACTACACTTTTCTATAAGAGAATGCTGCATATAAAAGACTAGGTAACATTACTTTAAAATAAAACTTCCCTGGGAGTGGGCATTTAGTGTAGCGGTTAAGACACTGCTTGGGACACACACATCCCATATCCAATTGCAGTTTTCTGCAATACAGACTTTGAGAGGCAGCAGATAATGGCTCAAGTGGCTGAGTTTCTTCTACCCAAATGGGAGACCAAGATTGAGTTCCTGGTTACTGGCCCCACTGTAGTTCTGCTCTGGGTGTTGTGGGCATTTGGGGAAGAAATCAACAGATGTGTAATATCTCTTTCTTGTTCTTGCCCTCTCTCTCTTTTTCCTCTCTCTCTATTCCTCTCCCCCCTCTCTGACTTTTATTTTTAAAGTTTTTTTTAATAAGGATTTATTTATTTATTTGGAATTCAGAGTTACAAAAAAAGGACAGACAGAGAGAGAGCTTCCATCCACTGGTTCATTCACCAAATGGCCCCCACAGCAAGGCCGAGCCAGGTCAAAGCCAGGAGCCAGGAGCCTCTTCTGAGTCTCTCATGTGGGTGGCAGGGGCCCAAACACTTGGACCATCTTCCACTGCTTTCCCAGGCACATTAGCAGGGAGCTGGATTAGAAGTCTTGGCGCAGCCAGGACATAGTGGTGGCCATTTGGAATACCAACATCACAGGCAGCAGCTTAACCCACTGCACCACAACGATGACTCCTCTGCCTTTCAAATAAATAAAACTAATTAATTTTAAAAAAGAATTTCCCTACATTTCTAGAGACTTTTAGAAATTAATATTATATTAGTTTAGAGCAAGGTTGCAACCTAGGGTCCTCAGGCCAATTGTTTTCATACAGTCCAAGCTAAGAATGGTGTTTACAGCCGGCGCTGAGGCTCAATAGGCTAATCCTCCATCTGCTGCACCCTGGGTTCTAGTCCCGGTCCGAGCACCGGATTCTGTCCCAGTTGCTCATCTTCCAGTCCAGCTCTCTGCTGTGGCCTGGGAGTACAATGGAGGATGGCCCAAGTCCTTGGACCCTGCACCCGCATGGGAGACCAGGAGAAGCACCTGGCTTCGGATCAGTGTGGTACGGGGGTGAACCAATAGAAAAGGAAGACCTTTCTCTCTGTCTCTCTCTCTCACTGTCCACTCTGCCTGTCAAAAAAAAAAAAAAAAAAGAAAAAAAAAAAGAAAGAAAAGAATGGTGTTTACATTTTTCAATGGCTGGAAAAAATTCAAAAGAAGACTATTTTATGACATGTGAAATTTATATGATATTCAAATTTCATTGCCCATAAATATTTATTGGAACACAGCCACACATCTTCGTTTACATAATGTCAATGACTGCACTGTCAATGGCAGAGCTGAGTAGTCATGACAGGGACCATCTGGACTCCAAGGACTAAAAGTTTCCTTATCAGGCCCTTTACAGAATGTTTGCCAACCCATAATTTAGAACTAGCCTTGCTCTCAGAGAAGCTTCATGGTATTAGTGCTTCCCTAGGATACATGAAAAGGTGGAATAGTGTTTTCTCTCTTTAAGGAGACTTCAAACCCTGATTATGCTTTATCAACCCATCTCAGCTTCTTGGAGAAGGAAGACTCTATTATTAGTCTTCCCTCTCCTAAGCCTATCAGAACAAAGTAAATATTGACAACGCCCATGTTGCTGGTACAAAGCTGAGGGTTCTTGTGAGCATGTAGTAAGAAACGAGATTCTTATAAATAGTAATGGAAATAGAATACACCTTTCAGGTGTACAATCCGTGTTTCCCTCAATGCAAGCATGGTACTTTGCAAATACATGCTCTGATTTGAGGTTTTCTGGACATAACTTCACACTAGAAACTAAAGCCTGAATTCTTAAAAAGGATCAAATTTTGGGAAAGGATATCAAAAGATATCACACCATGAAATACCACTAGGCGGAAAAAAGAGAGAGAGAAGTGAGTGGCCACAGGTGAGCAAAAGCTTAATTCATAGGATTTAATCATCAGGCATTAAGCTAATAAACTACTAAAGGAATAGAGATTAATATAAACCCTTGGACATAGAGTTTAGGAATTAACACTGGTGACTTTAATCAGATCCCAAGGGAATCCAGTGTGCCAACTTTAATCCCACTTGTACCATGTGGTCTCTTGTTCAGTCACAGAAGTGGGGACTGAATATGTAAGCCAGGTCTTTTCCATGGAGTGCTACAGTGATCTATGGGTGTGCTTGTAAGTCAGTATTTCACTCCTCAGAATGCCAGAATCCATTCCCAAGGCCTTGTTTACAGGAGAACATCAGTATTCTCAGGGCACACACGTCAGTGCTAAAGAAACTTTAAATAGCACCAGAGAAAAGTGTTCTTGGTAGTAACACAGTCTGTGATAAACTTTGAAATACAAATGAGAAGTGGAAGTGAATGTTAAACGTATGCCTTGTCCTAAAACTTCATGAAAAATGAAATGTACAAGAAAAGTTGGATCCCTGCCATGACACCCATTACAGTGTAGACCAAGGCTCTGACCTTTCATGTTATACTTACTGTGTTTTTGACACATTTAGTCAATTAAAACGGGTGAAGTGTAATTTGTTTTTCTTAAGTTTAATACAGCATGTCAATAGAAGTTAACCAAAATTTATAGTTGGAACACTAAAGCTGCCACATGCACTTAAACAAATGAACACAATTTATCATGGTTGGAATAAAGAGAACATCGCGGGCATTTGACTTTATACTTTACATAAGCGTGTTGCCAAATATAGGAAAGCAAGCTCCTTCTCACACTTCCAATGGAAAAGACATTTTGGTTCACATTAAATATTGGTGTGAAAAATCTGGCAGGTATCCAGTCCTAAGGAGTGTTAACGTTGGCACTTCCACTGTGTACTTTTACTATAAATTGTTGTAGCATTTATTTGACATGGAATACCCAAAGGATTGATGAGCGAAGAAAGGAAGATTTTTTTTTATTGTGCCGTATTACCTTTTTCAGACATCTATACTAAGCTTTTACATCTTCAAAGTCTAAACAAGTAGCCACCTGTATTCAATCGGTGCAAGATATTTTTCATGAAACTATAGTTTGCCTTTTTATAAACCTATAAAAGCACACATTTTCCATTTTATTAGTCAGCAAAGCAGTGGTAGATTTAATAATAAAACTTATAAAATGTAGTTTCTTTATAGACAGTTTAACTTTTTGCTTGTTTAAAATGCCACAAGGACAACAAAATTTATATCATAGTTTCTGTCTCTATCACACAGAAACAAGTAACTACAATTTTGTATATCTTTACATAAAATAATTCACCCACTCTTCAGTTTATATAGCAGCCTACATGTGCCTAAAAAATTTAAGAGAAATATGATATCACTAAGGGAGAAATTATCTACTACAATCAAATATATGTATTTGCATTGGCCTCTATAATATGCCAATTGCTGTCATATATAGCCACAGCAATCATGCACTTCAAATTTCTCAGAGAAATTTAAAATAAGTTTGTGTCCCATTTTTTATTTAAAAAAATTTGTTTGAAAGGCAGAATTACAGAAAGACAGGGAAAGACACAGGGAGATCTTCCATCTGCTGGTTCACTTCTCAAATGGCTGCAAAAGCTGAGACTGCCAGGCCTGGAACTCCATCCAGGTCTCCCATGTGGGTGGCAGGGATCCAAACACTTGGACCATCTTCCTCTGCTTTCACAAGCACATTATCAGGAAGTAAATGGGAAGTGAAATATCTGGGACTCCAACTGGTGCCCATATTGGATGCCAGTGTCACAACCTGCAGCCCAACATATGGTGCAACCCCAGCCCCTGAGTCTCATTCTTATATTAACTAAAATGTTTCCAACTGTGACCACAAAATTGACAAGTGCTGCCCATGTAAAAATTCTGTTAGACTTTAAAAGTTGAGACTGGCTTAAGTGAATTAATCTGTAATATTTTGTAATTACTATGATGACCTAAAAAGAACAATTTTGTAAGATTTCAGAGTTTAAACATGAAAAATATTTAATATACACATTAATAACCCTATTTGACAAATACCTAGTCTAATCTCACTGCCCGCTTCTAAGCTCCTGTCTCAAGATTTTACACTTAGCAAGACTGTTTTATTGTTAGCATGATTGATGGCTTCAGTGTTTAACTTATCAAAAAGGATGTCTTTGTACTGAGGCTACCATGATTCTAAATTGTAGCAAAATTATTTCTCTTTGTCTTTAGGTCAGTTCACCTATTTCAAACTTATGGAACAAAATCACACCTTGAAATGGGCAATTTCCTTTCCTCTCTATAGTTCCACAGAAAGCAGACTGGAAGACTTTGCAATCAACCCTTTCCTAACTTGACTGCAAGATACTTAAGATTAACAATAGCCCACATATTTTAAACATTCTGAAAGTAGATATAGATTTACTTTCGAACAAATGAGACACATAGTAAACTTATGCCTAGTAGTAGAAGCTTACCACCTATTTAGTCATCTCCTGGGTTTAAAGTGTAAGAAAACAATTAGTCAGGTGACTCCGATTTTTTAATTTGCTCCTGAAAATAAAAGAGGAAGTTAGATAATTATTTCACATAACAGAAGAAAAATATGTACATGAAATTTTTTTTTCAGATAGCTGATGTGGCCTTCTGTAGACATATTTGTAGAATACCATGTATTAGTTAAGTACTGAAATGTGATGGATTTTTGATGATATTTTTAAAATACCCTAAAAATACTAAGTACCTACAGATACACAATCTCATTAGTGAAAAATGAAATATTACTAGTACTAGCAGAAATTTAAAAAGTGACAATATGTATTGATGGTGGTAATGTGGGAAAGAAAATACTCATATATGGCTACAGGCAGTAGGAATTGTTACAGTCTTTTGAGAAAGCAATCTGACAATATCTATTACATTTTACAATTCATATGCCCTTCAAATCAGCATTCCCATTACTGGAAATTGAGCCTATGGAAATAAAGAATGGTTTATAAGAATAATTACTAAAGATTTTTAGGACAGTGGCCAAAAAATGGGTGGGGGGAGTACACACCACTTAATGGGGAAAATTTTGAATAAGTCATGATAAAAGCAGACCATGAAACAACAAGCTGCAAATTACAAATATTTTCAGGCTATTGTCAATAATTTAAAGTATTTCCACAAGATGCTGTTAGTTAAAAGCAGAGCTATATGTATTATAATTCCATTCCTCTAAACCAAACAATACCAAAATATTGAATATTTGTAATTATTAAGTCATATAAATATATGAACATATATATTTATATGAGGGTACTTCATGGAAAATGGAATTCAAAGATGGGCTTTTTTTTAGATATTTATTTACTTGAAAGTCAGAGTTACACAGAGACAGAAGGAGAGGCAGAGAGAAAGAGAGAGGAGTCTTCCATCCACTGGCTCACTCCCCAGTTGGCTGCAACAGCTGAAACTGAGCCGATCCAAAGCCAGGATCCAGGAGCTTCCTCTGGGTCTCCCACGTGGGTGCAGAGGCTCAACGACTTGGGCCATCTTCTACAGCTTTCCCAGGCCACAGCAGAGAGCTGGATCTGAAGTGGAGCACCCGGGTCTTGAACCGGCACACATATGGGATGCCAGCACAGCAGGTGGTGGCTTTAACTGCTATGCCACAGCGTCAGCCCCAAGAAAGGCTTGTTTTAATGTGAAAAAATTTTGAAATCCCTGCATATAAGGAATTTTCAGAAACTTAACAAAAAGCTGTATTATGAAAATACTGTAAAAGGATTTCATTTTTGTGTGCCAAAATAAATTTTAATGCATTTAAACCAATAAGAAACAATCAATTTTTTAGAAAAAAAAAAGTTTATTCTTTTTTTTATTTGAAAAGTGGAATGATAGAGAGAGATAAACAGAGAAAGACACTGAGAGAGAGAGATATTGCCCATCTGCTGGTTCACTCCCCAAATGCCCACAACAGTTGGGGGCTGAGCCAAGCCAAAGCCAGGAGGCAGGAACTCCATCTGGATCTCCCACGTGGGTGTGGGGGCTCAGCATTTGACCCGTCAGCTGCTGCTTATGTGCAGGAAACTAGATTAGAAGCAGAGGCAGAGGCAAAACTTGATCCCAGACATTCCAGTGTGGAACGCAGGGGTTCCAAGCATTAACTAACCTTACACTACATTACAACATCTCCCTCCCACTGTTTTTAAACTTTATAAAGGAAAGAGGTTTACTTAGCTCACAGTGTTGGAGGTGCAAGGTTGAGGGACTGCATCTGGATAACATTCTTTAACAGAATACTGAGGTGGTGCAGAACAAGAGAGGGAGACAGTGTATATGCAAACAATCTAGTTTTAAAGGAAAAAATGAAAAGACTCATGAGAAAAGGGATGTGGCATACACCAACAGTTGGCGTCCTGATCCATTCTCTCCATCTTCCATTATTAGACCATCTCTGGGTTTTTATCTGGACAGAAGGGCACTGAAAACAAACATTGCATTTTGAGGTCTTCCTTACAGGTGGGAATGTACGGATGCATGACGTTCCTAAGTTCTGCCATGCTAAATGTAAGCAGAAGTGACAAGTGCAATCTCCTGGGGCATGATAGTGAGATGAACAATCTGCAACCATACAGACCAGAGACATCCCAAAAGACTACTACAGAGCAACAAATGATAGTGTTGTTGTTCGTTTTTTTTTAAATAAATGTTGTATCATACCCTTGGTTTGCTAATGCCTGCATTGTTTTGAGAGAGACAAGCATGCTATCTTTATAAAGTCCCTACTATTTTATTCTTCTCTCTCTCTCTCTCTCTCTCTCTCTCTCTCTCTCTGTCTCACTATCTCTCAAATAAATTAAATAATTTTTACAGGCATACAGATTCCTTATTTTATAGTTCTGTAGGGTAGAAATTCAATATGAATCTCCCTGGACTAAAGTCAAGGTGTGTCTGCAGGCTGCTTTTTTGTCCAAGAATTCTGAAGATGAATATCTCCTGCCATTTGTACTGCTGTCACACTTCATTTCCTATGATTGCTACTGTTTTATTCATGGCTATCCACTGAGAGCCATGCCAGCTTTACAGGTCAGTCAGACTCCTGAGCTTGTGGCCACTTTGTCTTCAAATCCAGCAATAGCTATCACAGGTCAAGTGCTTCCCACATTGCATCTCTCTGACCCACAAAGAAGAAAGTTATCCACTTTTAAGTGCTCATCTGATTATAGCCCAGGATAAGTTCTCAGTCTCTAGATCTTAGTCACAGCTGCAAAGTCACTTTTGCTATGAAATCTCATATTATCTAACTCCTTTTGCATCATATTCACAAATTCTGAGAATTCAGACCATTATCCTATTACAGACTCCAATATATAGCTCTTATGACAACAAACAACAAAACTTTTTATCAATTTTCATACAAGAAATGGAGAATTGGCCCTCCAAAATTACCATGCACAGATGATTTCATGGGTATTTGGCCAAACCTTCAAAGATTAGATAATCAAATGATGCTTAAATTTTTCCAAGCATAGATGAAGAAGACATTTCCAGAAATTTTATGACAAATAATATATGCTATTGACAAATACACTTAATAAAATGGCACAGTAAGAAAAAACACAAAATTATCTCATTTCAAAATGTTGAGGCAAAATCTTATAAGTGAAATAGTAGGGAACAGAATCCAACAGCATATTAAAATTAATATAACATGGGGCTAGAGCTGTGGTGTAGCAGGTAAAGCTGCCACCTGCAGTGCCAGCATCCCATATGGGCACTGGTTCAAGCCCCAGCTGCTCCATTTCTGATCCAACTCTCTGCTATGACCTGGGAAAGCAGTGGAAGATGGCTCATGTCCTTAGGCCCCTGCACCTGTGTGGGAGACCCGAAAGAAGTTCCTGGCTCCTGGCTTTGGATTGGTGCAGTTCCTGCCATTGCAGCCAACTGAGGAGTGAACCAGCAGATGGAAGACCTCTCTCTCTCTCTCTTCCTCTCTCTCTCTCTCTCTCTCTCTCTCTGCCTCTACCCCTCTCTGTAACTATGTTCAAATAAAAAAATCTTTAAAAAATTAATATAATGACCAAATAGGAATTAATATATAAGTATAAAAAGTAGTTCAATATTAGAAAAATCTAATAGTATGAGCTATAAGCATCATTTTGAAATATCTAGGAGCTGGTTTTGTGGTGCAGCAACTTAAGCCATCTATTGGGACATTTGCATCCCAATATCAGAGTCCTGTTTGAGTCCCAGCTACTCTGCTTCTAGCACAACTTTCTGTTAATGCATCCTGTGAGGCAGAGGATGATGGCTCAAAGGCTTTGGTCCCTGTCACCCATGTGGGAGACCTGGATGGAGTTCTAGGCTCCTAGCTTCCTCCCAGTCCAGTGCTGGCTGTTGCAAGCATTTGGAAAGTAAATCAGCAAATGAAATATTTCTCTTCTTTCTCTCTTTCTCCCCCCTCCTCTCTCTTTCTCTCTCTCTGTCAAATAAATAAATAAATAAACTTTTAAAAAATTATCTCCCCTAAGAAGTTGAGTTCTTATGCATTAAATTTTTCTTAAAAAGTTATAGTAATGTACAAAACCTGCATGAAAAGCATTTCAAACACTCCTGAAAAACAAAACAGAGGAAATGGAAAGAAAGCTCTTGTTCTTCATTAGTTCAACAACAAAAAAGATATTGAGTATCTCCTAGTTAACATAGCTATAATGTGATTCATTAAAAATACCTATGCATGAAATTTTTGTTTCTGAAAGTAGTTAAGTTGGCTCTGAAATCTATGTAGGAAAATATGCAAAATTAACTGACAAGCTCCTTATAATGAAGAGCCCATGGGGACATGATTAGGTCACCTATAAATCAAAACTTGGCATATGAATAAACAACCACACTAATAGAACAGAAAGTTTAAAGGTAAATCCAACTTCATATGGAAATTTAGGGTGTAATTAAGATAGCATCTCACATCTGTGAGGATAAGATGGACTTTCTAATAAACAGAATCATTACAACTATATAGTGATTTGGACAAAGATAAAATAGGAATCCATGCTTCATACCATACAACACAATTAACCCCCCATAAGTGAAAATGCAAAATACAAAAATCAAAAAATAGGAAAAAATGAAATTCTACAAGCACTAGAATAAAATAGCAATGAATCCCTGTATTACTTGGATGTCAAGAAAGACTTTCCAAAGCTCAAAGTCCTGGGCCCAGTGTTTAGTGCAGTGGTTGCTTTGCTGCATGGGACACCTGCATTCCTTATCATGAGTTCCTGAATTAAATCCCAGCTCCTCCATTTCCAATCCAATTTCCTGCTAATGTGCATCTGGAAGGCAGCAAATGATGGCTAAAAACTCGGGTCCCTGCCTCCTACATAGGAGGCCCAGATGGAATTCCAGGCTTTTGGCTTCAGACAGGCCAAAAGGGATTTTGGTGAGTAAATTGATGATGGGAAAGTCTCTCGCTCTTGCTCTCGCCCTTTGTTTTTCCAACAAAGTGAAAAATATAAGTTAAAAATGATTATATATATATGTATATCAATAGACTTTAAAATAGATAATAATGAAACTCAAAATCCAGAGGCTCTTAAATGGAAAAAGTAAACTTTTGGAGGGCCAGCACTGTGGCGTGGTGGGTAAAGCCTACAGTGCGGGTATCCCATATGGGCTCCAGTTCAAGTCCTGGCTGCTACACTTCCAATCCAGCTCCCTGCTATGGGCTGGGAAAGCAGTGGGAGATGGCCCAAGTCCTTGGGCTCCTGCAGTTGTGTGGGAGACCTGGAAGAAGCTCCTGGCTACTGGCTTCAGATTGGCCTAGCTCTGGCCATTGCAGCCATTTGGGGAGTGAACCAGCGGATGGGAGACCTCTCTTTCTCTCTCTCTCTCTCTCTCTCTCTCTCTCTCTGCCTCTGCCTCTCTGTAACTCTGCCTTTCAAATAAATAAATAAATCTTTTGTAAAAAATTAACTTTTTTAAAAATCATAAGCTAAAAGGTAAATGACAGTCTAGGAGAAAACACTTGCCAAGGTCGAGAGCTAATCTCCCAAATATACAAGGAATTCTGAGGACAAAGAGGAGCACACACTTATTCCACAAATATTTATTGAAAACTACTTAGTGTAAAGTTCTATGCTTGAATTTGAATTTGGGATGTGGTATGATGCTAGCCAAGCACATCTCTATTCAAAGAAAATCTAAGCATTTTCCACTGCAGTAACATCCCCTTTGGCAGTTGAGGGCAACTGCTATACTAATTTCCTGCACATGTTTTTCATTTTACTATTTGCCTTCTTAAAAATCCCAGAATGCAAAATAACCTAAGAAATGGACTATAAAAGTCCTTTGATATTCTAAGATAAGAAAAATATCACTAGTCATCATAATATTTATTTGAAATCTCTTAAAATGTAGTTACTTAAGGTATTTTCATTGGTCATAGAATTAAATAAATTTCAGTGCTATCTTTTGTTTGCAGCCATTAAAGTAGTCACTGATGTGTTTATTTAACCCTGGTTCTAATTTGAAATATCTAATATGACAGTAATTGCTTTATTCTCATTCAATGTTTGGCTCTACGTTTCACTTCACTCATAACTCTAACTACAGCTGTCCAGGAATTCATGTTGTCTGCTACTATTTCTTACTCAAATATACAAAGTTCGAGTTTGTTTAATATTTTTTAATAATTTTGTCTAAACAAGGCAATTTATTTGCATTGATAGCAAAGTGGTTGTGTTTCTTCCCTTACTATGTTATTCTTATTGTCATAAAGAGGGTCCAGGAGAGAACAAGGGCTGTGTATGTTTCCCATCTGACAGGAGCACTATACCCACTTTTGTATTATTTGCACAATAATGATCAAGGCCCAGGGCATTTCCTGGGGATTAATGGCTGACTGAGAGATTGACTGAAGACCATTAACCTCAAGCAGTCATTAATTTTCTTAGAAAACCTGGTTGAAGTCATTATTTCTATTATAAGATCAGTAACACACATCACTTACCATCATTACCCTCCAAAAAATTGAAAATAACCTTTCTGGAATTTTTTAAGTATATTCAATTTGTAGGTTACATTTGAGAAAAATGCCATTGAAATCCTGAACAGCTTAATAATCTTACACGCATCATCACTAAAATGTCAATGTCATGAGCATTTTTGATTGTTTCCTCTCTGCCCTGACTTGGAAGTCAAACTTTAAAAAAAATTCATCTTTTTCTTCTCTCTCTGTCTCTCTCTCTTCTTCCTTTCCTCCCTTCCAGCCTCCCCTTCCCCTTCACTCCTCCCCCCCTCCCTCCCTCTTTCCTAAGGGCTTTAGCTTACAAGTTTGTACTGAAGGTGTAAATCTGCAAAAGCAGCATGTGGTGGGTCACACCATATACAAATGATTGGAGAGCGATGAATCTATAGTGTTTTCATTAGTGCTATTTTGTCAGAAATAAACATTAGAAACAACTATTCCTTCTGAGCAACTTAACTGAAATGGAACTAAGAGAAGCAGAATTCTCACAATTAAGCAGGCAGTCATAACAGTGTCATCATTTTGACAATCCGAACATTATAATTAGCAAAAGGAAGAGCCTGACCCACACAGTATTCCAGGAAGCATAGAACTCCAAAACAGCAGCAACATTTGCAGCCCTGAAAAAAATAAGAAAAAAATAATAAATGCTAAAATAAGAGACCCAGGAAATATATTTCATATTGTGAAAGTGTATGATTGGGGCAGTATAACATCAAAAAGAGGAAAGATCACTTGATGAATTCTCCACTTCAGACATATTTCCCATTCTAGTTTCCCTCATCTTTAAAATGGGAATAATGAAGCCAGAGCCGAGGTGTAGTTGGCTAAGTTTCCCCCTGAGACACTGGCATCCCATATGGGCACCAGTTCGTGTCCCGGCTAATCCTCTACAGATCCAGCTCTCTGCTATGGCCCGAGAAAGCAGTAGAATATGGCCCAAGTGCTTGGGCCCCTGCATCTGCATGGAAGATCTAAAGAAGATCCTGGCTCCTAGCTTCAGATCAGCTCAGCTCCAGCAATTGCAGCCATTTGGGGAGTTAAGCAGCAGATGGAAGATTCTCTCTCTCTCTCTCTCTCTCTCTCTCTCCCTCCCTTCCTCTGTCTCTGCCTCTGCCTCTGCCTCTGCCTCTCAGTAACTCTGCCTTTCAAATAAATAAATAAATCTTTTTAAAAAACTACAGTGAGGGGCTGGCACTGTGGCATAGAATGGATGGAAGACCTCTCTCTCTGCCTGTAACTCTACTTCTCAAATAAATATTTTTTTTAAAAAAAGGGGGGGGGAATAATATGAATTGTATTGCGATCTACAGTTCAAGAGCAAGATTTTTTTTTCTTATTTTAAAGGCAGGTAGATGAGAGAAAGAAACAGAAAGGGAGAGATCTCCCATCCACTGATCCACATCCCAAATGCCCATAAACTGCTATGGCTGGGCCAAGGCAAAGTCAGGAGCCCAACATTCAACCCTAATCTCCAAAATGGGTGGCAGAAATCCAAGTGCTTGAACCTCTCAGAATTCACAGAAAGCTGGAATTGGAAGCAGAGCCAGGACTAGAATCCAGACACTTCAATATGGGATGTGGGTATCCCAAGCCACATTTTAATTGTTGTGCCAAGTGCCCACGCTAACGGTAAGGTATTTTGCAATGTACTAAGAAAGTCTCTGATCATCTAGGGTGCACCAGTAATAGCACATAAGGAGTTACATAATACTGAAGTCCCTCCTAACCTTCTTTCACTGATCTAATTCACCCATTACACTTGGAGTAAGGAACAGTGATAATAGCATATTGTCACTTGTCACTGTGATTCTATAACTCAGTTCATTTTGTGTAGCTGTAACAAAACACCTGACACCAGTTCACTTAAATAAATAGAGATTTGGGGGCTTAAGATTCTGGATATTTGGAAATCCTAGAGCATGGTGCTGGCATGTGCTTACTTTCTGAGAATCTCATGCTAATTCAAAGCATAAAGGCTTTCTGGGTACAGGCAAATGGATAAAACCTGAGTGGTGGTCTCACTTTACAACAACCTACTCTCACAGTAGCTAATGCAGTCCCACAAGACCAAGAACTCACTCATGAGTGAAAGGCGTTAATCCATTCACAAGGGCTCCACTCCTTGACCAAAATACCTCCCACTCGGCCCCAACTCCCCACAATGCTAAATTAGGGACCGAACATCCACATGAATTTTGGTAAGGACAAACTATATTCAAATCATAGCAATCACTTTCTTGCAAATCTTTCCCTCAGGAACAATTGACAAAGTCTTAAGCATGTAGCATTTCCTTTCTCCCTTCCTTCATCTCTGCTTGAGGGGCTGGCACTGTGGCATAGCAGGTAAAGCCACAGCCTGCAGTGTTGGCATCCCATATGGGCACTGGTTCCTGTCCCGGCTGCTCCTACTAAACCACCATAACCATTTGAATATTCAATGCATATGGGCGACATAATGAGTCATGAAAATCAAAAGACAAGTTTCAAGAGGAAGGGAAAAGTAATTGGTTGGTGCTGAGGAACACCTGGGGTTAATAGCCTGCCATCCTTCCCACAAACAAGGATAAACAAAATTAATGACTCTGCAGAGAAATATGAAAATTAATTTAAAATAATCTCTATCCCTAAGAAGCTTGTAGTCCATTAAGGAATATAAAACAAGAATACAAACTACTGCAGCATGAGTTAGTAAGTAATAAGAACCACATGTGCAATATATACTACTATGTGAGTGATTCATGTAGTTCAGTTTTTGCTTCTGGTTGGGAGAATAAGGGAACAGTTCATAAGGAAAATTACTTTGGTCAGACATTAAAAGGGAACATTTACAAGCAGATAGAATGACTTGAGGTACAAAGAGGAAAATGGGGTGAGGATGGTCTAAGAAGTATTAACACCTTTTTGGGTTTTGTTTTTAATTTCTTCAGTTTTTGTCATTTTTAGCTCTAGAATTTGTTTCTTTTTTTATTTACTTTTTTTAGCTTTTAACAGACTCAATATACTTCATAGATACAGCTCCAAGAATGTGATTATATTTCCTTTCTCCCCACCTCCTTCTTCTTTTCTCCCTCTCCCTTTTTCCCTTCTCCCCTTCACTTTTGAGATAACATATCTTCAATTTACATTGCAGTCAAGACTTAATGCTCCAGTAAATAAAGAGTTCAGCAAGTTAAAAGCAAAAAGACCCTAGTTTGGTGGAAATATAGGCAAAGGCTATAAACAATAATCAAACAGAAAAATGACTATTTCACCCATATACAGCAAATTTAAAATTAATCACAGACCATTAAAACTATAGCAATATAATTATTTTAACCATTAATTTGACAAAGCTATAAAACAAAGTTTAACAAAACCATATTTGTGACAATATAGATACTCATAGGCATTTTTTTCATTTTCTTTTTTTCTTTTTTTTTTAATTTTAGCTACCACATATAAGGAAGCATATGTGGAATTTGTCTTTCTGTGTTCAGCTTATTTCACTCAACATGATTTTCTCCAGTTGCATCATTTTGCTACAAATAGAAAAATTTCATTCTTTTTTAATAGCTAAATAATATTCCATTGTGTATATATGCCATGTTTTCTTTATTCACTTTGGTTTATTTTATATTTTGGCAATTATGGACAGTGCTGCTATAAATGTGGTGATGCATGTATCTTTCTGATACATGTTCCTGCCTTTTGGGTATATACCCAGTAGTGGGATTGCTGTATCATAGGGTAAGTTTATTTCTAGTTTTTCAAGAAGTCTCCATACCATTTCCCACAGTGGTTGGGCCAATTTACATTCCCACTGATAGTATATAAGTGTTCCCTTTCTCCATATCCTTGCCAGCATTTGTCACTCTCAGTGTTTGGGATTTTAGCCTTTCTGGCAGGTGTGAAGTGATATCTGATTGTGGTTTTGATTTGCATTTCCCTGATGGCTAGTGATGTTGAGCATTTTTTCATGTATTTGTTGGCCATTTGTATTTCTTCTTTTGCGAACTGTCTATTGAGATCCTTTGTCCACTTCTCAACTGGATTGGTTGTTGTTGTTGTTGAGTTTTTTAAGTTGCTGATATATTCTAGATATATTCTTTGTGAAATAGCTAGCTCACAATTTTTCTTTCATTTTGTTGGATGCCTTTTCACTCTGTTGATCATTTCTTTTGCTATGCAGAAGCTTCTGAATTTGATATAATCCCATTTGTTTAGTTTTGCTTTTCTTGCCTGTGTTTTAAAGTTCTTATCTAAGAAATTGCCACCTAAACCAATGTCTTGGAGTGTTTCTCCTACATTTTTTTCCAACAATTTCAAAGTCTCAGGGCTTAAATTTAGATCCTTGACCCATCTTAAGTTGATTGTTTTATATAGTGAGAGATATGGATATAACTTCATTCTTCTACATTTATACATCCTATTTTGCCAACACCATTTGTCGACGAGATTATCTTTACTCCAATATATGGTCTGAACACTTGTCAAAAATCAGTTGGTTGCTTGTATATGGACTACTTTCTGGGCTCTCGATTCTGTTCCATTGATCTATGTGTTGGTTTTTATGCCAAAACCATGTTGTTTTTACTGCTATAGATTTGTAGTGTGCCTTGAAGTCCAGTATTGTGATATCTCCAGATTGGTTATTTTTACTAAGGATCACTTGGCAATTCTGGGTCATTTGTGATTCCATATGAATTTTAGGTTCTTTTTTTTTTTTAGCAATTCTGTAAAGAATGTCATTGGTATTTTGGTAAATATTGCATTGAATCTGTAGATTGTTTTAGGTAGTGTAGACATTTTAATAATATTATAATCTATGAGCAAGGAATGTTTCCAATTTTTGTGTCTTTGATAATTTCATTCATCAATGTCATAATTTTCATTGTATAGATCTTTCATTTCTTTGCTTAATTTATTCCTAGGGTCTAGTACTGTGGAATAGTAGGTTAAGCCTCTGCGTACAATGCTGAAATCCCACATGGGCACTGGTTCATGTCCCAGCTGCTTCTCTTCTGAATCAGTTCTCAGCTTATGGCCTAGGAAATCAGGGGAAGATGGCCCCTGCACCCACCTAGGAGATGCAAAAGAAGCTCCTGATTCCTGGCTTTAGATCAGCTCAGTTCCAGCCATTGCAGTTGTTTGGAGAGTAAACCAATGGATGGAAGACCTCTCTCTCTCTTTATCTCTATCTCTATCTCTATCTCTATCTCTATCTCTATCTCTACCTCTCCTCTATGACTACAGTTCTGCCTCTCTGCTAATACTAACCGATAGAATAAATAAAGGGGAGAGTGATCCAACATGGGAAGCGAGATACTCAGCAGACTCATAGAATGGCGGATGTCCTAAACAGCACTCTGGCCTCAGAATCAGCCCTAAAGGCATTCCGATCTGGCTGAAAAGCCCATGAGAGTATTTCAGGCATGGAAAGCCAAGACACTCTGGCAAAAAAAAAAAAAAAAAAAAAAAAAAAAAAAAAACTAAATGAAAGATCTCTGTGAGTGAGATCCCAGTGGAAAGAACAGGTCTTCAAAGAGGGAGGTGCCTTTCTCTGAAGGGAGGAGAGAACCTCTACTTTGACTATGACCTTGTCTAAACAAGATAAGAGTCGGAGAACTCAAGGGGCTTCCATAGCCTTGGAAACTCATGACTGGTGCATAGGGAGATTACTGATGCCATAAACAGGAGTGTCAATTTGTAAAGTCAACAACAGGAGTCACTGTGCACTTACTCCTCATGTAGGATCTCTGTCCTTAATGTGCTGTACATTGAGGCTTAATGCTATAATGAGTACTCAAACAGTATATTTCACTTTGTGTTTCTATGGGGGTGCAAACTGTTGAAATCTTTACTTAATGTATACTAAACTGATCTTCTGGTTAAAAAAAAAAGAAGAAATTAGCAATTCCCAACTTGACTCTAACTGGGATTAAAAATGACAATAGGTCTGATCTGATTTCATCATCATTTAAAAAATCATCTATTATTTTTCACTTTATGTTTCTGTGTGGGAGCAAACTGTTGAAATCTTTACTTAATGTATGCTAAACTGATCGTCTGTATATAAAGAGAATTGAAAATGAATCCTCATGTGAATGGAAGGGTAGAGGGAATGGGAAAGGGGAGGGTTGCGGGTGGGAGGGACGTTATGGGGGGGAAGCCATTGTAATCCATAAGCTGTACTTTGGAAATTTATATTCATTAAATAAAAGTTAAAAAAAAGAAAAAAAAGAAAATAGGAATTTTTTTAATTTAAAAAATTTTTTTGAACTTTTATTTAGTAAATATTTTCCAAAGTACAGTTTATGGATTACAATGGCTTTTTCCCGCCCATAACTTCCCTCCCACCTGCATCCCTCCCATCTCCCGCTCCCTCTCCCATTCCATTCACATCAAGATTCATTTTCAATTATCTTCATATACAGAAGATTGATTTAGTATATATTAAATAACGATTTCATCAGTTTGCACCCACACAGAACATAAAGTGTAAAATACTGTTTGAGTACTAGTTATAGCATTAACTCACATTGGACAACACATTAAGGACAGAGATCCCACATGAGGAGTAAGTACACAGTGACTCCTGTTGTTGACTTAATAATTTGACACTCTTGTTTATGGCATCAGTAATCTCCCTAGGCTCTTGCCATGAGTTGCCAAGGCTATGGAAGCCTTTTGAGTTTGCTAACTTCGATCTTATTTAGACAAGGTCATAGTCAAAATGGAAGTTCTCTCCTCCCTTCAGAGAAAGGTACCTCCTTTGTTGGCCTGTTCTTTCTACTGGGATCTCACTCCCAGAGATCTTTCATTTAGGTCTTCTTCTTTTTTTTGCCAGAGTGTCTTGGCTTTCCATGCCTAAAATACTCTCATGGGCTCTTCAGCCAGATCCAAGTGCCTTAAGGGCTGATTCTGAGGCCAGAGTGCTGTTTAGGACATCTGCCATTCCATGAGTCTGCTGTGTATCCCACTTCCCATGTTGGATCATTCTCTCCCTTTTTTATTCTATCAGTTAGTATTCACAGACACTAGTCTTGTTTGTGTGATTATTCTTAAATATTTGATTTTTTTGTGGCTCTTGTGAATGGAATTTCTTGCTTAATTTCTCTTTCACTGAGTTTATTTAGTGTATTAAAAATGCTGATTTTTGGATGTTTGTTTTGTACTCTGTAACTTTATTGAATTAGTTTATCAGTTTTAACAGCTTTTTGGTAAGTGTTGAGGTTTTTCCATATACAACATTATGTCACCTCCAATCATGGATATTATTACGTCTGTTTTCCAGTTTTGATGCCTTTTATTTCTTCCTCTTCCCTAATTGCTCTTGCCAGTCCTTCCAATGCTATATTGAATGAAAGTTGTGAAAGTGGACATCCTTGCCTTGTTTCCCCCCTGATCTGAGGGGAAATGATTTCAGCTTTTCTCCATTCAGTATGAATGTTGTTGGTTTCTTATATACGAACTTTATAATTTTGAGATATGTTCCTACTATACCTAATTTCTTGAGTCTTTTTATCATGAAGGGAAGACTTTTATATAAAATACTTTGATACATAATTAAAATGTATGTTGAGGCAAAATCAGAAGTCTATAGATTGTTTAGAAATGCTGAACGAAGACAGAAAGGTTTTTTTTGGTTTTTTTTTTTTTTTTTTTTTTTTTTGGGACAGGCAGAGTGGACAGTGAGAGAGAGAGAGAGAGAGAGACAGAGGAAGGTCTTCCTTCACCGTTGGTTCACCCTCCAATGGCCGCTGCAGCTGGCGCACCGTGCTGATCCAAAGCCAGGAGCCAGGTGCCTGTCCTGGTCTCCCATGTAGGTGCAGGTCCCAAGGATTCGGGCCATCCTCCACTGCACTCCCTGGCCATAGCAGAGAGCTGGACTGGAAGAGGGGAAACCAGGACAGAATCCAGCGCCCCGACCAGGACTAGAACCCTGTGTGCCGGCACTGCAGGCAGATGATTAGCCTATTGAGCTGCGGCGCCAGCCAACAGAAAGATTTTTAATAAGAAAATTATGTGAAGAGAACTGCACTTCAATAATATCAATCTGTCAGAAATGTTTGGAATGAATTGCAGAAAAGAACACCAAGTATAAGCTATTTATAAGGCAATTAAATAGCCAAAGTTGAGATAGTTCAACTTTTGTCTAGAATAGTGACAACTGGAATTGAAAGGAGAAGATTGGAAAAAAAAAAAAAAACTATTAGGTAGATGTATGTTATTCTCAAGGTCCTAACTCACATGTTGGGTAGTGTTCAGTTGCATATTTTACTGTGATAAGAACACTTAATACTAGTAATACTTCCTTAAAAACATTTAATGTTCATGTTTAATAGTACTTACTGTTATATTAGGTATACTACAAATCTCTAGAGCTTATTCATCTTCCTGACTAATTAGTAACTTATCATTTCCCTCTTTCCTTGTCCCTAGAAACCATTCCACTCTTTGATTCTATAAATTTGACTATTTTAGGTGCTTCGTATAAATGGAAGCATAAAGTATGCATCTTTCTGTGCTTGACTTATTCACTTAGCAGAATACCTTCAAGCTTCATTCACTGATCCTGTGGGGGAAGCAGGAAACACAGCAGGCTCATAGAATGGCAAATGCCCTAAACAGCACTCCAGCCTCTGAATCAACCCTTGGGGCATTCGGATCTGGCTAAAAGGCCCATGAGAGTCTCACAGGCATGGAAAGCCAAGATACTGTGGCAAAAACGACTTGAATGAAAGATCTCGGTGAATGAGATCCCAGCAGAAAAAACAGGCCATCAAAGAAGGAGGCACCTTTCTCTGAAGGGAGGAAGGAACCTCCACTGTAATATGGCCTTGACTAAATAAGTTCAGAGTTGGTGAACTCAAGAGGCTTCCATAGCCTTGACAGCTCATGGCAAGAGCCTCAGGTGATTACTGACATTACAAATAAGAGTGTCAATTGTTAAATCAACAACGGGAGTCACTGTGCACCTGCTCCCCACCTAGGATCTCTGTCCTTTATGTGTTATACTATGAGAATTAACCATAAAACTACTAGTCAAACAGTACTCTATATCTTGTGTGGTTGTATGAGTTCAGTCTGTTGAAATCTTTGCTTAGTATATACTAAGTTGATCTTCTGTATATAAAAATAATTGAAAATGAATCCTGATGAAGAGTGGGATGGGAGAGGGAATGGGAGATGGGATGGCTGCGGGTGGGGTGGAGGTTATGGGGGAAAAAGCCACAACAATGCAAAAGTTGCACTTTGTAAATTTACATTCATTAAATAAAAATAAATAAATAAATAAAGGAAAAGAGTCATTCACATTATCACCTATAACAGAAATTCTCTTTTTCGAGACTGTAAAGAATTCCAGGTCTTAGCTATTGTGAATTGAGCTGCAATAAACATTAGGGTGCAGACCTTTTTTTTGTTTGCCAATTTAAATTCCTTTGGGTAAATTCCAAGGAGTGGGATGGCTGGGTCGAACGGTAGGGTTATCTTCAGGTTTCTGAGGAATCTCCAGACTGACTTCCATAGTGGCTTGACCAGTTTGCATTCCCACCAACAGTGGGTTAGTGTCCCTTTTTCCCCACATCCTCGCCAGCATCTGTTGTTGGTAGATTTCTGCATATGAGCCATTCTAACCGGGGTGAGGTGAAACCTCATTGTGGTTTTGATTTGCATTTCCCTGATTGCCAATGACCTTGAACATTTTTTCATGTGCCTGTTGGCCATTTGGATTTCCTCTTTTGAAAAATGTCTATTGAGGTCCTTGGCCCATCTCTTAAGTGGGTTGTTGGTTTTGCCCATCAACGATAGACTGGATAAAGAAATTATGGGATATGTACTCTTTAGAATACTATACCGCAGTAAGAAACAACGAAATCCAGTCATTTGCAACAAAATGGAGGAATCTGGAACACATCATGCTGAGTGAAATAAGCCAGTCCCAAAGGGACAAATACCATATGTTCTCCCTGATCGGTGACGACTGACTGAACACCAAGAGGGAAACCTGTTGGAGTGAGGTGGACACTATGGGAAATGGTGGCTTGATCAGCATAGCCCTGACTGTTAATGAACAACTAAATACATTATCCCTCTTAGTAGTTTTTTTTTATCTGTTCTACTTAATATGACTGGTTTAGATCTGTAATTGATGCACAGTTATTCTTAAGTGTTGAAAATTAACTGAAATGTGATCCCTGTTGAACATGGTGGTGGGAATGGGAGAGGGAAGAGATGTATAATTTGGGACATGCTCAGGCTGACTTGCCCCAAGTGGTGGAGTTGGAAGCATACCAGGGGATTCCAATTCAATCCCATCGAGGTGGCATGTACCAATGCCATCGCACTGTTCCAGGTGATCAGTTTCAGTTCACAGTTGGTCATGGTGGAGGGACTGGGAGTCAAAGGGAGCACATAGACAAGTCTAGTACCTGCTAACGCTAACTGATGGAGTAAATAAAGGGGAGAGTGATCCAACATGGGAAGTGAGATACTCAGCAGAATCATAGAATGGCAGATGTCCTAAATAGCACTCTGGCCTCAGAATCAGCCCTAAAGGCATTCGGAGCTGGCTGAAAAGCTCATGAGAGTATTTCAGGCATGGAAAGCCAAGACACTCTGGCAAAAGATCTCTGCGAGTGAGATCCCAGTGGAAAGAACAGGCCATCAAAGAGGGAGGTGCCTTTCTCTGAAGGGAGGAGAGAACCTCCACTTTGACTATGACCTTGTCTAAACAAGATAAGAGTCGGAGAACTCAGAGGGCTTCCATAGCCTTGGAAACTCATGACTGGAGCATAGGGAGATTACTGATGCCATAGACAGGAGTGTCAATTGGTAAAGTCAACAACAGGAGTCACTGTGCACTTACTCCTCATGTAGGATCTCTGTCCTTAATGTGCTGTACATTGAGATTTAATGCTATAACGAGTACTCAAACAATATATTTCACTTTGTGTTTCTATGGGGGTGCAAACTGTTGAAATCCTTACTTAATGCATACTAAACTGATCCTCTGTAAAAAAAAAAAAAAAAAAAAAAAAAAAAAAAAAAAAAGAAAGAAAGAAATTATCAATTCCCAACTTGACTCTCACTGGGATTAAACATGACAATAGGTCTGCTCTGATTTCATCATCATTTAAAAAAATCATCTATTATTTTTCACTTTATGTTTCTGTGTGGGAGCAAACTGTTGAAATCCATACTTAATGTATACTAAGCTGATCTTCTGTATATTAAGATAATCGAAAATGAATCTTGATGTGAATGGAAGGGGAGAGGGAGTGGGAAAGGGGAGGGTTGTGGGTGGGAGGGACGGTATGGGGGGAAAGCCATTGTAATCCATAAGTCGTACTTTGGAAATTTATATGCATTAAATAAAAGTTTAAAAAAAAAAAAAAAGAATTCCATTGTATTTATATGCCAATTTTATTTTTCCACTCATCTATCAACAGATATCTAGACTGTTTTCACATTTTAACTATCATGAATAGTGCTACAATTAATATAGAAATGCTATATCAAGATCCTGATTCCAATTGTTTTGGATAACTTTTCAGAGTGAGATTGCTAATTCATATTATAGGTGTATTTTTACTTTTTGAGGAAGCTCTTTACCATTTTCCATACTGAGTGAACCACTTTGCATTTCCACCAGTAGTGTGAAAAGGTTCCAATTTTGTTCACATTCTCAGTAATACGTGTCTTTTGGTATTTTTTTTCATAATGTCCATCTTGACTATTGCGAGGTGGTATCTCATTTTGGTTTTGATTTGCATTTCCATGATAATTAATTATGTTCAGCATATCTTCACATACCTGTTGGACTTTTGTATGCCTTCTTTGGAAAAAATGCTTAAGTCCTTAATTCATTTTTAAGTTGAACTATAAGACTTTTTCACTATTGAGTTTTTTTAATTTCTTATGTATTTTGGAGATTATCCTCAACTCAAAATAGGGTATCTACAAAAAACTTATAGTTAATATTATAACTAACGGAGAAAGATTGAGTGACATTCAGCATTGGACTGGAAGTTAAAGTCAATTCAGTAAGGCATTAAAAAGAATTACCAGACATCCAGACTAGAAAAGGAAGATGCTGCCTCTGTTTACTGACAGAATAATCCTTTATGCAGAAAATTCTTCAAAAATTACCAAAAAAATAAATAAAATAAACTATTAAATTAAGAAATGTGCTCAGCAAAATTTCTGGATATAAGATCAATACACCAAAAATCAATTTTATTTATATATACTAACCGTGAATAATTAGAAATTAAATTTTTTAAAATACATTTAATATGCAAAAAAGAATTTTGATCTATATCTCATAAAAAAAAACACAAAATTAACTCAAAATTGATTGTAGCTGTAAATGTAAAAACTAAAACAAGAAAACTCCTAGAAAAAAAGCATTTCATCTTGGATTAGGAAAGGATTTCTTACATATGATATAGAGCATTTGGAACTTTCTTTTTTTTTAAGATTTATTTATTTATTTATTTGAAAGTCAGAGTTACACAGAGAGAGGAGAGGCAGAGAGAGAGAGAGAGAGTCTTCCATCCGCTGGTTCACACCCCAACTGGCCACAAAGGCCAGAGCTAAGCCAATCCTAAGCCAGGAGCTAGGAGCTCCTTCCAGGTCTCCCACGTGGGTTTAGGGGCCCAAGGATTTGGGCCATCTTCCACTGCTTTCGCAGGCTATGGCAGAGAGCTGGATCGAAAATGGAGCAGCTGGGTCTCGAACCAGCGCCCATATAGGATGCCAGCACCTCAGGCCAGGGCATCAACCCACTGCGCCACAGCACCGGCCTCAGCATTTGGAACTTTCATACAACTGTAGTTCCGTGTAAAACGGTACAACCCCATAGGGAAATTGTTTGAATAAAGACTTTAAGTTAAACATGTAGCATATTGTGTGATTCAGCTATTCTATTCATTATATTTGTCCCAAATAAATAAAATTACATGCTTGCAATGTGAATACTTGTGGTAGATTCACCCATAAAACTAAGAATTGGAGATAACCAATTAATTCATGTTTATCAATAATTCAATGGATTTTTATTGTTATGAACTGAATGTTTGTGTTCCCTCAAAATTACTATGCTGAAGCCCTAACACACAATGTGATGACATCTGGAATTGGGGCCTTTGAGAGGCAGAGTTATATAATGCCCTGTGAGTGGAGGTCTCATTGTAAAATGAGGGACCTTATAAGAAAGAGTAAACCGAGCCGGCGCCGTGGCTCAATAGGCTAATCCTCCACCTTGCGGCGCCGGCACACCGGGTTCTAGTCCCGGTTGGGGCGCCGGATTCTGTCCCGGTTGCCCCTCTTCCAGGCCAGCTCTCTGCTATGGCCAGGGAGTGCAGTGGAGGATGGCCCAGGTGCTTGGGCCCTGCACCCCATGGGAGACCAGGAAAAGCACCTGGCTCCTGGCTCCTGCCAGGATCAGCGCGGTGCGCCGGCTGCAGCGGCAGCCATTGGAGGGTGAACCAACGGCAAAAGGAAGACCTTTCTCTCTCTGTCTCTCTCTCTCTCACTATCCACTCTGCCTGTCAAAAAAAAAAAAAAAAAAAAAAAGAAAGAGTAAACCCCTTCTAAATGCATGCCAGGAGAAAAGGCCATATCTTCACATATCTGTGAAATACAAGAGGACGTGGTGAGAAGGCAACTGTAAGTCAGGAACAAAAGATGTAGTTTGATCTTGGATTTTCCAGAATCCAGAGTGTGAGAAATTTTCTGTTGGTTAAGCTACCCATATTATTGGCATTTCATTACGGTCCAAACAGGCTAACATATTCACGCAACAGAAAGTTACTCGGCCGGCGCCGCAGCTCACTAGGCTAATCCTCCTGTGGCGCCAGCACCCCGGGTTCTAGTCCTGGTTGGGGCACCAGATGCTGTCCTGGTTGCTCCTCTTCCAGTCCAGCTCTCTGCTGTGGCCTGGGAAGGCAGTGGAGGATGGCCCAGGTCCTTGGGCCCTGCACCTGCAAGGGAGACCAGGAGGAAGCACTTGGCTCCTGGCGCAGTGCACTGGCGCAGTGCACTGGCCGTAGCGGCCACTTGGGGGGTAAACCAGCAGAAAAAGGAAGACCTTTCTCTCTCTCTCTCTCTCTCTCTCTCTCTCTCTCTCTCACTGTCTAACTCTGCCTGTCAAAAAAAAAAAGAGATGAAAGTTACTCAGCTATAAAAAGAAATGAACTGCTAATATATGCAACAACACAGACAGATGAAGATAAAAGAAAAATTACATCAAGTGAAAGTTGAAAAAAGAGTACATATGTATGAATCCTTTTATATAAAACTCCAGGAAATGCCAACTAATCTCACAGGAACAAAAAGCAGATCACTGGTTGCCTGAGGATGGGGGAAACAGAGAGGAGCAGGAGAAATAGACCTCAAAGAGATGCAAGGAGATGTTTGGGACTAATAAATATGTTCATTATCTTTATTTAACTTTTATTTAATGAATATAAATTTCCAAAGTACAGCTTATGGAGTACAATGGCTTCCCCCCCATAACGTCCCTCCCACCCGCAACCCTCCCCTTTCCCACTCCCTCTCCCCTTCCATTCCCATCAAGATTCATTTTTGATTCTCTTTATATACAGAAGATCAGTTTAGCATACATTAAGTAAAGATTTCAACAGTTTGCTCCCACGCAGAAACATAAAGTGAAAAATATTATTTGAGTACTAGTTATAGCATTAAATCTCAATGTACAGCACACTAAGGACAGAGATCCTACATGAGGAGTAAGTGCACAGTGACTCCTGTTGTTGACTTAACAAATTGACACTCCTGTTTACGGCATCAGTAATCACCCTAGGCTCTTGTCATGAGCAGCCAAGGCTATGGAAGCCCCCTGAGTTCACTGACTCTGATCATATTTAGACAAGCCCATGGTCAAAATGGAAGTTCTCTCCTCCCTTCAGAGAAAGGTACCTCCTTCTTTGATGACCTGTTCTTTCCACTGGGATCTGACTCGCGGAGATCTTTCATTTAGGTTTTTTTTTTTCCCCCAGAGTGTCTTGGCTTTCCATGCCTGAAATACCCTCATGGGCTTTTCAGCCATGCCTTAAGGGCTATTTCTGAGGCCAGAGTGCTATTTAGGACATCTGCCATTCTATGAGTCTGCTGTGTATCTCACTTCCCATGTTGGATCATTCTCTCCCTTTTTTATTCTATCAGCTAGTATTTGTAGACACTATTCTTGTTTATGTGATCCCTTTGGTTCTTAGTCCTATCATTACGATCAATTGTGAACAGAAATTGATCACTGGGACTAGTGAGATGCATTGGTACATGCCACCTTGATGGGATTGAATTGGAATCCCCTGGTATGTTTCTAACTCTACCATTTGAGGTAAGTCAGCTTGAACATGTCCAGAATTGTTCATTATCTTGACCGTGGTAATAGTTTCACAGGTGTATGCCTATGCCAAAACTAATCAAATTGCTCATCAGAAATATGCAGTCTATTGTATGTCAATCATGCCTCAACAAATTTTAAAAAGAGAATATTATACTTCAATAAACTTTCAAAACAAAATGAATAATCAGGAAAATTCTGACAAAGAACTATAAGCAACTATATCCTACAAGATATCACACAAAATTAAAAATATTATTTGAACTGTGGTAACAAAAACATGGATGGATAAGTCTACGGAATAGAACAGAAGGTTTATAAGTAAAATTGTGTGTGTGTGTATGTGTGTTTGTGTGTAGATAGGTTTAGTATACAATAAAGGTGGAATTTCCTATCAAAGTAAAAAGGCTGCAATATATTAGGTTGAAATGTGAAGATTGGTGGTATTTTTTGAGTAGCAAGCATTTGGTTCAGCAGGTAAGTCACCACTTGGCTACCTGTGTACCTTATTGCAATGCCTGTTTTGAATCCTTGCTACTTAGCTTCCAATCCAGCTTCCTCCTAATACATAACTTGAGAGGCAGCAAGTGATGGCTGTGGCTACATTTCATATGGAAAGGAGCAATTAGATAATTCAGAACCCTTGAAGCTAATAAAAGAGAAATCTTAGGCCGGCGCCACGGCTTAATAGGCTAATCCTCCACCTGCGGTGCCGGCACACAGGGTTCTAGTCCCGGTTGGGGCGCCAGATTCTGTCCCGGTTGCCCCTCTTCCAGGCCAGCTCTCTGCTGTGGCCAGGGAGTGCAGTGGAGGATGGCCCAAGTGCTTGGGCCCTGCACCCCATGGGAGACCAGGAGAAGCACCTGGCACCTGCCTTTGGATCAGCGTGGTGTGCCGGCCGCAGTGTGCCAGCCGTGGCGGCCATTGGAGGGTGAACGAACGGCAAAAGGAATACCTTTCTCTCTGTCTCTCTCTCTCACTGTCCACTCTGCCTGTCAAAAACAAAGAGAAAAAAAAAGAAAAAGAAACTCCTGTGTCGCTCCCCGTCTTCATGGGGGAACGACACCAAACCCTGCCTAGGCTTCATATCCGAGTCACGGCACCATTATGTCGCTCCCCCTCTTCGTGGAGGAACGACACTAAACCCTGCGCTGTTCTTTCGTCTGCTCGGCCCTCCCCGGGTTTGCTGCTGGTTCTTCCCGGGTTGGCTACTATCCCTTCCACCTCCGTGGAAGGGCAGTTCCCCCTGGCCGCATTCCCCACTTCCGCAGGGGAGCGGCACACCGCCGGCCGGCTCTTCTCGGGGGCTGCACAGGTGTTCCCTCAGCTAGATGTTTCCCATAGATGTTCCCGGTGCATGCCGTCTCTCTCCTCCTTTATAGTCCTCCTCCGCCAATCCTAACTCGGCTGCCCACACGCCGAGTACGCTGCTCTCCTCCAATCAGGAGCAAGTCCTACAGTTTATTAGT
Organism: Oryctolagus cuniculus; assembly: GCF_051225735.1. NCBI lineage: Eukaryota > Metazoa > Chordata > Mammalia > Lagomorpha > Leporidae > Oryctolagus > Oryctolagus cuniculus. The sequence goes on along the minus strand of NC_142868.1, from coordinate 56,240,056 downwards.
TGAACTGGAGGCAGCTGTGCGGAAGCTGTTTACTTCTCTCCCAGCGCCATATTGTGGGAGAGCAGATGCATAGAATAAGTCCTAATTCGAGTAACTTAGTCTAGTCCGGATTGCTCCCCACACTCCTGGATCCTGGATCCTGGTTCCTTGCTAAGGCCAGGCCCAGCCCTAGGCCATTACAGCCATCTAGGGAGTGAACCAGTGGATGGGAGATTTCTCTGTCTCTCCTTCTCTCTCTCTCTGCAACTCTGAATTTCAAATACATAAATAAATCTTTAAAAAAAAAAAGTTGGGGCTTAGTTGTGGCATAGTAGGTTAAGCCACAGCCTGAAATGCTGACATCCCCTATGGGCACCGGTTCAAGTCCCTGCTGCTCCACTTTCCATTCAGCTTCCTGCTAATGCACGTGGGAAAGCATTGGAGGATAGCCCAAGTACTTGGACCCTTGCACCCACGTGGGAGACCTGGATGAAGCTCCTGGTTCCTGGATATGGCCTTGTCTAGTCCCAGCTGTTTCAGCCTTTTGGGGAGAGACCAGAGGATGGAAGATCTCTCTCTCTTTCTCTCTCTCTCTCTATTTCTGAATCTCTGCCTCTCAAATAAATAAAATAAATCTTTTTTAAAAAATTAATTGCTGTTTACACACAAAACATTGTTTCTGACTGGATATTCATGTATACTAAATACATTTAAAGCACTTAAAAAGTAGTTAAGCCAGAGAGAGCCATCAAGTGCTATCATAGGCATGTGTGTGAATCCACATTACACTGAAATCACATAATTCAGCTTTTATCCACTTTCAATTTTCTTGAGGTATAATCTAGCAGTGTGTGAAACCAATTGATTCTTTTATTTTTTTCTAACACCATGCCACAAATCCCTGGAGACACACTGCATGTATTTTCCCCACTTTACCTACAAAATAAATGGACCAGAGCTCAACTCATTTTAACAATGTGGATTACAGAATGGTTAAGTCAGTCACCACAACGAGAGGTGATCACGAAGACTGCTGAAATAAGTAGATCCGGCTTGCCCTAACATATGGGCACAGCGGAGCTGGAACTGCAGTCACAGACCAGGAGGGCTGACCACACTGAAACCAGAGCCTTACCTCTGCAAGCCATTCACAAAACTCGACCGATGGTAATTAATTCATGATTAGTTCATTTCAGCTAATATATGAACCTAAGCTTTTGCTGAGTGATGTAATATTTCAAAAGTAAGACTGTGCAATGGAATTTATTGGACTTCCTGAAATCACCAATGTAATTGTTTTTGCTGTTCACATATTAGGCATAGTCTCAGGGGGAAAAGTTGATTCTTCTCATGTAATACTCTTTCCCCAAAGTTTGAAAGTCTGTCATCTTTCTCAATATACTCACTTCGTTAAATAGTTTACAGCTTGCAAGAGGGTCACAAAAGTCTGAGTAACAAAATGACTGTCCTGACAGATTTAGACAATAAAACCACCAGATTGTTATATAAATGTTTTTCTCAGAGGCTATTTCTGAAACACATACTAAATGCAAATATTGAAACACCTGCGTGCCAAGCACAACTCTTTTAGCAGATGTTAATCCCTGTGCGTTTAACCGATGGATTTAGATCACATAAATGTAACTTACCCCCTCCTGACTATCTTGGAAAACTACCAACTGCCTTATTTCAGTTGACAAAGAAACCGTTACTCCCTGCATGATAGTTTCAGTTTTATATTTGATAATGGAAATACCTGAAAAAGCAAACAAAAAAATAAGAAAAGCCAACTTGGAACTCAGGCAATCTCTTTATAACACATATGAGATAATTATGTAATTTGTTTATCCTTAGCATGGAAAATTTGCAAAGATGAATAAGGTCACAAAACTTTCTACAGTCCTGAAAATGAAAAGGTTAGATTTAATCCATTACTTACAAGTAGAAGCCACTGAAAAGCAGTCACCTTTTTCCTCCTGTTTCTGAGTCCTGGTGAGTGCTCCAGCTCACAGTTAAAACCTCCCCCACACCTTTGGGCTATTTCCTGTTTGGAATGCCTCTAAGAGATCTTTCTAGTCCTTCTCCCCTCACTGCCAAGCCTTTCCAAGCCATGAATCATCCTTTTGAGTCAACTGTTTAATAATAACAGAAATCATTCTCTTGGTACCAGACCCTGCACAAGATTGCTTGACATACATGTGCTTGACATATATTATCTAATTTAATTCTCAAATATCCCAAGAAATGGTGAGCTTTATTTTCCGCAATCACTGATAAGGCAAACCTACACAGTTTAACCTGACTCCCATAATGCTACAATCTAGACTTGATTTTTTTTATTATGTTTGTGAAAAACACAGAGAGAGAGAAAGTTCCCATCTGCAGGCTGACTCCTCAAATGCCCACAACAAGCAAGGGTGCTCAAGTCAGGAGCTGGATATTTAATCCAAGTCACCCACGTGGTCAACAGGAACCCAGCTACTTGAGCAATCATTACTGCCTTCTGGGGTTTTCATTAGCAGAAAGCTGGAATCAGGAGTCAGAACAAGGCATCAAACCCAGGCACACTGATGTGGGACATGAATGTCCCAACTGGTGGCCTAACTGCCAGGCCAAATATCTGTCCTGACAGCATGGATTACCTGTAAGTATAGCTCTCACATATCTTTTTTTTTAACTTTTATTTAGTAAATATAAATTTCCAAAGTACAGAATATGGATTACAATGGCTTCCCCCCATAACTTCCCTCCCACTCGCACCCCTCCCATTTCCCGCTCCCTCTCCCATTCCATTCACATCAAGATTCATTTTCAATTATCTTTATATACTAAAGATCGATTTAGTATATATTAAGTAAAGATTTCATCAGTTTGCACCCACACAGAAACACAAAATGTAAAATACTGTTTCAGTACTAGTTATAGTGTTACTTCACATTGGACAACACATTAAGGACAGATCCCACATGAGAAGTAAGTTTAGTGACTCCTGTTGTTGACTTAATAATTTGACACTCTTGTTTATAGCGTCAGTAATCTCCCTAGGCTCTTGTCATGAGTTGCCAAGGCTATGGAAGCCTTTTGAGTTCGCCAACTTTGATCTTATTCTGACAGGGTCATAGTCAAAGTGGAAGTTCTCTCCTCCCTTCAGAGAAAGGTACCTCCTTCTTTGATGGCCCCGTTCTCTCCACTGGGATCTCACTCCCAGAGATTTTTCATTTAGGTCTTCTTCTTTTTTTTTTCCAGAGTGTCTTGGCTTTCCATGCCTAAAATACTCTCATGGGCTCTTCAGCCAGATCTGAATGCCTTAAGGGCTGATTCTGAGGCCAGAGGCTCTCACACATCTTAAAATAAGGTATAGAGGAGATTTCTGTTTCCATTTTTCTTAAGATTTATTTTTTATTTATTTGAAAGGCAGAGTTACAGAGCGAAGGAGAGATGGCTTAACCCATTCTGCCACAACGTTGGCACCTATTTCCATTTTAAAATATATTTTGTTGGGGCCGACACTGTGGGCACAGCAGGTTAAAAGCCCTGGCCTGAGGCACCAGCATCCCATATGGGCACTGGTTCTGGTCCCGGCTGCTCCTCTTCTGATCCAGCTCTCTGCTATGGCCTGGGAAAGGAGTAGAAGATGGCCCAAGTCCTTGGGCCCCTGCACCCACATGGGAGACATGGAAGAAGCTCCTGGCTCCTGGCTTCAGATAGGTGCAGCTCTGGCTGTTGTGGCCATCTAGGGAGTGAACCAGTGGATGGAAGACCTCTCTCTGTCTCTACCTCTCTCTGTAACTCTGTCTTTCAAATAAATAAAAATAAATATTTTAAAAGTAATAAAATAAAATATATTTTGTTCTATCTTTCTACGAAATACATAGAAAAGAATAGAAAAATATTTACTGAGGTGGCCAAACTACTTCAAATACACATGTGACCTCATTCTCTGCTTCTACACCAGGAGTCTGACCAACACGACCTACACAGAGTAGATGTCTAGCTACTTTTCAAAAAATGCGGACTTGAGGCCAGTGCATTAAGCCATCACTTGTGATACTGGCATCCCATAGCAGAATGCCAGCTCACACCCTAGCTCCTCTGCTTCTGATACACTCTACTAATGTGCCAGTGAAGGCAGCAGATGACAGCCCAACTATTTGAGTCCCACCCATGTGGGAGACCCTGATGGAGTTCCAGGCTCCTGACTTCGGACTGTCTCAACCTCAGCTGTTGTGACCATTTGGGGAGCAAACTAGTGAATGGACAGAAGATCTCTAACTCCCTGTCTCCCTCTGTCACTCTGGCTTTGAAATAAATAAATGAATCTGAAAGAGAGAGGGAGAGAGAGAGAGAGAGGAAGAAGAAGAAGAAGAAGAAGAAGAAGAAGAAGAAGAAGAAGAAGAAGAAGAAGAAGAAGAAGAAGAAGAGGAGGAGGAGGAGGAGGAGGAGGAGGAGGAGGAGGAGGAGGAGGAGGAGGAGGAGGAGGAGGAGGAAGAGAAGAGAAGAGAAGAGAAGAGAAGAGAAGAGAAGAGAAGACAAGACAAGACAAGACAAGACAAGACAAGACAAGACAAGACAAGACAAGACTTGCTTGTTTGGTTCCTTCCTAGGATTTTGCCTTTCATCTTACAGCCACTTGTCTTCTTCACATTGCAAGACCTCATTTATCCAAGAAGCTCTTGGATAAAAACAGAGCCAGCTTTGTATCAAGAGTTCCTTCCATCCCCTATTTATATGATCAGAGATAAATCAACACAAGTCACCAACACACCAAAATTAAACTCCAGAAAAGTTAAGCCAAGAGTTGGCTCTAGAAATCCTGCATGCTACAGTTATGACCTCATACAAATTTTCAGATTCTTATTGTAAGAATTCTGTTTCTCAGGACTGGCACTGTGGCATAGAAGTTAAGCCTCTGCCTGCAGTGCCAGCATCCTATATGTGCACCAGTTCCAGCACCGGCTGCCTCACTTCCTATCCAGCTCCCTGCTAATGTGCCTGGGAAACCAGTAAAAAATGGCCCAAGTCCATGGACCCCTGCACCCACTTGGGAGACCTGGAAGAGACTCCTGGCTCCTAGCTTTACCCAGGCCCAGCCCTGTCCATTTCAGCCACCTGGGGAGTGAACTAGCAGGTGAAAGATTCTCTCTCTCTCTCTCTCTCTCTCCCCCTGTCTCCCTCTCTCCCTCTCTCTCCTTCTTTCTCTGTATTTTCCTTTTAAATAAATAAATCTTTTAAAAAAATTCTGTTTCTTTGGTCATGATAGCATGACAAAGTGAAATTACAGCAATTATTTTTCATTTAATTACCATGGATAGCCTTTCCAATTTTAGAGACTATAATCACGAAAAATAAATAAAGAGGAACGAGATTTGGAGCAAGCATTTGACCTAGCAGTTAAGACACCAATTGGAACATCCATATACTATATCAGAGTTCCTGGATTTGGGTCCTGGCTCCAGTGCCCATTTTAATTTCCCCCCAATGTGCACCCTGGGAGAAAGCAAGTGATGGTTCAAGTAACTGGACCCCACATGGGAAACCTGGATTGGGTTACAGGCTCCTAGCTTCATCTTGGTCCAGCCCTCAGCCATTACAGGCCTTTGAAGAGCTAACCAATGGATGGGAGCCACTGCTACTGTTGCTGCTGCTGCTGCTACTTCTTAAAATGTTGATTTTCATGAATGAATAGTATTAAAATATATGAAAAAGACTGTGAGGGTATTATTAGGACACAGTTCTTAAGTCTTTCACAGTTCTGTGTTTCTTGCAAACAGAAGTTCAAAATATCATTTTCCCAAACTAGTTTTTCAAGGATATTTGTAGAGCTGACCCCCTTGGAAGACAGAGATAATGTCTCTAGAGCAAAGCAGCAGCATGGGGACCGGTGCTGTGGCACAGCAGGTTAACCCCCTGGCCTGAAGCGCCGGCATCCCATATGGGCACTGGTTCGATATCTGGCTGCTCCACTTCCGATCCAGCTCTCTGCTATGGCCTGCGAAAGCAGTAGAAGATGGCCCAAGTCCCTGGACCCCTGCACCTGCATAGGAGACCTGGAAGAAGCTCCTGGCTCCTGGCTTCGGATCAACGCAGCTCTGGCCAATTGGGAAGTGAACAATCAGATGGAAGATCGCTCGCTCTCTCTCTCTCTCTCTCTTTCTCTCTCTCTCTCCTCTGTCTGTGTAACTCTGACTTTCAAATAACTAAAAAATAATTAAAAAAAAAAAAAAAAGCAGCAGCATGCTCACTGCCCGTAACAAAAGATTTAGCTCCTTCAGCTTAGGGTTCTCCTGTAATGCATCCCACTGCTTGGGCAGGTGTCACCAAGACCTCTCCGTGTCACCCTTTCGGGAATGAAGTTTGGGGTATTTCGCAAATGCTAATACTCTAGCTGTTGTGATTGCTTTGACTCACCAAACTGTGGCAGGCTAAATTGTTAGCTGGCTATTAGGGTAATATATCAAACCCTTCACAATCCCTAACATGTATGATTGAGACAGAGACCAATAACCACATAAAGGCCTAGAAGTAAGACTATAAGAAAAAAGTATCACCACACAGTTCTAGACAGTGTTCAGGAAGTTTGTCCTCAGTACAGCCAGATTGTGCCAACTGAGTTAATTACAGTCCAGATTTAACTTGAGGGGAATTTTTTCCTTCCAAATGCGATATAATAGAATAGTACATTTCGTTGTTATCTGTGGCAGGAAAGAATTAATTCACTTCTCTAAAAATGGAAGAAACAATAATAGCTCTGACCTATTTGTGATTTAATTGTTGCTGGCAGACAGGTAGTGAAATTTGTTACATATATATTAGTAAATTAAGATGATTTTGTGATAGAATTCTTTTATTCTGGTACATTATTATGTGTTGATGGTTTTTAAAATGTTTATTTTTAATTGACATATAGTAGTTGTAAATTTTCTTGGAGCACAGGGCAACATTTCAACAATTGTATACAATGTGTGATGATCAGATCGGGATAATTGGCATATTTATCACCTCAAACATTTATCATTTCTTTGTGTTGGGAACAGTCAAATCTTCTCTACTAGCTATTTGAAATGTTCAAATAAGTATTATTAACTGTGGTTATCCTCCTGTGCTATAGAATAACAGAAGTTATTTCTCCTATCCAACTGCACCCTGTACCTGTTAACCATCATCTCTCATACCTTTCCAGGGTCTGGTAACCACTATTCTATTCTCTACGTCATTGAGAACAACTCCGGTGTCTACATATGAGAGAGAGCATGCAGTATTTGTCTTTCTGTGCCTGACTCATTTCAGTTAATATACTCAACAGTTCCATGCATGTTGCTGCAAATGACAAAATACATATATTGATGAAGAAAACATGTGCACACATTTTCTTTATCTATTCATCCACTGATGGATATAAAAGTTGATCCAGGTGGCCGGCGCTGTGGCATAGTGGGTAAAGCTGCCGCCTGCAGTGCCAGCAACCCATATGGGCACCAGTTCAAGTCCAAGCTGTTCCACTTCCGATCCAGCTCTCTGCTATGGCCTGGGAAAGCAGTGGAAGATGGCCCAAGTCCTTGGGCCCCCACAACCACGTGGGAGACCTGGAAGAAGCTCCTGGCTCCTGGCATCGAATCAGCACAGCTCTAGCTGTTGCGACCAGCTGGGGAGTGAACCAGCATATGGAAGACCTCTCTATATCTCTGCCTCTTCTTCTCTTTCTGTGTAACTCTGACTTTCAAATAAATAAATAAGTCTTTAAAAAAAAAGTTGATCCAGTGAAGAGTGCTGCAATAAACATGCAAATGCAGATATCTCTTCAACATATTGTTTCAATTCCTTTGGATATATATCCAGTAGCAAGATTATTAATTATAAGGTAGCTCAAGTTCTATTTTTTGAAGTTTTTTTTTTTTGTTTATCAAAATCATGGTATTAATTTACATTCTCACCAGTAGTATACGAGAGCTCTTCTTTCCCTACATCCTCATCAGCATGTTTTTTTTTTTAATTTTGTTCCTTTGGTAATAACCATCCTAAGTAGAGAAAGATGACATCTTATTGTGGTTCTTACTGAATCTCCCTGATGATTCACGATGTTGAGCATTTTTTCACATACTTCTTGGCCATTTTTATGTCCTCTTTATTTTACAATCACATAAGGAAGCATTTATTTGAGATTTAATATGAAATCATACAAATAAAATTGTGTAAACACAGATCCACATTGATTTATAACACAGATATCAAAGGATAGAATAAAAATGAAGAAAACTAATTGGCAGTGTATATGTTTGGACATATTTGTGCCTTGTACACTATAAAATCTGTTACAAAATAATCATCTTAGATCCTCTTTTAAGAAATGTCTATTCAAGGGGCTGGTGCTATAGGGTAGTGGATAAAGCCACTACCTGCCATGCTGGCATCCCATATGGGTGCCGGTTCAAGTCCCAGCTGCCCCACTTCCTATCCAGTTCTCTGCCATGGCCTGAGAAAGTCAAATAAAATATTTATAAAGGCAAAGTTACACTGTAAATAAATAAATAAATCTTGAAAAAAAAAAAAGACAGAAAGAGATCTTCCAACCGCTGGTTCACTCCATAAATGGCCGCAACAGCCGGATCTGAGCCAATCTGAAGCCAGAAGCTAAGAGCTTCTTCCAGGTTTCCCACGTGGGTGCAAGGGCCCTCTACTGCTTTCCCAGATGCATTAGCAGGGACCTGGATCAGAAGTGGAGCAGCCGGGACTTGAACCGGTGTCCATATGGGATGCCTATGCTGCAGGCTAGGGCTTTAACTCACTACACCACAACGTTGGCTGCATAAATAAATCTTAAAAAGGAAAGAAAAGAAATGTCTACTCAAGTCAATCACCCATTTTTAATTTATTTGGGTTTTTTTTTTTTTTGCTGTTGAGTTGCTAAAGTTCCTTCTATATACTAGAGATAAATACTTTGTTGAATGACCAGTTTGCAAGTATTTTTTCCCATTCTATATGTTGTCTCATCACCCTGTTGATTATTTTCTTTGCTGCACAGTCTTTACTTTCATGTTGTTTCATTTGGAAATTTTTGCACTTATTTCTTTATCTTTGGAGTTATTTCCAAAAAATCATTACTCAGATCATGTCCTGAAATGTTTCTTCTATGTTTTGTTTAGTAATTTCATAGTTTGGAGTCTTACATTTAAATCTTTGTTCTGTTTTGAATCATTTTTGTATAAGGATTGATGGAGGTCTAGTTACTTTCTTCTTCATATGGATATCCAGTTTTCCCAGAACCATTTATTGAAAAGACTATCCTTTTCTTCATGTATGTTCTTGCCACCTTTGTCAAAAACCAGTTGACTATAAATACATGGATTTATTTCTGGGTTCTCTGTTCTGTTCCATTGATCTAATTGTCTGTTTTCATACTAGTATCATGCTATTTTGTTACTGTAGCTTTGTAGTATGTTTTGCAGTCAAATATTATATGCCTCCAGCTTTCTTCTTTTAGCTCAGGATTAGTTTGTCTATTCATGATCTTTTGTGATTCATAAATTACAGATCACAATTTTTTAATTAATGAAATTAGTATGTTTTTCATGTCACATTTAAAAACCTACTGCACTGTCATTGTGGCATAGTTGGTAAGACAGCCATCTGCAACACCAGCATCCCATATGGGCACAGGTTTGTGTCACAGGTGCTCCATTTCTGATCTAGCTTCATGCTAAAGACCTGAGAAAAGTAGCATTTGGGCACCTACTACCCAGGTGGAAGACTTGGATAAAGCTCCTGGCTTTGACCTGGCCCAGCCCAGGCCATTGCTGCCATCTAGGGAGTGAACAAATAAAACAGTGCTCTCTCTCTCTCTCTCTTCTCTCTCTCTCTCTCTATGTCTTTCTCTCTGGTTCACTCCCCAAATAGCCACAACAACTAGGGCTAGGCCAGGCCAAACCCAGGAGCCTGGAGATTTTTCTGGGTCTGCCACATGGGTGCAGGGGCAAAATCATTTAGGCCATCTTTACTGCTTTCCCAGATACATTAGCAGGGAGCTGGGTCAAAAGTGGGGCAGCCAGGTCTTGAATCAGCATCCATATGGGTTGCTGGCTTCACAGGGGGGTGGCTTTACCTACTACACCATAATGCCTGCACCAATAAATATTTCTTTTAAAAAATAGTTTAAGAAAAATAAAGAAAATATACTACAGGTATTTTTACAATAATGAATATCTGTTATGTCAAAGCAGTGCTTCGAAAATCAAACTAATTATTGCTAACAAAAAGTATTTCCTCCAAATTAGCCTCTGCAGTATGAAATTTGGCCTTAAACATTTCTCAAATTAGCTTCTGCAGTATGAAAATAGCTCTTAAAAGTGCCCGTGATGTTCTCAGAAGGTGAGCAGTTTTTCAAATAATTCCATTTTAAATCCTGCATGTAGATAAATGACCAAAAGCTAAATTATTTTAAATATCACGTGATTTGAAAAATTATCCAATCCCCATCCCCAAAATCAATAGAATATATGATAATGTAGAAATAGTTTTTCATAATAAGAAAAACATTTCCATTTAATTAAAGCATTAATTTAAAAATAATTTGGTTCAAACTCTATGTAAAACATTATTCTTTAATTTGATTGCTACCAGTAGCACTTTAACAATTTAAATTGCTAAAAATTAGAAAATATCAAAACTAGATTCATTGTCTTAGAATAAAATCTCTGACATACTGTCTCCTTTGAGAGGCTGTAAAAAGGAACATAAAATGAGTGGCTTTCACTATGGAAAACAGTGTGGAGATAACTCAGAAATCTGAATATGGACCTACCATATGACTCAGCCATCCCACTCCTTGGAATTTACCCAAGGGAAAAAAATCAGCATGTGAAAGAGTTATCTGCACCCCCATGTTTATTGCAGCTCAATCCACAATAGCTAAGACACAAAATCAACCAAAATGCCCATCAACTGAAGACTGAATAAAGAAATTATGGGATATGTACACCATGGATTACTACACAGTCATAAAAAATGAAATCCAGTCATTTACAGCAAAATGGATGAATCTGGAAAACATCATACTTAGTGAAATAAGCCAGTCCAAAAGGAACAAATACCACACGTTCTCCCTGATCTGTGATAACTAACAGAGCACTTAAAAGGCAATCTGTAGAAGTGAACTTGACACTTTGAGAAGCAATGACTTAAACAACCCTTGTCTTCACTATTGATGAACAGTTTTTGGGTTTTTTATACTGTTTATTGAACTCTTTACTTAACATAGAGTTAAAGATATGTGTATCTTTCAATTGAAAATAGATTTCAGGCCGGCACTGCGGCTCACTTGGCTAATCCTGTGGCACTGGCACCCCAGGTTCTAGTCCCAGTTGGGGCACCAGATTCTGTCCTGGTTGCTCCTCTTCCAGTCCAGTTCTCTGATGTGGCCTGGGAAGGCAGTGGAGGATGGTCCAAGTCCTTGGGCCCTGCACCCGCATGAGAGACCAGGAGGAAGCACTGGCTCCTGGCTTCAGATCGGCACAGCATGCTGGCCGTAGTGACCATTTTGGGGGTAAACGAATGGAAAAGGAAGACCTTTCTTTCTGCCTCTCTCTCTCTTTCTCTCTCTCTCTCACTGTCTAACTCTGCCTGTCAAAAAAAAAAGAAGAAAGAAAATAGATTTCAGTAAAAAAGAAAAGCAGGAATAAGAGAGTGAGGAAGAAGAAGGGTTGGGGGTATGGGTGGGAGGGCAGGCATGGTGGGAAGAATCACCATGTTCCTAAAGCTGTAATTATGAAGTATATGAAGTTTGTAACTGTAAAGCTGTATAGTTCTGCATACATTCCTATGGACTTACTTCTAAGGGTACAGTTTAAAAACTTGCCATGATATCCCAAATCTCCTTAAGCAGAGTGGTAAAAATATCATATTAAGTGTTAAAGTGATCATATGGATAGGATTAAGTGTCTTGTAACAATAATAGATAGAGTTAAAAAGGAGTGAATGCTCCAACATGGGAAGCAGTCCACACAGAAGACTCATAGAATAACAATTGCTTTAAATGGCATTCTGACCTCAGAATCAGCACTTAAGGCATTCTGGTCTGGCTGGAAAGCCCACAAGAGCATTTCAGGCATGGGATGCCAAGACACTGAAGCAAAAAATATCCTACATGAAGGATCTCAGTGGGTGAGACCCCAGTAGAAAGAAGTGGTCATCAAAGAAGGAGGTACTTTTCTCTGAAAAGAGGAAAGAACTTCCACTTTGCTTATGGTTTTATCTAAATATTGTAGGAGTTTGTGGACTCAAAAGGCTTCCATAACTAGGCAGCTCATGTCAAGGGGCTTGGGTGATCACTGCCATCATACATAAGAGTGTTAGGTGTTAAATTAACAACAAGAGTCATTGTGCACTAACTTCCTAGGTAGGACCTCTGTCCTCAAGAGTTGTGTTATAACTATGTCTAAGTGATCCCAAAGAGGTATCATTCTTGGGTGCTTTTTAAAGTTAATTAAGTTTCTAAAAAAAAAGAAGAAGAAGAAGTAAAATTAACTTCAAGATACAATGACTTTGAACAGCCCTTGTCTTGACTATTGAGGAACAGTTTTTTGTTTGTTTTGGTTTGGCTTTTGTTTTTGTTTTTCTTTTTTTTTTTACCATGGAAATTGTTGAACCCTTTACTTAGTATAGAGTTGGTCTTCTGTGTGTAAATTTAATCGAAAATTAATCTTAGTGAAAAATGAGACTGGGAATTGGGAAAGGGAGGAAGTGGTGGGGTGGGACAGTGGTTGGGAGGGTGGGTATAGTGGAAAGAATCACTATATTCCTAAAGTTGTACTTATGAAATGCACAAAATCTATATTCCTCAAATAAAACGTTTCTTTGGGGAGGAGTACATTTTTAAAAATGAGTGGTTTTAAAAAAGCAGAAATGCATTTCTCTCAATGTTGGAGACTCTAAGTGCAAGATCAGGGTGCCAGCATAGTCAAGTTCCTGTGAGATCCTCTGTTAAGCTGCAGACTAGAAGCTTCCCTTTGTGCCCTCACATTAAAGAAAAGGGTGTTAGGGCTCTCTGAGGTCCCTTTCAATAAGGGCATTAGCCCCATTCCAGAGGGCCTCACCCTCATGATTCAACTACCACCAAAGGTTCTTCTTCCTAACACTTCACATTGAGGGTTAGAGTTTCAGCATATGAACAAGGGATGAAGGGGCATACAAATGTTCAGTCCATGACATCCATTATGACTTTTATTGTTCAACATAAAGGGAAATAGAAGCACTGAAATGTTTGCATTGTTTCCCTTCAGTAAATTAAAACAGATTTGACCAATTCAGTTTCCTTTTCCACCTTAGTCACCAGAAAGTTCAGAGCCAAATTTAACTCATCTTTACTCACATGGGTCTGAACCATTCTGTTTTAATTCTCCCCATCCTTGAACTTCATATTATACAAGGGTAACTCAAAAAGTTTGTATAAATTTATAGTTAAAAGATGAGTTTATTTTGGTTTAAAAAATTTTTTGAAATCCATGCAGCTTTCTCATTATACACATTTTCTGTGAACTTTTTGAAGTCCCCTCATATTTCTCCATTCTCAACTTTCTATTCATGAGTATTTTAATTTTATTTAACATGTGCTTCACGTCAAATCTTTTCTAGAATGAGTATATTATTAATTAGCCAATAATGGATCTTTTTTTAACTTTTATTTAATGAATATAAATTTCCGAAGTACAGCTTATGGATTACAATGGCTTCCCCCCCCCATAACTTCCCTCCCACCCACGACCCTCCCCTCTCCCACTCCCTCTCCCCTTCCATTCACATCAAGATTCATTTTCATTTCTCTTTATATACAGAAGATCAGTTTAGCATACATTAAGTAAAGATTTCAACAGTTTGCACCCACACAGAAACAAAAGTGTAAAATATGTTTGAGTACTAGTTATAGCATTAAATCACAATGTACAGCACATTTAGGACAGAGATCCTACATGAAGAGTAAGTGCACAGTGACTTCTGTTGTTGACTTAACAAATTCACACTCTTGTTTATGGCGTCAGTAATCACCCTAGGCTCTTGTCATGAGTTGCCAAAGCTATGGAGGCCTTTTGAGTTTGCCGACTCTGATCTTATTTAGACAAGGTCATAGTCAAAGTGAGAGTTCTCTCCTCCCTTCAGAGAAAGGTACCTCCTTCTTTGATGACCTGTTCTTTCCACTGGGATCTTACTCACAGAGATCTTTCATATAGGTTTTTTGTTTTGTTTTTGTTTTTGTTTTTGCCAGAGTGTCTTGGCTTTCCATACCTGAAATACTCTCATGGGCTCTTCAGCCAGATCTGAATGCCTTAAGGGCTGATTCTGAGACCAGAGTGCTGTTTAGGACATCTGCCACCAATAATGGATCATTGATCATTTAAATAATTAAGAAAGCTTTGGTGAACCTCTTAACTACTTTGACAAAATCTTACCTTCTCAACCTTCTCAATATTTTTCTCTTTTTTCTTTTTCTATTTTTATCTTTTTTAAAGATTTATTTATTTGAAACTCAAAGCTACAGAGAGAGAGACAGAGACAGAGAGAAAGAGGTAGATATGGAAAGAAAGAGATCACCCATCCATTAGTTCACTTCACAAATGGCTTCAATGGCCAGGGTTGGGCAGGGCCAAAGCCAGCAGCCAGGAACTCCATCCAGGTTTCCCACATGGGTGGCAGGGGCCCAAACATTTGTTCGCTGCTTCTCCCACACTGGTAGCAGGGAGCTAGATAGGAGGTGGAGCAGCCAAGACCCAAAACCATATGGGATGCCAGCATCACAAGCAGTTTAACCCACTGTGCGACAATGCCAACCCCAATTTCTCAAAATTTTTCTAAAGATGAAATTAAAAATTCCAGTTGTGTATGCATTGAGCAAAAACTGTTATTATGCTTTTCAGCTGCTAGATTCTGCAAAACAGTTTTCTGCTTGTTTAACAAACAATCCAGAAGTTGGTAGAGGGAGAAAGAGTGGAGCAACTTGGGTTCCTCCCAAAGAGTTACAAAGTTTCACATGACCTTACAGAAGAAGGGTGCCATCCAGATTGTGTCTAGATATTACAATGATTGGCTTTACAGCAAAGAGTACACAGAACATGCTTGTAGATCACCTCCACACTCTGGGCTGACAGCATCGTATCAGTAACATGTGTTCCTGCTGAATTGCACTTTTCACCTTACAGACTCTTTACAGGCATTATTTAAAATTTGTTGACACAAAGTATCACATGGTTTAATTAAACTGAAATAATTTAAGGCAGGGAGTAATGCCTGGACAATTGGACAATTGGAAGATGCTTTCCAAATGTTGTTCTTCCAATGGAAGTGTGTAGAATCCGCAAGATAGCAATAATTATTTCAGCACCATAAATCAAACTAAAATATTTGTTTCCAGAAATGTCCAGTAGAATGAACACCTTCCAAACCTAAGTCATCACAACATAATACAGCTGTCTGGAACAACACTGGAATTTCAATGCATTTCCTTTTTTAACAAGAAAGAGCATTTTGAATCTTTGTTGATGGATGAGATTTACAACATCATATTGAAAAATCAAGGAAAAGACTAAACCAGGAAAATATTCTTTGAAAAAAATAGTTCTTATTTTTATTGGAAAAAGGAATCATCTGTGAAAAGTCATTAAGTACACAGACATACGGGATGCAGGATTAAAGAGGCAAGACATAACAGGAGATAGGAAAGAATACTGTTTTCAACCAGATTATATAAGACAGGGCAACAGATGAGAAGAGAGGATCTATTTAAGCACTTCCCCTGATTTTGATAAGTCAAGATTACACCTATCTTGAGTAGTGGTGCACTGCAGAGGCTAGAAGAGAGATTTCAGGATCAGGCAGATTGCTGGGCTCCATTACTTCCTTACTCCGTGTCCTTGGAAAGCTACTTAGCATCTCCACGCCTGGGTTTCCTCATTAGCAAAGCAGGCATACAAACATTGTTGTGAAGAGCAAATAAGATAAAGCACCTAGAACAATACCTGGCACATGCTGTATTCTATAAATGGTACATTGTTTATTATTACATTTTGATTTAATGACAGAATTTACTGCAACAATGCAGTGCCAGACGCATTCTCTACTTGTGAGTTAATGGCTGTTTTATGGGCAGAAATCTCTGTTTTCCAAAGCGCCTAAGTAAATCTGGATGCAATATGTTTAGAGACACCTAACTTTTTCAAACCACGGGAGTTGCATTTAATACTGAAAATGTCACATGTCCCTGTATTTTCCAATAAATATTGGAAGAATTGATTTGACATTTTGCACTAAACGGAGATGACAAATATTCTAAGTACACTAAGACTCCCTGAAGATTTCCAAATGCAAATAATACATTCCGAAAGCTTCCCAAACATTAAATACAGCCTTTAATTTTGATTAGTTATTACACATTTATCTCAATGGGCACTTCAATATATTCTATCTCAATGTTCTAGAAATATGACTGAACATTAAATCTATTTAGTATTGTCTGTGTTTTGAGAAACTTCAAGAAGCTGTTTTTAGAAAACCCAGTGTTGTGACCAAAACTATATAGCATTGATGCCATCTGTTTTTCCATTGTGAGATGCTTATTTTTAAGGGCTCATATACAGCAAATTTCAATTACATTTTAGAAAACACATGTATAACACAGGTAAATTTAAGTGTAATTTGTGTTATAAAACAGTGTTGCTCGTGCAATAGCACCTAATCTCAAAAGCTATAAAAGAACTGCAAATTTGTGGCAGAGTCACTGTGTTTGAAAACCAATCCCAAACTACAAAGAAACAGTTTTAAATTTCAACACATAAATGAGGATAAATGGTTTCACTTGGAAATTTTATATTTAAAAATTTGTAACAGCTCTAAGCAGTCTACAAATTGAGAAAATATGTAATTACCTATTAATTAAGAACTGAAAAATCATTATGCAGATTATCAAATACCTTTGTTTTATCTTCCTACATATGGCTAATTGCCTTTCAGCTGGCCTCCTCAACTTGAATTGTTAGTAATCTAACATCAGGGGCCGGCGCCGCGGCTCACTAGGCTAATCCTCCGCCTAGCGGCGCCGGCACACCGGGTTCTAGTCCCGGTCGGGGCGCCGGATTCTGTCCCGGTTGCCCCTCTTCCAGGCCAGCCCTCTGCTGTGGCCAGGGAGTGCAGTGGAGGATGGCACAGGTGCTTGGGCCCTGCACCCCATGGGAGACCAGGAAAAGCACCTGGCTCCTGGCTCCTGCCATCGGATCAGCGCGGTGCGCCGGCCGCAGGGCGCCGGCCGCGGCGGCCATTGGAGGGTGAACCAACGGCAAAGGAAGACCTTTCTCTCTGTCTCTCTCTCTCACTGTCCACTCTGCCTGTCAAAAAAATAAAAAAAAAAATAAAAAAAAAAAATCTAACATCAGGTATCCAGAAATATTTCAGTACAGGGCCAGACAGTAAATATCCTGAGCTTTGGAAATCATATGATCTTAGTCTCAATGACTCTGCTCTGCTACGTAAGCATGAAAGTAGGCATAGAAAAAACCACAGATAATATGTAAACAAATGGTTATGGTTGTATTTCAATAAAACTTTATTTATTAAAATACGTGGTAGGGGGGCCAACGCTGTGGCGCAGCGGATTAAAGCCCTGGCTTGCAGTACTGGTATCCCATATGGGCACCAGATCAAGACCCAGCTGCTCCCCTTCCAACCCAGCTCTCTGCTATGGCCTGAGAAAGCAGAAGATTGCCCAAGTCCTTGGGCCCCTGCACCCACGTGGGAGACCCAGAAGAAGCTCCTGGCTCCTGGCTTCAGTTGGGCACAGCTCCCATCATTGCAGCCAACTGAGGAGTGAACCAGTAGATGGAAGACCTCTCTCTCTCTCTCTCTCTCTCTCCCTCTCTCTGCCTCTCCTCTCTCTGTGTAGCTCTGTGTGTGTGCAAATTGTTGAACACTTTACCTGGCATAGAGTTAGTCTTCTGTGTATAAAATTAATCGAAAATGGATCTTAATAGAGAATAGGACTGGGAATGGGAGGAGGAGGAGGAGAGGTGGGAGTATGGGTGAGAGGACGGGTATGGTGAGAAGAATCAATATATTCCTAAAGTTGTACTTATGAAATGCATGAAGTTTGTACTGCTTAAATAAAAGATTTCTTTGGGAAAAAAGAAAAGAAAATATGGCAATAGCCAGAACCAATATATCCAAGAGAAGACCTGGAAAGAAACAGCAATATTGTTTTTTTTTAAAGATTTATTTTATTTATTTGAAAAACAGAAAGAGGTGGAGACAGAGAAAGGTCTTCCATCAACTGGTTCACTCCCCAAATGGCCGCAACAGCCACATGGGTGCAAGAGCCCAAGCTTGGACAATCTTCTGCTGCTTTCCCAGGCACATTAGCAGGGAGCTGGATCGAAAGTGGAACAGCTGGAACTAGAACCGGCACTCATATGGAATTCTGGCACTGCAGGCCAGGGCTTTAACCTGCTGCACCACAGCACCATCCCCAAGAAACAGCAATGTACTTTTAAATACAATCTTGCTGCAATTCAACAGCCTTTTCTTAATAAAACATCCCAGAGATATTGGACAAGGAGATGGGATCTGAGAGTCTTGCTCAATATCATATTGAATTTTTCTCTGGAATACCAGAAATTCTAGACCAATCATAGTAAGCCTGGGCTTGAAAGGAAAAAATCCATTATATTCACATCAGTTTCTAGAGGATAGATTTCAATATTCGTAGTTAAGTTTGCCTGGTTCATCACTACTCTGTGCACTGCTTATCCTATACTAACTAGGACTGACAGACTTTGCAGGACAGTTAAATTATTAAAAGACTGCTTTTGGAAGTTAGGAGTAAACAGAAGGACAGGAAATTCTCCATTTCCTGATTTTTCAGGACAGAGTATAGTCGTGGTACGCTGACAACCATAGAGAGCACAGGGGATGTTTCATAGAAAGTTGGTGTCTTCTGTGATGCCTAAAATAGATGCCAATAGTTATTTGCTAAATCAAAGTGTGTTACACAGCAAATTCTATTAATTTCTAGATAAAGATATATTTGATTCTTACAATTTTGACTATTCCATATTTTGGTTGCTAGTTCCCAAATTTAACATTTTTTACAATTATCACATATTAACTTGCATTGGTAAGATATGATTCACATGCTGTATTTGTATTTTATAAAAACAGAAGTCACACCAAATCACAATAAAACTATTCCTTATAAACAGTCCTCAAATAATTGGTTTGTAAAACTTATGATAGAAAATGTACAATAAATATAAATAAAATACCATAAAGGGAGGTCAAATTATCTTCCAATAGATTAATAACATGACATAATGGTCATACAGAGTCTTGCTCATGGGAACTCAAATATTATTAACTATTTAATTGGTCTTCTCATAGCTCCCTACATTTAGACATTCATGGATAGGTTATCCATTCTCAGGAACCTGAATATTTCTCTAAATCTGTAATTCAACTGGAGCAATGAAGCCAAATCTTTTCTCTGAGAAAAAAATACCTATTCACAGGATCTCTGTGGGAAAAGCAGAAGACTGGGTTTAAGTGGCCTGATGCAATTCTCTATTTTTATAGATGAGGAAAGTGTGACGCATGGAGCCATTTAAGAAAAATGATAACAAAAGCACAGTAGCAGGGGTGCACCGAGGCCAAGTGCAAATGGTATTAGACGTCATGCAGGAGAGGTATGGCAGCATCTCAAACGGGTGGGTGATGAGGTCAGATTTCAGAACTATCACTCTGCTGGTGTAAAATTCATCCAACACACCAGCCATATATACTAGGGATCTTCAAAAAGTTCATAGGAAAATGTGTATTATGAAAAAACTTTGCATGAATTTCAAAAGTGTTTTACCCCAGAATAAACTTATTTCTTCATTGCACTTTTTCAGAAAGTGTTTGAAGTAACATGTTAGTATTCCCTGAAGTCCTGTATTCTCATCTCCCCATGCTTTGGTGAATTATTCCCTCTGATAGGAACGGACTCCCCATTCAAGCACCACTCAGCCTAAGGATGGCCTCCTGTTGCAGGCTCCCTGTAGGCAGTCAAATTGTCTTTTTTGTTCCCTCAGTAGCCATGTAGGACACAGTACAAAGATTGTTGATGTATCTGATTACTCCATTACCCTGAGAGTTCTTTAAAAGGGACATATTTTGAATCGCAAATACCCAGCATGGAGTCTAGTGTACTAGGTACTCAGAAAGTACTTATTGCATATGGGCAAAGCTGTAACACTGGGTTAAATTCTGCCCTCTCACCTTGCTACATAACTCATACAGCTGGATATTGGCTTCTCAGCGCATCCTCAGTCACCTTTAGAACATCCAGAGCTCTTTTCCTATTTTTTAAATATGCAAAAATTGTATATATTTATAGTATACAGTATGATTTTAAATGTTTACAATTAAAGCATTGTGGAATGGCTTGAATCAAGCTACTGAACATATGCATTATCTCACACACTTATTAGTGATGAGAATACTTAAAATCTACTCCCTTAGCAATTTTCAAGTATGCAACATATTGTTACTAACTGTAGTTTCCACATAGCGTAATAGATCTCTTGAAGTTATTCCTTCTACCTAACTGAGATGTTACACCCTTTGGCCAACATCTGCAACATCCCGCTTCCAGCCCGGAGCAGCCACCATTCTACTCCCTACTTCCATATGTACAACCGTTTTAGATTCCACTTCTAAGTAAGATCACGCGATATTTGTCCTCTATGCCTGGCTTATTTCACTTACCAATGCCCTCCAGGTTCATCCATATTGTCGCAAAGGACAGAACTGTTTCCTTCTTTTTAAGGCTGAATAATATTCTGGTGTATATAGGTAGCACGTCTTCCTTATCCACTCCTCCATGGATGACCGCACATCCTGGATATTGTGAGCTTTCATTTCAGTGTCACGCTGACCTCCAGATATCTCAAGCTCTAAAATTCTCCTTTCCTCTGCCTTTCAAGACCTGCTCTTTGCCTTCTAAGTACTAAAGCCCAGTACTGGCCAATGACTCAATTTTCTTTTTGTGAGATAATCCTTAAAATTCACAGGGAAATAGCAAATGGTTGAATTTCAGACACAGCGACTAATCATCAGGGGCAGGAAAGAGAGACATTTCTTTCTTTTGGTGTGCAGCCAGTGTCTCCTAAAATCATATTCTCAGAGTAGCTATCTGCTGTCCATATGTGGATACATATGGATGAACAAAAAAATTCCCTTCTGAAAAGCACTTTTCCAGCACAGTTTTTTAAAACTTTATTTATTTATTTACTTACTTACCTACTTACTTACTTAAAAGGGAGAGAGAAAGAGGGAGAGAATCTTCCATCTACTGGTTCACTCACCAAGTTGTCAAAAAGGCAGGGATTGGACCAGGCTGAAGCCAGAAGCCTGGAACTCCATCCAGGTCTGCCACATAAATGGCAGCAATCCAAATACTTGGACCATCTTCTGGTGCTTTCCCAAGTGCATTAGCAGGGAGTTGGATCAGAAGCAAAGTGACCAAGACTCAACCATCATTCCAATATTGGATGCCAACAACTGCAAACAGCAGCTTAATCTGCTACCCACAATGGTGCTCCCACATATACGTTTTAGTTGCACATATGAGGTTTGCTTTTTCAAAATGACTATAACATCATTAACTTTTTATGTGTGGTTGGAGTTATGTTTTCTACTTACAGAAAAAAAATCAGACACACACATTAACATGGATGAATTTCAAAAACAATAAACAAAGAAAAAAGACAGTCATCAAAGAATAGATGCGGTATGATTTCATTTATTTTACATTCAAAAATTCATAATAAAATTACATATAATTTATGGATACATTCATAAGTAGCTAAACTATGTAAGAAAGCAAAGAAGCAATTAGCATAAATTTCAAGCAAGTAGTTATCTCCATGACAGAGGCAGGGCAGAAGGAAGGCTCACCTTCTAAGGCAGCAAAATAGCATGTTCTTAGCTAGGTAATGGATATTTATTACATTATCATTTTTAAGCTATACATATCTTCTTTCACATGTATTTCAAATATTTTCACAATAATAAAAGAAAATTAAGTACCAAAAAAACTGTAATAAGAAAATAATAACCACTCAAAAACCCACCTCCCAGAGTTAACAATTAACAAGATTCAACACATCTCTCTTTTTATACACATGCACATGTACACATATAAAATTTTGCATGATGGGTTTAGCTTGTGGCATAATAGATTAAGCCACCTCCTACAAATCAGCATCCTATATAGGCACTGGTTGGAGTCCTGGCTGCTCCATTTCCAATCCAGCTCCCTGCTGGTGTACCTGGGAAAACAGTGGAGGATGACCAAAGTCCTTGGTAATTACATAGCTGTGCAATGTACCCCATGACATATAATCAAGTGAGAAAAAATACTTTGAGTTTACTAAGAAGTCACAGAAAAAGGCATGTTCTTACCTAATGTGATTAAATATATTTCCCTTGCATCTCCAGAATTCACACAAGAGAATTTTACATGTTTCAAATAGTTTTCCAGAGAATATCACACAAAATTTACCTCTTACAAGAAAGTAAATTTAGCTATATAACATCTCTTTAATCCACAAAGCCAGACTTTTCACTTAGAAGTCAAATGTTCCTTTCCTATGGAATAAACATGCCAAAAATCATATTAATCATTTTTAATACTGAAAAATAAGTGAATTACATCAGAGCCCATAAAATATTGAAATTGGAGAAGTGGTTTTCTCACTTTGATATTCATCTCATGTGTAAGAACATAGATGCATTTAGAATTGGTTATAAGATTCCTAGTGATGTCTCAGTCATGGTAACATTTATGAATCCAAATTGCCTGTAACTATTATGCTAGCAAACTATTGGTTTAAACTGACATGCGTTCTAAACAAAATTGCTCCCTTGAACAACTGCTTGCTAGCCAGAGCCTCAGTAAATATTTCCTATGAACTTGAATTTTTCAATACAGCAAAGCCACAACTGGTAATCATACACTTCACACTCATGGCTTTCTATAAATGTTTTAGTTTGAAATAATAAATGCTTTTAAAAATACCCCCACTTTGATAGGAAAACCCTATTCACCTCACAGCTCATTCCCACTTTTTAGTAATTTCTCTCTCATCAAGTTGACTCAAATTGAAAACATATCACCAAGAGCTAAGCCACATAACAGCCTGACATAGGTTCCAGAATTGGGGGCAGGGGGCCAATGAGTGGGACCTGAGAACTCATGGAGAAAGAGATTTTTCTTATCTAAACATGATCATGAGTTTGGGAATGTGCTCACAAAAGTAATGCTAGCTGAAGAGAAATTCCTTGTGGTTCCAACCATCCCCCAAACCATGCTTTTATCGTTCTGAAAGATTGTAAGACTCCACACCTACAATTCAAGTCTCTCATTTCCTCCTAACTAAACTAAATTGAATTTCTGTAGCTATGGCTGTTTAAAAGGAGTTTCCCTTTTTAAGCAAATGCAATGTGCACAGACACTTCCAATTCATTAAACATGTCACTCACAATGCAGGAGACTTTCAGAACAGCAGTAACATGCTGGGCTTTGTGAGATTTGAGGGAAATACTATGATTAAGGTGAATTAAGGTGAATAAAAATGTCTGATTTCAACCAAGAAAATTATATTGAAGAATTAGAAATGGAACAAATTTGTGTCTGGAGGCAGATGAGGATTCTAATATTCAGAGGACCTTCTTGGCTATGTGCTATTGTTGGCATAGGCCTCTACTAACCACCCTCAATGAACTAATTGTCAAATGACACATTCTCTAGGAAAAGAGTTCATAGACTCCATGCAAAACAACTGTCCTGTTACAAATGACATTCATAGGTGGGCTCAAAGTAGGTGAAGTATGAAGCAAAATAGAAAGAAGATAAATTTCCTATTACATGCAATACCATACAGGCTTCCACTTACCGCCAATAACACTTTCCACTTATAAACGTGAGGAAAATCCACCATGTTGAAATTTTATAGATTCTATGTATGACAATTATAAGCTAATCACAAGTTTATGAATTGGCAGTGCCTTTAATATTCTCTTCACAAGGTTCTTACCACAATGAGTTGAACAGTAATAGTGCATCTTTAGGCCAAAGGAAAAGATTGCACATTAGTTGGAGTGTCGGTTCATAGGAAAGGGATAAAGTTGAATTATGAAGTCCTTTAAGGCTTTGACCTCAGGCATTTAGTGTGGTTACATAAAGTTCCAGATGGAAAAGGATGTCAACAACTCCCAGCAGGTTGCTCTGCTTCCTCAGCCTAAAACACATATGTATGTGTTATCATGGTCATATCAATTTTTTTTATTTTAAAGTTGTTTGATTTGGAGCTGGCTCTTTACACAGTGGGTTAAGCCACTGCTTGCAGTGCCAGCATCCCATATAGAATCCAGCATCCCTTCTGTTCAAGCTGGGTTCAAGTCCCTGCTGCTCCACTTCCCATCCAGCTCCCTGTTGATGACCTGGCAAAGCAGCAGATGACCCAAGTACTTGGGCTCCTGCATCCACGTGGGAGACCTGGAAAAAGCTCCTGGCTTCAAGCTTCAGCCTGGACCAGCCCCAGCCATTGCAGCCATTTGGGGAATGAACCAGAACCAAAGGATGGGAGATTTCCTCTCTCTCTCTCTCTCTCTCTCTCTCCCCCTCTCTCTCTCCCCTCTGTGTGTGTGTGTCTCATTTCTCTGTGTGTGTGTGTGTAATAAATAATCTTTTTTAAAAAGTTGTTTGGCTTACTAGAGTTTTTTCCTTGTATTTTAGTGTCTGAATTGCACCTTCTCCTACCAAAATCATTTTTTCATCAGAAATCTTTTTAAAGCACATGTGTTAAGTGTTGGTTTATTTCCCACTTTCCACTTTATCATAACACTGCTGTTGGACAAATATTCCTCAAATTCTCCCTTTGTTCCTTCACTCCAGGCTTAAAGTCTTTAATGTTTTCCCACTGCCTAGATAATAAGATCAATGTTCTTATATGCTATTCAAGACTTCCAAGATGTAGTCTAATCACGTTCTATCTCTATCTATATCTATCTCTACCTCCATTTTTACTCCTCTCTTTCACAAATCCCTTGCTTGCTTGAGCCAAATTAGGCTTTTTTTACTGTCTCTCAAAAATGTAACTTTCTACATCCTCATTCATTTACTCAAGCTGTGTTTTGTGCCAGTATTAGTCAGCTGAGCTGCAGTAACAACCTCAAAATTGCAACGAATGTAACAGCAAATATTTCTTTGTCATTCACACTTTGTGTAGATTGTTAGTCAGTTTGAGCCAAGCCTCGTGTTCCAACTCTGTTCTATTTGGAACCCATACCCAAGAAGCTTCCACTAGCTAAAACATACTCTACTTTTGGTATAGTGCAGAAATAAAACATGCAGTCACATTTAAAGCTTCTACAGTGATATGACATGCATCAGGTTCACTCATATTTGGTCAGAGCAAAACACATATAGTTAGTCCCAATATTAATGGACCAAGAAAATAACCATGTACTTCTCCACATACATTAAAAATCACATTGCAACTAGCAAGGGTTTATAATCCTTTTACAGGGAAGGACAGAGGATAATAATTGCAAACAGGGGCCAGTGCTGTGATGTAGTGGGTTAAGCCACCACCTGTAGTGCCAGCATCCCACATGGGTGCTGGTTCGATTCCTAGCTGCTCCACTTCCAATCGAGCTCTCTGTTAATGTGCCTGGGAGGGCAGTGGAAAATGCTCCAAGTCCTTAGGCTCCTGCACCCACATGGGAGACCCGGAAGAAGCTTCTGGATCCTGGCTTCAGACTGGCCAACCTTCAGCTGTCACAGCCATTTGGGGAGTGAACCAGAGGATAGAAGAACTCTTTCTTTTTCTCTCCCTCTCTCTCTTTCTCTCTCTCCCTCTTTCTCTCTCTTTCTTTCTCTCTGCCATTGCCTCTCCCTCTCTGTAACTCTGCCTTTCAAATCAAATAAATAAATCTTTTTTAAAAATAATAATTGCAAACAAAAGTAAAATCTACCCTACTGCCTGAATCATCTACTCTCCTCTCTATCCATCTTCTGTTCAAGCCTTGGATCAAGTCCTATTGCTTATCTACCTGTCCTCCCTGAATATCATCTACTCCTCCTGGAGATATACACATCAATGTCACATAATTGACACTTACCTTACGCCACCATCTATAACAGTATTCTACCATCCATTTGTCTTGTATTCATTCCTGTCTAGAAGAGAACATTCCTGGTGGTAAGATTAAATCTACCTCTTGATAACTGCACTGAGTACATAAGCTAGATTGTTGCATAATTGCTTGTTTCTCACCAAAGGAGGGGTAGGTATTTGGTTTAGTGTTTAAAGTGCTGCTTAGGACACCCATATCCTATGTCAGAGTTCTTCGGTTCAAGTCTTAGGTCTGCTACCAATTCCAGTTTCCTGCTAATGCACAGTAAAGGAGGTAGCAGTTGATAACTGAAGTAGTTGGGCTCCCACCACCAACATAGAAGACCTAGACTGAATTTCCAGCTCTTAGCTTCAGCCTAGCTCAGCCCTGACTACTGCAAGCATTTCAGGAGTGAACCAACAGATGTAGATTCACTTCTCTTTCTCCTCTCTCTCTCCCTCCCTTTCTCTCTGCCTTTCAAATAAATAATTCTTGCCAAAGGAGATCACATTTATGTTCATTTTGATCACAAATGTGTTGATCATACTTTTCTGTTAAGGGAAATAAGTTTCATTTTCAAAGTATAGAGTTTGCCCAAAGGAATCCATTATTTAAACTATTACCAAAACAAGCACATGAAGATACAGCATGCTGAACATATATCTGAGACCTAGGCATAAAACGTGGAGTATGAAATAGAGGCATAATTATAGTGAAGCAGGGAAGGTATCTGGTAGCCTGGTATACTTTACCATAGCCTTCACACGTATGAAAGTAGGAACTTGTACAAACAGAAATGGATGATTTATTTTAATGGAAAAATAGCTGTGCTAAAAATGAGAATTCTAAAAGATATCTTGGTATTTTTAAATTGTTATATTTCAATTCTTACAACATTTACAGTTTTAGAGTCAGACACATGAGTCATATAATTCAATAGAATTTTCTACAAAAAATAATTCTTTTCAATAAAGCAGCAGGAGGCATAGTCCCACTTAGACAGGGTGCTATGTCTACAAATTTTATTTTTAATGTCTTATCATCATTCTCCCAGCGAATAAGTCCTCAGTAATTGATCTTGAATGTTGTATATTCATTTTATTGTATCACAAAGTAATACTTCTGTCAGCTATATTATTTTTTAAATCACCCTCAAACACAACTTTAATGTCAAAAGGTGACTTCTGTCATGTGAGATACAGTATTTCCATTCAACAGCCTATCGGATTCTCCCAGCACCTCCTCAGGCACACCTTCCTTGGGATCACATCTATTCTCACATTCCTGCAGGGCTCTTTTCCCTTATTTGAAGTTATATTCATGACTCTGAACAATGTAGTCATTACCTCTGCCACCCACAAATAGAATCCATTAAGAGAAAATTCATTCCAAACTCATCTTGAAGTAGTGAGGAAGGCTGGGTAAACCCCCAAAGGTCTAGAGGTTGGATTTCATTTGGAAAAGTACCCAGAAGTTCAACTGCTTATCCAGTCCTTATCCAAAGTCTGAGAGTGGACTAGGGATGTGCTGACAGGCAGGAATTAAGGTTCCACCAGGCACCAGTGAAAATCAGTTTTGTAGCCCACTGCTGTCCACTGCTTCTAAGAAGGAGAGAGGAGAGTGAGAGAAGAGGTTGAGGGAGTAACAGGTCAAGAAACCTCACTCCTAGCCTTTCAGGAGCCTCAGAGAAGAATTATTCATGCTGTGTTTCAAACATGGAAGTCCCTGATATGAACTAAGATTGATTCTGAGAGAGAGCCCATTTATAAATAATGTTGAGATTACTTTCCTAAAAATAATTTATTTTCTGATGTGGATACCAAAAGCTTTGAGATGTAGTAAGGCACCATTTCCTTGAATTTAAAAGATGATGTTTGAGGCCGGCGCCGCGGCTCACTAGGCTAATCCTCCGCCTAGCGGCGCCGGCACACCGGGTTCTAGTCCCGGTCGGGGCGCCGGATTCTGTCCCGGTTGCCCCTCTTCCAGGCCAGCTCTCTGCTGTGGCCAGGGAGTGCAGTGGAGGATGGCCCAAGTGCTTGGGCCCTGCACCCCATGGGAGACCAGGAGAAGTACCTGGCTCCTGCCATCGGATCAGCGCGGTGCGCCTGCCACAGCGCGCCAGCCGCGGCGGCCATTGGAGGGTGAACCAACGGCAAAGGAAGACCTTTCTCTCTGTCTCTCTCTCTCACTGTCCACTCTGCCTGTCAAAAAAATAAAAAAAATAAATAAATAAATAAAAGATGATGTTTGGAAATGAAGAAAATTATATTTGGAAAAAGAAAGAGGCAAAGAAGGCTTTATTACAGAATCCCAGAGATGCCTAGCAGGTACTTAATGTTGGGGTAAGTGGGAGTAGTGGGTTGATAGGTCTTAAATAATTCATCAATTATCCAGTGGAAAACCAAAAATGTCTTTTTATTTTTTAATCAATGAGATTGGCATCTTGATCCGAACATTGGTAAAAACAGCATTACTAAAATAACTAATTGAATTCGGTCAATAGAGGGAGCTGAAGAATTCAGCCTTAGAATGGAGCATAGGAGTAGAAACTTATTTTAACAGATTTACCATCTCACCTTTTCCATACAAGAGATTAAATCATCCAAGAGAAGAGTTGGATGTTCTATTTTAGGCACAGCCACAGGAAAAACAAAATTATATCCCCATCTCTTTGTTAATAATATTGGTCAGTGCTGGTAAATTATTTCTCATATGTGACTCAAAGAAAAAAATTAAAGTGACTGACATCCTATCTCTGATGCCTAATCCCATGCACTGGCCTCTTGGTGGAGTCCTGAATGGGTGCATGTAGCACCAGAGACAAGCTAAAATCTTCCATATGTGTCCTTGCTCTCCCTGAAAACCATTCCCTCCTAGAAGAAAACAAAAAAGATTCTGTTTCAACAGTGATATGTCTTCTCAAACCTCCCAGAAATCTAGATTATGAGATTCTCCTCAGGCCCATGCTGGCTATTTTGTTGATGAAGAGCACTAAGAAAGAACAACAAAGAGGGAGTTTGATTACAAGACCAAAAAAGCCTACATTTTCATATGTGTGCTTTTCTAGGATTTAAGGACACTAAACACATCGATGAATATCCAGCTCCTTCAGGAAAGAGAAAAAGGCAAAACATTCTAAAAGAGGAAAAACCTGAACTTCCTTGTGCATGTAAAGTGCTAAGGAATGTAATGCCCAGTTACATTATATAATTATCCACAGGAATTCAGCTTGCTAAGAAAAAAAAAGGAAATAAACATTGTTATACCTCCAGGGTTTTGTTTTTTTGTGTGTTTGTTTGTTTTTAGGGTTTATTTATTTATTTAAAAGGCAGAGTTACAGAGATGAGGAGAAAAAGAGATCTTACATTTGCTGGTTCACTCTCCAAATTGTCCCAAAGGCCAGGGCTAGTTCAAACGGAAGCCAGGAACACAGAGCTCCATCCAGGTCTCCCATATGGGTGGCAGGGGCCCCCATATGGCAGGACTTGGGTCATTTTCCACTGCTTTCCCAGGCATTAGCAGGGAGCTGAAGCAGAGCTGCTGGGGTTGAACCAGTGCCCATTTGGAATGCTGGCATCACAGAAGAGCCTCAACCCATTGTGCCTCAACGCTGGCTCTCCCCAGGGTGTTTTTTTTTTTTAAAGGTGTATTGAGTAGGTGCAGTCTTAGCATGCTGAGATAATACTTCCATAGTATTAGATCTCATTCTGATAGAAAACAAGGTGGGGCCGGGGCTGTGGCATAGAGGGTAAAGCCACCGCCTGCAGTGCCAGCTGCTCCACTTCCAATCTAGCTCTCTGGTGTGGTCTTGGAAAACAGTAGAGGATGGCCCAAGTCCTTGGGCCCCTGCACCCACGTGGGAGACCCAGAAGAAGCTCCTGGCTCCTGGCTTTGGATCGGCACAGCTCCGGCCATTGCAGCCAATTAGGGAATGAACCAGCAGATGGAAGACCTCTCTCTCTCTCTGTCTCTCTCTCTCTCTCTCTCTCTCTCTCTGCCTCTCCTTCTCTCTGTGTGTAACTCTTTCAAATAAATAAATAAATAAATCTTTATTTAAAAAAAGAAAAGAAAAGAAAGTATCTGAGGAGCTTCCAGGAAACAATGTTGCATAAATTATAGAAAATTTGTTTTCTTCTGAAACTTACAAGACTTTTATCATCCTTTCTCTCAGAATTACAGAATCACAAAAAGTCAAGCTATTTTGAAGGAAAGAAGAGAAGAATAGGAAGGAACAGAAGATTATATCAAGTACAACATGAAGGGAAAGAAAATAACAAAGCATATTTCATAAATAAGGACAACTTCAGTGCATGAAATGCTGTGACAATCACTCCACAGAAAGAACAAGATCCTCTCTCCCCATTGTCAGAAGCAGTAGCTAAACAATTGCTCCACCAGGTGCATTGTTTCCATCTGTCTAATGGTTCAATGGCTTGGGTTCTGAAGTCCTGTGGCTTGTGCCCATATTCCAGCTCCACCATTTATCACCTTCATGACTTTGAGTAAATTTCTTGACTTTTTTGCCTTAATTTCCCCATCTGTAAGAAAGAAATAAAAATAAACAGCAAATGTACAGTGTTATTGGGAAGATTAAATTAAATAAAATATCTAGAATATATATGATAGAATGCATGGGATATAGTACCCAATATATAAATGTAGGCTAGCATTGCATTTCTGTTTGTCACTATAATAGTTCTATAAAGTTATTCTTATCACCTTTATAGGGGATGATAGAGTTAAGGAGATTACGTAACCTGCCCAATTTCATAGTAGTAGTATTCCAGACTATACATGTATCCTGGAAATATCTAACTCCAAGTGAATGCTCTTTCCCCTGTACTACACTGTTTCTCTAATCTCTCAGGATGCTCGATGTGAAAAATGCAGACTTAATTTAAGGCAAATAATCAACCAATGGTATATATGACTGGGAAGCTAGTATTCTAGCAGTTTGAAAGAATGGATGATCTTCCCAGAGTGCACAACTTAAAACCAGAAGCTAACATTCTTAGACTATCTACAGTCAATCCCAAGCATTCAATGACTCCTGAAAAGACAAATGTCTTTAAAGTGTGCATAAGATTCACGGTCTCACTAAAGAAGCAGCTTTTAACTTGTATTGCGTCTTGTATCCCCTAAAGAATCAGATCAAAGAAAAGGCCACTTTCCCTGGGGAGAAAAATACACATACAAGTACATACTCTCAAAATATTTATACAACTTCAGTGGGTTCAGGGACTTAGAAAGTCCATGGCATTCCAGTGAGGAATCCCCATTCTGAAATGCCTTGAGATCTGCAGTGCTATTTCATTGACAAAAACACTTTTTTTCTATCTGGCTGTCACCTCTCTGCTTTGTTTTGCTTTGTTTCTGTTTGATTTCTTTCTCTTTACTCCCCACAACCACAGCCACTCACTCTTTCCTATTTTTCCCCTCTTGCTCTTCCTTTCTCAATTGTCTGCTCCCTCCTACCTTGGCGATCAAACAGAGACACTATCAGAGTCCCTCTCCCATCTCCTCCCTCCCCTCTGTATCCTTCCTGACCAGCTGAATCCAGAGAGGAATCCGATAACTTATCAATAAGCGTGGCTTGCTCCATAGAAATATTGGCCAACCTCGGAAACAGTCTTTCTTTGAAGGAGAGCAGATCAGAACTTCTGACTCCAGCAGGGCACTGTTTATGCCTAGTTCTCCAGAAAATGCAGCCACTTTCCATTAAATATGGACAGATTTACTGTATCCTGTTTTCAAGGAAACAGATGCACTAACAAGTTAACAATACTGGTATAGATATCTGTGTACTCATTTGTCCTTTTATGTCTGTGACTTTTTTTTTTATGGTGCCCATCAACTTGGTAGTTAAGCACTCAGAAAAAGATACATTGGAAACAGAAATGATCTTCATTTAAGCAACCCTTGCACTATAATGTGTCTGGCTCCATTAGGCTTCTTCTTCCCTTTGATGTGAAAGTAAATTCCATTTATACTAGTTTTTAATTAAATTTATAAATTTAAAAACTCAGAATACAATACTTTAGAATCCTTGGTCATCTTTTGCAATGATACACTTAGGCTTGTATACACATTCTATCTACAGTTGCTTAATGTGAAAAGTTGGCTAAGTGATTATAAGAATTGAAAGCCTCAAAATGAGATAAAATGCAAAATCTTATACCAAAATACAGAAATCTCATTCAAAGGATCTTTCTAACAATTTGCCTTTTGACACATTTTGTATATCTATAAAATTCCATCATCAAAAAAGTGGCTATTTCTATTCCTAAAAAAATAAAAATGCTTTGGGTAGCCCAAAAATTTTCTTTAAGGAAGCTTTTCAAGAGAATAGACCTTTTATTTTCCAAACAGAAGTTTCCACAAAAACCAACCAAAATGTGATGACCATGTTTTTAATAAGTCAGATCTGCCACCATAAATGTGACTCAGATAATAAATGGGACATTTTGTGAACTGCTAGGCATAGCAAACTCAGGGAGAGAGACCAATGCTTTATATGTGAATATTACACATTTAGTCCAGAGTTTTCTGAATATTTCATAGCAAGTTCATCAGTGTTTCTGCTTACCATCATGATCATTTAGGGTTCCGTTTTTGTGAGGTCACTGGTTGGAAACATTTTTTTATTAATTTTGGAAAAACTGTATAAAATGAATAGCATTGGCAAATGTTTCTAATCATTTCCTTAAAATACCAAACCACCAATCTTTATTTACTACGTTTTGCTTAGGTACATAAATCAAAGGACAATAACAAGCCTAATGTCAAAGAAACTTTTTGACACTTCATACATTTGAGCAAGCTTAGCCGATAAACAGTTTAGATGAAGTTATGGTTTGAAGTATGTTTCCCAAGAGGATTGTGGTTCATAAATTGCTATCAAGCTACCTCTGTCATTATTGATTTGAGAGGTGCTCAAGGTACCCACAGCTATTACTAAGTCTAGCATAACCTGACCTGCTTTTTCAGAGAATGATGCTTGGTTATACAAAGACAACTAATCATCCATCCTAAAAGAAACATACGGTTTTCTTGCCATCAAATATATATAAAATACATTCTAACTGAAATTTTGACCAAATAAAAAAAGAAGGTAAGGAAATCCTTTTTCAGGGATAAAATGGGTATCCAACAATTTTAATAATCTTAAAATGGTATTAAATTGGTAGTCATATAACAACCATACTGGAAAAGTCTATAAAATGAGAATTTTTAAAGAAATACATCAAACAATAGAAATTTGTATCTCATCATTTTGAGATTATAAAATTATTTATTGTATCTGTGCTCCTAAATATTCTTTACAGATAAGTGTTTTGGTAAGCTTACTAAAAATAAACCCATAGGCAAATCAAATATAATTACATAGCATATGTGTGTATATTCCTTCCCCTGCCTGAGAAAACCAACTCATCAGTGCTCTCGGTGAAGGGTGAGAGTGTGCAACAGTTTACGCTTCAACCCGACACCTCACCCTCTGCCTTATGGATTTGGGAAATCTCAGAAAAGATCAGAGCATAGATCCTGCTACTTCTTATTCAGCTCCTCCAGTCTGAACCTTTAAGGAAACACTTTAAGGTGAGTTTCAACTTGGTCGTTCTGCATTAAATTTGTCGTCAGTGACCCAGCTTCACAAGGGCACAGAACCAGAATTTCAGAAACAGACTTGAGAGTGGCATCAACTGCTAGAGATGTGAGAAACTGATGGAGTTCATCACCCTTGCTTATAAAGGGCCTGATAAACAGGCAGAGATGGAGGCTTCTTGTGAGCCCTCTTACTCATCTGAGTGGCGGAATGACTGCACATTTGACAGGAGCCACACAAATAAAAACCTGACTATATCACTGTCACATAGAGAAACCTGCCAAACATAAAGGAAGATGTCGGTTTTCTTAAAAAAATTTTTTTTCAACTATCTCCTTAGAACTTAATTATTTAAAGTACTTTGGATAACTCGAGGAAATACCACTGGAGCTTCCGTGTCCTACACATTCAGTAAACTTTCCTGATGCTTTTATAGTAACCTCTGCTAATTTTACATAATCATTCATTCAGCTATCTGAAAAAAAAATAAGTTTTGCTTTAGCAAACTTACATTTACCTCAGCTTTGACCTTTGGTTGGAACCAGAACGTCTTAGAAAAGCAGATTATTTTCCTTAATTCTTAATTTGTGTATGGCTATGTAGCACTGAACTTGTAGAAACAGTGCAGATGCACAGAGTCAGTGAACTCAGGGGGCTTCCATAGCCTTGGCTGCTCATGACAAGAGCCTAGGGTGATTACTGATGCCGTAAACAAGAGTGTCAATTTGTTAAGTCAACAACAGGAGTCACTGTGCACTTACTCCTCATGTAGGATCTCTGTCCTTAGTGTGCTGTACATTGAGATTTAATGCTATAACTAGTACTCAAACAGTATTTTTCACTTTATGTTTCTGTGTGGGAGCAAACTGTTGAAATCTTTACTTAATATATGCTAAACTGATCTTCTGTATATAAAGAGAAATGAAAATGAATCTTGATGTGAATGGAAGGGGAGAGGGAGTGGGAAAGGGGAGGGTTGCGGGTGGGAGGGACGTTATGGGGGGGGAAGCCATTGTAATCCATAAGCTGTACTTTGGAAATCTATATTCATTAAATAAAAGTTTAAAAAAATGTTAAAAAAAGAAAGAAAATATGGAATTAGGATTAAAAAGAAAAAAAAAAAACAGTGCAGATGCTGATGAGCAATTAAAAGGTACCCCAGACCACTGTCATTCACCCACCACTTGCACCCAGAACCAAATAAAACACCAGACCTCTTCCACAGTGTGTTGCCATTTCTAATTAAAACAGATCTTCTAATTGCTATATATATATAGCATATATACACAGAGATGTATAATTATACAGAGATGTATAATCTATACATCTGTATGTATATATTTTTATTATATATTTATATTTAGTTATAAACCACAGAACTCTTCTCTCCTAAGAACTTTGGGAAATTTCCACAGGATTGGTTTGCTCCTTTAAAAAGCATCTGAAACTGTAGAGGGTATTTTACTCTGATAAAGAGCTTCTGACACGTAACTATTAACCTCTGAACAAAAGGTCTCCATCTATTTTTTTCTCTTGACCTCTTTTCCCACAATCCTTTGCTGTAGTCTGGCCTCACTTCAAAGACCTACAGGCCAGGAGGGGCTGCACTTCTTCTGTTTCCTTCTTCCTCCCCCACTTCTTCCTTTGTGCATTTTTTTTCTTTCACTTTTTTCTTACAACTTACATGCCTTTGGTAGAAAAATGTCTAATCTCTCTATCTTCCCACAACTTTATAGTTTGCCTAACCGTATGCCTAGCTCTTTTATTTCTTTTCTTCAAGGAAAAGTCAAAAATTTGCCTGTGGTGGTTTAAAATGGCAGAGTCTCAATTTTGGAGCTATCTCTATGGTACAATTTGGAATGATCATATTTTTAGTAAAATAAACTTACCAAAAATTACCAGGAAAATCAAATCATTATACCCAAGACATGGTTTCTTTGAATCAAAGAGTAAAAGAGCCTGAAAGGATGTTGACTGTCTGGCCTCCTCCTCTTTTGATGATAACAGACTCACAGAGACCAGTTTGTCCAAAGCCATGGGGTGTTTGTGAAAGAGGCAGAAACCTCCTATTCGGTCCAGCACTTTCTGTTTTGACACCAAGATTTCCCTGCCACTCTTTGTCTTGAAGGTTGCTAGAGGAATAATGCTTCCTACCTGTCATTTTTGGACTGAAAGAACATGTGTGTAATTTCGGCATTTACAAATCCACTCAGATACCAAGCACTTTGGATTATTCGTTCTGTTTGGCATCAGACTTCTTTCTATTCCTTTTCTCCTTTGTCCTGAGAAAAGAAAAATATAATCAAACACCTGCACAAAAGATTGATCTTATTAAAAATTAAATTTAGAACTGCAGGATTTCAGAGCTGACGGGAAGCTTGAAGTCTTGTAGTCCCTGTTTCTCACTTTATATTTGAGGAAACTGGTCCCAGGTTAGCTGCTTGGTTAGTAAATTGGCTGGAGCAGCAGGCCAGGTTTACGACTTGACTTGACTTTCTTTCTACTCACATCTAATGAAGAATCTGGATATTACTCTGCATTTCTAGTAATACATTTAATTTACTGTGTTCGTGTGATTCTCACCTAATTAGTTTTGTTTTTCAGGCATCTATGATATGTAATAATCAGGATGTCTCATAAACTCACTAAATCATTTAATTACTCCTAAAATTTTTTTATAATTACAACTTCTCATGCAATGCCTACCACAGTCTCACATATCGAATATCAAATTTATCACTCTTCTGGGCAATAGCCGAAATGTACAAAATTTCTTTGGTGCTATATTTTAAGGAAAATTTCCACTTTGGCTTTTTAACTTTTTCTTCTCCTGGGTTAACCATAAGGTAACATTGGTTTAATTTCATTTCAAGAAATTTTTTGATAAACGTTTTCAGCTAAAGGTTTAAGAATTTTTAAGGAAAACAGCTTGTCTCTACTCATGTTTGTTTTCACCTTTGAGAACAAAGTCCCACGAGTCAAAGTTTATAGTCAATCAAAAAAGGGCACATTACTTTCCCTTTTAATGGTGGTACAGGGACTTTTAACTTTCCTGGAGGCTTTGCTTAGGGGTTTATACAGAGCAGAACTTCCTTAACGCTAGTAATCAGACCCACAGGACACGTGTTAATTGTTCCTGACATGTAAAACTATCTACACTATCTCAGCTAATAATACCATTGCAGACATTTCACTTTTGAAAAGCACAGTATTGAAACCAATTACGCATCTGTTGATTTACCTTCTCCCACCTTCCCAACACATTAATGTGGCTCACTCCAATAATGTCAAAGTTCTCATTCTAAAAGAGCAGCAAAGGCCGAAATACAGGATTAAGTTATGGCGGATGCCATCACCAGCTGACTAGAGAGGACTGTCAAACCGAAATCCATTTAGGTATACTTGACAGTGTAAAATCCTACAGAAGCATATAGTGGATTCCATTTCATGATAGCTAGTAGCTCCAAGTAAAGCATAATTTAAAGAGTAAGTTGCTCTAAGAGTGGTTACCATTGATTGCATTGAAAAATCAGTGTAAGATGTTGGTATTTATTTATACATGTGCTTTGAAATTGGTATTTATTTATACATGTGCTTTGAAATTTGTTACATTAATGGAAATTCTTGTTGAAAGAAATAGAAACCTGCTCTGATTATCACAAAAGGAAAAAAAAGTGGGAGGGTACTGAGTGGAAGCACATTGTGGGAGGCTGGAAGAGCAGGCTGGGAAAAGGGTCAGGAGTCTATGGTCAGCCAGAGCTGGTCAGCCAGACAGGCAGGCAACCAAAGCAATTCCACTGCAGCTGCTGCAGTCGTCAATGCACCTCCATCAGTCACCTGCCTCTTCACTAATTGCTCAAGACTCCAAGTCCCAGAAGATGGTAGTCCATTGCCCAGTCCAAATCAAATGGCTACCTCGGGAAAGAACATGGGACGGAGGGACGGGGTAGAGCCTGCGATGTCTCCTTAGCCAGTTGTGTGACACCCCAGGACTCCACACAGCAAAGCTTCCCCAAAATGGAACCAGAGACTAACAAAAAAGGAAATCAGATCATGAAATTTCTCTCTTTCTCTCTCTCTCAAACACACACATGCACACACACACACGTGAAAATTTACTATAAGTTTTGATGGTTTCATATTTTTCAAAAACCTTGTTTTTTTTTCCTTTTTTTTTTTCTTTTTCTCCCTTTTCTCTTTATCAGAAACGAAGAGACAGGGGGAAATAATTTTTTTTACAAAATCCTCTTAGAGATCAAGTGTTGTGTATGAGACACAAAAATAGATGTACCTCACATCAAACTCATCGCTGCAGCAAGTGCAAACACAGAGTGGTTCCTAGACTTTGCCTAACTCCAATCAGATAGTGAGACACGGCAGACAGAAAAGTTAACCCACCCTGAGATCTGCCAATTCTCAACTAAAAAAAAATATCTTCAGATTACATTTCAGTGTTTGGTGATCTTAAGTCAAATCTTTTTCATTTTGTACTTCCCGTGAATCCTGTTAGCTTATAGCTTGCTTTTTGTATAGAATACAAAATGTAAAAGCACTATTTACACATCAATTTCATTAAATGATAGTAAAAATGCAATGGAACATGAAACTTTACCCTCATGATATTTTTACCATTTGAATAAAACAATAATCAACTTTTCAAAAGTCAAAATAATACTTTATTGCATATCTGCTTACTAAAGTCACTGGGGAAAGAGCAATGAGAACTTAACAGATTTGCTTCCTTAAAGAAATGTTTCCTATAAAATACAATAATAATATAGAAATGTAAATCATATTGGTAAATGTTAAATAACAAAACTTTTAGTAAGTATTTATTAATTAAATGAGTAGCAATTACATCCATACTTGGTGCTAGTCTCATCACTTCACCCATGACACCTCATTTAATCCTTAGAGCAACCTAATGAATCAGATATTATTCTTATATACATTTTTCTAAATTTTTTATTATTTATTTGACAGGCAGAGTTACAGACAGAGAAAGGGAGAGATAAAGAGAAAGGTCCTCCATCCACTGGTTCACTCCCTATATGACTCCAATGGCCAGATCTGGGCGATCCAGGTTTAAGTCCCTCATAAAATAGAGTAGAATTTGTATTTGTGCATAACCTACACACACTCTCCTATATACTTCAAATCATCTCTGGATTACTCATAATACCCAATACCATGCAAATGCTATGTAAATAACTATTATACTGTATTGTTTAGGGAATAATGACAAGAAAAAAATACCTGCATGTTCAAAAGTGACAAATTATTAATTTCAAATATTTTAAGGCAAGATTGATTGAAACTGCAGATGTGGAAACCTAGGATACAGAAGGCTAACTACATGCACAGGTAAGCATAATCTGATGCTTTGGGGTATCTGGGTGGCCTTAGAGAATGAAGCCATCTACAGAGACATCTAATTTATAGCCAGAGGATAGCCTAATGCATAAAGGAAGCAAATCCCAGCTGGCATGCTCAATTGTATATTAATCTTTACAACAAAGAAAGAGTGTGTTTTGAGAAGTGCACTGAACAGCATTGAAGAGTACAGCAATGACTAAAAGACTTTGCAGACACAAGAGAGTTATTGGAGTCTGTTACAAACTCTAACTTCTACCATCAGTTACTGCATTCATTTGTGCCATTGAAGTCTACACTCAGATCAACTGGAACAAAAATGATGTTTACATTTTACCAATGTTTTATTTTCAATTAAACATCTCGGCTGCTATTTACATAGTTGAATGGCATGGCATTTATACCATGCAATTTGATGTTATTTCTTTGTAAATATTTCTCCAACAAGAGACCTAAGTTCAAATTAGTTGTGAAAATGTCACTAAAAATAAAATAAACTTTAATTTAACCTTGATCACAAATTACTGTTAAACTAAAGCTGGAAACCCGTAAAAATTAAAAATGGAAGGCCAAAGGAATTAACTGAGTTGCACGTGTCCCAGGATGTGACTTGTTTTTATATTGCCTGGGCTTTTGAGGGCTCATACTGACTTAAACAAGGTCAAGTTAAAGGTGATGGCAAGTGCAGCTGCAAAGGGCATGAGTGGGAAGGCGCAGTGAGGATGTAGCTCTGCACACTCACCTCTCAGGCCTCTAGTTCCATTCTGAAATAGTCACAAATGCAGTGATGCACATTCCCCACCCACCCATAGTTGCTGCTCCCCCACCAGCTCTTCCATCTGAGATCACCACTCTGCCTGCATCTGAAACTCTCAGAGCCAGACTGGTCAGCAACCAATTCAGGATGGAAATTAAAATGGTAGAGTCTGCCTCACTTCCTTTACTTTCCATCCCCAAAGCACACTCTTCCCATGTGGTTTCTCGTTGTGTATTTCAATACAGAAAGAAGCCTAAATAAATAAGCAATGTTTTGAACTCATCTTTATCAACATCTAGACTCTGACAAAGAAATCTGAGTTGAGGAGTGACAGACTTTGAAATATGGCTTACCTTAAAGGCGCATAGTGTAAAGGCCAATAATCACAACTGTATAATTTGGTTTAAGAGATTCCAATCATGCTCCAGAAAAAAAGTTATGCCCCCTCCCAAATCTCTATCAGCTTTGCAGATGCCAGGGATCGAGGCATAGTTAACCATTCTCTTTTTTAAAAAAAGATTTTATTTATTTATTTGAGAGGCAGAGTTATGGAAAGAGAGAAGAAGAGACAGAGAGAGAGGTCTTCCATCTGCTGGCTCACTCCTCAGATGGCCACAACGACCAGAGCTAGAAGCCAGGAGCTTCTTCCTGTTCTCCCACACGGGTGC
This sequence comes from Oryctolagus cuniculus, assembly GCF_051225735.1. Lineage (NCBI taxonomy): Eukaryota > Metazoa > Chordata > Mammalia > Lagomorpha > Leporidae > Oryctolagus > Oryctolagus cuniculus. Next base: position 56,199,492 of record NC_142868.1, on the reverse strand, counting down.
AGGGGCCCAAGCACTTGGGCCATCTTCTACTGTTTTCCCAGGCCATAGCAGAGGGCTGGGTCAGAAGAGGAGCAGCCCAGACTAGAACCAGCACCCACATGGATGCTGGCACCGCAGATGGAGGACTAACCTACTGCACCACAGTGCCGGCCCCTAACCATCCTCTTTTGAACTTCCAGCTGGCACACTTGTTTTCAATTCAGTGTAGATTCCTTTATTAGATTACTTTCCTCTGAGAATGCTAAATATAATAAAGAAAAAAGAATTTGACAAAAGGGGGGGAGTATCATCTTTGTGTCAAGGATGAGATGATGTCAAAAAGAAATTCAATAATTTGCCAATTTTGCCAACTTACTAAATTTGGCTTGGTTTGGGGGAAATAAGATAATCCTTCACTTCTTGGTTTACTTCAGAAAATTCAAATGCCTTTATCAGTGAAGCAGGTAACATAAGTTACACAGAATGAATCCTGTGTAAAGCAATAGAAGGTAGCAGAGTTTATGATGTATGAAGTAACACAAGATCTCATCACAAGAATTGCAAACTAGTCCAACTTGAATGGGGCTCTATGTAAGAGTGATTTTATTCAGAAATCCATTGAAAACATGATTTAACACCTAGGTGAGGCTTGTTAAATCAAGAGGAGCTAGAAAGAATCCAACTGAGACACAATCACTAGTCAGATTCTCTTTAAGTTTTTTTTACATTTTTCTGATGATGAGCTTGGTGATTCTTTGGTTACTTAAGAAGTCTCTTGTAAAGAATAAATTGGCAGCATCTGTGGAGTTCTGGAAGCAAAGTATCAACTTAGATATCTGGGAGCTCAGAACCAGAAGGCAAAGTGTCCATCAGCATGCAAATAAACACAATTTTAAATCCCTTTTTTGGCCGGTGCTGCAGCTCAATAGGCTAATCCTGGTCTAGTCCCAGTCGGGGCACCGGATTCTGTCCCGGTAGCTCTTCTTCCAGTCCAGCTCTTTGCTGTGGCCAGGGAGTGCAGTGGAGGATGGCCCAAGTCCTTGGGCCCTGCACCCCATGGGAGACCAGGAGAAGCACCTGGCTCCTGGCTTTGGATCAGCACGGTGCGCTGGCCACAGTGCACCAGTCACAGAGGCCATTGGGGGGTGAACCAACAGAAAAGGAAGACCTTTCTCTCTGTCTCTCTCTCTCACTGTCCACTCTGCCTGTCGAAAAAAAAAAGATTTTTTTTAAAAAAATCCCTTTTTTGTTTCCACATCTTCAAAAAATATTGCCTTTCTTAGTGCCTACCTCAGAGTGGTATTATGAATAGTAATCATATTAGTGTCTTACAGGTACTTTGAAGATGAAAAGGACTAATTAGTATCAAGCCGTGCAGTGGCAGCCAAGACATCCATAATAATTAGAGAAAAACAGGAAGGAGTCACCACAGAGAAACTTGGAAGCAATGCAGCAATGTATTTGTTTCTGTACAAACCTTTGTTAATAATGAAAGCCTGTGAACTCCTCTACAGATGAAAAGAGGCTCATCTGTGTCTTTAATTAGATCATCCTATTGGAGCACAATAGAGTGATAAAGAAGATTTAATAAAGCATTTTGTATTTTTATTACTTTGATTTGATGCAACATATCTGTTCATCCAAGCAAGATGTTTAACTTCAAAAGAAGTTTTGTCCACCCTCCCCCCAGCCAATAAATAATTCCAAGGGGGAAAAGAACACAATATATTGGAGCATCCCTACGCTGCTAAGTGATGAAACAATTCATCATTTTTTCTACTGTGGACACAAGTCCTTAATGAATCTTTTACTTTTCTCCTGAAATTGGTATAATTTGTAGTAGTTTAAATGTTGCTGGTTATTGATTGAAACATGGTATAGTAATTTTGAAAATAAATCTAATTACTCAACATCTGTAGCTATTTGATGTCATTCTGGGTATGCCTTTAAATTGGGAATTTGGAGAGCAAAATTAAATCAGAAAACTAGTGGCATAGAAATCTCTGTGTCTTTAGAAGTTTACTCTAAATATCTATTTTTATTAATAGACATGTAATTACATTCAGTGTTTAAATTTAAGACTGTTCAGGCTAAGCCCAGAAATACATAAATAGATTTTTTAAAAGATATAATGAATTAATTTTTGGAATTTATTTGCTTTTTTGTTTAGACATCTTAATATTAGAATAGAAGATCAGCTTGGCCTCCTCAACCATTTTTAATCCGTACATAGAATAAATTTCAGGCAAAGCCATCCAAACAAATAGATGGACTTTGAGTGAGTAGCCAGGATGAAGATGAGAAGGAAAAAATGGAAACCAAAAGAATATCAGTGGGGCCGGCACTGTGGTGTAGTGGGTAGTGTAGTGGGTAAAGCCGCCGCCTACAGTTCAATTCCTGGTTGCTCCACTTCCTATCTCGCTCTCTGTTATGGCCTGGGAATGCAGTGGAAGATGGCCCAAGTCCTTGGGCCCCTGCACCCACATGGAGACCCAGAAGAGGCTTCTGGCTCCTGGCTTCGGATTGGCACAGCTCCAGCAGTTGCAGCCATTTGGGGAGTAAATCAGCAGATGGAAGATTTTCATTTTCTCTCTCTCTCTCTCTGCCTCTGTAACTCCACCTTTCAAATAAATAAATAAAACTTTGAAAAAAAAGAACACCAGCAAAGACAGAAGGGAGAGTGTGCAAAACAATCAATTAATACCTCAACTACTCTACATCTAAAAGCCAGTTTGATTTCTTGTCCTTAACAAATATTTGGCTACATTAATGAATCCACAGGATCGCATGGAAGCTAGCTTAAATTCTCAGACAAGCAAACAAGGAGAAAGAAAAGAAACATCTCAGATGAGACTGTAGGCCATAACTGTTAAGTAACATAACAAAATGGCTAAGTGATTTCCTAGGACCTGTTTTTTTTTTTTTTTTGTCATAACACACATAATTAAATAATAGTCATCCCCACCTGTTCTCTTCCACAAGAAATCACTGGGTTTTTTTTTTAATAAATAAAAGTATGTGTTTGTTTGTTTGTTTACCTATCTATTTGAAAGGTAGAGCGACAGAGAGGGAGAGACAACGAGATGTTTCATCCACTGCTTCACTCCCCACGTGGCCACAACAGCCAGGTCTGGGCCAGGTGAAAGCCAGAGCCAGAAACTCCATCTGGGTCTCCCAGGTGGGTGGCAAGGACAAGTACCTAAGCCATCACACACTCACTTCTCAGGTGCATTATTATCAGGAAACCGATTCAGAAGCAAAGCAGCCAGGACTTGGACTGGCACGCCAGTGTGGATATAGATGTCACAAGCAGCAGCGTATCCCACTGCACCACAGCACAGGACATTGATTTCTGTATTTCCCAACCTGAGTTCCTTACAACAACCCTCATGCCTTTGAGATTATATAGGCCTAAATTCAAACCTCTCCTTAGTCAGCAATGAGGGCAGTTTCTTATGAGTAGAACTGAAAGTAGTAACACAACTCTCCTCGTGTCCTCTGAGGTTGGCCTTTGCACCAGCATCTTAGTAGTTGTTTGTATGTTCTCTTACCACTTTGTCTGCAGTGACATGCATTCAAGATGGCAACCTAATAAACTGCATATGTCTGGGTGAAATTGTTTCCTATCTATTATTCATGAATTCCCCAAATGCAATTATCTATTTATTTGAGGAGTTTTAACCAGATGTTTGAAAGCGTATAGACAAAGTTTTAAAATACAAGCTTCTAGAGAAGATAACATATCATATTTTTTGACAGATAGAGTTAGACAGTGAGAGAGAGAGAGAGACAGAGAGAAAAGTCTTCCTTCCATTGGTTCACCTCCCAAATGGCTGCGCCCATCCAGAGCCAGGAGCCAGGTGCTTCCTCCTGGTCTCCCATGCGGGTGCAGGGCCCAAGGACTTGGGCCATCCTCCACTGCACTCCCGGGCCACAGTAGAGAGCTGGACTGGAAGAGGAGCAATGGGGACAGAATCTGGCACCCCAACGGGGACTAGAACCAGAGTGCCGGTGCCACAGACAGAGGATTAGCCTATTGAGCCATGGCACCAGCCAACATATCATATTGTAAGACATGGGTTATAGTACTTCCTGCAACTAGAAGAGGATGAGGTCCAGAATATAACCTATCCACTCATATTGGACAGCTCCTGGGGCTCTAGACCCCCTATTGCAAGTGATGAGGGAGGGATCCTATTGGCAGAAAAAGTGTGACATCCAGCCATAAGCTCCATCCACTGCACTGTCAGTGCACTGGGAGAACAAAGCCAGACCTCCATGCAAGGAAGGCACCAAGATTTGAGGCAAATTACCAGAAGACAGAGTCTTAATCAAGGTCTTTGTGGTGACATGAAACAGAAATCAACTCAATGCAGCCTAAGCAAACAGGAGAAGTTTTGGAAAGGAACTGAAGTACCTAATGGAACCCAGAGATCTTTTGAGGACCTGAAAGGGATTAAGAACCCAGGCAACAAGCAGGTCTTCCATCTCCACCCCCCCCCCCAAAAAAATACTGTCTTTCTCTTTGGTGAAAAATGCCTATCCAGTAGCAAATTTCCTGTTCACAGCCATTCACAGACTCTGATTCTACATATTAGTTCCCTGGAAGAGATTCTGAAGTTTCCTGCTTAGGTGAGCTGATGCTAACACGTCTGTCAGAGGCCCAAGCCTGAGCTGAAGATAAAGTCCTCAGGAACAGAGGTCACTGTGAGAATCTTCACCATAAATGTTCCAACTACCAGAAAACTCACAAATTCTAGAATAAATTTGCAAACAAAACAACCCACACTGAACCTCAGCACACACCACATGTGCTATGGAGCTATTGAAGCATTAGCTTCTTTAAATATAGCTGAGCTCTTAGAACTGAGCCTGAAGATGGAGACCAAGCAACCCCAGCCACAGAGAGGGAAGGATACAGAGTTTGGGAAGTCTGACTAGCAAGTCCTAATATTTGTGGGACCCGGGGCAAGAATGTAAACAAAGGCCCACATACCATATATCTAAACACTTCAGATTATAAATGTAACTTACACACTGTTAGGTAAAATGTTGTGTTCTCTAACATTTACAAATATACCTTCATAACAACTTGGAAGTCCAGTTCCCAGTGTAGAACCTTCAGACTCCTCAGAATTCCACAGTGAAACGTGGTGGCATGAGAGAGCTGGCCCAAGAGCCAAAGCCCTTGTCTTGACCGCTGGCATTTGAGGGGGGGCCTCACACAAGCAGGTGGACACCCCCTCCCACACACCCAAGTTTTGCCGCATCCCTCCCTTATATCTACTCCTTGGCCCCAGGTGTGGGTAGAAATGAGATCCTGCAAATGAGCTGTTTGGGGAGAGAATTTCAGAGTCTTGGAGACCCAAGCCTGGTTCCCACAACAGGATTTCTCAGCCTCAGAGTTATTGACATTTTGGGCTAAGTAAGTCTTGTTGAGGGGAAGGGAGTCAGTTTTCCCATGCATTGTAGATGGCTTAACAGCATCAATGGTCTCTTTCTACCAAGTGCTATAGCATCCCCCTACACACAAGACTGTTATAAAACAAACCCCTGGAATTACAAGATACCTCTTAGGGAACAAAATTGCTCCCAGTTCAGAAACACTGACCTAAAAGAAAAAAGTTGTGCTGTGATGATGGGCAAAACTGGAAGAGGGTCAAAGTTGGAGGAAGACAGGAACTCTTTAAAGCATAGTGACAAGAACAAGGCCCAGGTTGTATCAGGCTCTATTCTGGATATCTTGACACATGATTTTCTGTGATCCTCCTACTAACTCAGCAAGGCAAGCAATATTAACCTATTTTATAGAAAATGAAACCAAGGCTTGGAAAAATTAAGCACCTTGCTGAATTTTATACACCTAAAAACTAGTAGAACCATCATCAAACCTAGATCTATCAACAACCAAGGTAGGCCTGGATTGATTTAACATAAAGCCACACTAGAATTTCAATCTTTGAAATAAATCTAATGATAAAGTGACCCCCAACTCAATTCTGTGTCAGATATACAGCAGATTTGTTGATGCTCAGGAAAAGTGTGCAACAATAAATAATATATAACAGAAAGTATTTTCCCCTGCTTGGGAAAATATCCAAGAGTTTAAAAGAAAGTTACTCCTTACTTTAATACCAATACTATCATTACAGATATATATAGACATAGACAGAGATATAGATATAAATATTTACATATATACAGATATATATATTAGTATGGACAATACTCATATCCTTCAGTCTCTAATTCATCAGTTAACAAGACTAACAAGAATCTGCTTTTTTTGAAACAAGTAAAGATTTTGTATGAGCAATTAGGCCAAGCCTAAAGAAGGAAGCACATAAATTAGGATGCTTTGGGTATGGCCAAAGAATTGCATGGCTTCAGTTGTTTAGAGAGAAGGGGCACATACATCTTCATTATTTTTTGGATCTAGTATAATGTATGATACCTAAAAAGCCTTTAAGAAAAATTTTTGAATGAATAAATGCATGGCTGTATATCTCTGTAGATAACTTAGTGCAAGAAATACACTCTCAGGGCCAGCGCTGTGGCGCTGTGGGTTAACGCCCTGGCCTGAAGCACCAGCATCTCATATGGGTGCTGATTCTAGTCCCCACTGCTCCACTTCCAATCCAGCTCTCTGCTATGGCCTGAGAAAGCAGTAGAAGATGGCCCAAATCCTTGGGCCCCTGTACCCACATGGGAGACCCAGAAGAAGCTTCTGGCTCCTGGCTTCAGATTGGCATGGCTCTGGCCGTTGCAGCCATCTGAGGAGTGAACCATCGGATGGAGGACCTCTCTCTCTCTCTCTCTCTCTCTCTGCCTCTTCTCTCTCTGTGTAACTCTGACTTTCAAATAAATAAATAAATCTTTAAAAAAAAGAAATACACTCTCCCCATTCACAGGAAGAGTTTGGAGTAATTGCCTTCTATTTAGCTTTGACTGTATAAAAACAATCTAAGAACAAGCCTTAGACTATATCCCTTTAAAACAAACTTTGTGTTGGGTGCACTGAAGTTCACACTAAGCGATGTATCCAGCCAAACTAAATAAGCATGTGGCATCAGAAAGCTGAAATGTATTAATAAGTACATTTGCATGCACTGGACCAAGGGTAATAGTACACAAGGGCAAAGGTTAAACAGTTGGAGGCCCTGGTTTAATAGCAGACCTCAACTGTTATTTAAATGTCACAAATGTCAGTGTTCGTCTTCAAATGGTATTACAGTAGGATTAGTGTCCTAAGCCTTGTTCCAATTTATGGAGAATCAGGGAGAATGATTCTCGTCAACTTGGTCCAAAGCAGGAGAAGATTGATTTTCCTTTACCACTCAGTCTACTTTTATGAGTTTTCCAGACCCTACCTTTCCCAGCCTGCACCATGGATGGAAACTGCCAGGTCTGCTTGGAGGCCATATGTGAACAGTGAATCTGAAAGAGTTATGGCTCATTGAGAAACCAAAGAAGAAAATCCTGCCACGTTCAGCTGCCTTCCCTCTGCCAGAGATACCTGCAATTGTCAGAATCAGCAGTGGCTTAAAGTACAGAACAGGTGTATGACCAGTCAGCCCAATTCTCCTACCCATTGTGCCAAAGGCAGAGACCAGCACAAATAGTCTGGGAAACTCCTGCTGTGTCTCCAGCACATCACCTGCATTTACTTACCTAGAAAATGACACATTATTTGACACTCTTCTAATCCTTATCAGAATTTATTTTTGTTATTAGGCTAGTAAAACAAATGTATCTGAGCACCTACAATGTGCCAAATTCAATACCTGCAGCACTTCATCTCACTCAGTTCTCACAGAGCTAAACGAGGGAGGTAGCATGGAGCTCGTTTTAAAGAATGAAAATAACACTAGGAGTCCTACAACTTAGGAAAGATTACCTGAGTTAAGGCATAAACCTCACTGCAATTTTGTAAAGAGTGTGACTTGCAGGAAAGGAAAAGGCAAAAAGATTTCAATGTTTCATTCCTTAAAGTTGTGCCCACAATGGACAGAAATAGGGTGACCGAGATCAGGAAGCTGGAGCGTTTGAGGCCTCAGTTTCTATTTGGACGACCAGTTGGCAGGGGCATGCCATTCAGGCTGCCCAACAACTTCCAAAGGAGAACAGTGTCTGTCCTTGACACAGCCTTTTCCTCCTCCAGGCTTCAGAGGTGCCACAGGAGTGATTTCCAAATAGAGAGTGAAGCCTTTCCTACCACTAACAGGATACAGAGATGTCAGAGGGGATCATGCAGAGCAAAGTGTGAGCGTCTGAAAGTACTCAGAGGGGACCAGCAGAAAATGCAAGGCCAGGTAAACAAAGGGAAGTAGTCTTTCTTCTCTCCAGCCCGTCTCCCAAGCTCGGAGATTTTCTGTAATTTTAGAAAGGAAATGAAGTGGTTGTGCTAGGGATTGTGGGTGTGTGGGTGGTGTAGGAAGGCTGCATGAGGCTCCAGAGAGTCCACAATAAAAACATTGGAGAAAATAGCCACCACCACAAGGTAAGGAATTAGACATATATTAAGGTCTCTGGAAAGAAAACACTCAAAACAGCCAGGCCCCTCTCCACTACGTTTTACAGGAGATGTGCTGTCTATTATTTCTCTCCCTGTTTGAATTTGATCAGATGACATAAATAAACAAAAATACAGATATTTGCTATTAGACTAGATTGATATCAATGAGGTAATACAAAAATACAATCAGGCTGATGCCACACTGCAAAAATAATAACTGTTTCATCAGTGGTAACAAATCCTTTATATTCTGTAAATATAAAGTGTGCTGAGTACCAGCTATGTACCAGACCTCATTTGGCATATTCACTATAGTTAACTCTTTTGCCTCACAACAGCCCTGTGAAGTAGGTAATTAACCCTTTCTGCTGAAAAACAAGTGTCTATCAAGGAAACTGCATGACTTGTCCAAAGTCCCACAGACCTGATACTCTGAAATGAGGTCCTTTGATTCTAAAACTCTTGCTCCTTGCATCCTGACAGTTCAGCAATTCAGATGGTCCACATGGAAAATTTCAAGGACAAGGATTATGAAAAGGTCATCATCACTGCATATAGATTTCATTCTGACAAAACTTTGTCCAGATAGATTTGGGTTGCTATAATTAGTGGTGCCCAGTGCCTAGCCACTTTAAGTTGGACTTACATAGATGAAGTAAAGATTTGCCTTCACATTTTTAAAAATTACTGGTGAAAGAATTGGAATTTGCTATCAAGACAACCACCATGTCACTCAATACCTTTCAAATTTAACTGACAACTTGGTCTTATGTACTGTGATCATATTTTTTCATGAAAGTCTCATTTCCAATAGTCCATGCAGACATACAAGTGCTACACACACACACACACACACACACATACCCCAGTTGGATTTGAGCAAGAACAAGGACAACAGAATTCAAAACAACACTTGTTTTGTGTTTTAAAGGTCAGAATTATTTCATACTGGTTTGTTTGTTTTGCAAGAATCACTTTCCAAGTTTAAAGAAACTTTGAACCTCTTCTGCTAAAAAAAAAAAAAAATTTACTCAAAGAGAAACAAAAATACCACATAGCCCCCAGACATGATTGAGAGGGAAAAAAATTTAATAAAAGCTTTGATCTGGATTTTTATGCTAAACATGAATATTTGAAAAGAATCTATTACAACTCAATGGATTTTTTTCAGGGAAAAAAAAGTAAAGTCATTTTAAGCTGGAGTTCAGATGTGTGCTGTAAGTGACCAGACTTCTATTCTGTTGTCTACGCTGGAAAACTTAAATGTTCATATCAATTTTTTTCCTCTGTTATCATATTAAACATCTGTTTCCTTCCTAAAATGTTTGGGAATCAATTGGTTCTAAAGAGTGAGTATTTTTAGGAATACTTCAAGTGTTTGTTGGAAATGTAACTAAAAGATAATTCTCGTTTTCTGTGAATTTTTGAAGGTCCCTCATACTTTTCTGACAAAATAGCTGCTTTACTTGTGCAAAGTAGAAATGAAGGGACGGGGGAGTCTCAGTTAAGAGAAGGAGGTAACAGGGAGAGTAGTAAAAGAGTCCAAGGGAAAAAACGTTCTTGGGCCACAAAAAGGCTTTTCAGTTTACAACAAAAATCCAATTCAACTTACAAATTAACTTTTTTCATTCACTAATAATCTGAAAATAATGTCTACATTAAGCAAGGAAGTAAAACCATTCAATTAAGAAATTAAAAATATCAATATGAACTAAGAACTTTCTGATGGTAAGTGTACAATAGTTCTTTTGTTAGTTTGTAAAATAAGTCCAGGAAATATTTTGATAGATTAATACCCAAATGAGTAGCAAGTTAAATTTTTCCCGCACAGTAATACAATCTGCTTTATTGAGTACCAAACAGAAAGTTGCAAAAATACCCACTGGATAACAATCTCTGCACTGTTAAATTTCAGCAGGTGGAATTTCAGCTTGCCAAAAACTCAAAATTAGGAAACTGCTCTTCCAGCCATCTCCACACTGCTAACTTGTTATTTGGTGAACTGAAAACTGTAGGAAGATTGTCTTTAAGTATCTGATCAAATCTTGAACCAATCTTTTGTTTTCTACTGCATTCCAAAGAAATCTTTATGCCAGGCAAACAACTCAACAGTGCATTATAAGAAGGAATGATGGAATGTCAGTAAATGCCGATCATAAGATTTTTGAAGACTGATTTTTACTTTTGCATATTCATCCTGTTTATTCCAAAGGCAATAAGGAGAATTAATAGATAAATCAAGAGAGAAGTTTCCCTTATTCAAGAAAATAAAATAAAATATCTAGGAAGCGTATAGAGATGCCCTTCACTATGATTTTATTCTACTAAGATGTCTTAAATTGTTTGTTTTGATTAACATATTAAGTTCCTTTGAACAAAACAAAGAGGTGGTTTTTTTTACCCCTCTTGTACACATATACAGTCAGAAATGCTATGTTAGCTCAGTAAGCCATACAGAGCTGTAAAACATTTAATATAGGACCGTGGTGGATATTTGCAACTGAATAATGAATTGCATGTCACACAATGCATGATAGTTATCTTTGTTGCTGAAGTTATAGCTGAGGAATTATTGGTCTCCCTTATCTGAAAGGCCAAATGTAGTGTGAGATCAAAGGAGGCAATAATTGTGCAGGAAACAACATCTTAAAAAAAATTCCTCTGAGGATGAGAATCTGATTTATAAAGTTCAAGATTAATAAGTACTGAGTATCAAATCCAAGATGAACCAAATATTTTTAGCAATATTTTGAATGAATCATTTACAGCAGACACAAACACTAAAAAATTGCCAAACCAGAGATCCCTCCTGTGGGCTGAACAAAACAGTACATGAAGTTACTTTCAGCCATTTACATTGTGTGGGAACAGTGCATACAGCAAATGCAACATGCTTCCATAAATTTGTTTTCTTGACAAGAAAGGACAACCCTTGAAGTCTACTCCAGAAGCCCCACCTGTCTGGTCCCTCCTGAATGATGACTTCCAATATTTTCTAAATTAGCAGCCTCTGGGTGACTCAAATGTAGGCACAAGAAGCATTCAAAGCAGATTTATGTTCAGTTCAAATCAGCAGCTACTCACTGAATAAGGACCAAGCTGGATTATTTTAATCCCTTACCAACAGAACAACAAGGAAACTTTGGAAATTCACTAACAACTGATTACTACACATAATATACTACTAATTTAAAGATTTCAAGGGGAAAAAAATGCCTCATCATCTCTTTCCAGTCTTACATAGAGTTCCCTAACAGAAATTTCCCCCCCAACAAAATACTGCATTTACAATTCAGTTAAGATCCTCTTAAGCTGTGTAGTAAAAATAGCATTTTAAGTGTTAAAGTGATCATATGTGTAGGATCAGGTGCTAAAGTGATTATATAAATAGAACTGTTTAGAAACAATAATATACAGAATTTAAAAGGACTGAAGGCTCCAACATGGGAAGCAGTCCATACAGCAGACTCATAGAATGACAATTGTTTTAAGTAGCACTCCAACTTCAGAATCAGTCCTAAAGGCATTCCAGTCTGGTTGGAAAGCCCAGGGGGGGAACATTTCAGGCATGGAAAGCCAAGACACTCTGGGAAAAAAATGTCCTACATAAAGGACCCCGGTGGGTGAGACCCAAGTAGAAAGAAATGGCCTCCAAAGAAGGATGTACTTTTCTCTGAAGGAAGGAGAGAACTTACACTTTGCTTATGGCCGTGTCTAAATATTGTTGGAGTTTGTGAATTCAGAAGGCTTCCATAGCCTAGGCAGCTCATGGCAAGAGCTGCAAGTGATCACTGACATCACACATAAGAGTGTTAATTGTTAAATTAACAACAGGAATCACTGTGCATTATCTTCCCATGCAAGACCTCTGTCCTCAAAGAATTGTATTATGAGAGTTAACAGTAAAATTTGTTCTCAAAGATTTACTTCATTTTAGTGTATTAAGTGGAGATATTCTTATGTCTCATAAGTTTTAGTTATGCCAAAGTGTCCAACTCCATTGCTTACTTTCTTAGGTGCTTCCTTAATTAATAATAAGACTTGTTCTCAAGGACTTACTTTCTTTCAATGTAATAGGTGGAGAATATTCTTTTGTCTCATATAGTTATATCTAAGTGCTCACAAAAGATGTATCAATCTTGGGTGTTTCTTTAAAGTTAACTAAGTTTCTCAAAAAAAAAAAAAGCAAAATTAACATCGAGATGCAAAAATAAATAAATAAGTAAAGTTCAATTAAAGGGCCGGCACCGCAGCTCACTAGGCTAATCCTCCGCCTTGCGGCGCCGGCACACCGGGTTCTAGTCCCAGTCGGGGCGCCAGATTCTGTCCCAGTTGCCCCTCTTCCAGGCCAGCTCTCTGCTGTGGCCCGGGAAGGCAGTGGAGGATGGCCCAAGTGCTTGGGCCCTGCACCCCATGGGAGACCAGGAGAAGCACCTGGCTCCTGCCATCGGATCAGCGCAGTGCACCAGCCGCAGCGCGCCAGCCGTGGCGGCCATTGGAGGGTGAACCAACGGCAAAAGGAAGACCTTTCTCTCTGTCTCTCTCTCTCTCACTGTCCACTCCTGCCTGTCAAAAAAAAAAAGTTCAATTAAGGGTAAATGAGAAATTATCACACAAAGCTCTATCAGGAGTCAGAAACATCTCTCTTGTTGGCCTTACATGTAAGGACTGAGAAGTCATTTGGTCTGGCCCTACCAATGCAACTACAAGCAGGACTCAGAATTCTATAAATATATAGCAGGCTAATTTTTAAGTTGATAATTTTGAATTATGTTATACATATCCAAATAGTGCTTGGCAGAAAAAAAGTCCCCTACCCCTGCAGTAGACATTTAAAACTTAATGTTAGCCAAAAGGTAAAAATCAATTAACAGTGGTTATTTCTGAGTGAGATTGAGTGACTGTTAGTTTCTTTTTAACTTTTTATTTGTTTTCCTAGATGAATACAATAAGCACATACTATTTTTATAAAATCAGGAAAAAAATGTAAAGGAATATCCATAATGGAGACTTCAAATATAGGTAATAGATGACTTTTCATTCTTTGTTTTACTTACATTTATGTCTCCCTTTCCAAACACAATCATGTTTCTAATACTTTCCATTTCTCTCTGTTGACTCTTTGGAATGTTCTATGAGCACTTGTGTTTCATTTGTTTTGCCTACCAATGGAAAAGAATTTGTGGGTATATTGTCATGTGGTTCTAGGTTAAGATTTTAGTAAGCCAAGTGAGAATTTGATCTCCCAGAGATGCCTAAAGGAGAATAGTAGCCAGTATTTTTCTCTGGATTTAAATATATGGATTTTTATGACCATTTACCTTCTAGTGAGCTAAGAATGCATCTTTAATACTAATTCCGCCTACCTACTAGCATATAGAAAAATAATTTGAAATATCCCTTTATTTTCACATTAGAAAACTCTAAGGACAATATAGCTGATTTTGTAAATAAACAAATATGTATAATTAATAGACAAACCAAGCATACAAAATCAACTATGCATCAGAGGTTTGTTTCATATAAACCATTCCTAAATTTGAATGACATTAATGTTACCTTTTACCTACTGTGTTAGATATTTTAATACAGGTAAAGTCTTGTCCTTGAAATTCTCCTGGGGCCAGCACTGTGGCGTAGCTGATAAAGCCATCACCTGCAGTGCAGGCATCCTGTATGGGCACCAGTTCAAGTTCTGGTTGCTCCACTTCCGATCTAGCTCTCTGCTATGGCCTGGGAAAGCAGTAGAAGATGGCCCAAGTCCCTGGGCCCCTGCACCCACATGAGAGACCTGGAAGAAGCTCCTGGCTCTTGGCTTCGGATCGGCACTGCTCTGACCATTGTGGCCATCTGGGGAGTTAACCATTGGATGAAAGACCTCTCTCTCTCCACCTCTGCCTCTCTGTAACTCTGCCTGTCAAATAAATAAATCACTCTTAGGAGAGAAAGGAAGGAAGGAAGGAAGGAAAGATGGAAGGAAGGAAGGAAGGAAGGAAGGAAGGAAGGAAGGAAGGAAGGAAGGAAGGAAGGAAGGAAGGAAGGAAGGAAGAGAGAGAGAGAGAGAGAAAGAAAGAGAAAGAAAGAAAGAAAGAAAGAAAGAAAGAAAGAAAGAAAGAAAGAAAGAAAGAAAGAAAGAAAGAGAGAGAGAAAGAAAGGGAGAGAAAGAGAGAAGGAAGGAAGGAAGGAAGGAAGGAAGGAAGGAAGGAAGGAAGGAAGGAAGGAAGGAATTCTCCCTGAGAGCTCATCCATGGTGGGCTCCCTAAATTCCTATATCCCTGTCTGGTATTTGCTCACTGATTGATAAGGACTACCTTTACCAGTGACAACTATATAAGAGGATTCTTCAAAATATTCTTGAAAAATGTGTGTGATTAAAAAAAAAAACATATTCATGGATTTCAAACAATTTTGCACCAAAATAGTCTTATCTTTCATTCCATTTTTCTACAAACTTTTTTTTGAAAATTTGTTTTATTTGAGAGGCAGAGAGACAGACTAACAAAGAGCAAGAGAGAGAGCAAAAGTAAGACAGAGAGAACTTCCATCTGCTAACTCACTCTCCAAATGTCCACAACGGCCAGGACTAGGCTGAGGCTTGACAAAAACAAAGCTGGGATTCAGGTACTTAATCCAGCGCTCCCACAAGTGTGGCAGGAACCCAATTACTTGAAACATCACTACTGCCAGTTGGAGTCCTGGCTGCTCCACTTCTGATATAGCTCTCTGCTATAGCCTGGGAAAACAGTAGATGATGACCCAAGTCCTTGGGCCCCTGTACCCATGTAGGAGACCTGAAAGATGCCCCTGGCTCCTGGATTCGGATCAGCCCAGCTCTGGCCATTGTGTCTATTGGGGAGTGACCCGGCAGGTGGAAGACCTTTCTGTCTATCTCTGCTTCTGCCTTTCTCTAACTCTGCCTTTTGAATAAATAAATAAATCTTTAAAAAAAATCATAGTTGTCTGACACTTTAAGATGCAATGATTTTGAACAGCCCTTGCCTTGACTGTCCAGAAACAGTGTTTTTCTTGTTTATTTGGTTGGTTTTGTTCTTTTCTCCTTTTTACATAGTTTAGGGTTAATTTTATGAGTATAAAAATTAACTAAAATTTATTTATGCAAAAAATAAGAATGGGAAAGGAAGAGAGAGGAGGAATAAAGGTGGGAGTATGGGTGGGAGGGTGGGAGGGGGGAAGAATTACCATGTTCTCAAATCTGCATATATTAAATTCATAAAGTTGTATTCCTTAAACAAAATTTTTAAAATCATAGTTGTCCTTCTCATGGTGTGTCAACAAATCCAGTTAAGTTTATGACTCTCATTGTTAATGTTAACATTAATAATTCATATATTACAAATAAAACATTTTGTAAATGACAGTCACTTTTTATTCCTGGAAAAATACAGCAAAAAGTACCCTGTGTTACAACAATAAAAGTGGAACAATAGAAGCCTAATAGCCACTATTCCCGTAGAAATTCCCTAGTTCAATGGTGCTGAATTGTTTCCCCAGCTCTCACGCTTGACAGTTTTCTGTGTGCATACCTGTGCTATCCTCTTTCTTCTACTCACGTTCAAGTTCAAATTCTCCAAGATCCTTTTCATAGCTATGCTGTGGCAAAGCCTAAAAGAACAACATCCAGGGGCCAGAGCTGTGGCACAGCAGGTTAAAGCCCTGGCCTGAAGCACCGGCATCCCATATGGGTGCCGATTCTAGTCTGGCTGCTCTTCTTCCGATCCAGCTCTCTGCTAATGGCCTGGGAAAGCAGTAGAAGATGGCCCTAGTCCTTGGGCCCCTGTACCCACATGGAAGACCCGGAGGAAGCTCCTGGCTCCTGGCTTCGGATCAGCACAATTCCAGCCACTGCGGCCAATTGGGGAGTGAACCATCAGATGGAAGACCTCTTTCTCTGCCTCTCCTTCTCTCTCTGTGTAACTCAGACTTTCAAATAAATAAATAAATCTTTAAAAAAAAAAAAAAAACATCCTGACCCAGCCAGGATGGCGCAACACAGGGTATCCAAATGAATGTTTTAAAAGAATTGAACGAGAGAAACACACAAGCATCCAGCACCATATTTTCTGTCTCACTTGTTATCAAGTAAGTTAAGGCCATGTAGCAAATATCCTGAGGATGGACTGCCTGAGATGGTAGTTGTTAGGCTCATCAAAATACATGGTAAAATGAAAAGGATAAAATAAACCAGAAAAGAAAGATCATTTGAGTCATTAGCAACACCTGAGACAGTCTGTCCCATTACGTGTTTTAGAGAAATGCCAAAATCCTCTGCCCAATAACCCACTCATCCCCAGAGAACAACATGGCACTAGACTGCAAGTCTGCTAAGCTTCAGCCCTACTCCTCAGGAAAGGCAGGCAGCTAAAATGGACCATCTTCCCTTTATCAGCTCCTGACTGACAGTTTCCAGTGGCAAACTAACGCTCAATGTAGCCTTAGAATAAATCACTACATTGTAAGTAAAATCCATTATGTTGTGTTTTTGTTACTGCAATTGTCTTATATTCCAAGGCAAATTAAACCATCTCTTATTAAAACTAATTATGTTCCTCCTTGGAACTGCCATAGCACTTCATATCATTCTTGAGGTACATGTTCAGAATCCTTACTGCATCCTGTCTATTTAATTATCTTACAAGGCTATAAGATATGATCATGTCTTGCACTTTTCTCTTTTTTTAATTTTTATTTATTTATTTATTTCAAAAGGAGAAAGAGACAGAAGGGCAAAGATTCCATCTGCTGGTTCAGTCCCCAGATGCCCACAAGCCTGGAGCCAGTAACTGAACCCAGTTGTCCCACATGGGTGGCAGGAACCCAAATTCTTGGATCATCAGTATTGCCCCTCAGGGTCTACATTACCAGGAAGGCAGAATCAGGAACCACAGCCAGGAATCAAACCCAGGTACTTCAATGTGAGATTCAGGCATCAACTACTAGGCCAAACACCCAGACCCATATCTTGTACTTCTTATATTTCCTAGCATTTTAGCACAATGAGTAGTGTTCCAAGAGTTCCATAATTATGAAATCTGACAAAGAATGGTGAAATCATGAAGTGGATGAATGGATTTATGAATGAATGGAATCTGACTGAAATAGTCCCCCAAAAATCTAGGTCTTATGGTGTTCCACCTTTACCCAGTCTTTCACCAATGACTTATTTAAATTTTTTTTCTTTTAAGGGCTTGTCATATGGGTCACACATAACAATACATGTCCAGCAATAACGTTAATGTTAACTACAATAATAATGTTGTTATTGTATAGAGCAGGTTGAGATTCATTAAAGAAGTGTGCTCTTCAGTCATTCTATGAATTGTACCTTCGTTTCCATTGACTACTTCATATAAAAAATTGCTATAATTCTTGATATCATACTTAATTGGCCTCAAATAAAATTATCTGAATGTAGTAAAATTTCTCAATTGTACATTCCAATATTACTCATTATTAACACTAACTTATTTTCTTATAAGATTTCTAACTTAGTTACAGAAGAGCTTTACCCATTTTTCCCAAAGCTAATAATAAGTAATTCTGAAAATTATTCATAATTTTACTTAAGCAGTTATCATAGGCTACATACCTCACATAATTCACTTTTTATCATAAATAGCCTACACAGACCTTTATAATTTTTAATTTGTTGGATAATCATAACCCCTGTCACACTCCACTACGGTTTATTTTCTGGATATCTCTAGGCCTCAAAATTTCTTATTACATATTAAGAATTAATATATTTCAATGTCAAGTAGTAGAGAAAATAATTATGTTACAATTAGAAAAAAATTGGCATAAAGGGAGCTTGGAAATTAAAATATTTCCCTGTATAATGTAATGATAAATGTACAATTAAATTTGCTTAATCAAAATTTTTATTTTTATTTCAAGTCTGATTCCTAGGTATTATATTTAGATGTACATTTGCACATATATGTAAGACATCCGTGGGGCCGACACTTGACACAGCAGGTTAATGCCCTGGCCTGAGGCACCGGTATCTCATATGGGCACCCGTTCAAGACCTGGGTGCTCCACTTCCGATTCAGCTCTCTGCTGTGGCTTGGGAAAGCAGTGGAGGATGGCCCAAGTCCTTGGGCCCCTGCACCCACTTAGGAGACCCTGAAGAAGCTCCTGGCTCCTGGCTTCAGATAGGCGCAGCTCCGGCCATTGCAGCCAATTGGGGAGTGAACCATCAGATGGAAGACCTCTTTCTCTGCCTCTCCTCTCTCTGTGTAACTCTTTCAAATAAATAAATAATTTTTTTTTTGATAGGCAGAGTGGATAGTGAGAGAGAGAGACAGAGAGAAAGGTCTTCCTTTTTGCCGTTGGTTCACCCTCCAATGGCCGCCACAGCTGGCGCACTGCGGCCGGCACACCACGCTGATCCGAAGGCAGGAGCCAGGTGCTTCTCCTGGTCTCCCATGGGGTGCAGGGCCCAAGTACTTGGGCCATCCTCCACTGCCTTCCCGGGCCACAGCAGAGAGCTGGCCTGGAAGAGGGGCAACTGGGACAGAATCCGGCGCCCTGACCGGGACTAGAACCGATGTGCCGGCGCCACTAGATGGAGGATTAGCCTATTGAGCCGCGGCGCTGGCCAAATAAAATAAATATTTAAAAAATAATAAAAAATAAAATAAGAAACAGAAAAAACATAAAGATAACATTTTTTAAAAAAGACATCCATAAAAAAAAGACATCCATGTAAAAGGTTATTAATTATAACATTGTCTATAAAAATAAAAGATCAGAAACTCAATGCCCATCAATAAGGGACAAGATAAATAAGTTATAATATAGACATTTAAAGGATTGATATGTAAATATTAAAGGAATCAAAATGCTTTCTCATAATGCATTCCATAGTAATTAATTACATTTTCTCTATATAGAAAATATTATAAAATATATCAGGGTACATCAATAGGGAATTAGATAAATAAGTTATAGTACACAAATTCAGCAAAATACAGCTATGAAAAATGAGGATCTCTGAGACATATTGTTAAGTAGGAAAATTAGGATTAAGAACAATGTTTACAGTTTGATACCTTTTGCATTAAAAGAAGAAATGGTTGGGACCAGTATTGTGGCACAGTGATTTCAGCTGCCACTTGAAATGCTGGAATCCCATGTTCGAGTGCCAAAGATAAAGTCTCACTACCACTTCCTAGCCAGCTTCTTGCTAATACACCTGGGAGATGTATTATGATCCAAGGACATAGGCCCCTGACACCCAGATGGGAGACAGCTGGCTCCTGGCTTTGATCTGGCCCAACACAGACTATGCCTGGCATTTGGGGAGTGAACCAGCAGATGTAAGATATCTCTCTCTCTCTCTCTCTCTTCTTTACTCTCATTCTCTGATGTCTCTCCCTCCCTCTCTATCACTCTGCCTTTCAAATAATTAAATATTTACAGAGGAAGGATTAAAGATATTTTGACATAAAGAAATTTTGTAAAAATACACAAGAAGCTAATAGAAAATGGCTATACAAGGGAGGTAGAATTGGGCACATGAGTGGGGAGGGAACAAAACTTCACATTGTACTATTTTATATTTTTGTCCCATGAATATATTGTCTATTTAAATTTTCAACTATATATTTCCATTATCTTTGCTATAATGTATATTTAATAAATGGATTTTAAAAGAATCCTAAGTATATAATTCTTCATCATTCTCTCACCAAATTTCTCTTCTGTTCTCTGCTGCCTCCCCCCACCATGCATATATCTGACTCTTTTGCAACACTCACAAAGATCCAGTTGAGGGGGACAGCTGAGGTAGAGCACTTTGGAATGGAACTAGTTTTGATCAAATTTGAAATATAACAAAACCTGATGCTAAATAATGAAGTGCTTTGGAGAACATGTTTGCCTAAACATAAGAGCTGAGGTGTGTGGGCTAAGTAATGGCCAAAAATGTGAGGAACATGGAATTAATTGTGCCTGCTTCTTGTTAACATGTAATGGTCTAATTATCAGAAAGTTTACTAAAAATTGTTTATTCCTGAATGAAGGCAATGACTATCAACCACTCTCTGAAGAGCTAGTGTATTTTTTATTTCACTAATCAGATTTTAAGAAAAAGAGAAAGTAACTGAAGAGCCACGCTGAACTTTCCTTTTTAATATTAAACCAACCTTTTAAACCTTTTAAAGAGTTAAGTCATTAATCTGTATTTGAAAACTTGTAATCATCAGTGGTCTTGCTCAGCCTTCCAGTTATTAGAAATGAACTCACACACCAAAAAAAAAGAAATGTTTAAATTTGGTGTTCAAAAGAATCTCTCCTCAAGAGGTAATAAAATGTCAACCTCATTTAAATGAGACATCATTGACCCCCATTAGTAGGACACGGGCTTGGCTTGGCTTTTTCTAATGGTGGTGATGGATTTGCTCTTGTCCATCTATACACCACTGCCCTGTCCTCTTATGACCTGGGGCAGACATATGCTAGACAGCTGGCTGGACCAGGTCTGTGGCCACTGAACAAAGCAAACCTTGCTGGCCCACACAAAGATTGAACCTATGACCTTATTCTCATTAGTTCAATGCCTTAACCACCTGAGCTACACAGCCACCAAAAAAGTATAAATTGAATACTGTGTAGATAGAGTTCTGTGTGTATAAAAGCCAGATATAAAGTAATATATAACAACAGACATAAAACTGGTGCATAGACATTAAAAGAGAGGCTTATGTCCACCTGTAAGTTTTTATCTTGTATCCCATTCCCCCGTGGCATTTTCCAATCTGAGAACCAAAATGTGATCACCTTAAAAGAAATGTTATTTCAATATTGTAGCACAGTTCAGCATGGTACCAACCATGAAATGAAGAAGCTTGCCATTGATATTAGCAGTTAGTGTGCATTAGGAGGTCCTTATTTGATTGATGTCCTAATGAGCTTTGGGATAAAAGGGGAAGTAGAGACAAAAATGGTAGTTACAGGGACGGCACTGTGGTTAAGCCACAGCCTGCAGTGCTGGCATCCCACATGGGCACCAGTTTGAGTCCTAGCTACCCCACTTCCAATCCAGCTCCCTGCTGATGTGCCTGGGAAAGGCAACAGAGGATGGCCACGTGCTTGGGCCCCTGCACCCACACCCATGTGGGAAGCCAAGAGGAAGTCAACTTTTACTTCAAGGGAGGGGATGCTTCTCTTTGATTTGAATGGACTCTCAAATGAATGAACAACAACAGGATCTTAGTCACATTCTTTCTGCACATTAACCATCAACAAGTA
The DNA here is from genome assembly GCF_051225735.1 of Oryctolagus cuniculus. Taxonomy (NCBI): domain Eukaryota; kingdom Metazoa; phylum Chordata; class Mammalia; order Lagomorpha; family Leporidae; genus Oryctolagus; species Oryctolagus cuniculus. Next base: position 56,177,723 of record NC_142868.1, on the reverse strand, counting down.
GGAGATAGCAATATACTGATATCTTAAGTCATAAGAATTATATTCCATGTTTATCATGCAAAAATACCTCTTTCATACTTCTCCCCTCTTGAAAGATAGGTCTCTTCAGCATAAAGTTCCAATTACTTACATTGATATTCAACAGAAATGCAAGGCTAGAGCTTCACTTTTGTATTTCCAAGTCAAGCAGAGGGCTTCCCATATAAAGGAACTCAATAATTTAGAAAATAAGAAAACAAATGACAGACTCTTATTCTAGCTTCTCTTTCCACATTACCTCATCGAAGTTCTCTTCCTTGCTCCTTGCCTCCTCTTACTATGACTTTCTCATTGCCCCAGGAACATGACTTGCCCTCAGTTTTCTCCATACTACATCCATCAGTACATCCTCTCCAACTGAGGGGATTAACCAGATATTTAATATAATGTATGCTATCCCACCAAATCCTAAAAAGAAATACAGGAGTCAATATTATATCCATTTTACAGAAGATACTCGAAAAGCTGAGTAACCTCCCAAGATTAGAGTTAGACAACAACAAAACCAAGATTCGCACCCAGATATGTGTAGCTTCAGAACTCTTATCCCTTGTCAAATTCTGCCTTTCTAAAATCTCTCTCTCTCTCTCTCTCTCCCCCTCCCTCTCTCTCTCTCTCTTTTTCTCTCTCTCTCTCTCTCTGCCTTTCCCTGTTTAGTGCAAACTCAAGAGGAACTCTCTCTTGCCCATCCCATCCCATAACTCTAATTCCCATAACTCTAATTTTCTTAACTTATATTATTAATTTAATGTCTCAGTTACAATTAATCATGTCTGTTTCAACAACCTTATTGTCTTTTCTATTCTCCCTTTTAACTTTCATTAACTCATTCTTTCTCAATCTAACTAAACCATAAGCTCACTAAGAATAAATTGTGCACATGGAAAACTGCTCTATCCTTTCACAATCATGCAAGAGACTTCCACATGTGGTAAGCACTCAACAAACACATATTGACTGGTTCATGTCAACACCTCCATCTTCCCCCTAGAAATCTTTGTATCAATTCCTGTTATTATAAATAAATACTCCTTGAAGTTCTAATGTGATTGTAATAGAAAAGAGAAACTGGAAAGCTTTAAAAAGTAACTATATTTTAAAATATTTTAGTCTTTAATTATTAAACTTCTGGAGCATCTTGCTTATGAAAAGTCTACCACATCAGTGCTAGTGAGATCATCTTGGTAAGATTTTCCTTGCTTCCTTTAAATACCCTCATTTTCAAAGGTTAATTACCTGGTTGTAAAAGTGCACTCCAGAACAAAATTTAACCTACAAGTTCTCCATCCTGAGGTGAATATTCTTAGCAGTTCTTTTTTTTTTTTTTTTCAAAAATAGGGCACCATCTGTTTAACCAATTCAAATACATACTTATAGAAGAATAAAAAATAAGAATACAGAGGTCCATGTACTTTAAGCACTTCTGAGTATTTGTAAAACACATTATGACTTTGATGCTTGGAAAAATATATGAAGTGGTGTTTTCAGCTATAAATCAGCACCAGCAAATAAAGCTGGACTAGAAGTGGGGATATCTTTAGGATAAAATTGTTTTGATCATTCGAAATGTTGATCATTTGTGGGCAATAGAAAAGAAGGATTTATTGTTTTTAAATGGTTCAATTTCTTAGGAAGATAAAGAACATATAATTTGAGAGAACATCAAACAGAATGTGGTTTTTATTAATATCACATAATGTTTCCTACAAAATCTTTCCCTTACCCAGCCTAGCTCCCCTTGGAAACAAACTAAACATGTTGACAGCTACAAGTTACAAAAGCGTTAGGCCAATAGTCTCCCCTTTTGAGAAACTGGATCATTAGCTCAATATCACTTTACTAAGTTTCCTCGTGAACCAAATACGTAAGGACAGACTCTATTCTGCAGGGTTTAATCACTCACAAGTAGCAAAACCACAGAACACATTTCTTAATCAGCTGAGCGTTCAACCATGGACTCACACCACACATATATGTCACTCCCATTATCATCAGTAAAAATAAAAATCCGACATTTACATATTCAGAAAAGACTAGACCTCAATGTTTGTGGTTTGAAATGTTCTCATAAAAGTATATTGTCTCATTACCAAATGTTTATATGTATCAGTATGTTTTAGAATCAAATATTCTCCTCCCAAGCAGAATAAATCGTGAATTTTTCCCTGAATAATCATTATTACTTTCGTCTTTCTTCATGCTAAATACCCATATAAATCTAAAGCTAGAATTTTTCTTTAGCATTTTTAAGGAAATCTATGTATTCTAGAAAGTCAAGTTTATTTGAAGAATAAATGAATGAATAAATCCCAATCATCTGAACTTGGAAACTCAACCTGTAATCATAAAAGGGTATACCTTAGGAAAAGCTACAGACAAAATTCAAAATAAAAGTCTCAAAAACTAAGCTCAGACATACGTTATATAATTAATTTCACTTAATTCTGACTTTGAATCCCAGGTACAAATAGTTTTCAAAAGACTCAGGCAGAATTCATCAGGTAGACGTCAAAGACAATAGATGCAATTCTATCTTTAGGAGAAATAAGTTGGACCTCCCCTTGTATAAAAGAACAGAGCCACGGAGACTGTCTCTTAATTCCCTCCTAAGTTGAAGAACCGAGTATCATATTCCAGAATAATATAGCTATACATGGAAACAAAGGAATGAGTTAACACCCATGATGCATGTTAAAATTATCCCAAGCTAAGATTCCCACCCCTACTACCTCTGCCAGTGTGTATGTCACACATCTATTACTACTGGCAAAATCACATCCAGGTGGGAAACCTACTCAGGTAGCCTGTAACTCCCAAAACACCAAGCAGAGAACAAGGAAGGAGCTTGACACTGAGAATTCACACTTAAATGATCTGACCTTTCTACCCATTGAGATGAGAAGCAGAAGGAAGAACACAAGCAGAGCTGTGTGAAACCCATGCTCCCTATTCTATTAAATCAACACATTTTACAGAATATATCAGGAACTCAAAAAAAAAAAAGCAGTCCGGTTAAGAAATGGGCAAAGTACCTGAATAATCAGTTCTCAAAAAGAACATAAACAGTAAATAAAATTATTAAGCAAATGCTGAGGCCAGTGCCGTGGCTCACTTAGTTAATCCTCCACCTGCAGCACCTGCATCCCATATGGGTGCCGGGTTCTAGTCCCAGTTGCTTCTCTTCCAGTCCAGCTCTCTGCTGTGGCCCGGGAGGGCAGTGGAGGATGGTCCAAGTGCTTGGGCCCCTGCACCCCATGGGAGACCAGGAAGAAGCACCTGGCTCCTGGCTTCAGATCGGCGCTGCGCCAGCCAGAGCGGCCATTTGGGGAGTGAACCAATGGAAGGAAGACCTTTCTCTCTGTCTCTCTCTCTCTCTCTCACTGTCTATAACTCTACATGTCAAAAAAAATTATTAAGCAAATGCTCAATATCACTATGCATCAGGGAAACTCTTGTTATAATTACTTACTGGAGCCAGCGCTGTGGCACAGCAGGTTAATGCCCTGGCCTGAAGCGCTGGCATCCCATGTGGGCGCCGGATCGAGACCCCGCTACTCCACTTCCAATCCAGCTCTCTGCTATGGCCTGGGAAAGCAGTAGAAGATGGCCCAAGCCCTTGGGCCCCTGCACCCGAGTGAAAACCCGGAAGAAGCTCCTGGCTTCAGTTCAGCGCAGCTCCGGCCAATGCGGCCATTGCGGCCATCTGGGGAGTGAACCATCAGATGGAAAACCTCTCTTTCTCTGCCTCTCCTCTCTGTGTAATTCTGACTTTCAAATAAATAAATAAATCTTTAAAAAAAAAAAAAAGGATGACTATTATCAAAGAGACAGTAAGTAACAAGTGCTGGTGACGATGGGGAGAAAGGAGAACTCCCATACACTGTTGGCAAGAATGTAAATTAGTATTGCCACTATGGAAAATAGTATGCAAATTTCTTTAAAAAGTAGAAATTAGGGGCCACCGCTGTGGTATAGCAGGTAAAGGCAATGCCTACAGTGTCAGCATCCCATATGGGTGCTGGTTGGAGTCCCAGCTGCTCCACTTCCAATCCAGCTCCCTGTTAATGTGCCTGGGAAGGCAGCAGAGGATGGCCCAAGTGCTTGGGCCCCTGAAACCACATGGGAGACCTATAAGAAGCTCTTGGTTCCTGGCTTCAGATCAGACCAGTTCAAGTTGTTGCAGCCATTTGAGGAGTGAACCAGCAGATGGAAGATCTCTCTCTTTCAGTCTCTCTCTCTCTCTCTCCGCCCCCCAACTCTGCTTTTCAAATAAATTAATTAATTTGAAAAAAATAAATGAAAACTAGAAATAGAACTGCCATATATGTGATCCAGTGACTGCACTAGTATCTATCCAAAAGAAGTTAAATCATTGTATCAAAGAGATGCCTGCGCCTCTGTGTTTATGCAGCACTGTTCACAAAACCTAAAATATGGAATCAACCAAGGTGTCCACCATCAGATGAATAGATAAAGAAAATCTGAAAAATACACACAATGGAATACTGCTCAGCCAGTAAAAAAAAAAAAATAATGAAATCCTGTCATTTGCAACAAAATAGATGAAACTGGAGGACATGATATTAAGTAAAATAAGCCAGACACAGAAAGACAAATACTGCATGTTCTACCTCATAGGTGGAAGCTTAAAAAAATTAATCTTTACACAGAATTGTGATGTCTAAAGGATTAAAAGAATAATTCTTGGGGCTGGCACTGTGGCATAGCAGATAAAGCCACTACCTGCAGTGCCATTATCCCATATGGGAGCCAGTTCAAGTCCCAGTTACTCCACTTCCAATCCAGCTCTCTGCTATGGCCTGGGAAAGCAGTAGAAGATGGCCCAAGTCCTTGGACCCCTGCACCTGCATGGGAAGACCCCAAGGAAGCTCCAGGCACAGCTCTGGCCATATGGCCTACTGGGGAATGAACCAATGGATGGAAGACCTCTCCCTTTCTCTGCCTCTCCTCTCTGTGTAACTCTTTCAAATAAATAAATAAATCTTTTTAAAAAAGAATGTCTTAGTGTTGCACAGCATAGTGAGAGATTATAACTCACCATAATCTAATATATATCATACGAACAAATAAAATAGAGATACTTCAAACCTCCAGTCATAAAATAATGTCAGAGAGGTGGAAATGTTGATTATCCTTTTTTATCAGTACACATTGTATATATGTATTGAAATATCACTCTGCAGTCCATAAATATGTATAATTTTTTGATTACCATACCATACAAACATTAATACCTTCTCACAACTTCCTGTTCTTTTTTAAAAAAGATTTTTGTTATTTTTTTGAAATTCAGAGTTATAGAGACGGAGGAGAGACAAAGAGAGACAGAAAGAGAGAGAGAAATACAGAGTTCCATCCACTCCCCAAATGGTCACAATGTCCAGGCCTGGGGCAGGCTGAAGCCAGGAGCCTGGAGTTCCATATGGGTCTTTCACATGTGTAGCAGAGACCCAAGCACCTGAACCATCTTCTGCTGCTTTGCCAGATTCATTAGCAGAGAACTGGGTCAGAAGTGAAGCAGCTGGGACTTGAACTGCTGCGTTTACAAGATGCCTGCATCACAGTCAGCAGCAACTTAACCTGCTGCCCTACAACTCCAGTACCTCATGTTCTTTTTTTATGATTGATTGATTGATTGATTTGAAAGGCAGGTGGGAGAGACTTAGAGAAAATCTTACATCTTCTGTTTCACTCCCTAGATGCCCACATCAGCCAAGACTGAGCCAAGTTGAAGCCCGGAACCAGGAACTCCACCTGGGTCACCCCTGTGGGTGTCAAGGACCCAAGTATTTGAGCCATCCATCATCTGCTGCCTCCCAGGCACATTAGCAGAAAGCAGGATAGGAGACAGAGGCAGGACTTGAAACTTGGTATTCTGATATGGGATGTTGGTTTCCCAAGCAACAGATCCAGTTATTTTACCACATCCCCTTCATGACCCAATAAGCGTAAAGCTCAAATGAAGCAGAGACATCTACCTGAATCCAGTGAAGTACTGCTTGTATAAAACCCAATTTATTTTGTATACTAGATGATCAATAAATGTATGGCAAATGACTGAATGCTAGCGGATAGAAGAACACACTAAGGAGCTAGTGCTGGTTTCATTACTGCCTATATCACTGTGTGGTGCTTCTTTGAGTCTCAGCTTCTTGTCTATGAAATGGGGATAATAATAGTATCTTGGGGATGGTGAAAAATAAATGAGTTAGTAAGAGAAATGTACTTAGAACAGGGCCTGGCTCAAAATAGGCACCATTATTATCGAAAGATCACCACAAAACACACCAAATGCAGAGTAAAGGAAAACGTTTATTTTCGGGCAAGGGAAACCTGACAGGCTGCCTCCCAGTGCACGAGAGAACAGCAGCCTGTACTGGAAGAACAGGTCTTATATAGCTTTGCAGAGATAAGGAAGTGGGAGCAGCAAATCCCCTTAGGGTGGGGGTGGAACTGATTCTTGTGATTGGGCCATTTGCTCACCTGACTTCTAGTAAGCCAGGCTGGGCTTAGGAAGATGACACCATTTTACTAACGATTAGTAGTAGTAGTAGTAGTAGTAGTAGTAGTATTTTGACCTCTAGTTCCTGGCAAAGGATAAATCAGGGTCTTGGGGCCAACATTGTGCCGTAAGGGATTAGGCCACCTCCTGCAAAGCCAGCATCCCATATGCACATCAGTTTGTGTTCCGGCTGGTCTACTTCTTATCCAACCCTTTGCTAGTAGGCCTGGGAAGGCAGCAGAAGATGATCCAAGTCCTTGGGCCCCTGCACCCATATAGGAGATCCAGATGGAATTCCTGGCTTCTGGTTTTGGTCTGGCACAGCCTCAGTCACTGTGGCCATTTGGGGAGTGAACCAATAAATGGAGGATCTCTCCCTTTTCCTCTCCCTCTCCCTCTCCCTCTTCCTCTCCCTCTCCCTCCTTCTCTCTCTCTCTCTCTCTCTCTCTTAAATAAGTAAAATAAATCTTTAAAAAAAAAAAGTAGGTTCTTGATCAACTTCAGAAACTCATGCAATCCTATAGGCACTCACAGTCTGTAAGAATGTTTGCCTTTACAATAAATCATCTTCCTTTTGTGAATGTAAAGACAAAAGTTCACTATTCAAAAAAATGAATTATCCAAAAAGCCTAATGTTTTGAAATGTTTGAAACAATCCTCCAAAGTGAAAATGTTATCAGCACTCTTGCCTTTAATATTAAAAAAAAATAAGTTATACCCAAGTTACTAGCCAAAGCCTATTACTATCAGGCATAAAAAACAACTTCCCTACATATATAATTTGCACAAAATCATCAGTGTGATCTTGACAGGTACAAGGAGATTCCTGATATTCCTAATTGCTCAGTGGGCTTAACCTCAGAAGGTGATTCAGCTAAACGCTATATTGGATTTCATCATTTCCATTTCCCCTGCCCTTGCAGGAACTCTCTGCAGGGTTTACAGTTATCTAACGGGGCCTACGTGCCTGGGCATGTGTACTTGGGTCACCGGGAAGGGCTGAGTAAGTGGAACAGGAATGGCAACATCTTAAACTGAAACAGCTGCATCAGAAGTGGCTGAGGCTCGGCTGCAATGTGATAGCTGCTATTAAACCCCACTTTGAGCTTCTCTTGGCTTTGATGATCTCTTTCTTCCTCTCAGAAGTGTATCATTCTTTTCCTGACTCCAAGTCAATCTCATAAAATCAGCCCAATTTTTGTTTGGGTTCATTTTCAAGTTCTGGTTATTCTGTTGCTGGTTTCCAAATTGATTGTTTTTCCTTTTTGCTTTTCCTTGGTCTTTTTGGTCAGAAGAAACTATAAAATGAGGTAAACCAGCCATACTAAATTCTCCTAACTAGACACGAAACTAAGGATTTCTGTTTCCTGGTGTTCACCTGTTTCACACCCCCTGCCCTCCAAGGCACTTCCTCTTGGTAAGCACCTGGAAATGCCCATCTGTTCTGTGATTTTTTTTTCCAGACTCTGGTCCCAATCTCTCACCTTGACACCTCTCATTCCACTGCAAGCTAGTTGAAAAACAAAATGCCTCATTTCCATATCTACCAAATGACATCCTTAAATAAAATTTATTATTCCTTATTGTAAGAGAATAAGAGCTTAAATGTGTTGTTGGAGAAAAAATATTTTTCATTCTGACAGCTATGAATTTAACGCACTTTAAGCTTCTTGAAGAAGTTTTAGGGTCATCTAATCCTACTCTTAGAGAAATCATTTAAATAAAATGCTGCCTATATTAGCATACCTTAATTCCACCATGTATTCAGCATAATCTTTTCTTGGGGAAAAAACTAATAAAGCATTACTTAAAGATTACTTAATGGCGCTGAAATGAAACCTAGTCTCAGCCAGTCATCTCATTGGGACTTTTTCCAGCTCCCAACGACCACCTGGGATTCATCTCAACTCTCTGATTCTGTGTTTCACATCAGCCACTCAAAGATACTATTTGCTGTCAGCAAGTCCCCTGATTTATTTAATCTTTCCCCAAAATACGTCCTGAAATTCTCACAATTTAACCCCTATTTGTCATGACAGCAGCTCCTCTGCAGTGACTAAATCACTCCCCAGCCTTGTCAGGCGTTCCACAGAAGGCCCTGTGGCTGCTGGTGGCCCACCCTTTAAGAGTGCTGTGACTCTATCTTCTCAACAAATCACCAGTAAATGTTTTAAGTAACATTTATAAGCTTCACTACTCTTCTATAAAAATATTATCCAAGCATACTGCAAGAAGATATTGTGTATAAATTCAATATATATTTATATTTCTCATTTTAAGAATGGCATTATAATTTAATCTACAGATGTGCACTTACTTTAGGTGAAATAGTACAACATGAGAAAATACAAGTTCAAATAGAATAAGACAGAGAAGAAGAAAATTAAGTCAGGAGGAGATGAGAAGGGTAATAAAAACTTCCCTGATCATCTTTAAAAATAAATTGTGACAATCAGATATAATGGAATCTAGTTTCATCTTCTAATACATAAATCTGTCAGCTGATGGATTTAAGACTTCTATGAAAAGCAGTCCTATGACAGAGAGGTGGCTATTTTCTTCTTCCCCAAAATAGCAGTGAGAATACATTACAATCATAATAAAAAGCAGAAGGCAAAATTCAGAAGATCTTGAGTAATGTATTAAAGATCATTCTTAAGGTTATAAGTCTTATTCTCAATCTCATTCTGCTCCTGTTTTCAAACCAGTTCTGGAAGGCATGGAACTGAATTCCTTGAAGATCAGTTGACTTTGTTAATAAGCTTTTGAGATCATCATAAATTCCCATACAATTATAAGAAATAATAGAGCTCTCAGGCAACCTTTCCCCATTTCTCCTGATGCTAACATCTTGAAAAATTGTAGTATAATATCACAACCAGAAAATTGACACTGATAAAGCCAAGATACAGAACATTTCCATTGTCACTAGGACTCCTTTTCTTGTTCTTTCATAGCCATCCTCACTTCCTTCCACTTAATTCCTTAACTCCTCTTTTCTCCATTTCTCTAATTTTGTCATTTCAAGAATGTAATATAAATGGAACCAGACAGTATGTGACCCTTCCCTAAAGATTCAATCAGGTTGTACCATTTATCAGTAATTTGTTCCTTTGTATTATTGAGTAGTATCCCATACCAGTATGAAATAGATGTACCATGATTAATATTACTTTCTTAAATGTTAAAAGAATGGTTACCAGTGTGTTCATCCATTGAAGAACTTCTGGGTTTTTCCAGTTTGGGGCAATCGTACATAAAGCTATTACAAGCTCTCATAAACAACATTCTGTGTGAACTTAACTCTTCACTTAACTAAGAAAAATGCTCAGAAGTACAATTGCAGGGTCATAGGGTAGAAGCTTGTTTAGTTTTTAAAGAAATTCTGAAACTGTCTTTCAGAGGCTGTACCATTGTACATTCCCATCATCAGTGCATGAGTAATCCAATGTCTCTGCATCCACATCACCATTTGGTTTTGTCATGTTCATTTCAGCCCAAGCTAGAGATCCAATTTAGGAAAAAAAATACTAGTGAGAAGACCTTAACACATAATCTGTTTTGTTACGTTAGCATGACCTGGAAGCTTAAAGTATGTGTATTATTTTAATTTTCAACTTTTGTTGGCTTCAACTCCACAACTTAAAGTCAACTTATTTAGCACTTCTGAACCTCAATATCTCTTTACGTAAACTCTACCACTTTAAGAACTATCTTAAAAGGATAGTGTGTGTAAAGAACATAGGATATAATAGGTGGTCACTAAATGCTAATTCCTTTCCTCTACATTACTCTGTTTGATTCTTATATATGCCGATATATGTGCTTCCTCTTAATTCATTCCCAGCACCACTTGGAACCATCACTTCTCTTCAGTTTTATAGTTCTGTCTCCCTTTGATTCAGATGAATATGAATATTGTTTTAAGTTAGTGAGGTGCCAGTGCTGTGGCAAAGCAGGTAAGGCCGCCATCTGCAGTGCCAGCATCCCATATGGGCTCCGGTTTGAGTTCCAGCTGCTCCACTTTCAATCCAACACTCTGCTATGCCTGGGAAAGCAGTGGAAGATGGCCCACATCCTTGGGCCCTTAGACTGTCATTGGAAGACCTGAAGGAAGCTCCTGGCTCCTGGCTGGAAGAACTCTCTCTCTCTCTCTCTGCCTCTCTCTCTCTCTCTCTGTGTGTGTGTGTGTGTGTAACCCTGACTTTCAAATAAATATTAAATATATATATATATATATGTATATATAAAAGTTAGTGAACAGGGGCAGCCATTGACCTAGTGATCAAGACACTTATGTTCCATACTGGGGTACCTGGGTTCATACCTGGCTCAAGCTCGTGACTCCAGCTTCCTGCTAATGGAGACTCCAGTGGGCAACAGGTGATGGCTCAAGTAAGTGGGTGCCTGCTCTCAGATTTGGCCACCCTCAACCCCAAGCCCTGCAAGCATTTGAGTTTTGAATCAGCAGAAGCAGCTCGCTCTGTCAGTCTGTCTCCCTCTCTGCCTCTTAAATAGATGTTTTAAAAAACAAACGAAGTTTTTAAAAATTTAATTAACATGACAAAACAAAAATAGCATAATATTGATTTAAAATACAAGTTCAAACCCAGCTCTTCTGCTTAAAATTGTATGAATTTGCACAGTCACTTCATGTCTCCAAAAATGCCACTGATGATTCATCTTTTCCATCTTTAGGACAGAGCCAGACCTGCTTTATCTACCTTACAGAGAAAGAAACGAAAGAAATGTGTGAAGTTGATTTGTAAACAGTGAATAGCTGTAATATTGTATGGTAAATAGAGTAAGGCAAATTATTGAAAACAAAAACTAAAAAAGGTCCAGTGATTTAGGTATTTATTCTATTTCTTTAAGATATTATATTCCCCAGTTAGACCAAAGTGTCACATTCATTCCTCAATGAAATAAAAAGGTAGAAAAAGAAACTTTAATGCCTTCTGAGTCTAGCCAAACATGTGCCCAAAAGAATGGAATTATGGAAGATTATGTTAGAAATTCTTGGCCGGCGCCGCGACTCAATAGGCTAATCTTCCACCTGCGGTGCCGGCACCCTGGGTTCTAGTCCCAGTCGGGGCGCCTGATTCTGTCCCGGTCGCTCCTCTTCCAGTCCAGCTCTCTGCTGTGGCCCAATGGGCCCTGCACCCACTAGGGAGACCAGGAGAAGCACCTGGCTCCTGGCTTCGGATCAGTGCAGTGCACCGGCCACAGCGAGCCGGCCACAACAGCCATTGTGGGGTGAACCAACAGAAAAGGAAGACCTTTCTCTCTGTCTCTCTCTCACTGTCCACTCTGCCTGTCAAAAAAAAATTCTTTTTATTGTTGTTTTCATATGAACATTCAGAAATGAGTACACTAATACTGAATGTAACCACTGGCACCAACAATTTGGCTTGGTCCTATGTCAACAGCTGCCTTGAGGACATAATATGTCCCCCAAGGCAGCCGGAGATCATGAAGGCAGAGGGGTTGATAGCAGCTCACTCGTAAGTATACAAGAATGAGATATATTACAAATTTATCTGACTCAGTGAGGTGGAAGCCGATTATTAATCCAGTTTTAACTAAACTACCCTTCTCCAAATGGACAAGGGGCTTTAAAAAATTCCTGCAAAGGATCTTCAATTAATAATGCAAAGAATGTGGGCAGATATCATGAACAAGAAAGTGACAGAACTAACATTGTTCCTCCTCATAAGTAAAGGCTTTTATCAGCCACAAAACAAAGCAGACACTGATAACCTGAATTCAACAATAAATTAGCCAAAGTGTTTTTAAACAAATAAGACTATTTGAAATGTGGGTTATGCCTACTGCCGATGAGGTTGAATCTTATGGCAAAATATTTAAACCTATTATCTAATTATTCTATAACTTACCCTTTTTAGTTTATTTTAGCATAAATGTAAAATGTAAGCAATGTATCTGTAAAGAAGTGCAGATGCATAGTTTGCAAATAAATATATTTGTGCTTAAAATGTTGCAATGCTGGAGCACAAAAACAGTGATTTAGGTATTTATTCTATTTCTTTAAGATATTATATTCCCTAGTTAGACCTTAGTGTCTGGCACAAACCAACCATTCCACAGATGAAGATGGAATAAAAGTAGACGTCCACACTCTGGTGGGTTGCTATGATTGCTATCACTAGAGCCATCTTCCCATTACTTTCCAGAGCCTCCAAAGGAAGCCAGAAGCCATTGTCTTTATCCTGTCAACCCTGAGGTCTGTAGGCAATGCAGCTCCTCATGCAAATCTCCAAGAAGTGCGCAGGCTGTCAACATCCCCACACTTAGTGGCTCTTGGGAAGCTAGCTGTGGTGTGCCACTCTAACAGTGTAGAGCAATGCCAAGGAGAATGGCTGACATTTATTTAGCACTTATTCTGTGCCAAACCCTCTACCAAGAGCTCCACGTGAATCATCTCGCTAAATGTTCACCATGACAATGTGACAGTTTACAATTATTATCCATGCTTTCCAGATGTGGTAACTGAAGCAGACCATGGTTAAACAATTATCCCAAGACCATACAGCTGATAACTGTCGTAGTCAAGATTCAAAACTGTGTCCCTGACTTCGAGACCCTGCCCTTCCTCACTCTGTTATGCTGCTTTACATGCACAGTAGCAGCCTTACGAAATATCATGAAGATTTCTTGACAGCAAAATTAATGTTAAAAAGCTTTCCCATTTAAAATGTGATTTTACTTCCCTTGGAATCAAAATATTGACCAGAACACATCACTGATGTACTAAACATCAAAAGTAAATTACAATTGTATCACAGGACTTATTTTTCTAAACAAATTTTGAAAAATTCATTCTTACCTATTCTTAAAGCAACTGCTTTCGATTCTTTTGATATGAAGCAGAGCTAAGTAACAGTACAATAAAATGTATAGGGCTTACTATGTATTCTGAGGAATCTGAGGCTGTAAGTTAAAACTTCTAGCATGCAAGGCAATGGAGGTACATCACCCAGTTTTTTCCAAATATTCAGATAATTAACAAAAGAGAGAAAATGCCAGGACAGCTGAGTGAACGTTTCAATCATCAATGTAACCATATTAATGTATGCAAACAGAGAAAAACCCATTTAGTTGTAGTAGTCACTCTTAATACCTTGACTTTTTAGTAAATTATAGCAGGTGGAGGTATTGCAGAGGGAAAAAAAAAGGAATGGAAATGTTGATAGAGAATGTTTTCTGAGAGCAACTTCTAAAAGATTGTAGTTCTTGGTTGTGTACGTTAAGGATCCTTGTGTTTCTTTTCTTGGATATCCCCATTGTAAATACCCAGGTTATGATTTTAAAAGGAGTGTAAAATAAAAGTTGCAGACTCACATGCCACTTCATAACCATGACTACTTTTTTCCCCCTACAGGCAGAGTGGACAGTGAGAGAGAGAGACAGAGAGAAAGGTCTTCCTTTGCCGTTGGTTCACCCCACAATGGCCGCTGCAGCCAGCGCACTGAAGCCGGCGCACCGGGCTGGTCCGAAGCCAGGAGCCAGGTACTTCTCCTGGTCTCCCATGTGGGTGCAGGACCCAAGCACTTGGGCCATCCTCCACTGCACTCCCGGGCCACAGCAGAGAGCTGGACAGGAAGAGGAGCAACCGGGACAGAATCCAGCACCCCAACAGGGACTAGAACCCGGTATGCCAGCGCCACAGGAAAAGGATTAGCCTATTGAGCCGTGGCACCGGCCACCATGACTACTTTTAATGAGCCACCATAGTTATCTTTGTAAGAGTTTCATAAATATTATTCTATTTGAAAAAAAGAAAAATTCAATGCTAAAACAACTAAGCAATTATATCATCCAATATAATACATAGATTTTATAATAAAGTGAAAAATAGTTTATTACATTCTATAATTTTATTACTGACATCATCTTTACTTGAATAGCACAAGATATATAGAACTTGACAACGTTTGGAAGAGAAAGAAAAAAAATTACTGAGAATGTAAGGAGGCAGTTTCCTGCTTTATTTATCCTAGATTAACAACAGTTAAGCTGCCCAGTTTTTCCCAAAAAAAACTTTTGCACTTCTTTCTTGACAAGTTGGGGTTTATGGAAATTATGTCATGGATACACTTTATCATTCCAGTTTAAACTGTATTTGAAGAAAATTTGACATTAATTTTTATACCACACGTTCTTTTAGAAAGAACACTGGCCCAATAATTAAAGGTGTTTATATTTTAATTTAATATTTAAAATCACAATAGGCTAATATTTTCTGAAATACAAAAATTTACACATATTTCCTTGGTTGAGTGTCTTTATCAAGGAGAAACTCAATTTTAAAGTCATTGAACCGGGAAAGTCAACAACAATCTATTAGGTTATGTAGAGCTATTCTCCTGCTAGACTCTCTCAAGCAAATTTCTTCATATTTTGTTGCTGCATGTTTGTTGCATTCTTCCTGCCTAATTTTTATATATCTCTTTAAGTCATCACTTTACAAATATAATTAGAAAAACATTACTTTAAAATTTTAATAGAATTTTTTTTGGATGAACCACAAGCAATCACACAGAAAAACTATTTTCCAGTAGATTCTGTAGAATGTAGGCAGTTTGTCCAGGACAGTGTCCGTTTGTCACCCAATACAAATAGACACTCCTATTACCTACAGAGGTATTAGGAAAGTACTCCCAGCTGAAAGCATTTATCCAATTCCAATTGTTGTTTGAAAGTCTAAAATACTAAGAACGATATTGTTCCAGGAGCTACTGTTGAAAACAATGCAAGGCCTGTTCAGAGTGAAAAATCAGTATTTGAAAATCTGAGTTGGTTAAAAAATGACTGTTCATCCAAAAAAGAATTCCTAAAGAAGCATTTATATGCCAGGCACATGTTTTTAATTTAATAATATTGGCTTACCTAAATAAATATGTAGAACCTAATAATTGTTCTTTATGTGTTTATATTTTTGAGTATTATTCTATTTTAGTGAGTTTCCAAAGAGGTTAATGAATAATAATGTAGGAAAAATGTGTATCTGTCAGTATCAAGTTGCTGTGGTTTATAGGCATTGCAAAATGCTATGTTGAAAAAAGTTCTGTTTAAAAAGTAATTGAAAACTGCTCTGATTTTCAAAGAAATGAATATGGCCATATTCTTATAGGATAATGTCAGATAAAAAGTAATTGTGTTCCCTCTACAATTGTGTTTGTTGGCATTTATATGAGAATAATAATGCTTTAAGATTATTATAATACTTGTTCACTTAATGTGGGATTAACATCAAAATCTTCATAATTATCTGAGATCACCCATTTGAAAGTGGAGTGGTAAAACATGTTAATGGTTAAGACACTCTAGCAGTTTTACTGTTAAGCATTAACACACATGAAAGTAGTATTCTAATTTGTGCATTGAATAATATGCCAGACCAATTTTTTTATGAAAACATTATTCTTATGAATTCTTTCTAGCTACTTTAGCTTCTTAGCGCTTGACTTCCTAAAGCAGTCAGTTAGCCAGCAAATTGTGTGTGAAAGATACATGAGTATGCATGACCATAAGGATTTAAAATACTATTCTGTGGCTTTATTATTGCACAATTTTATGAAACAATCACTTCTGAAATTTGCTTTAAATAAGATTGAGAACCAAAATATTATAATAGGAGGATGATCCTAGTGAAGATATAACCCAAGTTGAACTATAAACTAAAAAAAAAAAAAAAAAAAGTTAAATGTAGTAGTTTGCCTATTGGATCAAATGGCTACGAATTTGTTTTATGACAACCAGCAAACAAATGTAGGTCTACACCTTACACATTCTTTAAAAATAAAGAAGTATATTTTAGTACATACTCCAGAGTCTCATAAAAAAAAATTTCTCTGCCTCAACTTCCCATTCCTTCAGAAATGGACAGAGGAGAAAATGAATATTCATTTAGAAAGTAATATGAAATCACACCTCTGTGTCTTGAATCCACATGAGAAATAGATTCCACGTTTAAAATTTTACCATATGATAATCCCTCTTACCTATCATATGGGTTGGGGTGGGGAGGGAAACCTTTGAAGCTGAGTTGAATGTAATAACTGCAGGAGCTTCCCCCGCCCGCCCGGAAGATGGGGACCCTGTGGAAGACAGTATCTGTATAACTTCAGCTGTGCCTCTAAAGGGGGTGGGGTGTTGGGGATTTAAATCATGTTGTTTCCACTTATGCAGAGAGAATCCATAAAAAGAGATTTATTAGCATATTTTCTTTTTGAAATGTAGCATTTGTGTGTGTGTGCTTTTTACTTTAAAAGTGCTCCACGGTATAGAGCAGAGTAAATATTACAATTTTGTTAAACAGCAGCCAAGATTTAATTGTCTGTGAAACAGAAGGCTTAAGACCTGATTTGAGTTAACTACTGTTCCGCTGATAGAAACTGGGCTGGCCCGCGCGATGACCGATGGAGGCACCCAGGGAATGATTTACACAGAAGAGCTATCCCGAAAGAATTAAAAGTGGGCAGGGGGCAGCCACACGCCTGCAGGGGCCCATCCAAAGGGCTTGGAGCGTTACCCGTCCTGCAGCAGATTTAAAGGGACTTTGTACAAAAAGTCAAACAAGAATAAGCAGCTATGGAAAATATAACAAATCATGTTAGCAGTTTCACAGCGAGGGAGAAGGAGAAATCCAGTAACCGCTAAGCCACACTGAAGGAAAATGCAACGCGGCACGGGATAGAGGGGCACGCGGGGGAGGGGTGCAGAGGAGAAGCCAGTAAAGACGCAACACTGATTTCCATGTGCGAAGTGCAGCTTTATTGCCGTCGCGGCGTGTGCCTCAGCGGCGCGGGCTCTCCCCTTTCGCGCTGCTCTGCGCGCCCTTGGCACTGGGGTCTGGCGACGGCTCCCACGCACAAAAAACGCGGCCGCGTGTCACCTGCCCTGCGCCACCCTCTCCGGTCCCCGCAGTGGCTCCGCGCGGGTCGCTTCCTCCACCCGCCCAAGGTGCAGAGGAGAAAGCCGCCGGCTGCAGATTGGCCCCGGTGGCACCGCAGCCACAAGCCAACCCGTAATTGCAAAGCAAACAAGGCTGAAATATTGGATTGGTCTCAATCGTGACAAGATCTACGCTTTTGCCGCCAATTTGTTTGTGCAGCTCTATTTAAAGGCACTTGATTGAGGAAATGTTGAAAATAGCGGTGAGGGTTTCCCTAATGAGACCTCAGGAGGGAAGCAGTGGCCTTCGCCCAGCACTAGGGGCTCCGAGGTGAAAGTGGGAGAGGGGCGCGGTTAACCCCTTCCTGCCCGCCTCAGGCGAAAAGTTCTCGGAGATGGACTGGACCGAGCCGGGGCTGCGTCCCGCCCGGAGCGGCGACCTCACCCGGCCAGCAGCACTGAACACCCGCCTTATCCGCGTCGGAAACCTTAAGGGATGGGGTGAGGGCGAGGGGAGCACCACAACGAGAATTTAACCAGGTTGGAGGGGACGACCCCGCAGGCCTCTCCGCGGCTGAAGAGCAGACGGTGTAAACGCGGGGCGCTGGCTCCGGCCGCGCCCCCGACCCCCAGTTGTGCGCATGTAGCTCTGCAGCGCCCTCCGTCCTCAGAGGCCGAGGCCCAGGCGATGCCCGCGGAGTCGCGGTTTCGCGGGGGCACTGAGGCACCAAGGCGGGCCGGTGCGGATCGGCGAGCGGCGCGGAAAGGACACACCTGTTGGGGCTGGCACCCGTCGCTGTGGAGCTGGTCCTTCGGGCAGCTGGAAGAGTGGGACAAAACCAAAGAGGCGGGAAGAGAAAGTACGTGAATATTTATTGAGCGCACCCACGGATCAGGAGCCTCTCTCTCAGGGGCGCCTTAAACTCATCTCCTGCAGCCTCCACACACAGAGGTTCGCGTCGTCGCCGCCACTGTTCCTAAGGGGAAACGAAGCCTTACACACAGGGGCAGCTTGTCTGTGGAGAGCCGACCCTCGGCTCCTTGGCGCAGGGCCTTGGAGGTGGTCGCACCGAGGGGCCAGACTGACCCAGGTGATCCTTTGTAACCGCATTAAGAATACAGGCAATGAATCCCATTGCAACTGGGGTACTTAGAATGTTCCCGGTTTCTCGAAATTGTCTGTTTTTACACGAGCTGGTTAAGCACCTTTTTGATGGAGCTGTGGAGTCAGGCACAGTCACAGAGGCGACAGAGATCTGCCAAAGAGAATGTGAGTGCAAGCACCAGAAAGTTCAGCAAAGACTTGATCCGGGGAGGCAAGGATCGAGAGCAATATCTTGGAAAGGCTTCCCTGAGGAGGTGGCATTTAGTCTGGGCCTAGAAGAAACAAAGAGGTGTGGATTCTCCAACACTGGAGGCAGATAGACCCACCCTTGGGGAAAATGTGGAATTGACACTTTCACCTACCTGCTACTGTCTTCCAGCTGCCTCTCTGACTTGGAGAATTGGGGGGTTAGTCAAGCCCTAAGCCAAAGTTACGATCCCTCTTAAGAGTGGAAACCTAAGGTTTGGGGATGGCATGCACTGGGGATCCTGAGCTTAGACCAAACTGGACCGTCAAGGGCAGAACAGGAAAGCGGCACTAGGGGCGCTCTCGCCCCGAGCTCCTTACTGCCAGAGCCACACCTTCTCAAGTCTTCCTAAGGGATCTGGTCTGAGATGCACCTTGGCCAATCTGAAGTTTGCCTTTCTAAAGTCATGGGCAACTGTAGCCTGGGGAAACGAAAACCCCCAGGGAGTGGGGAAGACTGGTTTCAGCTGTAGGTTCCTAAGAATGAACTTTGCTTTCTGTCAGCAAAATAAGAAAGCATCAGTCACAGTGATTTAGGGAAGTCTCCAAATGCATTCTGAATGGAATTCTGCTTTTTCCGTAAGCAACCAATTGCTTCGTTTGAAGTTGGATGCTTTGCAAGCAGAATGCAATTCCTTTTTTTATTTATTTATTTTTTGTTGTTGTTGTTCCTCGAGGTTTTGGCCTGTGTTAAGTGGGCACTCACACAAATGTTAAAAAGAAAACCATTCTCTTCTGGAATATGGAACAAAGTAGCGTCTCTCCAATCATGATGCAGATATATAATCTGTAACAACAAATTAGCCTCCTAGTGCTGCGCATTCCCAGCAAGCATCCTGCCTTCTCTGTTTATATTATAACTTTTCTGCCTGCAATTATTTTTATTTTAATTTTCTGTCACTTTAACAGAAACCAGAGCCTTTTCTTTTAATGTTTTGTACACAACATGTTCATTTTGATAAGATGTTCTTTCCTATCCTCTTTTAGCTTGCCTTTCCTTGTTTAGAGTTCTGTATCAGGAGTTTCTAATATTTCTCCCTCTTTTTTTAAGAACTTGTCCCTGTCTTGCTTTATTTGTTTGTGTGAAATTTAGTTTGAAAGGAGATCAGAGAGAGCAGGAGGAGTTTGTAATAAGAGAATGACCGAATGACCCAAAGGCTGATTATCTATCATTAACTGGAGACTCGGTGTACCCAAATTACCAGGGAGACCTCAGTCTGCCGGATCCTTACACCGCCAGCCAGAGAGCGAGGGTGTACTGCACACACTGAAACAGATCTCGCCATTGCAAATGAGGACACTGTTCATGCAACACTTTCTTGAGGAGTTTCTTTTTAAAACTCAATTCAAGATCCGGGGATAAATTTATGAAATTCTGATATGTTGCACACAGGTTAACATCTCTGCTAAAAGATGAACTTTAACATTTCTGTAACTAACTTTTTGTGTTGTTTCGTTAGCAGCAAAATTGCAGTTAATTGTCTAAGCTCCAGAGAATATGGAGAAATCAAGCCAAGCTGCTTTTGATCTGCTCATGCTGCTAAACCCAAGCCTTGTAAAAATCGAGGTTTGCCATTAATATTGACAATAAAAGTGTTTCTTTTTGTTAACCTGAAACCTAACCATCCTGGCTCAAGTCCCTTGTCTATAAGAAAAGGCCCTAGAAGAATGTAGGAAAGATTTGGAAGAAACTGTCAGAGTTAAAGGAATCCATCTCCGTGAATTTGCAAAGGAAACCACAAAACAGGGCTTCCCAGGAATGTGACCAACACTGCGGTGAGATCTGGGAATGCACCCCCACCTCAAGTCACAAGCAAATATTTCGGCCACATAAATGGTTTCTCCAATGCCCCATAGTTTACGTTGTGATTTGTGCTCATATTTTATTCAGAACACCAGATTTGCACTGCATACTAGTTGAGTCTATTCCTTTCTATTTTCATGGAGTATATATGAAAAATCACAATGACAATCTGAAGTGGATATTGAATATTTCCTCCCAGTTAAGAAGAAAATATTGCTTTGTGTAGGCAATTTGCTTGAAACAATAATGTGGATGAATATTCAGCATACATCCTGTGGGAGGCATTTTTATCTTATGCTACTTTTGCTCTAACCCTATGCATTACTACAAATTAGCAAAGATTCACAGAGATGAGATTTATCACCTCCCATGTACACACCTCATGGTGCCTGAGATGGGGCATCTTCACAACACTGTCATAGGTTTCCTTTATTCTGAACAAATATTTTAGCTTTACAGACAGACTTGAATGCCTGGCAAAGTAGTTAGTTCTCCTTTATCAGTGAAAATGCTCCAGAGCAGTAAGATTATCTACCACTTAATGTGGGGATCTAGTCATCGATTATTTGGGGAAAATGGAAAACCTGAAGCTTGTAATACTAGACATTAAGATTTTTCTTCAAGGACTTAAAGATGAACCAGTATCTCATTCTTGCACATCAGTCTAAGGTTCAGCAACAGGGGAAAAAAAATCCTTGTAGATCCAAACGTTTGAGGACAAATGGCAAAGGAGGAAGGGAAAGAACAAGGGAGTGGAGAGAGCAGGGGGGAAATGTACAGGCAGGGAAGAGTCCTGATTTTCTCCACTGCTCCTTTGAATTTGCAGTTCAACCTGAATATTCACTTCCAGACTTAATTAATTCCCAGTCAGCCCCTCTGCAGCCAGCAGGGCAGTACCTCCCCCTTCTAGCTCCACAGATCTGCTCTGGATGGGAAGGAGGAGGAAAGGGAACTCCTTCGCCCAAAGACCCTGCCCCCACCTCCAAAATCCAAAAAGAATTTGCTCAGAAGAAATAAAGAAATAAAGAGTGGAAGGCGGCTTTTCATGCCCTTCATTTTTGAAATAGACATAAAATTCCAACCAAACTTGATTCTGCCTTGTCTGCTTTGAGCACCACCACATTTCTGGAGCTATTGTCACTTGTCCAATCTGTAGACAACCATTTCCCAAAAAGAAACCAAGAAAAAACCCAGAAAGAGGAAGCTCCCACTGCCACTCAGATACACATCCCACACCTCCTAGGACTAGGTGACTCCCACCTCAGGACAGAGTCATCAGTGTGTCGCCAGCAGCACTGTCCTCACAGCAGGCAGGGCTGAGACTACCCCTTCAGGAACATATTGCTTTTTCTGTCACCTTCCAGGCTTGATGCTCTTTCTGGGGTTCTTAGCGTGTTCTCAGCTTGCCTTATATAACAGTGTGGTACTTACTGAAGGGAACGCTCAGAATCACTTCTACGAGGTTAGGAAAATAAGGTAAAATGAGATTCGAAGATGACGAAGGGAACTGAGCCATAATTCCTGTAAATATAAAATGTGTGTTTATGGCCTCTGGCCTGGTTCTTTTCAGGTCCAGTTTATTTTGAGTTCTCATGAGCAAAACACAAGATACAAAACTGCTCTTGCCTTTGAAATAATAAATACCTCAAAAGATCTGAATTTTCCCCTAAAAACAGATTGAAGTTTAAAAAAAATATTTAGTTTAAACCAGATTGATTTTTAAAAGTAATATCTCACAAGACCAAAATGTTTGCAAGGGAGTGCTCAGCTTCTCCTCGGGCTCTTTGAATTTTCTCCAGGGGAAATAGTGGGAGTGAAGGGAAGGAGACAACAGACGTGGGCGCAAAAAGCTGTTTGAATCGGGTTCTGGGTTCTGCGAGTGGCTGTGTGCAGACACAATGTGCAGCACAGCAGGGACACCATCAGCCACAAGGAAGACCACGGAGCAGCATCACAAGGACCCTGCCAAACCCAGGCTACTGCCCCGTGAAGCAGCCTTCGGATCCAGGGACTGAGGATTGCAGCAGTGCAATCCCCAGCCTCCCATCGAAGCAGACAAGTTCCCTCACTAGGCTGCCTGCTGTGGATTCCCAGGCGGGTCCTCCGTTGGCACTGTCTCAGTTCCCTGAGCCCACTGAGTATTGTAGGCAATAGCGGGGTTGGAGAGCAGCACAGCAGAAGCCACACTGTTACAGCCCAGGCAGGGGTGGGTTTCCCAGGTTGATGCAGCTGGGACTGTAGCCTTTTCCCTTCCTTCCTTCTCTTTGTCCCTCATCACCAGCACCAACTTCTCCTCCATAACCACTCCTAGAGGTACAGGCCACCTCAATGAAGGGCAAGCTTGACATGGCATCTTGGTTTTGCAGCTTTTCAAAGTGCCTGGTGGACTCAACATCGCGGGACACCTGGAGTACAACACGGCAAAGGACACAGAAAGGAAAAAAATAGATGCACCTGGGAGAGCTCAGTCAGTCAAGGCCAGTTTTGCCTCCAAGAGTCAGTTACTGCAATGTGTGCATACCCCTAGAGTTCACTGTTTGTCCCCTCTCTCCAGGCCTCCTGCAGGCCTGCCTTTCTATGATGATAGCCCCTGGGTTTGGGTTTCTGAGATACGTGAGGCCTTAGACCCTTGGACTGTGGTAATTAACTGATAATGATGCTGTCAGTGAGAACTGATGTTCAGATTAGATCTTTTACGACTTTTGCTGTCCCATGTTGTCCATTTCTTTTATCACTGTGATGCCATCTGGAGCCATGAAGTGATTCACCCATTTTTTTGTTTGTTTCAATTAAAAGAGCATGAGAAAGGCTAACAGTGGTGAGTTCTGAAGCTTTTGCAAGAGAAGCCACTCATCTCTGGTGAACGGAGCATTGCGGTCCCCAACCCAGCCCTCCTTTGATTTTTCTCCCTCCCTTCAATCCCCAAAACTCTAGATCTGAAAACAGTCACCAACTACTTTCCCTTGACCCAACCATCTTGCTTTGTCTACCTGCTCCCAAGGCCTAAACCTGTTTTTATAAACAGACTTTTAAAAATGTATCAAATTTCAGGGGATTGGACTACCAGTATTTACACATTCAGGGTTTGCTTCCCTGTGAAAATGTAAACACACTACCTGTATTCTCTCCTTGGAGAACCGGGTCTTTAAAAGATTCTCCTTGTGCTGAAAACGGCAAACCCACCCAACCGAGGTCGCTGTTTGGTTCCCAGCCTACGCAAACTCCTGGAGCTTACCAAGGAGCTTGCTTTCATCCCGTTCTCTGCCTTAAGATGTTCTGCTGGGAGATCCCAGGAAAATTTCCTCTCACCCAAAGGAAAAAAAAACGGGTCCTGCAGACTCCCAGCCTGGATTTTTACATCCTTCACGTGTTTCTTCCCTTCTCCTAAAGCACAGCCGCGGCAAATCCGAGTATTTCCCAATGCTGCAGCCCAGAGCTCCAAGGTTAGCGACCGGCAGAGCCCGGGCCCCGAGTTCTGGGCTGCCCTGGAGCTGCACACCCTCCATGCAGGCTGACCTGGCCTTCCAGCCCCAACCGTACCCTCGGCGGCCAGCAACCCGCCGGCAAGGACAGGAGGGTCTTCGTTCGTGCGAGAGGCTCCTTCCTTGGCCTGCGGCAGACATGCCTACCTCGGCAGGGCGATGCCCCAGGTGGAGTCATTGGTTGCCCTTAGGCTACCCTGGCCGGGCCCACAGGCCACTCCCAGGTCACCTCTGCCCGCACCGGCCTCTGTCCACCGTGCCCTCGACTTCTTCCTACGCAGCCCCCGCTGACCCCTTTCCTACACCGAAGACACACGAGCCCCTGCTCGTGGCCAAGCCCCCCGGGGGGCGATTTCAGCTTTTGTCGGTGGCCCTCGCTCCCGCGCGCCGCGCTCCAGCCCTCTCCAGACGCTCACGCCATGCGGGCGCCGCGGCCTGGGTGCCCCGCGGCCCGATGACTTACAAGTGGAGATGCATTTTCCGTTCTAATGCGTTCAAGATCACCGGGGCCGGCAGTCTAAACATCCACGAGCCGTCCTCCCGGCCTGCCTCTTAAACGGGCGTTTAATGGTTCCCCTCCGATCACTAAACCTGCTTTCCACAGATGCCCGCTTTTATGGGGGAGGCAGGAATGCAGAGATATATTTATATGTTTGTTCATAAAAACGGGAAAATAAGCTCTGAACACGCTGTAAAAAATATTCAGTTACTTACCAAACAGGCTAGTTAAACCAGGGGAACACCGATAGCGGCCACACCACAGATTCGGGGAACCGAGGTGCCCACACCTCGAAACCGGCCAAGGTCTTCGCTGGGGGCGGCTCTCTCTGAAGAGTGGGAAATGGGAGCGTGGATGACCGGCTGGACGGAGGTCGCCAGCAGTAGCTCCAACAGAGGCCTCAATAACAGGAGCCCCCACCTCTCCCAAAAAACAATCCAGCTCTGACCGGGATACTGTGGTGGGTTAAGCAGATAGCAGGCGAGACGGGCGTTTCCCAGCGTGTGCCAGGGGAAAGGCCAGCGCTCGGTGCGCGCTCGCCGCGGACACTGCGCCCACCACTCCAGCGGCCCCGCAGCGGGGGCCGCTGCCGCCTGCCACTCTGCCCTGGCCTCCCTCCCCCCGCCCCGTACGCAAACTGCACGAGGCCGCTGCTTATCTTCTTGCTTCGGTTACTTACAAAACACTTCGACAAGAACTGTCTGCGGTTTTTCTTTTTTTTCTCTCTCTCTCTCTCTTTTTTCTTTTTTTTCTTTTTTAACCAGAAAAGAAAGAGCAGTGATACTGTACCTGGTTTGAGATTCTTCAATATTTGAGACTTGGGGGGAAAATATTTTAATAGTGAAGCATCTGTTAAACACTTGCATTAACCTCTGGCTGATAAAAAAGTTTTTTTAACCCTGCCCCCCTTCGTTTTAATTATCTTATGGTTATGAGGGAGCAGCCAATCCTGGAAGAGGACCTCGGCAATTAGCAACGAGAACATCAAAAAGTTTTATTGCGGAGAACGCGAGGCGCCGCCCCCGCCGCCCCGGGATTGGCGTGAGGAGCCTCTGACGACATATATTAACCCGAGCGGCCCTAAAGATGTAGCTGTACATGGAGATCTTGCTGGGAAAATCCGCTTGCTCCCGCGAACAGCCCAGGAGACCCGCCGCCGCCGCCCGGGAGCCCCCTAGGCCACCGCGCACATCCCTCCGAGAGGCCGAGCCGCTGCCTTGGAGCTGCAGGGCGCCGACTTCAGGGCCCCAGATCCTTGCCCCGAAAGAAGGAGAGGATCTGAGAAAATGGATGCACTGAGACCTCTCTGAAAACCCATCGAAAGAGCCCGAGAGGAGCGTGGACACGTTACTCGCAGCTAAAATCACATTCAAGGACCAAAACAACCACCAAAAATTTCATTAAAACAATAAGCGCCCAAGAACCCAGATCGGGCTGGTGGGGGAGGGGAAGAGGCGGGAAGGGGAGGGTCGCACGGAGGTCGTTTTGCTGAGAGCAGTCGACCCCGCCGCAGCCGCCCTGCAGAGCCGGGCCGGCTCCTCCAAGCCGCGGCTCGGACTCGTCCCCGGATTCTGGGTTAGCTTCGGCGCCAGCGGCGCGCCCCCGGCGTGGAGTCCTGGGACTCCGCGAAGCAGCCTCGCAGGAGCCCGGGCACCTTTGCATGAGCACGAGAGGATTCTGCCTCCGCGCAGCAGCCCGGGAAGCAGGAGCCGGCGCGCGGGCTGTGGAGCTAGGCGGGAGCCGGCGGCGGCGGCGGCGGCGGCGGCAGCAGCCGGGGGCGCACGGTGCCGGGACCAGCTCGCCGCGCCCCATGGGGAGCCGGTGGCCGCAGCGCCTCTGAAGCAGGCCCGGCTGGCCAGGAGGGGGGCCGGGGCCCGGGCTGCAGCAGCCCCCTCTGCGGCTGCCGAGCCGGCCCGGGCGCCCGGGGTTTGGGGGGTGGGGGGTGGGGGAGGACGCGGAGCGCCGAAGCCGAGGCCCGGGTCGAGGGCGCGGCTGGGCTGCGCGCACGCTGGGGCGCGTGGAGGGGCGCGGAGGGCGAGATGAGTCTGGTGGGGGGCTTCCCCCACCACCCGGTGGTGCACCATGAGGGCTACCCGTTTGCCGCCGCCGCCGCCGCAGCTGCCGCCGCCGCCGCCAGCCGCTGCAGCCACGAGGAGAACCCCTACTTCCACGGCTGGCTCATCGGCCACCCCGAGATGTCGCCCCCCGACTACAGCATGGCCCTGTCCTACAGTCCGGAGTATGCCAGCGGCGCCGCCGGCCTGGACCACTCCCATTACGGGGGGGTGCCGCCGGGCGCCGGGCCCCCGGGCCTGGGGGGGCCGCGCCCGGTGAAGCGCCGGGGTACCGCCAACCGCAAGGAGCGGCGCAGGACTCAGAGCATCAACAGCGCCTTCGCCGAACTGCGCGAGTGCATCCCCAACGTGCCCGCAGACACCAAGCTCTCCAAGATCAAGACGCTGCGCTTGGCCACCAGCTATATCGCCTACCTCATGGACCTGCTGGCCAAGGACGACCAGAACGGCGAGGCGGAGGCCTTCAAGGCGGAGATCAAGAAGACAGACGTGAAAGAGGAGAAGAGGAAGAAGGAGCTGGTCAGTACCTGGGGGCAGGCGGGAGGTTGGAGGTGCAAGGTTCCCGGGGACGGTGCTCCCTAGAGCTTTCCAGTTGGGCTGAGGAATGAGAGCCCACATTTTGGGGCTGCGTCCTGCGCCAGGGGTGTTTGCACCAGGTTTTGGTAGGAAAGCTTTCCTGCCTTAGCAGAGGAGATGGGGGAGGGTGTCAGCTGGAGGAGATCTTAGGAGATGCTTCGCGCCAGTGGTCTCCCCCCTCCCCACCCCGCCACCTTCCCCCCAGGTTAGCCGCTGCTCCCCTAGGCACCCAGGATGAGCCTCGTTGGTCCCGCTACCCCGCCGGATCACACCGGCCTGAAACCCTCACTCCGCGTAACCTTTAGAGCCTTCCCTTGGCCTCCAGTTCGGTATTGCTTTCAGATATTTCTAGAATGAGTCTCTGAAAAGTTCTCCCGATTATTTCACTGTTGGTCTCATTTGGGAGTGAGGCTGCCCCTGATTATGAGCCCTAAGAGAGTTTGTGTTTGTTCTTATGGCTGTGGCCAGAAGACATAAAGGTACACATAAAAGAAGCTCCAGGGCCCAGACTTCAAAATACAGTTCCAGTGTTGCTTTTGGCTGTGAAGTATAGATGCAGTTTCCCACATGAGTATACTGCACGGATATATCTAGTTTTATTTGAATGAGCCTGTACAGTTTAAAACAAAAACGCAAATGTTGCCATGGCTGTTGTTATTAGCAATAAGATGAAATTGTACCCAGCTGGTCAGGGTTCCTACCAAGGGCCCAGAGGGCTACTGCTAAGAAGGGCCTGGAAAATAACTCCATTTGCTGGGTTTTCCATCTTGGGGGCCTTCAGTCCTTTGGTCACCAACTAAACTGGTGGCAACCTTCAGAATAATGGGAGATTTCAAAGGCCTTGGAGGAGAGGCACTGCTGGGCCAGAGGGAGAAAGGCCCCGGCCAGGACGGACAAGCCTGTGCCCCATTTTTCTTACTGCATGGATCTGGGCTTGCTATTGAAAACAGAGAAAACAGATTTAGCGCCAACCCTCGCTCCCACCTCTACATCTGGAGTCAGGGAAAAAAAAGGGCCCCCAGCTTCTCCATAAACGACTGGAAAACGGGCGGTTGTTTATAAACTTGCCCATCCGGTAGTTGAGCCTTTCGGCCTGGAAGCCTTGGTTGGAGCTAGGGCAGCGCAGACCTTCCTAGATTTTCTGCAGGGGCTGGGACTGGGAGCCACCCCCGTCTCCAGTCAGTTCCTCTGGAGCTCTCCTTTGGCCCAGGAAGCGCGAGGGTAGATTGGAAGCAGGTATCCTCTCTGAATGTCTCTTTCCACTCTTCTCACCCTCGCCTCCTCTCTGCCCAGAATGAAATCTTGAAAAGCACAGTGAGCAGCAACGACAAGAAAACCAAAGGCCGGACAGGCTGGCCGCAGCACGTCTGGGCCCTGGAGCTCAAGCAGTGAGGAAGAAGAGGTGGAGGACAGAGCGAGCGAGCTGGGGGCCAGGGCGCCAGACACACACCCAGGACTCCAGGCAAGCCCTCGGCACTCAGCTCTGAGGACTTCTCGCATTTGGAATCATCCGGTTTATTTATGTGCAATTTCCTTCCCCCTCTTTTTGTCCCCCTTTGAAGCATCTGCTCCCCGCTTCCCTCTCCAAAAAAAAAATGGATATTTGAAGAAAAGCATTCCATATTTTAACAGGAAGAGGATGCGCGCGTGGTAAGGGATCCCGTCGTCCCGTAGGTTCTCTGTGTGTGAATGTTTCCTCTTGGCTGTGTAGACACCAGCGTTACCCCATTCCCAGCCACCTAATCCCTTCCAGATAAAGACAGCGAACACTAGTGTGTACGTGAAGTGTATGTTTAATACTTGGCCTTTGGATATAAATATTCCTGGGGATTATAAAGTTTTATTTCAAAGCAGAAAACAGGGCCGCTAACATTTCCATTGGGGTCAGTATCTAGTGCTGGCCTTTCATCTGTGGTTGTCTCTTATTCGAAGATGTTTCCAACAGCTGCTTGTTTCGTGCACTTCCGTCCTCTAAAACTAAGTGGAATTTAATTAATATTGAAGGTGTAAACGTTGTAAGTATTCAATAAACCACTGTGTGTGTTTTTTTTACAAACCCTAATCTTTTAATGGTTGATACCTCAAAGGAGTTTTGAAAACAATGCTGTTATACTTGTTTTCATAATATTTAAAATATTCAGAAGTAAACTAAATTATCATAATTGCCTGTAACTTTATTTGAAAGAGTCAGTAGTTCCTATCAATCAGCATGACCTGTGATCCAGGCAGGGCCAGGAGGTTCTGTTAAAGGCAGGAGTTATGGAAATCCTGTCCTGGGGCCTGAGCACTATCTCAGCGGCTCCTTCCGTATCCTCCAGCTGCCAGGAGACCAGTGAGTGGTCCTTAGAAGGAGGGTCTGGGCAAGACCCTCCTGCACTTCCCCCAGAAAGTGGAAAGGTGTCTTCCTCTTCCTGAAATCAACCAGACGCCGAGAGGTGGGGGCTTGGGTTTTTGTTTGGACAGGCCCATTTTCCCTGGAGGAGGTGTGAGGCAGACCCCAGGCGTTACTACAGCGGCAGGAACCAGGCTGGGGTGCTTAATTCAAAATGTACGGCTTTTATCCAAGGCAGGAAAAAAGAAAAGGAAAGCAGGAGGTTTTGCTTGTAATCTAGCTCGGAGGATTCTCATCTGAGCGGGCTGGGGTGGGGCCGAGGGCTTTGGAATGAAGTCCATGATTAGGTAACAAGGAATTTTATGTCAAGTAAGAAATCGCGAACAAGACCACAGATTGGGGAGGCGGGGGGTGGGGGGTGAGGAGTGGGCTAGATTTACCAGGAGCTACAAGGAACTCAATATTAAGGGTGCGGCGTCTGAAATCTTCCCTAGCGGCGGTGCAGCCCCGAGAAGCCACCAGCACCTCCCACAGTTACAGGCCACTGGGACCGCACTCTGCCGGTGGATTTGAGTCTCCCCGAATCCCAACACATCCTGGAAGAAAGTCCCTGCGGCCTCTTTTCCCCGTGGGCTTGGCTAGCGCTTGAGGCTCTGCTCTAGAAACCAGAGAAATTGAAGTGCCATAAAGGATTGACTCTGCAGGCTGGGGGGAGGAGAGAGCGGGGGCGGGGAGGGACAGAGCGTGACTGGGGTAGAAAGGTGAAACGTATTAAAAAGCGGGTTGTTTCATGAAACGCTGCGTATATAAATCTGGTGTTGGAGAGGCTTCCCAGAGGACTTCCATTTTGGAACCCATCCTCGGGGTGGTGTTTGCACCTCGGCTGCGGGCACAGATCCTCCTCGGATATCCTGGGGGTTCACAGTCCTCCCCGGCGCCCGCTCAGACCTCGCTGCCTGCTGCCAACTGAATCAGGCCCGCGGTGCGCGAATTGGCAATTTCCTGGGGAGAGACCAGCAAGTGGCTCTGCGGACTTCTGCGGGCAGCTGACATCGCGAGGGCGAAGGGTTAGAACAACTCGGCCAAAGCGATCTGAACTTTCTCCCCTCGGGTCAGCCGGCGCTGGGCCGACCTGGTGGGCGAGGGGCTGTGTTTACAGACACTTGCCTTTGTTTATAGCAATGGGGGGGTGGGAGGAGGCGCGCCCAGATTTTCTTTTGCGCTCTGGATCCTTTTGAGTGGTTCCCTCCCTCTCCTGCCTCCAGCTGCGCTCTGCGTCTGTATTTTCGTGGACTCAGGAGAAGAAAAGACTCCGAGTCCTAGAAGTGGAAGAAAGGAGTATACCAAAGTGACGGAGTGAACCGTGTTGGAAGCCTTGAGATTTAAAAGCTGAACTGGAGAGTTATCTTCAACATGCACATGTACCTTTGCGCTCTTGGATAGTTGCTTTGGGCTATCCAAGCCTTAACGCATTTCTGCTGGTTTAACCTTTCTTTTGGTTTATTAAACACCAAGGAGTGGAATCAAAAGACACTGGCTCACCATCGCCATGGAGTAGCTTGCTAATATACAGGCTTTTAAATCCGTCCTCCACACACCCAGCTTCTTTGTCTGGCCTGAGCCAGGCCCTGCCTGCCTCTCTCTCTCTCTCTCTCTCTCTCTCTCTCTCCTTCCCTCCCACTGGCTGCTTCCTCTGGCCCAGCAACATCAGACCCGAACCACCTTGCCATTTCAACCCTCCTGGAAACCCCAATCAGCCCGAAACCCCATAGACCTGATACTCCAGCCTGGGGGAAATCCCAGGAGGCCAAGCTCCCTAATGGGAAAGTCACCCCGACTGGCCGGACACTTCAATCCGCAGGACATCCCAGATTACCCATCATCTCAGCAGAGGGGAAGCCCCAATGTCCCAATTCTCCCAGCCACTCAACACTCCTGCCCCAGGTTGTTCGTCCAGGGCAAGTGAAAGATGTGCTGGGCGACCGTTTCTTCTGCGCTCCTAAGATTTTTCTCTTCTACACACTTCTTCCCGTTCAAATCCCTTTCTTTGTTAAAAAAAAAAAAAAAAAGGAAAATAGTCTCCAAGCTCCTGCATGCGATCGGTTAAAAAGCCTGTTTTAATTGCTCGGATAATGTGGTTGCTGCCATTTTGTTAAGAGCAATCACTCCTGCAGCGAAATCACAAGCGCTCTAGACAGGCCGGAGCCGACAAAAATGTAGGATTTGACGTTAAAAGCTAAATGGGAAGCTGGGGCGGCGGAAGGTAAATTGATGGTAGATCTGGCTGTCAGGGCTCGGCCCCAGACCGCCGCGCAGGCCGAGCGCCTGATAACCCTGGAGCACTCGCGGGGCCAGGGCTCGGAGGCTTGCCTCTGTGTGTGTGTGTGTGTGTGTGTGTGTGTCTGCACCCCCATTCTCAGCTTGGGAAGGAATTTGGGGAACTCTACAGAGTGGATCCCCAACACACTCCCCGCTCTCAGTCGCAGTCTTCCAGGGCCCTTGCCCCCAGCCAGGGCACTGACAGCAACTCTAAGGGCCTTTTGTGGTCGAGAGGCTGACCGAGGACCGCAGCAGCAGTTGGGGTTCTCCTTGCTTCCCAAATCTCTTGGAGCTCGGTGGGAAGTTTCGGCCAAGTGGGTGAGCCAGTAGGCCAGAGCATCGAGAAAGGGTGAGTTTCCCGCCTAGGTGTGGGAGGACCAGGAGTCCTGCTTTTTTCTACTTCGAGATGGATGCAGCCTTGGCGCAGCAGAGTTGCTTCTCGTCTGCCTTGGAAAGCGCGTGCGTGACAAGAGGATGGAGGGTGCCTCATTTCTCTTCCCCTCGCTGAAGACGGTTCTGGTGGCTGCCCGGGGCTGGCGAGGATCCTGGAGTTACTCTGTCACCTGGCTTAAGGTATTAGGAGAACGAGAGTTGGGCGCACGCGGAATTCGCAGGAGGGAGGCCTGGAAGCTCGTTCAGAGTCTAAAGCTTTGTAGAGGGAACCTGGGCCAGTTGCGAAGTCTGAGGTGGGTGTGCAAAGAATAGTAAGCGAGCGAAGTATGCTACGAAAGCCCGCACCGCGTTTGCATTGCGGAAAAGTGCTCTGTGACTCCCGGAACTGGAACCAAACGCGGTTTCTAAAGGGGCGTGCCATTCGCGGTTTTCTCTTCCGTTCCGCCTTGAACTCTCCCTGACAATGCACGGCTGGATTTTGGAAAAGAGAGTGGCCGGTGGGTGCCAAGTAGAGATGGATTGGAAGGAGGCTGCTGGCTTGGGCCCTGTCGAGCGCTGGATCTCGACCTGGGCGCTGCCGGTCTTTTCAACATGTGTTGACCTGAAAGAACCCGTTCCCTCCAACCGACCCGGCTCCTACGGTTCGGATCTCCTGCAAGAGGAGAGGACGCCAACAAGTCTCACGCACGCACAGGACTCCCGGTCCGTCCGAACCCACCGACCCCTCCCAGAGGAAAACCCAGAAGCCGGTTTCAGACCGGAGTCTGGGTGGAATTCCTGCACCCTCTCCCTGAGGAAGCTCGGGCATGCAATGAATTGCTGCTGTATGCATTATGTTTATAGGGGTGGGGGGGGGGGACTACTTTGTAACTGTTTAAATGTGGGGGCGGGGGACAACTGCAGGAAAGAAAACTATGCCCACGGTTCCGGGGGCCGGCCTGTCCTCTGCGCGTCGCCCAGTCCCCGGCTGCCGCGCCACGCGCACTCCCCGCACTACTGTGCGCCCAGTTCTCAATAACGTGAATCTGCTAGGCGACTGCGGCCTGTCGGGCCAATGGAGGCTAAAGCGCAGGGGGTGTCTGACTTACAAGTGTGCAGAAGTGAAGTTTTCTCTCCCTGTTTTCTCTGCACCACCCTACCGGCGTTGGTTCCCATGGAAGATCGCGCCCCCTACCTCTCCCCCAAAGGCAGCCCCCCTGCGGGCACATTCCCTTCGAATTCTCCCGGCGTTTGGGCCGCTTTGATGATCAGATGGTAGAGTCCTGATTACAAATTTATTCCCGGCCGCTCTGTCCGTCTTTATCTCCGCTATTAGGGACATCTGGGAGTGATTAGCACCGCGCCCGCGCCCGGCCGCGCTTGCCTATCTCGCCACGGCCGGGCCCTGAGCCTCGCTGACGTCAGGGCAGACGGCTCGGAGCCATCCCAGCCGAGCTGGGTGTAATCGGCGGCCGCGCGGCCAAGCCCCGCCTGGGCCAGGCAGCTGGAACGCGCCGCCCGCCTGCTCGCAGGCACTTTCTAAATAAGTATTTTTAGCGCAAAGACTTCTTGTTTTCCTTGTTTGGGGAAGGAGGGGCCGGTTACCGTTTCTGCTGCCCTCTCCCCACTTTAAATTATTCCAACTCTCCAAGTCTGGTGCGTTCCGCCCGGAAAACCCTCCCACCTTCAGTCCTGACCTGCAGGCGCGGTTTGGCTACCCCTGTACTAGGGCGCTGCTCTCCTGAACCAACAGCAGCGGCCCCGTAGGCTGCGTCAGTGCAAGGCCGGGACCTGCGACGACGCTGCAGTGGTACTGCCCCCCATAGCCTCTGGCAAAATAGTGGGGGTTTCAGTCCTGAGGGGCCACCCAGCAGAAGCTGATTACAGAATGGGATGGCTTTCGGCGGCCACTATCTTTGCACCTGCTATTAAAGCCTGTCTAATGGATCCAAGGAGCCAGAGCTCTAGATATCCTTCCGCTACGCTTCACCCCGCCCCCACCGCCGCGAGAGTTATCCTTGGGGCAAACACTGACACCTTCCAGATCTAGGAAGCTGGCAGCAGTTTTGCCTCCTACCATGACCCAACGTTTAGAGTAAAGGCTGGATAGATTTGTGTAAATCCTGTATGGGCAAATAGAAGTCCTCAGGCCCCTGATGCTGGCTCGGTGGGATAACCTGGTCTCTCCTGGAAAAAAAGGGTGCTAGGATCAATGCAACATCTGAACCCTGTAGCCCCTATTTCACCCTCCTTCACCACAAGTTCGGAATAAGTCAGGGAATATACTCCAGAGACCGCGATTTTCAAGGACTCTCTAGCAGACTCTGGAAACATTGCCTGAGACATCAGCCCAGCCTCCGGACTCTCCATGCTCCAGGAATACTGGACCTGTGTAGATAGAAGTGGCTTTGTCAAGGATGGGGAGGAAGTAAAGTAGGCCTGCATTAGAGTCTGCAGAGGGAGACAACTCCCCATATTGTGGGTCAGCCCTGCATCTTGATTTAACTGAACCACAAGAAGATTGGAAGTGAACGCAGGGGATGCTATTTATTTCTGCGCAGACTGCAGAGGGTCAGCTGAGTATTCAGTCAGAGGCTACTGTGAATTTAACTAGGAAATAGAAGGCAGCTGATGACTTGAGTAGAGGGACAAGAAGATCCATGCGGGGGACCAAGAATAAGCTGGAATTCCAGTACAGAAAATTTCTCCAAAGTGCACTCCACCTCAATCCTCTGAGATACCTGTACACACAAGACAACATAGTGTCTTCGTGTGATCTAGAACAGAAAAGGAGCATTACTTCTTAAGTCAAGGAAAATGCCATATTGAGAGCTGCCCCCCCCCCCCACACACACACCCTTATCCTCAGCCAAGGGGGAAGAAATCAGCATGCACTGCAGTTTGGGGCTTGGATTGGGAACCAGGCATTTGAGAATGATGTCCCTTATGACTGGAGAACTCTGGCCTATGTGTGCTTTCAGAGAGCAGATGGACAGGAATAGCTACACAAAGTAGTTTTCCAGGATGCCTCAGACAAATAACCAGCTTTCTGAATCAATTAGACCACTCAAAAATAAACAACAAAATCCACATCACTTGTGTCTATAATACTTTTTTGCTAGGAGTATAAATAAACTTTTGCTTGAATTAGATGGGATGAATCAACATGGGCACTGGCCCAGAGAGTCCAAGTTTCTATTTCTAAGCAAAGAAGATAGACAGATTCGCAGGCAGCTAAAGCCTTTATGTGAAGGGCCAGAGGGTAATCACCAGTCCTCTCCCCTAACACCCCAGTTGTTTCCCAAATGGTAATATTAATGCAGGACCAATCATGAACACCCAGACCCAACCAACCCCATGGTTTCCCATGACCCGATGGAGTATTTCAAAATATTCTTCCTTGTTGCACCAAGTCATCTTTCAACCCATTGGTGACCAAGAACTAAAGAGTGAGGCAGGCCAGGAGATTCTTCTGCAGAGGCTGGTCATTGGCTGCCTCACTAGCCAAAATGATAAAGAGCCTGCTGCACTGACGGAGGGGCAGAGGAGAGAGTTTCCAATCTCCATGAAGTACATAGCCTACAGAAGAGGCCACGGAAAGCAAGATTCTAAATTAAGATGGCAGGAAACCCACCCTTTCTAGAAAGATAGACATCAATGGGCACTGACGCCAGGGCCCCATTCCCTTTAATTACTTTAATTTGAAGTGGGCTGTTATCACCGCTACCTGGGGCTGGGTTTTTTTTTTTGGTTTTTTTTTTTTTTTTTTTTTGGAGTCTTTAGGATGAGGCAAAAGTTGAGGAAAGAAAACATGTTTTCTGCATTTATTTCTGAAAAAGAAAAACCTGAAAACGCAACCTAAGTTTGTGACTGGTACTTGGCAAAGAAAGCAGGCTGATGCTTGTTTTAATAGGGGGAAAGTGGCGGCCAGGCCGCCTGACCATCGCCTTTGCTTTGTAAATCTGGTTTTCATATTCTCGCTCAGTAATCACCCAAAGTCATAACTGTCTCTGAAATTATTCATTAAAGTCATTTTCAGGGATTCTCACAGGATGACTCTTTTACGTTTATGATCTTCTGAGAGCAATGACATCAGCCTGTGTCTTTTCCGCTTTTAATTGATGTGCTGGGGAGAGGGGAGAGGGGCCGCGGCCTGTGTGCGTGGGGAGGGGGCGGGCCGAGGGTGGAATCCACCGGCCGCTCTGCTCCCGGCGCGGTCAGCTGAGCTCCGGCGCGCAGACATCCTTTGATTAAGGAGGGTATTTCGGGGAGTGCAGCCTGCGCAGAAGATCACGGCTGTGCCCTGTGGTGCTGTCAGCAGTGACACATCCCAGATGGGGCCGCTACTGTATGGCAGATTGAGTTTCTCAGCAGAAAACTCACCCTTCCTCCTAAACGTCTTCAAAAACCTTCTCCAGATACCGCAGGTCTCTTCGTGTGAAACTGAAAAAGTCCAACCCCAAAGTCGGTTTCGAGTGCGTGTGTGTATGTTAGCATTTTTTTTTCCCCTTCCTCTTCTTTTTTCTCTGCACTTCCTCCTCCGCTGAGCATCTCCGACCCGCAGGGATACGTAGCTGCTAGTAGAGTCCATGTGGCGGGCCTGGGGGCTCTTGGGGGCCCGGCTCACAGCGCCACGCCGACGACACAGCCCCGAAGGCAATCCGGTGGGTAGGGGCGCGGCGTCCGGGACGCGGGGGCATCCGTGGAGCGCCGCGGGAGGCCGGGGTGGACAGCGTGGCCAGACGCCCGCTCGGGTGCGGAGACCGGGAGGCGGTGGCGGGGGTGGGGCGCGAAGGCAGCCGCACTGGCACCCCCGTCCGGCTCGCGCTCTCCGCCGAGCGCGAGTTCAGGAAGACGGGCCGGGAGGAGGGGTGGCTGCCAACCGTGGGACTCGGCAACCCAGGAGAGGGTGGGTCCCAGGAGTCCCCAGGGACCCAGTAGGGTCCTAGGTCGGGAGATGCAAGGCTGCGGAAGTCTGCGGCCCAAGCCCAGAGGCTGAACCACGTCCTCTCCCAGGGGAGACCCACATTTCCACATTATAAATATTCGGCCACTTGCGGATTTCGCGTTCCTTGACACGCTTTGGGTTAGAAACGGTTAGAGCAACATTTGTCTTTATTTTAAACAAAACGCGCCGCACCCGGATTCAGAGGATTTCTAGGCCCCACCCATCTCTGCCCCCGGGGTTCTCCTCACTGTGAATCCCAGTGTGATCCCTTGGGCGAAAAAACAAGGGACCACAGGGGGACGAACTTAGAAGGTGCGAATTTTACATTTTTGTCTTCAAAATACCTCCCGCACCCCGCTCCGGGAGAGGGCAGCCTGGAGAAACCCTCTCCGGTGTTTGCCTCTGGGGAACTGAGAGGAGCTAAAAACACTGCAGACCCGAGTCCAAGGTCGAAGAGGATGCACTGTCTTCTCCCGCCCCGGGGCCGGGTCACCACTTTGCGCCCTGGGCCCGAGCCTTGTCTCGCCTGGGGACCCACAATTGCAGACACCCGGCCAATTTTTGCTTTCCCACTGCTCCCTGACCTGGGTGTTTTTGTGGCCATGCCAGTTTCTCTTAGAGAAGAGCTCTGTTCCAATTTCTGATAAAACTGGATGCTTCCGTCTTGACGCCTTCCAATAGGACCCCCTCGAAGGCCCCTTTTTGGAAAAAAAAATAGAATCACCAGACCTTATTTTGTGTCATCAACAACACAACGTTTGTGTGATGGACTGGGTGGGTGTGCATAGCTGATTGCAGTTCTGGAACACAATCTGAAGGGGGGTGGGGCTGTGAACAATTTATTATCCCCCCATCAGTTATTTACCTCACAATTCCTCCCTGGGTTATCAGCTAAAACCGCAAAAACTATACAAAAGCAACACACACACTGGATTTCAAAACTCCCGCTCGCCCTCTCTAGAAAGCAGCTTTTATTTGCGCTGCCCGTGCTGGATGAAAGTGTTTTATTTTGATTTTTTTTTTCTTGCACCCACATGCCTTGTAAAAGGTTCCTGTGCACGGGCCCGGCCCCCCTCTGATGACCGCAGGGCCTCGCTTCCAGACTGCAGTCCCCGCCACTCGGTTTTAAGTCCTCGCCTGGAGCCGAGGTGTAATTGTGACCCCGCCCGAGCCGCGAGCCTCCCGCGGGGACGGCTGGCCAGGCCGGCGTGGGGGCCGGGACCTCCCAAGTGGCGGCCGAGGCGCCGGGAGCCGCGTGGTCTTCGGCTTCCCTGCCTCCTCCCTCTCCCTCCCCTGCGGACTTTGCTCGTTTTCTCCCTGGATCCGTAGCCTGCCCGCGCTCCGGCGCCCAGCCTTTCTCTTGGCCTCCACTTCTCAGTTTTTTCCTCTGGATTTTTACCTCTCCAGCATCTTACTACGGGTCTCTGCGCTGCCTTCAGGTTGAAATCCCAGGTCCAAGATCAGCCAAGTGGGGCTTTGTCGGAATCTAGGGAGCAGCACGGCGAGCCTCGGGCCCCTCGGCGCCGCTGCCGAGTCGGAACCCGGCGAGCTCCTGCGTAGCGTCAGCGCGCGGGGTAATTTACCTTCCCTACCCGTCTGTCAATATGACTGATTTCCACCGGGGTCAAAAAGCCTTTCTCTGGCAGTCCATCTTGGAGCGCTCTCTTACGCGGTGGACTGGGGCGGTTGTTTTGTTTCCAGCCCTAGAAATAAATACTCTTGGGGCGTCCCTGCCAGGGCAGCTTGTGAGGAGCAGAGGAATATACACAGTGTCAATTAAAGGCAGTTTTCCTTGAACTACGAACTGTGATTGGGCTTAAACGACAGCGACCTGCCTGCCTTTTAATATACATTACCTAACTCGTCCTTGATACCAAGGCTTTCTTTAGAAACAGAAACTCAGACAAGAAGGAAATAATTACTGCTCCGGTTCTTCTCCGTCGCGTGCTGATCCCTACGGAAACATTTTCGCTGCGTTTCAGGGTGCGATTTAAAACTAGCGTATGCGCGTGCGTCTCGCTAATCTGGCCTAGACAGACTGTATATCATCCAGGTGGTGCTTTACAATAATTTTAAATCTGCTACCAACTTCGAAGTGTGAATCAATGCCCTGGAGTTAGACATTCTCTGGGACTCGACAAAGGCGGCTAAACTAGCGCTGCTTGCATTACCCGGACTCTTTAAGGAATGAGCTGAAAGAAACCAACGTGGCTGGCGGAGACGGAGCGATTCTGGTCCGCTACGTCCTCTCCTGTCTGAAACCCGCGTGGGGAGAGGATGAGCGTTCACCTCTGAGGGCACCCAGCTGGGATCCTTGGGTTGTTGGAGCTGGTTAACCTCTCCAACCGACCTGGGAATCGGGGTCCACTGAAGTGAAAGTCCCGAATAATGCATTTCCCTCCCAACCAAGCTCCGGCACTGAGGCGCCAACTAATGAACTTCCCTGAGTTAAATTCTGAACAAACTCTCTTGGAAAAAAAAAAAAAAAAGCCTCCACTCCTCCCCCTTCTCGTGTCCTTTGGACAAGTGAATTCTTGGGCTTGGGGCAGTTAGGAACTGCGGTGGAACCCACGGGAAACCTACAACTAAGAAAGCGAAGCCGCAGCGCAGGGAAATTTCCCCGAGGGCGGCCTCCAGTCGCATTCCTTAGGCTGTACCCGCGGGGGTGGGTAGCACACCACTCTCCACATAGCCCAACCTGCATGCTTGTGCCACGGTCCCAGCGCGCGCGCGCGCGCGCACACACACACACACACACACACTCGCGCGAGCACACACACACTTCTCTTCCTCTCTCATCTGTTGGTGCATTTATGACCTCATGAAAGTATATCCTTCAGGGAAAAAACTGTCTATAAAATGTGAAATATGAAGAACCTGCTTGGATATTCCCATTCCAGGCCAGGCCTGATCTTCAAGGTTTTCTTTCCTTCCTTCCTTTCTTTTCTTCTTCTTTTTTTTTTTTTCTTCCACTAACACTTTGGCCCCTTCTGTTGCTTCCATAATCATCTAGTTATTCTTTCTAAACGATGGGAATTGGTTCTGCATGATCTCTGTTTGGTCCCTGTGGAAAGAAAAAAGTCTCCAGTCTTAAGAAGAAGTATCTTTGCTTAAGGGAAGGCATGGGCATGATAATTTTACTTTCTATCCCTTGTCATCTTTGAAAAACCCTGGCACCATATGTTCTAACTACTACAAACAGCTGGTGAAACCAGGGGCTGTTTCAACTCCCTTTCGTTTCCTTCCTGCCCTCCAGTTTCCCCCAGTGCCACAGTTCTGTGTCTCACAATCATCAGCCCTTCTTTCTTGTGGTCACTCTCTAAAATATCTCCTATAACTGAGCACCCCTTAGAAATCAAAGAGTTAGTCACCTGTTTTTGTAGGAAAAGGGGATCTTACTTTGTTTGGGGGAAGATCTTTTTACTAATAAAAATGGATAGAGCAAAGATTATTCTCCGTTCAGTTTTCTGTGTGCCATACTTTTAAATAAAAGTTTTTTAAAAGTCCCTTTCATTTTGCAACTTGACCTTCGCCATGAGAGTGGTTTAAGCTGTTTACTAGCAAGGAACTATGCAACAGGAAAAGCTGCAGGAGACATAAACATCAGTAACAGCCCAAGAGCTGTGTCCTTTTGTGGAGGCGGATCTGTTTATTTGCAGATTTCTTGAAGAGCACATCAGTTCTAACTTTAAAACCTTTTTGCCATCCAAGGACCATGTAATTACCTGGGGGTAGATTGTTCAACTCCTTGCTTAGCTTTGCTGATCACTTTTCTTTGAGTTTATTTCACTGAGAGAGTTAATGCTCCTCCTTCTCTTCTTCCTTCTCCTTCTTTCTCCTTTTTTCCTCCTCCTTCTTCTTGTTTCTCCTCTTCCTCTTCTCCTCCTCCTCTTCCTCTTGTTCTTGTTTCTTGTTTCTTCTTCTTTTTAAATGGGTTTAAAACATTGTCTTATGAGTTTGCCTAACAAGACTTTTTTACCTTGTGAATGCATTGGAGAATGAGCAAGGTGTTTAGCCCACACTGAGTGGTGAAAGAGGATGTGGTAGGGGAGTTTTCTGAGAGAGAAAGAGAGAGAGACAGACAGACAGACATTGGTTGATTCCAGGGATGAGTTTTGTCCTCCTCATAAAAGAAGCTATACATTTTCAAACATCTATTAGAAAATCCAATCCTTTTAATTATGTTCTGTTAAGGGTTCCACATGGGACTGAAGGCTCAGTGCATCCTGCCTGCCTGTGTTCCTAGTGATTCAACTAAAGAAATAAAGGGTTTCAATCCCTCAAGTCTCCCAATGAGAGACTTCGTACTCTGCCTCACCTGAAGTCTTAAACTTCTACGTAAAAATATTGTTTTCTAGTCAGATTTTCAGTTTAGAATCCACTGAGTGAAACAAAAAGTTTATTACATCTATCAGTCCCATATTTTCAGTAAACAACATCTGGATAATTCCTCCTCAAAATGTGATAGAATGTGTAAATATATTTAGTATCTGTTGTCTCTCATTATCTCCTGATCAGATTAATTTCTAATGAGCAGGCAGTACATTCTCATGGTTCAAAATTATGCAAAATGTACATGTGAAAAATCTCTCTAGTTGCTCCCCCCACTATTATTCATTTTTGTGCATCTTCTCTGAGCTACCTAACACTGGGAAAAACAAGTAGAAATATAATCTGTGTAGTTCTAGCAGGGTGCAGGCACTGCAGTGTTATCTGTTCTGCTGGGTGGCTTGATGAGCTCCTGGGAAGCTTTGAAGGGGTTCACACCAAATACAATCTGGTCGGGGTGTGAGGAGGCTCCTGAATGTAATTTAAAATACATGGGAAAGAGAAGACAGGGGCACATGCAGAACAAATGATCCCTAAGGGCTCCACATTGGACTGTCTGAAGTCAAAGAATAAGGAAAGGGGGTGGGGAGGGGAGAAAGAGAAGCCAGGAGAAACATTGGGGTCATCTAGAAATGTAGGATGTGGCTTCTCATTCTTTGATGTGTTCCTTCCTCTAACAAATGAAAAAGGATTAAATTTTTATACATCAA
The DNA here is from genome assembly GCF_051225735.1 of Oryctolagus cuniculus. Classification (NCBI taxonomy): domain Eukaryota; kingdom Metazoa; phylum Chordata; class Mammalia; order Lagomorpha; family Leporidae; genus Oryctolagus; species Oryctolagus cuniculus. Next base: position 56,135,447 of record NC_142868.1, on the reverse strand, counting down.
ATAAATAATGAATAAGTTTTCTCCTACTATCACAAAGATTTTGCCATTCCGGTTTGTGCATAATTTCTGTGGGTTGTTAGTGAATGAGCAGGCATAGAGAAATACACATTTATAATAAAATAACAAATATGAATGCTGCAGTTTAATTAAGTAATATGTACACTTGATATCCTTTAATTAAGTAATATGTACACTTGATATCCTCTAGCATTTCAGCCTTTACAATTCAACAAGAGGTGAAGATAGAGCCAGAGGTGATTGCTCCCCTTGGTGTGGTCCTTTGGGGTCTTGCTCCGCAGTGTAACCTATTGAGTGACTGACGCTGAAGATATGGATGGAGGAGAGAACACACTTTGTAGGAAAAGTGCCATGCCCAGGGCTGCTTGCCAGTGCTAGGGCAGTTCTACTGCCTGGGATGGGATGTTCTGTATTTCTTATACCTGACCAGAGTTTCTGTTATATTGACTCAAGTCTACACTCCTCCTCATCACACTTTTCTTTATCCTTGCAAATGGTGTCAGAAACATTTATAGTTTCTGTGTGGACTACAGCCAGGATTGTATGTGTGTGTATCTCTGTGTGCATGTGTGTTCTTGTGCACGTGTGTGTGTTGGGGGCAGGGAGGAGTATGTTGCTAAGTATCCATGTTTCTATTAATACCAAAACTTTTTCTTCTTCCACCTTGGGCTCCTTGTCACTGCTGTCTCATAATACTAGCTGCAGTAATAAAAACAAAAGCTCACTGCTGATTCTCGTTTCCTCCCCTGAACAGATTTTTGCCAGTCCCTCTTAGGGACAGCTAGGTTTTAGCCTTAGTTACTGAGGTTAAGCCACCTTCCTAAGGGGGCTGACTTTCAGATCACCCACTGTGTTCAATTGATGCTTGGTAGGACCAAAGGGCATTTTGTGGGTGAAAAGGACCCCCAAAGCCTCTGCCCCCTGCAGCCCTGGAGCTGTTCATCAGTTTGGAAGCCAACGGCCCACATAATTCTAATTAATGTGTGCACATGTTGGCCAGCCTCCTGGCCAGTTTTATGGGTTTCACTAGCAGTGTTTGAATTGGCAGGGTCAGTGAGTCTGAGGCTGGTGCTGTGATTGGGATTAAGGGTGCTAATGAATATGTGACCATGAGTGGACTTGTCCCCAGTACTGACTACCCTGAGGGTCTCTACATTTCCAAAAGAGAATGATGGTCTGGGAGGAACCAAAGAGGTCACACTCAGAAGTTTAAAATCTTCTGTTCTGCATGTTGGCACAGAATATAAAAGGAATATTACAGGAAGGAATTCTTTGTAAAATTTTAGAGGTGATGGGGGGAGAAAGAGGGAGGGAGAGAAAGAGAGGCTTCATCCACTAGTTCATTCTCCAAATACCTGGAACAGCAGCCAGGGCTAGGCTAGTAGCCAGGAGCTGTGAACTCAATCCTGGTGTCTCGTGTAGATGGCAGGGACCCAAGTACTTGGTACTTTCGTGCATTTAGCAGGAAGCTAGATCAAAAGTGGAGCTAGGACTCCAACCCAAGTACTCCAATGTGGGATGCAGGTGTCCCAAGCAGGGTCTTAACTGCAAGTACCACTGATTACTAAAACTAGGGGTGGCGGGTTCCTCTCCTCTCCTTCCGTAACTAGCTCTTGTTCAAGGAGGATAAAGACGGTAAACAAAGAGGAAGTTGCAACAGAAACCTCTACAAACGGTGTGGTGTAGAGGGACAGGCAGGAAAAGTAGAGAAAGGACAATCTGGGGTCGGTTAACTCAGCAGGCCCATCTCCAGCGTTTCCTGACTGTCTCCACTCCAAAGCCCTTGTTAGGGGCCGTGCTCTCACAGCACAGATACTTTGTCTTGGTTATTATTTTTGAAGCCAGCGAGAGGGAGATTCTTCTTTCCACGGGGAGGCAGAACAGCGTTTCTGGAAAGAAAGCAGCTCCCACGAAAAGCGCTCAATGATCTGGTGACCAAAGGGGCTTGCGCTTCGAGCCTGGAGACTGCAGGGCAGCGGAAGCAGGATGGATGGGAAAGACAACTGTGCTGCGGGGTGCCAAGGTGAGCGCGCAGGTTACCCAGTGCCGGGCGGGCGGCGTACTTGACCGAGAAGAGATGGCAGCCCGGTGGGAAGACCCGTGTGGGTTTCCCGGAATCTCAGGGGAGGGAGGTTGCGAGGTCGTCGCTATGACCTCGGCAACAGGAAAACGCAGGACTGGAGAGACTATGAGCTACGAAACGGGTTTCCGGATGTCCAGGGCTGCCCGGATGTGCTTCTGAGTGTGGCCGTAGTAGCTCTGGATTTTGCCAGCATTTATGTTTTAAAAATTGGGGGCGGGAGAAAGGGCTGTGCTCGGTGAGGTCCCAGGTTGCAGGTGCTGTGGCCGCACCAGGTGACCTCGGAGCCACCAGCTGCCTTTCCTAGACTTCAAAAGCAGGACAGAAATTCAAGTCTGTCCAAGGAAGCCGAACACCGGCTCTCACAAACATGCTCCCATTGCTGGCCAGCAGTGTTCTGGCCTCAGTGCTCACTCCGAATAAATGGAGCCAGATCCTGGATTACACCCCGGGGACACAGTTTTAATGTAAATGTAAAATATGCTTGTAATAATCACTTGTGGGCCCTGAAGCGCCCCTCGAATCTCTGTTTAATTATAGGGCAAGAGAGGAGCATTACCAGCTAATTAAATCCAATCCTATTTGTAACTCTCCCTCTACTGCTGCCGGCCTTAAAATTCGGAATTGCTTTTTAAATGCGGCCGCATATGAATTTTTAATACACGCGTGAACTACAGCGAGGAACAGGGCGGGAGAGAAAGAAGGAAGCAAGGAAAGGGACACAGGCGCTGGGCCGAGCCCAGGGCCCCTCTGGATGAAACGCTTAGGCCTGCGTGCTTCCATCCCGCGCTCGTTAGGAATCTGGCCGCGAACGAAGCCCTTTATCCTCCGAGCTGAGATTTCCATTTCCCCTGTCCCGCGGGCGGAACCTTGCGCAGCTCCCGGCGTCTCCCCAGGAAGCGCCCCGGGTAGGGGGCGGGGGCGGGGCGCGGAGGAAGCCCCGGGCCGGGAGTCCTCGCGCGCCCAGAAAGCCGCGGCTGGCCTGGAGGCTCTGACGGCCGACGGAAGGGAACGGCGTGGGGAGGAAGTGAGCTCACTGGGAAGGAAGGAAAGAAAGGAGGCAGGTCCCGGGCGCGGGGCCCAGAGGGGGCGCAGAGCCCGGGGGAGAGGCGGCGAGGTCAGCCCCTCCGAAGTCCGGCAGCCGCCGGCCCGGCTCCTTCGCGTGCATCCTTCGTGCCCTGCGCGACTGGGAGCGCCAGGCGCAGCTCGAGAGATTGCGGCCCCGGCGCAGAAGCCGGAGCGAGTCTCAGGACCCGCGCGAGCCTTCTGGTGGTGGACGCGGCCTGCCAACTCCTGCGCTGCTTTCTCGTCCTCCGTCCTGTGCGTACGTGGACATACACACACACCCTTCTTTCTCCGGTGTCCCCCGCAAAAGCAGGTCCTGGAACTTTGAGGATGAGCACATTGGGTTATTTGCTTGAGAAAATCAGAGTGATCGCGGCCACCAATGTTCGAATCCTCCTTAGTACACAAGAAGTAGAAAGCTACGCTGTGAAGTCGGTTTTTCAAACCCGGGACCAGCAGTGCCCAGCTGCTCCCGAAGCGGGGAGGTTGAGGGTAGTGTTCTAATGAGAGAAATCGGCGTCGGGTTTCCTCAACGGGCCCTGTAAGCAGAAAATGTGAGTGCGGGGACTAGCGTTTCCAAAGTGACAACATGCCAAAGGAATGCAGAGGCACCCGTCCTGAGAGCCAGCGTTCCAAGCTCTGCTCCCCGGGCCGCCAATGCCTTTCCCGTCGGCCCGGCCCAGCCAGGGTTCCGAGTGGTCACTCGGCGGCCGCAGGGCGCATCCACGTCGGGAAGGAGGTGGCAGCGCCGTCCAAAATCCAGCGGGGTAGGGAGCAGGCTGCAGGGCGCTGGGGGTAGCGTGGGGAGACCTAGCTCCATCCATCGCAGCTGGGGGAGATCTGGGCCCTGGGCTTTCTCCGCGGCCTTTCTGCGAAGCCCGGGCCTGAAGAGAAGTCTCTGGGACGCAAAGGGGGATGAGGGCGGCCAGTGGTCTGGCTCCCCCTATTGCCTGCGACAAGGGATTGCGGAGGCCCGGAAGGTGGAAAAGTCTGATCTTTTTGTGGGAGTTACAAGGGTAGGGCCAGACAGCGAGGAATACTTGTCTGCAGGGCACGGTGTGGGTATGTTTGACGGTTGTGCGCTGTAAATCTGGAGTTGATTGGGGAAATTTCCGTGCATCGAGGACGTTGGCACCCCACCCCCACCTCCTGCAGAAGCACCGACCTACCTCTTGTCATCTTTTCCCGAGCAGTTGATAGGTTACTTGATAAAATTAGTAAAGTGTTTTCAATCTTTGGACATAATCGCTATTTTACTTTACTTTAAATCTTGCTGTGTACTTTTAGACAAGATCGGGGTAGGTTGTAAGAAGGCATCTCGTGTCAACGTTGGCAGCTAGCAGGAGGGAGCCAGCAAAGCTGTGTTGAGGTTTGTCCCATGTGCTGCTGCTGGGGCCCCATCTCCTCTGACCTTCCTCTCTGTGGGTACCTGCACCTCCCCCATCTTCTCTCCCCTCTCCCCCACTTTCCCTCTGCATCCGTAGCTAGTAGCAGGGCCTCCAAGAGGTAGTACCGGGCAGCAGGAATTCTAGAACTTCCAGGCTAGGCAGCCGGGAGACCTCAGTGCCTGCCTTGGAAACTCTCCATTTTCCCACAGTATTTTACATTCATATTACTTTTCACACCCTGTTAGGCAGTAATGGTATTGAACCTGCTAAATACTTCCATGCACCAAGCCAGCCCTCCCAGACCGCGCCACCTTGTCCTCTTTCTGGTGATGAGAAAGATTGCCCTCTCATAGTGAGGAGCTGTCAACTTTTTTCTTCCTCTTTTCTCCAGGGCCTGGTAAGGTATTGGTAGTGGCTGAGTGAGAACTCTCAGGTGGGGAGGAGATCTGAGGGCATTCTTTCAAGGGGATAGAATGGGAAGAAAGGACTTGGGGACAGATCTGGCCTTTGGTAATAGTGTGAAGTTAGACTGGTGATTTTTAAAAGAACAGAGCTATGTTTCTGATTTTCGTGCAAGAAATAGGGTTCTTAATTAGCACCACCTTGTGGCCTTCCCTTCATGGGCATCAGGCTTGGTGAGTAGCATTTGGGCACTGAAGCCTGAGGCTGCAGAACAAGATGCTCTCCTCTCCCCCTGCCCCCACTGCTGCCACGCAGCTTCTCAGAGTTACTAAGGCTACTTAGCAAACCTGGGGGAGTAACGCAGGAATGAGTTAGAGCTCAGTTACAGTGGATAGGGCCCTGGATGGCACACTAGGCACCTCTGACCTTGCCCTCACCTGGTGACTTGGGGCTTCGATCTGGGAATTCAAGGGCTGGTCCTCCACAACCTCTCAGTTCTCCCATCAAGAACAGTAATAAAATCTGCCACCTCCTACCTCCAGGACATGAGGGAAGAAACTAACTTTTAATTAGTGCCTTTTAAGTGTCAAGCATTTTACTGGCTGCTTATTGTCTAATCTTTACAAACTATAGGGAGGGCATTTCTAACCCCTGTGTGCTTGCAAGGAAATTTAGGAGTAAAGAGCACAGCCCTGGCCAGAGCCATAGATCTCTGCATCTTACAGCCCAGGCCATCTCCTCAGGTATCCTGGGAGAGACAAAGGAGAACTGCCTTCCAAAAAACTCGGACAAGCACTCCTAGAGGATGGCCAAGGTGATGGGAAATCCCATTCAAAGGGCTTGAAGATTTGGACATCATCTTAAGATGTAATGCCCACATACTTTTTCCTCCAGAACATCCAGGGAAAGTGAGTTACCAGGATTCAGCCAAAGGAGCCCAGCATCTACTAAACATATATGCCTCAAGTGTCACTTTTCAGTCCTCCCCACCCACTAGGGTTTAAGAATTTTCAAATTCAATCCCTGGACTTGAGTTTCTGCCAACACCATCTAAACTGAGCCCAAAGTTTCCCCTTCAGACTGGGGCAAGGACAACTCTCGGGCTTATTGGGGATTAACTTTTTTGTTAATTTCCAGGTGCCACCTCCACCATTTCTCCACTTGTCAGGGCCATGGAGTCTGTCCATGAGCAGAAGGGACCACCTACCTCTAAGCTGGGGGATGACTAAGTGGGAGGCTCCCCCAAAACCCTCTGTCAACCTCTGGAAGCAAAGCCCCAAGAGCTCCTGCTCCTAAACATTCTTATTTGTGCATCCACTTCCCAGCCCTTTGCCAGTAGTTGCTTCATGGTGTCAAGGACTTTCTTCTCATCTATAGAGAGGCTGTCCGGTGACTGCTTGCTTACACTCCAGAGAAAATACTTTAGCGTTTAGACTTGAGAGACTTGCAAGAGGAGGAGGGGTGAGATAGAACAGACAAAGCCAGGGAGCAAGGAAGGAGAGTGTGCAGGGCTGTGGGGAGAGGTAGTTGTGGTTTGGGAGTTGATTGGGGGAGATTCCCCCCTCCCCCCATTTCCTCTCTAACAAGGACACAGTGCCAGCAGCGATCTCCATTGTGAAGCCATCCCCACGCCCCTGTCCATCACTCTTATGATGCTGAGGCCAAGAACAATTGGGAAGAGGAACCCAGTATCCTGCACTTTGGGGCAGACAGCTGCACAGGGCATGGATTCCAGGTGGGCATTTAAGATAAATTGTTTTAGAGTCCCTGAAACCATACGTGTTCCTGTCGAGTCTTCTTTTTCCCTGTGGGCATGGAAGGCTGTTCTAGATGTAACAGGTGCAAATCCTGAATTTTTGGCTAATCTAATGCCTCAGTGGTCCTTATTGCCCTGGAGTACTATTCCAATCCTGGAGGTGGCCAAGTGAGTGCCTTTTTAAATGGGGCATTTTAACTCCTTGAAGGTATATTAATTAGTTTTTAAGCCCTTGCAGTGGAAGGAGAGACTATGGTTACCTATTTCCTCAGTTACAGTTATGATTATTTCACGCAGTGGTGACAATAAAGGTTACTGACAACTGAAAATCAAGTTCAGGAAGCAGCACTCTATTTGTCTATGAGTATTTCTGGCTCTTCTGCCATCCTCTCCCGTGGTTTCAGGTTCTACCTGTGGCTGGTGGCACCAAAGGCGACTTCTGGGACACAGAAAGGAAGAGGCTGGCTGTGCGAGGCTATGGACCTGGAATTAGATAGTTTAAACTGAACCCACTCAGAGCCGGGTCACAGCCATCCACCTCGAGGCTGGTGGGAACTCTGGCTGCCTGCAAACTCTAAAACTTAATACATTCAACTGGGAAACTAAAAGAAGAAACTGTGGAGGGGGGGGGCGGCGAGAAAGAATAGTGCGCAAAATTCGAAGGGTGTTCAGAATTTTGCCTGCTTTTCAAGCAACCGTAGCTAAACAGTGCTTGTCTTGGCTTCACCAAGTTTCTCCACGTGATCTCTGGATCCCAGCTCTCTCGTTCGGAGTCTCTGCGACTCTTTACTGGGACTCGCGCGGCTGCAGAGGAGCGAGCGGCTTTCCTCTCGCAGGGATCTATCCAGTGACGGTAGGTAGGGAAAGGCGGCGAGGAGCTTCCTTCGCAAGTGTAGGCAGGTAGGGCCCAAGGCCCTCCCCGACCCGCGACTCGGCTACCGAAGGAGCGCGCTGAGCCCTCCGCCCGCAGTGGGAGTCTCTGGGCTCGTCGCCATCCTGGGTGACTTGAGCCAGAGTGATCTTATTACAGTTATTAATGACGGACGAGAGTGATTGTTTAAGCCAAGACCGAAAAGACAGGATCCAAATGAGAAAAACATTGCAGCTCAGGCTCGGCGCGAAGGTGTGCGGGCAGGGGTTGGTACCCGCTCACCGTGTCCCCTGTCGCTTCCTAGGCGTCCATCAGCGCCCCGGAGTTCGCAGTAGCGCGGGGCTGCCAAGCAAAGACTTGAAACCGACTGCACGGTGCTTGCCCCCGCAGGGAACTGAAAGACACGCCTGGCGCTTGTAACTTTTCCACAGTGAGCTTAGTGTGAGTCTCTCCTTTGATAGATGACAAACCGGGGGGGGGATTTGGACCGAACGTCGCGAAGATCCACTCTAGGAGGTTATTGGAGCTGCGGGGCGAGAGCTTAACGCGGCTTGGTGCGGGCACGTCCGGGCTGGGTCTCAGCTTCTCTACTCGCTTCGTGATCTACTCGTCTCGGCCTCCCCGGTCTTCGCGTTTGCAAAACGGGGGTATTTTGCCAAAGAAGGGATCTGAAAGTACCGCCCCCACCCCCTGGTGATCCTCATCTCTTTCCTTTGTGTCTGGGAATCTCTTTCCTAGAAATTCCGTGACCCGGCCTCCACTTGCCCTGGCTGTAGCGAGGTGTGGCCTCGCAGGCCGGCCCTCTGCTCGGCAGAGACGCTGGACTGCATTTCACGCCTTTTCCTCGCGTCTCACGATCCCCTACTCACACTTGCCTCCATTTGCTGTCTTCGCTCTGCTCTGATCCTTGCGCTCTTGGGATTATCCTTCAGCCAGTTCTATTTTCCTCCGGATATACGTCAGGTAGGCCTACAAGCGACTCTGGAGCGGGGGTAGGGACGCTTCCCGACCCCGTCCCGCCTGAGCGGAACCCGAACTAAAACCCGGAGGTGCCGCCGGAGCGGCGCATTCCAGTGCCCACAGCCGGGAAGGGTTCAAGGTCCCCGGGTGCCTGGCGCTTGTGAGCTGCTTGTTATGGAGCCCTGCGGTGCGCTCCAAGCACCCTTTTGTCTTTTCTGATAAGGATACTGAACATCTTGCATATATGAAAGTATTACAAAAAAAGTTCATGGAAAGACGGAATTTAAAAGGTAGAAGCAACTTCCATGAACTTTTTGAAGTGCTCTAATATTTGCATAGTGGTTAGGCTCGAATCCGCTTTCCAGAAGCGCCAATGTTGCAGCCGGAGAGCACCGAAGCCGCAGAAGAGGCTTGCAACTAGACAGTTTTTCTTTGTTTTTGTTTTAATGTTGAATTCTGGTGTCCGGGAAGGATCAGGAACAAACAGTTGCTGACTAGGAAAGGAGCAGCGTATGTTCCCCATTTTAGAAAAAGATTTATTTATTTTGAAAGTCAAAGTTGGGGAGGGGGGCAGAGGTTTTCCATCAGTTGGTTCACTCCCTAGATGGCTGCATCTGTAGGTCTGAGGCTGACCCCACAGAAGCCAGGAACCAGGGGCTTATTCCAGGTCTCCCATCATGGGTGCAGGGGCCCAAGTACTTGGGCCATCTTCTGCTGCTTTTCCTCTGCAATCAGTAGGGAGCTGGATCAGAAGTGGTGCAGCCAGGATTCAAACTAGCGCCCATATGGGATGTCAGATCGCAGCGGGCAGCTTTACCCACTGGGCCACAAAGCTTCCCCATTTTGAAAACAGAAGATTCAGTGTCACTTTGTAGTTAAGAGCTGGGGAGGCAACAGATTAGTACGTTTCAAACTGCCTGTATCCCATCCACGCAGCCTCAGGCCTCCAAGACTCCTGGGGGCACATTCAACCAACACTATTATTCAATTGAGACCCAGAAAAATCTCTTAACCTGCAGACTTGGAGAGAAAGGCAAAGAGCCAGGCAACAGAGTAGCGGAAACATCCTCTCAGTCATGTGAACTTTATTGCAGATCAGGAAGTTATCTAACAGCTGCCAAAAATCTTCTGACTCCAGTGCTCCAAATGTTGACTGTTTCTCACACCTCACGCCGGGTATGGAGTCTGCTGCCTTCGGGGCCATTCAGATTCCCAATTCCCTTTCAGCTTCATTCTACCCCCACCTGCTTGGTTGCATTTGGAGATGATTTTCCTTTTTTCCATTCGCCAGACCATGTGGCTCCCATACTTACCTGGGCCGGCTGCACTTCCCCACCTCATCTCCCATCCCCCACTCCCATAAGGGAAATTCCAGATATTCTCCTGAGGATAAAAAGCTGAGTTGAGGAAGGGTCAGATAAAGGAAGCTGACCCCAAAGTCCAGGCAGGCAACAGTATATATTTCTATGGTGGCTTTGATTCATTACTGAAAGAAAAAAAAAAAAAAAAGAATGTCAGCACCAGAAGTAATTTCGGTGGGTGCCCTTCCTTCCTAACGCACTCATTCCCAATTTCTGAGCCAGGCTGACGCTCGGAGACCTGCAGATTACGACTGGCAGAAAGACTACACCGAAGGATAAAATTATTTGGCCAATGTGTGCGTATCTTGAGCCTGTGCAGTTCATTTAGGCCTCACAAACGAGATTATCTCAAGATAATCTCCGGACAAGGTTGAAGGATCCTACGTTCAACCCACAGCCCAAACTTAGCCCGCTCGTTCCCAGACAGGCGGCGCCAGGCATCGAGCAAGGCCGCTCCAGCTGACCAGTTTAGCGCAAGTAGGGCATTATTGCTCCTCTTCCTGACCCTCAAGGATCAGAGTGAGCAGGGGCCACTCGATGGAGTCCACACTAACCCCAGACAGCCAACAGCAAAGACCTATCCGGAAACCTACGTGTAGAAAGGTTATTCGCTCAATAAATTTGCTCTGGGTAGAGGAAACCCGGGGCCCGGCCTCAGAGCGGCGCAGCGACCACGCCGGCTGGCTCTCCAGGCCACTGGGGATCCCAGGAGGAATTTCCTATCTCTGAGGTGGTCAAAAGCAGATGTTGAAGCACTTGAGCACTGGGGCTGGACCACAACTACAGGTGACCCTCGTGCCACCCATCCCGAAGTTACTATTGGCCACGGTTGTTACAGCTCCCTCTTGGTTGCTAATCTTCCCCCTTAGTACAGGTAGGCGCAGGCTGGGACCTCGAGAGCCGCACCCCGGAAGTGCTTGCCGAGACCCGGAAGCAGCGGGAGCTTGGATGCCTTGCTCTCCCCCGCGATCCTTTCTCACTCCGCCCACTTCTGAGGGGCTCCAGCTTGGAGAACCTAATGTGTGCCGCGAGGTGGTCGAGCTTGCGCGCCCCTTCCTGCCGCTAGGTCACGGGGACCTTCCTACTTCTGGGATCCCCAGTTGCTGCTAGCCCTCGGCCATCCTGCCCTTTGGAGGGAAAGGGTAGTTCCCCAGCGAGACCACTAGTGAATTTGATTCCCTGTTTTAAGGTGGCCGTTTTTTACTAGGGTGGGGGTGGGAAGGGGAGTGGGTGCCCAATAAATTGCTCGGAGACGGCAGTGTAAATTTAGTAAGGAATCTTTCGTTTATGATTTATAATTGCCCACGTCATAAAATGTCCACCACCATTACCACCACTTTATCTTTCCTTTCCAGCCCTGCAGGCTTCTCCTGCGAGAACCCGGAGAATGCAGGGGACCCAAGGGCGCGCCCCGCAGCTCGCCAGGGAGCCGGGCTCGCGGGCGCCATGCGGGCCTTGTGATCCTGCCGTCGTGAGAATGCTTCAGATTCAACCAGGGCTCGTTTCCGTGACACAGGAAACATCTGGGGAATTTTCGCCAGGCGTTTGGGAAAGTACTTACTTCCGAACTTGTCGTTAAGGTGTTCTAGGACTGAGACAACCCTGGGTCCGAAAGGGGGATGTGACTGCAGGAGATGGCAGCTCTGCCAGCTGTCCGGGTGCAACCTGGGGAGCCCACCGGTGGCAGGCACTTGGGTGAAGGACGAATTATGCACTTAGAGCCGGGTCGGCGCGTTCTGGTCTCATTGTTTTAGTAACTGTAGTACTTACGCGCAGTTCGAGAAAGAATAATGCCTTTACATTCAGAAAAACATCAAAGACCAAGGGTTCCTCAATATGGAGCACATATGGTAGTCTCCAAAGGCCTTGCCTGCCAAAACATGTTTCTCAGTATTTTTCTCCTTTCTTTTCTTTGGATCCCCCGCCCCCCACTTTTTTTTTTCTTCCCAAATGGGAGGGAGCTATGGGCTCAGGTTACCTAGGGCTTGTGTTCACTTGAGGCAGTTGGCTGTGGTACCCAGGCGATCAATGAGGCATTTCAGGAACAGAATCTATCCCAGAAAGGGACTTTGAAGATGGGCCGGCTGTCCGAAGCCGGGCTAGAGAGCCGGTGACTTGCCCAGGACCGCAGAATGGGCTGTGGCAGATGCAAGGCATTATCAGATTCAGATGCTAGGTCACTTTTCCCATGATGCAATCTCGTTTACCTGCAAAAGCACATTTTTCTGTTGCTAACTGCTTCCTTGGTGTGTTTAAGATACACTGGGATCCTTAGGCCTTAGCCCCTGGGGAACTTACTCAATGTTTATCAAATGAATATTGAAGGAACTAAGTGAAGGCAACGGCCTGCCAATCCACTTTTTACCTGTTTCAGTCTAAACAAGACTCTGTTGCAGAGCTCCTCTTCCTCATGAACTGCTATTACGACTTCTGTTGTTTAGATCACTAGCTCACTAGCCCACTCTTTTTTTTTTTTTCTAATTATGGGGCAGAGAGATGCAGAGGAGAGTTGGCTGAAAGTTCACTCCGCTTGCTTCAGAAATTTCTCCAGGTGAAATTTCAGAATTTAGGGATAATTAGTGATCGATTTAAATTCTGAATTTTCCTGAAAATGAGCTGAAACCAAAAAAGGTAAATTATTTGCCCAAGGCACAGCTGGAATGGAGTTGGGAAAGAAGTGCCCTCTGTCTCATGGCTGGTACAGCCTGGGCTCACTGTCCCAACATTGCCCTCAGTGGAAGGACAAGCCAGCTAATTTCCTCTCTTTTAGCCTCTTCGATTAAATGAACTCCTTTCATCATCTCTGAAAAATGATCTCAGGATATTTTCCTTCAGCAAATTTACATGCAAAGTTAGTATTAAAGGCAGGGGTGAGTTCTTAGGACTCCCATTTAAAAGAAATCCATGCTGTCGCCAGCACATGCGGCTTTTTCCGCGACAATATTGATGGTGGTGAGGGAAGGAAGCACACCACACATGGAGCTGATTAAGCATGAATCTTATCAAATCTTCCAGATTTCTGGTGACATATGTGTAGATGATGTATACAGAGACCAATTGGCAAATTATTTGACCGATAGTTAGAAAACTTGGACCTGAGACCTGACTTTGGCATCCACTGGCTGCATATCTTGATCAATTTTTCTAGATCTATTTCTACCTGTCTCTGTCTCTCTCTTTCTCTGTGTGTGTATAGCAATCAAATATGTACACATATATTATTATTTTTCATCTAGGTTTTTATTTTAATATGGCCCATAAATCTCAATTTCTGTTCCCATGCTCTTTGATGTTAAATAAGTATCAACATTCAGTAGGTCATAAGCCACACCTTACAGAAGCAGCAAAGTCAACACTGCTCATTTTTTTCTTTTTCTTTTTTATAATTTGCAAAGCAGTGGCACTCAGAGAACCTCCCATCTGCGGGTTCACTCTTCAGATGCCTACCAGGGCCCAGGAACCTGGAGCTGGGAACTCAATCCATTTCTCCCAAGTTAGGTGGCAGGGATCTATTCACTTGAACCATATTCACTGCCTCCCAGGACCTGCATTGACAGAAAGCTGGAACTGGGAACTGGAGCTGGGAATTGAACACAAACACTCCAAGGTGGGACACAGTCTACTTAACCAAAGTCTTAACTCTAGGTCAAATAACGCTGCAGCCGGCGCACCACACAGATCCGAAGGCAGGAGCCAGGTGCTTCTCCTGGTCTCCCATGGGGTACAGGGCCCAAGCACCGGGGCCATCCTCCACTGCACTCCTGGGCCACAGCAGAGAGCTAGCCTAGAAGAGGGGAAACCGGGACAGAATCCGGCACCCCGACCAGGACTAGAACCCGGTATGCCGGCGCCGCTAGGCGGAGGATTAGCCTAGTGAGCCGCGGCGCCGGCCTCCCAGTGAATGTTAACTTGGAAAGCACCATAGAGATGCTTCAACCCCATCTTCTCACAGATGAGTACAGAGGGGCACAGAGAATTGATTTCCAAAGGTCACAGAACTAGAGAGTCCAGTTTGAGTTATTGCCCAGTGCCATACTCCAAGAAAGTTATTGAAAGATTGAATCCCAGCAGTCTCCATGACTGGTTTACATGAACACAATCAAGTCTTTAGGCTACCTCCTCCAATCACCCAAACCATCCACAGTCTTCACCTAGCTTTCTGATTCATATGGAGAATAACTGGGCCACAATATAAAAGTGTCAGATTCAGGAGTATAGGTTTTTTTTTTTTTTTTTTTTTTTGGATTTATTTATTTACTTGAGAGGCAGAGTTACAGAGATGGAGAAACAGAGAGAAAGAGTGTGCTTCCTTCCATCTGCTGGTTCACTCCCCAAATGACTGCAACCACTGGGGCTGGGCCAGGCTGAAGCCAGGAGCCAGGAGCTTCCTTGGGGTCTCCCACATGGATACTGGGGCCCAAGCACTTGGGCCATCTGCTGCTGCTTTCCCAGGCCTTTAGCAGGGAGCTGGATCAAAAGTGGAGCAGGAGGGAATCAAACTGGGGCCTATATGGGATGCTGGTGCCACAGGCAGAGGCTTAGCCTATCACCCATGGTGCTGGCTTAAAGCAAAAATCAAATCAGTACCATTTCACTTGGGTAGTTTTTGTTTTTTTTTTTTTAAACATACCAACCCTACTTTGTAAGTCTTTAAGCCTTCAAAGTTCACCAGGAGAAGGTTATGTGTCTCTAACGAATATAGCAGCAAGTTTCATTTGTTTTTCATATCTTGGGCCCAATGTAGCAGAGACAAAAATCTCTAATAAAATAGATGAAAATTAAGTGAAGTCAATACTCAAAATAGTATATGGGAACTTTGAAAAGTTCATAGAAAATGGAATTAAAGGACGTTATTTTGGTGTAAATATTTTGAAAACCATGCATACCTTTTTCATAATATGCATTCCATGAACTTTTTGAAGACCCACTCATATTCGACAGATCATTTTCCCTCCCAAAACAAGCTTTTGAAGTATCAGTATTGCGGGAAGGTGGAGGAGCTGAAATGAATCATCCACCATTAAGAATAAGATAGTAAAGTTGCTCTTGCTTGTGTTAGGGAAGCTCCTTTTTGGTGTGAGAAGATGATTCAGGAAATCACCATGTTGAAAAATTTTTTAAAAGATTATTTATTTGAAAGTTAATGAGAGAGGGAGACAAAGGCAGAGAGGGATCTTCCATACACTGGTTGTCTGTTCACAATAGCTGGGACTGGGCCAGTCTGAAGCCAAGAGCGGAAAACTCAACTTGAGTCTCCCAAGTAGGTGGCAGGGACCCAAGTACTTGGGTCACAATCTGCAGTCTTCCCTAGCACATTAGCAAGAAGCTGGATTGGAAGTGGAGCAGCTGGGACTTGAATTGGCACTCTGATATGGGATGCAGTGTTGTGAGGGGCAGCTTAATCTGCTGTACCACAGTTGAAAAATAAATCTAGGGCACTTCCTTCCTGCTGTCCACCTAGCCCTGGTTGACCTTGACTGTGTGAAGAACAATTGGGATAATGTGTAGTGGAACAGATGAAATCTCTGCACTGAAATAACTTTTCCTCTATTACCTTCAGACTTGAAGGACTTGGAGCAGCCCAGCCCTGATAACCACTCTCAGATATTTTCCTATATAGAAGTAGAACAGAGATGGAACTGAGCAGTCAACAAACTGGAGGTAAACATGAAGCCAGCTATGCAGTCTAGAAGGAAGAGCTCTCCTGCCACTTGTCTTCAATGCAATCCTCAGGGTCTGGTTCCAGACCTCTTCTCCAATATGAAACCCTCTACCTGTGTAATACTTAATCATAATATTTACTATGTGAGGATATTGTGAGGATTAGATGAGATAATCTACTAAAAGTGCTTTGCTCAGTGCCAGATACATAGGAACTCAATGCCTGTTGGCAAATATCACTAATCATTCTATGGTTTTGGTTATCACTGATGACATAACCGTCTGTAATTCAGATCTCTTCTCTCAGTACTAGACCTGAATATTCAGTTCTATATTAGAGGAAATGTCTACATGGATGCATTTAGATTTCTAAAACTCAGCATGCTTCAAACAATTTATGTCTAATCTTTGTTGCACATCTATAGTCTGTTCTGCTAGTCTCTGTGAATGGCATCACCACCCGTCCGGTGCGCAGGCAAGGAACCTGGCAATGGTCACCAGGTCTTCCTAAATATTATTCAAATCTACCCATCTTTTCTCTAATCACATCCTGACTCACTAATGATGGACACTGAGCTTTGCATGGATCATTCTGTCATTTTTCCCGCTGCTATTATACCCTCAAGTCTGTGCTTATGGTAGCTGACTGATCTTTCTACAATTGCAAAAGCAATATCATTTCCCTATTTTAATCTTTCACTCACTCTCCCTTAGATGTCAGGAAAACCCAAATGCTGACTACATAAAGCTCTTCATCATGTCCTTTCTACACTCCCCCTACGCATACACTAATGTTTAGCGGCTGAATTATATTGAACACTCGAGCTTCTTTTGTCTCCACATCTTTGCACATGTTGTGTTTTCGTCTGGCTCAGACTTTCTTTCTTCTGAATCAGGCTATGTCCTGTTGTCCTTCACAATTCAGTCTGGGTGTCTCCTCTTCTTGAGGGCCCTCCCTAAGCCCTGGGCTCATTACAGAGAATATGTACCATACGAGTGTAACTTCTCCTCCATTAGCTCTGAGTTCCTTGAGGGCAGTGGAATATATCTTTGATCTTTGTGGCCACTCTGCTTTGGTGCCTGGCACACAGAAGGTATCCATCTCCTGTTTGCTGAATGCAAGAATGACCCAGAATTAGAATAGATGGCTTTGGGCTGGCGCCGCGGCTCACCAGGCTAATCCTCCGCCTAGCGGCGCCGGCACACTGGGTTCTAGTCCCGGTCGGGGCGCCGGATTCTGTCCCGGTTGCCCCTCTTCCAGGACAGCTCTCTGCTGTGGCCAGGGAGTGCAGTGGAGGATGGCCCAGGTGCTTGGGCCCTGCACCCCATGGGAGACCAGGAAAAGCACCTGGCTCCTGGCTCCTGCCAAAGTGCTCCAGCCGCGGCGGCCATTGGAGGGTGAACCAACGGCAAAAGGAAGACCTTTCTCTCTGTCTCTCTCTCTCACTGTCCACTCTGCCTGTCGAAAAAAAAAAAAAAAAGAATAGATGGCTTTGGCTGGCTCTGTAACTTCTTATCATCAAAATCTGAGAAAGTAATTTTTGTAAGCTTCAGTTTTCTTACCTTTAAAATAGGGATTTTGTAAAAATGTCCCCCTGATGTTTGGAGAATTAAATGAAAAGTGAATGCAGGTCTTTGTGAACGCAAGTGGCAATGTACATGAGTCATTATTACAATAAAAGCAAACCAATATTTCCCATGCATGTACACATTTTCATACCTGCCCTTAGTGCATACACATTATATGCATTCATATATTTGTGTTTTTGTTTATGGAAGAACAGTTCCCAAGAAATTTTCTCTAGATCCCATCCTTTTAAAAGCATGCTGAACAGTTTGGAGAAATGATGACTTTTTGATAACTGGCTCAGGTTCTAGATAAAGCAATCTGTACCCTCCAGCATGATATCTAAGCAAACAAAAACTGCAAATTTATGACACTGAATGGAAAACATCGTTACCGTTTTCTCTATAAGCATTATTTACCTTCCTACTAAAATGGTAATATTGAAGTCCTACCCCTTTCTCATTTTATTTCCTCATCAGTCCCTTGGGACCCTCATTGAAGGCCTTGTTTTCCCCAATCTGCGTGTGAACAATCGAGGCACAAGAGCTTCCTTTAACTGGATTCCTTTCCAATGTTGCAACAGAGGGGCAGAACCGTGGGGTGCACTTTTTCCGTTCTTGTTGTTCCTCACAGGTTGCTGTAGGAAGTTTGTGCAAAATAGATGATCGATAGAAACGAGCCGGAGCGAATCAATGCGTAAATCTTTGCTTTTAATATTTGAGATGCCACAGTTACTTCCTTTTTTTTTTTTTTTTTTTACAGTTACTTTTTACTTCCACTCTTTGGACCTGATTACAATGTGGAATCCGCCGTCCTAACAGCAACAGCGAGGAAAATTCTCCGGCTTTTTTTATTTCGGGGAGGGTCATAGCCCCGCCTTCCGCAGGGCGCTTTGCTGCCCTGGGCTAGGAAGAGGAAGATGCGCCAGGTCTTTCTTCCCACCGGCAGATTAGGCGTGGTGGAGAGGAAGATGCGGGGTTCCCTTCAACGTCGGCCTCTTACCTCTTGTTCTTCTTTAAAAAGCCAGGTGGCGCCAACTCTCAACCCCTGCTGGAACTGGAGGATTTTCTTGATTGCTCAGAGTGGAGCGCAGAGGTGCCGCCAAAGAGCATGGCGCTTTCTCTCTGCACCCTCCGCCCTTTGGAAACATCGATTTGCTGCTTTCTTCTTGCGCACCCCTCGCGGGATGACTGCAAACCTAAAGAAAAACGGAGTGTCCTGTATGCCACATGGAGCTCGAGGAAAGGAAATGATTAAAGCTGTGGAGCTTCCTGGCTCTTCGCGGCGTTTACGGTGGGTTTGATTTGGGGAAAAGAGGAGAGGTTAAGGCCGGTTCCAATCTACCAGCATCTTGGATCTGTCTGGATTGCAGATGACACGAGGGGCTGGGCGGGCTCGCGCCTCGGTGTGCACATACCTATGGGTGCAGAATCATGTCTCCATGTGTTCTGTGCGGTGGCCTGTTCCTAAGAGACAGAGTATGTGTGTGTTTATAAAGAAGCAAAAATCCTGCCAGCTGTAAAAGGAGAGCTTTGAGGTTTTCATATGACAGCTGAGGATCTGAAGCTATCCTAAAAGGCACAGTTTCGGTTTCCAAACCCTATTTGTTATCCTTGAAATGTTTCCAGTCTTCAAACTCTTGTAATTTAACAGAGAGAACGGTGAAATCCCATCATTATACAATTGTAGATTAGCTGGATTTAGACCAAACTTCATTGGAGGAAAATGTTTGTTGAAACTCGGAAAATAACTGCTAAACTGGTAATGAAAATCTGGCTATCCACATGTGCTGCTTTTGCAAGTCATCACCAAATCGGAAGTTAAGATGAATTCAATAAGAGTAACTTTTTTTTTTTTTTTTTTTTTTTTTTTTGGTATTCACTGGAACACTAGAGAATAATGTTGGCATTATGGCCCATAGCAATTTTAAGATTTTAATTGAAATGACAGTAACACACACAGAAACACATAGAGCACTCAGCAGCATTAGTAATGAAGACAATGTGCTATTAATGTTGCTTTTCATACAGTCCTAGAGTTCAGTAGTATGGTTATTAGTGTGCACTTTAAAGCAGTGTTTTTCAAACTGCAGGTTGGCAAACATGAGTAATTCACGATATCAATAATGTGAGATTTTACTCGCATTTAAAAAATGAAATAGAATAGAAAATATCAGAAGAATGATAAATATTCTTTCACAAATCTTTTCTCCCCATATGTTTGTGGGTACTGAATTGCTATGTAAAATGTGTTTCTTATGGATTACATTAAAATGAAGTTTCAAAGCTATGCTTTTATAAAGAGCCATGGTTCTCTGACAAGGCTCCCATCAGTTGCGTGCTCTTCCCCTCTGGGGTGTGAGGCTGAGGCCCCTGCTGCTCCCTGGTGCTCTACACTGAGCTGCAGTAGGACTGTCCCTGTTGCAGCCTTGGCACTGAGCTAACCCTCAATGAAAATGAGATTGAAAAGTGGATACTCAATTTTAAAAGTCTCAATGTGGTGATTTTTTTTTTCCTAATTTGAAAGTGATAGTGGAGAAGAGATCATGTCAGGCTTCAGGCCCCAGGAAAAGGATGGGCAAGAAAGAAGGATGCAGAGTCCCAGGCCTAGGAAGAACAGAATAGGAACTCTGGGGCAGAGAACAAAGAAGCTGCTTGTTCAAGCTAGGAATGAGAAGGTGGGCAAAGTGATGGCCGGAGTCAGAAATTTTTGAAAGGAGACCCATTATCTTCCCAAGGGCCATGTACAAAAGTCTTGAACCATGAGAAGCAATTTAGTGACTCAGTGATCTATGTCAGACATCTGGAATGTTTCTGTCCCTCCTCCTACCTCTCTCCCCCAGTGTCTGTGAGGAGCAGATACTACTTTCATGGTTCAAGTGTCAGCATACTAATACAACTATTTACTTGAGCGTAGGTCATCCTCATTGGAAATGTCACCCATCTGCCTCTTTTTTCTATTTCTGATATGAGGATTGGGTGACTGAACCAAGACTCGGTTTAGGTATGGCTCTCCTTTTTTTTCTCTTTACCTGAAAACAGACTAGGTCACTCATCTCATACTGCCTCTCACCACAAAACCTCATTGCTCCTGGATTCCATTTCCAATTTTCGCAGCAAAGCAGGCAAAGCAGCAATTTGGGAGAGAGGTTTAGGAAAATTTTCACTAGGGCTCCATAACCAACTCTTCTCCCCGTTTTGATACTAGATTGTATGTTGTTTTGATTTACATTGTGTTAGATATTCGCACCCCACCCCACCTGAGCTCCAGTGATGTTGTAAATAACCGAAGGGAAGATAGAGATTTTCAGTTTCCAGCCTGACAAGTTATGGGGGCAAGTCTGCTATGTTCAGTGGGAATCAAGGGATGGATGGACATTGCAAGTCAGACAATGGGGCTACTTCCTCTGCTCCCCTTGCCACCGAAGCCCCACCTCAGAGCACTGTATTCATAGATACTATCCAGGAGCTGATTCTTTGGGTCATCAATTCTTCCTGAGCAGAGAGAGGATGGGAATATATGTGACTTAACGAATTCTTAACAGAGGACATCATCTGTTATGTGACTCTATTGTTGCTCACAAATGCTATGATATCCCTCTGCAGGAGCAGTACACATCCCACTGAGTGGCATTCACTTTTGGCTATGTGACTGGCTTTAGCCAATGTAGTGTGAGTGGAAATGACTGCCCTTGATTTTTAGCCCATCTGGCACCATCAGCAATGATACAGGTGGGAGTGGCTCCTCAGCCTGGGTTCCAGAGTGAAGATCATTTGGAGCAGGTCTGTAAGAATCCAGGATGCATATGTTGCAAAGCTTTTGTGTGTACACACACACACACACACACACACACATTCTGTGTTAGTTAATTCCCTTCTGTGAAGTAGTTGACATTTTAGAGGCTTAATGAACAGTACCTCTCATACCAGACAGAGTTTATACTTCAGTTGTCTCCAAATTCTTTTTTTTAAATTAATTAATTAATTTATTTGAAAGGCAGAGTTACAGAGAGGCAGAGGCAGAGAGAGAGAGAAAGAGGTCTTCCATCCACTGTTTGACTCCCCAGATGGCCACAATGGCCGGAGCTCTGCCGATCTGAAGCCAGGAGCCTGGAGTTAGGAGCTTCTTCCAGGTCTGCCACATGGGTGCAGGGGCCCAAGGGCTTGGGCCATTTTCCACTGTTTTCCCAGGCCATAGCAGAGAGCTGGATCAGAAGTGGAGCTGCCGGGACTCAAACCAGTGCCCATATGGGATGCCAGCACTGAAGGTGGTGGTTTTACCCACTATGCCACAGCACCAGCCTCACCTGCAATTATTTTCATATGCTATATTCCAAGACTCCCAGGGGATGTGTGAAACCTCCGATAGTACCCTAGTCTATACTATATTTTTTCAGTACATCCATACCTATGATAGTTAACTTATAAATTAAGCATGGTAAGAGATTAACAACAACAGCTGGTAATAAAATAGAACAATTATAACAATATTCTGAAAGTTATGTGAATGGGTCTCTCTCTCAAAATATCTGATTGTACTTCCAACTTTTCAGTTAAAGGAAGCATTTTATGGCTTCTTTTTGGCATATTGCAATCGTCACCATCACTACTTTTGGGCTTTGGGTCCATTATTCAGTTAAATAAGGGTTACTTGAACACAAGCATTGTGATATCTGGACAGTTGGCCTAATAACCAAGATGCCTACTAAGTGACTAAAGGCAACTAGTACAAACAGCATGGATATGCTGGACAAAAGAATGACCCATGTCTTAGGTGGGAAGCACCAGGACAACTCAAGATACTCAGAATGGTGTGTAAGTGAAAACTTACAAATTATTTATTTCTTGAATTTTCCATTTCATATTTTCTGTCCACAGTTTAGAAAACAAAATCATGGAAGAGGGGGACAACTGTACACATTTATAATGACAGGACTCAGATAGATAGAGATTACTGATGAAGAGGTAGATTAAAGAAGCTTTTGCAATGTTCTTGTGAGTACTTGCCTGGGTATTAGCCACCCAGACTATGACAACTCCACACGGCAGGCCTTGTTCTGCAGGGCAGGCCCAGCATCCCACCACCAAGAGGGGCCAGGACAGCCTGTCCTAGGTACAAGGAAACTCAGAAGCTGGTTGGAAAGGACTAGACTGGATATGCACCATTCTTCCTCCCCCAGAGAAGTGGGCAGGGGTAGGGGGAATTACTCTTCAGCAAGTCTTGCCCACTGAAAATTGGCCCAGGGGATGAGAGAAGTCCTCTGGAAGGGTTTAGTTATAGTGGAACTATACCATTCTTTGTATCTAAAAGAACTTTCTAGAAATAGAAATATTAGGAATAGTTATAAACATGTTTATTTTTGTTTCATCTTTATTCTAGCATGTTTTAAAGCCTAGGGGTGAAACATTCAAGTGACAGATAAAAGCACTGAAATAAAAGTATAAGCAATGGTGATCCTAACCATTATCATTAGATAAAGATTAAAGAAAATAACACTTAGCACTGTGCTGTAATAGAGCAGCTACTCTATATTAAGTGGCCTGAACATTACTATGACTTTCTGTCAAGATGTCCCTGGCCCTAGGATCGGCTTCATTTTTTAAGGTAAGGATTATTTATTAATTTTTATTCATTTGAAAGGTAGAGAGACTGACAGAGAGATATCCCACAAAACGGTTCACCTCCTCAGACACATGTGATAGCCAAAGTTGGGAACTCAATTCAAATCTCTCACGTGGTTGACAGACTACTTGAGCCATCACAAGGAGAACTTGAAGCCAGGTACTCCAATATGGGATGTGCATTTTTTAAAAAGATTTATTTATTTGAAAGGCAGAGTGAGAAAGAAGATGAGGAGACAGGGAGAGGAAGTCTCCCACCTGCTGGTTCACTCCCTAAATACCCATCAGCTGGAGCTGGGCCAGGCCAAAGCCAGGAACCAGGGACTTTATATGGGTCTCCCACTTGGGGTGGCCGAAACTCAAGTGCTTAGGTTGTCATCACTGCCTGCCTTCCCAGTTGCATTAGCAGGAAGCTGGATTGGAAGTGGAGTAGCTGAGACTTGGACTACCATTCTGATACAGGATGTGGGCATCTCAAGATGCAGCTTAACCTACTGTGCCACAAGGTCCACTTCTGATGCAGGCACCAAACACTGCTGTACCAAACACCAGCCCTGTGGCTCATTGTGAATTGATGGCCTGTGTCTCCTCAGCATGGTTCTGCTCTGGCTGCTGTGCCTCAGAGAGAAAGAAGCTTGTTTTGAAACTCAGTGTTCTTAATGAATCAATTCCTGAACCTGAAATGTGTGAGAAAATAAACTAAAAGTGAGATGAGAAATTGGTCTATTAAAAAGTTGGTGACCTTTTCAGGGTTGCTTTTAAAAAATAGATTTGTTTTATTTGACACTTTGGGAAATGATTTAATAAAACATAGCAACGTCAAAGAAATTACCCAGTGTGTTTCATGTCCTGCAGCCTGGAATATCCAAACTAAATCCTTGCAAATGAGCATCATTAGTGAAATTTTGTTGCAAAATTTGGCATGGATTATTTTGAAGTGTCAGACTTCTAGACGCTATTACAGAATTGGCAAGATTCAAGGGATTTTTACTGACTTAATGACATTTTTCCTTATTGTCCCCATAATCACCTGCTTTATGAATTGTGGCTACAGCTGATGTTGCAACTGGTAATTTTCTTAGAACCCAAATGCACTTATATTCTTCTGTTTTTTTGATTTCCATCATTTCTGGGAACTGTTAGTAGATGGAATAAAAGAGAATACATTATAAACAATTCAAAACACCAAAAACAAAATTCCTTGGATCTTTTACAGATACCACACATGCAAATAAATGTGGCTTTACATTCCAATGGTATTCTAGTGAGGATTACATTTTCTTCATTAACCTCTTTCTTAACCATACACTATTGTTTTTCAAGTGTGTTTTATCTAATTCAAGTGTGTCTTCCTAATTAATTCACACTGACTCAGGTCAAGTGTCAAGGTAAAATGTCTTTATTTTGTTATTATGATTTTTTAAAGATTTATTTATTTGTAAATCAGAATTACAGAGGGAGAGGGAGAGATTGAGAGAGAGATCCTCCATCCATTGGTTCATTCCGTAAATGGCTACCATGGCCAGGACCAGACAAGGCAAAAGCCAGGAGCCAAAAGCTTCCTCTAGGTCTCCTACATGGGAGCAGCAGCCCAAGCACTTGGGCCATCCTCCACTGCTTTCCCAGTCTCATTAACAGGGAACTGGATTAGAAGTGACTGGGACTCAAACTGGCACCCATTTTGGGATGCTAGTGCGGCAGAAGGCCAGCCCCAAAACGGTTTTGATCCCTGCATTTGCACAATCTGTTATACCAAAGTAAGAATGCTCACTGTTTTAGGATGAAATTGGAAGACTGGTTTTATTATTTATGGAATAAAAACAGCCATTAGAAGTACTAAATATGTTTTTTCATGCATTAATATGGAAAGTGGGAAAAGCAATCAATCGATGAGGTACATCTCAAATATAAACATGACCACTCTCCTTTGGAAAATCATTTATAAACAGCTGGTGCCGTGGCTCAATAGGCTAATCCTCCACCTTGCAGCGCTGGCACACCGGGTTCTAGTCCCAGTCGGGGTGCCGCATTCTGTCCCAGTTGCCCCTCTTCCAGGCCAGCTCTCTGCTATGGCCCAGGAGTGCAGTGGAGGATGGCCCAAGTGCTTGGGCCCTGCACCCGCGTGGGAGACCTGGATAAGCACCTGGCTCCTGCCTTCAGATCCACGCGGTGCGCTGGCTGCAGTGCGCAGGCCGCGGTGGCCATTGGAGGGTGAACCAATGGCAAAAGGAAGACCTTTTTCTCTGTCTCTCTCTCTCACTGTCCACTCTGCCTGTCAAAAAAAAAAAAAAAAAAAAAAAAGAAAGAAATGAAAAGAAAATCATTTATAAAATAAATGTACTTATTTATAATTGAAGGGATACCCAATCTGTTTTCAATCAGTCAGAACCAGTAATTCTTCTACTAGTATGTGGACTTTAATTTGAAGCAGTAGGAATCTTCTCTTCAGGAAGTCAACAGGGTTATTTAGAAAGACTGTACATTTTTTGTAGAAACAGAAATATAACTTGATTATTTTTGAAACTTCTATAAACACTTATGCATGAATCTACAAATTTTCCCCTAATACGGAGCAAAAGTATACATTGTTTTTGGTGTTGGCATTTCGCAGTAGATGATGAACTATTTGTGTGTATTTAGGCATGTCTATCTATGAAAAATGAACAAGAGATTAAAATAACACTCAGTCCAAGTTAAACCCACCAATTTTAGGAAACTCTGTATCAGCTGTCTTCACTCTACTGTTAGCTGTGTCTATTTTGTCAGGCATTCCTTTTCATCCCACCATTTTCTCATGCATTGTTTTTAAACTCCTGTAATCCTAGCTCAAGATGGCATGAGTTAGAGTTGGAGAGAGAACCAATGCTAGTTTCCTTAGTGTACACAGCTTTAAAACACACCCTTTAATGTTATTTGACACCCTTTTTCTACATGTGCTTTCTTTGGAAAGTGGAAAAATACACTACTGAGGGTTTGTCAGATGAAACCATATTGCAAAACATTTGCAAAACTAAATTATTGACAAAATGCATGTGATTCCAAAAGAGCCTGCTTGATTGAAAGCAGTTGTAGTGTCTCAACATAAGAATGTTGCTTATCCTTTCTGTTGCCTGTTTGTTTGAGATGCCTGCAGACCATACCTCTGGACTTGTGTCCCCAGGTAGCAGTTTCCATACAGCTCACTGAAAGCAGATACGAGCTGGAACTTTAGAACATTCTGCTTCCAGGCTTTTTGTTTCTTGAGTAAGCATTTAGAAAAATCATGTCTGCATGTTTCTTCATGATCACCTTGAATTTATAGGAGGATGATTTCTCCCTGCATGCCCAGAGTGGATGCCTATCAAATTGAATAATCATGTTTGGCCATTCCCAAGATATGCTTCTGGTTGCTAAGATGCACTTAGACCCTCTTTAAAGTCCTTTAGATGCTCGTTTCAAGTCAAGTGCCTTGATGGTGGATTTGTCCCAGTTTAGCTGACAGTTAGCCTACCAAATGATACCAAAATCAGCTCCACTGCTAACTAGAAACAAGGCCATTTTTGCTAAGAAGGGTGAAGGATAGCCTCATGGAAAGTTGACTTCGCATGTCTCATGATTGTCTTAGTCTGTTTTGTGTTGCTATACCAGAATGCCACAGACTGGGTCATTTATAATGAACAGAAATTTCTTTGGCCCATAGCTCTGGAGGTTGGAAAGTCAAAGAGTGTGGCACTAGCATCCATCAGGGCCTTTGTGCTATGTCATCACATGGCAGAAGGGGGAAGGGCAAGAAAGCAAGAGGGCAAGAGGAGGCCAAACTATTTTCATAATAATCCCACTCTCAAGGTAACTGAACACTCTCTCAACAGTGGAGGTAGAGCCCTCAAAGCCTAATCAGTTCTTATCAGGCTTCATCTCTTAACACAGTTGCATTGGGGATTAAGTTCCAATGCATGAACTTTGAGGAATGCATTCAAACTATACCAATAAATGATAATAATTAAAAGTTTAAAAGCCCAAACTTGTGGTATGATGTGTTGACAGAGAATGTTTTAAAAAAATTATCTATTTATTTGAAACTCAGAATTACAGAGAGAGGGGGAAAGAGACAGAGCAATCTTCAGTCTATTGGTTCACTCCCCAAATGACTGCATCAGCCAAGGCTGGGCCAGGCCAAAGCCAGGAGTCCAGAGCTTCTTCCAGGTCTCCCATGTCAGGGCAGGGGCCCAAGCACTTGGGCCATCTCCACTGCTTTCCCAGGCTGTAAGCAGAGAGCTGGATCTGAAGAGGAGCAGCCAGGACAAGAACTGGCACCTATATGGGATGCCAGTGCCATAGGCAGAGGCTTAGCCTACTATGCCATAGTGTTAACCCCAATTATCTTAATTTTTTTAAAAAGTTATTTGAAAGGTAAAGTGACAGAGAAATTTTACATCACTTGTTCATTTCTCAAATGGCTACAACTGTTGAGACCAGACTGAAGCCAGGAGACAGGAAATCCATTCAGGTCTCCCATGTGGTTGGCAGGCCCCCAAGTACCTACATTGCTTCCCAGGTACATTATCACGAATCTGGATCTTCAGAAGCACAGAGTAGCCAGAATTCAAACTGGACACTCCAATACGGAGTGCAGGTGTACCAAGTAATGATTTTTTTAAAAAAAGATTTATTTATTTATTTGAAAGGCAGAGTTACAAGAGGCAGAGAGAAAGAGGTTTTCCATTGACTGGTTCACTCCCCAGATGACCACAATGGCCGGAGCTGCGCCAGTCCGAAGGCAGGAGTCAGGAGCTTCTTCCCCATCTCCCACGTGGGTTTAGGGGCCCAAGGACTTGGGCCATCTTTTATTGCTTTTCCAGGTCAGAGCAGAGAGCTGGACTGGAAGTGGAGCAGCCAGGACTCAAACCAGCGCCTATATGGGATGCTGGCACTGCAGGTGGTGGCTTTACCAGCTATGCCACAGTGCTGGGCCCCCAAGTAATGATTTAACCCACTAAGATATAATGCCCACCTCACAATTGCCTTTTGAATGATAGAATTATCATCCTGAAAACTGACCAAGGAAGGAGAAAAAATATTTTGTTTTATTTTCTCACTTTTAATCTACTTCCTTTGTCAAATTACTCTCTTAACTAGTAAGAAAAAACTTCAAGAACAATATGGTTCATTTTTATTTGGAATTTCAGAAAAGCTAATGTCCCAAACCATGTTTTCTGAACTTTTCAAAGGACTTTTGCTGTCTAGCTTCATCTTGTTTAAAGATGTTAGAGTTGTGTTGAGATTAATATCAACAATCAGAAAGTAATATAATGGTTCTGGTTGTCATTATCCTGTTTAGACACGCTAGAACTAGATTGCCTGTGTTAAAACTTAATAGACTGGAGAAAAGAAGCATTGGAAATCTTAATGATGGGGGCTTCAACTCTCCAGGCATCTGCCAGATGTCTCATTTTCTAAATTCAGAACATCTGATAAATCCATGTTTTGCCTCAATTAGTGTTCCTAGCCCAGACTGCACATTAGAATGACCCTAGAATTTAAAATAAAAATTGGTAGGCTACTCATACTAATTAGAGCCCAGTCTCTCGGGGTGGGGCCTCAACACTGGTTTGTTTTTCTGAAGTGTCCCAAGTGATTTGAGTGTGCTGCAGCCAGGTAGAGAATCACTGACACATATGATAATTTCATTTTTCAGAAGGGAGAGGAAGTGATGAGGAGGATTAACACCCTGCTTCTAATTCTGGCCAAGTAGGAGGCCCTGAATGGAAAATCAGAAGTGACAAGAACCCTGGAAGAGGGCCACCTGGCCATCACAAAATTCCAATGGGATGTGGTCATTGCCAGACACATACTCTGTTAGTCTGAGCTTTAAAATATTTCAGGAAATTGTAAAAGCCTGACTTTGTCATCCTGGTCTGAGATACCAGAAAAGCAGGGGAGATTCCTCAAAATAAAATTCTGATGCTACTGTTATAGGTGGGCTAAAATGGGAGGCGGGACCAAGGAGCAGGGGAATAAAGAAAGAGAAACACGGGGTCAAAAAGTGTTTTCAGGCAGGAAATTGACCACTGAGATCAGATATAGTATTAAATGGTGTGTATAAGTAGTGCAAGGTGATCTAGAAAAATTAACATTGTCTTAAGAAAAAAAATACATGTGAGAAGAATCAGAAATAAAATTCAAAAGAAGGTTAACATTCCAGATGAAAAGGGCTTCCTGAATCAAAAGTAAGGGTGTAGGTTCTATGTGTGGCTATGATGGCATTATGTCAGTGGTGAAGTTCACAAGTAGGGCCATTCTCAGACTCTGTTCTACTCTTTAAACCAAAAGGCTGGGATGAAGTTTGTATAATAAGCAAAGGAAGGGCAAGATCATATATATTAGCAATGCTAGGTATCCTAAACAAGCTAAAACAACAACAAACCAGGACATTAGCATGATTTTCAGATAAGATTGCTTTAACCTTTAAAAAAGAAAAAACAGAAAAAGATGCCTGAACATTGTTTTTCTTTTTCTTTTTTTTAATTTTTTATTTGAAAGACAGAGTTAGAGAGAGAGGTAGAGCCAGAGAGAGAGAGAGAGAGAGGTCTTCCATCTGCTGGTTCACTCCCCAAATGACCGCAAGGGCCAGAGCTGAGCTGATCTGAAGCCAGGAGCCAGGAGCTTCTAACGGGTCTTTCATGTGGGTGCAGGGGCCCAAGGACTTGGGCCATCTTCTACTGCTTTCTCAGGCCATAGCAGAGAGCTGGATTGAAGAGGAGCAGCCACTACTCAAACCGCTGCCCATATGGGATGCGGCCTTGCAGGCTGGGGCTTTAACCCGCTGTACCACAGCACCAGCCCCCGAACACTGTTTTTCAAGAAGAAAATTGGAAAATTATTTAAACTACAGATTCAAGGGCCTTCTGATTCCTCTATTTAAAAATCATATGACTTACTTTAAAATGCAATTTGAATGTAAGATTTACTATATTAAATCATACCTATGGGGCCAGCGCTGTGGCACAGTGGGTTAACGCCCTGGCCTGAAG
Source organism: Oryctolagus cuniculus (assembly GCF_051225735.1). Taxonomy (NCBI): domain Eukaryota; kingdom Metazoa; phylum Chordata; class Mammalia; order Lagomorpha; family Leporidae; genus Oryctolagus; species Oryctolagus cuniculus. The sequence goes on along the minus strand of NC_142868.1, from coordinate 56,105,687 downwards.
TGCCGGCATCCCAGTTCGAGACCTGGCTGATCCACTCTCAATCCAGCTCTCTGCTCTGACCTGGGAAAGCAGTAGAAGATGGCCCAAATCCTTGGGCCCTTGCACCCATGTGGGAGACCCAGAAGAAGTTCCTGGCTCCTGGCTTTGGATCGGTACAGCTCCAGCTGTTGCAGCCATCTGGGTAGTGAACCAGTGGTTGGAAGACCTCTCTCTGCCTCTCCTTCTCTCTGTGTAACTCTGACTTTCAAATAAATAAATAAATCTTAAAAAAAAAAATCATGCCTATGACATAGCTTATGAAAAGAGTAGAGACAAGGAATCATAACATTTTAAGTAATCTAATTCATATTCACTAGTTCAGAGCCTTTGTGAATTAGATAAAAGTGAAATACCCCTCTTGAAATAATTAGGTATCACATGTAATAATACGTCCCAAAATTTACTGGCTTACAACAATTTCAGGTTGAATATCCCTAATCCAAAGCCTGAAGTGCTTCGAAATCCAGCACATTTCGATTACCAATATGATATCCCAAGAGGAAAATTCTACACCTAACCTCATAGGTCGGATTGGATTCAAAATACAGGTACATGGGAGTGGGTGCTGTGGTGCAGTTGGTTAAGTCAAAGCCTAGGACACCCACATTCCATATTGGAGTGTAAGTTTGAGTCCTGGCTACTTCACTTGCAATCCAGCTTCCTATTAATGCATCTTGAGAGGCAACAGAAGATGGCTTAAGTGCTTGGGCCCCTGTTACCCCAGTGGGGGACCTTGCCCAGCCCTGGTTGTTTTAGGCATTTGGAGAGTGAACTAGAGGATGAAAGATCTCTTCCCACTCCCCTTCTCCCACAAGCAGATGAAAATACATAAACATTTCAAAAATGTGGTGCACTAAAAATATTGTATAAAATTACTTTCAGTCTCTGTCCATAAGGTATATGTGAAGCATAAAGAATTTTGTGTTTAGAATTGAATCTCATCCCCAGGATATAGCAAATACTCCAAACTCTGAAAGCAGATAAAAGCCAAAACATTTCAGGACCCAAACATTTTGGGTAGGGGATCCCCAATTTGTGCCATTAGTTTGCTCACAATTCTGCAATTTTTGCTTGGCCCAGGTGGGTGGTTCTTTGGTTTGCTTTGGCATCACTTAGGTAGCTTCAGTCATCTGATGGCTTAACTAAGGCTGACTAGCGCAGATCACCCCCGTCACATGTTTGGCAGTTGTTGCCTGCTGCCTGTCAGCTGGGCCATGTGTCTCCAGCAGAAAAGTTAGGGCTAATTTTTTGATGGTGGCAGCATTCCAAAAGAATGAGAGAAAAACCTGCAAGATTTACTGAGGCCAAAGCTTGGAAATCACACAGTGTTATTTCAGCCTCATTCTTTTGATCAGAGAAAGGCACAAAGTCATACCAAATTGACAGGTAGGGAAATAGATAATATCTTTTCATGGGAATTACTGCAGAGATTTGTGGCATATCTGATTTGCAAACTTCTCCTCAGAAAAATGCTTCTATACTTAGATACATGGGATATCTTAATTCCAAAGGATTCATAGATCCTAACTCAAGCTAAGAACCTATAATGGGGACCAGTGTTATGGCGCATCAAGTTAAGCTGCTGCTTACCACACCATCAGCCCATATTGGAGTGTCAGTTTGAGTCCCAACTGTTCCACTTCCACTTCTGATCCAGCTCCCTTCTACTACACCTGTGAAAGTAGTAAATGGTGGCCCGACGACTTGGGCCCCTGCCATCCATGTGGGAAGCCCCAAGGGAGTTCCAGGCTCCTGACTTCAGCCTGGCCCAGCCTAGGCCATTGGAGCCATTTGGGGAATGAACCACTGGATGGTAGATCTCTCTGTTTCTCTCTTTGTAATTGTGCCTTTCAAAAAAATAAATAAATTTTCACCAATAAAAAGAGCCTATAATCTATTTTAACCATAAATGTATGTAAATGAGGATACTGAAATTCAGATAGACTGAAGATTTGCCCAAAGTCAAATATTATTTTTTTCAGTGTACAAACACATAAGTGTGGCCTATTACTCAGGTTTCATAACTCCCAGTCCTGTTCCATTTCAGTTATGTAGTCAACCGGTAATCAAGTTCATTATTATAAAAAATGAGTGTCAGCAATTAAAAAATATGTTTATTTATTTTCACTAAGTTGAAAGGCAAATCAGAGGTAAAGAGAGAGAGAGAGAGATCTTCCACCCACTGGTTAATTCCTCAGTGCCTACAATAGGCGGGGCTAGGACAGGCCAATGCCAGGAGCCAGCAACTCCATCTGGGTTTTCCACATGGGTGGCAAGGGCACAAACTTGAGCCATCATCTGCTACCTCCTAGGATACATTAGCAGGAAGCTGGATGGGAAGCAAAGAAGTTGTGATTCAAACCAGCACTCTAATATGGGATGTGGGCATCTGAAGTTGGCTTAACCCACTGTGCCACAATGTCTGGCCTTCAGTAATTTTTTTTTTTTTGTATTCAGAAATTTTACAAGTCATCCCTTGACCATCAAATCTCAATAGTTTTAGCCAAAAGTATACAACAGAAATAAATATTTTGGGAGCTGGTGTTGTGGCTTAGCAGGTAAACCTGCAGTGCCGGCATCCTATAGGGACACTGGGAATCCCGGCTGCCCCAGTTACCATCCAGCTCTCCGCTATGGCCTGGGAAAGCAGAGGAAGATGGCCCAAGTCCTTGGGCCCTGCCACCTGCTACCCATGTGTGAGACCTGCAAGAAGCTCTTGGTCCCTGGCTTCAGATTGACCCAGCTTCCACCGTTGCAGCCAGTGGGGCATGAACCAGCAAATGAAAGACGTCTCTCTGTCTCTCCTCTCTGTCTGTAACTTTGTTTTTCAAATAAATAAACAAATCTCAAAAAAAATAAGTGTTTATTTCGCATATCATACACTGATAAAGTAGGCTAATTTTTTAAAGATTTATTTATTTATTTGAAAGTCAGAGTTACACAGAGAGAGGAGAGGCAGAGAGAGGGAGTCTTCCATCCACTGGTTCACTCCCCAATTGGCTGCAATGGCCGGAGCTGCGCCAATCCAAAGCCAGGAGCCAGAGCTTCTTCCTGGCTCCCACACGGGTTCAGGGGCCCAAGGACTTGAGCCATCTTCTGTTGCTTTCCCAGGTCATAGCAGAGAGCTGGATTGAAATAGGAGCAGCCGGAATTCGAACCGGCACCCATGTGTGATACCGGCACTGCAGGCTGGGGCTTTAACCTGCTGCCCCAAGGAGGACACCTTCTTACATAACCAAATTCCAATATGACTCATTTAATGACCCAATGTGATTCCTTGATGCCATGTACAACCTATCACATATTCAGATGCTTACCTTGTTTTATATTTTTTCTAATTGATAATTCAGTCAAGGAGCACATTGTGTTGCTATGTCTTCACTTACCCTCTTTCCCATGCTATTGCTTTTTTAAAGAGGCTAGTCCAGAGGGCTCTGTTCTTGACCTTTTGATTCCTTCTTCATGGTGGTTTTAACTTGTTCTATCTTCTCTATAACCTACACATCTAAAATCTTGAGGTTTTAGGTGACACTTTTTTTTTTTTTTTTGGACAGGCAGAGTGGACAGTGAGAGAGAGAGAAAGAGACAGAGAGAAAGGGCTTCCTTTGCCATTGGTTCACCCTCCAATGGCTGCCGCGGCCAGCGTGCTGTGCTGATCCGATGGCAGGAGCCAGGTACTTATCCTGGTCTCCCATGGGGTGCAGGGCCCAAGGACTTGGGCCATCCTCCACTGCACTCCCTGGCCACAGCAGAGAGCTGGCCTGGAAGAGGGGCAACCGGGACAAAATCTGCCGGCACCGCAAGGTGGAGGATTAACCTAGTGAGCCACAGCGCCGGCCCAGGTGACACATTTTGAAGAACTCTCTATCATTGAGGCTACTGAGCTCTGTTAGTGATGCCAACTTTGACCTTGAATTGGGGCAACGTCAATCACAGCTCTCTTCATTATTCAGATATATTTTAGCTTTGTTGATTTGTGAAATGATAATTTGGATCATGCAAATATCTAGTTCCCCAAAGTGAATTGTTTTTCTTTAAAAAAAAAAAACATACTTTTGATTCTAGTCATGAATTAGCTTTTCATCAAGCAGGGTATGTTCCATCTAAAATTATGAATACTACCAAAGTCTGTAGGAAACCTACAGATAATTGTTTATTTTTCTGCTCATATGAATATCTTCGTTGTTTTTGGTACCATTGTGATATACAGCAATTACATTTACCTGAACTAATAAACTGGGCATCAATAGGTTCCTAGAGCTATGTGTTGTAATTCCCTAGTGGAGGAATGTCGAATGCTGTGGAGGTGAATGTCATATTTCCATGAGCAAAGAAACATGATCAAGGAAACACCCAGTACACTGAGAAGCCAGGGCTTATTGTGGGTGTGATGTGGGCTCTTATTGTAAAGCATTACACCATACACTGAAATTGAAATGTGGATCCCTTCAAGTGACTTCTTTGCTTCCTTTTCAAGCCAATCAAAAGACATGAGTAAAAACATACCAGTAACCAAACATGGTAGTATCAAGCATAATTAGGAATATAAAATCATTTCTAAAGTCTGTGTCTGATCATTTTCTTTATTTCATTCGTTTTTGCTCCACCCCCATCTGTGATTCATTTGCCTTTCGTCATCTTCCACAATGGCTTCTCCAAGAATATCAGGCTTGAAACGTACGACATGGCTCACACCCACTTCAAGCATTGTTTAAAATCTCATTTATTATTTTGTACTGTGGTCTCACTTAAAAGCCAGTATTACTGAGAATGTAGAACACATACCTTTAATTCCCAGGGTAAAAGGGGAGGGGGGAGAGAGAGAGAGAGAGAGAGCAAAAGCAAGTTGGGGGGGGGGGTGACAGGAGGCACGGGCTAAAACTGAGAGATTGCCCACAATGGAAATGTGAAGAAAACAAGTAAATTCAGAAGTCTTACTGGTAGATGAAGTCTCTAGACACTAAAAATTGGAAACTACCCAAACCCAGGCTTAGTCTAGTACAGAAAAATGATGAAGACCAGGACTGCTAGTTTTTTGTAAAAACAGGTTAGTTATTTAAAGACCACATTCCCAGGATTACAAGAATTTGTCTGAATCGCCAGGGAATATTGATCTGCACTAGAATTAGTAAAACTGAAGAGACAAGATTCTTTGTGAGGTGCCTATTACATGAAACTATATTTAGGCCTTGAAATTAACACTGGGAGTAATCATATTAAATTGATATCAGCAGGTAAAAGCTATACTAAATAGTAATTCTATTTTTCCAATTGGTTACAAAATTTTTCCAATCAGATACAAAAATCCAGGTGTCTGGGGGAGACTAACCCAGTTAAAAACCAGTTGGGGGGCTGGCGCCGTGGCTCAATAGGCTAATCCTCCGCCTAGCAGCGCCGGCACACCGGGTTCTAGTCCCGGTTGGGGCGCCGGATTCTGTTCCGGTTGCCCCTCTTCCAGGCCAGCTCTCTGCTGTGGCCCGGGAGTGCAGTGGAGGATGGCCCAAGTGCTTGGGCCCTGCACCCCATGGGAGACCAGGATAAGTACCTGGCTCCTGCCTTCGGATCCGCACCGTGCGCCGGCTGCAGCACGCAGACCGCGGCGGCCATTGGAGGGCGAACCAACGGCAAAGGAAGACCTTTCTCTCAGTCTCTCTCTCACTGTCCACTCTGCCTGTTAAAAAACAAAACAAAACAAAACAAACAAACAAAAAAAACACAAAAAAAACCCAGTTGGGTTTACCACTGTTCTTTTAAAGAAAAAACAAACAAAAAAACAATGCCCTGTGCTAAAGTATCTAATGACAGTAATCCAACCATTCATTCAACTCCACTTTCAACTCATTTTCCTTCCTCCACTATTAAATACAAACTAGTCTCCTACAACTGAAAACTGTGCTGCCTTACAAGAGTGTGCTCTATGGATGCAGCCCCATCCAAAAACACTTTGGGAATGAACACAGTAAAAAGCATTTACCTAACGGGGAATAGAAGAATACTGGAGGGAAATTTTCCTTTTTCTGTTGCAATGAGAATCCCCCTTCACACCTTTTTCTAAGAAAGTTGTAAGCCGTACCTTTATAAGAAGGTCAAATTACAGACCACACATGTGCTTCCAGCAATAAATTATTCAGCAGCTCATTCTATCAGGGCCTCACTATTCTAGAAGCTCCAAAAAGATATGAAACATAAGATAAGAAAGTAACAGACATTGAACTGTAATTTTCATTCCTCTTACTAAAGGAAGTTTGGCTGGAAGAACCAAAGGAGGCAGTACCACATTCATCCACTGGTTTATTTAAACAGACTTTTTTTACTTCAATGCAGTGCTACCATTTTTTAACTATTTTTTTATTTGAAAAGCAGAATTACAGAGAAAGGGAGAGACAGAGAGAAAGAGTGAGAAACAGAAACAGAGAGAGATCTTCCATCATAGGCAGCAGCTTTACATGCTATGCCACAATGCCAGCTCCAAGAGCTATCATGTTCGACCTCAAATTCTCAAAGATTGGGTTGCCAATTCCCCCTCTTCCAGTCTGAGGAATCTTTTTTTAGTTCCAAGGGCCTAAAAGACTTATTTTCAATGTTAGGTCCTCTACACTAGTGGTATTTTTTTTTATTGTGTAGAATATACATAATGAAATTTACCATTCCTAAGTTTATGTACAGTGGCATTAAGTACATTCTCATTGTTTTGCAGCCATCACCACCACCCACTTCCAGAACTATTTCTTTTTCCCAAACTGAGTTCCTTGAACCATAACTCTGGCTGGCATTGTGGTGCAGTGGGTTAGAGCTTGGGCCTGCAGCGCTAGCATCCCACATGGGTGCCGGTTGGAGTCCTGGCTGCTCCACTACCACTCCAGCTCCCTGCTAATGCAGCTGGGAGGGCAGTGGAAGATGGTCCAGGTCCTTGGGCCCCTGCACCCACATGCAGGACCTGGAAGAGGCTCCTGGCTCTTGGCTTCTGGCTTTGGATTGGTTCATCTCTGACTGTTGTGGCCATTTGGGGAGTGAACCAGAGGATTGAAGACCCCTGTCTCTCACTATCTCTACCTCTCTCTGTAACTCTTTCAAATACATAAGATAAACCTTTAAAAAAATTTTAAAAAAATAATTCCCCATTCTCCTCTTGTCCCAGGCCCTGGTAACTACCATTGGCTGTCTCCATGAATTTGATTACTCTAGGTACTTCATATATGGGGAATTGTACAGTAGTTGTCCTTTTGTTACTGGCTTCTTTACATATTAACATAAAATCTTCAGGATACATCCACGTGTAAACATGTGTAAGAATTTCTTTCCTGCTTAAGGCTGAATGATATTTCATTGTGTTTATTTTTGAAATGTTTATTTTCATCTACTTGAAAGGCAGAGCAAGGGAGAGAAAGAGAGAGAATCTTTCACTCACTGGTTCACTTCCCAGATGCCCTTAACAGCTAGGGCTGGGCTGGGTCAAACTCAGGAACCTGGAGCTCCTTTGGGTCTCCCATATGGTCAGCAGGTTACCAAGTACTTGAGCCATCATCTGCTGCCTCCCAGGATGCATTACCAAGAAGCTGGATCACAAGTGGAGGAGCTTGATTTGCCTCAAACTGGCACTCTGAAATGGTGCTAAGCAGTGGCTTAACTTGCTGTACAATGATGCTCCCCCCCTCCATTGTATTGATATACCTTGTTTTGTTTAACTATTCATCCATAGATAGACACTTGCATTGTTTCTACCTTTTGGCTAACATGAATGATTCATTATGAACATGGGTGCACAAAGTTTAAGTTTCTGCTTTCAATTTGTTTGGGAACATACCCAGAAGTGGAATTGCTGGCTCATATATGTTTATTATATTTAATTGCTCTACTGTTTCTCATAGCACTGCAGTAATTTATACTCCCACCAGCAAAAGACAAGTGTTCTAGTTTCTCTGCATCTTTACCTGCCAGAGAGTTTTAACAGGGGTATTCTTTATACTTAGGGTCAACACTTCCTTGTTATACAGGATTGTCTCACACCCCTGGCCCCACACGCTCTTAGAACATAATGGAATAATGTGTCCCAGTTGTAGTGGCAAACAGAGCCCCCTTCCCCACACTCATAGATAATATGTTTTCAAACATTCTCTAAAAGGGCAGGTATTTGGCACAGCAGTATTATGCTGCTCAGGATTCCTGCATCCATATTGGAGCACCTGGGATCAAGTTCCTCCTGTGCCTCCACTTCCAATACAGTGTTCTGCTAACGCACACCCTGGGAATCAGCAGATGATGGCTCAGGTACTTGGGTCTCTGCAACTCAAGTGGGAGACTTAGAAATAAAACAAAATAAAAGTCCCCCAAGGGATGGAAACAAGCTACCCAGTTAGATACCCTTCTCCTGATTCACTCTCTCAATGACTACAACATCTGAGGCTGGATGAAGCTGGGTCATGCTGAAGCCAGGATCTAGGAACCCCATCCAGGACTCCCACCTGGGTGGCAAAGGCCCAAGTATTTTGGTCATCTCTGCTGCCTTCTCAGGTGCATTAGTAGGAAGCTGGATTAGAAGTGAAGCATATTGATGATCCGATATGGGATGTTGGCATAGCAAGCAGTGCCTTCATCTGTTGTGCTACAAAGCCAACTGCAGTTATTTCCTTTTTAAAGAAAATTTTGTTTAATTTATTTGGAAGACAGAGAGAGAGAAACACAAAGACAGATCTCCCGTCTGTTGGTTCACTCCCTAAAACCTCTCAACAGCTGGGGCAAAGCCAACCTGAAACCAGGAGCAGGAAACTCAGTCTGGGTCTCCCTATGGGTTTCAGGTACTTCAGCCATTACCTGCTGCCTCCCAGGATGTGCTCTAATAGGAAACTGCAACTGGGAGTTGAATCAGAGCTTGAAACTAGACACTGATGTGGCATGTGGGCTTCCCAAACAGTGTCTTAACCTGTAAACCAAATGTCTTGCCTCTATTATTAAGATTCATCTCTTAAAAACAGTGCAGTTGGGCAGGCGCCGCGGCTCACTAGGCTAATCCTCTGCCTGTGGCACTGGTACCCTGGGTTCTAGTCCTGGTTGGGGCTCCAGATTCTGTCCCAGTTGCTCCTCTTCCAGGCCAGCTCTCTGCTGTGGCCCAGGAGTGCAGTGGAGGATGGCCCAAGTCCTTGGGCCCTGCACTCGTATGGGAGACTAGGAGGAAGCACCTGGCTCCTGGCTTCAGCTTGGTGCAGCACACCGCCATGGTGGCCATTTGGGGGGTGAACCAACGGAAGGAAGACCTCTCTCTCTCTCTCTCTCTCCTCTCACTGTCTAACTCTGCCTGTCAAATAAATAAATAAATAAAACAGTGCAGTTGTACACAGTGGTCAGTAAATAATTGCACAAATTCACATCTCATCATTCAGGGGAGCCAAGTTTTCTGAAAATATAAACGATTTAAATTAATTTATTATCCACTTTATTTAGCTTTTATGGATCTTTCCCATTTTTATTTTCATGGCTTCCTGATGTTCAGATAGTCTCCTTTCCTAAGTGACTGCGGATATCTTTGTCAGAAACCTATATCTACTTTCTTTTATTTTTTTTTTTAAGATTTTTTATTTTATTTTATTTTACTTGAGAGCAAGAGTTACAGACAGAGAGAGTGTGAGACAGAGAGAGTGGTCCTCCATCTACTGGTTCACTCCCCAAATGGCCACAATGCCTGGAACAGGGCCAATCCAAAGCCAGGATCCAGGAGTTTCCTACAGGTTTCCCACAGGGGTGCAGAGGCCCAAGCACTTGGGCCATCTTCCATGCTTTCCCAGGCCATCAGTAGGGAGCTGGATTGGAAGTGGAGCAACCGGGACTTGAACTGGTGTACCAGTGCTGCAGGCAGATACTTAACCTACTATGCCATAGTGCCAGCTCTGACCTAGCTACTTTCTAACTAACCAGTATAATTTCTTTGAATTTGCCTTCTCATTCACAAATCTCTGAATTTAAAAAGTGATTCAGTTCCTTAAAAGTGACTAGTTAATTGTTTAAATTAAAATAATTTTCTCATAAAAGCTACAAAATAAAAAATGCATTCCAATTAATTGGATAAAATGGCAGTTATGTTTCCTCTCCTGTGTTGCATGAATGTTATATTACTCAACAGTCTAGAGAAAATATAAAATCTTGAATTTGAAAACCATTTTTTCTTGGGCCAGCATTGCGGCATAATAGATTAAGCTACCACCTGCAATGCTGGCATCCCATATGGACACCAGTTTGTGTCCTGGCTGCTTCACTTTTGATTCAGCTCCCTGCTATTTCCCCTGGGAAAGCAGAGGAGGATGGCCCAAGTGGTTGGATCCCTGCTACTCATATGGGAGACTCAGAAGAATTTCATGGCTCCTGACTTCTACCTGGGCCAGCCCTGGTATTTGTGGCCATTTGGGGAGTGAACCAGTGGATGGAAGACCTCTCTCTCTCTCTCTGTCTACCTCTCTCTCTCTCTGTGTATAATTCTGTCTTTCAAATAAATTGAATAAATCTTTTTAAAAAGATTTTATTTATTTATTCGAAAGTCAGAGTGCTACACAGAGAGAAGAGGCAGAGAGAAAGAGAGGTCTTCCATCTGCTGGTTCACTCCCCAATTGGCCACAACTGATGGAGCTGCACCAATCCGAAGCCAGGAGCCAGGAGCTTCTTCCAGGTCTCCCACGTGGGTGCAGGGGCTCAAGGACTTGTGCCATATTCCACTGCTTTCCCAGGCCATAGCAGAGAGCTGGATCAGAAGAGGAGCAGCTGGGATTAGAACCGGCGCCCATATGGGATGCCGGCGCTTCAGGGCAGAGCATTAACCCACTGCACCACAGCACCAGCCCCTTGAATAAAATATTTTTCTAATTCACAAAAGAACTTTTTTTGCCCATCATTAGTGGTGGCCTGTGAATCCACAGATGACATAACCTATATCCATTATTCTAAAACTTCCTTACAGGAGTCCTTGTAAAGTTCTGCTGCACTTTTTGATCTTCTTTCTTCCAATTTTTTTTAAAGATTTATTTATTTATTTGAAAGGCAGAACTACAGAGAGAGACAGAGATAGAGAGAGAGAGAGATGGTTCATCCGCTGCTTCACTCCCTATATGGCTGCAAGCCAGGGAGCCAGTACCTACACAGGGTCTCCCACATGGTTGGCAGGGGCCCAAACATTTGGGCCATCTTCTGCTGCTTTCCCAGGCACATTAGCAAGGAGTTGGATCAGAAGTGGCGCAGTTGGGACTTGAACTGGTATTTATATGGCATGCTAGCATTGCAGGCAGCAGCTTAACCAGTTGTGCCACAATGCCAGCCCTGATATTTTTCCATTTGAGGTTCATTGTGCTGTGTTATTCTGAGTATTCAGCAATAGAGTGTCTATGGGGCATGTTTCTGAATTGAACTTCCATTTGGAAGTTTATGCTTTGGTTAAACTTTTATTGCTTCTTTGTTTGTGGAATCCTGAGTTATTCATTAGCATTTCTTAGTCATGGTTTCATCTCAAACTAAAAAATAAATCACCCTCAAAGAAGCATATGAATTTCTGGAACATACTGTTGGAATATCAAAATGACCTCAAAAGACAAAAGAAAGGTGGCAGCTGTCTGAGAAAGGCCTCCTGTGGAGCCGAGAGAAGTGAAATGACTAAGGAGAAAAATCAGAATCTTTCAGAAAACATCAAATGTGCTAAGCTGAAATTACTTTCTGCATATTTTTAAAGAAATAACATTCTTCAGAGGCCACTTGTTCAGATGGTTGGGGTGCCGCATGTGGGTTTGAGTACAGTTCCATTCCAGAACCTAGGAGGCAGCAGTGATGGCTCAAATAATTGGGTTCTTGCCACCCATGTGCAAGACCTAGGTTGAGTTCCAGGCTCTTGGCTTTGGCTTCAGCCAGGGACATTGAGGGAACTTGGGGGATGAACCAGCTGTTTTTTGTCTCTCTCTCTCTCTCTCTCTCTCTCTCTCTCTCTCTCTCTCTCTCTCTTTACTTCTCCAGTAAGAAAAGCAAGTAGAGGGCAGTGTTGTGGCACAGTAGCTTCAGGCGCAACCTGCAATGTCAGCATCCCACGTGGGTTTCAGTTCAAGTCCTGACTGTTCCACTTCCAGTCTAGTGGGAAAGCAGTGGAAGATGACCCAAATGCTTGGTCCCCTGCCACCTACATGGGAGACCTGGATTGAGTTCTAGGCTGCTGGCTTCATCCTGTCCCAGACCTGATCATCATGGCCACTTGGGGAATAAATCAGTGGTTGGAAAATTTCTGTCTTTGTCTCTCCCTGTCTTTGTATTTCTGCATTACAAATAAATTAATTAATCTTTTTTTAAAAAGTAACTAAATAACAATTTAAAAAGTGGAATCAAGATTCCTTCATTTTTTTTCCTCTTCCCTAAACTCTCTTGGCTTGTAGTTTTGTCTCATATTTACCTCAAAAGTTTGCTGTGAGGATTAATTGAGGCAGTGTATCTAATCTGCTTAGCCTAATGCCTAGAACCTATTAATCATTCAATAAAAGATCTAAAATTGTGACAGTAAAGATAATGATGCCCAAAAATTCAATTTATTCTATTATGCCCAGAAATTCTATTTCTCTAACTTTTAAAAAACCTGTTCAAATTGGTAAATACTCATGTATTATTCTTCTAAGTTATGAGTCAAACATAAACTCATCATTGGCTCTGACCTGGCCAGGGTCATCATTACCAACAGGAAGTGTTCAAACTCCTTAGCACAACACGAGACACTCAGGATTTGGCAACTGCAGCCACCTGTGGCCTGTCTCCCACATACTCCCTCATACCTGCTGATCCAAGTCTGTCACATGTTTACAGCTGCTCAGCCCCAACTGCTGACCTCGTTCGCCTCTTTGGTCTTATGCACAGGGCTCCCTTCTTTTTCCTTTCTCCCTCTGCACAGGAAACACTATCCTCATTCTCCAGAACCATTCCCAGTATTGTTGAATGCTGTTCTTCCCCCACTCTCCAGCAGGGATCAGCCTCCCCCTCCTTGGGCATTCCTGCTGTATTTCATAGAGATACCTACCATACTACATAATCTATTGCCCAAATTAGGACACTTTTTGTAAATAATAGGAAGCTATTAATTTGTAGATTGGGAAAGCAAGTATGAAAGGAGACTGTTCAAGGCTAATCAGATGTGTGGTCATCCTACAATTAACACTTTATTTCCTACTTTACTTCTTTGGTGTTCCACCTTGCTGAGCAGTGGGTTCCTAGCTGGAAGGAATCAGATTTCTCTCTTTGGTGTCTGGATGCTTGTGCCTGGCACAGAGCCTAGCATGTAAGCAGATACTCAGTTGAAGTTTGCTGAACATATGCATGATTAGACAGATGAATTAGTGAACTAATTAAATTGTCACTAATACTTTGAGAATAGTTTTTATTAAAATGAGAGTTTGCAGATAACATTGTGAAGACTGATTTCCCTTAACATGGCTAATCATGTTGTACTCTGTTTTGTGTTGCTATAACAGAATACTAAAGAGTAGGTAATTTATAAAGGAAATAGATTGGTTCTTATATTTCTGGAGGCTAGGAAATCCAAGGTCAAGGATGTTATATCTGGCAAAGGTCTTCTTGCTGTGTCAGCATGATGGACAACATCACCTGGCAAAGGAATGAGGGAATGTACCAGCCCAGGTGTCTCTTCCTCTTCCTCTTTTTTCTTTTTTTAAGATATTTATTTATTTGAAAGGCAGAAAAAGAAGGAGAGAGAGAGAGAGAGAGAGAGTGAGAGAGAATCTTCCAACCATTGGTTCACTCCTCAAATGACTGTAACAACCAGATCTGGGCCAGGCAGTATATCCTGTTCTCCAACATGGGTGGCAATGTCTTAAATCCTCATACCATCACCATCACCTGCCGATTTCTATGCACATTAGTAAAAGCTTGATATGAAGCAGAGCAGTCAGGACTGGAGCCAGTACTCTGATGTGGGATGCCAATATTCAAAGCCAAAGTGACAGCTTCCCCTGCTGTGCCATACAACACTGCCCCTCATCCATTTTTTTGTAATTAGATTTTCTTTTTGAAGGGCAGTGAGACAGCCATACAGATAGTTTCCGTCTGCTGGTTCACTCTCCAAATGCCTACAATAGCCAGGGCTGGGCTGGGCCAAATCTAGGAGTCTAGAACTCAAGCCAAGTTTCTTATAAGAGTGTCAGGGAGCTGGCACCGTGGCTCAATAGGCTAATCCTCTACCTTGCAGTGCCGGCACACCAGGTTCTAGTCCCGGTCGGGACGCCAGATTCTGTCCCAGTTGCCCCTCTTCCAGGCCAGCTCTCTGCTGTGGCCCAGGAGTGCAGTGGAGGATGGCCCAAGTTCTTGGGCCCTGCACCCCATGGGAGACCAGGATAAGTACCTGGCTCCTGCCATCGGATTAGCGCGGTATGCCGGTGCAGTGCGCCGGCCGCGGCAGTCATTGGAGGGTGAACCAACGGCAAAAAGAAGACCTTTCTCTCTGTCTCTCTCTCTCACTGTCCACTCTGCCTGTCAAAAAATAAAAATAAATAAATAATAATAATAATAATAATAAAGAGTGTCAGGGACTCAATCATCTGCTGCCTCCCAAGAAGCAGGGCCAGAACTCAAACATAAATAATCAGATGTGAGATATAAGCATCCCAGGAAGCATCTTTCTCTTCTTACAGAATAACACCCTTCAATTTTTTAATTTTTATTTTTTATTTTTATTTGAAAAGGAGAGAGAGAGAGAGATCCTCCATTAGCTGTAAAACTCAAATGTCCACAACAGCAGAGGCTGGGCTAGGCTAAAGCCAGGAGTACAGAATTCAACTGGGGTCTCCCAGGGGGTCTCCCATATGATTATCAAGGACCAATAACCTGAATCATCATCTATGCTACTGCCTTTCAGTATATACATTAGCAAGAATCTGTACTGGAAGCAAAGTAGCTGGGACTCAAACCAGGCATTCACAATGTTTAACAGTTTAACCACTGTCCCAAAGGCCCACCATACCAACCAGCATCTTAACTACTATGCAAAATGCCCACTAAGTATGATGTTTTCCAGATTCATCCATTTTATTGTAAATGACTGGATTTCTAGTCTCAGTACCCAGGAGTAATCAATTTTTAATATTCTTTATGCTTGGTCAATTTATTTCATCATATGAGCAAAGTTGCCATGTTTTTCTTTATTTTCAAAAAATATATGACACAATTTGGCTTTTATTTCTTCTTAAATACTTAATCTTTTAAGGTTAAAAATTCATGACTTTCCCTATTTCATCTTAATTCACATTCTTTAATCTTTGAGGAAACATGTGTTTCAAGTCCCTTGCCCACAGAGATTTTAAAAAATGTTTCCTAAGGGCTACTGATATTTCAGGAGATTTATTAATTTTAGTCATCTTTTTGTATGAAACACGTCTACCTTTTAAAAACTGTTATATAAACCTGTGTTCCATTGCTGATACTTAAGGTAATTGTGCTTATAAAGGCTCTCACAATGCTAAAAAAAAATATGTACTTAATACAGATAACTTCATTGAGCTATAATAAAAATAAATAAAAACAAACAACAAATGCTGGTGAGCATGTGGGGAAAAAGGTACCCTAAACCACTGTTGGTGGGAATGTAAACTGGTAAAGCCACTATTGAAGATAGCATGGAGATACCTCAGAAGTCTGATTATAGACCTACCATAAGACCCAGCCATCCCACTCCTCAGAATTTACCAAAGGGAAATTAAATCAGCATATGAAAGAGTTATCTGTACCCCCATGTTTGTTGTAGCTCAATTAACAATAACTAAGACATGGAATCAACCCAGATGCTCATCAACTGAAGACTGGATAAAGAAATTATGGGATATGTAGGCCAGTGCCACGGTTCAATAGGCTAATCCTCCACCTGCGGTGCCGGCACCTCAGGTTCTAGTCCCGGTCGGGGCGCTGGATTCTGTCCTGGTTGCTCCTCTTCCAGGCCAGCTCTCTGCTGTGGCCAGGGAGTACAGTGGAGGATGGCCCAAGTGCTTGGGCCCTGCACCCCATGGGAGACCAGGAGAAGCACCTGGCTCCTGGCTTCAGATCAGCGCAGTGCACCAGCTGCAGTGCGCCAGCTGTGGCGGCCATTGGAGGGTGAACCAACGGCAAAAGGAAGACCTTTCTCTCTGTCTCTCTCTCACTGTCCACTCCGCCTGGCAAAAAAAGAAAAAAGAAAAAAAAAAGAAAAAAGAAAGAAAGAAATTATGGGATATGTAAACCATGGAATAATACACAGCAGTAAAAAATGAAATCCAGTCATTTGCAAAAAAATCAATGAATCTGGAAAACATTATAATTAGTGAAAGAAGCTAGTCCTAAAGGGACAAATACCACATGTTCTCCCTGATCTGTGAGAAGTAATAAAGCACCTAAAAGACAATCTGTAGAAGTGAAATTGACACTTTGAGAAACAATGAGTTGAACAGCCCTTGTCTTGACCATTGCAGAACAGTTTTTGGATTTTTTTATACTATTTGTTGAACTCTTTACTTACCATAGAGTTAAACATATGAGTATAAAGTAAATTGAAAATAGGTTTCAGTAAAAATATGAGCGAGAATAAGAGAGGGAGGCGATGAGGGATGGGAGAATGGGCAGGCATGGTGGGAAAAATCACCATGTTCCTAAAGTTGTAATTATGAAATGTATGAAGTCTGTAACTGTAAAGCTGTGTATTTCTGCATATATTCCTATGGACTTACTTCTAAGGGTATAGTTTAAAATCTTGCCATAGGACCCCAAATCCCCTTAAGCTGGGTGGTAAAAATACCATCTTAAGTATTAAAGTGATCATATAAATAGGATTAAGTGTCTGATAATAATAGATAGAATTAAAAAGGAGTGAATGCTCTAACATGGAAAGTAGTCCACACAGCAGACTCATAGAATGACAATCACTTTAAGTAGCACTCTGACCTTAGAATCAGTTCTTAAGGCATTCTGTTCTGGCTGAAAAGCCTCTGAGAGCATTTCAGCATGGAAAGCCAAGACACTGTGGCAAAAAGTGTTCTACATGAGGGATCTCAGTGGGTGAGACCCCAGTGGAAAGAAGTGGTCATCTATCAAGGAAGTATTTTTCTCTGAACTTCCACTTTGCTTATGGCCTTTTCTAAAGACTGTTGGAGTTTGTGGATTCAAAAGGCCTCCATAGCCTAGGCAGCTCATGTCAAGAGTCTTGGGTGATCACTGACATCATATGTAAGAATGTTAATTGTTAAATTAACAGCAGGAGTCACTATGCACTAACTTCCCATGCAGGGCATCTGTCTTCAAAGTTGTATTATAATTATGTCTAAATGCTCACAAAACATGTATCATCCCTAGGTGCTTCTTTAAGTTAATTAAGTTTTCAACAAAGAAAAAATAAGTGAAATTAACTTCAAGATGCAATGACTTTGAACAGCCCATGTCTCAACTGTTTAGGAACAATTAGGTGTGTGCTTTTTTGCGTGTGTGCAAATTGTTGAATTTTACTTAGTATAGAGTTGGTCTTCTGTGTGTAAAGTTAATTGAAACTGGATCTTAGTGGAAGGTGGGACTGGGAATGGGAGAGGGAGGATGAGGAAGGTTGGATAAGGAAGGATGAGGGTGGGAGGGCAGCTATGATGGAAAGAATTTCTAAAGGTGTACTTATGAAATGCATAAAGTTTGTATCCATTAAATAAAAGATTTCTTTGGGGAAAAAAAGAAAGAGAGAGAGAGAGAGAGAGAGAGAGAAAGAGAGAAAGAGAGAAAGAGGAAGGAAGGAAGGAAGGAAGGAAGGAAGGAAGGAAGGAAGGAAGGAAGGAAGGAAGGAAGGGGAGAGAGAAAGAAAAGGGTCATAAGGGCTTCCTTAGTATTGTATATTGAAAATCTCATTTTTGAAAGCAAATGTACTTATGAAGTATAGTTAAAACAACAACAAAAAAATGGGCCAGCATGTGGCATGGTGGGCAAACCTCCACCTGTGGCACAGGAATCCCACACAGGTGCCAGTTGAAGTCTAAGTTGCTCCTCTTCTGATCCAGCTCTCTGCCATGGCCTGGGAAAGCAGTGGAAGATGGCCCAAGTGCTTGGACTCTGCATCTGCATGGGACACCCTGAAGAAGCTCCTGGCTCCTGGCTTTGGATTGGCACAGCTCTGGCCATTGCGACCATTTGGGAGGTGAACCAGTGGATGGAAGACCTTTCTCTCTGTAACTCTACCTCTCAAATAAATAAATAAGAATCTTTAAAAAAGATTGTCTTTAAAAAAGATGTGTCTTCATTATTTAACTGCTTTGGTAAAGGATGATATGGTTTTTCAGTATTTATGACCATATACTCAGAAATGAAAGATAATCTGAGAAATCAATATGACAAAACATCAACTTACCTATGAGTAGATCTCAGCCATTTAGACTATAAACTCTAGGAGATGGGGCTATGCCTCACTGATCCTGCATATCTGCATGTGACCTTCATGGTGGCTTGCATAACCTTGGTGTAAGTTTCTGACACATAAGAGTTTTGTTACCTTCTATTCTGTCAAACACATTCTGAGATACTCATCAATAATATCAGAAGAAAAAAAAACCTTCAAAGATAAAGGAGAAGAAAAGAGTTGGGAAGGGGACAGATCACTAACATGATCAGTATCCATATCAACCAACCCAGGACGCAGTCTGGGTTTTCTACCTGTGCTAGAGATGGTCTGCCTCCCAGCAGAAGGCAAGGACCTGCAAAAGCAAGAGGAATCCTGCATGCGTGCTCACTCAAAGTCTGGGTAGCCCCAGAGCAGGGGTATGTGGCAGCTTGTGCCTCTAGGAGAGGAATCAGGGCCCTTATACAGACAATGAAATTGGCAGGAACGAATCTCCCCTGATGACTTCATAAACTCGGAACGAGCCAGAGAAGGTTCTTCTCTCCAGTTTATTCAAACCCTCTCAAAGGGAGACTCCATGAGTGACATCCTGATTTCTTTTTCCTCCCCAAATGTTGTTTTGTTCATGACTTATGCTAAGAAAATAATTCAGTAGATAAAAAAATGTATTATTCACTCTCAGAAGAAAACTGCTGCTTACATAAAAAAAAAAGCCTTGTTCCAGTAAGAAGTTTACAGAATTTACTTCATATCAAAGCAAGTCTTGATTATAAGAAATTTGAGATCTTGCCAACTTACTGGATTCCTGATAATTTTGATATAGTATGTATCTTTTTTACACTTTACATTTGGGAAGTTGTTGAGGGATAATTTGGCAGAGTCTCTGTTTTCTTTAAAAATTCAGAAAAATGAAATGTTCTACATTTCTTTTATATTATTATTCGGGGGGTTTATTTGTTGACAAAATTTTATCCACACTATTGTCTGAATTCTAAAAAGATCCAAATGACTACAGAAAAATTTATTAGAAAAACCCTGCTTTGCTCTTTTTCCTTCTGGACAATTCCTAAGTTGTTTTTTTTTTTTTTTTTAATAATTCCTATTTAAAGTACCTACTCTATTTTTCATGGCCCATTACCAATATCCAAGATAGTGTCCAATTTTTAAAT
This sequence comes from Oryctolagus cuniculus, assembly GCF_051225735.1. Lineage (NCBI taxonomy): Eukaryota > Metazoa > Chordata > Mammalia > Lagomorpha > Leporidae > Oryctolagus > Oryctolagus cuniculus. The sequence continues at coordinate 56,086,127 of NC_142868.1, read as the reverse complement.
TCTGAAGTCTGCCTTGTGTGACTTCCAAACTAAACGAAATGAAAATACCTCAGACAGTCTATGTTTACACACAGTGGCAAAATTAACCTCAAGTTACACAGATCACTGCACTGGGGACACTTCTGAGTTTCTACTTATGCTCCTTCTGGGCGTACTACACATGCCCCATGCAAAGGCTTCCATGTCTTTTACTCCAGAAAAAACAGGGTTTCTGAAAATTTGATCTGAACAAACCACAGTGTTGCAGATACAAAGGTGAATTAAGATTCAGTCTGCAATTTGTTGATGTTGTTGGAATAGGTTCTTGAACTGTGATGCTATTGTGCCTCTAGGTGCACAAAGTTTGCCTCTATCAGTGGATTTCAAATACATGGGGTCATTAGTGTGCTTGACTTTCCACTGTGCAAGGTTCCTTTCTAATGCTGGTCGATTGTAAACAGTGTGGAGCAACGAAATACTTCAAGGACCCCCTTGAGGCACAGGCTCCTGCTTCTGAGAAACTGTTCTAGAAAGTCTAGCATGATACAACAGTAGTCCAGGTTTCATTTGGGCCATCTCTGAGAATGGAACTCCTTGTGGAGCCATCGGGAGATCTTTCAATTTCCATCCAGTTGTTGTTTAATACTCAACTATCTGCTGGGTACATAGTGAATATCCAGCAAAGGTTTTCACCACTGAATGACAGAGTTACAGCCTCTTCACTGTGCTACGGAACACTAGAAACTTACTCCTTCCGTCTAACTGGGTCTCGGTAACTTTTGTTCAGCTTGCATCCATCTTCCCTTTTCCTACACTTCCCTATCACTATTCTAAGTTCAGATTGACTGTTTTTTGTTAACTTCCACATGTGAGACAGAACATGCAGTATTTACTTTTCTGTGCCTGCGTATTTCACTTAACACTATACTTTCTAGTCCCATCCATTTCCTGACAAATAACAGTGCATAATTATGTTTTATTGCTAAATAATTTTCCAATGTGTGAATGTGTGTGCATGTGTGTATATATATATATATATATAAAATTTTGTTCATTCATGCATTGATGGACACCTACGATGATCCCATATCATAGCTATTGTGAATAGTGCTTCAATGAACAAGGGACTCCATGTATCTCTTTGAAATGCTGATTTTATTTTCTTTGGATATATACCCAGAATGGTATAGTTGGGTCATGTGATAGATCTGGTTTTAGTTGTTTAAGAACTCTCAGGGCTGGCGATGTGGTGCAGCGGGTTAATGCCCTGGCCTGAAGCGCCGGCATCCCATATGGATGCTGGTTCTAATCCCTGCTGCTCCTCTTCTGATCCAGCTCTCTGCTATGGCCTGGGAAAGCACTAGAAGATGGCACAAGTCCTTGGGCCCCTGCACCCGCATGAGAGAGTAGGAGGAAGCTCCTGGCTTCGGATCAGCACAGCTCCGGCCATTGCAGCCAATTGGGGAGTGAACCATCAAATGAAAGAGCTCTCTCCCTCTGCTTCTGCCACTCTGTAACTCTGCCTTTCAAATAAATAAATAAATAAATAAATCTTAAAAAAAAGAACTCTCAATAATGGCTACATTAATTTGCATTCCAAAGATTTGCATTCTCTTTCCTCCACATCTTTCCCAGCCTTTGTTATTTATTTTTTTTTTTTATAAACTAAAGTGAGATGATATTTCTTTGTGGTTTTGATCTGCATTTTCTTGATAGTTGGTGATATTGGACTTTTTTTATATTTGCCGACTATTTGTATTTCTTCATTTCAGAAATCTCTAATTCTCAAAGGACCATTTGAGTGCTCAAAGGCTAATATTGAACTAAGCTGAGAGGAGTTGTAGAATTATAGGCAAACACCCAAGTTTGTCTTTGCTAAACTGTTGGCAAAGTTCTCCTGAGTCAATCCAAGACAAAAATCTGGCCTTAGGTGACCACCAATTTTTGTCAACAGTTAGTCTTTTTCTACCCTCCCTATGCTTAAATGAACCTAAAAGGCAACAGTTAGCACAGCAAGGATCAACTACTTTGCCCTGGTGCTTATTTGTCCTGTGGGTGGATTTATTCACTTTTAATATGGTGTATTGAGTAGTCATTTAGGCTAAACTCCAGTAATTTTTTGCATAATGTAAAGGATGCCTAGATTCCAGACCAATGTCAATGTGATCCTTTACTATAGTAGGAAAATAACTTTCCAGCACACTATTTACTGACCTTCAAACAAAGGAAAATAGAGGAAATTAACATGATAAATCAAGAAAAACATATTTTCCTTAAAAATACTGCTTCAGGGGCTGGCGCTGTGTCTCATTTGGCTAATCCTCCGCCTGCGGCGCCGGCATCCCATATGGGCATCGGATTCTGTCCCGGTTGCCCTTCTTCCAGGCCAGCTCTCTGCTGTGGCCCAGGAGTGCAGCGGAGGATGGCCCAAGTCCTTGGGCCCTGCACCCGCATGGGAGACCAGGATAAGTACCTGGCTCCTGGCTTTGGATCAGCGCGATGCGCCAGCCATAGCGGCCACTTGGGGGATGAACCAACAGAAGGAAGACCTTTCTCTCTGTCTCTCTTTCTCACTGTTTATAACTCTACCTGTCAAATAAAAAAATTAATAAATAAAAAATTTTTTAAATTAAAAAATACTGCTTCAATGACTGTATATTTTTTAAATGCAAATGATCCCAAAAAATCCCAGTTTCCTACAATTCATGTACAGATACATATGTTCTCTGTGTAAAGAATTTATAGCTGGTAACATATAGAAAGTAGAGAAATTAATTTATAGCCAAATATTCTTCTGAATATAGCCAAATATAGCAAATATTTTTATGAATAAAATGGTTACATCAAATGTGTTAAGTCAAGTATAAAATTGGCATATTATACTTCAAATGAGCTAAATGAACATAACACTTCAGAATGACAAAGTTTTACTTTTTAAAAATTGTGTATTCTTCAAATTGACACTCAATTTTGGAATTCACTGCACTTTTGCAGTTTTGGGTATTAAGTGCCTTACTTTGTCAATTATAACATGGCTGAATGCTAAAATTTTGTTATTATACAATCTACTTATTTCTCTTTTTTTAAAAAATATTTGAGAGGCAAAGTTACTGACAAAGAAAGGGAGAGACGAGAGAAAGATCTTCCAACTGCTGGTACACTCCCTAAATAGCTGCAATGGTCAGAGTTGGGCCAATCGAAATCAGGAGTGAGGAGCTTCTTCTAGGTCTCCCACACAGGTGCAAGGGCCCAAGCACTTGGGCCATCTTCCACTGTTCTTTCAGGCCATAGCAGAGAGCTGGATCAGAAGAGGAGCAGCTGGAACTCGAATCAGCGCCCATATGGGATGCCAGCACTACAGGTGGAGGCTTAGCCCGCTATGTCACAGTGCCGAACCCAGACAATTTACTTTATTTCACACACAGTATTAAGAAAAAAGACTGAGTCAACTATTTATTATTTTTTTTAAACTGGACTATCCCTGAACTATCTCAAGTGATATTTGCATTTCAATCATCAGATAATATCAGGTATTTATTTATTTATTTATTTATTTAAAAGGCAGAGTTACAGACTGAGAGACAGGGAGAGAGATTGAGATCTTCCGTCCTCTGGTTCACTCTCCAAATAAATAAATAAATCTTAAAAAAAAAAAAAAAAAGAACTCTCAATAATGGCTACGTTAATTTGCATTCCAAAGATTTGCATTCTCTTTCCTCCACATCTTTCCCAGCCTTTGTTATTTATTTTTTTTTTTATAAACTAAAGTGAGATGATATTTCTTTGTGGTTTTGATCTGCATTGTACAATGGCAGGGGTGGCCAGGCCAAAGTCAGGAACCAGGAGCTTCATGCAGGTGTCCCACATGGCTGCAGGGACCCAAGGACCTGGGCCATCTTCAGCTGCCTTACTAGGCACATCAGCAGATAGTTGAATGCTGGACCTGAACTGGCATCCATATGGGGTTGCCAGTACCACAGGTGGCAGCTTAACCCTCTATGCCACAGTTCTGGCCCCTGTTTTGTCTCAAATATTTATTAGGCCTGCCATATTACTGTTTTCCCTTCTGCTTATGTAATTGTCTTATAACAAACCCAGAACTGTCTTCTGATTATAATTTTGGTCTTCTCTAACACCAACACTCTGCTGATTTCAAAACTTTGAGGGGCCATCATTGTAGCTGCTGCCTGTGATATCAGCATCCCATATGAGCTCTGGTGATAGTTCCAGCTGCTCCACTTCTGATCCAGCTTCCTGCTAACGTGCCTGGGAAAACAGTGAAAAATGGCCCAAGAATTTGGGGCTCTGCCACCAAGTGAGAGACAGGGAAGAAGCTCCTGGCTCCTGGCTTCCATCTGGACCAGCCCAGGTAGCTGTGGCTATTTGGTGAGTGAACCAGCAGATGGAAGATCTCTCTCTCTCTCTCTCTCTCTCTCACTCTCACTCTGCCTTTCAAATACATAATAAGTCTTTTTTTTTCCAAATAAATTCTGTATAAGATTCTAATCCTTATTTTCCCATTTGACTGTATCTCCCCAACTGGAAGACCATGGAAAAATTAAGTGAATAATAGTGAAAAGATTTTAAAGTTTTCATTCTTTTGTGGACTGAATGATTGTTTGTTGGGAATTGGTCACTTGGATCCTCTTGCCAGGATGGACTGTAACACATTCCAGCTGACGCTATTCAAGGCAGGAAAATATATCATGATTAATTTGACAAATGGCTCTAAATCCAACACTGCTGCTTGGGAATTTTCCCTTTGAGTACATTGCTTAGGACAAGTTTATGTACCAAATAAAAAAGAAACTTATTCCATTTGACCGCAATTGTAAGCACTCTGAAGTTTCACAAGATATTTCTTCTTCTTTTTTAAACTTGTCTCCCTCATTTTCCATTTTGTTTAAGCCTCAGGCTGGCCATTTAATCCACAAGTATTCTTTAAACTGAGGGGTAACGGGCCTGGCTCTAAACTAATGCCCATTGCTAGTGATTTTCCTTTTAGCTAAAAGGAAGACATGGAGGGAAAGTAAATGACACTCCTTTCACACTGGAAAGACAGATTACTTGTCATGCTCACAAAAAGGTAGGGTCAAAACTACATGTGCACACACATATACACAAATTGTTCTACAATATATATGACATTTACCATTGTCACCATTTTTGAGTGTGCAGTTTGGTGTCATTATGAAGAAGGGGATTTCAAAATGTTAATGGAAAAAATAGAATCAGAAGATAAGTCTATTTTAGTGCAAAAAAACTTTTGCATCCGTGCATAGATTTTTACAAGATGCATTGTCCATGAACTTTGTGAAGACCTCTCATATATTCAAATTATTGTACAACCATCACTGTTATCCATGTTCAGAACCTATTTACCTTCCCAAACTAAAACTTTATGCCCATTAAATAATAACACTCCATTTTTTTCTACTGACAGTCCCCAGTAACCAACATGCTACTTTCTATCTCTATGAATTTGAGTGTTCTAGGTACTTCATGTAAGTAGAATTGCATGATATTTGTCCTTTTGTTACTGGATTATTTCATTCAACATTATATCTTCAAGGTTCACCCATGCTGAAGTATGCATTAGGATTTCTTTCCTATTTAAGGGTGAACATGGTATGCATTTAATGTATTTTGTTTATCCATTCATCTTTCAATGGATGTTTGGGTTGTTCCCATCTTTTTGCTATTGTGAATGATATTGCTATGAACACTGGTATATAAATATCTGTTTAAGCAGCTGCATTCAATTCTTTTGGCTATGTACACAGAAGTAGAATTGCTGGGCCAATCTGAAGCCAAGAGCGAGTAGCTTCTTCCAGGTTTCCCATGTGGCCGCAGGGGCACAGGACTTGGCCCATCTTCCACTACTTTCCCAGACAAATTAGCAAGGAGCTGGATTAGAAGTGGAGTAGCTGAAATTTGATCGGGTACCCATATGGGATACCAGCAATGCAGGCGGCAACTTTACCCGCTAAGCCGCAGTGCCAGCCTCCAAAAATACTATTCTGATAGTGTTTCTTTGCTACCACAATTTATGATAAATTTGACAGTGAGTTTGTTCATTGAGAAGGTACAATTACCAGCTAAGCCCATCAAACAAATTCATTGAGAAGGTACAATTACCAGCTAAGCCCATCAAACAAATTTTCTGGTTTTTTTTTGTTTGTTTGTTTGTTTGTTTGTTTGTTTTTAAAGGTTTAAAAGCAAGATTTATTGGTCAGAGATCTTCAGCCAGAGTGGCATGGAGGGGAGCTCCAAGAGAGGCAAAACCCAAAGAGGCCAGTGGTATTGGGGTTTTTAAGCACAATTTTTGGGGAAGAAAAAAACTTGACATTCAGTTACAAGGCGGGGACAAAACCCATCAAAAGACCTGACTTGCAATCTTTTATCATGTCCGGTTTGCTCAAAAAGAGCCAACAGAGGGGCCAATGCCATGGCGCAGTGGGTTAATCCTCCACCTACAGCACTGGCATCGCATATGGGCGCCGGTTCTAGTCCCGGCTGCTCCTCTTCCAATCCAGCTCTCTCCTGGGAAAGCAGTAGAAGATGGCCAGAGTGCTTGGGCCCCTGCACCACGTGGGAGACCTGGAAGAAGCTTCAGATTCCAAGCTATGGATGGGCATTCTGGCTTCTGGCCGTTACGGCCATTTGGGGAGTGAACCAACGGTAGAAAGACCTTTCTCTCTGTCTCCCCCTCTCACTGTAACTCTGCTCTCAAATAAATAAATAAATAATAAAATCTTTTTTTTTTCTAAAAAGAGCCAACTGAAGGGTGAAATTCCTAATTTGTTTTACAATAAACTGGAGCTCAGAAGAAATAGCCACTCCCTTGCTATTCTCTTGATAAGACTGGCTATTAAGACATTTAAAATTACATATGTTGAGGCCAATGTTTGGCAAAGCCGTTAAGTTGTTGCTTGGGAAGCCTGCATTCTAAATCAGAGCGCCTGGTTCAAGCCTCTGTTCCTCCACTTCTAACAGAGCTTCCTTCTAATGAGCATTGTAGGAGACAGCAGATGATGGCTCAAGTCCTTGCATCCCCACCATTCACATGGGAGACACAAATGGAGTTCCAGGCTCCTACCCTTATGCTGGCCCAGCCCTGGGTGTTTCAGGCATTGGGGAAATTATTCAGCAGATGGAAGATCTCTGTCTGTCTCTTTGTCTCTGTCTCTCCACCTTTCAAATAAAATGAAGAGTGGCCAGCACTGTGGCGTAGTGGGTAAAGCCAAGGCCTTTACTGCTGGCATCCCATGTGGACTCTGGTTCAAGTCCCAGCTGCTCCACTTCTGATCCAGCTCTCTGCTATGGCCTGAGAAAACAGTACAAGATGGCCCAGATCCTAGGTCTTTGCCCCCATATGGGAGCTCCAGAAGAAGCTCCTGGCTCCTGGCTTCAGATCGTCCCAGCTCCACCCGTTGTAGCCATTTGGGGAGTGAACCTCTCTCTCTATCTCTCTCTGCCTCTGCCTCTCTGTAACTCTGTCTTCTAAATAAATAAATAGATAAATCTTTAAAAATAAATAAATAAAATAAAATGAAGAAAAATAAAAAATTAAAATAAATAAATACATTATCTTTTAGGTACTCTATTAGTTATCACAGTCCTAAATAAAAATTTAAAAGTAAAATATATATGACTTGGGGACCAGTGCTATGGCGTAGTGGGTAAAGCCGCTGCTTGCAGTGCCAGCATCCCATATGGACAAAAGTTCCAGTCTCAGCTGCTCCACTTCCAATCCAGCTCTCTGCTATGGCCTGGGAAAGCAATAAAAGTCCTCGGGCCCCTGCATCCATGTGGGAGACCCAGAAGAAGTTCCTGGTTCCTGGCTTTGAATCGGTACAGCTCCCGTTGTGGCCAACTGGGGAGTAAACCAGTTGATGGAAGACCTCTCTTCTCTCTCTGTGTAACTCTGACTTTCAAATAAATAAATAAATCTTTAAATATATATATATATATATATGACTTGTACTTTTTATTTCTATAGGGAGAGTGCAAGACTAGATCATTATTCATTACAAATCTGATTTTTGCTTTCACTGAAAAGGATAGCATTTTGTGCTCTTAAATTCCCCTCAGATGCCATCAAGATTTCTGGACCTCACCCTGATTTACCCCAGACCCCTAATGAGGTACATGCACAACTTGTGAGTTCAGATCATTTGGTCAGTCCTCGGCATCCTGAGAGTATCTAGGCATTCTGAGGTGCCTAATGCCCATTTCAGGAATTCATAGTGCTTTCTATTCATAGCCCAGCAAAGGCCTGTCCCTGAAGAATGTTCTTGTGCCTGCGAGGATCTTAAGAATTAAGAGTAACCCCCAGTTCCTCCTTGATTCAGACACAAGGACAGATTTTTTAAAAAGATTTATTAGTTTATTTGAAAGACAGAATTACAGAGAGGGAGAGAGAGAAAAAGAGAAAGACAGAATCTTTCATCTACTGGATTGGAAGTGGAGCAGCTGGGACTCAAACCAGTGCCCATAGGGATGCCAGAGCAGCAGCAGGCGGCTTTGCATGCTTTGCCATAGTGTTGGCCCCAAGGGCGGATCTTACACTAGCAGAATCCTGTCACTCAGATTCCTTTGGGGTGAAAGGGAAAGGCTGAGAGGGTGTAGATTGTGGAGGAAGAGTAACCACAAGACAAAAATACAGGAGCAGAACCTTTGAATCAAGTTCCCCAGACAGTGTGTATATAACTTTCCCACATGCTTTAGCTAGCTATGAAATGATAATGACTTCTTTTAGCATGCACCTATGCTGAAAACACTACAAAAGGTTTTGTAGATAAAACCTGAACTAAAAGTGGAGTAACAAAGGAATAGCTAGTTACAGGCTGCAAGGTGATGCCATAGACCACATCTGAGGACAGATGCCTACTGAAAGTGAGTGGGGAAGATGTAAGCAGAGTAGCCAGGCCCAAAGGTCAAATATGCTCTAATGAGTTTGGATGGTTACCCAATATTTGGAAAAACTCCAGACAAAAGCTAAAAACAAACAAACAAAAAAAGTTTTTCTTTTCCTAACAACAAAGAAACATTAGGAATTGGTCCCTCTCCCTGAGACATCCTCAACATTGTCAGCACCTTAACAGAATATTATTTCCGGTGTCTTTCTGTCTTCGGAATTTTCTGAGTTTTCCCACAAGAACTCTAAATGCTTCTTTATTCTGCACTGTGTGCAGAGCACGGCTATGCTCAGTGGATGAGCTCTCTCTGCTGTGGTACCCCTTCCTCTATCTTTTTTCTAAGCACCGTAGGTAATGGTAGAACTCGGGCCATCTCAGTCTTAAGCACATTCAGATGCTAGTTTTGGTTACAAAGAAAATAAAAACATGGACTCCTAATTCTCTTCTGTGCCTCTCTGGCTTCTGATGTATAGAAGAAATGTAGGCTCTTTTCATTCCTCTGAGATGCAGGATCAGTTGTTGACCATAAAGTAAGCAAGGACCATAACTGGACCTTGGGGCTGAAAGACCTTGGGAGGCAGTGCCGCTGCTGTCATTGCCACCCTGATGAACACAAGGGAAAGAAGTTAGCTTCTAGGGAAAGAGACAAAATCTTTTCAATTCCATCTGTTTGGAGCAGTGTAACCTTTCCTACTCATACTTTTTTCTAGATCTTCTTGTCTGTTTTATCTAATTCCTTCCCAAATTTGCACATATTCTCCACTTATGGCTCTTGTAATTTTCAATATGAGATTGCAAATGGGTGAACATTGTAAAATACAAAAAGCTTAGTATCTTTTTAAACATGAGACAGCAGCCCAAAATGTTGAGTATAGCAGTATTTGTATGTGTATGCACATGTATCTTCTAGTGGATGGCTGATAACCAGAAGGAAATGCTGAAACCAGAAAAAATAACTTCGCAGGAGAAAGTCTGTGGTGTAGGATGATCTTTTGGGACCAAATCGGATCTTCAAGTTCATTGAGACAAAATCAGCTAACATAATCATTTTCAACCAAATGTAAAACTATACTCTGGGATGCTTCCTATGTAGCAAAATAAATTTCATTATCACACATTTTTATCAAAATAAACTTTTAATTCCATTTTTTTCATGAAGTGCTTGACAGGTCCTTACATGATTTTTGAAAGGGCATCCATAAATATTTTAATTCAGTTTATACCATGGGTCAAAGTTGTGAAGGTTTCACAAGGATAGTCTACTTCAGATTCAAGTTCTCTATACATAAGTCAGAATTCTGGGGTTTAAAATGACATAAATTCCCTGGATTCAATGATCAACTGCTTCAGTCCTGCAATATTCTTCCAACGTGGTTTGTATACTCAAGGCTTTAAAGTCTCAAATGAAAAAAAGTATTCAAGTCTCATAAGCCACACGTTCTATTTATTATTTGAAAGCCAGAGTAGTAGAGAAGGAGAGAGAGAGAGAGAGAGAGAGAGAGAGAGAGAGAGAGAGAGAATCTTCCACTCCCTGGTTCACTCTCCAAATGGCAGCAACAGCCTAGGCTGGGCCAGGATGAAGCCAGGAACTAGGAGCTTTTTCCAGGTCTCCCACATGGGTGCAGGGGCTCAAGCACTTGGGCCATCTTCTGCTGCTTTCCCAGGTGCATTCTGATCCCATGGAGCTGGATCAGAAGCAGAGAAGCCAGGACTCAAACTGGTGCCCATAAGGGGTGCCGTCCCTCCAGGCAACAGCTTAACCTGCTACACCACAATGCTGGCTCCCAATACATGCCAATCTTTTTTATTAAAATATTTTATTTATTTATTTATTTATTTGAGAGGTAGAGTTACAGATGGAGAGATAGAGACAGAGACAGGTCTTCCATCTGCTGGTTCATTCCCCAAATGGCCACAATGGCTGGAGCTGAGCCTATCCAAAGTCAGGAGCCAGGAGCTTCTTCTGGGTCTCCAATGCAGGTGCAGGGGCACAAGAACTTGGGTCATCTTCCACTGCTTTCCCAAGCCATAGCAGAGAGCTGGATCAGAAGAGGAGCAGCCAGGACTAGAACCAGCATCCGTATGGGATGCTGGCACTGAAAGCAGAGGATTAACCTACTGTGCCATAGCACTGGCCCCTACAAGACATTTTTGAAGAACACAATTAGAAAGTATCTTCCCTGGGGCCAGTGTTGTGGCATAGTGAGTAAAGTTGCCACCTGCGATGCTGGTATCCCAAATGGGCGATGGTTCATGTCTGGCTGCTCCACTTTTGATCAAGCTCCCTGCTAAAGGCCTGGGAAAAACAGCCAAAGATGGTCCAAGTACTTGGGCCGCTGCTACCCACATGGGAGACCTGGAAGAAGCTCCTGGCTCCTGGCTTTGGCCTGGCCCAACCCTGGCCATTGTGGCCATCTGGGGAGTGAATCAGTGGATGGAAGAATCTCTCTCTCTCTCTAAGTTTGCCTCTCAAATAAATAAATCTTTTTTTTATGTCTGTAAATCTGCTTCTCAAATAAATAAATCTCTCTTTTCTTTCCTTCCTCCCTTGCTTTCTCCCTTCCTTTCTCTTTTAGCTTTAATTTGTTTTCATGGTCTCCACCCTTTAACACGGATTTCTGCCTCTCCTGCCCCTGAGAAAATCTTCCCCTTGAGAACAGCCATCATGGCCTCCCACATCTTCTCTACTCACATGCATCCTGTTTCTTTGTTCCCTGTGTCACATGGTTTCCTGTCCTCTTACCAACCGGTTAAAAATAGATCTTTCATCTGATTTCACACATTTTGTTTTTGCTTTCTTTTAGGTGTGGTCTCCCCAGTTAAATAGAAGACACTGGGTGTGGTAAGTTTCTGTCAATAAAATTTTGACTTTGACTGCTTTTCTCACTTATAACAGGTTGCTTTTCTCAACACGTGCCTTTGATGTTCTCTTCAGTTCTCCCTGAAGCCTTATACTGGCTACTATGAAACCTTCCAGGTCCATTTTCAGGGCTCAGTATAATGTTGGGTGTGAGTAAAGCCATAGGAGTCATAGCTCCTTACCAAGTGCAGTGGTTCCCAACCTGTGGCCAACACAGCCTAGGTGGCCAGAGGTTAGGGGACTTCCCATTAAGACATTGCCAACTGTGACTCCACTTCAATAATGAAACTTGATGCGCTTGATGTCTGCAAAACAACATCAGTCTTCTCATTAAGTCAGTTACTTGCTTATTCCCCTCTGAAAGGCTTACTTCAGGTATATGTTCTATGACGAGTGTAATGCATTTATGAGCATGTGCATAATAAATTATTATAAATAGCTGCATTTTTAGCATCCCCTGAATTTATAAAGTTTGACTCCTGTCAGCCTTGGGCTCTGTTAAAAATATTTAGGAGCTTGCTTGCTTGCTTACATGGTGGTCTGCCAATTCCTGCAATGATGATCTAGTGGCCTTGCTATGGAACTGCTGAGGACTGGGATTGCGGGAGGCCCTCTGAGGATAATGCCAGCCTGGGGAACGTGTAAGGTGTCACTGCACTCATTTGTAGGGAAGCAGGTGTTAGACTTGCCCACATTTCTTACAACGCAGTCAAGGAACCAAGACTATTAAATTAGAATAATAAGAAACCACTGTGGACATAGAATTTCAATCTCCAATCTTTAAGATGAAAGACATGGCTATTTAATACTTACTTGCCTTATCAAGGATCAGTTTCAGCTCCCGCAGCTTCCTCAATAAACCTTCTGTTCAACCAAACTGCTCTTTCATGGTTTTTTTTTTTTAAAGACATATTTATTTATTATTTGAAAGGCAGAGTTACAGAGAGGCAGAGGCAGAGAGGCAGAGGCAGAGAGAGAGAGAGAAAGAAAAAGAGAGGTCTTCCATCCACTGGTTCACTCCTCAGATGGCTGCAACAGCTGGAGCCGCGCTGATCCAAAGCCAAGAGTCAGGAGCTTCTTCTGGGTCTCCCACATGAGTGCAGGGGCCCAAACACTTGGGCCATCTTCTACTGCTTTCCCAGGCCATAACAAAGAGCTGAATCGGAAGTGGAGCAGCGGGGACTCGAACCGGCACCCATATAGGATGCTGGTACTGCTGGCGGCAGCTTTACCCGCTGAGCTACAGCACTGGCCCCTCATAGGTTTTCAAATCACATTCCTGTCTCCACTCCTACAAGTTTAATGCTATCTCTTTTTCTTGGAGTCAGTTTTCTCTTCCTGTTAAAACTCAGCTTCTTTCCCTAACTGCCCAGTCTTCAGTGCTCATGTCTTATTCATAAAGGGGACACTTGTAATGTTCGGTGCTTCCATTACTTGGTTAGCGCTTGGTGTATACTGCCTCGTGTCTGTTGGACACAATTATCCGTGGGTCTCCCATGTTTCTGCACATTTAACAAACAGAAACACTTAGTGCCTTTCTTCTGTTTCTATGAGGAAGTTTACACAGGGAATAGTTTTGAAATAGAGATAGTGTCTCCTACTAGAGCACAGTTCAGGCATGCATATTGCCCGTAAGACTTGGGTTCCTTAAGCTCAGGGTTCTTCTATAATGAAACCCCCTATACTTGCAAGTATCATGAGGTTGTTTGTGTCATTTGCATTTGGTGCAGGGGTCAAGACGTCATTTGGGACACCTGGGTCCCATATCAGAGTGTCTAAGTTCAAGCCCCAGCTCTGCATCTCATTCCAGCTTCCTGCTAATGCACCCTATGGGAAGCAGCAGGTGACGGCTCTAGTACTTGAGCCCCTGCCAACCAACAGGGGAGACCCAGAGTGAGTTCTTATCAGAGACCTGGCTTCTGCTTGGTCCAACCATGGCTATTGCAGGCATTTGGGACAGTGAACAAGTGGATGGAAGACCTCTCTCTTTCTCTCTCTGTCACTGCCTTTCAAATAAAATGAAAATAAATAAATAAAAATGCTTTTAAAAGTCAAATGGCAGGGGCAAGTGCTGTGGCCTAATGGGTGAAGCCGCCGCCTGCAGTGCCAGCATCCCATATGGGCACCAGTTCGAGACCCAGCTGCTCCACTTCCGATCTGGCTCTCTGCTGTGGCCTGGGAAGGCAGTGAAGGATGGCCCAAGTGCTTGGGCCCCTGTGCCCTCATGGTGGACCCAGAGGAAGCTCCTGGCTCCTGGCTTTGGATCGGCGTAGCTCCGGCCTTTGCAGCCATCTAGAGAGTGAATCAGGGGATGGAAGACTTCTCTCTCTCTCTCTGCCTCTCCTTTTCTCTCCGTGTAACTCTGACTTTCAAATAAATAAATAGATCTTAAAATAAGTCAAATGGCAGAATACAATCACCAATAGACAACCTATTGAGGAATGTAGCCTACCTCAAAGTGATTCTCTCACATGTCATAGCACAGGAAGGAGACTGCCTGGCTAGCTTTGGCACAGGAGACAGTAAGCAGACCAGGCAGGAGGTATAATCTTCACAAGATTCCAGGAGCAGTCATTCAAGTAAAGGAGACATTTATGGAATGCTGAAACCAAGAAGCCATAGCCAGAGCTGTAGGGTATTCTGCAGACAAAAATATGACTTTGTAACCAGGCAAGCTATGCCCTGGGAGGCCAACAGACACAAACCAAAAAAAGATTTTCCACGGGCAGTCTGCAGAAAGACCTTATCATCTGTCACATTTGAGTATTTTCAGTCACACTTGCACACAGGGATAACCACAGTGTCAACAGTATCATCCTCGACTACAAAGAACAGCGACAAATCTCAAGACCCTTTGAATCTGAAGATAATATTGTTAACTACAGAGAATGCCAGAGCTTTTATTGTCAACAGAGCTTCTCAAGTTATTTATGCCCGCAACAACTTGTATTAGATCACTCTTCTCTTTTAGCTGCTTCCCTGAGACATGTCATAATGAAAGTGAGATTCTTGTCAGCAATAGCATGCCCTACATTGCCTAAACAACCAGTGGAATTGGAGTTCCCAAACACAAACTCAAGATCGCACACTCTGTTAACCTCTCTACTTCAGCCTGTCTCTATGATACCCTGGGTAACTTATCAGTGGTACAAAATGCAATCTCATTTTTCATTCTGGAAACACCAAAAATCTCCCAAATGTACAGATCACTCTCTAAGACTTGTTTGACTCCCACTTCCAAACCAATCCTGCAAGGAGTTTTGAAGAACCTGCACAAGGAGGCTATTGTATGCATATACAAATAAATGACACAATTCAATGGCTTAATACTATCTGCCAAGTTAAACTACTGCAGAGCAGCTGTGCGCATTTAAAATCATGCCTGGCACAACTGGAGATCCATAAATCATCAGCTGCAGACTTTCATCCAATTAAGATAGCTAAATAAGAAAAAATCCACAAATAAAGATCTGTCTCAGGATGGATGAAATTGTCATTCATCTCCAAGTGCAAAAATAAATAAAAATAAAAATAAAAATAAAAATAAAATCCTCATTTTGCTGAGGTTAAGGCTGGAATTTATTTCCTTTTCCAACATATCAAATCGTGTCATAAAACCTCACTCTTAGGAAGACTATTTCAGGCTTGTCAGTTTGTCTTTCTGAAGTAGTAGACCAAAATAAAAGCAATGACTCAACCTAAAAAGCCATCATTCTTAAAAATGAGTAGATGCGTAAGCTTTCCTGGTAATAGCCTAGCTCTATTAGAGGTTTGAGACGCAGTCTCTGTGCAGTTAATCCCTTTGTTCTGATTTGTTTTTAGCACAAAGATGTATGGCGGCAGGTCAGATGGCTGGGCCAACAGATGCCTTGATTGAACTCAGGCTGACATCGAGTATATAGGTATGGCTGGAGAATCCACAGCTAACTAAAATAAAGAGAACTTGCACTGTTACAAGTTGGGTCACTGTAGGATGGGGTGAGCACTGTGGTTTACTCAGATCTGAGGTGGTTTCTGGGATGTAGGAGTTTTACTGCTAACCCAGAAAAGTCCTGGGAATATCAGGGCAAGTTGGTCACTCTAGCAAGTTATTTAGGAAAACTGAATTATTGTAAACAAGCTGATAATTCTCAGCTTTTTTTTAGCTGAATGACAAATCAATATTAACAGTCTAGGTCCCTATCACTAATATGTATAAAGTCATGGGGCCCTCATTAATGTCTATTAATTGAGCCCTTATTTTGGGCTTAGCACTGTGGAAAGTGCAATTAATGCCTCTGTTTTAATTCATCTTTATAGAGTGAAGCCAATTAAACTTGATTTCAGTTACCAAAGGATCTCACACGACACAAATAGTTCTGCTTTTTATTTATTTATAAGGCTCTTCCGGTCTCTTCCTTTATATGCAGTCCCTCAGCTCTAGCCCTATTGCTCTCCAGGCTCTCCTGGTCAGCATCAACAACTACAACAGCTGTAAGCTTACACTGACAGAGAAGAAAGGGAAAGAGAATTCTCTACAAATATATGAGGTTGCTTTCTTTGTAGCTAATTCTCTCTAAAGACAATTCTTCAATAAGGGTTCCAAAAAAAGTATTTGGACAAGTATGGTATGTTGCCTCCTAAGGAAACTACTAGGAAGAAATACACTTATTTAATTTTGGAAAGCTTGATTATTTAAAGACTTCTTTGTCTGATAGCCAAATATATTAAATCCTTATATGTGACTAATAAAAGGAAAACAACATTCTTTTGATGACTGCTATTATTTTACTATTCCTGATTGTAACAAAATGATTTTTACTGCAGAATGCTGGAAAATTCACACAAATAAAATTTGAATTACAAATTATTGTTTTGTAGTGTTCATCCACTTCCTTTTCTGTGCATGTTTTATTTTTTTGATATGGGTATTCAATAAGTATTTATTGAATGAATATACATATACAAATGAAACCATCAAAATTACAAGTCAATTTCCTGAATACAGAGAGCAACTGTAAAATAGGTACAATTATTAAAATCTGTGGTCTGATAAGTAAGGGTAAGCACATGGAACAGTCCTAGAGTCTAGTCCTCTTCAGGTTGGAGACAAGCCCTGTAGAGAGAGGCCAGCTTCTGTATCATCCCTTGTGTCCAGTCACTTCTAGCACATCTACTCCTTTACTCGTGAAAAGGCAAACTAGGAAGTTCCAGATCAATTCCTGTCTCAGCTAGCATTCTCACTTATTTTTGTAAACTAATACAACCATTTTAATGACTTACTTAAGATGGGTACCATCTTTAATTTTTTTAAAGAATTATTTTATTTGGCCGGCGCCGCGGCTCACTAGGCTAATCCTCCGCCTAGCGGCGCCGGCACACCGGGTTCTAGTCCCGGTCGGGGCGCCGGATTCTGTCCCGGTTGCCCCTCTTCCAGGCCAGCCCTCTGCTGTGGCCCGGGAGTGCAGTGGAGGATGGCCCAGGTGCTTGGGCCCTGCACCCCATGGGAGACCAGGAAAAGCACCTGGCTCCTGGCTCCTGCCATCGGATCAGCGCGGTGCGCCGGCCGCAGCGCGCCGGCCGCGGCGGCCATTGGAGGGTGAACCAACGGCAAAGGAAGACCTTTCTCTCTGTCTCTCTCTCTCACTGTCCACTCTGCCTGTCAAAAAAATAAAAAATAAAAAAATAAAAAAAAAAAAGAATTATTTTATTTATTTGAAAGACATATTTACAGAGAGAGGTAGAGCCAGAGAGAGAGAGAGGTCGTCCATATACTGGTTCACCCCCAAATGACTGTGACAGCCAGAGCTGAGCTGATCTGAAGCCAGGAGTCAGGAGTTTCTTCTGGGTCTCCCATGTGGGTGCAAGAGCCCAAAGACTTGGGCCATCTTCTAATGCTTTCCCAGGCCATAACAGAGAGCTGGATCCGAAGAGGAGAAGCCAAGACTCAAACCGGTGCCCATAAGGGATGCTAGCACTACAGGTGGCAGTTTTACCCACTATGCCACAGTGCTGGCCCCATAGAGTTCTTTTAAACTCCCTTGGCCCCACATGAGTTGTCTTAGTCCACTATGTGTTGCAATAATAGACTATCACAGACTGGGTAATTTATAAATAAGGCTAGTATATTTGGCTCACAGTTCTGGCGGCTGGGAAGTGCAGTGTCAAGGTGTTGTCATTTAGTGAGGGCCTTTGTACTGCATCATCCTGTGGCAGAAGGCAGAAGGGCAAGAGAGGACCAAACTCACTTTTATAACAAGTCCATTTTTGAGATAACTAACCTCTCTGTGATAATGACATTAATCCTTTCATGAGGGTAGTCTTTGTGACCTAATCGCTTCTTATTAGGCCCTCCTTCCCTCCTTCCCTCCTTCCCTCCTTCCCAGTACTGTTGCATTGGGAATTAAGCTTCCCACACTTGAAGAACCTGGGACTTCTAACCATAACTTGGATCAAACCTATTCTGTTCTCCAACCCTAAATAGTGCTCTTACCCAATTAACATCTTTCTAACCACCTTTTCGCTCAGTGCTTGCTCTATGCCATGTACTTTGCCAATTACTACGTAGCCATCATCTCATTTATTCCTCCCAGCACACCTCAGAAAAGATAAGATTAGACTCATTTTCTAAAGGAGAAAGTGGGAGTTCCAGAGGTTAATTTATTGCCCAATGTCGTATAGCTACTAAGTGGAAGGCAAGTTTTCAACCCTATGCTGGTAGATGCTACAACCAGGCTTATAACGTGGATCTATTAAGTGTGAAATATGACAGCAAGGGCTAGCAAAACAAAGACATGTAAGGTGTCCTTGGATTGCTGAGCCAGCTCATACTTCAAGCTATTTGCTATTGTCACTTGCAGGTTGTTTTGTCCTGTTAGGAACAGAGATTTATCTTTTTTTTTAAAAGATTTATTTATTTATTTGAAAGGCAGAGTTACAGAGAAAGAGAGAGAGGTCTTCCATTCGCTGGTTCACTTCCCAAATGGCCATGATGGCCAGAAGTGGGCCAATCTGAAGCCAGGAGCCAGGAGCTTCTTCTGGGTCTCCAACATGGGTGCAGGGGCCCAGGCACCTGAACCATCTTCTGCTTTCCCAGGCCATAGCAGAGAGCTAGATCAGAACTGGAGTAGATGGAACTCGAACTGGTGCCCATAAGGGATGGCAGCACTGCAGATGGCGCCTTTACCCGCTATGCCACAGCACCAGCCCAAGGATTTATCTTTGAAATCTGCTTGACAGTTACTTATTCATTCGTGATGCCATTTAGTATACACATATTTTAATGTAATTATCATTACTGTATATCTATTTTAATATTCTGATTTTTTACCCCTAAAATTATATTTTCATCATTTTAATGTATCACTGAGTAGTCCTCCAAAACATTGTTTGGTCTCAAGACCCCTATATCTCCTTAAAAACCAGAGAGATTTTGTTTATGTTAGTAATATCTATTGATATTAACTATATTAGAAATTTGAATGCAGATACTAAAGTTATATATATACAATTTATTATGTTAGCATTCTTTTTTTTGAAAGATATATATAAGAAAATAACTATACTTTTATCTTCAAAAAAGAATAATGGCATAATTTTAGCAGTTTGGGTGCTGATGTTGTGACACAATGAATTAAGCTGCTGCCTTTAATGCCAGCATCCTATGTGGGCACTGGTTTGAGTCTCAGCTGTTCCATTTCTGATCCAATTTCCCACTAATGTGCCTTAGAAAACAGTGGAAGATGGCCCAAGTGCTTGGGCTCCTGCTCTGTTTGTCTAAGACCCAGATGGAGTTTCAACCTCCTGACTTCAACCTAGCTCAGACATGGCCATTGCAGCCATTGGGGGAGTGAACCAGTGGATAGAAGATCTTCACCGCCCCCTCTCTGAACATTGATTTCAAAAAAATAAATAAAAATATTATAATTTTAACACTTTTACAAGCTTGACATCTAGCTTAATAGAAGACAGTTGAATTCCCTTTGCCATCAATTTGTTATGTGTTTTTGACTTAAATAAATGATGAAATTCCAGCCTCAAGCAAATATGTAGTTGGAAAAAAGTATTTCAATAGCATTATTAGATAGTAGAAGCTATTCTTTGACACTACACTACAATTCCACAAGTGGTAGTTACTTAAGGGCTAGTTCCAGAATAGTGTCTGAAACCAAATTAATGAACTTTGTGTTTCTGTATCATTAAAACCCATTGGTCTGGAGGCCGGTGCTGTGGCATAGTGGGTAAAGCTGCCTCCTGCAGTGCCAGCATCCCATATGGGTGCCAGTTTGAGTTCCAGCTGCTCCACTTGCGATCCAACTCTCTGCTATGGCCTGGGAAAGCAGTGGAAGACGGCCCAAGTCCTTGGGCTCTGCACCCATGTGGGAAGACCCAGAGGAAGCTCCTGGCTCTTGGCTTCAGATTGGCACAGCTCCTGCCATTGTGGCCAATTGGGAGTGAACCAGTGGATGGAAGACCTTTCTCTCTCTCTGCCTTTCCTCTACCTGTGTAACTCTAACTTTCAAATAAATAAATCTTTAAAAAAATTGATAGAAAAAACACCTTTGATCTTGGGGGCCGGTGCTGTGGCATAGCAGGTAAAGCCACCATCTGCAGTGCTGGCCTCCCATATAGGCACCAGTTCAAGTCATGACTGCTCCACTTCTAATCCAGCTCTCTGTTATGGCCTGAGAAATAGTAGAGGATGGCCCAAGTCCTTGGACGGCTGCACCCACGTGGGAGACCCGGAAGAAGCTCCTGGCTCCAGGCTTTGGGTCAGCACAACTACGGCTGTTGTGGCCATGTGGGGAGTGAACCAGCGGATGGAAGACCTCTCTCTCTCTCTCTCTCTCTCTCTGCCTCTGCCTCTCTGTAACTCTGCCTTTCAAATAAATAAATAAATCTTAAAAAGAAAAGAAAATGGTTTTGATGTCACAGATCCCTTGAAACTTAACACTTATTTGACCATAGGGTAACCATAAAGAGGAAAATAAATTTTAGTGTCTTTAGGGGCATGAGGTTGAATTTCTTTTTTTTTTAAACTTTTATTTAGTAAATATAAATTTCCAAAGTACAGTTTATGGATTACAATGGCTCCCCTCCCATAACTAAAGCAGGAGTGATGCTGAATACTATCTAAACAATTTATCATGTGGATCCAAATCTCTTTTTCTCCTCAAAGAATCTTATGAAAATGCCCCTAAGAATCTTGAGAAGTTAAGTGACTGGTATTAATATTTTCTATACTTTCTGAAAGAAAATGATGTAAGAAATAGGTAACTCAGTACAACACAAAATGCATGCTAATTTGATCTTGAAGGAATTGAATTTTTTTAAAGATTTATTTTATTTATTTGAAAGGTATAGTTAGAGAGGAGAGAGAGAAAGAGAGAGAGGTCTTCCATCTGCTAGCTCACCCCACAAATGGCTGCAACAGCCAGGGCTGGGCCAATCAGAAGCTAGGATCCAGGAGCTTCTTCCAGTATCCCATCTGGGTGCAGGGGCCCAAACACTTGGGCCATCCTCCACTGCTTTCCCAACACATTACCAGGGAGCTGGATGGGAAGTAGAGCAGACGGGACTCCCAGCGCCCATATGGGATGCCAGCACTGCAGGCGATGGCTTAACACGCTATGCACAGCACCAGCCCCAGGAAATGATTCTATATGGCTGCAATTCATCAGTTTATATGCACTGTAAAGACTTTATAGAAATAATGCATTTAAAGTTGATTAAACATTGGCATTTTTATCATTTCAGTAAAATGTTGGACACTGTTTTACCAGAATGCAATACAAAGTAGATCATTTTCCCCCATAGGGAAGTCAAATTCAACTTACATCATTCTGTTATCATTTTTTAAAAAGTTTTGTTTATTTATTCATTTATTTGAAAGCAGAGTGACAGAGAGGGAGAGGGAGAGAGAGAGAGAAAGAGAGAGATCATCTGTCAGCTGGTTCACTCTCAAAATCCCTGTAACATCTAGGAATGGGCCAGGCCAAATCCAGGAGCCAGGAACTTCATCATGGTCTCCCACATGAGAGGTAGGAACTCAAGTATTTGGGCCATCATCTCCTGCCTCTCAGAGGCAGAAAGCTGAATCTAAAGCAGAGGCAGGACTATTCTAGGCACTCCCAATATAGGATACATGCATCTCAAGCTATGGCTCAATCCCTTGTTTCAAAACACCTGCCCCTCTGGTATCATTTAAACATTCTCTTACAGGAACATAACCGTATCAATCAGCATGTTTTCTTGTAGGAAAAAGGACTAACTGGTTTACAACAGAATGCCATTTATTAATTCGCATAGTTGGAGACCAGAACATACGGGACTCCAGGTAAGGTAACTCAGGGTCTCTCTCCTCCCTGTGATCCTCTCCGTGTTGTCCTCCTGCTGGTGTTGAATGGTCCTCAGGTAGTGTCATGGTTTCTTCCATCACAAGATTCAGAAGCAAATAAGGGACAGCCTCTTCCTGTACTTCCTTAGAATTGAGGAAGCCTTTCCCACAGGCTGACAACAGATTTCTTCTCATGATTTTGCAACTGTGATTGGACCACATGCACTTGTCAGTCTTTATCCAATCACTGCCAAGGGAAATGGTATGATCAGCATTGATTTAGACCAGAAATCAGGACACCACAGCCAAGGGCCAAAATCTGGCCTACAGCCTATTTTTATAAATAAAATTTTATTGTAACACAATCATATATATTTGTTTATTTTCTCCTCAAAGAAACCTTTTATCTAAGGAATACAAACTTCATGCATTTCATAAGTACAACTTTAGGAATATAGTGATTCTTCTCACCATACCCGCCCTCCCATCCACTCTCCCACCCTTCCTCCTCCTCTATCTCCCAGTCCCAGTCCCATTCTCCACTAAGATCTATTTTCAATTAACTTTATACACAGAAGATCAACGCTATACTAAGTAATGTTCAACAATTTGCATTAAAAAAAAAACCAAAAAATTGTTCCTCAACAATCAATACAAGGGCTATTCAAAGTCATTGCATCTTGAAGTTAATTTCACTTCTTTTTTTTTTAGAAACATAATGAACTTTAAAGATGCACCCAAGAATGATACATCTTTTGTGAGCACTTAGATATAATTATAATATAACTCTTTGAGGACAGAGGTCCTGCGTGGGAAGTTAGTGTACAGTGATTCTTATTGTTATTTTAACATTTAACACTCTTAGGTGTGATGTCAGTGATCACCCTAGGCTCTTGACATGAGCTGCCTAAGCTACAGAAGCCTTTTGTTTTATTTTTTTTTTTATTTTTGACAGGCAGAGTGGACAGTGAGAGAGAGAGACAGAGAGAAAGGTCTTCCTTTGCCGTTGGTTCACCCTCCAATGGCCGCCGCTGCAGCCGGCGCACTGCGCTGATCCGATGGCAGGAGCCAGGATCCAGGTGCTTTTCCTGGTCTCCCATGGGGTGCAGGGCCCAAGCACCTGGGCCATCCTCCACTGCACTCCCTGGCCATAGCAGAGAGCTGGCCTGGAAGAGGGGCAACCGGGACAGAATCCGGCGCCCCAACCGGGACTAGAACCCGGTGTGCCGGCGCCGCAAGGTGGAGGATTAGCCTATTGAGCCACGGCGCCAGCTCAACAGAAGCCTTTTGAATCCACAAACTCCATCAGTATTTAGACAAGGCCATAGCAAAGTGGGAGCTTTCACCTCCCTTCAGAGAAAAGTACATCCCTGTTTGATGACCACTTCTTTCCACTGGGGTCTCAACCACTGAGGTCCTTCATGTAGGACATTTTTTGCCACAGCATACACATTTATTTAAATATTGACTGTGGCTGTTTTCTCTTGTATTAGCACAGTAGATTCATTGCAACAGGAACCATGTGGCCTATACAGCCCCAGACATGCATTTTGCACTTGCCAAAATGTTTGCTGACTTTTCTTATGGAGAATTATTCAAGGTGGAACAGATAGTGACAAGTCAACCATAATGAACACTAAGAATAGAATGACTCTAAAAAACAAACCCTCTGCCTTTAAAATGTAGAAACAAATCTACTAGAGTATGTATGACCAAGTTACTGAATAGATGAACTATACCATACCTCAAAGATTATAAGTGCCACAACAATTCAGAAAAGAAAGTGATCAACAAGGGCAAAGCAAAAGTATCTTCAAAGTACACAAATTCTCCTCTAAAATGTTTCCCTAGACAGAATGCTGATGGGAATAGGCCATTATTTGACTTAGTTTCTTGTTTTTGTGTTTTCTCTTAAAAGACCAGTGAGTAGGAAGTGAAAATGGGCAAATTTTAATCTTTGTTATCCAACTTTGTTGGTACAAATCTTGCATCATTTCTCTCCTTTTCTGTGGTATTTTTGTCTCCTTCCTACATTTTACAATGTCTTATATATAGTGTCTTGTTAGGTTTGAAAAGTATTCTGGTAAAAGGTAAAACTAGTAGCCTCACTTTAGTCAAGAGGATTTACATAGAAAGAGATTAGAAAATCCTTGAATAAACCAGAAAAGAATCAGTGACTGCTTTGTGTTATTCTCAAAACTACCATTCTTAGGTGTCGCTCCCCGTCTTCGTGGAGGAACGACACAGGACCCTGCGCTGTTCTTTCGTCTGCTCGGCCCTTCCCGGGTTTGCTGCTGGTTCTTCCCGGGTTGGCTGCCGTCCCTTCCACCTCCGTGGAAGGGCGGTTCCCCCTGGCCACTTTCCCCACTTCCGCGGGGGAGCGGCACACTGCTGGCCGGCTCTCTGGGGGGCTGCACAGGTGTTCCTTCAGATAGATGTTCCCCTTAGATGTTCCTGGTGCATGTTGTCTCTCTCCTCCTTTATAGTCCTCTTCCACCAATCCCAACTCTGCTACCCACACGCCGAGTACGCTGCTCTCCTCCAATCAGGAGTAGGTCCTACAGTTTATTGGTTGAACTGGAGGCAGCTGTGTAGAAGCTGTTTCTCCCTTCTCAGCGCCATATTGTGGGAGAGCAGATGCATAGAATAAGTCTTAATTCCAGTAACTTAGTCTAGTCCGAGTTGCTCCCCACACTTAGGCACTTCCTTAACCTGATACTTCAAATACTCACTATTATTCCCACAGCATTGTACTAAAAGATAAATATTGAATGGATATAAAAATGTAGAGAACTAGTCTTCGAATTCCTATCCCATCCAACAATAAGACTTCTCAGAACATGAAGTTTGAAGTTTAGGTGATGACTTCAGATTTCTCCTGAGTTTTATGAGGTGAGAACCAGACGGGAAACAGCTGTAGTCATTTGAAGAAAAGAGAAAGATTGTACATCACCTGTCTCAGCAGGTAATCAAGGATGCCTTTGTCCCAGCAGTGACTCTTAGGCTATCAGTGGGATGCTCTGAGAGGCACACGTGAGACCTAGTCACTCCTGGGAAGTGGTTTCCACTCTAAACCTTACACAGCTGGGAAAGGCATGGCAGCAGAGACCCACACGAGGTTCAATAGTGAGTCCCGAAGCTGACAACTAATCAGACGCTCAGGGAATTAATCATACTTTAGAGATCCAGGCTGGCAAAGGCCCAAAGTCTAGCTCTGAAAGAGTTCAAGATCAAAAGTAATTTCTTCTGCCCAATAATGTTCAACTCCTTTTAGTCAATTCAGTAACTATTTCTTGAGTAATTATTGTGTGCCAGTAACAACTATGTTTGGTGAGTGCCGTAAACAAGGTTGAGGTGGTCTCTTTTGCTGTGGATTTTATGGTCTGTCATGCATATGATTTGTGTTTTCTTTCTATTAGACCACAGATTTTTTGAAGATAGGACTTATATTGTATTTATCTTCCTAGTTTCCTCACACCTAGCACAGAGGGTTTTATAGTTTTACTCAAAAAAGTTTGTGAAATGAATGAATGATATGACTGACTGAAGTCAGCTCTGAGTCTAATGCAGTGATCTTTAATATTTCTCTATAAGTACAAATATCCCTAGAAAAATGAGAGGCCTACAGGTGTTCCATGTTCACAGCTGGAATCAGGCCAGGGGGCTGGGATTACAGAGAAACTCTTACACTAGGAAGTGTTAATGTGATATATATTTAGCACATGGGCTCTAAATATTTCACAGCTGAGACTAAAGTAAGATTGCCTGGATTAGAACAGTGAAGGAGAGCTTGTTATAGGAAAAGACAAAATAAACGTTTGAGAATGAAACTTGTCTTAAATAAAGTGAGTAATACAATAGAAGCTTCTGTGTAGAAGGCATTTTGTAACTCACTTTACATGTATCGCATAAATTTGGGTTATTAATCATTGCATTTCTATTTTAAAATCTATTTACTCTTCATGATGCATCTTAGCTACCATTTTCTCTAAAAACACCCTCTGATTATTTTTGTGATTCGCCCTAATCAAGGCTAGATGCCTATACTGGGTTTAATGTCTTCCCCAAATTCATGCCCACCTGGAACCTGTGAAGGTGACCTTATTTGGAAATAAATTCTTTCAGGCATGATCAAGTTAAGATGAGGTCACCCTGGATCAGGAATGGGCACTAAATTCAATATCACTGCCGTCCTTATAAGGAGAGGAGAATTTGGAGGCACACACAGGGAGAAGTCAGTATGAAGATGAAGGCAGGGATTGGAGTGATGCATCTATACTTCAAGGAATGCCAGGGATTGTCAGAAAGTACAAGAAGATAGAAGAGTTAAGGAGGGATGTTTCCCTAAGCCTTCAGAGGAAACATGGCCTTGCCAACAACTTGCATTTGGGGCCATAGCCTCTAGAACCGTGAGACAATGAGTGTCTGTTGTTTTAAGCTACTCGGTTGGTGGTGATTTCTTACAGCAACCCAGGAAAATAGTACAGATCCCTTTTCCTTTCACATGCCTACAACACCTCCACACCATCCTGGATGTGTCTTTTCATGTGTCTGCCTTCCCTCCCAGATTACAATCCTTCGGTGATAAAAGCATGCCTTACTCATTTCTTTGTTCTCAGTGTTTAGCACAGTATCTGGAAAAATAAATGTTACTAAAGTAAACTGAGAAATGATTGGCAATTCTAATGTCCAACAAAATTCAAATTTGCCATAAAATGTGAAATTATAAAATTTCACTAACCCATGTCAAAGCCATGCCCACTCCCTGAGAAATCCCCCTACCTCACTCTGTCACACATTCTGGGGTGAGGAGTAGGACAGAAGTAATAAATATGGGAAAATAAATTTATCACTACTTAATGAAAGCCTTTTGTACCTTTAGAACCTTCCCATCCCACAGTTTCTGTAGAGGACAAAAGTTAGAAATTGAAGTGTTTATCATAAACACAGCCTAACCCATAGTGTGTTCAAAAAAGAACACAAAATTTGTAGCATTTACCATTTACCAGATGGTGAAAATAGAAACTGAGGTGTTGGCTTAAACACATCATAAAACTGAACCTCCTAATTTTGACAGAAATTTCACAATATTTTTATAGTTATTTAGCTAACATCTCAAAAGTACTTCTCTGACTTTACCTAGAGCTGTTTACAAGTTGATTAATTGGATTAAGAGCACAAAAGAAGTTCAATATCCATTTGAATCTAACAGGAAAATAACTTCTGTGAAGACAGTGTTATATATGCTTGTCCAAAACAAAGAAACAATAATTAAGCCCATCACTCCCACAAGTGTCAAAGGCCCTGGGAGGAACCTTTGATTGACTGGGTCAGAGCCAAATGCTCAGGCTGTTCCCAATAAGGAGAACAAATACCTTTAGCTACAGTGGTAGGAGGTGAGGACATATCTCCACAGATTTGCCCAAGTAAGAAAGCTTTCATATGCTGGGCAGAGCTTTTCATATTTTTGTAATTATGTATATAATTATATAGTATATAAATATATACTATATATATGCATCCATATATTGTAAGACCATGAAAAAAACACACCACACACAGGAGTAAGGGAAAGTGTTTATTGGGGGAAACCAAACAGTCCAGAGGGAAGGAGTGAAGAAGGAAAAGAGGGAGAAGGAGAGAGTAAGAGAGAGATCAAGAGATGGAGAGAGAGACAGAGAGATCAAGAGATGGAGAGAAAAGAGAGCCATATGTTCAGGGACAAGTCCTCTTAAAACTTGGCTGAGAGGTGGGTAGGGAAGTAGGAGCAGCAAATCCCATTAGGATGTGGGTGGGGCTGACACTGGTGGTTGGGCCATATATTATATATATATATATATATATATATATATATATATATATATATATAGTGATCATATAAATAGGTATTCCCAACTGGTGGGAAATATTTTTTTCTTTTTTTAATAGAAACCTTTTATTTAATAAATACAAATTTCGAAAGTACAACTTTTGGATTATAGAGATTCTTCCCCCATAACCACCCTCCCACCCACAAACCATCCCATCTGCTACTCCCTCTCCCATCCCATTCTTCATTAAGATTCATTTTTCACTATCTTTATATACAGAAGATCAACTCTATACTAAGTAAAGATTTCAACAGTTTGCACCCACACACACAAAGTATATTGTTTGAAGACTAGTTTTACCATTAATTCTCATAGTACAACACATTAAGGACAGAAGTCCTACATGGGGAGCAAGTGCACAATGACTCCTGTTGTTGATTTAACAATTGACACCCTTATTTATGACATCAGTAATCACCCTAGGCTCTTGTCATGAGCTGCCAAGGCTATGGAAGCCTCTTAATTCCACAAACTCCGACCTTATTTAGACAAGGCCATAATCAAAGTGGAAGTTCTCTCCTCCCTTCAGAGAAAGGTATCTCCTTCTTTGATGGCCTGTTCTTTCCACCAGGATCTCATTCACAGAGATCTTTCATTTAGGTCATTTTTTGCCAGAGTGTCTTTCCATGTCTGAAATGCTGATTCTAAGGCCAGAGTGCTGTTTAGGGCATTTGTCATTCTATGAGTCTGCTGTGTATCCCATGGGAAATGTTCTTTCACACAATAATTTTTGAAATCCAGGTTCCTTCTATTGGATGATTCTATCATTTTCAACCATGGTTTCAAGGGTCCCTGAATTTGTTTCCTTTAATTTAGCAGCAGAAGAATGATAGTACATAGAGAATCACTCACAGGAAGCCCTCAGGGGGACAGCACAAAGGTGACCGCTTCACACATCTGCATCAATACCTGCAGAAGTGATCACACACATTCCACTGACTAGGACTCCATGCTTGGCCACTTCTAATTGCTTTGGAAACTATATGTGTACCTAGAAAGAATTGGGTTTGGTGAACAAGCAATACTTTCTGCCTTTCTATGTACAATAATCATTGTCCACTACAACGTCTCAAATATTTTTAAAAAAATATTTACTTATTCAAAAGGCAGAGTCACAGAGAAGGAAAGGCAGAGGCAGAGGCAGAAAGAAAGAGAGATCTTCCATCCAATGGTTCATTCCCCAGATGGCCAAAATGGTCAGGGCTGGAACAAGCCAATGCCAAGGAGCCAGGCTTCTTCCAGGTCTCCCACATGGGTGTAGGGCCCCACATCTGCTATTTTCCCAGGAGCATTAGCAGGCAGATGGATTGAAAGTGGAGCAGCCAGGACTCAAATCAGCGCCCATATGGGATGCCAGTGCTACAGGCAACCCCCTCAAACATTTTAAAGTTTAAATCAGAAGAAGCAACATATCATGATGAAGTCTTGAAGAGCCAGGGAAATGTACCAAGTTCCAACAGGAATATTTGAAAGAAAAAGAAACTGAATTTAAAAAAATAAAAATGGTTATTGAAAATTGTATACTCTGATAAAAACATGGTCTACAGATATTTAAATCCCATCAATCAAACCTTCAAATGTGTTTTCCTATTTTCTAATGAGATATTTGTTATTAAGAGGCTTGTGAGGGACCAGCATTGTGGTGTAGTGGGTAAAGTCGCCACTTACCATGCCAGCATCCCTTATAGGCACCAATTCAAGTCCCAGCTGCTCCATTTCCAATCCAGCTCCCTGCTAATGGCCTGAGAAAGCAGTAGAAGATGGCCCAGGTGTTTGGTCTCCTGCACCCATGTGGGAGAATTGGAAGAAGCTCCCGGCTCCTAGCTTTAGATTGGTTCTGCTCCAGCCATGGAAGCCACTTGGGGAGTGAATCAACAGATGAAAGACCTCTCTCTCTCTCTCTCTGTGTGTGTGTGTGTGTGTATCTCTGCCTCTCTTTAACTCTTTCAAATAAATAAATAAAATCTTTTTTTTTTTTTTTTTTAAAGAGGCTTGTGATTGGGGCTGGCATTGTGGCGGAGCAGGTCAAGTTGCCGCCAGCACCGTGGGCATCCCATACGGACACTGGTTTGAGTCCCACACTCCACTTACAATCCAGCTTCCTGCTAATGGCCTGGAAAAAGCATCAGAAGATGGCCCAAGTTCTTGGGCCCCCACAATCCACATGGGAGACCCAGAAGAAGCTTCTGGCCTTGTTCCGGCTCAGTCCCTGCCATTGCAGCCATCTAGGTATTGAACCAGAGGATGAAGGATCTGTCTCTCTCTCACTCTGTCCCTCTTTTTCTCTCTATGGTTCTGACTTTCAAATAAATAAATAATTTCTAAAAGAAGCTTGTGATCAATATATTAGTCATTAATTAATATATTCTCATATTCCATTATTTTGTTTAAAAACTCATCTCTAAAGTTTAGAATTTAAAGTAATATAAATATAACAAATGACAGGTGTTTCAGTGTAAGATTTAGTTGGAAACTGCAAATTCCCTTACAAAAAGCTTAGTTGTCAACTGTTGGTTACCAGTTTTGATCAGTTTTTGTTGGTCACAGTTTTGATCAAACAAATTAACTTTTCTAATAGCAAGCTCTCTCCCCCAAGAGTCATGGTATTTCTTGGAATGATGTAGTAGAGCAGGTCCTTTTGGTCAGTTGAAGGAAAGCTAAGTTGAGCATAATGTTTGCAACAGTTCTTTCCCTATACATGCTGGCACGGCCTGGTTTTTGTTGTTTTAAAATCTATATTTCTACTTTTTTTCCCTACAATTAAGATTCAAGGCAGCCAGGCAGGCATTCTGTGTAAGTTGTTTATCTTTAATATATAATAAGACAGATTGTCATCAGCCTGCTTAGAAGATATCATGTACTAACTCAAGTAAGGAAAGCCTTTGGTAATTCAGTAGCATTTCTTTTTTCCCTTTTCTTTGAGCTGATATATGATCCTAATAAATTACAACTCTAATTGGGTGTTTAGTCAATCAATTAAAAAACAAAGTTATTTAAGGGAGCCTTTTGCTTTTCTTAACTAGGCATCTCTTAAAATCTAAATGTTAAATTATAGATCAATATTACAAACTTTCCCTTATTTGATGACATCTATGGCTAATATTTGGGCCTTCTTTTGTGTGTAGGTTACTACATTATATTCCACCAGACAAACCAAGCAGCATGTGCTTTATTAAAAATGCTATTAAAGGGGGGGGGGGTATGTGGCCTAGCAGTTAGGATGCTGGTTAAGGTGCCCATGTCCCAAACTGGAGTGCCTGAGTTCAATCCCCTGCCTAGGCTCCTAAGTCTAGCTTCCTGGTAATTCAGAACCTGGGAGGCAACAGGGATGATTCAAGTAACTGGATTTCTGCCACACACATGGGAGGCCTGGATTGAATTCCTGGCTTCTAGCTTTGACTCCAACCCAGTCCCAGCTGTTATGGACATTTGGAGAGTGAACTAAACCAACTCCCAGTGGATCAGAGTTCTCTGTCTCTCAAGTAAATAAATACAAATAAAGAGTAAAATAAAATTAAAATACTATTGAGCAAATGAGGGTTTAAATAAGGAAAGGATGCCCAAATTGCTTTGTTTTGATCAATAGTGTACACATATGTGTGCTTTGTTTTGGATGTCTTACATAGTGAATTGTTTTGTTGTTGTTGTTGTTGTTGTTTTTCGATAACAAAACTTCATGCTCTGGGAAGCTGGAATAATGTCTGCTTCTTTTCTAAAGTAACTCAGCAGAGAGCATATAATAGAACAAAGACAATGAAAGGGGAGTTGATGTTAACATAAAGACCGGCTGCCTTTTATGTCTTCCTGGACTCTACAGAGAGGAATGAGTAACCTCATTATTGAGCAATGAGTGTTTCGGGTTACTCTGGGTGTGTGAGCAAAACAAGGAAGGGGACCAAGGAGGTAAATGTAGGCTCAGACTACTAATGTCTACTAATCTATGACAGCCTTGAGAGATACTTAAATGGATAAAGCAATTAAAATCAACACCTCTGGAAGGCTGAAAGAAAACTAGAGAAGAATAATTAATGAAAATCCAAACACATAAACAGTTGTAGCATCTACATGAAGCCCCTAAAGTTGCTGAGTCAGCCGGGCATCAAGGTGTTTTCTGTCCTAACACAAAGTCAGATGCTCGGGTTTTCCTGGAAAAGAGACATATCTCACAGCAAACCTACACAATTTGTTTGCAGCTTTGCGTTCACCCATCACACAAACTCAAATGGTACACCCACGTTATGGGCAGTATTTGTGTTTATACAAAAAAAAGCACTTACATGAGAACGATTGTTTTGCTTCACTGTGTAGGTGAACTTTGATGGAAGTTAGTAAAACACAGAACATTTATTACCATGATGAACGACTCTCCAGGGAGTCATTTCCCTGCCCTCCGGCTGGAGGTACAGGGCTGCAGTGACAGCACTGGGTAAGAAAGAGACAGAACAATAGGTTCTGTGAGTTCAAGAGGCTGAGGTTGCCCTCACTGAGTGGGTGGTATGAGCATCGGTCCTGAGCAGCACATAACTCAGAGAGAAGTGATGGATTCTTGTGGAATGTGGAAATAACAAAGGGGGTAAAATGAGAGCAAATTATGAAAGTGCACTTGAATCACCCAATGTGCTGAGGATTTTTCTTGTCAACAGATTCCACTATTGAAAAGCCACACGCCTGGTGAATTTCCTGATCAAATTCAGGACACTAAGTAACCCAACAATATTACCCAAGCCAGACTCCACAGGGTGTTTGGCTGACTGGATCAATTAGAAAACAAGTAGCATTTTCACCCCCTTAAAAATTAATTAATTAGTTTTATTTGTTTAAATTTAAAAAAATTTAATACAGTTAAATCAGCATGTCTGGTTCATTTCAGCTTCTTCCCTGACAAACCTGTGTATAGGAACTACTTTAGTTTGTCTGCCTTCTCTTTGTGATGACCATTGGTAAAGGTATTTGTTGTAGTGTGCATGCCTTTTTTTTTTTTTTTTTAATGCAAAGCATCTTCCACTCTCTAGTTCACTCCCCAAATGCTTGCAACAGTTAAGGCTGGACCAGGCCAAAGCCAAAAGCCAGGAACTCCATCAAGGTCTCCCATAAGAGTGGCAGCGACCCAAGTACTTGAGCTGTCACCTGTTGCCTTCCAGGTTGCGCTTTAGAAGGAAACTGGATGGGAAGCAGAGGTGGGACTCAAGCTCTGGAACTCTGGTGATGGGATGTGGGTATTGCAAACTGGGGCTTAACTGCCACACCATAAAACCCTCCCCTGTTGAATTGGACTTTTAATTTATTATCCTGATTTTTCTTGATCTTGACAGATTTGGCACCCTTTCACCTGACTGTGAGCAGCAAATCCTTGATTTCCTCAATTTTGCAAGACATGGCTGTGAGACACAGCCCTGATGGGTACTGCCCAAGAAACACCCTTTTAACAAGATTGTTTTAAAAAATGCCAAGGCTCTCCTTTGCTCTCCATTTCATTGCAAAATCACAAAGCAAGAAAACTGATCCTGGCTGTAGTTCGTCTTCAGTCAGGCTCTCTCTTGCTTCTTACCGTGCTGTGTTCTTTCATTTATTTCATTTTCCATTTATTTGATAGCTCCTGGCAGTATCTGTGGACATATTTGGCTGTTTTAAAAAAGTCAGATGCCTGGTCACTATATCCTAGACTCACACAAAGGTAACAGCCTGAAACAAAGCTTGGCGCTGAGGAGTGAAAGGCCCACTGGTCACTGCAGCACCCTAACATTCTGACAGCGGGTGCCCTGTGGAGTTTCCAGACAGAGATGGGCTGTGGCGTGGGAGTAGAACTTGCCAGGGATGCCTTGGCTCTGAGGATCCATGATTGGCTTTGACACTGGTTGGAGGATGATCAAAAGCCCTTCAAAAATCAGCCTCTGAGGGAAGCTCTGTTGTCTTTTGTCTTTTCCAAAGCAGTGTTCTCCGCACTACCCCCTGCCAAGATAGGAACTGTCAACACTTTGGTGCTTCTTGCTCCTACTTTTAATAGGAAAAAGTTAAAATGAATCTACATTCTTTAAATAAATAAATATAACAAAAACATTTTTATTCTATGTAATATCAGACCCTAAGCCTGATGACTGTGAGACTCCCTCCAACATATGAAGAGGTTTTATTAATTAATTTATTTTTAATTAGTTCTTGGGGCAGGCATTTGGCTTAGTGGTTAAGATGCCACTTGGGGTGCCCATGTCTAATATCAGAGGGCCTGGGTTCGAATTCAGCCCTAGCTCATGAATCCAGTTTCTTGCTAATGTGCACTCTGGGAGGCAGTGGTGATGAGCCAAGTAGTTAAGTCCCTGCCACTCACGTGGAAGACTGAACTGAGTTCCTGATTCCCTGCTTCAACCCAAGCCAGGGGCTATTGTGGGCATTGAGAAGTGGGCCAGCAATGGGAGCTCTGTGTGGGATGGCATTGGCAGGAACAGAAAGGATAAAAGCTTCTGTTTTCATGACACTTTTGTGACGGTCAAGTAAATTTGAGAACACTATTATAATCCATCCTGGGAGTTTCACTATGCCTATCACCGTATTAAAGGATCTGAAAAGTCCTGTAGTGGAATAACTTGGCTTACTTTGTTGTTAGTATTTATAAAATTTATTTAGTATCAGTAAAGCAGAAAATAACAAATGCTAGTGAGAATGTGGAGAGAAAAAAGAATGCTTCTACACTGTTGGTGGGAATGCCAATTGGTACAGCCATTTTGGAGAAAAATACGGAGATTCCTCAAAAGACTAAATACAGAGGTGGACATTGTGGTGCAGCGGATTAAGTCCCCACTTGGGACACCCACATCCCATCTGAGAGTGTGGATCTGGTATTCTAGATCCTCTGCTTCTGACCTAGTTTCCTGCTAATGCAGCCTGGGAGGCAGCAGATGACGGCCCAAGGACTTGATCCCTGCCACTCATGTGGGAGAACCAGATGGTGTTTCTGTCCCCTGACTTCAACCTGGCCCAGCCCTGGCTGTTGTGGACATTTGACAAGTGGACCAGCACATGGAAGATCTCTCTCTTGCACTGCCTTTCAAGTAGATGAAATTAAATAAACATCTTAAAATTATAAAATAAAATAAAATCAGAAGACTTAAAAAAATCTACTGGCTTTAAAGAAAAGCCTAAGTATAGATTTACCACAATTGCCAGCTATCTCATTTCTAAAGGAAATGAAATCTTATTATAGAGACACTTGGATTTATATGTTAATTCCAACACTATTCAGAATAGCCAAGATGTGGAACATACCAAGGTGTTCATTAGCAGATGAGTGAATAAGGAGAATAAGGAAAATGTAGTATTTATATACAATGGAATATTATTCATGCATAGAAATAATGAAATCCTCTAATACGTAGCAAAATGGATGGAATTGGAGGACATTATGTTAAGTAAAATAAGCCAGGCATAGAGACAAATACTACATGTTCTCATATGTGAAAGACAAAAAAAGCTGATCTCAAATAAACTCATCATTTAATTCTACCCATCCATGAACTTCTAAAAATCTATGAACTTTTAAAAGTGCCCTTGTATGTGTTGAGTTATCACACTGTATTCCATAAATGCATACATTATGGGGAAGTTGGAGGAAAGGGGTGAGGAGGGTAAGAATAAAGGATAGGAGGAGGGAGAAAAATTGCTGCCATATGACTTTCCAGATCCCCTGAGGACTGGCTCCAAAGTTTTCCTAGTTAACTAAAATGTTTAATTTTCCAACAGCAAAATGTCCAACTAATACAAGGGTACTTCAAAAGCTCATAGAAAAACAGAATTACAAGATAACCTGAATTTTCAACCAACATTTTGACATATAAAACAAGTGTCTCCATTAATGTATTCTAAGCTGTCTTATTTCTGAGTTGGATTTTGCTCTTGTAGACAATTTGTTCCTATCTGAAAATCTAGAACTTTCTTAAACAAAAGCAACTTTTTCTTTTTAAGATTTATTTATTTTGAAACTCAGAATTACAAAGAGAGAAGGAGAAACAGAGAGATAGCTTTCATCTGCAGGTTCACTCCCCAGATGGTTGCAAAGGCCGGCACTGGGCCAGGTCAAAGCAGGGAGCTGGGAGCTTCATCCAGGTCTCCCACATGGGTGGCAGGGACCCAAATGCTTGGACCATCTTCTGCTGCTATTTCCAGGTCATTAGCAGGAAGTTGGATCAGAAACGGAGCATCTGGGAAATGAATCTTTACCCATATTGGATGCCAGTGTCACAAGTAATGGTTTTACCTGCTACATTATAACACTAGCCCCACAAAAGCAGTTTTATTTACTTGATTGACTATTGCATTCATTATCCTCAAAACAGGTGCCAAAAAGTTCCAAACAATTGAATATGGGAGCAAATAACCATTGCATGATGTCAGTATACCTCCTTAGACTGTGACACACTGCTTTCAGACCTAACATGATGCCAAGTGCATACTAAGAATGATGAAAAACTTTTTGTCCCATTCATTTAGAAGGTGATCAGTCAAGACAGAAGTTTTGTTTCCAATGTTCACATAACAAAAAGCAGACATTCCTGGGGCAGAAGAAACCAAGCCCAGTAAAATATGGCTCTAGGGATTAAAATTTCCTATTATCACCCTAGAAGACATAGTTTCTTTCTGACATTAGATTTCTTTCATCAGAGATGGTCTCACTTCACAGGCAAAGCAATGATTTTGAATATTGCTCAAGCCAACTCCCAACCACAGGCTCTTCTAAAAGTGACCTGTAGGCCGGTGCCGTGGCTCACTAGGCTAATCCTCCGCCTTGCAGCGCCAGCACACCGGGTTCTAGTCCTGGTTGGGGCGCCGGATTCTGTCCCGGTTGCCCCTCTTCCAGGTCAGCTCTCTGCTGTGGCCAGGGAGTGCAGTGGAGGATGGCCAAGTCCTTGGGCCCTGTACCCCATGGGTACCAGGATAAGTACCTGGCTCCTGCCATCGGATCAGCGCGGTGCGCCAGCCGCAGCGGCCATTGGAGGGTGAACCAATGGCAAAAAAAGACCTTTCTCTCTGTCTCTCTCTCTCACTGTCCACTCTGCCTGTCAAAAAAAAAAAAAAAAAAAAAAGTGACCTGTAAACAGTTGCTTGTATTTGTATTCTCTTGCCTTAGAGAATACTACATCTTCTACCTTCTTTAAAAAAAAAATATTTATTTTATTTGAAAGGCAGGGTTACAGAGAGGCAGAGGCGAGAGATAGAGAGGGGAGAGTGGGGGGGTGGGGAGAGAGGTCTTCCATCCACTGGTTCACTCCCAAATGGCCGCAACGGCTGGAGTTGTGCTGATCCGAAGCCAGGAGCCAGGAGCCAGGAGCTTCCCTCTGGGGTCCCTCACGTAGGTTCAGGGGCCCAAGGACTTGGGCCATCCTCTACTGCTTTCCCAGGCCATAACAGAGAGCTGGGTCGGAAGTGGAGCAGCCAGGACTCGAACTGGCACCCATATGGGATGCGGGCACTGCATTTGATGACTTTACTGGCTATGCCACAGCGCTGGTCCCTCTTATATTTTCTAAATGCACTTTGTCTTGTTTGTCTTTCATTTGTTTTTTGCTGTTTTTATGAGTCCACTTGCAAACTCAACTTCATTTGTAATATAGATTTAAATTTCCATTTGCTCAATATCAATAGCCCACAATCAAACATCAACAGCCACACTCATTCCCATGTTCAGTTCTGTCAATGGAAATAAATAGGTTCTGTAAAAAAGGTAAATATATGGTTTATTTAGGGCAGAGTGATCT
The DNA here is from genome assembly GCF_051225735.1 of Oryctolagus cuniculus. Lineage (NCBI taxonomy): Eukaryota > Metazoa > Chordata > Mammalia > Lagomorpha > Leporidae > Oryctolagus > Oryctolagus cuniculus. The sequence continues at coordinate 56,048,436 of NC_142868.1, read as the reverse complement.
AGGCCCAGGAGACAAAAATCCAATGACTTTTAATAAGCCTTGTTCCCACTTATTCCAAAGTGGTCAAATTCTACTCAAATTATTGTATTGCATGACAGTAAATTTCAATTTATCATCATACAGTAAACATACAATAATTTGGCCCAGAAAAGGGGTGAACTTCTCACAGATTGACTATTACTGTTTTTAGAACATAATTGGTTACTGTGCTGAAAAGAAGAGTATTCATTATTTTTAAGAAGGACATTTCTGGGACTAGACAAGACATGCACAGAAAGAGCAAAAGGAGTAAGCAAGGCTGCTCCAGATGGCTAAGGTGAAACGGATCTTACATGCATATCACCCAAGTTGCATTGATCTGGTAGCTAAGATAAATAGCTCCATCCACGACACTCAGACAGGTTTCAATAGGTATTTCTCTTGAATGCTTTGCCTGCAAAAGGGGCAGTTTGTTCTTAGTTCCACTCCTTATACTCCAGCCTATTCAGATGGGAGTGGCCTGAAACACGGAGAACTCTCTCACCCATAAGCGTAACTCTGGCTCTAGGTTATTTCCTAAGTACGACTATTTCAGAGACAATACATAAATCAACCTTTTTGTGGCCTGAAAAATTATTCTTTGTAAATATTTCACCAGCACTTGCTTTTTCTCTTGAACAATTTTAAACATAATTACTTTATAGTCTATTTCTGAATTAAGGTCTAATTATATTGGCCTTTATTTTTGATTATTCTGGATTGTTTACTGGTGTATTTTGTAATTTTGAATTATGAGGTCAGGTTTGGTAAGAATCTTGTGCAGTCTGGGTTGAAAAGGTATCTTTCTAGAGAAGGCTTTTAAAATTTTTCCTATTGGGGGCCCTGATTTTTTTAATATTATTTTCTTGGAGAATCTAGGCCCTCCAGATAGTGTACATGTAAACCATAAATCTGAGCAAAAGCAGCCTGAGGTTCTCAGGTTTTTCATATTCTTAGGTTTCTCTTTCCCTTTCTCTTTTCACAAAAGATTAAGCCAACAGTTTTCTTCAAGTCTCCCTTTGGGAGAGGAAGAACATTTTTACACAGAACTGTAGGCATCCAAGTTTTCATTATTTGAGGATCTTGGGTCCAAATTTCACAACTAATGGGCTCAAAGATTTGTCTCCTGTGCTTCCATGACCTTTAAAAGCTGAACTCATTAATCAGACTGGCTAAATAAGTAAATAAATAAATGAATCCACAGCAGTTAAAAGATTGGTTTCCATGGTACTTCCTTGACTTTCTTATTAGCCTTTAAAAGCATGCTTGTTTTATTTTTATCTAGCATATCTAAGTGATTTGTAGCAAGAGAGCTTTCAGGTATCTAGTCAGCAACATTGCCATAAATTAAAGTCTTACGTTGTTATTTTTCATGTATTTAACTTCCGTTCTTTTTATCTGTCAAGATTCCTTTGGATATGAAGTCACTTCTGTAAATGGACTTGTTTGATAATCACTTGTGATCCCTAATATATTTACACTGAAAATATCTTCTAGGTGAAGTGGAAAGATTTGTGCAATGTTCCACTGGCCTCAATCTACAGAAACATCCAATATGGAGAATGTAGCTCCTCCTTCTGGTGTTCCTCAAAAATATAGTTTAAAAGTTGTCTCCTACTCTCCAAAGCAAAACAGAGCATGGGGGCAGATGTTTGGCACAGTGGTTAAGTCTCTGTTCGGGAAATTCGCATGCCACGTTACAGGGACCGGTTGCCATCCTGGCTCTTCCACTTCTGATCCAACTTCTTGATAATGTGCACCCTGGGAGGCAGCAGCTGATGGCTTGAGTACTTGGGTCCCTGCCATCCACATGGGAGACAGGTAGAGTTTCCTGGCTACTGGCTTTGGCTAATCCAGCCCAGACTGTTACAGCATCTGGGAGAGTGAACCAGCAGATGGAAGATTGATCTCTCTCTCTGTCTCTCATCTATCTTTAATCTCTGCCTTTCAAATAAAATGCAAAAGCAAAAACAAAGTATAAATGCTTGTTTATTAGAAAGATATCTCAGAATCAGCTTTGAAAACTAAACAAAATCCTCTGCATTTTCAAGAATTACAGATTCTCCCTGGGAAAATCAGGATTTAGAGCTAAAATCCATTACTAAAACTTTTTTTCCATTTTCTATCTTTCTGTGGCTTGGTTTTAAAAAAGATGTTTGCATCAGAACCTTATAAGACTATCTTTGCAACAGTGAAAGCAACTTTTGATTTGATTGATTATATCAAAACCAGCAATTCACTTTTTTTTTTTAAAAAAAGATTTATTTTATTTATTTGAAAGTCAAAGTTACACAGAGAGAGGAGAGGCAGAAAGAGGGGGGGTGTCTTCCATTCATTGGTTCACTCCCCAATTGGCCTCAATGGCTGGAGCTGCTCCAATCTGAAGACAGGAGCCAGGAGCTTCTTCTAGGTCTCCCACACAGGAGCAGAGGCCCAAGGACTTGGGCCATCTTCTACTGCTTTCCCAAGCTATAGCAGAGAGCTGAATTGGAAGTGGAGCAGCCGGGTCTCGAACCAGCGCCCATATGGGATGCCGGCACTGCAGGAGGTGGTTTTACCTACTATGCCACGGTGCCGGCCCCAGCAATTCACTTTTAAAAATATTTTATTCGATTGAGTAATATTAATCAGGAAGATAATGTAGAAAAGAGTAAGAGTGATATTGGAAAAGTACGTGGGGTAATGAAAATTTTGTCTGCTGGATAAAATATTCAGAAGGCCTTATGATTTTTGGAAACTGCTGGTGATGCAATTTCTAACATAATTTATCAGAACCTTTTAGGGATGGAATTGCTTAGCCTCACTTGGACTTCTACTTTGCTGATGACCAACAAACAGAGAGTATTTGGGTCTAGCTGAAATTCTTCCTTCTACAATTCAAATAGATTTCCTCCTGTTCTCTTCTTAATGGAGACCAGATTCTTACAAATAACCCTTCAGCTTCTTGAGGACTCACCCTGGCAGCCGTGCATTCCATTGCATTGTCTTAGCTACCCAGCTGCCATGGAGGAAATCCTGAAAGGAAAAGTTCAAGATCAAAGGAGACTTTCTTCAGGAAATCACAAAGACATTTTCCCCCCTTTTAGTTTTATTAACAGTGAGAATTTCCCTTCAAATAACACATTGAAGCCAAAGGCACCAGAAATATTTGCATCACTTTTAAATCCCACGAAGACCTGAAGATGCTATTCTAGCAAACATTTTCTAGGTAAAGCTGTTTGTCAAATAATTATAGTTTGAGTTTTTACTGTCATCAAAATCATATGGCTGATCCTTCAATGTCTCTTTTGCTCTAAAACAATTCTGACTGTCTCTGGCATAAATTATGTTGTTCAAGGGAAAAGTTTGGTTCCATCTCTATCTCTTTTTATTTCAAAGTGAAGTAAAATGGAATGTTAATAATTCAAAATCAATACATCTGCATAATTAAATTGTATCACCAACTATCTTGTATTCCCACTCTTTCCTTCCACTCCAATCCAAATCCATAGAGAAAAGTAAAATCTTTTATCTTCAGTCATTGAAAATTGTGTCTGACTTTTATATTTGTACATTGTTCCATTTCATTTTTGCCACCTAGGCCCTGAATATACTACTGGATGTGTTCATTAACCCTGGAGACTATGTATTTAAAAGGTCATTCTAGGGATACTTTTCTCTGAAGGGAGGATAGAACTTCTACTTTGCTTATGGCCTTGTCTAAATACTGCTGGAGTTTGTGGATTCAAAAGGCTTCCATAGCTGAGGCAGCTCTATGTCAAGAGCCTTGGGTGATCACTGACATCATATGTAAGAGTGTTACTTGTTAAATTAACAGCAGGAATCACTGTGCACTAACTTCCCAAGCAAGACCTCTGTCCACAAAGAGTTGTACTATAACTATGTCTAAGAGCTCCCAAAAGATGTATCATTCTTGGGATCTTCTTTAAAGTTTTAAGTTTCTTAAAAAGAAGAAGAAGAAGAAGTGAAATTAACTTCAAGATGCAATGACTTTGAACAGCCCTTGTATTGATTGTTGAGGAACAATTTTTGTAGAACAGTTTTTTGTTGTTGTTTGCATGCAAATTTATTTAGTATCAAGTTGGTCTTCTGTGTATAAGGTTAATTGAAAATGGATCTTAGTGGAGAATGGGACTGGAGATGGGAGAGGGAGGAGGAGGTGTGGGAGAGTTGGTGGGTGAGCGGGTATGGTGGGAAGAATCACTATATTTCTAAAGTCGTACTTATTAAATGCATGAAGTTTGTATTCCTTAAATAAAAGGTTTCTTTGGTGGAAAAAAATAAAAATTAAAAAAAATCTCATTAATGTGAGGGAAAAAAAAAGATCACTCTAGGGGCAGGCATTGTTGTCCAGCAGGTTAGGTAGCCACTTCCAATGTTGGCATCAGAGTGCCTTGTTCAAGTCCTACCTTACTCCTTTCCTATCCAGATTCTTGCTAATGTGCACCCTGGAAGGCAGACAATGATGAATGAAGTACTTGAGTCCTTGACATCCACATGGGAGACCCTGGTAGAGTTTCTGGCTTTAGCTAGCCCAGCCCATACTATTGTAGGGGGAGTGAACCTGTAGGTGAAAGATCTCTTTCTTTCTCTCTCTTCCTCTGGCTCACTCTGTCTTTCAAATGAATTTTTTTAGAAGATTTATTTTATGTTTACTTGAAAGGCAGAGTTACAGAGAGGCAGAGACAAAGAGAGAGGTCTTCCATTTACTGGTTCACTCCCCCAGATGGCAGCAATGGCCAGAGCTGTGCCGATCCAAAACCAGGAGCCAAGAGCTTCTTCTGGGTCTCCCACGTGGGTGCAGGGGCCCAAGGACTTGGACCATCTTGTACTGCTTTCCCAGGACATAGCAGAGAGCTGGATTGGAAGTGGAGCAGCCAGGACTCACACCAGCTCCCATATGGGATGCCAGCACTATAGGCAGCAGCTTTACCCACTATACCACAGCGTCGACCCCAAAAATGAGTTTTATTTTATTTGTTTATTTTTTGCAAGGCAAAGTTACAGAGAGAGAAAGCGAGAGAGAGAAAGAGAAAAAGAGAGTACAAAATAGACCTTCCATTTGGCTCACTCCCCAGATGGCTGCAATAGCTAGGATTGGGCCAGCACAAAACCAGGGACCTGGAACTCAGTCCGCGTCTCCTACATAGGTTGAGGGGCCCCAGCACTTGGGCCATCTTCCATTGCTTTCCCAGGCACATTAGCAGGGAGCTAGATCAGAAGCAGAGCAGCCAGGACTTAAACCAGAGCCTACACGAGATGCTGGCATTGCAGGAGGTATATTTTACCTGTTACACCACAATGCCAGCTCCCTAATAAATAAAAAAAATTTAAATTTTTGTAAAATATGCTTTTGCTTATCTCTCCTTGCTCTCTGTAACTCTTTCAAATAAATAAGCAAATACATAAATCTTTTGTTAAAAAAAACTTTTGTGCATTTAAAAAAAAAGAGAGAGAGAGAGATCACTCAAAAAGACCAAGAGACAAAATCTGTAGTAACACATTACCATTAAATACTTACTAAGTCTCAAGATTTCTGTTAGGAGCTTTACTTAAGAAACCAAACTTAATTCTCTGGGCAACCTGTTATGACTTGAATTGTGTCTATCCCCAAAGAGGTATGTCAGAATCCTATTCCTATTATCTCATTGGTTGACCCTATTTGGAGATAGGGTCTTTTTTTTTTTTATTTAATAAATGTGAATTTACAAAGTGCAACTTTTGTATTGTTGTGGCTTCCCCCCTCAAATTCCCTCCCTCCCATGGCCCTCCCCTTTCCCACTCCCTCTCCCATCCCACCCTTCATCGAGTTTCATTTTCAATTACCTTCATATACAGAAGATCAGCTTAGTATACACTAAGCAAGGACTTCAACAGGCTGCCCTCACACAACCGCACAAGGTATAGGGTATTGTTCGACTAGTAGTGTTGTTTTTAAGTTTCATAGTAAAACACATTAAGGACAGAGATCCTACGTGGGAGCATGTACCCAGTGACTCCCGTTGTTGATTTAACAATTGGCACTCTTATTTATGACGTCAGCAATCACCCGAGGCTCTTGCCATGAGCTGTCTAGGCTATGGAAGCCCCTTGAGTTCACCAGCTCTGAACTTGTTTAGTTAAGGCCATATCACAGTGGAGGTTCCTTCCTCCCTTCAGAGAAAGGCGCCTCCCTCCTTGATGGCCTGTTCCTTCTGCTGGGGTCTTGTTCACCAGGATCTTTCATTTAGATTGTTTTTGCCACCATGTCATGGCTTTCCACGCCTGTGAGACTCTCATGGGCCTTTTAGCCAGATCTGAATGTCCCAAGGGTTGATTCTGAGGCCGAGTGCTGTTTTGGGCATTTGCCATTCTATGAGTCTGCTGTTGTGTCCTGCTTCCCCTGCAGGATCATTCTCTCCCTTTTAATTCTATCCTTCATTATTCGCTTACACTGGTCTTATTTGTAAAATCTCTTCAACACTTAGGAGAGAGATAGGGTCTTCACAGAAGTAATTAAGCTAAAGTAAGGCCATTAGGGAAGACTTGATCCAATATGACTGATGTCCTTATGAGAAGGGGAAATCTGGACACAGAAACATACATTAGAGAGACAGTGCTACGTGAACCTGAAGACCTCTGACTATAAGTCAAAGAGAGAGACCTATAGCAAAGCCTTCTCTCAGTCTTCAGAAGGACCAAACACACCAGTTCCTTGATTTTAAACTTTTAGGCTCAAAAAATGTGGGACAATAAATTGCAACACATTTTTGTTTATGGTACTCAGTTCGTGGTGATTTGTTTACAGGAGCCCTAGAAAACTAATGCACAATCCTATAATTTAAGTCTGATTCCCTTCTTGTAAATGAGAAAATTAAGGGATAGGAAGCCATATGGATACAATAACCCAGATCTATTTTGTTCTAACACATGTGTTTCTATCTTTTTTCTTTTCTTTTCTTTTTTCTTTTCTTTATTTCTTTTTTATTTGAAAGGCAGAGTGATGGAGAGAGGGAGAGACAGGGAGAAGGAGATCTTCCAGCTGCTGGTTCACTCCCCATATGGCCTCAAGAGTTGGGCTGGGCCAGATCGAAGTCAGGAACCCGGTATTCCATGCAGGTCACCCATGTGGGTGGCAGGGACCCAAGCACATGGGATAGCTTCTGATGTTTTTCAAGGTGCATTATCAGGAACCTGGATCAGAAGCTGAGCAGCTGGGACTCAAACCAGCACTGTGATAGGAGATGCCAGCTGTGACACTGGCTTAAACTGCTGTGCCACAATGCTGCATCAAATGAGTGTGGAGGCAGCATGATACGGTGGAAATTACATAGTATTTAGGGGCCAGCATTGTGGTACAGCAGTTAATTACTTTTTTCATCTAGAGATCTAGAAAAACACACACATGGAACTCCTTCCCCCTCCCCAGTCATACACACAATCACTACACTTAGGCTTAGAAATTGTACCTAGAATTGTACAGTCAAGATGTTGTTATAATGTTTATTCTGGGGAGAACTTTCTAAAGATCACTTTTTGGAGGGAATGAATTATCATAAATAGCTCAGGAAGTAGGTAGAGCCTTTGACTTGATCTGAGGAAAAGGGACTTACTAGTGCCAAGGCTATCAGCTACTTTGCCCTGGAAATCAGTGGGGAATTAGAAAAATGAAACCAGATGTGATAGGGCTTGCCCGCCTGATTAAGATTGAACATGGGGAATGGAAGAAACTAGGCTGATTTTTTTTCTGCACTAGAATCCAATGGACAGTTGAGAGGGGAGGCACTAAAAGATCAGACAATAAGTGGTTAAAAATAGACAAGGTTGGGGGGCAGATATTTGGCTTGGAGGTGGAGATACCCAAGTTCCACCCACACCCACATCAGAGCACCTGGATTTGAGTCCCATCTCTGGCTGCTGATTCCAGCTTCCTGCTGATGTAGACCCTGTGAGGTAGCAGGTGGTGGGTCCTGCTGCCCATGTAGGAGACCTGGATTGAGTTCTCAGCTCCCAACTTCAACTCTTCCCAGTCTGGGTCACTGCTAGAATTTCAGGCATTTAGATAATGAACCAATTGATGGTCTCTCCCTCAAATAATAATAAAATAAACAAACAACAAATAGGCAAAGATCTAGGAAAAAAGAAAGATTTCCCAATTTTTAGCATCTATTAAACAAAAAATCCATTGCCTAGGGAGGTAGGGCTGTTCATTTCTTGAGGGTGCCAGGCTGAGATGGCAAGTGGGACCAAAATTCATCCTGCATTCTTCCTATCAAATGGTGTGCCAAGGAGCTGCACTGTGCCTGATCAGCAAAAGGTGCTTCTTACCCTACTTCACACAAAGGTATCCCATACGCTATGTGTGGTCCTATGCAAGAAACAATTATCTCAGGATCAAGGCATTCGCAGTGGACTCTCAGACAAGACACAAAAAAGACCAGAGCACATTGATTATCATAAGGTCAGTTATAAACATGATTGTTCTATGCTTTTGAGGTTGTCTCTGCTTCACTTAAGGGTTTTTTGTTTGTTTGTTTGTTTGCTTTTTTACTTTTCGTTGCTATCGTTAGAGAGTCCTTTCGTTGAACTTAAAAAGAAATCTAATTCTTGTTTTTGGTTTTTCTACATTGAAAACAAAGTTTCAAGAGAAAAAAAAAACATACTAAAAGGACTGGATGAACTGCTACAGAGAAAACAGGCAGAAGTATATGGTGGTGGAGAGCTGGAGTTCTCCAGCGAATCAGACCCACACAGTAGGCCTATAAAGCCTAGCTCTGATGTGGAAATTGGGCAAATTAACCTTCCAAGTCTCATTTTCCTTGCTGTAAAAGTCATCCAAGAAATATTTACCCCACTTTCACCTATCAAATCTTTGCTATGCAGCTACTGTGTTCCTGGCACTCTTTCAGTATTCCTAGAGCAAGGTTCATGTTCTCATGGAGATTAAATCCCAGACTGGGGAAAGAGAGATAACAAGTTAAAATATACATGTAATTTAATAGGCAAAACCCCTGTCCTCATGAATAAATCAATATGCATCTCTCTTTTGCATGTCTTGGAATCCTTTTGACCAGAGTCATCTGTCTGCCAGAGAGGGAGGTGGAGGAAAAATAAGGCAGCAGGAATGCAAAATTTCTCAGAGTCCATATTTGATTTTTGACCTCCAAATAGGATTTCTAATTAAACAGCAAGGTAATAATCCTTAAAATCCAGGATTTTTGAACAAATGCTACGAAGAGGACTAGCTGACTACATCATAGAGTTGCAGGTATACCTGGAGTCTACGTATACTTGGAGTAGAGAGAAGCAGACTATGAAGTGGAAGAAGCTGAAGTTCCAAGAAGTCAGGGAGAGAGGGAGAAAAGGAAGTCCAACACTAGTGTTTTTGTTCTCTGCCTCATTTCCTTGGGCTCAGCTTCAATATCTGGATGAATAAGGAGAAGTTCAAGCACATCAGGGTGTGTGGCCTCCTTCTACACATTAGTATACAGAGCTTGCCGGATAGGGTTGACAGAGGAACTAAAGGAAGCCTAGTTACATTTGAATTTCAGATAAACAACAAATAAGTTTTTAATATAAGTTCCTTTGATGCAATATTGATGACACACTAAATTTTTCCTTTGGTTACCTGAAATTCAAATTTAACCACTTTTTAAAAATATTTATTGGCTATTCTGATAACTCTATCCTAGAAAAAACTTTTTTTCCAAGATTTATTTATTGATTTGAAAGTCAGAGTTACCCAAAGAGAGAAGGAGAGGTAGAGAGCGAGAGAGAGAGAGAGAGGTCTTCCATCTGCTGGTTCACTCCTCAGTTGGCCACAATGGCCGGAATTGTGCTGATCCAAAGCCAGGATCCAGGAGCTTCTTCTGGGTCTTCCATGCATGTGCAGGGGCCCAAGGACTTCAGCCATTTTCTACTGCTTTCCCAGGCCATAGCAGAGAGCTGGATCAGAAGTGGAGCAGCCAGGACTTGAACTAGTGCCCATACGGGATGCCGGCATTGCGGGCGGCGGCTTTACCCACTATGCCACAGTGCCGACCCCTGAAAAACCTGTAACTTGGGGTCTCAGCTCCCTGTGGCATGGGAGAAATAGCATAGAAGTGATAGCAGGGGTGCTGATACCTAGGACTAAAGAAGTGTTCTTGCCACATATCTAAAGTTCTTGAATTATCTGGCCCATAGCAAGTGCTCAATGAATATTACCTACTATTATCCTTGTAGCAATTAGTGAAACACTTTCATAGGTCCCTGGAGAAGATGTAAAGAGTAGGGGATGAAGGAGAACACAGCAGGCAAGGGTAGAAAAAATAGAACTAATAATATTATTCCAAGAGCGACTTGGCACTAGCAAGGCATATATTAGATAAAAGATTAGCAAGGCATGCTGATTTTAGATATAAGTGTTCAGAATCTAGCTTTCTTAGTGATCAGAGACTCTAACTGGGCCCTGGGCCAATGGATAAAAGGAAAAAACAGAGCTCTGGTAGCACAGAGAACTACAGGCCTGGAAATGCAGTAGATCACCATCCTTTCCCCTTAAGGGAAATAGGAAGAGATCCAGCAGATGTGTGGGAGACATAGAAGTAGATGTCTTCTAAATCAAGTGGAGTAAAGTAGTTGTAATGCATAGGAAAACTGCTGGAAAGTTGGCTACCAATTAAAACATCCAGGAAATTCCTTGCTGTTGAACTAAATTCAAGAAAAGCATACAGTGATCTTTTTGAACAGCTTTTCCTTCTGAATTTATGGCTAAGCTTTCCTAATTAGTAATGAGAAATCTTTTGGAAAAGAAAAAAATGTCTTAAGACCAAATTACAAAGCCAAAATAATGGTCATGAAATTGACAACTTACTGGTAAGTCTGCTTTTTTTTTTTTCTTTGCAAATGTGCTTTTACTTCTGGATTACTCAACCTTAAAATTTTCGGTGACATCACACAACCAGGGAATTACGACCACAGTAGTCTATTCTTGTCAGCTAAGAAGTCACAAAGTGTATACTTAATTTTCGTACTGATGATTGGCGTAAAAACTTAGAAAATTAGCAGAAAAGATAATGATTGACAATTTCTGCACAGCATCTTGTCTGTATTGGTTTGCAAAATCATCAATGTAATGGACTTCACACATTTCTGAAGCTTCGTCTGTGTGAAATATGGTCTTCCATATTGATGGTCTAGAAAGTTAGCCCCACATAGGTTGCCCTTTAGAGAAATGTGTTGTGCCAATCAGATGTATCCTAGCTTGGCATACAGAGTTGACATAATTTGCTTTCAATGAAGATACTGTGAATTAATGGAAAAAGCAGTTAAGAAGTTTTTTTTTCTTTTTAGTGACATGCTAACACAAAATAAAGGTAATACAGTGAATTGTTACTTTGTAAACACTTTCATCACCTCTATCTTCTTTTGAGAAAAACATATAATTTTTATTTTATTACTAAATCAGACTAAACCAAATGAATATTAATGGTTAAACACCACCGAGTACAGCTAAATAAGCCATTTATGCTGTCCTCAGATACCCAAAGATTTTGTGGTCTGCTCAAATTTTTCCCAAAGGCTTCCTCTAATATGAACTAACCGTGTGTTAGGTTCCACCAGAGGGACCATAGTTACAGTAAAACACTGTGAGGGAATGTTATCAAAGGAGAAATAAGGAGAATTATAGTATATGAACATATTTTGTTCACAGTAAAAAGATATAAATTAAAGGTTCCATTGTTACTAATAATCTGAATTGAATTTCAAATTTAGAACAATTTTCTCAGATTACCTAAAATTTAATTTTTTGAGTTGACAGCGTTCATCAATCACACAAATGAATTTGCTAAGCTGATTGGGGAACACTGGTTAAAATATTGAAAACAATGGGCCGGCGCCGCGGCTCACTAGGCTAATCCTCCGCCTTGCGGCACCGGCACACCAGGTTCTAGTCCCGGTCGGGGCACCGGATTCTGTCCCGGTTGCCCCTCTTCCAGGCCAGCTCTCTCCTGTGGCCAGGGAGTGCAGTGGAGGATGGCCCAAGTCCTTGGGCCCTGCACCCTATGGGAGACCAGGATAAGTACCTGGCTCCTGCCATCGGATCAGCGCGGTGCACCGGCGACAGCGCGCTGGCTGCGGCGGCCATTGGAGGGTGAACCAACAGCAAAGGAAGACCTTTCTCTCTGTCTCTCTGTCTCACTGTCCACTCTGCCTGTCAAAAAAATTAAAAAAAAAAATTGAAAACATTACATACCTCTTCGTGAGAAAGTTGTTTTCGTTTCAATTAAATAAAATGTATGGGATCAACCAAGTTATTGGCTCTAGATTAGCACATTGATGACTTGGACATATGTATCAGGTAGGAACTTAGATTTATATATTATCTCTGCATCAAAAACATCTACAAAAGATTTTTACTAGGCAACAATGTTGGTGATAAATAAACTTTATCAAGTGTGTTATTAAAAACATTTAAAATCAAGAAAATCACTTTAAAAAATATTTATTTTTATTTATTTGAAAAGCAGAGTGACAGAGAGAGGGAGAGACAGAGGTGGGCAGGGGCAGATAGAGACTTCCATCTGCTGGCTCCCACCCCAAATGGCTGAAACAGCCAAGTCTGAATTGGGCTGAAGCCAGGAAATAGGAACTCCTTCCTGATTTCCCACGTGGATTGCAGGGACTAAGCACCTGGGCCATCTTCTGGCTGCCTTCCTAGGGACATTAGCAGGAAGCTGGATCGGAAGCAGAGCAGACAGAACTGGAACCAGTGCTCTGGTACAGGATGACAGCATCACAAATGGTGACTTAACCTGTAACATTGGCTTCTGGTCATATTTTTGATACAACTTAATTATTCATGTCATTAGATAAAATAAAATAATCTTCCTCACTTTTCAAATGGTTTTGGCATCAGGTAATCAGATTATAATACTGAATTTCACTTTATAGAAGTCAGTTGTTTAATGATTCAGTCTGTTTTTCTTCATTACTCATGACAATTCTCTTTCCTTTTCTTTTTTTAACTGTTAAGAAAATTTTGTGGTTTTATTGTACCATGAGGCACTGAAACATCTGAACAAATCGGTGTCTGGGTGGTGAGGCAGCTGCTTTCTTCCTCACTTCTTCGGGTTACCAGAGCAATTTGTCAATAGATTAAAAAAGAAAAAGGACAACTTTTTGCATTATTTAAGTCTTTCCAAGGCATGCACTGGTACAACACCAACTTCTCCTGTCAGATGCAACTAGTCCAAACATCACATGCAACACCGTGGTGGCAGCAGTGCACTGCACCCACTCCCACTATGGCTCTGTTCATTGTGTATGATATTTGGAGCATATGGATGAGTGTGAACAGTATCAGGAAGAGGAGGGACGAGGAAACAGGATTGAGTGTCTGGCTGGGAGGAGGTCGGCCGAAGTTGTACAGGGCAAGTTGTGCAAACTCAAGCATCACTGATGTTCTTTAATAGGAACATCTGGAGAAACCCCAGATAGTACCAAGTATATGACTCTGGACTAAAAGTCAGTCTATAAATAATTAATCAGGGATTCAATCAATTTTGGCCTTCTGGACATTATCACATCTAGTCAAAAAACTTGAATTTAACTGTAACACCATGGGGAGCTACCAATGACCATGGGTTATATTTTTTACCACTTTGACCATGGCCTTGTCTAAAAATGATCAGAGTCAGTGAAACCAGGGGGCTTCCATAGCCTTGGCAGCTCGTGACAAGAGCCTAGGGTGATTACTGAGGCCATAAACAAGAGTGTCAATTTGTTAAGTCAACAACAGGAGTCACTGTGCACTTACTCCTCATGAAGGATCTTTGTCCTTAGTGTGCTGTACATTGAGATTTAATGCTATAACTAGTACTCAAACACTATTTTTCACTTTATGTTTCTGTGTGGGAGCAAACTGTTGAAATCTTTACTTAATGTATACTAAACTGATCTTCTGTATATAAAGAGAATCGAAAATGAATCTTGACATGAATGGAAGGGGAGAGGGAGTGGATAAGGGGAGGGTTGCGGGTTGGAAGGTCATTATGGGGGGGGGAGTCATTGTAATCAATATTCTGTACTTTGGAAATTTATATTCATTAAATAAAAGTTAAAAAAAAGAAAAAAAAATTAATGAGTGGTGGGTGCTTCACATAGCAGTTAAGATGCTGCTTGGGATACCTGTCTCCCTTATCACCATGCCTGGGTTTGAGTCCTGGCTTCACTCTCAATCTCAGCTTCTTGCTTCTATGAACCCGGGGAGGCAGCAAGGCACAGCTCAAGTGATTGGGCCACTGTCACCTACATGGAATACCTAAGTGGAGTTCCCAGATCTTAGCTTCTCTCTCTCTCTCTCTCAAATAAAATAAATAAATAAATATTTTTTAAATGAGAGAATTAATGCCCACTTCAAATGCACACGACCTTATAATTCCATTTTTTTAAAGATTTATTTATTTGAAAGGCAGAGTTACAGAGAGGCAGAGGCAGAGGCAGAGAGAGAGAGAGAGAGAGAGAGAGGTCATCTATCCAATGGTTCACTCGCCAGATGGCCACAATGGCCAGAGCTGGGTGGATCTGAAGCCAGGGGCTGGGAGCTTCTTCTAGGTCTCCCACGTGGGTGCAGGGGCCCAAGGACTTGGGCCATCTTCTACAGCTTCCCAGGCCATAGCAGAGAGCTGGATCGGAAGTAGAGTAGCTGGGACTCGAACTGGTGCCTATATAGGATGCCAGCACTGCAAGCAGCAGCTTAACCTACTACTCCACAGCACCAGCCCCTGTTGATAGAGCTTTTGATTTGCCAGATCCCATAACAGTCCACTTACTTTGCCTTGAATGTGGCATTTGTACCACATTAAAATTTGGCAAGCTTAATCTTTGCTAACCACTGGCAAATGTGAACATGCTATAAAATATAAAAATATATTTCAGCCAAAGCCATTATGAAGCACATATTTGTTTGAATTTGGCTAAGAGCCTCTAATTTGTTCATGTGCATTTGGCATCTTTATAGTCTATGTGATTATACTTGCAATTTATATACAAGTATTATGTGCCTACAGTCAACTAAAGCTTTAAGCACTAATAAGGGAAGAAATGGAAGAGGAGGGAGAAAGAAATCCTATTTTACTTCTGTTCATGTGAGAATAAGCTTCTGTAAACTCTCAGAGGAAACTCTTACAGTGGCCATTGGCTTCATCCCTGCAGGCTACCTGCCCCACGCTAAAAATATTTTTGAGTAGCTCCTACATATTCTCTTTCACACTATCCCACAAGAGAATCTGCCCTTGCATTTATCTGTTTACAAGCCTCATAATAGAGTAATAACTACATTGTTTGTTGTTTACCAACACTATGCAGTTGTTCAATCTAGAAATCCACACCATCCAGAGGCAGAATAAATGTAGGCAGTGGATGATTTTTAGATTATTGTTCTGTTTTGTTCATCTACTCATTTAGACAAGGGCAGTCAGGGCAAACAGGTGATACAGGGTGGAGTTTGTGATTTAGTCACACTGTTCCCAACGGATAGCACAGAAATTTTTCTTTGAACTTTCAATAATACTAACTTTCAAATTTAAGAATTTAAAAACCTTTCAAATGTGGCATGCTACATTTTATCATAATATAGTGTGAAGTAGAAAAGGTAGGAATTATATAATTAGTATTCTCATGGCACAGAATCAAAAAGAAAAGTCACTTACCATAGTAGGATCAGAATTAACAGCCTTATCTTAGCTCTCCATCCAAGCCCACCTTGCAGTAGCTCCCGATAGGGACCACATTCCATTTGCACTTTTCACTTTGCATCTGTCATGAATAAAGAACACTAAATATAAACATAAATTTTAGTTCCGTCATGGAAATACAACAAAGCAATCCTTGTCAACAAACTAATCCAAACAAAAATGAAGAAGCAGATCTTCCTCACAGTCATTTACTCGCTCACCCATCATGCTACAGTCACTGAGCTTCTACTGTGTTCTACATGCTCTCTTTGACATTGTCTACTCCAGAGAGTGAGTGAGGATAACATATAAATGGTTTATCATGTGGTCTGATGGAGGGAGGCAATCATTAAATATCAATTTCCTTCCATCTCAAATGTTTATTCTCTGATGAATCATTCAACCCAAACCTATATTCTGTCAAAAGAAAAGGATTCACTTCTGATCAAATGTCAGCATTCTTTTAGCCTCACCCCATGGATAGATATATTTGTAATACAGAGGCTTGAGCTGCTGAGCCAGGGAAAGTAAACCACAGACAAGCAGAGTCATAGCCTGTCACCTGTGATTCTTGGTTGGCCAATTTTTTTTTTTGTTTGTTTAAAGGAGGGAGGAAAATGCCAATCTTGTATCCTAGTTTTAATAAGCTTTATTGGGGCCGGCGCTGTGGCGCAATGGGTTAAAGCCTGGCCTGAAGCACCAACATCCCATATGGGTGCAGTTATAGTCCTGGCTGCTCCTCTTCCAATCCAGCTCTTTGCTATAGCCTGGGAAAGCAGTAGAAGATGGCCCAAGTCCTTGGGCCCCTGCACCCCATGTGGGAGACCCAGAAGAAGCTCCTGGCTCCTGGCTCCTGGCTCCTGGCTTTGGATCGGCGCAGCTCCAGCAGTTGCAGCCATCTGGGGAGTGAACCAGCGGATGGAAGACTCTCTCTCTCTCTCTCTAACCTCTTTCTGTAACTCTGTCTTTCAAATGAATAAAATAAATCTTTAAAAAAAAATAGGCTTTATCTACACACACATGTGTATACAGGTACCCTTTTGGGAGGAGGTATTGTTAATCCGGCAAATAACTTTGCAATAAAAAACATCTTTTTTAGTTGTTTGACTGAACCTACAAGCAAATTATACAAACTCAGACTGAGAGCCAACACTTTCTGCCCTGTTTGACTCCCAACACTGGGTTACACAGGAAGGGAAACCAATCTGAGACATCATCAATCTGTGCCTCTCAGCAGTTGTCAGTATCTATGCCCATCGCCACCACTAAACTGTTCACGTGGCAGTGTACATCGTCACGGAGACTTTTTGAATGAACAGATCTTTGTACAAACGGACATAAATAGTTGCAGGTCCAAGATATTTAAAGAACTCATCTATGACCTCTACTGGTCATGTTACCAAAGCACAACAGCTGTATTCTTTCAGAAGTGTGTTCACAGTTTTATTCATTCATTTAACACATACTTTTTAGCACCTACTATGTGCTGGGCACTGTTTATGGAATGACAAAGCAGACAAAAACCCTTCACTCTTAGAATTTAGCAGGGGAGACATATAAACTATAAACATTATAAATAAGTCCATTTTGGAAGGTAATAATGCTTTAAAAAAAAAAGCAAAAGATTTATTTATTTATTTGAAAGGCAGAGTTACAGAGATAGAGAGAAAGATCTTCTATCCATTGGTTCACTACTCAAACAGCCACAACAGCAGGAGCTGGGCCAGGCCGAAGCCAGGGCTTAAGCTCCATCCAGGTCTCCCACATGAGCGGCAGGGGCCCAAGGATGTGGATCACATTTGGCTGCTTTCCCATGTGCATTAACAGGGAGCTAGATTGGAAGTGGAGCAGCTGGGACTTGCTCAAACTGCACATATACACAATGCCTGCATCACAGGTGGCAGTTTAACCTGCTATGTCACAAAGCCAGCGCCAGTAAAAATGCTTTTAAAAAGAGAAAAAGTGCATCAAGGTAAAGGAAATGAGAAGTATCAAGAAAGTAGAGCTGGAGAAGTAAGTTGCAAGTTGCAGAATTAAATTGGGTGCTTAGGATAAGCTGCAGCAAGACTGGAGTTAAGCAGAGCCTTTAAGGAGGTAACAACCTCAGCAACCTAAGATCTAACACATAGCAGGTTCTCAAGCTAAGCTGTTATAATTCTGGAGGCACTTTCTCACATGGATTTTCTAAAAGGTTTTGGAGTAAAATGTGTGTTCAAACCGTTTATTAGTCTGCTTTTGCTGCAGCAACAAATAAGGCTTAGAAAACAAATATTTAGGGGCTGGTGTTGTGGCATAGCAGGCAAAATCACCACCTGCAGTGCTGCCATCCCATATGTTCAAGTCCTGGCTGCTCCATTTCTGATCCAGCTCCCTGCTAATATGCCTGAGAAAGCAGCAGAAGGTTGTCCAAGTGCATGGGCCCCTGACACCCATGTGGGAGACCTGGGAGAAGCTCCTGGCTCCTGGCTCCTAGCTCCTGGCTCCTGGCTCCTAGCTTCAGTCTGGTCCAGCCCTGGCTGTTTGCAGCCATTTAGGGAATGAACTAGCAGATGGAAGATCTCTCCCTCTGTCTCTGTCTCTGTCTCTGTCTCTCTCTTTGCCTTTCAAATAAATAAATAAATCTTTTTTTAAAAAAAGAAAACAAATATGTATTCAAAACCACAATGAAATGTCATTTCATATTCATTGGGATGACTACCATAAAATAAAATTTAAACAAAAATGGAAAATAACTAGTATTGGCAAGAATGTAGAGAAACTGGAACCCTGGTGTCCTGCTGGTGGGGATGTAAAATTATGCAGCTGTATTAGAAAATAGTATGCCACGTCCTAACAAAATTAAAACAGAAAAATCATATGATCCAGCAATTCGACCTATGGGTATATACTCCAAAGAACTGAAAGCAGGTACTTAAAGAGATATTTGCAATGTATGTTCATTGCAGAATTATTTACAATAACCAATAGGTAGAAGCAACTCCAGTGTCCATCAATTGGTGAATGAATTAACAAAATGTAATACATACACACAATAGAGTATTATCCTGCCTTACAAAGGAAGTAAACTCTGACATATACTACCACATGGTAGTATATGAACTCAGAGGGCATGATGCTAAGTGAAATAAACCAGTCACAAGAAAATATAGACTGTATGATACCGTTTATACAAAGTACCTAGAACAATCAAGTTCACAGAGACAGAAAGTAGAATGGTGTTTTTCAGAGACTGGAGGAAAGGAAATGAGGGTTATTGTTTCATGGGTGTGGAGTTTCAGTTCTGCAAGATGAAGAGTTGTGGGGATGGATGGTGGTGATGGTTGCACAACAATATGTTGCATTTAGTGTCACTGAACTGTACACTTAAAAATGGTTAAAATGGTAAACTTTATGGTGTATGCATTTTATCACAATTAATATTTTAAAAACATTGGTTAAAATATGAAAAAAAAAAGAAAATCTGAAACTTAAAAGAAAAAAGCAAGTGAGGGCAAGCCTTTGGCACAGCAGTGAGATGTCAGTTGGCACATCCACGGCCCATGTTGGAGTGCCTAGGTTCAAGTCTGGGCTCCACCTCCAGATTCCACTTCCTGCTAATCATACACAGCTGACTGCTCAAGTGTTTGGGTCCTGCCACCCATATGGGAGACTTGGATTGAGTTCTGGGTTCCTGGCTTCACCTGACCCAGCCTGGGCTGTTGCAGGATTTGAGGAGTGACCCAGCAGATGTTAAGATCTCTTTCTCTCTCTCTTTGTCTCTCTCCCTCTGCCTTTAAATAAAATGAGAACAAATTTAAAAACTTTTTAAAGAAAACAAACAAGCACTTATTTTTTGTTCATATGTCATGAAAGCATTGTTGACTATACTCCCTTGGGCTCAGCCGGGTGGCGTTGTCTGCTTCCAGGATCCAGGACTGAAGGAACAGTCGCTCTCTAAGGCGTGTTCTTCTCCAGGAGATCAAGGCTGAAGCAGCCTAACAGAACCACCATATGTAGAAAGTCTGCTCACCTGTGATACTTACCAAGGCCACAGGTCTTCTGTTGACCAAACACAAATGGGGACAGGGAAGCATCTTCTGTGCACACGGAAGTACAGCCAGGGAGGCAACAATGGAAACTGACTAAATAACACAACACAACCTTAACGAGTCAATCATCATCTCTCAGTTGTGCCCTATGGCAGTCGCCACCACCAGATTGCTCCCACGGCAATGCACGGCAGGATCCCTGGGACAAGCACAACGACCAGATCCCTGTCATAAAAAGACCTTCAGGTCCAAGAGAAGTTGCTTGTCTCTGAATCTTACTTTCTCCATTCATGAACCAGAATAAGAACGATGGTGCTTTTCCACTGGGGGCAACACTGACTTGATTCCTTTGGAGGCTTAGGAGACAATGGGGCATGTCAGAAAAGTGAGAGGCCTGGAATTCAAACATTTAGTCTGTTATGACTGTAAATCCTGCATAAATTACGAATCTAGAAAATGAGGCAGCTGCTTAAATGATCGCTATGGATTCTTCCACGGCTAAAGACTCTCAATTTGGGGTAAAATATTTACTAGAAGTCTTTTTTTCTATAGTGTTGCTGCTTAATTCTATCACCAGGTGGCGCTAGACAACAATTTAATGGAAAATATTTTCGGGTTTTTTTGGGGGGGGTATTTTTTGTTTTGTTTTGTAGTGGGAAAATTGGGAGAGTTCTAGGCTATCTTATTTTCTTATTATTGATTTCTGTAAATCAGGACTCTTGAATGATATAGGTTCTCAGAAACCACCCCTCTGAAGAAGCACCCAAAAACAAAATGAGCATCCTAGTGTTATGACCACATACCTGGGACAGAGTCCCAGGAGCCTAGTGACTGCCTCCAGATCACTTTAGGGTTTGATTTGATTTCAGAGCTTGGGAACCTCCTTTGAAGAAGAGGTGTGACATCACTGGAGCTGTGATTAGGATGTTATGTCTAGCAGCCATGTGATGGGGAGCTTGGGATGACTGGCACAGAGAAGTGGTTAGGAGGCTGGGACAACAGCTGGGACCCCCACACAAGCATCTGAGCTCTGTAGTGAGAGTGAGCTTAGAAATGGGCAAGCTGTTTCTGTGACAGGACCTCCAGAACCTGGAAACTTTTTAAATAAAGAGGCTTTGAGTGGGAGAAGTGCTTGTGAAAGACAACTCTTTGGACTACCAGGGAAACGTTAGGGCCTCTGACAGGAAGTGGTAGGATAACTTCAGGGTGGTGGAACTGCTGTGATTCCTGTGCTTATACACACTGAGAAGAGACCATGCCAGCTTCTGCCTTCTTAGGTGCTGAGACTCCTCCGAGTGTAAAAATGGTGGCCCCCTGGACACTCGCCTGTGGGGAGAACTTGCAAGTGCTCTAATATGACGAGTAGCTTTTCTCAAAAAACACTTACACACAATTTTATTGATGGTGCTTTAAAATCCTGTGGCATTTCTGTAGCTCTTGTGTATCAGCTCAGTAGCTTGGCACAGTAGAAGGAAGGAGCAATGTCTCTGGGTTTGACAGGCCTGGGTTTAAATCCTAAAATCCAGCTCTACGGTATTATCATCCTGCTTCTTCCAGATACAACCAACTGGGAGATTGAATTTTCTGCTAAGATTCTCTGTTATCTTGGGCAAGTTGCTCAGTTTCTCTGAACCTTAATCCCATCTGTAACTAGGGGAAATAATACCAATCTTGCAGTTTTCTTAAGAAATAAAGATAGGGGCTAGAGTTGTGGCATAGCAAGTTAAGCTGCTGCTTGTTATGCTCTCATCTCGTATGAGTGCCGGTTCAAGTCCTGGGTACTCCGCTTCATATCCAGCTCCCTGCTAATGTGCCTGAGAAAGCAGATAGACATGGCCCCTGCTACCCATGTAGGAGACCTGGAGGAAGTTCCTGGCTCCTGGTTTCAGCCTGGCCCAGTCCCAGCTGTTACAGCCATTTGAGATATGAACTGACATATGGAAGATCCCCCATCCCCATGTCTCTCTCTGTTTCTGTCTTTCATCTTCTCTGTAACTCTCAAATAAAATAAATAAATCTTAAAAAAGAAACTAAGGGAGGAAGGAAGGAAGGAAGGAAGGTAGGAAGGAAGGAAGGAAAAATAGTGTGGCTACAAAGTAAGTCATCAGTAAGTTTCAATTATTTTCCCTTTAAAGAAAAGGCCATTAGGATGCCATTGGGTGAATGTGTTCCACAAATTGAGCACAAGCATAGACAGATACAGTGGTCATATAGTATGGCCATTTTTTTTTTTTTGCAAGAAACTGAACTCTTAGGATATGAGACACCAAAACATTAAAGCTATGAAACTGGCATACAGACTGAGTCTCAGGATATACACTGGTCCGCAAGAAATAAAGGAAGAAGGAGTTGCACAACAGATCCCTGTTCTAATTACTCAATCTCTCCCCCAACTGAAGGTTTGCTTCACAAGAGA
This sequence comes from Oryctolagus cuniculus, assembly GCF_051225735.1. Lineage (NCBI taxonomy): Eukaryota > Metazoa > Chordata > Mammalia > Lagomorpha > Leporidae > Oryctolagus > Oryctolagus cuniculus. Next base: position 56,026,276 of record NC_142868.1, on the reverse strand, counting down.
TTACCCACAGACCTAAAGCAATAAACATCTTGAATTTCTAACCCCATTTTCCCATCTCACAGATCCTTCCTAAATCTCAGCTGTGGTGAATGTATCTCCTTTTTTTTTTTTTTTTTTGACAGGCAGAGTGGACAGTGAGAGAGAGAGACGGAGAGAAAGGTCTTCCTTTTGCCGTTGGTTCACCCTCCAATGGCCGCCGCTGCAGCCGGCGCACCGCGCTGATCCGATGGCAGGAGCCAGGAGCCAGGTGCTTTTCCTGGTCTCCCATGGGGTGCAGGGCCCAAGCACCTGGGCCATCCTCCACTGCACTCCCTGGCCACAGCAGAGGGCTGGCCTGGAAGAGGGGCAACCGGGACAGAATCCGGCGCCCTGACCGGGACTAGAACCCGGTGTGCCGGCGCCGCAAGGCAGAGGATTAGCCTATTGAGCCACGGCGCCGGCCACCTTTTTTTTTTTTTTATAAGAATGACACTTTTGAGAGAATATTGACAATGGTCACTATTAGTGGTTCTTCTGCTGACTATCTAAATTGGAGTAAAGACAAATTAAGATGGAATATTAATGTCTATGAGCATCCTTCAAAATGTTTGTGGAAAGTGTATACCATGAAAGAACTTTGCATGGATTTCAGGATCGTTTTGCATCAGAATAAATTCATACTAACTTGTTACAGCATGTCTGAACAGGATCTAGTTTGGGGCTCTAAGAAAGATAAGAAATTAGTTTGTTAAAAGAGTCCCTGTTAGAGCAACATGAATTTTACTAAAATTGAAGCAAGAACAAATAGACCAAATTTATTGTAAGCTCTGATGGAAGAATGGTGAGATCACTGATAATATTTGAAAAGTTTGTGGGGATAGTGCCTCAAATAAATCAGGAGTTTATAAATGGATAACTTGTTTTAAGGGTCAAGATGACATTGAAAATGATAGCGACAGCAGCAGACCATCCACATAAATTTGTAAGGAAAAAAATTGTTCTTGTCCATGCCCTAATTGAAGAAGACCCATGATTAACAGAAATAACAATAACCAATACCATGCATATCTCAGTTGACTCAGCATACATGATTCTGACTGAAAAATTCAAGTAGAGCAAAGTTTCAACTCAATAAATGCCAGAACTGTTGTGCCCAGATTGGCAGTAGACAGTAACTGAGATTTCAATGGAAATTTTAAACAAGTAGGATAAAGATCTTGAAGCATTTCTTTGAAGAATTGAAACAGATGAAACATAGCAAAATAAACTTATCTCTTAGTCCCCACCCCACCCCACCCCACCCCGCAAAAAAAAAGGACTCCAAAACCATGGCTTCACCAGTGTGATCCTGAAGACAAAGCGCATTCAAAGCAGAACTACCAGGAGGAGGAAGTGGTTCAGTCAAAGCAAAAGTGAACCAGCCAAGAGTAAAGGGCATAGCAATGAGTTTTGCATTCTGCTTGCTGACTTTGTGGAGGGCCAAAGAAAGAGAACATTTGCTATTACAAGAGTGGTTTGGGCCAGTGCTGTGGCATTGGCAATAGGAGATTAAGTCTCTGCCTGTGGTGCTGACATCCCATGTGAGTACCAGTTCGAGTCCCAGCTGCTTCTCTTCCAATCCAGCTCTCTGCTATAGCCTGGGAAAGTAGTAAAAGATGGCCCAAGTCCTTGGGCCCCTGCACCCACGTGGGAGACCCGAAGGAAGCTCTGGGCCCCTGGCTTTGGATCGGCTCAGCCTTGGTCATTGTAGCCATTTGGGGAGTGAACCAGCAGATGGAAGATCTCTTTCCATCTGTAACTCTGCCTTGAGAAAATTTAAAAAAAAAAAAAAAAGGAGTGGTTTGAGGAAGTTAGCCAAAGTTTTGGCAGAAATATTTCTGAGAAAGCATCACCTGAGAGTTCTGTACCATGAAAATGCACCTACTCATTCCTCTTCTCAAACAAGGGCAATTTTTCAAGTTCCAAAGGGAAATCATTGGGCACCCACTTTACAGTTCTTTTGGCTTCTTCTGATTCTTTTGCTTCTTAATCTTCCAAAATCTTTAAAGATCACTATTTTCTTAAGTTAGTAATAAAAAAAATGCTTCACTGATATTGCTAAATTTCCAGAACCCCAAGTTCTTTAGGGATGGACTAAAGGGCCAGAATCATTGCTTACAAAAGTGTCTTGAACTTGCTGAAGCTTACATTGAGAATCAAGTTTATATTTTTTATTTTTATCTTTACTTGTATCTATTTTCATACACTTGAAAGGCAGAATTACAAAGAGAGGGAGAGGGAGAGGGAGAGAGAGAGAGAGAGTTTGACCATCCACTGATTTATTCCTCAAAAGCCTGTAACAGCCAGGACCCAGTCAGGCCAAATCCAGGAGCCAGGAATTCCACCCAGGTGCCCCACTTGGGTGGCAGAGGCACAATCACACAAGTCGTCATCTGCTGCCCCACTAGACACATTAGCAAGAGTCTGATGGGAAGCATATAGCCAGGATGTGACCCCAGACCCTCTGTTATGGTACATGGGTGTACCAAGCAGCAGCCTAACCCACGGCACCACAACGCTTGTCCCTTTTTATCTTTTCATTCAAGATTTTCGTGAACATTTTAAAGTTCCTTCATGTTTTCTTTTTTTTTTTTCAAATGGCAAACTCACTTTATTTATTTTTTAAAATTTATTTGACAGAGTTAGACAGTGAGAGAGAGACAGAGAGAAAGGTCTTCCGCTGGTTCACCCCCTAAATGGCCGCCATGGCCAGAGCCATGCTGATCCGAAGCCAGGAGCCAGGTGCTTCCTCCCGGTCTCCCATGGGGTGCAGGGCTCAAGCACTTGGGCCATCCTCCACTGCCCTCCCCGGCCACAGCAGAGAGCTGGACTGGAAGAGGAGCAACTGGGACTAGAACCTGGCGCCCATACGGGATGCTGGTGCTGCAGGCAGAGGATTAACCAAGTAAGCCATGGTGCTGGCCCCTCACTTTTTTTTTTTTTTTAAGATTTATTTATTTACTTGAACATCAGAGTTACACAAAGAGAGAAGGAGAGGCAGAGAGAGAGAGAGAGAGAGAGAGGTCCTCCATCCACTGGTTCACTCCCCAGATGGCTGCAATGGCTGGAGCTGTGCCAATCCGAAACCAGGAGACAGGAGCTTTTTCCGGGTCTCCCACATGGGTGTAGGGGCCCAAGGACTTGGGCCATCTTCTACTGCTTTCCCAGGCCATAGCAGGGAGCTGGATTGGAAGTGGAGCAGCCGGGACTCGAACCAGCTGCCCATTGCAGGCAGCAGCTTTTACCCACTATGCCACAGCACCAGCCCCTTCTTATGTTTTCATATAAGAACATACTTTGCTCTTTTTTTTTTTTTTTGACAGAGTTAGACAGTAAGAGAGAGAGAGAGAGAGAAAGGTCTTCCTTCCGTTGGTTCACTCCCCAAATGGCCGCTACGGCTGGCGCGCTGCGCCAATCATAAGCCAAGTGCTTCCTCCTGGTCTCCCATGCGGGTGCAGGGCCCAAGCACTTGGGCCATCCTCCACTGCACTCCCGGGCCACAGCAGAGAGCTGGCCTGGAAGAGGGGCAACTGGGACAGAACTGGCGCCCCAACCGGGACTAGAACCCGGGGTGCCGGCGCCAAGGGCAGAGGATTAGCCTAGTGAGCCGCGGCGCTGGCCTCAAGAGATACAGGGCAACCTCCAAAATGTGAGACTGGTAGATAATTTAGAGTTGGGCCACAGCTGCTTCCATCTGGCTCTGAAGACTGGCAAAAAGTTATTTATCACCAAAATATCAGTAGACAAATGCCTTGTGGTGAACAAGTGCGCAATATCCACTGAGGAATGCAATCTCAACCATTTACTCTGGGGAGAGGAGACAATTAAAGGAGAGCAGTTGAAGTGATGATGTTTGACCTTTACAAGGATCAGAGAGGAGAACTGCAGGCACAGAAGCACACTTTCTATGCTAGTGGGGAAACAGGCAAAGCTGCACACCCACCCACAGCTACCACAAACATGACTGGGAGGAAGAAGCACTGTTCTGAGTTCTGCACTTGAGGATGAGAACACCATCCTTTCCATGCTTTCTCCATTTAACTAAAATGACTCCCTACTTTCAAATTACATGATCAAGGGGCATCAAGGGCTCTGGGCAGGAACTGTGCTTAGTAGTGTAACCCTTCCTTTCCCATCAGTAGCCTGAGGCAGTTCTGTACATCATAATGTGGCCTTATGGTGGCTCACGCTCTCAAGATGAATAGGACAGAAAAGACCACTGCAGAAAGCTGTTTGCTACTTGGTAAAACTATTTGCTCACACTGTGTGAAATGAAACTTGTTTCTGAGGTTCATGAAGGCCATGAGATGCCAGAAGGCATTAGATACATAATTTAGAATTACTCTCTGCTGATTTTAAAGAGGCCTGTAGGGAGATAACTTCCTGGGATAATTTGTGTTGCATTTAATGAAAGGCACAGAAATCAGAAAAGAAAACCTGGGGCCGCTTGGATGGAGCCTCACTGGAGTGCAATACGGAAGAGCGGTCAGAGTCCTGAGGTCTGCTACTCACCTGCACAGGTCCAAAGAGTGGATTTCTTCTGTGTTGCGGAGACTAACCTGTGCTAATAAGCTCCCACAAGACTGATACAGCAAGCATAACAAGACACAAATGTGTCTGTTGGTAACAGGTAACAAGATACCTTTCTGGTGACCTGCAAACTTGTTTCCTAGGATACATTCTGCCCATTATCAAGGTATCTGGGAGGCAAATTCATAATCAAGTGTTGCTGTGTAGACAAGGATTCAGAGCAAAAGAATTGGATATGCATAAGGAGTGTTTCATCCAGGAGGCAAAGGCTCCTGAGTGGAATGTGCTTTTCAGGTGATCTGAACTAAAGTAACCCTCAGAAATGATTCTCTCCTCCTCGAAAACTTAATCAGCAAGACAGTCTCCCTTTCTAGCCTCCCCTTCCCTAAATCAATGCAGATTATCTATCTGCTGCATTTTCACCCATGCTAATGCTATTTATCTTCAGACAGAGCACAATTCTTACTGCTTTGTTACATATACACTCATCTTCCAGAACCTGTCCGTGGTCCTTGGCTCATCTTGACTATCCCTTTCTTTTCAGCTCTTTATTTCTGGTTCTCAGAGGCCTGCTGATGGTGGGTCTCTTCAATTTCCTGTTAGTTCTGCTTAGTTCCTCTGACGGAATGATTTTCAAGCTCTGGGAGCACTTTAATACATGTGTGACAACTTCCTACATCCTGCCTGAGGCGGGAAGATGCCTCCGTAGCCTTGTTCAGCAACAATTATTCAGTTCATCTGTGGAATTCGTTTGTAATATGTTTTATTTATTTTGCCTCCACACATTCCCACCTTCTGAGAGGAAGAGGTGAACAAACTGCTCTGCCTTTCCCCACAAGAAAGCAATTTTTTCACCTTAGGTGGGCCATCTGCTTCTCCTAACAACTCTGGTTTGACTTGAATTGAATACATCTTGTCCTAGGCATTTTGCCAGGTGTAGGCTTCAGGAAATGGAGCAACTAAAAGTGGTTTCCTTATGATGTCAGATCTTTTTATTTTTTTGCAACTCATAGAATCAACCTAAAGGAAGTTTACACCAGAGTTCATAAGAGTAGTCACAGAATGGCAGGAGTTCCAGAGCAAAAGCCAGCTGTATAATTTCCTAAGCCTAACCCCAGTGAGTATATAAGTAGATCTAGCCATGGGTATGGCAGATGAAGGACAAAATTGAGTATTTGCTTTAGGACCCAAAAGGCAACACTACACTAAAGATTCTCTACGCTGGATGCACACCCAATTCCGTCTTCCTGCCTTAGTCCTGTTCAGCTGGTGGCTTCTGATAAGCAGCCATATTGAAAACAATTCCTCTGGGCCAGTGCCGTGGTTCACTTGGTTAATCTTCCACCTGTGGCGCCAGCACCCCGGGTTCTAGTCCCGGTTAGGATACCAGGTACTAGTCCCTGTTGCTCCTCTTCCAGTCCAGCCCTCTGCTGTGGCCTGCGAGGGCAGCGGAGGATGGCCCAAGTGCTTGGGCCCCTGCGCCCCCATGGGAGACCGGGAGGAAGCACCTGGCACCTCGCTTCGGATCCGCGCAGCACCGGCTGTAGCGGCCATTAGGGGAGTGAACCAGTGGATGGAAGACCTTTCTCTCTGTCTCTCTCTCACTGTCTATAACTCTATTAAGAAATAAAAAAAGACTAAAATAAAAAAAAAATTCCTCTGGGCCAGCACCATGGCTCACTTAGTTAATCCTCCGCCTGTGGCGCTGGCATCCCATATGGGTGCCAGGTTCTATCCCGGTTGCTCCTCTTCCAGTCCAGCTCTCTGCTGTGGCCGGGAGGGCAGTGCAGGATGGCCCAAGTGCTTGGGCCCTGCACCTGCATGGGAGACCAGGAAGAAACACCTGGCTCCTGGCTTCAGATTGCCGTAGCTCCAGCCGTAGCAGCCATTTAGGGGGTGAACCAACGGAAGGAAGACCTTTCTCTCTGTCTCTCTCTCTCTCACTGTCTAACTCTATCTGTCAATGACCTCTTCTTAATATCCTAAGCAATTGGGAGTGGAGGTGGGAATTATTCAGGGAAGAAAGTGTCAAAATGTCTAGTTTTAATACTGAAGGTGGTGAGCTATGGGAGGGTCTTCTGATTGGCCCACCCAGTGACTCACAGTGGTGACAAGGAGTGAGTCATGATGAGGATAAGGCAGCCTTGGCCAGGCAACTGTGGGCTATGCATGCCAGTAGGGGTGAGGAGTTTTTCCTACTTCAGATCAAAGATAAAGTATCAGCAAGGGAAATATCAGTTAAGTGACTTTGGGGGGTGAAGTCAACAAATGCTTCCAAGAATCAATATATAAATATGGGAGCATTTTATGGAGTTGAGAGACAGAATAAAAAATGGTAATATCCTGAGATAGAAGAAAACAGCATTCATAGCTTTGTTCAAAGATATGTGGGAGAAAACTTTGAGACTCTGAATTCTCAGAGGGGATGGGCCGTGGCTGACATTCAGCACATACACACTGGCTGTCACCACAGGTTAAATTACGCATATACACATACATTAATACTGCACCAATGGTTAGTGAACAGCTTGAATTAGACTACACATTACTAAATGACATGGGCTAGTTCACCCAGACTGTGGTGAGCTAAGTGGACCAAGGTCATAGCTGAGACAAATTCAGTACCTGCCCACTGCTGAGGAGGGGTGCAGGGTTGGCAGGAGTGGAAAAGGCTGGGTGGGGTCACAGATGAAAAAGAAAGTATATAGTTTGGGGCAAGCATCCAGGATGTGCGAAGCAGCTCAACCAGTCACCCTGTTGCTAACTTAAGTGTCTAATCCCATAGCTAATGGCCAACGATTTAATGGGACAGTATTGAAAGAGTTTGGTGCAGTGTTCACTATAAAACTGCAGCTTAGAGATAAGCAGCATTTAGTTTAATGAATATTTATTAAACATAAGACCAGACCAATAATTTTACAGTTTTTTAAAAAAATTATTTGAAAAAGTTATATATAGAGAGGGACACACAGAAACAGAAATCTTTCATCTGCTCGTTCACTCCCCAGATGGCTGCAACAGCCAGGGTTAAGCCAGGCTGAAACCAGGAGCCAGGAGCTTTTTCCAAGTCTCCCACATGGGTAGCAGGTGCCCAAGTACTTGGGTCATCATCTACTGTTTTTCTCAGGCAGCAGCAGGGAGCTGGATTGGAAATGGAGCCGCTGAGACAAGAATTGGCACCCACACAAGATGCCGACATCACAGGCAGCAGCTTTGCCCACTGTGCCACAACACCAGCCCCAGACCAATAATTTCTTATTGCTAAAAGTCGATCATGCTTTGGAAATTATTAGAATGATTTGAGAACACTTTCTCTTGCAAGTTATGTTCCATCACAAGCAGTTTCATAACATATAGTTTAGTTTAGTTACAGAATAGAAGTGTTTTAAATTTTATTTATATTCTGGTTTATAAAAATGCATTACATTTATTTATAAAGCACATGTTGCCATACAAGTTGCTAAATCAGTTGCACACCATCCTCAGATTGGGCAATGTGGAACTGAAGAAATAATGATTGAGCTGGTGTGGTTTGGGGTAGCTTCATTGTACCACGGCTACCCACTCTGGGTTGATCAAACTCAAGAAAAGATGAATCTCACTTGATTTACAAATGAAATGTTATTTTTCATTTGCAAGAGTTCCCAATCAGTACTATTCTCACACTTCCTGAATGTTCAGTAGGTACCTGCTATGCAGCTGCAAGGTAAAAAGTGTGCAAAAGAAACGTCTGCATTAGGATATTAGTGACTTTCCCAGGCACAGTTCTAGGCACTGAGGCTATGCAAGCAAGTAAAACAAAATCTCTACTCTCGTAGCTAGCCATTTATGGGAGCTGGTGGTTGTTATTCAAAAGCAAATGCTAGATAGGACCGAGGAGGAAATTGTGATCTCATGTCATCACCCTCGCACTGTACACTCTGTGTTCTGTGGGGTAAGTTATTAGAACATCTTGATTAACACCTCAGAACATGGAGCTAGTTTACTCTGAGACAATTAGGCAGCCAACCATAAGGCTGGGTGCCAGGAAAGGGGCTCATCCCTAAATTTACTGCTTCTTTGTCCTGATCAGCATTTTCCAATGAGTGCTTCTTGTAATCCAGTCCCTAACAATATTTAGTTTATAAAAAGCTCAATAATCAGATAAAGTTGACATAAAATTTAGTTCTTACAGATTCACAAGGAACTGGCACATTAAATATAATCTGTATGAATTCACATCAGTTAAGATTCAAGATTTGTACATCTTCATTTTTTCCAATTCTTTGCTCAAGTCTTCATTCCTCCACATTGTAGGTTATTTGGCATCTTTTCCTTAAGGCCTCTCCACTTCCCAAATTGTCCAGGAACTTTGGGACCTTACTTAATTCAAAGAGAGTAGTTTTGTTTCAGTGTTCTGTGTAGAACAAATTGATGAGAAGACCAACAGGTTCTGGTTTTAATTATCACTTCTACAGTGTCACTGCTGAAAACTGGCTCGGACAGACAGAGTCCTTGTCCTACTGTAAGGATACCCTTGCTGCCCCCAGAACCGTGTGCAAGCACCAGGATGGCACTGCGAACATGGACGCCCAAGATGACAGCCTAGTGAATTCATACCCACACAATCAGCCAGTGTTCCTCAAACAGGGACGCTGTGCCAAGATGGTCAGGTATAATTGGGTTTCTAACCACAGCCGCACACAGCACCTAGAACAAGCTGTTCCCCACAGACCTGTAGGTCCTGGTGTTGAGTTTGCCAATGAGCCAGACAGACTCCTTTTTTATTCCTGGGGGCACCTCAGTCAGGGCTTTCCTGGCTCCTCAGAAAGTTCTAATTAAATTGAATCTCAAATGGGAAGGGAGTAGAGTCTTGATCCTTTTCCTCCTGGAAGATCCTTAATCCTAGGCATTTAATTAGCATTTCCAGGGAATACTAGAAAGAACAACTTTGTAAGGTCACAAAATGTCTTTTTCCTCAGAGAGTCATGCGTCCACCACCTCATGTTGGCACGATGAAGAATATTCAGGGAATATCAAAGCTCCAGGGGGTCAATGTCTTAGTCTATCTATTTAAAAACAAGTTTCAAATTAGAGTCTGAAAAGGTAGAACACTTAAAGGCATTGGCTAGGTCTGTGCCGCGGCTCACTAGGCTAATCCTCCGCCTTGCGGCGCCGGCATATTGGGTTCTAGTCCCGGTCGGGGCACCGGATTCTGTCCCGGTTGCCCCTTTCCAGGCCAGCTCTCTGCTGTGGCCCGGGAGTGCAGTGGAGGATGGCCCAAGTGCTTGGGCCCTGTACCCACATGGGAGACCAGGAGAAGCACCTGGCTCCCGGCTTCGGATCAGCGCAGTGCGCCGGCCCCGGCAGCCATTGGAGGGTGAACCAACGGCAAAGGAAGACCTTTCTCTCTGTCTCTCTCTCTCACTGTCCACTTTGCCTGTCAAAAAAAAAAAAAAAAAAGTCATTGGCTATAAATAGTTTTATTCAGATGGTTTATCAGATTTCTTATTTGAGAGGCAGTTGAAATATGGAAGGATATGGAGCATGGCATTAATGAAGTTTTGTGCAAGCAAAGGATAGAACAAAAAAGATAGAGCAGAGAATTGACAGAAATTTTAGGATATTGGTACAACTGAGCACTGGAAGGAACCCCCGCCACAAGGGCAAGGGACATTGAAGGAGGTAGATAAAAAGTTCTGCCTGTTAGCACTTGGTGTGGTAAATGGGACATGGTCTATCTTCATAAGTTGCTATCCAACGCAACCCATGTTCTGGTTTGCCTCAGAGAGAATCAGACTCCCAGAAATCCCCTCCTGAATTCCTACTATCAAACTAAAGCTCTCAAACTGTCTAGGCTTCTAGGTAAAGCAGTCCTGTTTTCTCAGTGAGGCACCTCCTGATGGCTAAATCTTAATCTTTTAGGTCAGGGAAGAAAATCACAGCATTTACGGAGATGACTTTAGACTCAATAATTTTCTGACCCCAAAAACCCATAATTTCTATGAGGAGAGGAAATACATTGAACTAATACAACGTTTTTAAGCCCTTCATTTTCACATATACTTGGATGCTTCCGTTGTAGGGTAGCTGGGTCCACATTCTTTTCTCCACAGCAACAAGTAATTTGGGGCTGCTGTTTGGCACAGCAGATAAGGCTACTACCTGCAACACCAGCATCTCTTATGGGCACCAGTTTGTGTCTTCTCTGCTCAACTTCCAATCCAGCTCCCTGCTAATGGCCTGGGAAAAACAGAAGAAGATGGCCCAAGTTTTTGGGCCCCTGCTACCTATGTGGGAGATTTGAAAGAAGCTCCTGAATCCTGGCTTTGGCCTTGCCCAGCACTGGCCATTGCACCAATCTGGGGAGTGAACCAATGAATGGAAGATCTCTCTCTCTCTCCCTCTCTCCCTCTCTGTAACTCTTTAAAATAAATAAGTAAATCTTAAAAAAAAAAAACTGCAAAGAATTCAAGGAGAGATGTAGATAAAGATTAGCAGAAAAGCAAGATTTATATACATGGAGAGCAAAAGTACACAATCAGGAATGAGTGTAGGCAAGCTCAAGAAAGGGCTGCACTCAACAAGGTTTAGGATTGTCAAGTTATATGATCTGGAGGCATAGGGGATGGTTTCTGGGGCCTGGTTTAATTGAATATTCAAAGGGGGATGGGGCTTGATTACACACATTTTCATGCCCTTTTTTGGAAATCTTGGATTATCATAGAAGCAGGCACATCATAGGAGTAGGAGTGTGGAGCACGGTAATTTTATTATTATGACTATATGATTATTATAATGTACTAAAGGTCATTACTAGGATTCAGCCATATATATTGAATATTTTCAGCTGGCACTGGTTCTAAGTAGTTGGATCATGGCAGTTGAGGTTGTTCACTACACAGAAGGGTGGATTTTGGACAGTGCATAGAAAAGGTGTTTGGGCAGTACATGGAACAGAAGGATCCATGCAGTGCTGGCAAACCTTAACTCCTCTCTGCCAGTGCTACCTCCCAGCTTATGGCACTTGTATTTTTTCAAATATTTTACATGAAATAATTTCAAATAGGAAATAAATCATTTAACACTGTTAAAACTTTCTCATGTCAAGTTATTTACTCTTCATCCAAACTGGACCAATCATCACAAGTCACTTGGATTACACTACGGAAATAGAGGGAAAATTCTATAAGGTGATAACAATCTGGTGACAACTTTTGTTAATTCATCCCTAATATTCTTCTTTAGATTATTAATATAAAAGGCAAAGATTAGCTTGACATCTGATAGAAGACGGTGCTATAGAAAGGTTTTTGTTCATAGAGCTACTATGTTTTAAATTTTCAGTGGATATATTTGATTCCCACTCTAACACATACATACCTACATCCTTTGGGATAAAAGTTATGTTTCAATAGGATTGCACTGTAAGTAATGCATGTCATATGTTTAGAGATGAGCAGGACACTTTTCTCCATTGCTTTCTATTTCTTGGTGTTTTATATGTTCTGTTTAATACATATACCCATAAAGGGAGCTGTTTTTAGTTATCTAGTTCTATCACTTCTCGGCCTTTTGGCTAAGTTCTAGCTCTGTGTTTTGTTTATTTTTTCAACTTGCAGATTCTCTTATTTGGATTTCCAAACATGTAATTTTGAGATGTTTTATTAATGGGTGAGCAATAAAATAACAATTTTCAGCTAATTTAACACCTATAAGTTTCCCTACTTGCAATATAAAAGAAATGCCCTCGGCCAAATACAGGTCTGTTCATATTTGAAAGAACAATAAATATAAGTACTTCTAAATTGCCCTAAATTTAAATTCTCTTATTTTATAAAATAATTATAGGCTCATTGTTTATCCTTTTATACAAAAGTGGTGTCTGATTCAGGACACATTTATTATGTGAGCATGTTTATTATTTTTAAAATAGTTACATTTGTGAAATTATATAAAGGATATGTGCTTGCAAATCAACAATTTCATTCAACCTGAAATATATAAATGTTAAAAAGATAGTTGCCGACTTTCTGAACACAAATGCCTATAACACCTTTATTCTTAATTGCTAAAAACAGTAAACAAAAAGACAATCCTTCAACAGGTATAAGACTTTAAAAATGGTGGTATTTTATACAACAGAACATTATTCAGAGATAAAAAGAAATAGATTATTGAGTCACATAAAGAGAATTGAAACTATGTCATTGTAAAAATTAAAAGAAAAGTAAGAAAAGGAGGGAGAGTTGAGGGTAAGGGGGATAGGGTGGGATGTATTATGTACTTAAAATTGTATATATGGAATATATGAAGTTTGTTCCCTTTTTTTAGAAATAAGAAACATTTTAGATACATGAGTGAGTCTTAAATACATGTTGCTAAGTGAAAAAATGTATTTATCTACAAGGTACAATATGATTCTAATTATATATCATTCTAGAAAAGGGAAAACTATAGAGATGGTAAAAAGAGTAATGATTGCCAGAAATTCAGGGCAGAGGGCAGGGGAGGGCTGAATGAGTGAACACAGGAGCTGTTTTAGGGTGGTGAGACTACTCTCTATCATAATGCAATGGTATGAACATGACACTATGACTTTGTCAAAACCAACTGACGGAACTTTAATGCATGCAAATTAAAAATAATTATCTAGGAGGTGGGAGATTCCAAGATGGAATGCAGAATGTGACAAAACAGTCTAATTTTATTACAAATATATGCAGTCACCTTACTAAAAGGTGTGTCTTGGGGGAGAGTGGGGAGTGCTGACGTAAGCAACTTTATAAGTGAGAGGACACTATAAAACTAAGGCAAAAGACACTATATATAAGAATTCTACTCTAGTTGATGGAATTGTGTACCACAGAATAGGGTTAACAATTCTGAAAGTGTTATCCATGTATACTGGAATCGAAGAATTAAATAAATAGCAGATGGTGGGAGCCAGTTTTCTCACTGCTGAAGTGGGAGATTATAGAGATTAAGGGGAAGGGTTTAGAAGGACTCATGCAACAATGGATTAGAATTGGAGAATCAGCAGAAAGTCATGTTTAGGTTGATACAGATACAGAGGTTCCATGTAGAAATGTTTATGGATATATGTATATATCTGGTCAGTACATACACATGTATTTTTTTCTCTGTCAGCTGAGAGGACCAGGAAGCAAAAACCAATGAGCCTGTCTCACACTCATATTTTGGCTTCTAGTTCCCTTCTCCGATAAAAAAGACCTGAGATTCCTTGGAGAAATAAATGACTGATTCCAGAACTGAAACAAGAAAGGCCCAAGATGAGCTTGGAGTATCTTGTAGCGACAGAAAGCATGAAGACAATAAAAACAAAGATCAACTACTTTGATGGGCATATGTCAAAGGGACACAGAAGGCAACTAAAAAGCACCTAATGGCAAAGCTGGTACACTTGAATAACAAAAAATATTTTAAGTAAGATTGGATCATAATCCAAGCTATAAAGTAAATATATGTGAATTCATTCTGATACAAGTAAATAAATGAAAGAGAATAGACAAATTTCATGTACAGAAGAATCCCCCAAAAATTATGTAGCTACTGTGCCTTCAGGAAAGAAAGAACAACTCCCCACATATGTGGGGACTTCGTGCAGTGACTTCCTTCCATAAAGTGTAATGGATAGAGGCGGGGGGTGGGGAGCAAACCTACAGTCAATAAACCTGACAAAAACTACCTCATCCAGGTGACCAAAGTTAAAATCAACAATGGTAATTCATGTTCATAGCACGTACATGGCTTGTAGGTACAGGCACCATGTGATCTGATAGAAATGGCACTTTAACTCTTTTTCCATAAAGCACATAATAATCATCAGAAGAACATTAAATCTCATTTGAGAGACATTCTACAAAACACCTCCTCATATTCTTCAAAATTGTTATCACCAGAAACAAGGTGAGAAAACAAACTGAGAAATTGTCCCAGCCAAGAGGGGCCCATGGAGATACAAGTGTGATGTGATGTGTTGGAGGGGATTCTGGAACAGAAAAGAAGAAATTAGCTAAGAGCTCAAGAAAAATGAATTCAGTATGGACTTTAATTAATATGTATTGATTTTGGTTCACTAATTATAAGAAATGTACAACACTAGTGTAATAATTAAATAATAAAGGAAAGTGGGTATGTGGCATACAGGAAATCTGTACTAAATCAGCATTTTTCTTTTTTGTAACTCTAAAACTTCTGCTATGGTTTGAACGTGTCCTCCAAAAGCCTATGTGTTGGAAACTTAATACTCAAATTCATATGTTGATGGTTTTACAGGTGGGGGTTTTGGGAGGTAATTAGGGTTACATGAGATCACAAGCGTAGTCCCCTTGATGGGATTAGTGTCTTTATCAGAGACAGGTGGGTGTCTAATGCAGTTACGATGTTGCTTGGGACACAGGCATCCTGTATTGTAGTTCTAGGTTCAAGTCCAAGTCCCAGCTCTGCTTCCAATTCTAGCTTCCCACTAATGTGTACCCTGGGATACCTGTGATGCCTTCTGTCATGTTGAGATGTGTCAAGAAGACTCACCAGATGTGGCCTCATCAGTTTGGGACTTCTCAGTCTCTACAACTTTAAGAAATAAATTTATTTTCTTTATGCATTATCCATTCCCAGGTGTTATGTTGCAGCAATACAAAATGAATTAAGACATATCATAAATTAAAAAGCTTATTTTAAAAATGATTCTGAGAATCATATACTCATAGAAAATAGAAAACAGAGGAGACCATAAAAATCATTCATTAAACCCTTATTTTTAAGGAAGACCCTTCTCTCTGTCTCTCTCTCTCTCTCACTGTCTAACTCTGCCTGTCAAAAAATTTTTTTTTTATTTGAGATACAGAGGGGAGAGGGACAGACAGAGAGCTCTCCTCCATAGGTTCACTTCCCAAATGCCCACAGGGCAGAATTCAGGAGTCAGGAGAGCAAAGGTCTTCCATGTGAGAGCAGGAATCCAATTAGTTGAGCCATCACCACTGCCTCCCAGAGTCTTCACTGTCAGGCAGTTGGATTCAGGAGCCAGAACTGGGACTCAAACTCAGGTATTTCAGTGTGGAGCATGGATGTCCCAATTGTTAGGCTGAATGCCCACTCCCTAGGTTCCTTATTTTGCAAAGGTGAAAACTGAGTATTTACAGAAAGACTCAGAAGTTAAGCCTGGCAGGAAGTCTGACTTTTGGTGAGGGCCTCGAGCAAATTTGGTAAGCTGCTGAATTTTGTGTTCAATGGCACTACAATATCATCAATGGTACATGGTAGATAATCAATCAATAATTATTGAATGACTAATTCCCAAGAAACTATCCTCTATACAAAAATTCCACCCATTCACTCGATTTCACCCACTTTATTTATTTATTTATTTATTTATTTATTTATTTTTGACAGGCAGATTTAGACAGTGAGAAAGAGAGACAGAGAGAAAGGTCTTCCTTCCGTTGGTTCACACCTCAAATGGCTGCTACGGCCAGCGTGCTGCACCGATCCGAAGCCAGGAGCCAGGAGCTTCCTCCCAGTCTCCCAAGCGGGTGCAGGGCCCAAGCACTTGGGCCATCCTGCACTGCCCTCCCGGGCCACAGCAGAGAGCTGGACTGGAAAAGGAGAAACCGAGACAGAATCCGCCGCCCCAACCAGGACTAGAACCCGGTGTGCTGGCGCTGCAGGCGGAGGATTAGCCTACTGAGTGGCGGTGCCGGCCTCACCCATTCACTTTAATCATTAACTCATTCATTCATGAAACAAAGATTTACTAAGCTCCTGTCACTATACTTTGACTTCTAGAATTATAATCACTCAGAAACTCTATTCAAAAGACTGATATTTTGTCAATTTTCCTTGTCTGACTTTGTAGAAATTTCTAAACCTGATTTAGTTAAGGAAACTTAAACTTGATTTAAGTTAATAAGTTTCTAGGTAAGAATTATTTCAAGCCAAATAGTACCAAAAATAGATAGAGCAGGCAAATTAAGATTGTATAATCATTATTATACAATGTATCAAAGAGATGCCTGCACCACCATGTTCACAGCAGGGCTGTTCACCATAGCCAAAATTTGGAATCAACCAAGCCATTCATCATTAGATGAATGGATAAAGAAAATGTGGTATATACACACAACAGAATATCATTCAGCTATAAAAAAGAATGAAATTCTACCATTTTCAGCAAAATGGATGCAACTGGAAGATACCATGCTGAGTGAAATAAGCCAGACCCAGAAAGACGAATATCACATGTTCTCCCTTAATTGCGGGAGCTAAAATTTTGAAAGGAAGGAAGGAAGGAAGGAAGGAAGGAAGGAAGGAAGGAAGGAAGAAAAGGAAGGAAGGAAGGAAGGAAGGAAGGAAGGAAGGAAGGAAGGAAGGAAGGAAGGAAGGAAGGAAGGAAGGAAGGAAGGAAAAGAAAGAAAGAAAGAAAGAAAGAAAGAAAGAAAGAAAGAAAGAAAGAAAGAAAGAAAGAAAGAAAGAAAGAAAGAAAGAAAGAAGAAAGAAAAAAATAAAGTAATGTCTGTGTGCATCAGTATTGCTGCAAATATAGTTTTGTAAAATTTTGTTTTATACCTTTGTGAAACCAATGGTTAAGAATGTTATACTGGGCCCACCGCCTTGGCTCACTTGGCTAATCATCCACTTGCAGCGCCGACATCCCATATGAGAAGGTAGAGAGGGAGGAAAGAATGTAAAATTATGTTCTTTTTTTTTTTTTTTTTGACAGGCAGAGTGGACAGTGAGAGAGAATCAGAGATAAAGGTCTTCCTTTTCCATTGGTTCGCCCGCCTAACGGCCACTGCAGCCAGCACACCAGCTGATCCGAAGCCAGGAGCCAGGCGCCTCCTCCCGGTCTCCCATGCGGGTGCAGGGCCCAATGACCTAGGCCATCCTCCACTGCCTTCCCGGGCCACAGCAGAGAGCTGGACTGGAAGAGGAGCAACTGGGACAGAACGTTCTTAAAAGTGTATCTACAGCCGGCACCATGGCTCACTAGGCTAATCCTTCGCCTGCGGTGCCAGCACCCTGGATTCTAGTCTCGGTCGCCATCTCTCTCTCTCTCTCTCTCTCTTTCTCTCACTGTCTAACTCTGCCTGTCAAAAATAAATAAATATGATCAATTGTGAACAGAACATAAACAAGACTAGTGTTTGCAAATACTAGCTGACAGAATAAAAAAGGGAGAGAACAATCCAACATGGGAAGCGAGATACACAGCAGACCCATAGAATGGCAGATGTCCTAAACAGCACTCTGGCCTCAGAATCAGCCCTTAAGGCATGTGGATCTGGCTGAAAAGCCCATGAGAGTATTACAGGCATGGAAAGCCAAAACACTCTGGCAAAAACAAACAAACAAACAAAAAAACAAAACACACCTAAATGAAAGATCTCCATGAGTGAGATCCCAGTGAAAAGAACAGGTCATCAAAGAAGGAGGTACCTTTCTCTGAAGGGAGGAGAGAACTTCCACTTTGACTATGACCTTGTCTAAATATGATCAGAGTTGGTGAACTCAAAAGGCTTCCATGGCTGGCACCGCGGCTCACTAGGCTAATCCTCTGCCTAGTGGCGCCGGCACACCGGGTTCTAGTCCCAGTTGGGGCGCCGGATTCTGTTCCGGTTGCCCCTCTTCCAGGCCAGCTCTCTGCTGTGGCCAGGGAGTGCAGTGGAGGATGGCCCAAGTGCTTGGGCCCTGCACCCCATGGGAGACCAGGAGAAGTACCTGGCTCCTGCCATCGGATCAGCGTGCTGTGCCGGCCATTGGAGGGTGAACCAACGGCAAAAGGAAGACCTTTCTCTCTGTCTCTCTCTCTCACTGTCCACTCTGCCTGTCAAAAAAAAAAAAAAAAAAAAAAAAAAAGGCTTCCATAGCCTTGGCGACTCATGACAAGAGCCTAGGGTGATTACTGATGCCATAAACAAGAGTGTCAATTTGCTAAGTCAACAACAGGAGTCACTGTGCACTTACTCCTTATGTAGGATCTCTGTCCTTAATGTGCTGTACATTGTGATTTAATGCTATAACTACTACTCAAACAGTATTTTTCACTTTGTTTTTCTATGTGGGTGCAAACTGTTGAAATCTTTACTTAATATACGCTAAACTGATCTTCTGTATATAAAGAGAATTGAAAATGAATCTTGATGTGAATGGAATGGGGGAGGGAGAGGGAGAGGGGAGGGTTGCGAGTGGGAGGGAAGTTATGGGGGGGGAAGCCATTGTAATCCATAAGCTGTACTTTGGAAATTTATATTCATTAAATAAAAGTTAAAATAAATAAATAAATAAAAATTTAAAAAAGTGTATCTACAAAGCACATTGAATCTGTTAAAAACTAATTAAAATAGAAAGAGTAATTATTTTGTGGATCCCAGAGAACATCTATGGTTCATTTACACTCACATTATGGGCTACAAGTTTTGTTTTGTTTTGTTTCTTGAGAGACAGAAAGAGAGCTCCCATCTGCGGGTTCACTCCCCAGATATCTACAATGGTTGGGGTAGACCTGGATCCAGAGCCTGGAGCTGGGAACTCAATCCAGGTCTCCCACATGGGTAGCAGGGACCTAATTACTTGAGCTGTCATTGCTGCCTCTCAGGATCTGCATTAGCAGGAAGCTGGAATCTGGAGCTGGAGCTGGATATCAAACTCAGATACTCCAACATGGGACACAAGTATCTTCAGCCATATCTTAAAAACAAGGCTGAACATTGAGGCTACAACTTTTTTAAAAAGGTGTTTTACTTTAGATTCTCCATATTTTCATTCTAACATTTCCCTTTATTATTTATTGAAGCAATAGCCTAAGAGTATAGTTTTGTCTTGCTTTCTAGTTTGAGCTCCACTACTTATCAGCTGTGTGATCTAGGTCAGGTTGCCTAATTTCTTTTTAACTCTCTTATCTCATAAAAGTAAGTTGTTTGGATTAAGTAAGACAATATTTATAAAGTGTTTAGTGCACTCAGCAATAACAGTTAATATTAGTAGTAGTAGTATCTTTAACCATTATCAACCAACTTATACCTGTGAAATACTTTGGGAAGATTAAAGAAATAATCCAGAGCCGGCGCCGTGGCTCAATAGGCTAATCCTCCACCTTGCGGCGCCGGCACACCGGGTTCTAGTCCCGGTCGGGGCGCCAGATTCTGTCCCGGTTGCCCCTCTTCCAGGCCAGCTCTCTGCTATGGCCAGGGAGTGCAGTGGAGGATGGCCCAAGTGCTTGGGCCCTGCACCCCATGGGAGACCAGGAAAAGCACCTGGCTCCTGGCTCCTGCCATCGGATCAGCGCGGTGCGCCGGCCGCAGCGCGCCGGCCGTGGCGGCCATTGGAGGGTGAACCAACGGCAAAGGAAGACCTTTCTCTCTCTGTCTCTCTCTCTCACTGTCCACTCTGCCTGTCAAAAATAAAATAAAAAAAAAAATAAAGAAATAATCCAGGACCAAAAATAAGACAATTTGGCACACTTAATGAATCCTTCCATCATTCTAGGTTTGATAAGTGAGTAGGGTTGTTCTCTAACAAACCACATAGTCCTGCTTGGGATCTGGGCACAGTGATTCTATGCATTTCCAGCCCAGTGTTCCTTTCAGACTGCCAAGAAATGAAAAGAGGTTATTTTCAATTCCTTTCCTTCTTGGCATCTTTCCCTGCCAAAGTTTATTTGCATGTTAGCATCATTCATTCTAAATTCCACAGGCTCCTCAATCAGGACAGTTTTCCTTGACAGATTTCTCTTCTGATGTTCATTTTTCTGATTTTATTTTTATTGTATGTAAGGATCATGTTACTCATGGTGCTTACAACCTCCATATGTAAATTCTGTGAAAAAGTGCACCACTCCCAAGGGCTGTCTAACTCTACACTCTGGCAAAGGAGGACTTATATTTGCTCTTCTGATTAAAAGCTTTCCGTCAAGAAGACTCTCCCTACACCAGCCCCATTACAGCAAGGGCTGCTTGTCTGGGAATCCCGGCAGTCCCCAAGCACACCATATTATGGAAACTGCATTCCAGTACGAATGCCTCCTGGAGGTATACCTTCCTCTAGCTGTGGTAGCATCCGCTCAACGTCTTACACAAGAGCTACGTGGTAACTCTGCTGTCTCTGTAAAGGCTGCACTTGGGAGTCTTCAGTGGAGTCTTGTCATACATCTCACTTTTGTGGCATAAAGTCTGGGTAACAGAGGTTACATTGTTCAAAAAGTTTGCAAAAAACCATTCTAAACACCTATGTCCCAGGCTCAGTGGAAATTTTAAAGGAAACTTCAAGTAATTTTAATCAAAAAGAAAATTCTTTTACTTAGTTCAAAAATAATTAATAAAACAGCTTGTTTCTTCTTAACTGATGAAAGTTTCCAAGGTAGTTTTCAAAGGAAATTTTGTCTGTTTCTCATTATTATTTCAACAAACATATTGTAAATTAGGTTTCAGTCAGTGTAATTACTTTGCAATTCCTATGTCAAGGATATTCACATAAAACAAGCCCTACCTCTCTCCTGAGAGGATCTGAATCAGACAGCTGAACCCGGCTGCTACTTCTCTGCACGTTGCCAGTGTCAGTGATTCCAGAAGGATTTAAGCCTGAGGGAAAGGAGAGAAAGGGGTCAATCCTGGAATAGCGGAGCAGCAGGTTCTAAATCAGGGCATGTGCATGAGCTCCCAAGTGAAAAATCAGAGGGAGAGCTTGTGTGTGTTCTCATTTTGTATGCACACTTAAGAAGTCCAATGTCTGAAATTATTTATTTGTAAGGTATCTCCTAAGACTTCACCTGTTAGAAAGGATTTTGCTGTTGCTTTCCCTTTTTTTTTTTTTTGATAATAAAGGAAATACTAATTAGATTATTTTTCAGAAAAAAATTTTTAGAGATGTATTTATTTGAAAGGTAGAGTTACAGAGAGGCAGAGGCAGAGAGAGAGAGAGAGAGAGAGAGAGAGAGAGAGAGAGAGGTCTTCCATTTGCTGGTTCACTCCCCAAATGGCCGCAACGGCCAGAAGCTGGCTACATCTGAAGCCAGAAGCAAGGAGCTTCTTCAGGGTCTCATACGTGGGTGCAGGGGCCCAAAAACTTGCTCCAGGCCACAGCAGAAAGCTGGATCAGAAGTGGAGCAGCCAGGACTTGAACCGGTACCCATATGGGATGCCGGCACCACAGGCAGCAGCTCTACCCACCATACCACAGCGCCAGCCCCTACTTTTCAAATTTAATATAGATACATTGAATATAATTGCTAAACTTCTATATCAAATGTGTCTCTGCTTAGGAATTGCTCTGTCACTAATTTGTGAGGATTTTCCATTTCTAACAAATCTGGTTGAACCTAAGAGTGATACGATTACCTATATAAAAAATAAATCACACACATAAAAATATAGCTGGGCATATCTTCTAAGATATTGGACAGTGTGGATGGTATTATTTTAAAATACAGGCTCCATGTCCCATAAAGAGGCTCACTGTGGGAGACTGCTAAAGTGTCTGAAAGAGATAGGTATCTCCAGAGGAACATAAAGCAGGGTTCAGCAAGAGGTCTAAGAAAACAAAAATGCCTTGTTTCCATATACAAGAAAATAGTGGTTCCAGATTTGAAACTCAAATTAAAAGTTCCAAGAACAGACCCTCCAATTGCAGGCCTTGGTTTGCAATTCAACTGTTTCTCAAATGGGAAGCTCTGCAATGGACATCAGGATGAATAACCAGGAGCATTTTTAAAGTAACAATGTTTAATAATTCTCCCCAGAAATTACAGGAAGCCTTGCAAGTAATAAGTAAATGTTTGAGAACGCAACCGGTTGGGAAGCCAGGGTCTAAATGTGCTTCTTAGGGGAAACTTTCCTGAATGACTCAGAAGTTGAGTCAGAGACTGTTAAGCTGTTACCAGGAGCTGCTGTGTACCACCTGAAGCCAGCATGCAAGAAGCACAAGACTACACATTTTGAATGGAGTGGAGTGTTTCTGAATACAAAAATGAATCAACTATTTTGAGCAGCTGTTAATTCAGATACAAGAAAATAAAACAAAAAAGCACAATAGGGGAAATGAAAAAACAATTAGGTATCAAGAGAAATAAAAGTAAAGCCAATAGTGAAGAGAGAACTTAAACTTCTCTTCAGAGAGTATTGATTTGCCTTGGCACTACACTTGTACTTGTGATCTACATCTACAAGAGGTGGGATGCAGACTAGATTCTTTTTACTTGCTCAAATCCACAAATTTCTGTATACTTGTAGCATACAAATAAATTTACTCCATTTGTGACACAATCTTTACTTAGTAAGAATCATAGGAAACTTCTTGATAAATATGCCAAGGAAATGTGCAATTGAAGATCCATACATCTCTCGTCTCCCTTTCCTGAAGTTCATGGTACTTGAGGATATGGCCATTTAACACATCCAATTAGTGTTGTTATTTCAATGAATCTGGGAATAAAGTTGCAAATATGCACTGATGCACAATTCTAATGTCTGCAGTAAGGTGCAGACAAAGCAGATTCAATCGCCTCAGTATTGGAATCTGCTTCCTTTTCTTTATTGACTTTCATTTTGCTCCATCTCCCCATTTATTGGGGTGTGCATGTCTGATTTCCTGAAAACTGCTATCACCAAGAACCTTCTACTCACCTCCATTCTTGAAATGCTCTTCCTTTAACTTCCTTGACAACACTCCCCTAATTTTCCCACTACTTCCTTGGCTAATCTTCGTCAGTTTTCTTCCCAGAGATCTAGCCACGCCTTAAATGCCAGTGATCATTACAATTCTGCTCTCAGTCCTATTTTCCCCTCTATAATCTATTCTGAGAGGCAGTATAGCATAATGGTGAAAAGCACAGACACTAGAGCCACACTGCCTTGGTTTTGTCATTTTCTGGCTGAGTGTGGCTGTGTGATCTTATGCAGGTCACCCAACATCGTCTTAGAAAACGGGACTATTAACTCTCAAAATACAACTCTATTATACAAACCTTTATTTCAAAATAGTTGATCATTTGCAAATGTTTTCTGGGGTGTGCTGTAAGAGATAAGTACACAAGACGCAAAAGAAATCAAAGGTTTATGTTCAGAAACAGTGAAGAAATTGACATTCTAAGTTCAAAGCGTTTAGCAAAGAAAGTTAAGGACTCTTGGCATAGTGAGCTAAGAGGTGTGACTCGTGATTAGGAAAGACGATGGAATGACTAAGAAATAATGAGGATATGGCCATTTAACACATCCAATTAGTGTTGTTATTTCAATGAACCTGAATAAAGTTGAATATGAATAAAGTTGCAAATATGCAGTAATGCACAATTCTCTCTAATTTCGAGCAAATTATTTTTCTAACTATTTTGTATCATAGTGCACAAAATAATAAAGTGCTATTTTAATCCTAAAAAAAGTTATTTAGAAACTTTAATCATGTCAGAATTCCAAATTGCATCTTTTGGGGAAGAATACAGTAACTTCAGTTCTGGAAAAAGGGAACTTAGCATCAGATCTAAGGTTGAAAAAAGCCTCAAAGATCTACATATCTCTGGCCAGCGCCGCGGCTCACTAGGCTAATCCTCCGCCTTGCGCCGCCGGCACACCGGGTTCTAGTCCCGGTTGGGGCGCTGGATTCTGTCCCGGTTGCCCCTCTTCCAGGCCAGCTCTCTGCTGTGGCCAGGGAGTGCAGTGGAGGATGGCCCAAGTGCTTGGGTCCTGCACCCCATGGGAGACCAGGATAAGTACCTGGCTCCTGCCATCGGATCAGTGCGGTGCGCCGGCCGCGGCGGCCATTGGAGGGTGAACCAACGGCAAAGGAAGACCTTTCTCTCTGTCTCTCTTTCTCACTGTCCACTCTGCCTGTCAAAAAAAAAAAAAAAAAATCTACACAGCTCTTTCCCCTATTTCTGGGGACTCCTATTTTTAAACTATTCCAGACACATGAGATTCTAACATGCTTTAAAAAGCTTCTCCAGGGGCCCACGCTGTGGCATACAGGGTTGAGCCTCCACCTGCCATGCCAGCACCCCACGTGGGTGTGGGTTCATGTCCCTGCTGCTCCACTTTTGATCCAGTTCTATAATGATGCACCTGGGGAAGTATCAGAAGATGGCCTAAGTACTTGGTCCCCTGCGCTCATGTGGGAGATCTAAAAGAAGCTCCTGGTTCCTGGCTTTGGTCTGGCCCAGCCTTGGCCATTGTGGCCATTTGGGGAGTGAACCAGCAGATGGGGGGAATCTCTCTTTCTCTCTCTCTCTCCTTCTCTCTCTGTGTCTCTGCCTTTCAAATAAATAAATAAATATTAAAAAAAAAAAAGAAAAAATGAGACTAAGAAAAGTGCCTACTTCTTAGGGTTGTAAGGAAGAATAAATGTGTTCACATGCATGAAGTACCTACTGCCATGGCTACAACTATCATTCACTGAAGCTGAGTAACTCTGTGTCATTTAGCTGATATTATTTGATATTTGATATTTGATTAGCCGATAAACTCTCTAGACCAGACTTTCCTGCATTCCAGGTCCATTTAACCAACTGTCTACTAAATATTCCCAACCGGATCTAGAGTGCCTTAAACAACATTCACCAACTAACTAATTTCTATCTTCCCAGCACTGTTCTACTCAAAACCTTTGTCTTTTTTTTTTTTTTTTGCTTCTAATTTTTATTTATTTAAGAGACAGTGATACAGAGGGAGATACAAATACAGTAACAGACTGAAAGAGCTCCCATTCATCAATTCACCCCACCCCTACAAATGCCCTCAACAATTGAGGGTGAGCCAAGTTGAAGCTGGCAGACAAGAACTCAGTCCAGGTCTCCTATATGAGCCACCACTGCTACCCCCCAGGGTACACATTAGCAGGAAGCTGAAGTCAAGAGATGAGATGTGACTCAAACCTAGGCACTCTGATATGGGATATAGGCATCCTAAGAGGCATCTTAACTGTTGAGCCAAACGCTCACTTGCAGCGAACTTTTGTATCCTTCCTATATGAATAGGAAACTTGGAAAATTAATAAAATCTCTTTCCCTTCTTTCAACTAATTCCACCCCAAACATGTAATTGGTCAAAAAGTCCTTTCAGGTTTGCCTCTTGCTGTCTCTTCTGAATTACTCCAAGAGCCCCATCCTCCCTGTCTCCAGTATTTTCCTCCACACCACCCTTCTTTTACCCTGCAGCCAAGTGGCTCATCTTTTTAAATATGTTTCATCATTCTATCATTCACCTTTGGGATAAAATACAAAATTTGGGGGCATGGAATATGAGGTAGTTTATCTCCCTGCCTCTTCCTATCTCTAATGCCATCTCCTATCATCTCTGGTCCCAGCCATATGGAACCACTTATAATTCCCTCAATTGTCACCCTCTCCTTCACCGTCATGCCTTTGTTAATACAACCTGGCTGGAGCTGTGAGCCCTTTCTTCTATGTTCTATCCAGATGATTCCTACATTACTAGAATATTTATAATTCCCAGAATACCACTCCTAATTCCACTTATTTAAAAGATTTATTTTATTTATTTGAAAGGCAGAGTGATATCTTCCATTTGCTGATTTATTCCCCAAATGGCTGCAAACAGCCAGGACTGAGCCATAAGGAAGTCAGGAGCCAGGAGCTTCTTTTGAGTCTTCCACATGGGTAGCAGGGGCCCAACCACTTGGGCCATCTTCTGCTGTTTTCCAAACATATTAACAAGGAGCTGGATCAGAAGTGGAGCAGCCAGGACTCAAACTGGTATCCGTATGGGATACTGGTGTCACAGGCAGCTGCTTTATCCTCTATGCCATAATGCTGGCCCCCTAACTGAATTTTTTTGAAAAGAAAAACTAAGATAGTTAATAGATGCTGGAATTCTGGTATAGTTTTCTCAAACAGAGTGAAATTCCTTTTGAGACACACAATAAATTTTCTTATTTAGTCTTTTTTATTTTTGTCTTCCATTCATCGGTAATGACTCTTTAGGTGAAAAACTGGAAAAGGTGGAATACGAATTGGAATAAATCTTCTACCAAAATATTATAAGAGATCCAGATGGTGAGAAAAAAAGTGGAAAGAAACTGTGAAAGAGGAAGATGTTCTCAGCTATATTCCTACGTTAACCATCCCCCCTCCTTCATTCTCAATCTCTCCCTCTCCCACCCCCCCTTAATATATTAAAAAAAATCATACTGTGTTCTTTCTAAATCCCTCAGGTTTCCTATTTTATTGCCCCAAGAGTCTGCTTCCCTGAGGTTCTTGCATAGACCAGTTATTTCCCTCTATAAAGAAGCTGTTTGGTTCGTTCTCGCCTGGTTTGGAAGAATCCAAGGGAGGCAGTTCTTGCAGCCCTGTCTCCTTCCACTCCCCTTCTCCCCCAGTCCTGGCTGGAGCTGTGAGTCTGTCAATCTCAGGCAAGAGACAAGGCAGACAAAGATTCATTTGTGAGGACCTCCTTCCAGCACCTTCACTCTTCTCCTTTTGCCCAAACTCACCCAGGGAGTTGGAGCATTTAAGATTTCTCTGCCAGGAAGACCAAAAGGAAAGAAGAAAAAGGTAAGTAATTTTTTCTCTGTAAAAAACATTTTATGCCATTTATTCTACTCCAAACTGCTACTGTAGATTATAGTGGAAATGTGTGTTTTTGTTGATTAAAAAGGGGAAGACAGGGCAGAGTTATCCTCCGAGATGGTGAGAGGAGATGGTGCATGTACTTTGAAAAAGATGATGCTTCCTTGGTAAAGGAATAGAATCAGGTTAAAATAAATTAGAAAATGCACATTCCTTGACTAGGAAAATAACTTAATCATAGGCTTAGAAAGAGGCAGATTCCTTTCTGTTGTTCATTTAATGCTCAATTCCACTCAGTCTAGTCCCACACAACAGGACCTATTGTTTCACCTCTCAGCACTGTGTGAGGATGCTGAAGTATTTAAGATTGTTCAAAATGCAGTAGCTGCATCTCTATACGACCTACTTGACATGAAGTTAAATGCAATGTCTAAGAAAAGCCTTTTTTTTTTTTAACTTTCAAAAAATTCTGATGTCTGAAAAGAAAGTTGTGATACACAGAGGGAATTCATTGAATCATCCTTGGTGTCCCAACCACGGAATACAACACAGTGTCTGTGCTGCTAAGAGAAAGAGAACACTTCTTCCCCCTGGGACTTATAAAAATTCCTTCACTTGGTTCCCCTGGCTGAGAAAACTATCCCAAATGCTGATCTTTTTCTCCAGTGATGATGATTTTATTGTGGCCAGGAAAACAAACAGGATGATGCAAGACTGCATTTAATACCCCCTTCTAGCATGCCCTGAGAGGCCTGCAGGCATATCACAGGGTGGATGAGGACTTCATCTTTCCACTGACTAAGGTATCTTGGGTATGCGGACTGATGTGTCAGCCTGAAGGATCTGCCAAGGGCTTATCCGTGTTCTAAAATCACTTCTGTTCATTTAACACACACTCTGAGAAATTTCACTTAAGGAATCTGCCGTTCTAAAACAAACCTCTTCTCAATCAATAAAAAGAAAAAGAAGAGCGAATTTTAAAAATCATAGTGACTTTCATCCTCCAAAAAAGATGAATGAAGATATCACAGACTGGGCAATAATTTTAATTTCTTTCAACTACAATTTTTTTGATATTTCAAAAGCCAAGTGCTAGGCTGGAATTTTCATTTGTCTTTGCAGCTTTGTTTCTCTACTGCTGCTTTTTGAAGGAATCAGAAATTGGGCTTCCCGTCCGTTTAATTCATCAACTCTGTTTCATTCCACTGCCAGTTCCCAGAACTGACATCAGCTGCCTGTATGAGTTTTGCACCATAAATGTCTGAATACTTTGACTACATTGCCCTGTTAGTTTTGGCCGATAAATGGGATAATTTTTCAGTGAAAGTCTCCACTTAACTACAGCCATTCAAAAGCTTGTTCA
Source organism: Oryctolagus cuniculus (assembly GCF_051225735.1). NCBI lineage: Eukaryota > Metazoa > Chordata > Mammalia > Lagomorpha > Leporidae > Oryctolagus > Oryctolagus cuniculus. Next base: position 55,997,855 of record NC_142868.1, on the reverse strand, counting down.
TGCCAAATACCCTCACAGAATCAAAATTTGCAATTTATCACCAAATAATGGTGCTAATGATTTATTTCTTAATTGGAAATAACATAATTCTGTATCCTTTGCATTGATTTTCCTTTTAAAAATACATTACTATTGGGATATAAATGGTACTACACAACGGGAGTAACATTGTTAATTACATCAAATTGAACTTTTAAAATCTAGGGATAACTACTAAGGTTTTCCTAGTTATTCCTTCAAATCTTCAGTTTTAACTTTGCTTACTTTTGTAATTTGGATGAATCCCAGCAAGAATTTTAAGAGCATGTACTTCAACAGAAAGAGGAAAAAAAAATAGAGTAATTTGTCTCAAATGGGCCAAAGTCATCTCACTCTTGTTGGCACTTGAAAATATATGGTTTTGATGGCTTGCCAAGGATTAAGACTGGTGTCTTTTAATGAAAAACAACCAATGTATGCCAACAGCACGTTGGCTCAAACATTTTTCCACTTACTAAATAATAGGTAAGGTTGTGTATCTGCATTTTAGCAAAGGAAGAAGAGAAGGCTTCAGTTAAAACGTATAATTTATAAAGTGTTAAAAAAAAAATCTACCGGTAAATGCTTGCCAGGTGTGGAACTTTCCATCATAGTATGTGATGAAGACCAAGGCAGAAACCCTGTTTTGTGCTGTGGAATGGACACAGTCAGAAGAGTGCAAGGTATGGCAACATACCTAATTACTTCTCCAGCAATTTATTTGTTTACTACTTCAGGGAATGTTTTATGAATACTTATCCTGGGCCCAGCATTGAAGTACGTGCTCTGAGAGATACAGAAGAATTAGAAATTATAATTCTTGCTCTCATGATACTGGCATCTTCTCTTCTGATTCTTTAAATAATGGATTTCCCCAGATCTCAGTCCTTTGACTTATCACTTCTTGGTCTACACTTACATTTCTCCAACACTCATAGCTATAAAGCCTATCAATAAATACCTTTTTTTTTTTTTTTTTTTTTTGGACAGGCAAAGTTAGACAGTGAGAGAGAGAAAGACAGAGTCAAAGGTCTTCCTTCTGTTGGTTCACCCCCAAAATGGCCGCTACAGCCAGCTCGCTGCACCAATCCGAAGCCAGGAGCCAGGTGCTTCCTCCTGGTCTCCCATGTGGGTGCAGGGCCCAATGACCTGGGCCGTCCTCCACTGCCTTCCCAGGCCACAGCAGAGAGCTGGACTGGAATAGGAGCAACCAGGACAGAATCTGGCACCCCTACCAGGACTAGAACCCGGGATGCCGGCACCGCAGGCGGAGGATTAGCCTAGTGAGCTGCAGCGCCAGCAATAAATATCTTAATTACTTACAAATTTGATTTTTCAACCTTGAACTTCAGATTCATATTCAACTGCCTACTTAATGTCTTATTCAAAAATGTAATAGGCATCTCAAACTCAAATCAAAAACTTAGGTCAAAAACTTGCTCTTGAATTTCCCCCAAATTGGCTCCTTCCAGTTCTTCCTCCATCTAATAAATTACAGTACCACTCAGGCCAAAAATCTAAGAGTCATTCTTGATGCTTTCCCTCTTGCCTCATGATTTCCTTCAATTCCTACCAAAAGCCTCTTCTATTTCAATTTTTCCCCAGCACTATACATCTTCTCATATATAAGTTTGAGGTTTGTCCTTAGTGGATGCTTTGGTCAGAAATTAACATAAAAGGAAGGAATAAGAACAATAAGGCGGCCGTCGCCGCGGCTCACTAGGCTAATCCTCCGCCTCGCGGCGCCGGCACACCGGGTTCTAGTCCTGGTCGGGGCGCCGGATTCTGTCCTGGGTGCCCCTCTTCCAGGCCAGCTCTCTGCTGTGGCCCAGGAGTGCAGTGGAGGATGGCCCAAGTCCTTGGGCCCTGCACCTGCATGGAGACCAGGAGAAGCACCTGGCTCCTGGCTTCGGATCAGCGCAATGCGCTGGCCGCAGCGTGCTGGCGGTGGCGGCCATTGGAGGGTGAACCAATGGCAAAGGAAGACCTTTCTCTCTGTCTCTCTCTCTCTCACTGTCCATTCTGCCTGTCAAAAAAAAAAAAAAAAAAAAAAAAAAAAAGAAAGAAAAAAAAGGCAAAGACACATGGGTAGGACTAAAGAGATGATTGGTCTGACTAGGTAGCTCAATAGCAGTAAAGCATAGGAATGGAGAAGAGGAAGGAAGCCCTTAGGATTAGCCCTAAGAAGTTCACTCAGTTGTTTAGATGACATGATACCTCCATAGGCCCTTGCCCAGGATAAATCTGTGTTTTGGGGGAAATCATTCATTCAATTCAACAAATATGGGCCAATTATTGTATTAGCCACAGATGTGTGGTGATGAAGAAAATAGATTGCTCTCATGTTGCTTTCAGTCTAAAGGGAATGACAGACATAAAGTGAGTAAATTCACAAATATGAGGGTATTTCTAAAATTTCATGGAAAAATATAATTAAAAGTATGAATGTATTTTGGTGCAAAATTTTTTCTTAATGTACATGTAAAATACATATTATGAAAAAACTATGGAAGGAATTAAAAAATCTTTGTACGCAAATAAGCTTATCTTTTAATTCTAGTTTTCCATGAATTTTTTGAAGTACCCTTCTGGCACTGTGGAGTGGAGGGTAAAGCTGCCAGCTGTGGTGCCAACATCCCATACGGGCACCAGTTTAAGTCCCAGCTGCTCCATTTCTGATCCAGCTCTCTGCCTGCTAATGCACCTGGAAAAGCAATGGAAGATGATCCAAGTCCTTGGGCCCCTGCACCCATGTGGGAAACCCAGAGGAAGCTCCTGGCTCCTATCTTTGAATTGGCCCAGCTCTGGCTGTTGTGACCATTTGGGGCATGAACCAGCAGATGGAAGGTCTCTCCCACTGTGTCTCCCTGTCTCTCTATAACTCTGTCTTTCAAATAAAAATAAATTTTTAAAAAGTGTTTATTATTTTCATCTACTTGAAAGGAAGAGTGACAGAGTGTGTGAGAGAGTGAGAGACAGAGACAGACAGAGAGAGATCTTCCATCTGCTGGTTTACTCTTCAAATGCTCACAATAGCCAGGGTGGGGCCAGGTGGAAGCCAGGAGCCCAGAGCTCCTTCTGTGTCACCCATGTGGCTGGCAGGGGCCCAAGCACTTGAGTCATCATCTGCTGCCTCCCAAGACGCATTAGCAGGTAACTCAAACAGAAATATTGCAGACAGGACTCAATTGGACCTACAATGGTATGTGGGCATCTCAAGAGGGGTTTAACCTGCTGTGCCACAGTGCCTTCTCCCATCTTTATATAATTTAAATTGTGATAAATATCATTAAGGAAAATAAGAGGGCACTATAAAAGTGTCTCAGTCTTCATTTGAGACTAGAAGAACTTTGAAAGAATAACATTAATTTTTTAAAATTTCTTTATTTATTTGAAAGGCAAAGTTACAGAGAGAAAGGAAGAATCAGAGAAAGAGAGAGAGACCTTCCATCTGCTGGTTCATTCCACAAATGGCTGCAACAGCTGGGGCTGTGCCAGGCTGAAGCCAGATACCAGGAGCTTCTTCAGGGTCTCCCTGATGGATGGCAGGGGCCCAAGCACTTGGACCATCCTCCACCACTTTCCCAGCCATATTAGCAGAGAGCTGGATCAGAAGTGGAGAAGCTAGGACTGGAACAAGTGCCCATATGGGATGCCAGCATTGCAGGTGGCAGCTTAACCAGCTATGCCACAACACCACCCACATTTTTTTTTTTTATTTGAGAGACAAAGAGACAGAAAGAGAGAGCACACTCATATCTACTGGCTTACTCCTCAAATACCCACCATAGGTGGGGTTAGATCAGGGCTGGGGCCAGGAGCTGGGAATTCAGTCTGGATCTCCCAAGTGAGTGATAGGAATCCAATTGCTTGAGCCATCATCATCACTGCCTTTCAGGGTCTGAATTGGCGGGAAGCTGGAAACAAGAGCCAGAGCTAGGGCTCAAACCCAGGTCCTCCTGCTGTGGGATGCAGATGTTTTCACCACTAGGCTAAGTACTTGCTCCCTGAAAGAATGACATTTAAACTGAGACCTGAAAATCAAGATGAAATCAGCCACACAGGGGCCGGCACTGTAGCACAGCGGGTTAACGCCCTGGCCTGAAGCACCAGCATCCCATATGGGCACCAGTTCTAGTCCCAGCGGCTCCACTTCCCATCCAGCTCTCTGCTATGGCCTGGGATAGCAGTAGAAGATGGCCCAAGTCCTTGGGCCCCTGCACCCACGTGGGAGACCCAGAGGAAGCTCCTGGCTCCTGGCTTCGGATCGGCGCAGCTCTGGCTGTTGCAGCCATCTGGGGAGTGAAACAGTGGATGGAAGACCTCTCTCTCTGCCTCTACCTCTCTCTGTAACTCTTTCAAATAACTAAAATAAATCTTAAAAAAAAATCACCCACATAAAGGGCAACCCTGGTAAAGGGCAACATATAGAAAGACTGTAATGAAAGAAAAATTTTTGAATGGTAGAAAATATTCTATAACTTTTTATTGTTTAGCAATTTGGAGACCCAATAGCTTCTAACCCTTTCCATGAGATGGTAGGAATCATAGTTCCTAAGGAACCATATGGAACCATAGTTCAATCTGGGAAAAGGAGTAGAAGAATAAAGAAACAGAGCTCTGAGAATTTAACTTGAGTATTAAAATTACCAGAGTAGAACACAGCTCATTTTTAGGATCTACATATTCCTCCCAAAATAGTTACATACAGTAAGGGGGTTATACAAAGCTTTGTTTCTGCCCAAGATGAAGTAATAGGAATCAGATTTATTTACCCCCTGGAAGCAATAAAAACAAACCATGCAGAATATATGAAATAACATTTGTTAAGACACTGAATTTCAAGTATGGAAAAACATTTATCCTTGAGTGAAGGGACACAAAAGAGGACTATGGACTTGAAAGAGTTTCCAGGCTGCAATGTCAGGAGAGCCCAGAGAGTCTGGCAGACTTCCTGAGCTGAGGAAATGGAGCTGGAAGACAGGGAGACCAAAAAACTAAAGTGCATGAAACAGTACCAGAGAGAGATGCACGGAGAGGGAGCTCCAGTCGTCAGCAGAGGGCGCTCACTCAAGTACACAGCAGAAAACTGATCAATGTGTGCAAATGAGGAAACTATATAAGGTCAGGGGGAAAAAAAATCCCAAAAGGATTAGAGAACAGAGTATCTGGCACACACACAAAGATAAAATAGTCACAGAACCAGACTGAAAATAAATTGCATAATTTTCATGGCATTGTTTAGAATAATCAAGAAAGTCTGGCCTTAGTGGAGAATAATAATTAGCTCGAGAGTTGAGCACTGCTCTTGAATCACCTAACAAATCATAAAAGCAAAGCCTGAAAGTATCAAACTATTCCCAAGTAATTTAGTTGCATCCTAGAATAAAGCACAAGAATATTTATAAGAATACACAAATATTCAGTATTCAATAAGATAAAATTGTCAATGTCTGAGATCTAATCAAAGATTAACAACCACACAAAAGTAGGAAATTATAATTAATAATTAGAATAATAAATGAATTAAAACCAACTCAGAACTGATATAAATATTAGAATTAGTAGGCAAGACATCAAAACATATATATCAAAGAAGAAAAAGTTGTCAATCTATCATTCTACAACTAGCAAATATATCTTTCAAAAATAAAGGCATTCTCAGAAATACAAAAGCTGGAAGAATGTTTTACCAGTAAACCTGCACTACAAGAATATTAACGGATGAGCTTCAGGCATAGGGAAATGTTAACACATGGAACTATGGATCTACACAGAGAAGTGAAAAGCACTGAAATGGAAACCACATGGGTGTTTGTATAAATATATATATTTATATATATATATAAATTATATATATAATTATATAATAAAATATATATTCTATATATATATAAAATCTGTGTGTGTATGTATACACACAAGATTTTTTTCTCATTTTTTTAAAAGTTATTTACTTGAAAGGCACAGTTACAGGGTGGAGGGGGTGAGAGATAGAGAAGAGGAGAAAGAGATATCTTTCTTCCACTGGTTCACTCCCCAAATAGCCCTAATGACCAGAGCTGGGCCAGGCTCAAGTCAGGAGCCTGGAACTCCGTTTTGGTCACCCACAAGGGTACCAGGAGCCCAAACACTTGGCTCATCTTCTGCTGTTTTCACAGGCACATTACTAGTGAGCTGGATTGGAAGTGGAACAGCTGGGGCTTGAACCAGTGCTCATACAGGATGCTGGCATTCCAGGTGATGACTTAATCTGCTGCACCACAGTGTCAGCCCCTTTCTCATTCTTTACATTCCTAAAATACAATTGGTTAAACAAACAAAAGTCCAATATGTTATGTGCTTTATAACACATATATCTAAGTAAAAAAATAGTTAAAATAACATAAAGGTTGAAAGGAGGGAAAATGAAGCACATTATTGTGAAACTGTTATACTATATACAAAATGAGGGAAACACTGCAAAGTTAAAGATGTATACTATAAACTTCAAGGCAACTACTAAAATAATGAATGGGGAATAGGTATTTGGCCTAGTGGTTAAGATATACACCTCCCACATTAGAGTGCCTGCATTTGACTACCAGCTCCAGATTCTGACTCTAGCTTCCTGCTAATGCAGATTCTGGGAGGCAGTAATGATGACTCAAGTAATTGGATTCATGCCACCCATATGGGAGACCTGGATTGTGTTCCTGGCTCCTGGCACCAGACCTGGCCTAGCCTCAGCCTTCTAGGTATTTATTTTTTTTTTCATCTTTTTTTAAGATTTATTAATTTATTTGAAAGTTAGAGCTACACAGAGAGAAGGAGAGGCAGAAAGAGAGAGAGACAGAGAGAGAGAGAGAGGTCTTCCACCCGATGGGTCACTCCCCAACTGGCCGCAATGGCCTGAGCTGCGCCAACCCAAAGCCAGAAGCCAGGAGCTTCTTCTGGGTCACTCACATGGGTGCAGGGGCCCAAGGACTTGGGCCATCTTCTACTGCTTTCCCAGGCCATAGCAGAGAGCTGGATGGGAAGTGGAGCAACCGGGACTAGAACTGGCGCCCATATGGGATGCCTGTGTTTCAGGCTAGGGCGTTAGCCCACTGTGCCACAGTGCTGGCCCCAGCCTTCTAGGTATTTATAACCCTTGTCTATACTCCTGAGCGACAGTGGTTTTTCTACTTACTACTTGTTGAATTGTTTATTTAGTGAAGGATCAAGCTGTGATTATATAGTAAATTGAAAGTATGTCATTAAAAAAATTAAAAGAAAAATAAGAAAAGGAGGAGGGAGGTTGGTAGCAAGAAAGGGAGGAAGTGTAGGATGGGAAGCATCATTATGTTATTAAAACTGTTTATATGAAACACATGAAATTTATTCCCTTCATATAAATAAAAGTTTAAAAATTACAGTGGGGAAAAATTACAGTGGGTGGGATTTCTTTACACCCCCCTTCTCATTCTCAAATAAATAAATACATTTTAAATATAAAAAATGAAGAATCAGCTTATAAGTCATCAAATCAGAAACAATGAAGTCAGAAAAAATTCAATTAATGCAAAAGAGCACAAGAAAAAGGAACAAAGAAAAGATGGACCAAATAGAAATGAGGTTGACAGATGATAGATTTAAACCTAACCATGTCAGCAATCACATTAAATGCAAATGATCTAAACATTTCACTTAAAAGGCAGAGATTGTTGGTTTAGACTAAAAAAAAAAAAAAAAAAACCAAACTATATAGATTGCAAAAAAGAAACACACATGAGTGGTGTCAGCAAAATGACAGAATAAGAAATCCTAAACTCTCCTTTTGCCTGTGATATACTAATTCAATGGCAATGTATGGATCAATTCCCTCTATAAGAAATCCAGAACCCAGTTGAGATGTTCCAGAATCACAATTAAATATAAAACTGGCCACATCAAGACAGGTAGAAAAAGTAGAAACACTTTCTTGTCACAATCTGCAGACACAGTATCATGTGATTAGGAGAGAACCCTCAGCTCCAAGATTTTCCTTGAGAAGTGAAGTACTTCTACCAGACAGCTAGCATCTTAATTTCTATGGGTACTACCCAAGGGACTGGCTTCTCTTTTGCCTGCCTCAAAGTATTGACTAAATTGGCATATACAAGTCACACAGGGGCTACAGGGAAAAAAGCAATGATGGAAGTCATTCACTATAGCTCCTCCCTCAACTTCAGCACAAAGAAAACAGTGGAAAACCAAGACTGCATCTACTCCTTGGGAAAGGAGAGTTGGACCACACATCTAATATCCTAAATTTTCCTAGCTCTACTCATTGGAATGACTTTTGTCTTGATCATCTAGGAGCACTGACAGGGCCTGGTATATGCTAAATCCAAGGCCATGGATAAAAAAGTAGAGGTTTAAATAAGAGGTTAGACCGCAGCTTCTACCCCGGCTCAATAAGAAAAAACTAGTCTCCCCTCTCCAAAAAAAAGCAGCTTCCAGTTTCTCCAAGGAGAGGGAAGAGGTAGACTACACATTCAGCATTCAGCATTCTGCACTTCTATAGAAGATCCCTAAGGGATGGTCTTCTATCTTGCCTGTCTTGGAGTACTGAAGGGACTTGGGAACACTTTACACACCTGGGAATTGCTAGGAACATACATAGAGGTTTGGGCTAGAATGAAGATTGAGAGGCCTATAGAAGCTCTGGCCAGGTTGGTAGATAAAAATCATCTGCATGAAGTCAATCCAAAAAGATTCAGAAAGGTAGCCATTTATTCCTGATATGCAGATACTGATACAAAATCTCAAAGTAAGTGAAGAAACAGGGTAACACAATCCAAACAAGGGCCAAAATAAAACTCCAGAAATCAAGCATAATAGAATGGGAATATATGAATCACCTGGCAGTTAATGAAAATGATAAAGATTCTTAATGAGCTAAGGAGAACAATGCATAAACAAAGCCAGAATTTCACAAGAGACACAGAAAATTTTACAGAAAGAAATATTGGAGCTGAAGAATATAATCACTGAGTTGACAAATTCAATATAAAAATGCAACAGCTGTCTTTGAGACTATAAACTTAAGTTTGCTTGAAATGATCTATTCAAAGAAACACAAAGAAAAAAGAATGAAAAATATAAAACTAGATTAAAAATGAAGAATGTCAAAAAAGAATGAAAAATGTAAAAATATGGGAAAACCAACAAGGGAATCAATATATACATTGAGGAAGGAGAAAGGACCAGAATGCTTATTCTAAGAAACAATGAGTGAAAATTTCCCAAATCTGGGAAAGGAAACATATCCAGAAGTCAAAAAGACCACAAATAAAAGTAACCCAACAAAATCCACATGAAACACATAATCATCAAATTATCAAAAGACAATGACAGGGACCAGCTCTGTGGTGTAGCAGGTAAAGCCTCTGCCTGCAGTGTTGGCATCCCATATGGGCGCCAGTTCAAGTGCCAGCTGCTCCACTTCCAATCCAGCTCTCTGCTATGGCCTGGGAAAGCAGTAGAAGATGGCCCAAGTCCTTGGGCTCCTGCACCCGTATGAGAGACCCAGAAGAAGCTCTTGACTCCTGGCTTCAGATCAGTGCATCTCTGACTGTTGCAGCCATCTGGGGAGTGGAACAGCAGATGGATGACCTCTCTTTCTCTCTCTGCCTCAACCTCTCTTTAACTCTGCCTTTCAAATAAATAAATAAATCTTTAAAAAAAAAAAAAAAAAAAAAAAAACCGGGGCCAGTGCTGTGGCGCAGTGGGTTAATGCCCTGGCCTGAGTTGCCGGCATCCCATGTGGGCGCCAGTTCAAGATCCGGCTAATCCACTTCCGATCCAGCTTTCTGCTGTGGCCTGGAAAGCAGTGGAGGATGGCCCAAGGCCATCCTTGGGCCCCTGTACCTGTGTGGGAGACCTGGAACAAGCTCCTGGCTCCTGGCTTCAGATCGGCACAGCTCTGGCCGTTGCGGCCAGTTGGGGAGTAAACCATCAGATGGAAGACCCCTCTCTCTCTCTCTCTCTCTGCCTCTCAACTCTCTGTGTAATTCTTTAAAATAAATAAATAAATCTTTGAAAAAGAAAAAAGACAATGACAAGATAGACCTTGTGGTGCAGTAGGTTAAGCTGCTGCTTGGGATGCCTGCCCCTCATATCAGAGTGCCTATGATTGAGTCCCAGATACTTTGCTTCTGATTCAGCTTCTTGTTAATGTACCTTGGAGGCAGCAGATGCTGGCCCAAGTGCTTGAGTTCCTGCCTCTCACATGGGAGACCCACATGGAGTTCCGGGCTCCTGGCTTTAGCCAGGCCCAGCCTTGACTGTTATAGGCATTTAGTGAATGAACCAGGAAATGGAAGATCTCTCTTTATTGCTCCACTCTCTTTGTTCTTCTGCCTTTCAAATAAATAAATTTTAAAAGAAAAGATCATCACAAAGAATTGTGAAAACAGTAAGATAAGACAGCTTATCACACACAAGGGACCCTCTAAAAGATTATCAGTTGATTTTTTTTTTCAGCAAAAACCTTGAAGGGTCAATGAGATTATATTTTTTTATCTTTTTGTAATTTTGTGATTTATTTTTTTGATAGGCAGAGTTAGACAGTGAGAGAGAGAGAGAGAGAGAAAGGTCTTCCTTTTTCCATTGGTTCACCCCCCAAGTGGCCGCTACAGCCAGTGCATTGCGGCCGGTGTGCTGCGCTGACCCAAAGCCAGGAGCCAGGTGCTTCCTCCTGGTCTCCCAAGTGGGTGCAGGGCCCAAGGACTTGGGCCATCCTCCACTGCCCTCCTGGGCCACAGCAGAGAGCTGGACTGGAAGAGGAGCAACCGGGACAGAATCCGGTGCCCCGACTGGGACTAGAACCCGGGGTGCCAGCGCCGCAGGTGGAGGATTAGCCTAGTGAGCTGTGGCACTGGCAATGAGATTATATATTAAAGTACTGAAAGAAAAAAAAAACCTGCCACCCAAGAGCAAAACTATCCCTCAAAAATGAAGGCAAGATAAAGACTTCCCTAGATAGAAAAAAAGGCCAACATAGTTCAGCACCACTAGACTTGCCACATAAGAAATACTAACAAAGGCCAGCGCCACAGCTCACTTGGCTAATCCTCCACCTGTGGCACCGGTATCCCGGGTTCTAGTCCCAGTCGGGGTGCCAGATTCTGTCCTGGTTGCTCCTCTTCCAGTCCAGCTCTCTGCTGTGGCCCAGGAAGGCAGTGGAGGATGGCCCAAGTGCTTGGGCCCTGCACCCGCATGGGAGACCAGGAGGAAGCACCTGGCTCCTGGCTCCTGGCTTCAGGCTGGCGCACAGCTGTAGCGGCCATTTGGGGGGTGAACCAGTGAAAGGAAGACCTTTCTCTCTGCCTCTCTCTCATTGTCTAACTCTGCCTGTCAAAAAAAAAAAAAAAAAAAAAAAAAAGAAAGAAATACTAAAGGGAATTCTTCAAGTTGAAATTAAAACAAATAGCTTTATTAAATTAATAATAAATATCAAAGAAATACTAAAGGGAATTTTTCAAGTTGAAATTAATGCAAATAGCAAAATAATAGTAGAAGAAAGTATGAAATTTTTTTTGACAGGCAGAGTTAGACAGTGAGAGAGTGAGACAAAGGTCTTCCTTTTCCACTGGTTCACCCCCCAAATGGCCGCTATGGCTGGCGCACTGCGCTAATCTGAAGCCAGAAGCCAGGTGCTTCCTCCTGGTCTCCCATGCAGGTGCAGGGCCCAAGGACTTGGGCCATCCTCCATTGCACTCCTGGGCCACAGCAGAGAGCTGGACTGGAAGAGAAGCAACCGGGACAGAATCTGGCGCCCCAACCGGGACTAGAACCCAGGGTGCCGGCACCGCAGGCAGAGGATTAGCAAAGTGAGTCATGGCACCAGCCAGAAAGTATGAATTTTATTGATATAGTTAAATGTTAGGCAAATACAGAACACCATGGTAGTTATGGGTAAATCCCTTTTAATTCCAGTATAAAAGTAAAGCACAAGTATTAAAATATACCTAAAAAGAGCTTATGGATACACAATATAAATGTGAAAATTGTTAATTGTAAGTGTGGTAGTAGGGGAAAATTAAAAATGTAGAGGTTTTTTAAAAGATTGATTTACTTATTTGAAAGGCAGAGTTACAGAGAGAGAGAGAGAGAGAGAGAGATCTTCTATTTGCTGGTTCACTCCCCATATGGCCACAATGACCAGGGCTGGGCCAGGCCCAAACCAGGAGCCAGGAGCTTCATTGTGGTCTCCCACGTGGGTGCAGTGGCCCAAGGAGTTGGGCCACATTCTACTTCTTTCCCAAGCCATAGCAGAGAGCTGGGTTGGAAGTGGAGCAGGTGGGACTTGAACCAGAGCCCACATGGGCCGCCAGCTCTGCGGGCCATGGCTTACCCTGCTGGCCACAATGCTGGCCCCAAATGTAAAGTGTTGGATGTCAATGATTACCTTAAAATAGACTTATAATGATAAACTTTTAATAGAATATCATCTATAAATGTTTTTAATTTCTTACTTATTTTCATTTTATTTGAAAGGCAGAGAGAGGAAGAGGAAGAGGAAGAGACAGAGATTATCTTTCACCCATTGGCTTACTCCCCAAATGCCTGCAATGGCTGGGGCTAGGCTAGGCTGAAACCAGGAGCCAAGAACTCAACCCAGTTCTCCTACATGGGTGACAAAGAACCAAGTACTTTAAGCCATCACCTGCTGCCTCCCAAGGTGGCATTAACAGGAAGTTGGAAGTGGGCACGGAGCCAGGACTCAAACCCAGGCATTCCAATATAGAATGAGGGCATCCCAAGTGGTGTCTTAACAGCTGTGCCAAATGGCCACCCCTAGAAAATATTTTAGGTAAACCCCATAGTAACTATTAAGAAACTGCATACACAGCCTACATAAAAGAAAAAAAAGAAATCAATGCTATCAATGCAAAAGATAAAAGATCCCAAAGACAACAAGAGAAGAAATAAAGTACAAAAGAATTGTGAGGCAAATAGGAAACAATTAACAAATACAATTGTAAATCCCCTCTGTTAATAATTACTTTAAAGTAAGCGGATTTAAACTTTCATCCACTTATGAAAAAACATAGTGTGGCTGAATGAAAAAAAACTTAACATTTCATTAACTGATGTATACAAGAGACTTACTTTACATTAAATGAATGACACATATAGGCTGAAAATAAATGAATGAAAAAATAATTCTATGCAAATAGTAACCAAAAGAGAGTATATTTGGCTACACTTTTGAGAAAATAAAGTATGAGTATAAAACTGTTCAAGAGACAAAGAAGTGACTAAAATGGCAACCTACCAGGAAAAAAACAATTTTAAATATATAGGCACCCACCATAAGAGCATCTAACAATATAAAGCAAATTATTAACAAAACTGAAAGAAAAAATAAAAGCAATACATGACAGTAGGAAACTTCAATACCCCATTTTCAGTAATGCATAGAACAACCAGAGAGATAGTCAACAGTGGACTGAAACAATGCCACAGATCACATAATAGACACACGCAGAACATTCAATCCAGCAGCAGAAAAATGTACATTCTCAAGCACACAAAGAACATTTTCCAGGACAGATCATCAAATACTGAGTTACAAAACAAATTAAGAGATTGAAATTAAACCAAGGTTTTTTTTTTTTTTTTTTCAACCACAATAGAAAAAGATGGAAGTCAAAAGCAAAATGGAAACTGGTAAAGTCACAAAAATAACCAATAGCTGAAAGAAGTAATCAAAAAAGGAAAACATATCTTCAGATAAACAAATCAATGGCATGCAGTAAAAGCAAAGAGAGAGAAGTTTAGAGCAAAAATCTGCCTACATTATAAAGGAGAAAGTTCTGGAACAATCAAAGTTTATACCTCAAGGAACTAGAAAAAGAACAAACTAATTACAAAATTAGTAGAAGGAAGAAAATGATAAACATGTAGAATAAATAAACAAAATGGAGGCTAGAAAAACAATAGAAAAAAATCAATAAAAGCCTAAGTTGGTTTTTTTGAAAAGGTAAATAAAATAGACAAAACTTTATCCAGGTGGCTGCAAAGTCCATTCTTAGTACATGGTTTTCCCCATCAGCCAGCTGTGCTAGTTGCCATCCATGGAGGGCATCCCCCAGGCCTTTTCCTGTGGCACTGAGCCGAATGGCTGAGGGTGGTCCAGTTGATCCAGCCTGAAGAGAAGGAACGCATTGGGAAATTCATCCTTGCCCGGGATGTTGAGGCAGCCATGGCTGGTCATCTGATGATAAGGAAATTAGTTGCAGAGAAGTTGAATATCCCTTGGAATAACATTTGTTTGCAAAAAAATTGCAAAAGGAAAACCAGTTCTTGCAAAGGACTCATTGAATCCTTACACCAGTTTCAACTTTAACATCTCTCATCAAGGGGACTTTATGGTGCTTGCTGCCGAACCTGAACTGCAAGTTGGAGTTGCTAATAAGGAAGACTAGTTTTCCAGGTCGTGGTTCAATTCCAGAATTCTTTCGTATTATGAAAAGGAAGTTTAAAACAAAGAATGGAGCCGGCGCCGTGGCTCAATAGGCTAATCCTCCACCTTGCGGCGCCGGCACACCGGGTTCTAGTCCCGGTTGGGGCGCCGGATTCTGTCCCGGTTGCCCCTCTTCCAGGCCAGCTCTCTGCTATGGCCAGGGAGTGCAGTGGAGGATGGCCCAGGTGCTTGGGCCCTGCACCCCAGGGGAGACCAGGAAAAGCACCTGGCTCCTGGCTCCTGCCAGGATCAGCGCGGTGCGCCGGCTGCAGCGGCGGCCATTGGAGGGTGAACCAGCGGCAAAGGAAGACCTTTCTCTCTCTGTCTCTCTCTCACTGTCCACTCTGCCTGTCAAAAAAAAAAAAAAAAAAAAAAAAAAAGAACAAAGAATGGGAAACCATCAGAAGCTTTTAGTATGAATGAACTCAGCTGGATATGTTTTATAGAAATTGGGCATTGAAAGAAAGCTACATAAAAGCTATTGGTGTCGGACTAAGATTTGAATTACAATGGCTTGAATTTGAAATTTCTCCATTAAACTTGGATAAGGCCAAGTTTATAAACACATTTGTACCTGGATGGTGAGGAAGAAAAAGAATGGGCATTAGAGGAAAGTAAAACAGATGAGCACCATTTTGTTGCTGTAGCTCTTAGGAAATCCAATGGATCTAGACAAAAAGATGTTCCATCTCAAGATGATTCTAAACCAACCCAAAGGCAATTTACTATTCTCACCCTGAATGATTTAATATCATCTGCTGTCCCCATGACACCTGAAGATCCTTCATTTTGGAATTGTTTTTGTTTTTGTTTTATTTTTTGACAGGCAAAGTGGACAGTAAGAGAGAGAGAGACAGAGAGAAAGGTCTTCCTTTTGCCGTTGGTTCACCCTCCAATGGCCGCCGCCGCCAGCACGCTGCAGCCGGCGCATTGCGCTGATCCGAAGCCAGGAGCCAGGTGCTTCTCCTGATCTCCATGCAGGTGCAGGGCCCAAGGACTTGGGCCATCCTCCACTGCACTCCTGGGCCATAGCAGAGAGCTGGCCTGGAAGAGGGGCAACTGGGACAGAATCCAGTGCCCCGACCGGGACTAGAACCTGGTGTGCCGGCGCCACAGGCAGAGGATTAGCCTATTGGGCCGCGGCGCCAGCCGGAATTGGTTTTATTTCACAGCAGAAATTCCAGCACGAAATGTTACAAAGTCATGATATGATTTCCTAACAAAGGGAAACCAAAAATATAATTTCCATATTTGTGGGGAGCAACTGGGAGCAACTCGGACTAGACTGTTACTGGAATTAAGACTTATTCTATGCATCTACTCTCCCACAATATGGCGCTGGGAGAGGAGGAAACAGCTTCTACCCAGCTGCCTCCAGTTCAACCAATAAACTGTAGGACCTGCTCCTGATTGGAGGAGAGCAGCGTACTCGGCATGTGGGTAGCAGAGTTGGGATTGGTGGAAGAGGACTATAAAGGAGGAGAGAGACAACATGCACCAGGAACATCTATCTGAAGGAACACCTGTGCAGCCCCTGAGAGAACCGGCCGGCAGTGTGCCGCTCCCCCGCGGAAGTGGGGAAAGTGGCTAGGGGGAACCGCCCTTCCACGGAGGTGGAAGGGTCGGTAGCCAACCCGGGAAGAACCAGCAGCAAACCCGGGGAGGGCCGAGCAGACAAAAGAACAGCGCAGGGTCCTGTGTCGTTCCTCCACGAAGAGGGGGAGCGACATAATGGTGCCGTGACTCAGATATGAAGCCTAGGCAGGGTTTAGTGTCGTTCCTCCACGAAGAGGGGGAGCGACACATATTCACAGAAAAATAGATGCCTGGGGTTGCAAATTTTATTGCAGAAAATGGTCTTTAGGAAAACTGAAGATTTTTTTCTCTTAAAAAGCAAACTTCAGTTATAATAGCTCACTAAAATATGTATTTATCTCTTTTCCAAAATTAGATTGACTTTCTCAAAATAAAATATAAAAGTGATACGTGCTCATTATAGAAAAAATAGAAAATGCAAATTTACAAAAAGGAAACATTTAAATTCTATCATTTACAGATAACTATTCTTCCACTTTGAGTATCTTTCAGACCTTTTAATTTGCAAATGAATCTATATTAACTTTTTCTTTTAAATATTTATTTATTTATTTGAAAGTCAGAGTTACACAGAGAGAGGAGAAGCAGAGAGAGGTCTTCCATCTGCTGGTTCACCCCCCAATTGGCCACAATGGCTGGATCTGCGCCTCTCTGAAGCCAGGAGCCAGGAGCTTCGTCCAGGTTTTCCACGTGGGTGCAGGAGCCCAAGGACTTGGGCCATCTTTCACTGCTTTCCCAGGTTAAAGCAGAGCTGAATTGGAAGTGGAGCAGCCAGGACTCAAACCTGCGCTCATATGGGATGCAGCACTACAGGTGGTGACTTTACCTGCTATGCCACAGTGCCGGCCTCCATATTAACTTTAAAAAAATTTTTTTTTAAATGAGAACATGCTAGTTTATACTTTTTTTTTTTGGAAGGTTATATTTATTTATTTGAAAGGTAGAGTTACAGACAGAGAAGGAGTGGGAGAGAGAGGTCTTCCATCTGCTGGTTCACTTCCAAATTTGCCACAATGGCAGGAGCTGCGCCGATCCAAAGCCAGGAGCCTGGAGCTTCTTTCAGGTCTCCCATGCAGGTGTAGGGGCCCAAGTGCTTGAGCCATCTTCTACTGCTTTCCCAAGCCACAGCAGATAGCTGGATTGGAAGAGGAGCAGAAGGGACTAGAACCAGCGCCGCAGGCAGAGGATTAACCTACTGTGCCACAGTGCCGGTCCCATGCTGATTTATACTTTAGTTTTCACTGCACAAAATTGTTCATTAGTTTACCTTTGTGATATGACTTATAGTGGTTCTAAAGTATTCACCTCTATAACTGATGTCAGTTTTGGTGCTTTTGATCAGAGGTAACAAAAGTACTAGCATTATTATTTCATGTAACACACACAATTCAAAGAATTGTCATTAAGGACGTGGGGTTTTTTGTTTGTTTGGTATTTTGTTTTGTTTTTTTTTTGACTTGGCCAGTTTACTGGTTTTTACCTTGGTTTCATTCCCCTTCCAATCACAAGAGTTGCCATTTAATTTCCCGGTTTACATTTTCATAAATCTGCATCTACAAGTCAGGACATGCCATTTTTCCCCATTTGTTTATCATATAGGAAGACTTCTTCAAAAGCCCCTAGAAGACTTCACTAGTTTCCACTGATTCACATCAAGTCACAAAGAAAGCCAGTGTTTAACATTTTAGACTCTTCAAAGTAGACTGTTGGAAATGAAGAAGCTATGGCAGGTTTGGCAGACATGGCAAAGCCCACTGTCTGCCATAACAAAGATGAGGTGCCACAGTGTACTCACTTTCCTCTGGGTTAGATATTTGATTGCTGTGGTTTATTAAAAAAAAAAAATAGAAAAAGAAAAAAAAGCCAGCGATATGGTGTAGCGGGTAAAGCTGCCACCTCCAGTGCTGGCATCTCAAATGGGCACTGGTTTGAGTCCCGGCTGCTCTACATCTGAACTAGCTCTCTGCTATGGCCTGGGAAAGCAGTTGAAGATGGCCCAACTCCTTGGGCCTCTGCACCCGTGTTGGGAGACCAGGAAGAAGCTCCTGGCTCCTGGCTTTGGATCCAGATCAGCCCAGCTTCAGCCGTTGCAGGCAATTGGGAAATGAACCAGCGGATGGAAGACCACTCGCTCGCCCTCCCTCCCTCCCTCCCCCCCCTCTCTCTCTGCCTCTTCTCTCTCTGTGTAACTCTTTCAAAAAATAAATAATAAATATTTTTAAAAATAAAATAAAATAAAAACTTTATTTAGACTAACCAAAGAGAAAGGACTAAAATAAAATCAGAAATGATAGGGGAGATAATACAACCAAGATCACAAAAATGAAGAGGATCATAAGATGCTCCTGTGGACAATTATGTCAACAAACTAGATAAACTAAAAGAAACTGACAAATTCCTGGGAGAATGCAACTTACCAAGACTGAATCATGAAGAAGTAGAAAGCCTGAACAGACTTATTACTGGAAAGGAGACTGAGTCAGTAATTTAAAACTTCCCAAAAAAGAACAACTCAGGACCAGATGGATTCACTGGTGATTTTACCAAACATTTAAAGAATGAGTGTCAATATTTCTTAAGCTTTCAAAAGATTGAAGACTAGGAAATGCTTCCAAAATCATTCTGTGGGGGCAAACATCTCCCTGATACCAAAGCCAGAAGATACTATAAGAAAAGAAAGCTATAGGCCAATATCTCTAATGAACATCAGTGCAAAAATACTCAGTAAAATATTAGCAAACTAAATTGAACAGCACATTAAAAGGAATACGCACCATGTCAAATGGGATTCATCTCTGAAATGGAAGGATATTTCAACTTACACGAATCAGTTAACATAACACACATGAGTACGATGAAGGATAGAATCACATGACCATCTCAATAGACGCAGAAAAGGTATTTGACAAAATTCAACACCTTTTATGCCAAAACTCTAACCAACTAGGTAGTGAAAAACTTTACCTCAACATCATAAAGGCTATGTATGACAGTTCCACAGTTAACATTATACTCCATGGTGAAAAATGGAAAGCTCTTCCATCAAATGGAGATAAAGGAAAAGATGTCCACCCTGGCCATTTCGGTTCAAAACAGTACAGGAAATCCTAGCCAGAGCAGTTGGGCAAAAATCACAAAACAGCAGCATTCAAATTGGAAAGGAAGAAGCAAAACTGCCTTTGTTTACAGGTAACATAACCTTATACATAAAAAATGCTAAAGATTGCTTCTGCCCAGCTTCTCCTTCTATCTCCCACACACAAACAACAACTAATGAATGAATTCAGGAAAGCTGCAGGATACAAGCTGTGTTTCTATCTACTAACAACAAACTATTTGAAAAGGAAATTAGGAAAACAATCCCATTTACAATAACATCAAAGAGAATAAAATACTTAAGAATAAACTAAGGAAGTCTAAGATTTATAGACAAAAAATACAAAACATTAATGAAAGATTAATGAGGGAACAAACAGAGTGAGTCTAAGTTCTAAATTAAGACTTAATATTGTCAAAATGTTCATGCTCATACTACCCAAGTTGACTGAATATTCAATGCACTCTCTAATCAAATTCTAATGGCTGTTTTTAACAGAAATAGAATAAAACAATTGTAAAATTCATATAAAACAAAAAAAACTACAATGCTTATGGCATCATACTTCCTGATTTTTAAATATTACAAAGCTATAGTAATTAAAATGGTTTCATATTAGCATAAAAACAGCACCTAAACAAATGCAACAGTACAGGGAGCCCAGAAACAGATTCACACATGTGAGGACTTCAAAAGTTGGTGAAAAATAGAATTAAAAGATGTTTATTTTATGAAAAAATTGAAATTCACGCATATGAAAGATCTTCAGAAAGTTCCTGGAAAATGCATATTATGGGAAAAACTACATATGGATTTCGAACTTTTTTGCATTAAAGTAAACTTAACTTTTAATTCCATTTTCCACAAATGTTTTGAAGTTCCCTTGTATTTGCTCAACTGATCTTCAATAAACCTACCAGGATTATATAATGGGGAAAGGGTAGTCTCATCAAAAAGTGGTTTTGGTGGGGCACGCATTTGATACGATAGTTAAGACACCTGCATCTCCTATCAAATGCCTGGGTTTGAGTCCTGGCTTGGCTTCCAGCTCCACCTTCCTGCTAATTCACACCCTAAGAGGCAGCAGATGATGGTTCAAGTACTTGGGTGCCTGCTACCCACGTGTTAGATTCAGATTGTGTTCTGGTTTCTTGGCTTTAGCCTAGTTCAGGCCTGGCTGTTGCAGGCATTTGGGGAGTGAATCAGTAGAGGGATGACTCTCTCCCTCTTGCTCTCTTTCTCTGTCTTTTGAATAAAATGAAAAAATATAAATTAAAAATGTTTAAATGGTGTTAAAAACTGCATATCTACATGCAAAAGAATGAAATTGGACCCTTATACTCAACATACATCATACATACATCATACATTATACATCATCATACTCAAGATCAAAATGGTTGGCACCAGAGGACATTATATTGAATGAAATAAGACACAGAAAGACAAATATCGTATGTTCTCCCTTATAAGTGGTAGCTAAGATTTAAAAAATAATAAGAAAATTTTTAAAAATGTCTCTGTGTATAAGTTTTGCTGCAAATATAGTGTTTTGCCAAATTTTGTTTTTTCTTTTTTAAAAAAGTTTTATTTATATAAAGTGAACAAATTTCATGTATTTCTTTTTTTATTTATTTATTTATTTATTTATTTAATGAATATAAGTTTCCAAAGTACGAATAATGGATTACAATGGCTTCCCCCCCATACCGTCCCTCCCACCCACAACCCTCCCCTTTCCCACTCCCTCTCCCCTTCCATTCACATCAAGATTCATTTTCGATTATCTTAATATACAGAAGATCAGCTTAGTATACATTAAGTAAGGATTTCAACAGTTTGCTCCCACACAGAAACATAAAGTGAAAAATAATAGATGATTTTTTAAATGATGATGAAATCAGATCAGACCTATTGTCATGTTTAATCCCAGTGAGAGTCAAGTTGGGAGTTGATAGTTTCTTTTCTTTTTTTTTTTTTTTTTTTTTTTTTACAGAGGATCAGTTTAGTATGCATTAAGTAAAGATTTCAACAGTTTGCACCCCCATAGAAACACAAAGTGAAATATACTGTTTGAGTACTCGTTATAGCATTAAATTTCAATGCACAGCACATTAAGGACAGAGATCCTACATGAGGAGTAAGTGCACAGTGACTCCTGTTGTTGACTTTACCAATTGACACTCCTGTCTATGGCATCAGTAATCTCCCTATGCTCCAGTCATGAGTTTCCAAGGCTATGGAAGCCCTCTGAGTTCTCCGATTCTTATCTTGTTTAGACAAGGTCATAGTCAAAGTGGAGGTTCTCTCCTCCCTTCAGAGAAAGGTACCTCCTTCTTTGAAGACCTGTTCTTTCCACTGAGATCTCACTCATAGAGATCTTTTGCCAGAGTGTCTTGGCTTTCCATGCCTGAAATACTCTCATGGGCTTTTCAGCCAGATCCGAATGCCTTTAGGGCTTATTCTGAGGCCAGAGTGCTGTTTAGGACATCTGCCATTCTATGAGTCTGCTGAGTATCTCACTTCCCATGTTGGATCACTCTCCCCTTTATTTATTCTATCGGTTAGTGTTAGCAGGTACTAGACTTGCTTATGTGCTCCCTTTGACTCTTAGTCCTTTCATTATGATCAATAGTGAACTGAAATTGATCACTTGGACTAGTGAGATGGCATTGGTACATGCCACCTTGATGGGATTAAATTGGAGTACCCTGGTATGTTTCTAACTCTACCATTTGGGGCAAGTCAGCTTGAGCATGTCCCAAATTATACATCTCTTCCCTCTCTTATTCCTACTCTTGTGTTTAACAGGGATCACATTTCAGTTAAATTTCAACACTTAAGAATAACTGTGTATTAATTACAGAATTAAACCAGTCATATTAAGTAGAACAGACAAAAAAACTACTAAGAGGGATAATGTATTAAGTTGTTCATTAACAGTCAGGGCTATGCTGAACAAGTCACCGTTTCCCATAGTGTCCATTCCACTTCAACAGGTTTCCTTTTTGGTGTTCAGTCAGTTGTCACCAATCAGGGAGAACATATGGTATTTGTCCCTTTGGGACTGGCTTATTTCACTCAGCATGATGTGTTCCAGATTCCTCCATTTTGTTGCAAATGACTGGATTTCGTTGTTTCTTACTGCGGTATAGTATTCTAAAGAGTACATATCCCATAATTTCTTTATCCAGTCTACCGTCGATGGGCATTTAGGTTGGTTCCAGGTCTTAGCTATTGTGAATTGAGCTGCAATAAACATTAGGCTGCAGACTGCTTTTTTGTTTGCCAATTTAAATTCCTTTGGGTAAATTCCAAGGAGTGGGATGGCTGGGTCGAACGGTAGGGTTATCTTCAGGTTCCTGAGGGATCTCCAGACTGACTTCCATAGTGGCTTGACCAGCTTGCATTCCCACCAACAGTGGGTTAGTGTCCCTTTTTCCCCACATCCTCGCCAGCATCTGTTGTTGGTGGATTTCTGTATGTGAGCCATTCTAACCGGGGTGAGGTGAAACCTCATTGTGGTTTTGATTTGCATTTCCCTGATTGCTAATGACCTTGAACATTTTTTCATGTGCCTGTTGGCCATTTGGATTTCCTCTTTTGAAAAATGTCTATTGAGGTCCTTGGCCCATCTCCTAATTGGGTTGTTGGTTTTGTTTTTGTGGAGTTTCTTGATCTCCTTGTAGATTCTGGTTATTAACCCTTTATCTGTTGCATAGTTTGCAAATATTTTTTCCCATTCTGTCGGTTGTCTCTTCACTCTCCTGACTGTTTCTTTTGCAGTACAGAAACTTCTCAATTTGATGCAATCCCAATAGTTAATTTTGGCTTTGACTGCCTGTGCCTCCCGGGTCTTTTCCAGAAACTCTTTGCCTGTGCCAATATCTTGAAGGGTTTCTCCAATGTTCTCTAGTAACTTGATGGTGTCAGGTCGTAGATTTAGGTCTTTAATCCATGTTGAGTGGATTTTTGTGTAAGGTGTAAGGTAGGGGTCTTGCTTCATGATTCTGCACGTGGAAATCCAATTTTCCCAGCACCATTTATTGAATAGACTGTCCTTGCTCCAGGAATTAGTTTTAGATCCTTGATCGAATATAAGTTGGCTGTAGATGTTTGGGTTGATTTCTGGTATTTCAATTCTGTTCCATTGGTCTATCCATCTGAAATTTCATGTATTTCATGTATACAGATTTAAGATCATAATGATACTTCTGACTCTACTTTTTCTCCAGCCCATACTCCCACCCTGTCTTCCTTCTTTTATTGTTTTTTCTGTTAATTTTTACAATGATATACTTTCAGTTTATTTTATAATCACAAGCTTAACCCTCCACCAAATAAAGAATTCAACAAGTAGTATGTAGAAAAACCATTGTTCTTCAAAAGTATGGACAAGGGCTGTAATCAATTATTATAAACAATAATCAAATCTCAGAATGTCAATTTTGCTATATACAATACATTCTTTACACTCTGAATATTAGTTTTAACAAATCAGGGAAAACATGTTATTAGTCTTTTGGAATTGGCTTATTTCAACTAAGCATAATAGTTTCCTATTGCATCCATTTTGTTGCAAAAGGCAGGATTTCATTCTTTTTTATGAGTAGTAAGTATTCCATAGTATAAATATGCCACATTTTCTTAGTACTTTGTCACATTGTTAATCAGTGTATACTACTATAGTTTTTGTTGTTGTTGTTGTGTTTTTTGTTTGTTTTTTTGTTTGTTTTTTGACAGGCAGAGTGGACAGTAAGAGAGAGAGAGAGAAAGGTTTTCCTTTTGCCGTTGGTTCACCCTCCAATGGCCGCTGTGGCCGGCGCACCACGCTGATCCGAAGCCAGGAACCAGGTGCTTCTCCTGGTCTCCCATGCGGGTGCAGGGCCCAAGCACTTGGGCCATCCTCCACTGCACTCCCTGGCCACAGCAGAGAGCTGGCCTGGAAGAGGGGCAACCAGGACAGAATCAGGCGCCCCAACCGGGATTAGAACCCAGTGTGCTGGTGCCGCAAGGTGGAGGATTAGCCTATTGAGCCACGAGGCCAGCACTACTATAGTTTTAATGATTCCGTGACTATTTAAAAATGTATGTTGTATCAGTGAAGTTGAACATATTTTCATTTAATTATTGCTTATAGCCTTCACCCATTTTCCTGCTCAACTATGGTCTTTATACTTTTTATTTGTTGAACTCTTTATTTAGTGGAGTATCAGGCTTTTATCTATAATTTAAGTTAAAAATATGTTATCTCAAAAATCGTAAAACATTAAGCTAAAAATAAATTTAAAATAGATTAAAGAGTAAAATGTAAGATCTAAAACTAAACCTTCTAGAAGAAAACACACGGTAAAAGCTTCTTGACAGTGACCTTAGCAGTGATGGTTTTGAATATGACACAAAAAACATAGGCAATGAAAACAAAAATAGACAAGTGGGACTATAGTAAAATAAATGCTTCTGCACACAAAGAAAACAATCACTAGAGTAAAAAGGGAAACTATGAAATGGAAGAAAAATATTTGCAAACCATATAAGGGGTTATTTTACAGTATATAAGGAACTTTTACAACTCAATAGCCAAAAAACTTAATAACTCAATTTTTAAATGGGCTAAAGACTTAAATAGACATTTCTCCAAAGAAGATATATAAATGATCACAGATATAAGAAAAGATGCTGATATAATTAATCATGAAAATGCAAATCCAAATCACAATCAAATATTATTGCAAAACTTTGAGGATGGCTGTTATCAAAAAAAAAAGACAACATGTTTTGGTAAAGATGTGGAAAAATTGTAACTCTTGCACACTATTGGTCAGAAATGCAAAATGCAAAATTGTGTGCAATTACAATGGAAGACAATATGGAGGTTCCTCCAAAAATTAAAAACAGAACTATCATATGATTCAGCAATTCTACTTCTGAGTATTCATCCAAAAGAATTCAAATCAAGATCTCCAAGAGCCATTAACTCTTCCATGTTCATTGCAGCAAGATTCACAATAGCCAAGATGTGGAAACATCCTAAACCCTTACTGACAGATGAATGGATTTTGAATTTTTATATGATTTACATACAATTGAATATCATTCAGTCTTTTTTTTTTTTTAAGACTTATCTATTTTACTTGAAAGTCAGAGTTACACAGAGAGGAAGGAGAGGCAGAGGGAGAGGTCTTCCATCCGCTGGTTCACTCCCCAATTGGCCTCAATGGCTGGAGCTGCGCTGATCTGAAGCCAGGAACCAGGATCCAGGAGCTTCCTCCAGGTCTCCCACACGGGTGCAGGGGCCCAAGGGCTTGGGCCATCTTCTATCACTTTCCCAGGCCATAGCAGAGAGCTGGATAGGAAGTGGAGCAGCTGGGACTAGAATCAGTGCCCATATGGGATGCCAGCACTGCAGGCAGTGGCTTTACCCACTATGCCACAGCGTCGGCCCCATATTATTCAGTCCTGTTAAAGAATAATATTCTGCAATATGCAGCAACATGACTGAAACTTGAGGATATAATGCTAAGTGGAATAAGCCAGGCACAGAAGAACAAATACTGTATGATTTCATTTATACAAAGTATTTAAAATATTCAGTCATTAAAGCAAAGAATCAAATGGTGATTCCAGGAACTAGGGGGAGGGAAATGGAGAGTTGCTAATCAACAGGTATAAAATTCAATTGTGTGGGGCTGGCACTGTGGTGTAGTAGGCTAAGCCTCCACCTAAGGCCCTGGCATCCCATATGGGTGCAAGTTCGTGTCCCGGCATCTCTTCTTTCAATCCAGCTCTCTGCTATGTCCTGGAAAAGCAGTAGAAGATGGCCCAAGTCCTTGGGCCCCTGCACCAACATGCAAGACATGAAAGAAGCTCCTGGGCTGTGGTGGCCATTTGGAGAGTGAACCAGTGGGTGGAAGACCTTTCTCTCTGTCTCTTCCTCTCTCTGTCTGTAACTCTACCTCTCAAGTAAATAAATAAAATCTTTTTTAAAAATTCAATTGTGCAAGATGAAGAACTTTTATTGATTTGCTGCACAATGCTGCGCCTGTATTTATTGTATACTTAAACATCTAATAAGAGTATAGATCACATGTTAAGTATTGCTACTACAAAAAAATCAACATACCTGAAATGTAAAATTGCAAATAAATAAATGTGAACATATGGAAAAATATTTTCATAGATCATAAGATTCAATATTATGTCTGCCCAAATTTACCCAAATGGAAATTCCTATAGCTTTAATCTATAGAAATTGACAAGTTGATACTAAGATCATACAGAAATGCATAAGACCTAGAATTGCCAAAATAGCTTTGTAAAAGAAGAACAAAACATTGCATATCAAACTTTACCTAATCCCAAGATTATAAAGTA
The DNA here is from genome assembly GCF_051225735.1 of Oryctolagus cuniculus. Lineage (NCBI taxonomy): Eukaryota > Metazoa > Chordata > Mammalia > Lagomorpha > Leporidae > Oryctolagus > Oryctolagus cuniculus. The sequence goes on along the minus strand of NC_142868.1, from coordinate 55,971,294 downwards.
TAGTAATCAAAATTGTAGTTTCGGCATGAAGACAAAACAGAGCAGTGAGAGAAAAATGAGAGTACAGAAACACATCCTCACTTAATATTGAAAACCGATATTTGACAGAGCTGCAAAGGCAATTCATCTGGAGAAGTAACAGTCTTTTTCACATATCATGCTGAAACTATTGAATAATCATGTTTTTATTAAACAGAGCTTCAATTCACACCATGTGCTATATACTAAAATGAACTAAAACAGATCATGAAACTAAATGTAAAAGCTAGAACTATAAAACTTGCTGAAAAAAATAAGAGAAATCTTGTGATCTTAGGTAAGGCAATGATTTCCTAAATATTACATCAAAAGTACAATCCAAAAAGAATACAGATAAATTCTACTTAATCAGTTTTGAGAACTTTTGCCCTTTTAAAATCACAGTTAAGAAAAATGAAAGTGAAAGCCATAGATAAATGTTTGAAACATACATGCCTAGTAGAGAACTTGCATCTAAAATATGGAAAGAACTCTCAAAACTTTAAAAAAAAATAAGCAAGCCCATTTTTAAATGAGTGAGAGATGTGAGAATACACTTCATAAAAGAAGATGCACTAACAAACAAGCACTTGAAAAGATTTTCAACATCACTAATCACTAAGGAACCACAATATAAAAGCACAGTGGGATAGCATTATACAACTCTAAGAATAGTCAAAATTTTAAGACTGACCATGCCAGGGATTGGGGTATATGAAGAAACTAGAACTTTCAGACATTGCTTGTGGGTATGTAAAATGGTATAACCACTTCATAAAAACGGTGGCAATTTCTTAAAAAGTTAAACATACACCTACCATTCAACTAAGAGATTCTGTTAGGTCATTGCTTAAGAGTAATGAAAATCATGATCTTACAAATACTTGTACATAAATGTCCATATTGTTTTATTTATGATGGCTCCAAATTGAAAATGATGCAAGTGTTCATCAACATGTCAATGGACAAATAATTCTCAGTATTTGTATATAGATAATGGAACACTTCTTAGCAATAAAAGGCAATCAGCTATTGATAACCACAACAGCATATGTAAACCTCAAAATTAGTATATTGAGTGAAAAAGATAAAGACTATATATATTTCATGATTCTACTTATATGAAAATCTCAAATATGCAAATTAATCTGTGGCAACAGAAAGTAGATCAGTGTTTGCCTGAGGAGGGTAGGAAACAGGCAGAGATGGATTACAAAAGGTATGAGGAAATTTTTTGTCTTTTATTTTTTTTTTTTTTTTTCATTTGAGAAGCAGAGAGAGAGAGAGACAAACAGAAAGCACTTCTGTCTTCTGGTTCACTCACCAGACACCCAAAACAGCCAGTGCTGGAGCCAGGGACCCAAATATTTGGGTAATCATCTGCTGCCTCCCAGGATGCATAGTAACAGGAGGCTAGAGGAGATGTGAAAGAGCTGCGAATCCAACCAGGCACTCTGATAGAGGATGCAGGTTTCCTAGGCAGGTACTTAAGCTGCTGGGACAAATGTCTGTCCCCAGGGTGAGGAAATTTAGGGATGATAAATATGTTCGTTATCTTCATTGTGGTGATGGTTTCATGTGAATATTACATGCCCAAATTTATCAAATTGTATACATTAAATATTTACAGTTTATTATGTCAATTCTATTTCAATAAAGCTATTTAAAAAACTGTCTAGGTTGTGGGGCTCAGTCCAATACCCTAATATTATTTGAAAGCTTAATGGTTGTGGAACTTCCTTCCACATAGTAAATGCTCTGGGAGTAACTTGAATTTCTTTTCTTGAAGATTAACTTGAAAAAATTTGAGGAAATGTGGCTTTTTAATAACATCACATATTTTATGGGTATTAAATAATGTCCTAATCTGAGGTAACTAAGAACTAGAGCACCTCAGAGAATTAGATTTTTTAAAGTATGAAACTTAAAGTATGATCTGCAAAAAAACAGTTAGAAGGGGAAGGGAGGGGAGGGGAGGGGAGGGGAGGGGAGGGGAGGGGAGGGAAGGGGAGGGGAGGGGAGGGGAGGGAAGGGAAGGGAAGGGAAGGGAAGGGAAGGGAAGGGAAGGGAAGGGAAGGGAAGGGAAGGGAAGACAGGAAGGGTTTATTTCAGGTCATGGCTTTGGAGGTTCACAGTTCAAAATCTGGCAGCTCTGTTTGTCTGGCATCTGATGAGAGTGGAGACTGGCTATGGTGAGCACATGGAGGAAGCAAGATCACGTAGCAAGCCAGAGAGCAGAGAGAGACACAGGAAGCATGCTCTACCATGTGGTCTCTCCTTGTAAAGCTATCATGACTGGATCTTGGAGCTCTACCCTAGTGACCTAATCCAATTCAGTTACTTCTCAAAGCTCCGACCTTCAATCACCATAATTGGATTTAGTTTCCACATTTAATTCATCCATCTATGACCTTGGGGTTTAAAAGTCTGCAGCAGTTGGGAAGCCAAATCTTGTTCAGATTATAAAATTTACCTACGGCCGGCGCCGCGGCTCAATAGGCTAATCCTCCGCCTGTGGCACCGGCACCCCGGGTTCTAATCCCGGTCACTCCTCTTCCTGTCCAGAGCTCTGCTGTGGCCCGGGAAGGCAGTGGAGGATGGCCCAAGTCCTTGGGGCCTGCACCCGCATGGGAGACCAGGAGAAGCACCTGGCTCCTGGCTTTGGATCAGTGCGGTGCACCGGCCGTGGCGGCCATTTGGGGGGTGAACCAACAGAAGGAAGACCTTTCTCTCTGTCTCTCTCTCTCTCACTGTCCACTCTGCCTGTCAAAAAATAAATAAATAAATAAATAAATAAATAAAATAAAACTTACCTAAAAAAATTCACCTTTAGGATGTATCTGATCACTAAGGACTTTCTTCTTGTCCACAATATGGTTTTTTCAAAATACAGCCTGCAACAAGAATCTGTCCTTTCCTCTTATTTTTTTTTTTTTTTTTTTTTGACAGGCAGAGTGGACAGTGAGACAGAGAGACAAAGGTCTTCCTTTGCCATTGGTTCACCCTCCAATGGCCGCCGCGGCCAGCGCGCTCTGGCCTGCGCACCGCGCTGATCTGATGGCAGGGGCCAGGTACTTATCCTGGTCTCCCATGGGGTGCAGGGCCCAAGCACTTGGGCCATCCTCCACTGCACTCCCGGGTCACAGCAGAGAGCTGGCCTGGAAGAGGGGCAACCGGGACAGAATCCGGTGTGCCGGCGCCGCAAGGCGGAGGATTAGCATAGTGAGCCGCGGCGCCAGCCCCTTTCCTCTTTTAATGGTAGAAAAGATACTTTGGCACCTGTCAACAAGATGAAATCTGAGTGGCTGTGGTTTCTAATTCTGATTCCTTTACTATTTTGTTAATCTACCTTTGCTACAATAGCCTCTATTTTCTTCACATGTAATGTGCAAAATCAGAGAAATCTGATTACATAAATTATGAATATTCCTTAATTGTATGCAAAAACTGTACTTGAAGAGTTATCTCCTGGAAGAGGAATCAGACTTATTTGGTATGATCCCAAGGATTCAGACTAGGGCTGGTGGGTGGAAGCTACCAAAAATATTTTATGATAAGAGAAATGTTAGAACTATAGCAATGGAATATGCTAATTTGATCAATAATGAATTCCCTACCATGGTGGGTGTTCAAAGACAGGCTAGATTGCTATAAGGGGAATTCAAGCCTCTGTTTTCAAAGATGAAGGAGCCCATGTGGGATACAAATTCACATTACTAAAATTTTGCAACAACAATGCATTTTAATGATAATCTTGAAAATTAAAAAACTTACCTATAATTAAACATATAGAATCTCATCTGTCAAAATCAGCATAAGTGGTTATTCCTTCAGAGTGGGAAACAGGTTCTCTGACAATGTTGTTAGGATGTAAGATATGCAAGGTCAAGGACCACTGTATTTAATGATGCTATTTGTTCTAGAAATCTACCTGGTTGATGTTGATATCATCTTTAAAAAGCAATTGTTCTCTACTGAATGTATAAAAAACTTGACTTTGGGTACTTATTAAATGTAGATTCTGAATCTTACCACCATGGTCTACCCTCACCCAAGCATTTCTCCTTCAATATTTTTTTTGTGTGGAGTCTATGCATTTGAATTTTGACACATATTTCAAGTGATTGTTTTTGATAGATGGTCACAAAACTACTTTGGGCTGGCACTGTGGCATAGTGGGTAAAGCTGCCACCTACAGTGCCAAAATCCCACATGAATGCTGGTTTGAATCCCAGCTGCTCCACTTCTGAGCCAGCTCTATGCTATGGCCTGGGAACACAGTGGAAGATGGCCCAAGTTCTTGGGCCCCTGCACCCACATGGGAAACCTGGAAGAAGCTCCTGGCTCCTGGTTTTGGACTGACCCAGCTCCAGCCATTGCAGCCATTTGGGGAGCAAACCAGCGGATAGAAGATCTCTCTCTCTCTCTGTGCCTCTTCCTCTTTGTAACTCTGCATTTCAAATATATAAATAAATCTTAAAAATAACAACAAAATCTACACTTCGAAAACCACAAAGAAGAGCACAGAAAAGGCCAACTCCCATTCTTTCTAAGAGTTTGAGAATGCTATAGACGTTTATGTTCAGATTAATTTTGTAAAACAAGCACTGATGCATCTTGGTTTTTCTTCTATCTCAGGATCAAAAGTCAAAATGAAATTTATAGCACTTGCTGTCACTGTTGGACTAACTTTGCTGCTAGGAGTCCAAGCCATGCCTGCAAATCGCCTCTCTTGCTACGGAAAGATACTAAAAGACCGCAACTGTCACAACCTTCCAGAAGGAGTAGCTGACCTGACACAAATTGATGCAAACATCCAGGATCACTTTTGGGATGGGAAGGGATGTGAGATGATTTGCTACTGCAATTTCAGTGAATTGCTCTGCTGCCCAAAGTAAGGAAGGAAAATCACAAACGGTATTGCTTTGAAATATATGCAGAACAACTCTTTTAAAGATATCTCAATCATAATAGCTTTGTTGAAATTAATCATCCCTTTTAGTAAAATTCTACTCAAATCCTAACTACTTCCTAGAATCATTACCATTATGTAGGAACTCAGTGGTTTTAAGAAACTGAGTTTGGCAGAGTTTAATAAAAGTAAATGAAATCTAGAAGATTCAATGTATTGAATTCTAAATTTCCCATCTGATGCTTACCACCAAAAAGAAAAATCTTCTGGTAGTAAAATGATCCTCAAGGTTTTCATCTTAAACCAGTTTGAAAACTCATAAGATTTTTAAATACAAACCCAGTGAATGAGATCAAGTAATAAGCAGACCAGAACAATTTAGTAAGAGTCAAAGGGAAATTTTCTAGTTTTGCATATTAGTTACAGAAGTAAACTAAATAAAATTTTGCAAGAATTTTTCTACCATTGTTTTCATATTTAAAACACATTAATTTGCAAAATGGGTTTATTTTAAGTACAAAACAACAGATCAATCAATAAATATTTTTAGCTCTTGATTTTAGAAACTGTTTTCTCTGGTTATTGAGGAACTTTCAAATTTAATGATCTTGCTGGCGCCGCGGCTCACTAGGCTAATCCTCCGCCTAGCGGCGCCGGCACAAGGGGTTCTAGTCCCGGTTGGGGCGCCGGATTCTGTCCCGGTTGCCCCTCTTCCAGGCCAGCTCTCTGCTGTGGCCAGGGAGTGCAGTGGAGGATGGCCCAGGTGCTTGGGCCCTGCACCCCATGGGAGACCAGGAAAAAGCACCTGGCTCCTGGCTCCTGCCATCGGATCAGCGCGGTGCGCCGGCCGCAGCGCGCTGGCCGCGGCGGCCATTGGAGGGTGAACCAACGGCAAAGGAAGACCTTTCTCTCTGTCTCTCTGTCTCACTGTCCACTCTGCCTGTCCAAAAAAAAAAAAAAAAATTTAATGATCTTGAGGCCGGCGCCGTGGCTCAATAGGCTAATCCTCCGCCTTGCGGCGCCAGCACACCTGGTTCTAGTCCCGGTCGGGGCGCTGGATTCTGTCCCGGTTGCCCCTCTTTCAGGCCAGCTCTCTGCTATGGCCAGGGAGTGCAGTGGAGGATGGCCCAAGTGCTTGGGCTCTGCACCCCACGGGAGACCAAGATAAGCGCCTGGCTCCTGCCTTTGGATCAGCGTGGTGCGCCGGCCGCAGCACGCTGGCCGTGGCGGCCATTGGAGGGTGAACCAAAGGCAAAAAGGAAGACCTTTCTCTCTGTCTCTCTCTCTCTCTCACTATCCACTCTGTCTGTGGAAAAAAAAAAAAATCAAATTTAATGATCTTGAACATTTCTTACTGAAATTTAATGTTTTCAAATTACTTTGAACATATGTATGCTATCATGTTTTCATTCTTTTAAGAAATCTGAGGGTGAAAAGCCAGATATAATAATCTTGCCAAAGAAAGGTGAGGAAAGTTGAAATGACCAGCACTGTCACATATGACTAGTTACTATCAATGTGGGGACTAGAACCCAGCTATTCAACCTTAGACAAGATTGTTCTCCTACCCAGCCAATTGATTCTCAGAGTGTAGTTTCCAGAATAGCAGCTTCACTTGAGGTGTTGTTAAAAATGCCCATCCACCCTTGTGCCCCAAGGCAGACTCTGCAGTCAGAAACTTTGGAGGTGGGATCCAGCAATTATGTTTTAACAAATCCTCCAAACCCAAGTGTTTCTGATGAATTATAACGTTTGAAAAACATCTCAATGAGCAGTGCTATCAATAACTTCAGTTAAGCCAATGAAAGGACTTAATTTTTCATGGATTACATAAATGAAATGTCAACTAATACTAAAATGCCATGTGTGCTTTTATGTTATTATATGATCTGACACCAATTTACTGAAATGGACTTACGACTATCTACGTTAACAGATGAGAACAGCACTGTGGTTATATACAAGTAATTTCTCTCTGATTTGGGGATGTTGTTTTCCCAGCAATAGCAGATTTACCTTACTAAATATATATCTAGTAAAACATAATGATAATATCATTTTGTACAGACATAAAATTTTATATTAGTCCATGTGTTTTCATACATTGTCTTATGTGATTTTTCTAACCAGAGAGGAGTCAAGTAGCTTTTTAAACATTTTTCCTTTTACTATAAAACTAGAAATCTATTTAATGACTTTCTAAGAAATTTTTAATCTTTTTTTTTTCTGGGACCTCTAGATTTTAGCTTCATGGCCCATTCCCCTATCAGAGAAATGAAATTGTATGTTTGATTAGGAGATTTTGAAATTACTTAATCTTTCCCTTCCTTTATAGACAAATGATGGCATAATATCAATGGCAAATGAGGGGAAAGTGGAGTTGGTTACCTTCTTAGACTTCATTCTTCTTGTGGCTAGTGCTCTCACTCATCTCATTTTGTTTTGTTTTGTTTCACCTAAAAAAAATAGTCACATCTGAAACCCTGTAAATCATTGTCCATTTTTAACCAAAAAAGATTAGCATGTATCTTAGCTTTCAGCTGAATTTAACTGATGTTTTACTTTCTTTCAGAGATATCTTCTTTGGACCAAAGATCTCTTTTGTGATTCCTTGCAACAATCACTGAGAATCTTCATGTATTCTGGAGAATGCCATCTCTCATTTCCCAAAACTGCACTACATCAGTATAAATGTATTTCTAGTTTCTACCCATTAAAATAAAGGACAGATTCAATAAATTCTTACTTGTGTAGGACAAGTAAATTTGGTTCAACAGTAGTAATAAAAGTTAATTTTAGTATTCTTTGTGCATATTATTGGCATTGGTTTAAAATTTGTCTAAAATTTTTCATTTACCACATTCAGTGAAAGAATTCAGTATCCCAGATGAATATCCACATTCCTGGTTCAAAGATTAAGAATACTGTCAGGTCTTAGTTGGAAATTATTGACTGTGTATACTTGTACTTACTGCTGGAAGAATCATGGATAAACTGAGTTTCTTGGAAGACAAGCCATAGATTTCTAGTAAGAAAAAACGGAACCCATACTTGAGTGTATATTATATATTCCAAGTACTTAAAGTGCATTTTCATTTTTCTCTCATAGCAAACAAAAACAAAAACCTTCTAGACAAATATCATCCTTCTCATTTTTCAAATGTCAACTCAAGCTTAACATATTTGCTAAATATCAGAGTAGAATTCCACTTCCAAAGCCCATATACTACACTTGGCTATATCTTTAACATTATGATTCATGTATTTAAGTATCAATATTTCTTGAGAATAACAAAACACACATTAAAATAAATACATACTGGATGTCAATTTAGTCACAAAAATTTTCAAATTAAATAAAACAGATGCTTTAAAAGATAATTTCTGATTACTAGAGGAGACAGCTCTGGATTCTGCCCTTATATCTTAAGAGGCATGCATCTAATCACAGTGGCCATTAGAAGTAATTTCAGAAAGCCTTTCAATAAAATATATTAAATGTATGCTAATTATCAGTCATTATTAACATACAGTAATGAATAATATGAATTTACCCTCTTGGAACTTCTGCTTAACAAATGTGAAATAATTTAACAAATAATTATGTATAAATGTGAAGCCTGCTACAGAGAATAGGGTGAAATACACAGCATTATGGGGAAAAGTTTGAGAAGCACCACAGCACATGGGCAATTTGGGAGAAATCCTTTTGGAGTTAAAATGACACTATTTCATTGAAATACATCCTTGGAGGTTCCTGTCCTGTTTATGAACATGACAGAACATTATGCAGTATTTATTCAGTGTTCAGTAAGTATTACTATGTTGGTGGAAACAATTTTGAAGTAATTATAATTCAGTTGCTCTTAAAGTCTTTACAAACACAATTCTGAACATATTTTCAAGTAGTATGACTACCTACAAAATGCATGACAAAGTAGAATTATAAGATGAAATTCAACTACATTTTTTTAGAAATGAATGCACTAAAGAAGCACATGACCTTCTTTATTTTGCCTAATAAAAGTAAAAACAAATGTTCATACACTTATTTTATGCAATGTTTTCTGACTTGCTCACCATGTTTTTAAAAGCAAACGTTTCATTCAATCACACTAATGAGTAGATCCTTTATTTTTCCAAGAGATTTTAGACTACAACTAAGCTTTTATTTAAAATTTTTTATTTTACTAAACATTGTCTTGCAACAATTGAATGAGGTAGATACTGTCTTTACCCTGTTCTATGGGGAAAAAAATGCAAAAGTTTGGAGAAATTAAGTTGTTGATCTAAGTTTACATTATCAGTGAGCAGTAGAGCTAGGTTTTGAATATGGCCACTCTTACTCTTATCTAATCTTAATCACCACATTGTTTGATAGTATTGTCTTGCTTATTTCTTTTTAGAAAAGTGAACTTTCACTCAGATGGTGTATAATTCAGATGGTGTATAATTCAGAGCGCTATTATATGCTAAATGCTTATTGAATAATAATTTCTGTATTTTTTTACATTCTGTAACCTTATTCTATGAGTACCACACTGCTGAGCAAAACTGACAGTAGTACTTACTAATAGCTCATTTCTTCTTGATAAAATTCCTCCTTTCCTCATCATAATCAATAGGTACTCCTTGAACATTGTTGTTCCCTGGGATTAGTTACTAGTCCTAAAGGATTATTAGAAAATTGAAAGCAGTATCAAGTTCAAAAACAATGAGAAACAACTATGGAAAAAAGGGAAGAACAGGTAGGAACATTTGTGGATCATTTTGCAACTTTAATTTCTTTATAATTGCCAATATATACACATGAATTCTTTTTATAATAAATCATTTTTGCAAAAGAAGGAACAAGATAAAGATACCTGCTTTCACTCCAGCTATTTAACATTGCACTGGAAGACCTAGCCAGATATATTTGGCAAGAAAAAGAAATAGGTCATTCAAATTGGAAGTCAGAAGTAACACTATCTTTATTTATAAACAATATGATTTTCTATATAGAAAATACCATGGAATTACACACACACACATACACACACTACTAGACCTAACAAATTCAGCACAGTTGCAGGGTTAACACACAAAGTCACTTTTTTTTTTAAAGGGTGTATTTATTTATTTGAAAGTCAGAGTTACAGAGAGGGAGGGAGAGACACAGAGATATCTTCCATCTGCTGGTTCATTCCCCAGATGGTTTCAATGATCAGAGTTGATTCAAGTAGAAGCCAGGTACAGGAGCTTCATCTGGGTCTCCCACATGGGTAGAATGGGCCCAAACATTTGGAACACCATCTGCTGCTTTTCCCAGGCCATCAGCAGGAAGCTGGATCAGAAGTGGAGCAACCAGAACACAACCAGTAACACAGGCAGTGGCTTTACCTGCTATGTCACAATACCAGCCCCCACAAAATAACTTTCTATCTACCACTAATGAACAATCCAGAAAAGAAATTAAGAAAACAATTATATTTATAATAACATCAAGAGAATAAAATATGTAAGAATAAATTTAACCAAAGAGTTGAAAGATTTGTATACTGGAAATTGCAAAATGTTATAGGAAGAAGTTAAGAAAGAACTAAATAAAGAAAGATGTTCAATATCTATAGATCAGAACTCTTAATATTGTAAAAATGGTGATCTTAAAGAAATCTACAGTTTCAACACAACCCCAAGAAAATTCTAGTGGCCTTTTGTGCAAAGACAGAAAAATCAATCTCTCAAATTTACATGGGTCTTCAAGGAGCCCTAAATAGCCAAAACTATTTGTTTTAATGCTGACACAGAAAGACATAGAAGGACCCAGGGGAAGTTCCTGGCTCCTGGCTTCAGATCGGCACAGCTCTGCTGGCCATCTAAGGAGTGATCCAGCAGATGGAAGGCCTCTCTCTGTCTCTACCTCTCTCTGTAACTCTCTCTTTCAAATAAATAAAATAAATCTTAAAAAAAAAAAAAAGAGTGTAGTACTAGCATAAGAGATCTATAGACCAATGGAACAGAATTGAAAGCACAGAAATAAACACCAACATGTATGGGCAAATGATTTTCAGTGGTTTGAAGACACTGGGGAAAGAATAGCCTCTTTAACAAGTGGTACTGGGCCAACTGGCTATCCACATGCAAAAGAATAAAGTTGGACTCCTATTTCACTCCATATATGAAAACTACCTCACAACGACCCAACAATCTAGATTTAGGAGCTACAACTACAAAACTCCTAGAAGAAAACAAAAGTATTAAAATACATGATATTGGATTTGGCCAGAGACTCTTAAATTTGGAACTAAATGTATGAACTACAAAAGATAAAGCAGATCAACTGGAATACATAAAAATGAAAAATTTTCATGCATCAAAGAACAGTACCAAAAATGTAAAAAGGTAACATAAAATGGGAGAAAATATTTGCAAGACATATATTATGTAAAGTATCATACACTTCATATTTAATAGCCAGAATAAATAAAAGGAGTTCTACAACTCAACAACAACAACAAAAAAAACAAACATTTCAGGCCCTTAGTTACAGCCTGGCTCAGCCTTAGCTGTGGCAGCCATTTGTGAAATTGAGGATCTCTCTCTCTGGCTCTGCCTTTCAAATAAATAAACAGATAAAGAAATAAATATTTTAAAAAATGGAAAGAAGGAATTGGATGAACACTTTTCCAAAGAAGATATACAAGTGGCCAATAAGCATATGAAAAGATGTTTAATATTATATTATTAGAGAATTACAAAGTCAAAACCATAGTGAGGTACCACTATGACACAATAGGAAGGCTTTAAACACACACACGCACACACACACACGAAATACAACTATAGGCACAGTGGAGCAATAGGAGCCTAGTGAGCCTTGGCATCGGTCAATAAGAGCCTTGTTAGGTTACTGGTAGGAATGTAAAATGGTACAAAAACTAGAAAGAGTTTGGAAGTTTCACGAAAAGTTAAATATAGAATTATTGTGTGAGTCAATAATTCCATTGCTGGATACACCTAAGAGATGAAAACATATGTCCAAAATAAAAAAAATTTCTGAAAACAAGTGGAGATGACAATTAATCATATCTAAACTTACGGGACACAGCAAAAGCTGTGTTAAGAGGGAAGCTTATAGCAATCAGTGCCTACATGAATAAATGGGAAAGGTAGAAAATAAATGAGCTATCAATGAATCTCAAGAACTTAGAAAAACAACAACAAACCAAACCCAAAATGAGTAGAAGAAAGAAATAATTAGAGAAGAAATAAACAAAGTTGAAACAAAAAAAAAATACAAAAGATTAGCAAAATGAAGAGCTGGTTTTTGAAAAATAAAATCTGAGATGAAAAAGAAAATGTAACAACAGATATCACAGAAAAAAAAAGAATCATCAGGAATTACTACAATCAGCCCTATGGCAACAAATTGGGAAACGTAAAAGAAATGGATAGATTCCTAGACATATACAATCCACCAAAATTGAGTCACAAAGATATAGAAAACCCAAACAGATCAGTAACAAAGATGGAGACTGAATCAGTAATAAAGACCCTCCCAACAAAGAACGCCCAGGACAGGATGGCTTCACTTGCTGAATACTAACAAACATTTATTTTTTATTGTTTTAAAGATTTTATTTATTTATTTGAGAGATAGAGTTACAGCAAGTGTGAGGGAGAGACAGAGAGAAAGGTCTTCTTTCCATTGGTTCACTCCCTAAATGGCCGCAATGGCTGGAGCTGCACTGATCTGAAGCCAGGAGCCAGGAGCTTCCTTCTAGTCTCCCATGCGGATGCAGGGGCCCAAGCACTTGGGCCATCCTCTACTGCTTTCCCAGGCCATAGCAGAGAGCTGGAGTGGAAGAGGAGCAGCCAGGACTAGAACTGGAGCCCATATGGAATGCTGGCGCTGCAGGTGGAGAATTAACCTATTGCACTGTGGTGCTGACCCCTCTACCAGACATTTAAAGAATAACAAATTCCGGTTCTTCTCAAGCTATTCAAAACAACTGAAAGGGAGGGAATCCTCCCAAACTCCTCCATGAAGCCTGTATCACCTTAATTCCCAAGCCAGAAAAAGATACAGCAGAGAAAGAGAACTATAGACCAATATCTCTGATGAATATATATGCAAAAACCCTCAACAAATTATTAGTTAATTGAATCCAACAACACCTCAGAAAGATCACTCATCTGGACAAAATGGGATTTATCCCTGGTATGCAGGAATGGTTTAACACTCACAAATCAACAAATGTGATAAATCATATCAACAAACTGAAGAACAAAAACCATATGGTTATCTTAAAACATACAAAGAAAGCATTTGATAAAATACAGCATCCTTTCATGATGAAAACCTTAAGCAAATTGGGTATAGAAGGAACATCCCTCAACATAATCAAGGCAACTTATGACAAACCCACAGCCAGCATCCTATTGAACAGGGAAAAGCTGGAAGCATTCCCCACCAAGATCCAGAACCAGACAAGGATGCCCACTCTCACCATTGTTGTTTAATATAGTCATGGAAGTTTTAATATAGTCATTTAGTTTTAGCCATTAGGCAAGAAAAAAAAAGGGACACAAATTGGAAAGGAGGAAATCAAAGTATCCCTATTTGCAGATGACAAGATCCTCTATATAGGGGATCCAAAGACTCCATTAAGAGACTATTGAAACTTATATGAGTTTGGTAAAGTGGCAGGATATAACATCAACACAGAAAATCAATAGCCTTTGTATACACAGAAAACGTCATGGATGAGAAAAAGCTTTCTCTTTTTTTGTAAGATTTATTTATTTATTTGAAAGTCAGAGTTACACAGAGAGAGGAGAGGCAGAGAGAGTGAGAGAGAGGCCTTTTATCCAATGGTTCACTCCCCAAATGGCCTCAACAGCTGGAGCTGCACCAATCTGAAGCCAGGAGCCAGGAGCTTCCTCCAGGTCTCCCATGTGGGTGCAAGGTCCCAAGTACTTGGACCATCTTCCACTACTTTCCCAGGCCACAGCAGAGAACTGGAAGCGTCCTGGCACTTCAGGCCAGGACAGCGTTAACCCGTTGAGCCACAATGCCATCCCCTGAGAAAGAACTTTCAAGATCAATTTCATTCACAATAGCTACCAGAAAAATCAAATACTTTGGAATAAATTTAACCAAGGATGTCAGGTAGCTCTACAATGAAAATTAAAAGACACTAAAGAAAGAAATTGAAGACATTAAAAAATGGGAAAATCTTCCATGTTCATGGATTGGAAGAATCAACATCATCAAAATGCGCATAATACCAAAGCAATAATTTACAGATTCAATGTGATCCCATTCAAAATACCAATGACATTCTCATATCCAGGAAAAATGATGCTAAAATTCATATGGAAACACATGGGACCCAAATAGCTAAAGCAATCATATACAACAAAAACAAAACTGGAGGCATAATAATACCTGATTTCAAGATGTACTACATGGAAGTTAAAATCAAAACAGCCTGGTACTGGCATAGAAACAGACTTATAGACCAATGGAACAGAATAGAAACTCCAGAAATCAATCCATGATCTACAAATAACTTATCTTTGACAAAGGAGCTAAAATCAGTCCCTGGAAGAATGACAGTCTTTAACGAATGGTGCTAAGGAAACTGGATGTCCAAGTGTAGAAATATGAAACCAGAACCTTACCTTACACCTTACACAAAAATCCACACAAAGATATCGAAGACCTAAATCTATGACCCAATACTCTCAAATTACTAATGAACATTGGGCAAACTCTGCAAGACATTGGCATAGGCAAAGACTTCTTGGGAAAGACCCCAGAAACACAGGTAATCAAAGCCAAAATTGACAAACGGGCTTGTATCAAGCTGAAAAGCTTCTGCACCACAAAAGAAACAGTCAGGAAAGTGAAGAGGCAACCCACAGAATGGGAGAAAATATTTGCAAACTATGCAACTATTAAAGGATTAATATCCAGAATCTATAAAGATCTCAAGAAATTCAACAACAAAACAAAGAATCCAGTTAAGAAATGGGCAAAGGACTTGAACAGGCATTTTTCAAGAGAGGAAATTCAAATGGCCAACAGGCACTTGAGAAAATTCTCAGGATCACTAGCCATCAGGGAAATGCAAATCAAAACCACAACAAGGTTTCATCCAGTTAGAATGGCTCACATACAGAAATCAATAAATGACAAATGCTGATAAGGATGTGGAGGAAATGGTACCCTCATCCACTACACTATTGGTGGTAATGTAAACTGGTGCAGCCACTGTGGAAGACAGTATGGATATACCTTAGAAATCTGAATATAGACCTACCATATGATCCAGTCATCCCATTCCTGGGAATTTACCCAAACCAAAAGAAATCAGCATATGAATAGTGTTATCTGTATCCCCATGTTCATTGCAGCACAATTCACAATAGCTAAGACGCGGAATCAACACAGATGTCCATCAACTGTTGACTAGATAAAGAAATTATGGTATATATACACTATGAAATACTAGTGTTATAAAAAAAAAACGGAAATCCTGTTTTTTGCAACAAGATGGACGCAAATGAAAATCATTACATTTAGTAAAATAAGCCAGTCCCAAAAAGACAACTACCATGTTTTCCCTAATCTATGGTAACTAATAGAGTATATGAAAAATAATGTTTTAGAGTAAAATAGACATTTCAAGATCTGATGATTGTTTACAGCCCTTGTCTCTTTCGTAAAGGAACAGTGTTTTTGTTGTTGTTTTCTTTATCTTCATACTTTGTTGAACTCTTTTACTACATGTAGGGTTAACTATATGATTTTTAAGTAAACTGAAAAATAGACCTTTGTAAAAATTAAGAGTGGGAATGTGAGAGGGAGGAGAAGGGATGGAGCATGTGGGAGAGGGAGGGTGGGGGGAAAGTGTCCCTGTGCTCCTAAATCTGTATGTATGAAATACATGAAATTTGTATAACTTAAATAATATTAAAAAAAAAAAAGACTCAAACTGATAGAAAAAA
The DNA here is from genome assembly GCF_051225735.1 of Oryctolagus cuniculus. Classification (NCBI taxonomy): domain Eukaryota; kingdom Metazoa; phylum Chordata; class Mammalia; order Lagomorpha; family Leporidae; genus Oryctolagus; species Oryctolagus cuniculus. The sequence goes on along the minus strand of NC_142868.1, from coordinate 55,955,366 downwards.
AAAACATATTCCCACAGAAAAACTTGCACAAGAATGTTCGTAGCAGTCAGCATTCCTCATATAGCCCAGATAGAAAACCAATGGTCAACAATGGGTGAATAGATCACCAAATGGTGGTATACACATATAATGGAATATTTTCAGCAATAAAAAGAATGAAACACTGATATATGCTTCAACTTATATAAGCCTTGAAAACATTATATACAAAACAAGCTAGATATAAAAGGACATAGGCTGGGCCGGCGCTGTGGCGTAGTGGGTAAATCCGCCACCTCCAGTGCCAGCATCCATGAGTGCCAGTCTGAGTCCCGGCTGCTTCACTTCCAATGCAGCTTTCTGCTATGGCCTAGGAAAGCAGTAAAAGATGGCTCAAGTCTTTGAGCCTCTGCACCCATATGAGACACTGGGAAGAAGCTCTTGGTTCCCGGCTTTGGGTCAGCACAGCTCAAGCTGTTGCAGCCAGTTGAGGAGTGAGCCAGTGGATGGAAGACCTCTCTCTCTCTCTTTCTCTGCCTCTCTGTAGCTTTGCCTTTCAAATAAATAAATCTTAAAAAAAAAAAAAAAAAAAAAAAGACATAGGCTTTGTGATTCTCTTTATATGTCCATAACATGCAAATCTATGGAGACAAAAAAAAAGTGAATGGGGAGTAGAAGGAATAGAAACTATTAAATACGGATTTTTTGGGGGTGATGAAGTTTTGCAATTAGAGATGGTGGTTGTACAACATTGTGACTACACTAAATACCACCCAGCTACATATTTTTAAATGGTTGTAAATATAGAAAAAATATAGTTCATTTTCTAAAAGATATTTTTCAGGAATTAAGTTTTAGTCTTTTTCTAAATTGCTCTTTTACAGTTACCAAATGATATATTTTCTGAGGCCATGCTACACATTCAGTATGCTTTCTTCCTCCTACTTGAAAAGCAGTCAAATTCGAATTCTTCTTTTGTATCCTTACAGAGATGTTTCTAGGTTTTTTGTTCAGATATATGTAAGTAAAAAAGCCTTCCAGTGAGTTTGTAATTTTTAAAACCCAATAGAGGCTGGCACCATGGCTCACTAGGCTAATCCTCCGCCTTGCGGCGCCGGCACACCAGGTTCTAGTCCCAGTTGGGGTGCCGGATTCTGTCCCGGTTGCCCCTCTTCCAGGCCAGCTCTCTGCTGTGGCCAGGGAGTGCAGTGGAGGATGGCCCAAGTACTTGGGCCCTGCACCCCATGGGAGACCAGGAGAAGTACCTGGCTCCTGCCATATCAGCGAGGAGTGCCGCCACAGCGCGCTGGCCGCGGCGGCCATTGGAGGGTGAACCAACAGCAAAAGGAAGACCTTTCTCTCTGTCTCTCTCTCTCACTGTCCACTCTGCCTGTAAAACAAAACAAAACAAAACAAAAAAACCACACAGTGTGTACATTATATTTTCTTCAAATAAACAATAAACCACTTCTTATAAATGATGTGGTTCAGTTTCATATAGCTAAGAAAAAGAGAATTCTGGAAGACTAGAAATAAGTTGTTGGCAGCACTCTCCTTATCAATAAAGCAGCTCAGGTGGCAGGTTTTCGGTGCGGCGGGTAAGGCACTACTTAGAAGTCTGCCTCCCTATCTGAGTGGCACTATTTGGAAAGCCTGCTTCCCTTTTGGAGTGCCTGGATTCAAGCTGGTCCTGCTTCTGATTTCAGCTTCCTGATAACGTGCACCCTGGAAGGCAGCAGGTGATGGCCCAGGTACCTGAGTCCCTGTCACCAACATGGGAGATTTAGATTGAGTTCTAGGCTCCTGGCTTTGACCTGGCCCAGTTCTTGCTGTTCCATTTGGGGAACAGATCAGTGAATGGAAAATCTGTTTGTCTCTCTCTGCATTTTAATAAATAAAAAAAATTAAAATAGAAGTGTTTAAATGGTCTCAGCAAGAACAATGGAAAACTGTTTTATTGTTCACATTTTCCATCTGTCAGTATACTCAAGACACCTGAAAACATGTAGACTCATTTTCTAAGGAACCAGTATTTTAGATGCAGTACTTTTAGCTACATCAGTGATTCTCAGCCTGGTCTGATTTTGTTACTCCAGCGGATTATTTGGCAGTTTCAGGAGGTCCTTTTGGTTGGCACATCTTTGGGGAGCTACTGGCACCTAGTGGGTAGACTTCAGGAATGCTGCTAATCCTCCAACACACAGGATAGTCTCCCATATCAAAGAATTATCAGGTCCAAATGTCAACCCTGAGAAACCATGAGCTAGATTGCTGGTCTCATTCATTTTCATCCTAAAATCTGCAGCATAATCTCAGATCAGAACACTTCATTGAAACTTTTTGGTTTTCATGTCATAAGGTATAAATTTTATTTACAATGATTAAGAATTTAGTTAAGAAAACAAAGACTAAAACATGTGTGATAAAATACTGACAGAGAGGGGCAAGTCTTGTGATATAGTGGTTTAAGATGCCAAATGCAATGCCTGAAACCCCTATCTGAGTGTGGGTTCAAGTACTAGCTACTTTGTTTCTGACCCAGATTCCTGCTAATGCATCGTGGGAGGCAACAGATGATGGCTCAAGTGCTTAGGCCCCTGCCATCAACTTGGGAGTCCTGGTTGCAGTTCTGGGCTCCTGGCTTTGCCCTGGCCCAGTCCTGGCTGTGGTGGGCATTTGGGAAGTGAGCCAGTAGATGGAAGATCTGTCTCTGTTTATTTCTCTATTGCTCTGCATTTCAGGTAAATGAAAATAAATGAGGGGCCAACACCTACAGTGCTGGCATACCATATGATATCACCAAAGTTCCAGCTGTTCCACTTCCAATCCAGCTCCCTGCTAATGTGCCTAGAAAAGCAGAGGAAGATGGATCAAGTACTTGGGTCCCTGTACCCTTGTGGGAGACCTGGAGGAAGCTCCTGCCTCCTGGCTCCTGGCTCCAGATCAGCCCAGCTCTGGCTATTGCAGCCATTTGGGAGAGGGAACCAGCAGATGGAAGATCTCTGTCTCTCTGTAACTCTGCCTTTCAAATAAATAAATAAATCTTAAAAAGACAAAACAAAAACAAAGAAACAAAATGTAAAAGGGAAATATAAAACAGGTCAGAGCTATATATAATCAAAATTTAAATGAAGATCTTGTTAGATACCTAGATCTCTCCAACATAATTTTATTTTTAAAAATATTTATTTATTTGAAACATACAGTTAGAGAGAGAGGGAGAGACAGAGACAGAGAGAGGAAGAATCTTCTATCCACTAGTTTATTCCCCACATGGTGGCAATGGTCAAGGCTGGGCCATGCCAAAGCTAGGAGCTAGGTGCTTCATCTGGGACTCCCATGTAGGTGGCAGGGACCCAAATACTTGGACTATTTCCTCTCCAACTTAATTTTACTTTCCAACGTAAACTGAAAATTAAGAGGCATTAAGTGTCATACAAATATATTTTCTCTAAGACAAAATTCTGAGAAAAAGCTATTTAATTCTTTTTATTTTAACTTCAAGCACTGTGTTTATCTTTGCTGGCACATTAAGTCTTCTTTGGAAAAAGGCAGGCACATAAATTAAACTATCTGTTTTTCCTGATACTCTATAAATAAAAAATAACATAAGAAGGAAATAAAAAAGAAGATGCAGCACAATGGAAGTCTATTTTTCGAATCTGCTAGCACTATACTTTTTAAAATAATGTTAATTACGATACCCTTAATTCTAAATAAGATTGTCCCCGAAAAAGCAAATGTGTTACATTTATTCCTTCTTCTTCACCTGCTAATTTCTTGGAATTTAAAAAAATGTTACAAAATGAAGGATCTTAACATTAAAATCTCAATTAATATGGTTACCTAAAAGTCAGTTTAAAAGAAAAATGAAGCTTCACAAAATAAATACACTGAAGCAACTATAATAGTAGTAACTTTTATTTAAAATACTTTTAATCGAGGAAAGCTCATTTTACATGAGTTTCCAACTAATTATTAGAGTTAGAAACAAAGAAAATAAAACCAGAGAAAATCCTCTGTAGAAAAAATACACAAGGAACATTTCTACATGTGAAAAAGCAGTCAACAGTCTTAACATCTGAACATCCAATTATTACTCTCAATTCCATCTCTCCTAGTGAACACCACTATCAACCTTGAGATCTGATTTGTTCTTGTCATTCTTCACTGAGTAGATGAAATATGTTAAGGTGTCTTTTTCATTCACTGGAATAGATCTAAAGTGGCAACCAACTATCTACAAAGAAAAAAAATTGAGGAAATTAAATTTTAGATATTAACAGATTTCATAAACTAGGTAAAATATGTTTCATCAAAAGAAAAATACTGCTAAGAATTATTTTCTTTAAAAATTAAAATATATTTAACAAAATATCAACAAGATGAAAAATATACAATAGGATGTTACAAACAAGAGATAGTGTGATTTCAAAGGATCAAGTTTTGGCCCATTTAAATATACATTTATTAAAAAGCATATTTCTTTTTGTTTTAACTTTTATAATTGGAACTATATTGAGATAAACATTTAATTGTAAAATATCTAGGCAATAAAAGAGAAGAGTTCATATGCACTTAATCTACTCATAGAAAAAAAATAAAATTGAAAAAGTTTTAGTACTAGAGAAACAAAACCATGAAATATCTTTCCAATATGAAGGTCTTCAAAAAGTTCATGGACAATGCATACCAAGAAAAAACTACCAAAATAAACTTTCATTCCATTTTCCAAGAGCTTGGTATGTTTGCCTCAACTTACATTTGCTCATTCACTTATTATCAGTATTCTTTATTTAGGTTCCTTGAAGAAAAATTATGAAAGGAAAATGAGAGGAGAAACAGATATCAACTGATGAATGTTTACCTGCTTCCTTGCCTTTTCATTGTGCTATTCTAACATGTATACTATTACTACCAATAGGAGAAGAAAAGATTAAACTGGAGTTTTCATATGCATTCTACCTTTAGGAGATAAAATTTCTTAAAGAAAAAGTTCATCGACACAATAATGTAGAGACATAAGGAAAATAGTTAGTCATTTCTGGAATCTCTTAAAATATATGTGTCTTATTTCTTATTGCTTCTTAACCTGTTTCCATCTGCATTTCCAACTATGTAAACTATAACATTCACGGCTATTTCTTATTTTTTAAAAAGAAAATAGCTCCAGAATAAAATAATTGTTTTAGAAGGTTACACTGTCAAAAAGTTCAGGTTTTGCTTTATACATATAAAAAATGTTTAAAAAGCTATGAAACTAATCAGTCAGCTCTTTGGTTCTCACTTGTCCCAAAACAAAGGTGCTTTCACTTGATTCGTATCTAATATATTTCATCATGGTAGGTGATACCTGTATTTATGTATTGTATAATACAAAAAGGACATTTTAAAATACAATTAAAAAAATACAATTTAAAGAAAAACGAGGCTTTTATTGTCTAGGCAAGAATAAAGAAGAAATTCTAGCTAAGTAGGTATTATATCAAATTTTAACAATATCAAAAAATATTTTGTCAAATAATTGTAATTTCCATTCTTTTATTTCACTCACTATGCACAATATAGAAATTTTTGGCTAACTACTAAATTCAAACTGAAGAACGTGAGAAAACTGATTATATATTTCCATTTCTGTCCTAATAGATTTTAAATATGATTAAAATGTAAATACATAAACCTGTGAGCATCTTGGCAAGATGCACAGATTTCTTGGTTCTATTACTTCCTGAGAACACATACCTCCATACACACACTTGGTCAACTTTTCACAACTCAATAAGGACTAGAAGTCCTGTGCCAAACAAATTTTCAGTAAAAACTTGAATGAAAGGCTTTACTTTTTTTTTAGATGAGAAGAAGTCATGGATGCTTCTCATAAAACAAATTAACATCAACAAGAACAATTTTGTCATAGTTAAATCAGTTAAGTTATTGAAATAACATTCAGGAACTTATATGCAGACCTATTCCAGCAGAAGATTCAAAAAATCAAACCAGCTAATTTAAAGTTTAAATAACATAAAACTCATATATACCTCAACAAGCTGTGCTTTATTAAGTCCTGGTCTGGTTGGTAGCTTGAAGTGTCTTTTGTATCTCCTAAGCGTATTTACTTGTAATTGGTATAAATCAACCTAGAAAAAAATTTACACATATGAATTAGTCCATACTGTTTTTTTAAAATTTACCACTGATAGGTTCAAGAACAAAATTTCAACTTCAGCACAATACAAACTTAACTCCATGGTTTATATATAAACACTTTAATCTTTCTGGGATAAATACTATAAACTGGTGGTGGTATTATATATTATATATATGAATAAAATTCTAATAGTTGTCAACTGAAAATATAATAATTCAAACTGTATAACTTTTATTAACTGGGTATATTTAACTTTGCTTTCATTTCCAGATTTCTCAAATGTTTTAAATGTTTAAAAAATTTCCTCAAATGTTTTTATAAAAATTTCAGAATGAACTACTTAGGAGTTACATTAAACATACAAAAATTTTCATCTACCTCTGGCGTGTCAATATCTTGAACAGGTGAATCACCTCCATCATCATCACTGCCTTTTCTCTTTCTTCTGTTTCGAACACTCTGAATTAAATTTTTATGATAATCACAAATGTAAAGATGCCTTGCCTGAAACAGAAAGAGTTCACAGACTGCTTATTTTACAGTAAAATGTTTCTGTGCATTAATACACACATAGGCCACAGGGAATTATTGAAAACAGTCAAAACAAGCCATTGGTAAGACAAGAGTATGTTTCTAGTCTTAAATCCTAGGCCTTGTTAAACCAGATGTCTGGCAATACAGAGTGGAGTGGGAGGAGGAAGAGTGTAGTGCCACTTGGGGGAGGGACAGAGGCAGAAAAAGGAGAATGAGAAATTCCAGTCCTCTGGGTTTTGTCATCAAATTGCAAAGGTTGACCTGAATTAGTTATTTCAGGCTGGATTTTTAACTGGCAAGGGAGAAGATGATGTTGACCACAATTCTGTTACCTGATAGTATTTTCCGCTTAAAGAGCAAACTTAAGTAGTACCATGCATGCTTTCCAATCTAATTTACTACCCAAATCATATTACAGGCACAACATTTTCCAAACTAGCTATTAATTTTTATCCTATATTTAAATTTCAATTATAAATTTTTCTAAGTATTAAATCAATGTATTTGTATGTGATACAAAGTAATCTGAAATTATTCAAATTCACCTGAAAAGTTTCTCACGAATACCACTAAAGAGCTGTTTAAAACAGGCAGAAAATGTCACAATAAACTTTTCAAAAGCTTTAATTACATATTTTCATGAGAATTGTATAGCGACACGGAAATACTGGGCTTCATATTTTGACAGCTAATTCCTTAAAAAAAAAAAAAGGGCTGAGCTAACAGGCTTGACAATTTTCAAGCTAAGCCTCAGTTAAAAACATGCAGGACGCGCGCTAGGTTCTGACAGCTTGGTATTCATTTATTGCCAGCCAGAACTCCGAAAAGTAGCAATGGGTGTTTCTAAAACCCTCCCAGTCGGTCAAAAGAACAGAAAACGGAATCCTGATGGCTGCCAAGCGAATGGCAAGACCGCAGAGGCTACGTGCTCCCACGTTCAGAGTAGCTGCGGAGCAGCTGACACTGCAAACACGGTGTACAGCCCCTGCGCCGCGCGAGGCGGCAGGGTGGGGGGATCTCGCTCTGTGTTCCGGACCAAGGACCTTCCTGGGTGTAAGGTCCGATTGGACTCCACTTTCCCCAGAGTAGGGCAGCTACTTCACCCTGGGGCCACACGCCAGCTCGGGCAGCACAACAAAGGCTCCTCCATTCCAAGAAGGGGCTGCCGGGCTGCAAGAAAACTACTCCGGGTGCTCCGTGCGACCTGCCCCTTTGTTTCGATTCCCGATTGCAGCAGAGGAGGAAGAGGGAGGACTGCGCGGGAGAGACGCATGCAGCGGGAGGTCGGGGGGTGGGGAGAGGAGGAGGAGGAGGGGCACCGCAGCGTGTGTTTTTGCGTGTGTTGGGGGTGGCGGTCGGAGTTGCAGTGACTTTGTTGTTTGCTCCCTAGCTAAGACTTCGCAAGTCCGCACTGCAGCCAGGTCGGGGGTGGGGGTGGGGGTGGGGGTGGGGGCTGAACCTTGCCAACAACCCGTGTCTTTGCCCAGCTGCTGGAGCCCCACAGGGGCGGTCCCGCCGTCACTTACGCTCTTATCCAGCTCGATCTTCACCTTCTTCTGGGAGATGCTCTTCTGGATCCTCTTGCTGAAGCTGGCGTTGCCTGCCGCCCGGCCGCACCGCTCACCGTCCTCCCGCAAACAGCAGAGTTGCCCGGGGCCCGGGCCAGCGGCTCCCGGGGGCCCAGCCGCGGAGACCGCGCCGCCTCCGGGCACCTCAGCCCCAGCGCTCGCCCCGTTCCCATTTCCAGCCGAGGCGGCGGCGGCCGCTGCAGCGACCACGGCGGCCACCGCGGCGGCTGCGTCCCCACCGCGGCTCATCTCCTCAGGCGTGAAGCCGTTCATGTCTCCGCGCTCCGAGGCGCCGGCGCCGACAGAAATCCCCGCTAGTCTCGCCGCTCCGCCTCTCTCCGCCAGGTCCCTCGGGCACACGATCCGGCGGCGGCAATTCACTCTGCACCCCAAGTTCGGCGATGGCCCGGCCAAACACGCAATGTCCCCAGCCTGGCGATTACCGTTGGCGCCGGAGAGTGGACAGTGCTGGGGGTTAAGACTCAAGAGTGGGGCAGCACAGGGACCTGGGACCCCGATTACTGTCACATGGAGACTTCAACACTTGGACCGCGGCGCCTCCGCCTCCCTTCGGCCCCTGGACCTGCGCAAGCACGACGCACCCCCCCCCTTCCGCCCCTTCCACTCTGCCGCGAGTTACCACGGGAATTGTAGTTCCCTACTGCGAAGTCGACCTGAGTTTCGCCCTAATCTGGCGTCCAGTAGACTGGATGAACTACACATCCCAGCATGCATCGCGCCACAGCGGGCCGATTTTTTCCAAAGCACCGGGAAAACAGGAGTGTGTGGTTGTGGATTACGCTGTTTATTCTAGTCTCCTGTGTCTCCCTGGAAGTTGGGTGGTGTTTAGCTCCTGGAATTTCGCGGGGTTGGTGTTCAGAGGAAGTCAGCCGACTCTGAGGGGAAGCATAAAGGCGGGTGGGGGAGTAAGTGAGCGTGCAAAAAAAAAAAAAGTTTCGGGGCCGTTCTGCGTGTGTGGTAAAACCGTTTTTGGTGAACTATGCTTTTGAGGGAAACCAAACCAAGGAGAATTCAGTCAGCTGGCGCTTTCCAGGTCTTTGAGGTCCTGCAGCTAACACCTCTGCTTGCCTAAACACCTCTTTCTTGCAGCAAATTAACGGGACGACTGCTAGGAAGGAAATGCCTACTTCTTGACAGTGACAGATCCTACTCAAAAATGCCTTTTCTAAATCCTTGTTCGTTCCTTCAGTGTTTCATTCTTAGGTGCAAAAAGCAGGTCGCTTCCTGGGGTAGAATCACTGGCTAGTTGACAGTAACTGGACTACTTTTTCCCTCCATTCCCAACCTTGTCAGTTTCTCCTCGGATGCCTCTGAAGGAAAGAGGCGTCTAGAGGGGCGCGGACTGCAGCGTTCCTAAGTCATTTGGATTGCTCCTCGGAAACTCCCCAGGGGTAGCTCTGCCCAGTGTGGAGAAAAGCCGCATTCTCCGAGCGGACTGCACGGCCGTGTGTGTTGCAACAGGCTCCTGTGAGCGCGCGTGTGTGTACGTGCATGTGCGCGCGTACGTGTGTATGCTTGCATGTGGGAGCGTGCTGGTGGAGGGCGGGTTTGGAGGAAGGGCGTGGCTAATATAAAAGCTGCGCATTAACTGGTAACAGCGCACCGGTTTAATAGTCTTTTTAAAATTTTTGTTGTTGTTGTTGAAAGGCAAAGTTACAGAGAGATTAAGAGAGGCAGAGACAGCCAGAGATGTTCCATCTGCTGGTTCACTCCCCAAATGGCCATAAGGGAGGGACTGGGCTGGAGCCAGGAGCTTCTTCCAGGTCTCCCACGTGGGTGCAGGGTTCAAGCACTTGGGCGATGCACTGCTGCTTTTCCAGGCACATTAGCAGGGAGCTGAATTGGAAGTGGAGCAGCCAGGACTGGAACCATTGCCTAAATGGGATGTCTACTTCGCAGAAGGTGGTTTACTCCACTATGTCACAAGGCCACCTGCCACTGCTTTGTTATTTAAAAATATTATGCACATACTTGAAAGGTTCAAAGTGGGGGTCAGGTGGGAGAGAGAGACATCTCCCATCCAGTGGATGCCTCCTCAAATGCCCCCAAAAGCAGGGGTTGGGCCAGGCAAAAACAAGAAGCCAGAAATGCAATCTGGGCCTTGGAGGGTGTCAAGGACTCAAGTACTTGCCCCATCACTGCAGCTGCTCATGGTGTGCAGGAAGCTGGAAGCAGAACCCTGCCTAACTTGAACTCAGGCATATACAGGCCTCCAAAGCAAGGTCTTAACTGCCAGGCCAAATGCCAGCCCCCACAATCTCATTGTTTAAACAGAAGTACTTAACATAAACCCAGCAAGTTTGTTTCATTTTGTTTTGTTTTATTTTTTAAAGTGCTTTAACCCTTACTGAGTAAATCTAGGGGCAGATTCTGCATCCCCTTTTAAATATTAGAATCAGTAGGTCTGCTTTAGGAAGTGGCATATCTTTTGTGTCCAAGAATAAAACACTGAAGGAACATACAGGTATTTAGAAAGCGCATTTGTCAATAGGACCTATCGTTGTTAAGAAGTAGGGATGAGGAGCCAGCGCTGTGGCATAGTGGGTAGAGCCGCCACCTGCAGTGCTGACATCCCATATGGGCACAGGTTAGTGTCCTGGCTTCTCCACTTCCAATCCAGCTCTCTGCTATGCCTTGGGAAAGCTGTAGAAGATGGCCCAAGTCCCTAGGCCCCTGCACCTGAGTGGGAAGACCGGGAGGAAGTGCCTGGCTCCTGGTTTTGGATTGGTGCAGCTCCAGTTGTTGCAGCCAATTGGGGAGTGAATCAGCGGATGGAAGACCTCTCTCTCTCTCTCTCTCTCTCTCTGCCTCTCCTTCTCTCTCTGTGTAACTCTGACTTACAAACAAATAACATAAAATAAATCTTAAAAAAAAAAAAAAGTAAGGATAAGTGCTGTGAGTATACGCTGGCAGGTTAAGGAGTTGATGTCAGCTGCAATTTGAAAGGCAGGCTCCCTAATTGGCTTCAACCCGGCAACCTGGCTCAATATCTTTTTTTTTTTTTTTTTAAGATTTATTTATTTGAAAAGTAGAGTTACAGAGAGAGGGAGAGACAGAGGTCTTCCATCTGCTGGTTCACTCGCCAAGTGGCTACAACCAGGAACTGGAAGCTTCATCTAGGTCTTCCATGTAGCTGCAGGAGCCCAAGCATTTGGGACATTCTAAGCTGCTTTCTCAAGCATATTAAAAGGGAGCTGGTTGGGAAGTGGAGTAGACGGGACTCCAGCGGGCGCCCAGGTGGGATGCTGCTATTGCAGTCAGCAGCTTAACCTGCTACTTCACAACTCTGGCTCCTCAATGACTTGTTTTTTTTAAAAAAAAAAATTTATTTATTCAAAAGGTAGAGGGACAGAAAAAAATAAAAATATTACATAAATTGTAATGAGCTAGGAAAGATACTAGATAAGTACTTCATATATCTTCTTCCAGCTGCAATGTGCAGTAAGATGTCCAGTAGCCATATGTGATATGGTATTCAGCACTTGAAATGTGGTTAGTGAGTCTGAAGAAACTGAATTTTTAATTGAAATACAGTGATTTTAAATCTTAAAAATTTGATCCTTGACTCAACTATTAGAAAAGCTTTAAGGATGTTTGGAAAAATTTGGATATATGAATCTATTTTTTAACAAATTTTATAAAATCAGAATTTTACAGCTGAATTGTGATGTGCTGTTAAGTATATACTAGTTGGATTGCAAAGACTTAGTAATAGAAATTAAGAAAATTCATTTAATACCTCATTAATAATGTTTATATTGATTACAATATTTAAATGACAATATTTCAGGGTACTTGCTTTAACATGAGAGAAACATGAGCAAGGTGTAGTTTATAAACAGAAACTGAAGGTCTGCAAGGGAAGGGAAGGTGATTAATGAAACAAAACAATTTGGGAAGATGAGAAGTAATGAAATCTAGAATATAAGTAAAAAGATTTTTTCCCTTTCCGCCACAGTTACATAAATAACAAATTGCATAAAACCATTTCAATAATAAAATTTTAATAGTACGGAGATTCTCATCATCAAATCACCAAGGAAAAATTATAAAGTTCTATGATGAATCCCCTGCAAGTCAAATTCCTAAACTTTGAAAGGCAATTAGTGGGGCATCCTTTTAATTCACCCTTTCTTGATTTCCTAAGCATATCTGATTCCTAGAGATAATATTCCAATACAATCTTTTTAGTTCCCTTCTTAGTCTTTGGATTTGTAGTGATCTGTAGTGAATTAACTGAGTTGTGTGTTGTTTCTCTTCTCCAATCCCAAAAAATGGCATTGCTTTTATAAAAAGAATCACCATTATTTATTAATAAAAATCAACTCCTCTTTATAAGTTTCAATTTGAGTGTAACATGATGGATAAAGCCATGATCAGAATATATGAAATTAACAAATTAAAATGAACAAATTAAAAGTAACCTTCACAAGCCTGTGTACAAACCATATGTGTCCAAGAGGATAGTGCTTAGTTTTCCTTCTTTGGCACTAGAGGTAGACAAAAATAATATAAAAATGAACAGGCTGTAAATTAGCCATGCTACCTTAACTAAACCAGGCAGTAACAATGCAAAGCTAAAAGGTCAAACATTAGTGCTTTATAGCACACATGAAATTTAGGTATTGGATTATTCTTCCCCTGAAGGTGTAGTTTAAAAAAAAAAAAAAACAGCATAAGCGGCAAATAATTGATTTGCCTTTCTTGTCTAAAGAGTCTGTGTAGGGAAATTCTGTTTTCCCTATGATTATTTCCTAATTAAAGCTTCCATAACTTGCAGAGATCTGCTGATTTTGCACACACCCACTAGAGGGGAAAGGTGCTGCTGCTTATTCTATGAGTCTTGAGTCTGCGAAAGTCCTTCTTTCCTTGTCTTTACTGAAGTCTCAGAGAGCCTTGTAGGTTTGCTGAGCCTAGCTAGACGCATGAAGATGAGGTTTTTGCTTGCTCAGGCCAGTCAGTAAGGTCCACCTGTGTTTTCTGAAGGTTCATCTGCTTGATAGAGGCTTTCTCTTTGCTGAGAAATACATACTTGCTTAGGACTAGCAGGGCCCCTTAACAAACGCTATTTGCGTCTTACTATAAATTTTAGTAGCCTACCAATTTGAAAGACCTACATTACCTAGATTTAAAGACACCCTCAGGGAACACAGCAGTTAAAAACAAATTGCAGAACTGCCCAAATCTGCCAGATTGTAGAATATAAGCCTCAAAGCCCAAAATCAAGAATTTGCATGGTTTGTGCTAACTAAAGCACTATAAAAACTTAAAGTTACTTACTTAGCTCACTCCAGAATTCCCAAGTCCTATGCTAGTTTGATCTCCCATCCACCATCTTTTTTGTCATTTTTTGATGATTTTGGCTAGTATCCTTGTTAATTGAGACCTTAAGGAGGCCCATTAAATAATATGAAGTAATTGGATAATAAGATTGGCTACATGATATATAGAGGCTGAATATCCTGTTGTTGATGAAATAGCTTAATAGTTAAAAATATGTGAGAATTTTTCCCGTTCCGTTGCTCTGTTTATCTTCTCACCAATCATCACCTTATAATAATTGTATTAGTTGTTATTTGTTGGTGTAACAAAATATATCTAACACGGGTCGCTTTGTAAAGAAATAGGTATATTTAGCTCAGATATTTTGGAGGCTGGAAGTCAAAACATCAGAGTGTCGGCTCTGGCAAGGCTTCCCCCTTTCCCTCCTGCCTCACTTTATGGCAGATGGCAACAATGACAACACATTTGCTAGTGAGGGATCACATCTCCATATAGGAAGCCAGTGAGAAGTAAAGGTCAGACTCAAGTTTTTACAACTTGCTTTTTTTTTTTTTTTTTTTTTTTTGACAGGCAGAGTGGACAGTGAGACAGAGAGACAGAGAGAAAGGTCTTCCTTTGCCGTTGGTTCACCCTCCAATGGCCGCCGCAGCCGGCGCGCTGCGGCCGGCACACCGCGCTGATCCGATGGCAGGAGCCAGGAGCCAGGTGCTTTTTCCTGGTCTCCCATGGGGTGCAGGGCCCAAGGACTTGGGCCATCCTCCACTGCACTCCCTGGCCACAGCAGAGAGCTGGCCTGGAAGATGGGCAACTGGGACAGAATCCGGCGCCCCAACCGGGACTAGAACCCGGTGTGCCGGCGCCGCTAGGCGGAGGATTAGCCTAGTGAGCCGCGGCGCCGGCCTACAACTTGCTTTTGAGAGCACTCAAAGACTTAGTATTACCTTCCAAGAGCAGTGCACTTAATGACTTGAGGACTTCTCACTAGGTTCTACCTCTTAAAGATCCCACCTCCCACCATTGCTACACCAAGGAACAAGTCTCCAACACATGAGCCCTTGGAGGATAAATCATATTCAAACCATAGCAATAATCTTAATACTCAATATCTTGATATCTGTTCATCCAACTTTTTTCTTCAAGATTACGTTTTTCTTGGCTTAGTGTGCTTGTACACAAATTTTAGAATTAGTTGGTGAAAGTTCCTTAAAACTTGGTGGAAATTATATATAAACAATGTTTTTATTGTTTGTATTTTACATATGCATTATATATGAGGGCACTTAAAAAGTTTGTGAAAATAGAATTAAATGGTAAGTTTATTTTGCTGCAAAAAAGCTTTTGAAATTCATACATACGAAGGATCTTTAAAAAGGTCATAAAAGTATATATTATGAGAAAACTTACATGGATTTCAAAACTTCCCAGTTTCTTCCTATGGTGATACTTTGCAAAGCTATAGTACAACCAGAAATTGACATTGATTCAGCCCAGATACAGAACATTTCAATTACCACAAGGACCCCTCTAATTGCTCTTCTATAGCCATACCCATATCCCTCCTGTCCCCAGTCTCTCAACTCCTGGCAACCACTAAGCTGTTCTCCATTTCTAAAAGTTAATCATTGCAATACAAAATATACAAAAATACAGGGAATTATACAGTATGTAAACGTTCGGAATTGTTGCTTTTTCATTCAACATAATTCTCTAGAGATTTATCCAGGTTGTTGAATGCATCAGTAATTTGTTCCTTTTTATTGCTGAGTAGTATGCTCATGTAGGACCATTTTTTTAGCTGTTCAACCAGTGAAGGATATCTGGGTTGTTTCTAGTTTAGGGCTGTAAACATTCATGTACAGGTTTTCTTGGTACACACAAATCCTAATTTTTCTGAGGCAAGTGCTCAGGAGTACAACTGTTGGGCTGCATGGTAGATTGATGCTTAGGTTTTAGAGCAACTGCAAACTGAGGGCAGATGTTTGGTACAGCAGTTTCAACAACACTTGGGATACCCATGTCGTATGTCAGAGTCCCTGGATTTAGATCCAGGCTCTGATATCAATTCCAGCCTCCTGATAATGTGCACCCTTAGAAGACAGCAGGTGATGGCCAAAATAATTGGGTCCCTGCCACCTATATGGGAGACCAGGATTGAGTTCCTGGCTTTTGGCTTTAGCCTAGTCTAACTCTGACTGTTGCAGGCATTTGTGGAGTTTAAAACAGTGGCACCAATGGAAAGCTCAGTCTGAATAAACAATAAAAATATTTTTAAAAGCGGCATACTAATTTCTACAATGGCTGTACCATTTTACATTCCCACTAGCAATGTTATGTGTGATCCAGCTTCTCTGCATCCTTGCCAGGAGTGTCACCCTTTTTTATTTCACCCAGTTTTATAAGTGCGAAAACTGTTGTGGTTTTATTCTGTATTTCCTGAATGGCTATTGTTGAATATCTCTTCATTTGCTTATTTGCCATCTAAATACGTTCTTCGATGAGTGTTTGTTCATGTCTTTGTTCACTTTCTAATTGGGTTTGACTGTTCAGTTTCAAGAATTTCACCCTCTATTAATATAGATATGAGTCCCTTCTCAGATATCTGGTCTGGAAATACAAGAATACTTAAAAAGCTTTGTGGAAAAAATCAAATTGAAAGATAACTTTCTTTTGGTGAAAAATCTGAAATCCATGTATTTTTCCATAATATACATTTTCTATGAACATTTTGAAGATCCTGTGTATTTTCTCTCAATCTGTAACTATTTTTTATTCTCTTAATGCTTTACACAGGGAAAAGTTTTTCAGTTTTGGTAAGTCTATTTATCAATTTTTCCTTTCATGGATCATGCTGTTGGTAATAAGTTTTTTTTTTTTTTTTGAGAATTTTTTTTTTTTGACAGGCAGAGTGGACAATGAGAGAGACAGACAGAGAGAAAGGTCTTCCTTTTGCTGTTGGTTCACCCTCCAATGGCCGCCGCAGCCGGCGCACTGCGGCCGGCGCACCACACTGATCCAATGGCAGGAGCCAGGTACTTATCCTGGTCTCCCATGGGGTGCAGGGCCCAAGCACTTGGGCCATCCTCCACTGCACTCCCTGGCCACTGCAGAGAGCTGGCCTGGAAGAGGGGCAACCGGGACAGAATCCGGTGCCCTGACCGGGACTAGAACCTGGTGTGCCGGCGCCACTAGGTGGAGGATTAGCCTAGTGAGCCGCGGCGCCGGCTGGTAATAAGTTTAAGAACTCTGCTTAGACCTTGATCCCAAAGGTTTTCATTTATATTTTTTCTTAGTTTTGTATTTTACATTTCAGCTTACATTTTGAGTTCATTTTGTGTAAGATATGAGAGTTAGGTTGAGTTTGTTTGTTTTAATTACTATAGGTGTCTTTTCTCAGTTGTGAATAAATCTTGACTATTATGTCTTCAAAATACCTTTCCTCTATTTTCTGCTCTTCATTTTCTAGGACTAGAGTTCCATGAGTTTAGACTTTTTCATCTTGTTGCATTTATCTTTGATGGTCTTTTGTTTTGTTTATTAAGATTTATTTATTTATTTGAAAGAGTTACAGAGAGAAAGAGAGGGAGAGACAGAGACAGAGAGAGATCTTCCATCCGCTGGTTCACTCCCCAAATGGCCAAAAGGGCGTAAGGTGGGCCCATCCAAAGCCAGGGCCAGCGGCTTCTTCCGGGTCTTCCATGTGGGTGCAGGGGTCCAAGCACTTGAGTCATCTTCTGCTGCTTTCCCTGGCACATTAGCTGGGAGTTGGATTGGAAGTGGAGAAGCCAGAAATTGAACCAGTGCCTATATAGGATTCCAGTGCTGCATATGGCGGCAAACTGCTAAGCCACAGCACTGCGTGGGCACTGGATTTTTTTTTTTTTTAAGATTTAGTTATTTTGAAATTCAGTTACAGAGACAGTGAGAGAGATGGAGAGAGATCTTCCATCCATTGGTTTATTCCCCATATGACCACAACAGGCAGCCCCAGGGCCAGACAGAAGCCAGGAGCTTCTACAAGGTCTTCCACGTGGGTGGCAGGGGTCAAAGCACATAGGCCATTTTCTGTTACTTTTCCCAGGTCATTAGCAGGGAGCTGGATCGGAAGTAGAGCAGCCAGGACATGAAAAGGCACCCATATTGGACACCAGTGTCACAGGCAATGGCTTTACTTGCTGCACCACAATGCCAACCCCTCCTGGTCTTTTTTTATTTTTCATTTTACACTTTTCCATGTTTTTTCTCTGCGCTTATGGGTGGTTATTTTAATATCTCTATTTTCCTATAATGGCAGCTCTGTGTATTTTATTTTTGATGCTCACCATTTCTTCTTATATTCTTGTATCTTTAGAATTATTTCCCTTTTTCTTTTTTGAGGCTTATTTATTTATTTGAAAGGCAGAGTGACACATAGAGAGGGAGAGACAGAGTTCTTCTATCTGCTGGTTCATGCCCCATATGGAATCAAAATCTGAGTCAAGCCAAAGCTAGAAGCCTGGAACTCTATCTGGGTCTCTCATTTGATCAGCAGGGGCCCAAGTACTTGGGCCATCCTCCACTGCTTCCCCAGGCTTATTAGCAGGGAGCTGGATTGGAAGTGGAGCAGTTGGGATGTGAATGGGCACTCTCATGTGGGAAGCTGCACTACAGATGGCAATTTAACACCAGACTCAATTTTCGTCTTGAAGAACATACTTTAGAATCTCTTTTAGCACCAGTATATTGAAAGCACCTCATTTTCCTTGATTTTAAACTATTTTTACTTGTACTTATACTTAAAAGGGTTTTTATAGGTGCACACAGTTCTAGTTTGATAGTTACTTTCTCTCAGCCCTTTAAAGATGTGTTTTAGGGCTGCCACTGTGGTGTAGTGGGTAGACACTGCCTGCATCTCATATGGGCCCTGGTTAGAGTCCTGGCTACTCCACTTCCAATCCAGCTTCATGCTAATGGTCTGGGAAAGCAGTAGAAAATAGCACAAATTCTTGGGCCCCTCCACCCACATGAGAGACCCAGAAGAAGCTCCTGGATCCTGGCTTCAGATTGGCCCAGTTCTAGCTGTTGCAGACATTTGGGGAGTGAACCAGCAGATTTAAGACCTCTCTCTCTTTCTGCCTCTGCATCTCTGTAACTGCCTTTCAAATAAATAAATAAATCTTAAAAAAAAATATTTCCACTATCTAGTGACTTCCATTATTGCTGTAGAGTAGTAGGTGGCAGTATAACTGTTTTCTTTTGTAGTTAAGCTCTTTTCTCTCATACTTTAAAAAATTATTTTTTTACATTCTGAAAGTTCAATTTTTAATTGTGAACTTTTTAGGCTATTTTTTAGGCTACTTGATTTAATTTTTGCTTCTTTAATTTATATCATTCATTATGAAAAAATTCAGCCAGTTTATTTAAATAGTGCCATTTTTGCTTTTCTCCATTCTCTTTTTTTTTTTCTCCAAAGGAACCTTTTATTTAAGGAATACAAACTTCATGTATTTCATAAGTAGAACTTTACAAATATAGTGATTCTCCCCACCATACCCGCTTTCCCATCCATACTTCCACCCCTCTTCCTCCTTCCTCTCCCATTCCCAGTCCCATTCTCCGCTAAGATTCATTTTCTTTTTTATAGAAAGCTTTTATTTAATAAATATAAATTTCATAGGTACAACTTTTGGATTATAGCAGTTCTTCCCCAATACCCGCCCTCCCACCCACAAATCATCCCACCTCCTACTCCTTCTCCCATCCCATTCTTCATTAAGATTCATTTTTAATTATCTTTATATACAGAAGATCAACTCTATACTAAGTAAAGATTTCAACAGTTTGTACCCACACAGACACACAAAGTACAAAGTACTGTTTGAAGACTAGTTTTACCTATAATTCTCATAGTATAACACATTAAAGACAGAGATCCTACATGGGGAGCAAGTGCACAATGACTCCTGTTGTTGATTTAACAATTGACACTCTTATTTATGATGTCAGTAATCACCCGAGGCTCTTGTCATGAGCTGCCAAGGCTATGGAAGACTCTTGAGTCCAAAAACTCTGACATTATTTAGACAAGGCCATAATCAAAGTAGAAGTTCTCTCCTCCCTTCAGAGAAATGTACCTCCTTCTTCGATGGTCTTTTCTTTCCACTAGGATCTCATTCACAGAGATCTTTCATGTAGGTAATTTTTTGCCACAGTATCTTGCCTCCCATGCCTGAAATGCTCTCATGGAATTTTTAGCTAGATCCAAGTGCCTTAAGGGATGATTCTGACACCAGAGTGCTCTTTACGGCATTTGCCATTCTATGAGTGTGCTATGTGTCCTGCTTCCCATGTTAGATCGTTCTCTCCTTTTTAATTCTATCAATTATTATTAGCAGACACTTGTTCTTATTTATGTGATCCCTTTGACACTTAATCCTATCTTTATGGTTAGTTATGAACTTAAACTGATCACTTTAATAGTAAGATGGCATTGGTACCTGCCAACTTTATGGGATTTGGAGTCCCGTGGTAAGTTTTTAGCTTTACCCTTAGGGGTAAGTCTGAGGGAATGTGTGCTGAACTGCACATCTCCTCCCTCTTTTATTCCCACTCTTATTTTTAACAGCGATCAATTTTCAATTGGATTTAAACACCTAAGAATAATTCTGTGTTAAATAAAGAGTTCAACCAATGGTATTAAGTAGAAAAAGAAAATACTAAAAAGAATAAAATAGTAAGCTGTTCCTCGACAGTCAGGACAAGGGCTGATAAAGTCATTCCTTTTCATAGTGTCAGTTTCACTTCTGCAGGTTTCCTTTTAGGTACTTGGTTAGTTGTCCCAGATTCCTCCATTTTGTTGCAAATGACTGGATTTCTTTTTCTTCTTCTTTTTTTTTTTTTTTTTTTTTTTTTTTACCGCTGTGTAGTTTTCCATAGAGTACATATCCCATAATTTCTTTATTCAATCTTCCGTTGATGGGCATTTAAGTTGATTCCATGTCTTAGCTATTGTGAATTGAGCTGCAATAAACATGAAGGAACAGATAGCTCTTTTATTTGCCAATTTAATTTCCCTTGGGTAAATTCTGAGGAGTGAATGGCTGGGTCATATGGTAGGGCTATATTCAGATTTTTGAGGTATCTCCAAACTGTTTTCCATAGTGGCTTTACCAGTTTGCATTCCCACCAACAGTGGATTAGTGTGCCTCTTCACCCACACCCCTGCCAACATCTTTTGTTTGTTGATTTCTGCATAAAAGCCATTCTAACTGGGGTGAGGGGAAACCTTATTGTGCTTTTGATTTGCATTTCCCTGACAGTTAGTGATCCTGAGCATTTTTCATGTGTCTGTTGGCCATTTGGATTTCCTCTTTTGAAAAATGTTTCTTTGAGTCCTTGGTCCATCTCTTAAGTGGGTTGTTTATTTTGTTGTGGTGGAGTTTCTTGATCTCTTTGTAGATTCTGGTTATTAATCTTTTATCAGTTGCATAATTTGCAAATATTTTCTCCCATTCTGTCGGTTGCCTCTTCACTTTCCTGTTTCTTTTGTAGTATAGACACTTCTCAATTTGATGTAATCCCAGTTAATTTTGGCTTCGGTTTCCTGTGCCTCTGGGGTCTTTTCCAAGAAGTCTTTGCCTGTGCCTATATCTTGCAGGGTTTCTCTGATGTTCTCTAATAATTTGATGGTGCCAGGTCGTAGATTTATACCTTTAATCCATGTTGAGTGGATTTTTGTGTAAAGTGTAAGGTAGGGGTCTTGCTACTTACTTCTGCATGTGGAAATCCAGTTTGCCCAGGACCACTTGTTGAATAGGCTGTCCTTGCTCCAGTAATTGGTTTTAGCTCCTTGATCAAATATAAGTTGGTTGTAGATGTTTGGGTTGATTTCTGGTGTTTCTATTCTGTTCTATTGGTCTAGCCATCTTTTTTGTACCAGTACCAGGCTGTTTTGATTATAACTGCCCTGTAGTATGTCTTGAAATCTGGTATTGTGATGCCTCTGGTTCTGTTTTTGTTGTATAAGAGTGCTTTAGCTATTCGAGGTCTCCTGTGCCTCCATATGAATTTCAGCATCATTTTTTCCAGATCTGAAAAGAATGTCTTTGGTATTTTGATTGGTATTGCATTGAATCTATAAATTGCTTTTGGGAGAATGGACATTTTGATGATATTGATTCTTCCAATCCATCAACATGGAAGATTTTTTCATTTTTTTTGTATCTTCTATTTCTTTGTAATTCTCCTCAGAGATCTTTGACATCCTTGGTTAAGTTTATTCTAAGGTATTTGATTTTTTTTGTAACTATTGTGAATGGTTTTTTCTCAGCTGTGGCTTTGTCTGTGTATACAAAGGCTGTTGATTTTTGTGTATTGATTTTGTATCCTACTATTTTACCAAACTCTTCTATGAGTTCCAAAAGCCTCTTAGTGGAGTCTTTTGCATCCCCTATATATAGAGTCTTGTCATCTGCATATAGGCTCCATTCTCTTTTTATAGGACTAACAGACCATTGGAATAGTGATATACATTTCTATTTTCAATGCTTCTCAGTTTCATTTTAAAATAATTTTCATCTCAATTTTCTGTTTAATTCTATGATTTTTTTAAAGATTTATTTTTATTTATTTGAAAGGCAGCATTACAGAGAGAGATGGAGTGATACAGATCTTCCATCCACTGATTCACTACCCAAGTGGCCACATGGTCAGGACTAGGCCATGCAGAAGCCAGGATCCAGGAGCTTCATCAATGTCTCCCACAGGAGAGCAGAGGCTTAAGGACTTGGGCCATCCTCTGCTGCTTTTCCAGGCATATTAGCAGGGAACTGGAGTGGAAGTAGTGCAAGCTGGAATCAAATTGGTGACCATATGGGATGCTGGTGTTGCAGGCAGAGGCTTTATCCCTTAAGCCACAGTTTCAACCCCTCTGGGTAATTTTGTTAGCAAATTGTGTTTATGTTTTCAGCTCTACCTAATCTTTTTAGCCTAGTCATTAAGATTTCAACAATTAAGTTTTTAATTTCTTGAAGATTTATTTAGTTCTTTTCAGATCTTTTTGTCATTCCTGATAGACAGTTATTGTTTCCTCAACTTTGTAATTCCATCTTTTTTCTTATTAAAGAGTTTAACATTCTGAATCTAAAAAATTACAAATGTCTCAATTCCTTGGGTATTCAATGGTGGCTTGCTTCTTCATATGGATAGTTATATTTGATTTTGTATTTCTATTTATTGGTCAATCTGTGAAGTTCTTTAACATGAAATTAGGATGTTTTCTCAGTAAGGATTTCCATTTGTTTAAGTCAAGAGACAAAGTTACTACCAAAATGCTACCATTTTAATTTTTTCAGAATGTCGTGGCTCTTTCTGCTCTTTCCCCTACAATTTTCAAAAACTTTACCCATGGCTTCTTCACTTCTGATCCAGCTTGCTACCAATGCACACCCTGGGAGGCAGTGGATGATGACTCAAGTGCTTGGGTATCTGCCGCCCATGTGGAGGACCCAGGCTGACATTTGGTCTCCCAGATTCCTGGCTTTGGTCTGGTCTAGCCTTGATTGTTGTGGGTATTTAGAAAACTGGCCAGCAGACCTCTCTCAGCTTTTCTCTCTCTCTCATTTTTCCTTTAAAATAAAGTAAAAATAAATAAAAATAAAGTAATAAAATAAAATGCCTCAGTTCAACAAAATCCAGTTCAGCTTCCTTTCCCTGTATATCAATAGCTAAGGATGAAAAATAAAACTTCTGCCATGGGTTTTTGTTGTCATAGCTACTGTGCTCTTCAGGTTTACTTAACATTCAAATCTACCATCATGTCTGAGTTTAGTCCACAATTGGTATCCCTCCCTCCCTCCCTTCCTACCTCCCTCCCTTCCTTCCTTTTTTTTTTTTTTTAAAGATTTATTTATTTATTTGAAAGGCAGAGTTACAGAGAGACAGAGGCAGAGAGAAAGAGAGGTCTTCCATCTGCTGTTCCACTCCCAGATGACCACAACAGTCAGAGATGCACGTATCCAAAGCCAGGAGTCAGGAGCTACTTCCATTCTTCTGAAGGGAATGGTGAGATGTAGTTCAAGTCTTAAAAGAAAAAAAAAAAAAAACCAGAATACCGTACCCTGCTAAGCTCTCATGCAGGGGTTCAAGGACTTGGGCCATCTTCTACTGCTTTCCCAGACCATAGTAGAGAGCTGGATCAGAAGTGGAGCACCTGAGACTCAAAGCAGTGCCCATATGGGATGCTGGCACTGCAGGTGGTGGCTTTACCCACTATGCCACAGTGCCCTCCCCTTTCTTAACCAGGTGGCAGGTGTAATTCTAAGACATTTTCTCCATTTTCTTACATCATTAATTTTGTATGGGTGGCGGGTTCTAGTCCAGGGCACAGATACTAAACTCATAAACAAATACATATATAATTACAGACAGTGATAAATATTATAATAATTGTTATGAAAGAATGTCTGGCAGTGACTTAATATTTATACTTACACCTAAATAGAAGGAGCCAGCCATGATGATAGAGAAGGTAAGAATATTCTACACAGGGAATAACTTGTGCCAAGGCTTTGAGGAAAAAAAGATTTTGGTGTGTTTGAGAAATTGAAACATATTTTTTATAGCAATAGCATAGGGAGAGAGGGGAACGAGGGTGGGAACTTAGTCAAACAGATGGGAAAAGGACAGATTTTGTAGGGCATTTTATACAATGAAAAGTTGTTGAATTTTATGTGGAATGTGAGGCTACTGAAAAATTTTATGCTAGAAAATGATTGATCCAATTTATGTTTTGTGAAGATCACTCAAGTTATTCTGAGGAGGATGCGTTGTTAAGGCCAAGAGTGCCCAGCTCAAAATCACTTAGTCTGGTAAGAAAATACTGTGGCTTGAATTTGTGGAATGATAGCAGAGATAGATAGTAAAGAGTTCCAAAGTATCTTCTGAAGGGAGAACAGAGGATGTGAATTTTGGATGTGGTTGACCCAAGCAACATGGCTATGTAGGAGATCACACATGCCAAGATATGCTCCTTTAATTTATATCTGAAAGGTGACAATTCCTATTGAACTTCTTTAGATGTAAGTTTGAAAATAACAAACTGAATATTTAAAGATAGAGCACTCAAAGAAGACTCTAGAGAAAACTGTATCCTTTAGTCAGAGAGTAATTTAGAAGGATTAAAACTAGAGTAGGGTGAGGGTCAGGCATTTGGCCTAGCAGTTAAGTCCTTAGGTTTGATTCCTGGCTCTAGCTCCTGATTCAAGCTTCTTCCTACTAATGCAGACCTTGAGAGGTAGCCAGTGGTGGCTCAAGTAGTGGTGCATTGCCACTCATGGAGGAGACCTGAACTGAGTTCCCATCTCCAGGCTTCAGCCCAGCCTAATCCTGCCCAGTGTAGGCATTTCGGGAGTGAATCACTGGATGGGAGCTCTGTCTACTTTTTTCTCTGCCTCTGGAGATAAGAAGAAACAAAAATAAAGTGGCCAAATACTGCTCATTTTAGTTTTCTGATGAGTTACCACCTGAAAATAACATACACCAGAAATAAAATTACTTGTCTTGGGGTTGCTATGTGAAAGAAGAGAAAAATGCTATTTAAAAAGTTATGAATCACTGGCTGTATTATAACAGAATACTAGTCTAACAGTATTGTGAGCTTAATTTTCTAACATAATAAGATGATGGCTACTTGTATTTGGTAGTTCAGTAATGTCAAGATTGGCATTTTTGATTTCTTGCCTTTCTTTCATGCTACTGAGGATAACATTCTCATGATAGGTTTGAATCTATCAACACAAGTAAAAAGGAAGGAGAGAATGGTTTTTTGGTGGTAAAATTCTTCCAGAAGTCAATAGAAATGAGTTATTGATCTTAATTATAGTTTAAAAAATTCTACCTGTTAATCTAGAACACAATATGTTCAGTTGTGAATTAAATTTTAAAAAATGCATTTGGTGCATATTTGAGCCTATGACATATGCATGGTACTGTACCAGGCTCAAAAGTAGATATACAAATATGATCTATTTCCTACTTCAAGAAAGTTCTAAATAAAAATTCTTGGTATTCTGTGTCATAAAATTCTTCACAGGCATTGCTTATTTTGAAATTCATAACAATTCTGTGCATTAGGCAGCAGAAATTTTTATTTGATGAAGAATTTCAGAGTAGCAGACCCTGTTGATCTCTACCTTTTACATCTTCAGTGTTCATTTATTTGCCTGAGGGCTTTCTCCCAAGTCATGGAAGTCTGTTCTGTCCTTGCGGGTCAAGACAATTTGGAAGTACTTGGGAATTAATAATCTCCCACCCCAGAAGTCTTCAACCAGTGATGGGCAAGATTTCTTACACAGATAACAATAGTTATACTAGCACTTAGAAGGGATAGCTTTCAGGATTATGTATTATACCATTTCCCAGTTTTCCCATGGGAGTTTGCTCCAATCATTACCAGTGGTAGCTGGCTTGATACCACACCTTTTATTCACTGCCTTCCCTTCTTTGTCTCACTTCCTCCTGCCCCCTCTATTGGTATTTCCTGCATCCCTTAGATACAGTAGCTGTACTACAATCTTTGTCTCAGGGTACCAGTGAGCATTGCTACTAAGTTATTTCTCCTAACACCTGCCTCTCAGTTAAAGTGCTTGGTTCAATGGGTGTGTACATAATTAAAGTCATGCCAGTTAGAACCCTTCACAAGGAATCTTGCCCAATCTGAAAAAGGGAGAAAGAAGTTCTCTTTCTTCATTTATTTAGTTGCACATTATTCTGTTTCCAATAGAATAGTATCTTGCCCAAAGTAGGAACTTAATATTTGTACAATGTTTAATGAGTCCAATATTTATTCTTTGTTGCCTACCTACATTGGTTGTCAATCATTAATTTAAAATGTGTAACACAGTGTTGTTGCAGCATTTCATAGCTTGGTAACATACTACAATAGTTTAAAAAAAGAGTGTGAGAGGTTCAGGAGCCAGACTGCTTGAGATTTAAACTCTGCCATCTCCCAGTTGTTTGTCAGGTTAAGTCTTTGTCAGTTCCATTTTCATTCTTTCACTCTTGCCTTCATACCATGGCATACTAGAATCTAAAAAACCTTTCCCAGATTCACTTGATAGTTTCCAGTTCAGTTCTGTTAGTGATACATTAAAAGAGGAGGATGGAAGGCATTTTCTCCCTTCTGGTTCTAGCAGCTTGAGAAGAACTGTACTTTTATCCAAGCTCCAAGACTGATAGGAGTGGGGTGGAGGCAAAACAGCTATCTGCAATAGTTTTTTTTTTTTTTTTTTTTTTTTTTTTTTTTTTTTTTTTGACAGGCAGAGTGGTGGACAGTGAGAAAGAGAGAGACAGAGAGAAAGGTCTTCCTTGCCATTGGTTCACCCTCCAATGGCCGCCGCGGCCGGTGCACCGTGCTGATCCGATGGCAGGAGCCAGGTGCTTCTCCTGGTCTCCCACGGGGTGCAGGGCCCAAGGACTTGGGCCATCCTCCACTGCACTCCCTGGCCACAGCAGAGAGCCGGCCTGGAAGAGGGGCAACCGGGACAAAATCCGGCGCCCCGACCGGGACTAGAACCCGGTGTGCCGGCGCCGCAAGGTGGCGGATTAACCTAGTGAGCCGCAGCACCGGCCTGCAATAGTTCTAATAACGCAACAGTTATGTTCCAAAGCCTCAAAGGTAGCACATTTGTAGGCTTTGTGTAACACTGCTTCTTATTTTGTTCTAGTTCCAGGTTGGTGTCTATTCTTGCTCAATATTAATATCAACAAATACAAGTAAGTCATTTCTGAGTAACAGTACCTTTCTCTCTTTGGCCCCTTAGTCTTCCCCACACTTTTTTTTTTTAAGATTTTATTAATTTATTTGACAGGTAGAGTTATAGGCAGAGAGAGAGAGGGATAGAGAGAGAGAGACAGAGAGAAAGATCTTCCCTCCATTGATTCACTCCCCAAATGGCTGCAACTGCCGGAGCCACGCCGATCCAAAGCCAGGAGCCAGGTCTCCCATGTGGGTGCAGGGACCCAAGCACCCCGGTCATCCTCCACTGCCTTCCCAGGCCACAGCAGAGAGCCAGACTGGAAGAGGAGCAACCAGGACCAGAACCAGCGCCCACATGGGATGCCGGCACTGCAGGTGGAGGATTAACCCACTGTGCCACAGCTGGCCCCCCACACTTTTATAATGACTCCCTCAATAATCAAAGTAATAACTTTCTCTCTAAAATACCCAACATGATTTTCGTTTTCCTAACTGAAAACTGATACTATGACCTTGGACAAGTAACTAAGTTTCTTTGCCTTGGTTACTTCTATAAAACAAAAATAATAGTATACTGCTTTCAGTGGTATTATGAAGATTAAATGAGCTAACACTTTCAGAGCATTTAAAAGAGTTCCTAGTACGAATCAAATATTGTGTTTGTAAGACAAATATCATATGTCATACTCAATAGTTAAGCATATAAATGGATGGGTGAATCATTAGTTTAGAATATCCGAGATCTCTCATACATTTATCAATTTGTGCAATCTGCCTCTTGGTCCTCTCTTGTCATTATTCTTATCACTTTTGTGTGTTCTGTTATACCTTTGCCTTCTCTGTTGCTCATCTCTTCCATAACACATCAGTATGTGTGCCTTTCACAATTTTTCTCTCACCTGTTTCAGATATTATTTAGCCATTTTGGAGGACAGAGTTTTAAATATTTTTATTAAGTTATATTTTGGGATGCAGTAGTGGTATGTGTGGTAGGAAGCAGCAGTAGCAATAGAAAACAATAGATTATATGATTATACTTCATGAAGTTCATGGGAAAATGAAATTAAAAGTTAAATTTATTTATTTTGTGCAAAAATGTTTGAAATCCATCCATACTAGATCCTGCAGATGACCCCAGAATATTGAGTGGGATGTCAAGGATCTCATGTAGGAAAAAAGCTTCAGAAAGACAGATTCTTTGGTTAAATCTTGTCCACATTATTTTACATTTTATGGAGTTATTTCACAGAATTCTGTTTTTGGACTTCATTAATAGGCTTGTTTTTGATCTCATATTCAGCAGACCTGGATTTTATGATTATGTTTGCCCCATTTCCAAAATCTTTGAGACCAAATTCCTTCAAATAAGTAAACAAAAAAATATGAGATGAGATAGATCTAGAAGTTACTGGGTAGAAATTCTACTGTGTCTGTATGGATCACTTTCCAGAGAACTGGCTACAGAAACTCCATAATGACTCTTCAGGTTTTCAAAAAGTAAAATCCTATCTTCAATTTTTACTGGCCTTTAAATTTTCAGTTTACCTTACTAGATACCAGAAAAATATTTCCTTTTGTTTCTTTTTTTTTTTATTTGACAGGTAGAGTTATAGACAATGAGAGAGAGAGAGAGAGAGAGAGAGAGAGGGAGGGAGAGGTCTTCCATCCGATGGTTCACTCCCCAGTTGGCTGCAACAGCTAGAGCTACGCCAATCCAAAGCCAGGAGCCAGGAACTTCTTCCAGGTCTCCCACGCAGGTACAGGGGCCCAAGGACTTGGGCCATCTTCTACTGCTTTCCCAGGCCATAGCAGAGAGCTGGATTGGAAGTGGAGTGGCCGGGTCTCGAACTGGCCCCCACATGGGATGCCGGCGCTTCAGGCCAGGGTGTTAACCCACTGCACCACAGAGCCGGCTCCCTGAATATATTTTTAAATAGTCAAACTACTTCACACAATAATAAAATTAATTTTAGGACAAAATTATAAATATGTCACCTTTATATTAGTATATCAGAATTTGCAATGTTATCATTGATTTCATATAAGATCAAAATAGTATTAATATGTCACAAATTTACTTCAACTGAAAATACCGGGAAAAAAGTAGATAAAAAGCTATCTTCAAAAGAGTTTACAAAGAATTATTTTCCTACTGTATGAAAAGATTTTCAGCTGAACCTGGAACAATTTAACATTCCTGTTACAATTCAAGAGCTGCTCACACTCTTAACTATTAGTTCTTAGATTAATTATATTCACTTCTTTTTAAATAATGCCTATATTTTCATGATGTATTCTGCAGCTCTCTTTGTTAAAGTTTAAATCATCCTTTACTATATTGAAAACATGTCCTTGGCCTTAAAAATTTTTTTGAGGTATAATTTATGTTTCATAAATTTCACCCATTGTTAAGTATATGCTTCAATGATTTTTTAGTAAATTTACAGTTGTGCAACCATTACCATAACCATTTTAGAAAATTTTTATCATTCAAAAAGATTCTGTCATGCTCCTCTGCAGTCTCTGTTACCACCTCCAGCTCTAAGGCAACCACTTCTGCTTTCTGCTTCTATGCATTTCCCTTTTCTAGAAATTCAATATAGATAGACTCATATAATGTTGGTTTTTGTGTCTAGCTTTCTTTTAAAGATTCATTTATGTATTTGAAAGGCAGAATGTGGGAGAGGTGGTGAAATCTTCCATCCATTGGTTCATGCCACAAATAGCTGCAGCCGGGGTTGAGCCAGGCTGAAGCCAGGGGCCAGGAATTCCATCATGGACATCACATGGGTGGCAGAAACTCAAATACCTGAGCCATCATCTGCTGCTTCCCAGGCACATTAGCAGGGAGCTGGATCAGAAGTAGAGTATCCAGGACTACAAATAAACACTCCAAAATGGGATGTAAGTTTCCCAAGGAGCAGTTTAATCTTGTGCACCACAAGGCCTAACCCTATGTCTGGCTTCTTTAATGTAGCATAATATTTTAAAGATTTAGCTATGTGGTTAAAAAATGAAATCCTTTATTCTATCGGTTAGTATTAGCAGGTACTAGACTTGTTTATGTGCTCCCTTTGACTCTTAGTCCTTTCATTATGATCAATTGTGAACTGAAATTGATCACTTGGACTAGTGAGATGGCATTGGTACATGCCACCTTGATGGGATTAAATTGGAGTCCCCTGGTATGTTTCTAACTCTACCATTTGAGGCAAGTCAGCCTGAGCATGTCCCAAATTGTACATCTCTTCCCTCTCTTATTCCCACTCTTATGTTTAACAGGGATCACATTTCAGTTAATTTCAACACTTAAGAATAACTGTGTATTAATTACAGAATTAAACCAGTCATATTAAGTAGAGCAGACAAAAAAACTACTAAGAGGGATAACGTATTAAGTTGTTCATTAACAGTCAGGGCTATGCTGATCAAGTCAACGTTTCTCATAGTGTCCATTTCACTTCAACAGGTTTCCTTTTTGGTGTTCAGTCAGTTGTCACCAATCAGGAAGAACATATGGTATTTGTCCCTTTGGGACTGGCTTATTTCACTCAGCATGATGTGTTCCAGATTCCTCCATTTTGTTGCAAATGACTGGATTTCATTGTTTCTTACTGCGGTATAGTATTCTAAAGAGTACATATCCCATAATTTCTTTATCCAGTCTACCGTTGATGGGCATTTAGGTTGGTTCCAGGTCTTGGCTATTGTGAATTGTGCTGCAATAAACATTAGGGTGCAGACCGCTTTTTTGTTTGCCAATTTAAATTCCTTTGGGTAAATCCCAAGGAGTGGGATGGCTGGGTCGAACGGTAGGGTTATCTTCAGGTTTCTGAGGAATCTCCAGACTGACTTCCATAGTGGCTTGACCAGTTTGCATTCCCACCAACAGTGGGTTAGTGTCCCTTTTTCCCCACATCCTCGCCAGCATCCGTTGTTGGTAGATTTCTGTATGTGAGCCATTCTAACCGGGGTGAGGTGAAACCTCATTGTGGTTTTGATTTGCATTTCCCTGATTGCTAATGACCTTGAACATTTTTTCATGTGCCTGTTGGCCATTTGGATTTCCTCTTTTGAAAAATGTCTATTGAGGTCTGATAGAATAAATAAAGGGGAGAGTGATCCAACATGGGAAGCAAGATACTCAGCAGACTCATAGAATGGCGGATGTCCTAAACAGCACCCTGGCCTCAGAATCAGCCCTAAAGGCATTCCAATCTGGCTGAAAAGCCCATGAGAGTATTTCAGGCATGGAAAGCCAAGACACTCTGGCGAAAAAAAAAAAAAAAAAAAAAAAAAAAAAAAAAACCACCGTAAATGAAAGATCTCTGTGAGTGAGATCCCAGTGGAAAGAACAGGTCTTCAAAGAAGGAGGTACCTTTCTCTGAAGGGAGGAGAGAACCTCCACTTTGACTATGACCTTGTCTAAACAAGATAAAAGTCAGAGAACTCAAGGGGCTTCCCTAGCCTTGGAAACTCATGACTGGAGCATGGGGAGATTACTGAGGCCATAAACAAGAGTGTCAATTTGTAAAGTCAACAACAGGAGTCACTGTGTACTTACTCCTCATGTAGGATCTCTGTCCTTAATGTGTTGTACATTGAGACTTAATGCTATAACGAGTACTCAAACAGTATATTTCACTTTGTGTTTCTATGGGGGTGCAAACTGTTGAAAGCTTTACTTAATGTATACTAAACTGATCTTCTGTAAAAAAAAAAAAAAAAAAGAAGAAGAAGAAAT
Organism: Oryctolagus cuniculus; assembly: GCF_051225735.1. Taxonomy (NCBI): domain Eukaryota; kingdom Metazoa; phylum Chordata; class Mammalia; order Lagomorpha; family Leporidae; genus Oryctolagus; species Oryctolagus cuniculus. The sequence goes on along the minus strand of NC_142868.1, from coordinate 55,923,357 downwards.
TATCAATTCCCAACTTGACTCTCACTGGGATTAAACATGACAATAGGTCTGATCTGATTTCATCATCATTTAAAAAATCATCTATTATTTTTCACTTTATGTTTCTGTGTGGGAGCAAACTGTTGAAATCTTTACTTAATGTATGCTAAACTGATCTTCTGTATATAAAGAGAATCGAAAATGAATCTTGATGTGAATGGAAGGGGAGAGGGAGTGGGAAAGGGGAGGGTAGGGGGTGGGAGGGACATTATGGGGGGGAAGCCATTGTAATCCATAAGCCGTACTTTGGAAATTTATATTCATTAAATAAAAGTTAAAAAAAAAGAAAGAAAAAAAAATGAAATCCTGTAATTTGCAACAAAATGAATGAAACTGGACAACATCATACTTAGTGAAATAAGCCAGTCCCAAAAGGACAAATACCATCTGTTCTCCCTGACCTAAAGGTAATCTATAGAAGTGAAATTAACACTTTAATATGCAATGACTTTGACTTGTCTTGACAAGTTGAGGAAGCTTTTTTTTTTTTCATACAATTCATAGAACTCTTTACTTGGGATAGAGTTAATCATCATGTGTATATAAAGTGAACTGAAAAATAGATCTTAGTAAAAAATAAGAATAGGAATAGGAGAGGGAAGAGGAAGAGGGATGGGAGTGTGGGAGGTAGGGCGGGTATGGTGGGAAGATTCACTATATTCCTAAAATTGTATTTATGAAAAAAAATAAATTGTTATACAGAAAAAAAATATTCAGCTATGTTATAGGTTTATTCCCTTTTTTTCTCCATTCCCTCCTTTTTGTTGATGAATAGAATTCCAGTACATGGATACACTATATTTTTGTTTTCTCATTCCCCAGTGGGTGGACATTTTTGTTTCTTCAAATGTGCAGCTTTCAGCTATACAAACAAAAGTGGTTTGTATATTTGCATACATGTTTTAATGGACATAGTGATGTGGGCAGCTATGTAGTTAGAGAAAGAAGTTGATGTTTGACAGTTCTGGCCAAGCCTCTGTGTAACAACCCCAAACCAACCCATGCTACAGTGAGGCCCAAGGCATGACAGCAACTGCAACTAACCAGACGCTGAAAGCCCCAACCAATTTAGCAGTGGCATAGCTCTATGACATGAAAGCTCCAGCCAGTACCTAGAGAAATCCTGGCTGGCAGGTGCAGCACTTATGGCCGGTTCGTGCAGAACCTGCAGCCGGCCCTCTCATGATGGCCCAGCCCTGGCTGCATCATCCAAACCCCTTCTGTGCACCATCTAAACTACATTCCTTTCTGTGCACTGCCCCAACCTACCTTCTGTGTACTACCAATCCTCCCTCCCCCCAACAGTAGAGGAAACTGCAAGTTTGGCAATGTTGCAAACTAGAATCAGCACCAGCTGGAAATATGCAATACCACTGCAGAATGTATCCTCACAATGACATTAGGTTATTGTGATGTAATTAAGATAAAAGAACAATAGAGGGGCACTCCCACTACCATCATGCACCTGATACCATGACAATTCACATATTTCCAAAGAACACAAAAATGGGTGGCACTCAAGCCTTGCTCCAAATTCCATCCTCACTACTATGCCTTCCAATAGTATAAAAGGACAGTTGAACCTTGTGGAAGGTTTGTATATGTGTGTGTGTTGGGCTTTTTGTTAGTTCAGTAGAACTAACAAAGCAGTATAAGAGGGCCCAAGTCTTTGGGCCCCTGCACCCGCATGGGAGACCTGGAAGAAGCTCCTGGCTCCTGGCTTTGGATTGGCGTAGCACCAGCAGTTGCAGCCATGTGGGGAGTGAACCATCAGACAGAAGACCTCTTTCTCTCTCTCTGCCTCTCCTCTCTCTGTGTAACTCTCTCTGTGTAAATCTTTAAAATAAATAAATACAATTAAAAATTAAAAAAAAAAAACTGTTGGGAGGATTCATTCTCTCTCAAGCTTGCCCGCTCTTATCTCCTGAGTATGCCCTAAACATTTGCCTTTCAATAAATCCTGCTTTCCAGTACACATTTGTGCCTCCATATTGAATTCTTTCACACATGGAGAAAAGAGCCTGGAATAAGCCCAGTAAGGGACCCAGTTACCTACAACAATAGGTTTTCATTTCTCTTGGGTAGATGCCCGAGTGTTTAAATTTGAGAAACTTCCAAACTGTTTTCCATAGTGACTGTACCATGTTACATTCCCACTGGTAGTATTTGAGGATTTCAATTCTTTCCTATATATTCACCAATACTTTTAGTATGTCTTTTAAAATTTTTACTGATTCATTTTGAAGAGCAGACAGAGAAACAAACAGACCAGCTCCAATACACTGGTTCACTCTCAAAATGCCTGCTAACAACCAAGGCTGAATCAGCCAAAAGCCAGCAGCCTGGAATTTAATCCAGCTTTCCCACATGAGTGGCAGGGACCTAATTACTTGAGCCATTGCCTGATGACTCCAAGGATGCACATTAGCAGGAAGCTGGAATCAGAGGAGGAGCAAGGACTCAAATCCAAGCAGCCCAACAGGATGCAGTCAACCCAAGCAGCATCTCCATGATTGTATCAAATGCCTGTCTCTGGAGAAGGTATTTTTGCTGTTTTTAACAAGAAATAAACTATTTTTAATTAATTAATTATTTTTTAAAGAACACAAATTTTACAAGTACAATTTAGGAATATAGTTATTCTACCCACCATACCCGCCTTCCCACCCACACTCCCACCCCTCCTCCTCCGCCCTCTTCCCTTCCAAGTCCCATTCTCCATTAAGATTAATATTCTATTAACTTTGTACACAGAAGACCAACTATATACTAAGTAAAGATTTCAACAATTTACACACACACATACAAATTGTTTGAGAACAAGCTTTACACTTAACACTCATAATACAACTCATTGAGGACAAAAGTCCTGCATGTGGACTTAGTGCACAGTGACTCCTGTTGTTAATTTACCACTTAACACTCTTATGTATGATGTCAGTGACCAACCAAGGCTCTTAACATGAGCTGCTTAGGCTACAGAAACCTTTAGAATCCACGAATTCTGTCAGTATTTAGACAAGTCCATAAGCAAAGTATAAGTTCTATCCTCCCTTTAGAGAAAAAGTACATCCTTCTTTGATGGCCATTTCTATCCGCTGGAGTCTCACTCACAGAGATCCTACATGTAGAACATTTTTTGCCACAGTGTCTTGGCTTTCCATGCATGACATGTTCTCATGGGCTTTTCAGCCAAACCAGAAAGCCTTAAGGACTGATTCTGAGGCCAGAGTGCTACTTAAAGTGATTGTCTTTCTATGAGTCTGCTATATGGACTGCTTCCCATGTTGGAGCATTCACTCCTCTTTAATTCTATCTATTATTATTACCAGACACTTAATCTTATTTATATGATCACTTTAACACTTACTCCTATCTAGATGATCACTTTAATACTTAATCCTATCCATATAATCACTTTAACACTTAAAATGGTATTTTTACCACCCAGCTTAAGGGGATTTGAGGTCACTTGGCAAGTTTTTAAACTGTACCCTTAGAAATAAGTCCATAGGAATGTATGCAGAACTAAACAGCTTTATAGTTACAAACTTCATACACTTCATAATTACAACTTTAGGAACATGATGATTCTTCCCACCCTGCCTGCCCTCCCACCCACACTTCCAACCTTCTTGCTCTTCCCTCTCTTATTCCAGCTCTTATTTTTTACTAAAATCTATTCCAATTGACTTTATACACATATGATTAACTCTGTATTAAGTAAAAAGTTCAACAAATAGTATGAAAAAAAACTTCCTCAATAATCAAGACAATGGCTGTTCAAGTTATTGCTTCCCAAAGTGTCAATTTCACAACTACAGATTGCCTTTTAGGTACTCTATTAGTTATAACAGGTCAGGGAGAACATATGGTATTTGTCCCTTTGGGACTGGCTTATTTCACTAAGTATGATGTTGTCCAGTTTCATCCATTTTGTTGCAAATGACCAGATTTCATTTTTCTGTTTACTGCTGTGTAGTATTTCATAGCATACATATCCCATAATTCCTTTATCCAATATTCAGTTGATGGGCATTTAGGTTGATTCCATGCTTTTGCTATTGTGAATTGAGCTGCAATAAACATGGGGGTGCAGATAACACTTTCATTTGCTGATTTCATTTCCCTTTGGTAAATTCCCAGGAGTGGGATGGCTGGGTCATATGGTAGGGCTATATTCAGATTTTTCAGATATCTTCATACTGTCTTCCATAGTGGTTTTACAAGTTTACATTCCCAACAAAAGTGGATTAGGGTACCTTTTCCCCCACATTCTCACCAGCATTTGTTGTTTGTTGATTTCTGTATGAAAGCTATTCTAAGGGAGGTGAGGTGAAACCTCATTGTGGTTTTGATTTGCACTTCCCTGATGGCTAGTGATCCTGAACACTTTTTTCATGTGTCTGTTGGCTGTTTGGATTTCCTCTTAGGAAAAATGTCTGTTCAAATCCTTTGTCCATCTATTTACTGCGTTGTTTGTTTTCTTGTTGTGGAGTTTCTTGATTGCTTTATATATTCCGGTTATTAATCCTTTATCAGTTGCATATTTTGCAAGTAATTTCTCCCATTCTGTCAGTTGCCTCTTCACTTTCCTGTTTCTTTTGCAGTACAGAAACTTCTCAATTTAATGTAATCCCATTTGTTAATTTTGGCTTTTATTGGCTATACCTCTGCAGTCTTTTCCAAGAACTCTTTGCCTGCACCAGTGTCTTGCAGGGTTTCCCCAATGTTCTCTAATAGTCTGATGCTGTTGAGTTGTAGATTTAGATCTTTAATCCATTTTGAGTGGATTTTTGTGTAAGGTTAGATAGGGGTCTTGCGTAATACTTCTGCATGTGGAAATCCAATTTTCTCAGCACCATTTGTTGAAGAGAGTCTTTGCTCCAGGTATTGGTTTTAGCTCCTTGGTCAAATACAAGTTGGTTGTAAATATTTGGATTGATTTCTGGCTTTTCTATTCTGTTCCATTGGTGTATCCATTTGTTCTTATAACAGTATTAGGCTGTTTTGATTATAAATTCCTTGTAGTATGTCTTGAATTCTGATATTGTGATGCCTCGAGTTTTGATTTTTTATACAAGATTGCTTTAGCTATTCTAGGTCTCCTGTGCCTCCATATGAATTTAAGAATCATTTTTTCCAGATCTGAGAAGAATGTCTTTGGTATTTTGATTGGTATCACATTGAATCTGCAAATTGCTTTTGGTTGAATGGACATTTTGATATTTATTCTTCCAGTCCATGAACATGGAAGAGTTTTCCTTTTTTAAAATATCTTCTTCTATTTCTTTCTTTAAAGTTTTTTTTTTTTTTTTTTTTTTGACAGGCAGAGTGGATAGTGAGAGAGAGAGACAGAGAGAAAGGTCTTCCTTTTGCTGTTGGTTCACCCTCCAATGGCTGCCACGGCTGGCACACGGCTGCCATGGCTGGCATGCTGCGGCCAGCGCACCACGCTGATCCGAAAGCAGGAGCCAGGTGCTTCTCCTGGTCTCCCATGGGGTGCAGGGCCCAGGTACTTGGGCCATCCTCCACTGCACTCCCTGGCCACAGCAGAGAGCTGGCCTGGAAGAGGGGCAACCGGGAAAGAATCCGGCGCCCCAACCGGGACTAGAACCGGGTGTGCCAGCGCCACTAGGTGGAGGATTAGCCTATTGAGCTACGGTGCCGGCCTAAAGTTTTTTTTTTTTTTGTAATTCTCATCATAGAGATCTCTGACATCCTTTGTTAAGTTTATTCCAAGGTATTTGATTGTTTTTGTAGCAATTGTGAATGGGATTGATCTTAGAAGTTCTTTCTCAGCCATGGCATTGTCTTTGTATACAAAGTCTGTTGATTTTTGTGTATTGATTTTATCAGCAGTGAAGCCATCCAGTCCTGAGCTTTTCTTTGTTGGGAATCTTTATTACTGATCCAATTTACATCTTGGTTATGGATCTGTCTATGTCTTCATGGCTCAATTTAGGTAGCTTGTATGTGTCCAGGAATCTACCCATTTCTTCCAGGTTTCCCAGTTTGTTGGCATATAGTTCTTTGTAGTAATTTCTGATGATTCTTTTTATTTATGTGGTTTTTGCTGTTACATTTCCCTTTTTATCTCTAATTTTATTGATTTCGATCTTCTCTTTCCTTTTTTTTTTTTTTTGGTTTGTTCGTCTAATGGTGTGTCAATTTTGTTTATATTTTCAAAAAAGCGGCTCTTTGTTTTGTTGATTTCTTTGTATTTTTATTCAATTTTGTTGATTTCTTCTCTAATTTTAATTATTTCATTTTCCTACTAGTTTTGGGTTTGGTTTCCTGTTGTTTTTCTAGATCCTTGAGATGCATTGATAACTCAATTATCTGGTGCCTTTCTAATTTCTTAATGTAGGCACCAATTGCTATAAACTGTCTTCTTAACACTGCTTTTGCTGTAACACATAAGTTTTGATATGTTTTATTGCTGCCTTCGTTTGTTTCAGAAATTTTTTTATTTCTATGACACAGCGTTCATTCAGGAGCATGTTGTTCAGACTCCATATGTTTGCATATGTTCTAGAGATTCCTTGAGTTGCTGATTTCCAGCATGATATGATTTCAGTTTTTTAAAATTTGTTGAGACTTGCTTTATGGCCCTAGCATGTGATCAATCCTAGAGAAAGTTCCATGCTCTGGTGAGAAGAATATATATTCTATAACTGTAGGATGAAACATTCTGTAGATATCTCTTAGGCCCATTTGGTCTATGTTTCAATTAACTCTGCTGTTTCCTTGCTGATTTTCTGTCTGGTGATCTGTCCATTGCTGAAAGTGGAGTATTGATGTCCGCCATTACTATTGTGTTGGAGTCTATGTCTCCCTTTAGGTCCCTTAACATTTCTTTTAAATAGCCTGGTGCCCTCTAATTAGGTGTATATATATTTATAATAGTTATATCTTCCTGTTGAATTGATCCTTTAATCATTACATAGTGCCATTCTTTGTCTGTTTTAACAGTTTTTGTGTTAAAGTCTATTTTGCCTGATATTAGGATGGCTATATCAGCTCTTTTTTTTTTTTCTGTTGGCAGGGAATATCTTTTTTGCATCCTTTAGCTTTCAGTCTACATGCATCTTTGTTGGTGAGATGTGTTTCTTGTAGGCAGCAAATGTTTGTTTTTTTAATCCATTCAGCCAGTCTGTGTCTTTTAACTGGAGAACTGAGGCTATTTACATTGAAGATGAATATTGATAAGCAATGACTTTGCCCTGCCATTTTCCCCAAAATATTCCTATTTTTTACTTTGAATTTCCTTTGAACTCTTACTGGGAAATTTCCTTCCTTTACCTTCTTTCCCAGTGATGACCATGTTTCTGTGTGCAGCACATTCTTAAGCATCATTTGTAGGGTTAGATGAGTGGTGACATTCTTTCAATTTCTGTTTGTTATGGAAAGTCTGTATTTCACCTGCATTCATAAATGAGAGATTTTCAGGGTATAGTATTCTTGGTTGACAGTTTTTTCTCTTCAGACTTGGAATATATCTCTCCTAGCCTTTAGGATTTCTGATGAGAAGTCTGCTGTTAGTCTAATTAGAGATCTTCTGAAAGTAATCTGGATTTTCTCTCATGCACATTTTAGAATCTTTTCTTTATGTTTTACTGTGGTAAGTTTGATAATGTGTCATGGTGAAGATCTTTTCTGGTCATGTCTACTAGGGAGTTCTATGTGCTTTCTGTACTTGGTTGTCCCTTTCTCCAAATTAGGGAAGTTTTCTGTTATTATTTCACTGAAAAGGACCCTATAATCCTTTCTCTCTTTCCTTGCCTTCAGGAAATCCTAGAACTTGCATCTTGGGTCATTTGATAGTATCCTGTAGATTCCTAACAGTGTGTTTTAATTTTCTAACTTCTTCCTGTTTTTGGTCTGACTGTATAATTTCCTGTGCTTTGTCTTCTAAGTTGGATATTCTTTCCTCTGCTTCATGGATTCTGTTAAGGCTTTCCACTGCATTTTTATTTGTTCTATTGAATTCTCCATTTCATTTTGATCTCTTTAAGATCTCAATTTCGTGGGAGAAATTTTCTTTTATGACATGTACGGATTTCAGTAGTTTGTGCATTTGCTTCTGATTCTTCTATGTAATCTTATGATCAATTTTTTGAATTCCAATTCTGGCATTCCTTCAGTCTCATCATTTTCACAATCTAGTATTGAAGTGTTGTAGTAGTTATTTTGGGGTCACCATGTTGTCTTCCTTATTCTTGTTTCTTGAATTGGTGTGTTTGTTATTCTGTATTTGTGGAGATACTTGTTGATTTCTTCTTTTTGTTTGTTTTTGCTGTGTTGGCTTTTATCTTTGTACAATGCCTCTGTCTGTCGATAAGTGGAGTGTCTGCTTTCAGTGAATATATCTAGATGGTGTGGTGACTGTGGCCAGGGAGCTCTGTTCAGTTCTCCAGGTTAAAGGGTGTGTCTAAGGTAACACCCAGGTTGGGTATGGTAAATCTCCCTCTCACTTTTTTTAATCAGAAGGGAGGTTTATTCTGCTCAGCTGAGCTCCTCTCCTTAAAAGACCAGTGCCTGAGTGCTAGCTCTAGTGGGTATATTTGTCCACTCTGCCCCAAGGACTATACAAAAGATCTGTGCAGTTCTGAGTGTAAGCTCAGATTCCCCAGCAAAGTCCCTCACCAGGTAACCAGAAAGCCCTAAGTATATGGAGTCTCCCACAGTTATTGCCCAAAGTCCCAGCTATACAGTGAGTCCTCCCACACAGCCTGTTTTTTTTTTTTCCCCCACAATCCTGGCACACAATCCTTCCACAGTTACAAGCACCCAGCCCCCATTAGTCCTTTCCGGCAGAGTCAGGAGTCTCTGCTTGACTGGTTGCTGGGTGCAGACACAAGCTGGTGCAGCTGTTACATATGTCCAAAATTGTGCCTGCTCTCTGCAGCTTGTTACAGGGTGCCTTTGCAGGATGATCTGGGAGAGAGAAAATGTGCGCCCACTTTGTTTTTTCTCCTCTAGTTTGGCAGGTACACTATCCTCCACAGGGCTCCAAGCCAGGTTCCCTGTAGGCTCTTCCTGCAGTTTTATCACCAGTGGCTTGGGCTACTGCAGTCTGGTCTCGCCTCACTATCCAATGCTGGTACATAGGCTCTCGGCTGCTGGGATCCCGAGTTGTGGGTATCCATGCCCTCCACATAGGTCCACTGTGTCCCTCTAATTTGCGTAGAGTTCCTCTGCCATTTTTTTTTAAGCTCTCTTCTCCTAGACTAGAGCAGTAAGCTGCCTCCCTAGTCCACCATCTTGGAAGTTCTCTGAAATATATATATATTTTTAAATGTAAACAATTACCCTTGTCTGTTTTTCTTCTGAAGACTTACAATCATTTTCTTCAAGTAGGGCCTGTGGCAATCAATTCCCTCAGCTTTTGTCTAGGAACATGATTATTTTGCCTTAATCCTTAAAAGATCATCCTACCCACCCCATAACTGAGGTTAACATTTTTTCTTTAATAACTTAAAATTATAATTCTATGATCTTCTTTTATAGTTCTGTTGAAGAGTCAGCATTCAGGCATATTTGTTGCTATTTTGAATTTACTATCATTTCTCTGTGATTCCTTTTAAGATCTTCTGTCATTAGTGTTCAACACTTTTTATTATGATGTGTATGTTTTACTAGAGAGGGCTTGGCCTTTGCTATCTTAGGCAGAATTAATCATTCTAATAAGTAGGTAAAAGGTGTAATTATCTCATTCCAAGGAGGAATTGAGCTGTGTGCAGGTTTGGAAGCAAAACATAGAGCTAGTCCACTGTAGCTCACTCTTATTCCTCATTGTTACATACTCTTTTGATTAAGGCTCAATGACTGTCTCCCTACCCGGGAAAGACTACAGGAAATTCATTTCTGCTTTTTCCTGTGCTTGAGTAGTCACATTCTCGCCCACATAGTTTCAAAATCTGGTAAACTGCAGGAAAAACAGTCATAAGTTTGTGGCAGACCCCTCCCTCCAGCTAGACTTTTGTTCACTAAAGGCCATGAAATCCTATGAGAGTTCACTTTGTCAGAATGCTTTGACACTACTCTCCAGCCTCCCTTACCATCTCAGAATTCAGCCTTTCTGTGTTGAAAATATATTACTGCATTTATTTAGGGGTCCTCTAGTTTCCAACTGATTGTGCTAACTCAATGCAACTACCAAGTACTTGCTGAATTCTTTTTCCCTTACTCAAAATCCTTCTTTGGGTTAATTCAGCCTGATACTTAGTTCCATATCTAGTTTTTACAACAGGCTTTCAAAAATTTTCAGCACACTTGGGAAGGGCTCTTCTCTATCAGGATTTTTGGTTTGTTATTTTCTGATTGTTTCAACAGATCTCAATGCATTTAAAAAATGACTTTTGCAACTTGTCTTTTATTTTTTTCTAAATGTAGCAGTGGAGGCTTTTATGAGTAATGTTTTTGGTGGACATTTAGCTTATCTTGGTTCACAAAAACATTAATTGTTTTTAAAAAGGAAAAACAAAATAACTGACTGTTTTCTTACCATTTTTCACTAGAAATACTAGCAACAGAGTAAGGGGTTTTTATTTTTTTCTAAAGCTGCATTTTCAGTTCTTCAAAATATATTGCTGAACTGTATTACTAAGTTGAATTTTTAGAGCAAGCATACAGTTAGGCCTCAGAATCAGAGACCTACCCACAAATAAATGTACCTGTTTCATAATACTACTTTGTGCTTATCTTTCCTCTCTCACTGTCTTTAAAATAACTTGAAAATATTAAGCTCCAATAGAGATTCATCTTTAAGAAACGGGGAGCAATGTTTCTTTTTATAACTTGAGAAAACAATAATCATTTTATAGGTAACAAACTTTATATAAACTATACTTTGGCTAACTATATGAATGAATCAATCAATAATTGTTAGAATTGACAAAGGTACTCAAAAAGTTTGTGGAAGGCTGGTGCTGTGGCATAGCAGGTAAAGTCTCCACCTGCAGTGCCAGCATCTGATATGGGTGCCAGTTCCAGTACCAGCTGCTGTACTTCTGATCTAGTTCTCTGCTATGGCCTGAGAAAGCAGAGGAAGATGGCCCAACTCCCTGGACCTTGAGTCCATATGGGAGACCTGGAAAAAGGCTGGCTTTGGATCGGTTCAGTTCTGGCCATTGCGGCCACTTGGGGAGTGAACCAGTGGATGGAAGACCTCTCTCTCTTCCTCTGCCTCTGTAACTCCAGCTTTCAAATAAATAAATAAATCTTTTTTTTTTCCCCAAAGGAACTTTTTATTTAAGGAATACAAACTTCATGCATTTCATAAGTACAACTTGGGGGAATAGAGTGATTCTTCCTACCATACCCTCCCTCCCATCCACACTCCTACCTCTCCTCCTCCTCTCTCTCCCATTCCCAGCCTCCACTAATATCCATTTTTGATTAACTTTATACACAGAAGACCAATTCTATACTAAGTAAAGAGTTCAACAATTTGCATTAAAAAAAAAAAAACTGTTCCTCAACAGTTGAGACAAAGGCTGTTCAAAGTCACTGCATCTTGAAGTTAATTTCACTTACTTTTTTTTTAGAAACTTAAATAACTTTAAAGAAGCACCCACGAATGATACATCTTTTGCAAGCACTTAGTCATAATTATAATACAACTCTAGGAGGACACAGGTCCTGCATGGGAAATTAGTGCACAGTGACTTCTGTTGTTAATTTAATAATTAACACTCTGTGTATGATGTTAGTGATCACTCGAGGCCCTTGACATAAGCTGCTTAGGCTATGGAAGCCTTTTTTTTTTTTTTAAGATTTATTTTATTTATTTGAAAGGCAGAGTTACAGAGAGAGGTAGAGCCAGAGAGAGGGAGAGGTCTTCCATTCACTGGTTCACTACCCAAATGACCGCAATGGCCAGAGCTGAGTTGATCTGAAGCAAGCAGCCAGGAGCATCTTCCAGGTCTCCCATGCTGGTGCAGGGACACAAGGATTTGAGCCATCTTCTGCTTTCCCAGGCCATAGCAGAGAGCTGGATTGGAAGTGCAGCAGCCGGGACTAGAACCGGCGCTCATATAGGATGTCGGCACTGCAGGCCTGGGCTGTGCCACGGTGCCGGCCCTGCTATGGAAGCCTTTTGAACCCACAAACTCTGTCAGTATTTAGACAAGGCCTCAACTTTCAAATATATAAATAAATCATTTGAAAAAAGTTTGTGGAAATAGGAATTGAAAATAAATTTTGTTTAGTGCGAAAATTGAAATCCATATATAATTTTAAAAAAATTTTAGGGGTAGATAAACAGTGACACCTGCCCTCCACCACCCACACACATACAGCTTCTTATTTTATTTTATTTTATTTTATATTATTTTATTTTATTTTTTGACAGGCAGAGTTAGTGAGAGAGAGACAGACAGAGAAAGGTCTTCCTTTTTCCATTGGTTCACCCCGCAAGTGGCTGCCACGGCCGGTGCATTGCGGCCGGCGTGCTGCGCCGATCCACGAAGCCAGGAGCCAGGTACTTCCTCCTGGTCTCCCATGCAGGTGCAGGGCCCAAGGACCTGTGCCATTCTCCATTGCCTTCCCGGGCCACAGCAGAGAGCTGTACTGGAAGAGGAGCAACCGGGACAGAACCGGTGCCCTAGAGGAGCAACCGGACTAGAACCCGGGGTGCCGGCGCCTCAGGCAGAGGATTAGCCTAGTGAGCCATGGCACCAGCCTCATACAGCTTCCATATCCTGGTTCATTCCCCAAAGGCTCCCATCGGTTGGGTTAGGCCAGAACCAAAGCTGGAACCCAGGAACTCTATCCAAATCTCTCACACAGGTGACAGGAATCCAACCACTTGGGCCATCAGTATTGTCATCCAGGGTCTGTATCAGCAGGAAGCTGAAGTGAGGAGCTACAGCCAAGCATCAAACCTAGGCACTTTTTTGTGGGATGTAGGCATCTTAACAGATAGGCTAAATGCCCAACACCACAAGGAGTTTTCGTGATATGCATTTTCCATAAAGTTTTTAAGCATTTCCCCCCCTTCCCAATATGCATGGATTTCAAAATTGTTTTGCACCAAACTAAACTTATCTTTTAAATCTATTTCCATGAACTTTTATTTTGTTTTTAAAGATTTATTTATTTGAGAGGTTGAGTTACAGAGAGGGAGAGAGGTCTTCCTTCTGCTGGCTTACTCCCCAAATGGCTGCAATTAGCGGAGCTGGGCCCATCCAAAGCCAGTAGCTATAAGCTTCTTTCCAGTATCCCACATGGACACAGGGGCCCAAGGACTTGGGCCATCCTCTACTGCTTTCCCAGGCCATTAGCAGAGAGCTGGATCAGAGAGGAGCAGCTGGGACACAAACCAGCACCCATTTTGGATAGCGGTGCCGCAGGCAGAGGCTGGCCCCTTCATGAACTGCCAAAAAATGTACTATGTTGCTTTGCAGGGGAAGGGATTACATGAAATGTAAATGATATTCTCTTTCCATAGTATTTTTTCTCTTTTTTTTTTTTTTTTTTTTTTTTTTGACAGGCAGAGTCAGACAGTGAGAGAAAGAGACAGAGAGAAAGGTCTTCCTTTTCCATTGGTTCACCCCAAATGGTCGCTACGGCCGGCGCACTGTGCTGATCCGAAGCCAGGAGCCAGGTGCTTCCTCCTGGTCTCCCATGTGGGTGCAGGGCCCAAAAACTTGGGCTATCCTCCACTGCCCTCCCAGGCCACAGCAGAGAGCTGTACTGGAAGAGGAGCAACCGGGACAGAATCCAGCGCCCCGACCGGGCCGCATGCGCCGCAGGCAGAGGATTAGCCTAGTGAGCCACAGCACTGGCCTAAAAACTCTTTCTGAAAAACAGTACCCCAAATCTAATCCATGGCTAGTGCAAGTGACAGAATTGGGAGATATAACAATCATGATTCTTCAAAAGGATGTTAGAATACAATACAGAATTCCATTAATATCTCTGATTTTAGTAGGTAAATAAATCCACCATTTGCATTACAATGAGTTAGAAAAAACAGATCGTAAAACTACTTCATTTCAGGATTGGGGAACCTTTTTTTTCTGCTGAGGGGTATTTGGATATTTAGAACATCATTCATGTTCCATACAAAATTATCAACTTAAAAATTAGTCTGCTATAGAATTACTGAATTTCGAATTGTCTACAATTGCCTTGGCAGTGCCAGACCAAATGATTTCCCACTGGCTGGACATTCCCCACCCCTGCTAACTTATACAAACAATGCAAAATTCCCCAAATATAGTGAGATTATGCATGTAAATAAGTGTTTCCATTTTCCCTGTAACTACAATTTTGGAATAATAGAAAAGAATGAACATAGTGGATTTTTTTAAAAGATTTATTTATTATTTTTGAAAGGCTGAGTTACAGAGAGAGAGGAAAGACAGAGGTCTTCTGTTATTGATTCACTACTCAAACGGTAGCAACAGCCAGAGTTGGGCTGCCTGGTGCTTCACTGGGGTCTCCCATGTGAGTACAGGGGCCCAAGCACTTGGGCCATTCTTTGCTACGTTCCCAGGCATGTTAGCAGGGAGTTGAATCAGAAGTGGAGCAAACCGGTGCCCATGTGGGATGCTAGCATTGAAAGTGGCAGCATAACAATACCATAGAATTATTTTCTAATTTATGAACCTGACCTCATTTATATCTTGCCATGGACAATTCTATCTACCATGGAAATATGTTTCTCTTCCACATTTTCAGTGGTTCCTTTGCCTATAGGATATAGACGAAATTCTTTATAAACTGCCAATCCAGAATCATCCTTATTCGTATCTTAATTAAGCCCTATAATACTGAGCTTTCAGGTTATTCTCAAACAAGCCAGATTTTCTTAAATGCCTTTGTGCCTATGCATTTCTGAGTTTTTTTCCCCTCTCCTAAACATTGTCCATTCCAATTCTACTCACATGCTACTTTCATAGAAGGCCTGCCTACTTCCCCTCACAGGGTTAGGTGATTGTCTTATACTCCCATTATTGAACAATTTAAACAGTTACAGTGTTGTAGTGTTGTTTTCTATTTCTGTTTTTCAGAATACTAAATTTTCTGTTGGCAAAGGCCATGACTTTTCATCTTTACATTTCTGCTGCTAAGCTGAATACCTGGCATATTCAATAAGTACTTCTTGAATAAAAGCCCAATATTTACATAAGTACCACTTTATGCCACAGTTATTTTATGTTATATTTTCTTTAAAAATTTACAAATATGGGGCTGGTGCTGTGGCATAGCAGGTAAAGCCAAGGCCTGCAGTCCTGGCATCCCATATGGAACAGTTCTGGCTGCTCCACTTCCAGTCCAGCTCCCTGATAACGTGCTGAGAAAGCAGTGGAAAATGGCAGAAGTGCTTGGATCCCTGAACCCATGTAAGACACCCAGATGAAGCTCCCAGCTCCTGTCTTTGGCCTGGCCCAGCCCTAGCTGTTGCAGCCATTTGGGAAGTAAACCAGCAGATGGAAGATCTTTCTCTCTCTCTCTGCCTCTCCCTCTCTGTAACTCTACCTTTCAAATAAATAAATAATTTTTTAAAGATTTATTTATTTACTCGAGAGGCAGAGCTACAGAAAGAGAGGGAGAGACAGAGAGAGAGAGGGCTTCCATCTGCTGGTTCACTCCCCAAATGGCCACAATGGCTGGAGCTGGGCTGATCCAAAGCCAGGAGCCAGGAACTTCTTCCAGGTCTCCCACGCAGGTGCAGGGGCCCAAGGACTTGGGTCATCTTCTCCTGCTTTCCCAGGCCATCAGCAGGGAGCTGGATGGGAAGTGGAGCAGGCAGAACTTGAACCAGTGCTCATATGGGATGCCAGTGCCTCACGCAGACGCTTAACCTACTAAGCCACAGCGCCAGACCCAGTAAGCACATATTTTAAAAAAATTTGCAAATACATTTTAAAAGTGTAGTGTTAGTGATTTCATTGTTTATTGCTATTTGAATGCAGCATGGTTTACCTTGTTAATTTGGATTTTTGTGTGCTTTCACAGAATACTTGCAATTGTGATTTTATAATGAAACTGCACAAGAATGTTAAAAACCGAAGATTAATGAAATCTGGGACTCTTACATATAAGAAAACATATTTTTTCTTTTTTAAAAACTGCCACTTTTTTTTTATTTTTGCTGTGAAGCATACATAAGTTACCAATTGAAAAGCACTTTTAAGTGTACAATTCACTGGCATTAAGTGCATTCACAATCTTAGGTAACTACTACGCATTTCGAAGGAAAAGGCATTTTGTAAAGTCTAAAGTTTTCATTAGCATATCTAACTGGCTGCTGGTTAGGAACTACTATAGAATAGAGTCACCACATACAAACCATAGCATGAAGTCTACAAATGTCAGAGAATTTACCGAAAAATACAAGCCAGTGCTTAAAATCCTTTGAAAACAGCAGTGCAACATACGGACCCATACGTCATGGCGGGGGGGGGGACCCTCCAAACTATAATACAAAAGAGCACACTAAGACGTCCATTAAAGTTCTCCTACCTTGGGCAAAGCAGCTTGTGACGCTGGTGAGCGGCAAGGTAGGGTAGCTGGGGTGCGCTCTCCCCAGACACTAAAATGGAGGTGCCTAACCCGGCCTGTAAAATGTTGCCGCGTGCAGCCAGGCGAACAGACGCGTGGGCAGCTCGCCTGGGGTAGGGGGCACCCACTGCTTTCAGGGTCCCTTGGGTTGTACGAACTATCATACTACTTGGACGAGGCAATGGGGACTCGGGTAAACGCCACGCCGACAAAGGCGGGGGCCGCAGGCACCGGAGGCGCCAGCGCAGCGCTCCCAGCCGGGCTGCAGGGGGCTCGGCTCCGGGCGCCGCCCGTCCCGCACTGCTCAGCCCGGCACCTGCGACCCGGCGGGAAGGGGCGGGGCCGGGAGGAAGCCGCCGCCCCCCGCCTCTCCTCCCTGCGCGCACCCTTGTTTACCTCAGCAGTTGACACCCGAGACAAAGAGGGCAAGGAGGGAGGGGTTTCTTCGGGAAAAGCATTGCTCTGCGACCTTGTTCTAACACCCCATGAGGGCTGGGAGTAGCCGTGCTCCCCGCGCCCACCACGCGATGTCCGGGGCCCCCGGCCTCGTGCTCCCCGGGTTCCACCCTGGCCTCCGCGACATCGCGGGGAGCTGGGCTATGAGTCCGCAACGGAAACGCCTCAGTCTCTGCACAGTGTACGAGGCTCAGAGCGGAGCGATTACAGCTCCCGTGACACAACGCAGCGGGGTCGGCCTGGGGCGGAGGAGGAACAGGACTTGAACAGCCGTCGGCGGGGCAGGGCGCGCTGCTCCGGCAAACTGAGCCGCCGCCGCCAGCCCCCTGACACCCCCCTGTCTCCTGACTTCGTATTTTTAAATCTGGCGGTGCTTTCCCTTTCGGGCCAACCACTCCCCCAGTTTATGGTCCTAGCCAGTCAGCATTAGGCCCGCCATTTTTCAAACCCTTTCCCCGCCGCCAATCAGGACCGAGCAGTACATTCCTCTTCTGACCGGTTCTAACGGGTCTGGGAGTTAACGACCTGAGCGACCCACCGAACCTGCTAGGCTGTGGCTTGGGGGACGGGCCTGGCGAGACATCGGCCAATAGGGAGCCTCCCTGGTGAGGGGGCGGGGGCTCTCCGAGTTTGAATGATCGTCAGAGCCAATCAGAGAGGTGGGGGTGTGGCTCGTGGCCGGGCTCGTCAAGTTGCCGTGGCGCGGAGAACTCTGCAAAACAAGAGGCTGGGGATTGCGTTAGCGATAAACCAGTTCACGCCGGAGCTGAGGGAAGGAAGCGACGCCGTCGGATCCGGCCGCTCCGCGGGAGTCTGAGGAACAACTCGCACCAGGCAAGAATTCCCTACGACATCCTAGCGTACGTGGGCCTTTCTCCCGCCTCAAGCCTTTTACTCGGCCTGAGCGCCGTGGCTCTCCGGGTTGGACCGGCGAGGAGCGAAAATAGGGTTGCGGCTGTGTGAGGGCTGGAGAGGGCAGCGCGGGCGGGGCAGGCATATTGCCCGGCGCGGCGCCAGGAGTTTTTTCCTATTGATCGCGAGGCGACTGGTGACTGAGACTTGCGGTTTGGAAGCCGGGTGACAGGGATTTTAAGGGCGCCCCCGGCTTTCAGGATGGCGCTGAAGGGCGAGCGGCGGCAGCGGCCGGGGCCGGCGGGAGGGTGCGTGCGCGGAGGCGGGGGCGCCGGGCGCAGGCGGCGCCCTTGGGAGGGGGCGGGCAGGGCGGGAGCGGATTTGGGCGGGAAGCTGAGCCCCGCCAGAGCCCGCCCGCCCTGGCAGCCGCGGGCTCCGCGCCGACCCACGGGCTCCCTCCCCACCAGGTGGCCGCCGTTCCGTCGTCATGGGTAAAGGAGACCCCAACAAGCCGAGGGGCAAAATGTCCTCCTATGCCTTCTTCGTGCAGACGTGCCGGGAAGAGCACAAGAAGAAACACCCTGACTCTTCGGTCAATTTCGCGGAATTCTCTAAGAAATGCTCGGAGAGATGGAAGGTGAGACAGGAATTGACACGGGGATAAGGTTTTCCAGGTGTGCTTTTTGGCGAGCGCCTTAAGCACCTTGGTAACTTATTAAATTTCAGCAACTTTCCTATCCTGATGAGTCACCTAAATATTTTGGAATTTTAGGCAGGCTGCTTTAGGTTTCAACTCATTTATGATTACCGAAACCAAAATGCTGTTTACAAGGAAAACGTGGTCCTTAAAGATTCTTGAATGCTTATAGCTTACCGGGTTTTTTTTTTCTACTGCTTGTTGTATGCCCGTAGACCATGTCTGCAAAGGAAAAGTCCAAGTTTGAAGATATGGCAAAAAGTGATAAAGCTCGTTATGACAGGGAGATGAAAAATTACGTTCCTCCCAAGGGTGATAAGAAGGGAAAGAAAAAGGATCCCAATGCTCCTAAAAGACCACCGTAAGTTTATTTAACAACCAAATTGCCCTCTAGATTTTTCCTTCAGTTTATTAACTCTGTTGCTTCCTTTCAGATCTGCCTTCTTTCTGTTTTGCTCTGAACATCGCCCAAAGATCAAAAGTGAACACCCTGGCCTGTCCATTGGGGACACTGCAAAAAAATTGGGTGAGATGTGGTCTGAACAGTCAGCCAAAGATAAACAACCATATGAACAGAAAGCAGCTAAGCTAAAGGAGAAATATGAAAAGGTACATTGTATTCTTAACATTTTTAAAGCCAACATTAAAATTAGGTTTTTCTAATGACCAATGTTAGAAATAGGTGTGAACTGTAAAATTTTGGGGAAATGTAGGTGATCTTATAGTAATGTCAGCTGGATATTGAAAAGGCCTAATGAAAATTGTATACTGGAACAACACAAACTAATTGGTACCTTCTCTTGATTGAAATCAGTGTGTATAGCACTAGTAAATTCTTGCAGGTACACTTTATAAGTTTAAAAAAAGGGAGGGCCAAATAAAATGCATTGTTTTATATAGTTGTACCTAAAATTTGAAGTTGGGAAAGGAGGACTGTGATGTAAAGGGGTGTTAGTGAAAATACTGACATTGATTTAACATAGCCCCATCATTTTACATCAGTAGCAGCTTTCCAGAGTCTAAAAGGAACAAGTGTTCTAAAACAGGTTAGACCCTGAATACCTTTACAGTTATTAGGGTTATTGGTCAATAATCGGAAGTTGTTTACAACTAAGTAAGGCTTTCACAGTTGAGTAATGACACCGGATGCTGATTTTATTTTTTTGACAATATTTCAGGATATTGCTGCATACCGTGCCAAGGGCAAAAGTGAAGCGGGAAAGAAGGGCCCTGGTAGGCCCACAGGCTCAAAGAAGAAGAATGAACCTGAAGATGAGGAGGAAGAAGAGGAAGAGGAAGAAGATGAAGATGATGAGGAAGAGGATGAAGATGAAGAATAAATGGCTATCCTGTAATGATGAGTGTGGAGTGTGCGTGTGTGCTCAGGCAGTTGTTTTGCTAAGAATGTGAATTCAAGTGCAGCTCAATATTAGCTTCAGTATAAAAAAAACTGTACAGATTTTTGTATAGCTGATAAGATTCTTTGTAGAGAAAATACTTTTTTTTAAAAAATGCAGGTTGTAGCTTTTTGAGGGGCTACTACATACAGTTAGATTTTAAAGCTTCTGATGTTGAATGTTCCTAAATATTTAATGGTTTCTTTAATTTCTTGACTTGTGTATGGTAGCACAGCAAAGTTGTAGGAATTAGTATCATTAGTAAATTTGGATTTTTTTTTTAGGATGTTGCATTCTTTGTTTTTTTTAAAAAAAATTTTGTAATAAAATTATGTATGTTATGTCTTTTGTCTTTGTCTTAATATGCAAATTTTTACTTAAAGTTTACACTGGAGGCATGTCAACTCTTTTTGTATCTCTGCCTAATAATTCTTAGAGATGGTTGGTTTAGTAAAATATTTTGAGGGTTAGAACCAAAAGCCCATATTTGCAAATTGAATGAACTAAAGTTAATTTTTGCAGTTTTATAGAATTATTAGGTTTTTCTCTTTATGCTTCTGTTCATTTGTCTATCAGATATTTGGTATTTTTATAAACTTAGACTTTCTTTGGGTTGAAAATTTCTCTTTTTAATGTGAGGAAAAGTGGCTAGATGGTGAATCCATACTTGGAAACACATAACCTTTGAAAAAAATCATTAGTAGCAAGGTTAAATTTTCAATTGATTTAGTTCAAGGTGTAGACTGCCAGAGTAGATTTTGGGAGTTATTTTTAAAATCAATTTGGTCTTAAGTTTTAGAACTCTGGGTTACTAACCTAAGAAAGCATTTGAGAAGCTTGTAATACCCCATGACTAATTTAAATTTTCACTAGAATTTGTGGTTGTTAGAGGAAGGTAGTTACTTTAGGAATGCTTGTTTGAGGAAGTAGTAGTTTCTTCTATTTGAACTATTTTAAGTAATTAAAGATCAATCTGTTGGCTAAGTGTTTACAGAACACATTATTGACAGTTCTGTAGTTAAACTATCAAGTTTTAAAACAATTATTAGCCAACTATAGAAGCCTTCAATATTTAATGCCATGTTTGGAATAAATATTTGGTAAGGGTTATTTCATTTCTTAAAACAGGAAGTGCTAGCCAAAGTTTTGTTAAGTAGAAATGAGGTATTAGCTAATAGACTCAAAAATTTTAAAGATTTATTTGAAAGGCAGAGTTACAGAGGAGAGACAGAGGTCTTCCCATCCACTGATACATTCTCCAAAAGGCTGCAATAGCCAGTGCTGGGTCAGACTGAAGCCAGGAGCTTCATCCAGGTCTCCTGTGTGGGTGCAGGAGTCCAAGCACGTGGCCAGTCTCTGGTGCTTTCCTAGGTGCATTCGTTTGGAGCTAGAAAGTAGAGCATCCAAGACAGGAACTGGCACCATATGGGATGCAGTACTGCAAGCAACAACTTAACCTGCTGCACTACAGTGCTAGCCCCTCAAGTACCGTTTTAAAACATCTTTTGGGGGCTTAGCAATCATGCCAATGGCATATACACTTGAGCATGGGTTTTTCACTGGTCATAAAGTAAGAACTGACTTGCAGTATTTTGTGTTGGGTGATAATATGCTAAAATAATTGGGGTAATTAAGAAACATAAGACTGGTTCCCAGTTCCCCTGGCTCTACCGAATGCCAGCAGTGGGAACTTTACCTCTGATCTTACAGAGCCAATACCTATTTCAGTGTTTTAATGATTAAATGAAAATGTTACGTTGGTACTTAAAGCTTCCACTTCTGAAAATTCAAACAGCATAATGGTCTGTTTCCTTAAGAATTTTATTAAGATTTGTGAGACAGACTTATTAGATTCTTGGTCCTTTGTTTTTGAGGGGTCTATGTCTTTAATTCTGTTCTCCAGAAACAGATTTCAAGTTTCTAAGCTGAGAACAATTCATTGCTTTAATCAAGAGCTGCACCAGAATAACCTCGGGATTTGAGATGGTCCTGGCTCATGCTTGCTATTCTGTAAGTGGTTCAAAATTTAAAATCCTTCTGAACCAATAATCTAGACTGGATCATATGGTGCACGGAAATGAGCATTAGGAATTAGATCCTATCCCAGACTAGTCATTATTTAGAAGTATGTTTACAATTTTTAATTTTTAAAAACAGGTCATAATCTTAAAGTTTTTTATTTACTTGAGAGGTAGAGTTAAACATAGAGGGAGAGACAGAGAGAAAGGCCTTCCATTGGTTCACACCCCAAAAGGCCACCAAGGCTGGAGCCAGGTGCTTCCTCCCCATCTCCCATGTGGGTGCAGGGGCCCAAGCACCTGGGCCATCTACTGAGCTTTACCAGGCCATAGCAGAGAGCTGGATTGCAAGAGAAACAGCTGGGACTAGAACCCATGCCTATATGGGATGCAGGCGCTGCAGGCAGAGGATTAACCTGCACTCCAGCACTGGCCCCAGGTCATATCTTAGTACAAAATATAAAAGGAGGGGTCGGAGTTGTGGCATAGTAGGCTAAGCCTCTGCCTGTGGCCCCAGCATTCCATATGGGCAGCAGTTCATGTCCCGGCTACTCCTCTTCTGATCCAGTTCTGCTTATGGCCTGGGAAAGCAGTAGAAGATGACCCAAATGCTTAGGCCCCCACACCCAAGCTCCTGGCTTCTGGCTTTGGATTGGCTCAGCTCCGGCTGTTGGGGCCATTTGGGGAGTGAACCAGCAGATGGAAGACCTTTCTGTCTCTCGCTCTCTACCTCTCAAATAAGTAAATCTTAAAAAATAAAATAAAAAAGGAAATAAGGATATATAATGAGTAGTTCCTTGATTCCTGGCTACCATGTTCTCCCAGGAGGTAACCCCTATATTGCAATAATTATCCTTCAAGAAAGATGTGAGCATAATCATGTATGTGTGTAGATGTATTCTAAAAGTGGAATCTTACTATCTATAGTTCTTAACCTCATCATTTTAGAGATTTTTTTTTTTTTTTTTGACAGGCAGAGTGGACAGTGAGAGAGAGAGACAGAGAGAAAGGTCTTCCTTTGCCATTGGTTCACCCTCCAATGGCCGCCGCGGCCGGCGCGCTGCGGCCGGCGCACCGCGGCCGGCGCACCGCGCTGATCCGATGGCAGGAGCCAGGAGCCAGGTGCTTTTCCTGGTCTCCCATGGGGTGCAGGGCCCAAGCACCTGGGCCATCCTCCACTGCACTCCCTGGCCATAGCAGAGAGCTGGCCTGGAAGAGGGGCAACCGGGACAGAATCCGGCGCCCCAACCGGGACTAGAACCCGGTGTGCCGGCGCCGCTAGGCGGAGGATTAGCCTAGTGAGCCGCGGCGCCGGCCTAGATTATTCTCAATACAAAGTTGACACATTATTTTAAATAACTATCTGCATTCCCATTGAATATGTTGTAATTTAACCAGTTCCCTAAAGATAATTTATATATTTGTTTGCTTTAAGGACAGTATAATTGTGATTGTACACAATTTCATATGTGAGAAAAGGTCCACTAAGTACAGTAGTTAGGCCAAAGGGTACAGGCATTTTAAAATTTAGTAATTTACAGTAACTAAAACATGAATATGTACCAGGAGCAGCTCTTGGCTTTGTTAATTTACTGAAGCCTGCTAAAATTTTTCTTAATGGAAGTTGTACTAGTAGATACACAGCAATGAATGTTGTGAAGTGTCTGTTTTCTCATCTAAGCAACATAATAGTTCTCAAACTTCTGAGTCTTTGTTATTCTGATTTAAACAAGGATACTTAAAAAATTCCTGGAAAAGGAAATTATAATGTTTATTTTAGCACAAGAGATTTTAAAATCTATGCATGTAAGGGGTTTCTGAAAGTTTTTGGAAAATACACAGTATGAAATCCATGAATTTGAAAAAGTTTGTACTGAAACGTATCTTTCAATTCCATTTTTCATGAACTTTTTAATGTACCCTTATAAAAATGGTTTCTCTCATTAGGAGTTTTTGTTTTTATGTTTAAAAGACATGACTTTTCTTTCCTATGATCTTGTATCTCATTGGTCTTTATTAATAGTTGTGGGAACATTATATATTAAGGAAAATGATCCTTTGTCATATTTTTGTTTCATTTGTCTTGATTTTGTTGTACTTTTGTCAGTCAAATTTATCAGGTCTTTAATGGCTTTGAGATGCTTTTTTTTTTTTTTTTTAAGATTATTTATTTGAAAGCAGCAGAGAGACAGAAACAGGTCTTCCATAGGCTGGTTCACTCCCCAAGTGCCCACATTAGCCAAGGCTGAACAAGTCTGAAACCAGGAGCATGGAACTTTATTTGGGTCTCACACATGGGTAGCAGCAGCCTATGTGCTTGGGCCACTATTCGCTGCCTTTCCCTTTGAAGCAGGGACCTAAAAACTTGGTCCATTATCTGCTACCTTCCCATGTACATTAGCAGGAAGTTGAAACTGGCACTTTGATGTGGGATACAGATGTCCCAAACTGCTTTAACCTGTGCTATAATACCTACCCCTAGGATGCCTTTCTTGTTCAAAAGTTGTGAATATAACAATTTGTCCTTTGTTTCTTTAAAAAAAAGTTTTTTTTTAATCTTTGATTCTCTGGAATTTTTGTACAAGAATGGTGGTAAGAGCTTGTTTATTTCTTAACCAATGTTAGATACTACTTTTAGTCTTAATCTGTAAAGGGTGCTGACTTAGTCTTAAGGTCTCTTACCTATGAAAACACTCAGTGCGAGTTTGGTCAATAGCTCACACTTTGGAGGAGAGGCAAATTTTTACCTTTTAACAGCATTTACTGTAAATAGTAAATCATAGCTTGTCTTAGAATAGAACAATTATAGCACTTTTTTAGTGATTGATTTATTTGAAAGTCAGAGTTACACAGAGAGAAGGAGAGGCAGAGAAAGAGAGGTCTTATATCTGCTGGTTCAGTCCCCAGTTGGCTGTAATGGCTTGAGCTGCACCAATCCGAAGCCAGGAGGTTTTTCTGGGTCTCCCACGTGGGTGCAGGGGTGCAAGGAATTGGGCCATCTTCTACTGCTTTCCCAGGCCATAGCAGAAAGCGGGAATGGAAGTGGAGTAGCCAGGACTGGAACCAGTACCCATATGGGATGCTGGCACTGCAGGTGGCGGCTTTACCATCTACGCTACAGTGCTGGCCCTATGGCATGTCTGAAATCTGACTTTCTAGTACTATATAAGCTACTAGAACATTTTACAAAGTAGTAAAGATTTCATTTCTTGGGGAATAGCAAAAAGGAAGCAAAAAGAGATGTACCAATGTCTAAGATCTAGCCATTTTAATATATATCCCTCCCTAGAAATAAGCCATTTTGTGATTTGTTCTTGAGATTCCTATTGGAAACTGATATTTTTAACGACAGTTTGGATAGTTATTGACAGGAAATGCCAAGACCCATAGAGGCCTGATAAGAAAAATGGCTGGGATATGGTGAAATGAGCACACAAGGAAGTAAGCTCTGTGAAGTCAGTGACATTTATTTTTTGGATACTGTTGTATCCCTAGTACCAGAAATGTAATGTTCCATGCACATTTGTAAACACATAAATGCCCAGGATAAAAGGGACTGCCACTATTTGGTTTAGTACTCTGTATGAACAAGTAGGTCTAGGATTTCCAGGTCTCCTAAATTCTCAAGTGGTACCAGAAGTCTTGGAAAAGGTAAAATCTGAATTTTAAATACTGGCAATGAAATCAAATTTCAGGGCCAAAAGAAATCTATCTATAGATAAGATTGTGCTCAAGGGCTATCAGTTTGCCATTTTTATGATATATAGGTAAATGTAAGATCATTAATAATGATCAGGTCTGTTGATTCAAGGTTATGTATTCCTTTCAGCTATGCATTATTTTTATAGTTAGGAATCCCTTCTCATCCTTATTGGAAACTCAACTTCTCACTCTGGTAACTCTGGTAAATATAGACATGCTTCTGAGGTTTCAGTGGAACTTCAATGTGCTCTTTGACCTTGAGGACTTAACAGGGCAGACTTCTCTTTTAGTGAAGCTCATACTAGGTGTCAGCACATCTATGAAATACACAGTTACTTATGTTAAAAAAAAAACCTTTAAACAATATATAGCACCAAATTTTAGAACTGGAAATGGCCTTTATATAATTTGGTCCAGTCTCCTATTTTTCTTTCTTCCTTTCTTTCTCTTTCTTTTTTTTTTTTTTTTTTTTGAAGCATTTGCCAATGGTCACACAGCAATTTATTAGGACATGATTAGTACCCAGGTCTCCTTGACTCTAAGAATATACTCTTCACTAATTCACTCTTTTACTCATTACATGTTGGGGCTAATGCAGTCACTTATCCAGACTTGCTTTCTTCTGCTACCCACTAAGCAGGGGTATCCCAAAACTTTGGAGAATTTGTCATTTTAAAAACAAACATTGGGTTTACCCTATGATTCAACAATTCTCCTTCCGTAGACTTGAGTAGTTAAGAAGGGTTTCATGGGGTCAGCATTGCAGCACAGCAGGTCAGGCCACTTCTTGCACTACTTGAGCACTGGCTGCTTCACCTATTTTTAAATTTTTTTATTTTTATTTTATGTATTTATTTTTTTGACAAGAAGAGTTAGACAGTGAGAGAGAGACAGAAAGGTCTTTCTTCCATTGGTTCACCCCCCAAATGGCTGCTACGGCCGGCACGCAGCGCCGATCTGAAGCCAGGAGCCAGGTGCTTCCTCCTAGTCTCCCATGCGGGTATAGGGCCCAAGCACTTGGGCCATCCTCCACTGCCCTCCCAGGTCACAGCAGAGAGCTGGACTGGAAGAGGAGAAAGTGGGACAGAACCCGGCTCCCCAACAGGGACTAGAACCTGGGGTGCCAGCACTGCAGGCGGAGGATTAGCCTAGTGAGCTGCGGTGCCGGCTGCTTCACCTATGATCCAGCTCTCTGCCAATGTGCCTGGGCCCAGTTGCCATTTTCCAGGAAGACATAACAATCACCATTACACAGTGTACTAGAGGTCAAGTAAGAGATAGTAAAGCATTATAATTCATTCATATTTATTTTTCTGATTCACCATATTTTTTCCAGAAAAGATGAAATGGCTTATATGAAGAAAAAAGCCTATATATATACACACACCAAGGCGGAAAAATAAGCTTATGAAAAGTGAAGAGTGAGGTGGTGAGGAGCTTACTCTTGGAAATCAATGTTTACTGGTTTGGTAATATCAGGTCACATAATTTCATTTTCCAATCTGTAGAATTAGAATTGTAATTAAGGATTAAAGGAGGCAATACATTTAAGACATGTATGTTGGTGGCAAGAAACAGTAAATGCTCAATCAATAGCTAAAATTATACATATCAGTGTGTATGGGATAATATAGATCCCATGATACAAGGTATCAGATTCCGTTCTGAGGTTTGACAGTAGAGATAGAGGGGAAAATGAAGGCATTAACATGGAAAACAGATGTTTAGGGTTTTTCCCAGCACCAAATAGAAATTCCTCCCACAGGGTTCTGGAGATAGATATTGAGTAGAGATTGATTATGTTCTGACCCCAATACTAAATTTGTGAATTTGGATAAGTTATTCAATCTCTATCATTTCTAAATGTGCAACTTACTGTATATATAATTTTAATCATTTAGGTATTTATGAAGTGTTTATTGAATGAAGTCTTTTGGGAATTGTCTTTTTCACTTAGTACTGTTACTAGGATTTGTTTATAAGCAGTTCACATTCACTACTGTGTAACATTTCATTACGATTATGTCACAATTCATCCATTCCGTTGGGCATTTGATTGTTGCTAGGGTTTTTGCTATTGCAAATGATAATGTTATAAAAATTCCTGTATAGGTCTCCTAGTAATCAAGTGCATGCCCCTCTGGTAATCTTCCTTGTAAATTCCAGCTGTCTTAGCAAACCCACACCTCCAGTTTACTTCTCATCTCAGCAATATTAACATTCTGAGCTTCTTTTACTGCATCATGGAGGAGCAAGTTCTCCCAGATACATAGTCAAAATGACCTGAAGGGGGCTGGCACTGTGGCGCAGTAGATAAAGGCACTGCAGGCAGTGCCGGCAACTCATATGGGTGCCGGTTTGAGTCCCGGTTGCTCCGCCTCCGAACCAGCAATGTGCTACGACCTGGGAAAGCAGTGGAAGATGGCCCAAGGTCCCCTGCACCCACGTGGGAGACCTGAAAGAAGCTCCTAGCTCCTGGCTTCCAATCAGCTCAGCTTCTGGCCATTGCAGTCACTTGGGGAGTGAACCAGCAGATGGAAGACCTGTCTCTCTGCCTCTCTGTAACTCTGCCTTTCAAATAAATAAATACATTTTTTTTTTTTAAGACTCAAAGTTCCACTTGTATGGTTCTTTTTTTTTTTTTTTGACAGGCAGAGTTCGACAGTGAGAGAGAGAGAAAGGTTTCCCTTTTTCTGTTGGTTCATCTCCCAAGTGCTTCCTCCTGGTATCCCACGCGGGTGCAGGGCCCAAGCACTTGAGCCATCTTCCACTGCCTTCCCGGGCCACAGCAGAGAGCCGGACTGGAAGAGGAGCAACCGGGACAGAACCGGTGCCCCAACCAGGACTAGAACCCGGTGTGCCGGTGCCGCAGGTGGAGGATTAGCCTATTGAGCCACGGCGCCGGCCCCCTTCTTTAAAATAGGAGTCTGCCTTGCCTGTTACCCATGAATTCTTGAAAACATTTGCCCCATATATTTTGTCCAGTTTTATATTTGAGGATAGTGGTATAAATCCAGTACCAATGACTGTCATACCCAGACATTTTCTACTGAAAGTATTAGTTTTGTTTGTTTTGAACATTTAATCCTAATATTGCTGGAATTTGCTCAAAAGCCCAGGTGAAATTTCATTTAAAGATAATTTAAAGGATATACTTAGACATTCTTCAGGATGCACTTATTTCTACCCAAGGATTGAATTAGATCACCCAAAACTATATTTTACTCAAGTTATGTGAATGGCATGAGGAAGAGAGAACAATTTTCCTCCTTAGCGTAACTTTAACCTCCAGTTTAACTTCTGAGCTTCATCTTTGTTCACTTGTAGAATAGTGGTAATATCTGAAACATATGCATATACAACACATAGCTTTTGTAGAGGTCTTCAGTGTAGCTGTCTTATTCTTCTGATTAGGGACAGATTTTAACACTTTAAAGCATATATACTAATGAATATTTATATTACTTTGATTGTAACCAGGAAATATGCTAAGTACCTAGTAATATGCTAACTTATCCTAATAACAACCCTATCAAATAGGCACTATTTCTCCCATTTTACAAATGAAAAGCTGATATACAGAGATTAAATAATTTAAGGTCACGCAGGTAATTTGTAGGGGAACAGAGATTAAAATAGACTTCAGAATCTATCATACTATACCTATCTTCTTTCAGATTAGCATATTTTAACATGTATTTTATTATGAAAATTCAGGATCCCTCCATCCCGCATCTGCTCAGATGTAGGTCCTAAGGCTCAATTATGGGCATTTCAAAATCTTAAAAATTAGACTGCAAAGCAATTACTGAATCTAATTTAGAGAAAGTCCTTCCTTTAATCTTTAATTCCAGGGATAGTGGTCTCCCAAAACCATTCTCTATTTGAAAAAAGATTTATTGATTGATTTGAAAGGCAGAGTTACAGAGGGGCAGAGGCAGAGAGAGAGAGAGAGAGGGAAGTCTTCCATCCGCTGGTTCACTCCCCAATTGGCTGCAACAGCCGGAGCTGCGCCGAACCAAAGCCAGGAGATAGGAGCTTCTTCTGGGTCTCCCACGTGGGTGCATGGGCCCAAGGACTTGGGCCATCTCCCACTGCTTTCCCAGGCCATAGTAGAGAGCTGAGTTGGAAGTTGAGCAGCTGGGATATGAACCGACACCCATGTGGTATGCCCGCACTACAGGCGGCAGCTTTACCTGCTACGTCACAGTGCCAGTCCCCTCTATAACTTTTGTCCATTTCCTTCCAACAGATTGATTCTAATGAATAATAAACATTTTCAAGGTACCTAATATATTTTAAAAATGCTTTACTATGGGATAATTTTCAAAAATCTGAACTACTGGCCTACCAGGTACCTGGCTGTGATTAGTTACCAATCATATTTTCCATTGAATTATTATGTGTGAATTTCATTCAATTACATCTTTTTATTTATTTATTTATTTGACAGGCAGAGTGGACAGTGAGAGAGAGAGAGAGAGACAGAGAGAAAGGTCTTCCTTTGCCGTTGGTTCACCCTCCAATGGCCGCCATGGCTGGCGCACTGCGGCCGGTGCATCGCGCTGATCCGAAGCCAGGAGCCAGGTGCTTCTCCTGGTCTCCCATGTGGGTACAGGGCCAAGTACTTGGGCCATCCTCCACTGCACTCCCTGGCCACAGCAGAGAGCTGTGAGCAGAGAGCAACCGGGACAGAATCCGGCGCCCCGACCGGGTCTAGAACCTAGTGTGCCAGTGCCGCAAGGCGGAGGATTAGCCTATTGAGCCACGGCGCCGGTCTCAATTACATCTTGTACTGAAATGAAATATATTCCAAGATCCCTGTGAGAAAATCTAAAGAAATGAGTGAGCCCCCCCCCCCATTTATTCTAGTTTGGTGCTTTGTCATTTTATTAAATTTCTTAGCCTAACTATCTCTTAGGCAAGTAAGAACGGAAAGGGATGACAATAGATAATTCAGTTGGGAGAAAATTTCTCAAATCAATACAGCCACTTACTTGAATCTATTCACAGCCATATCTTCTCTTGAGATGTCATGTTTTATACCACGTGGTCCTAAAGACCATTTCTAAGTTTCATTTTGTTAGGCTTTCTTTTTCTTTTTCTTTGTTTCTGTGAAGAATTTTGATTTAAAGACTTTTTTTTCTTTCAATAAGCAATTATACCGTAGAATACATTGCCAAGAAAGATGTTGCGGTTATCTTTTATAGTTGAAGAGGTTATCATCAAAATTGCTCTACATAGGCAACCAGAAGTTCTGTAAAAGGAAGCCTTATGTTTCCTTCAGCTCCATTAGCTCTGAGCATTCTAACCATGTGTAGCAGGATTCTGACCAACAGTTAAGTACATACTCAGTTAATAACTATGGTTTATAATATTAAGTACATTTTGTAAACAAAATCAGGTCGTTCTTTCCAGTGTGTACTGTTTGGATTTAGAAATGATTACAAGAACTGAAAAAAAAAAAAAAACCCACAGATTAAAATACAACATTTTATTTTTTTTCTCACCTAAAAAACAAGCAACCCAGAATTAAGATATACATAAGTTTCTCAAATTTATCCTAATAAAATTCTGAATATTTATACAATTTCTACAGAAACAGTGTATCAAAATCTGCATAAATCAAATTTATAAAATGTGTAGAAATGCATAGTGATATCATCAACTTACAAAGCAAGGATATGAGAATTATTTCCAAAGCAGCCTATAGTAGAAAATAGTCATTATGGCAGCAGCTTCTGATGTTTTTTTTATCATGTTTGGTAAGGTTTTGACTTGAATATATAGAATCATATTCATAGAGTATATTCTTTAAATGAATTGCACAAAATATCCATTTAATTTACCCATAAATTTACATGTACAGTTCATGTGCCACCTTTCTTAGGCCTATGCATAGTTAACAAGGTTATAATTTCTTTTTTTTTTTTTTTTTTTTTTTTTTTTTTTTTTTTTTTTTTTGACAGGCAGAGTGGACAGTGAGAGAGAGAGACAGAGAGAGAAAGGTCTTCCTTTTGCCGTTGGTTCACCCTCCAATGGCCGCCGCTGCAGCCGGCGCACCGCGCTGATCCTGGCAGGAGCCAGGAGCCAGGTGCTTTTCCTGGTCTCCCATGGGGTGCAGGGCCCAAGCACCTGGGCCATCCTCCACTGCACTCCCTGGCCATAGCAGAGAGCTGGCCTGGAAGAGGGGCAACCGGGACAGAATCCGGCGCCCCAACCGGGACTAGAACCCGGTGTGCCGGCGCCGCAAGGTGGAGGATTAGCCTATTGAGCCACGGCGCCGGCTGGTTATAATTTCTTCAACATGGAAAATGGAATCTATTTGCAAACACACAAGTAATTAAAATACCAATTCTTAGTTTCTTTTTTTATAGTTGATTTATTTTATAATTATATAAGCATATAAATGTATTCTTTCCAAATATTCATAGAGATGAATGAAAGTTAAAATGATTGACCACAGATCAGTAGCAAAATACAAATTGACAATTCAAAACTATAAATAAAACTCTGTTTAGGATGTTTGGGTCTCAATTAAGAGCTAACTAAGTCTGGAAGAAACTTCATAAGCTCTTTTAAACAAGTATAGGTTTTTTCTCTTATTTTTAAATTTTAATTAAAAATATTTCCCTCTGGCAGTATATTGTGAGTTCTTTCCATGGTAGCTGATATCATGATTACAGATCAAAATTCTTACTATACTTGTAAATTCTCACCATATCATATTTTCTTTTTAGCACTCAATTTAGGCATTTAAATATTTTTGGTTAAAAAAGACTATTTGTTTAGCAGTTAAAATCTAATTGACCATTTGCAGTATTTGGTTCTCCTATAGGTAACAAATGTTTAAATCCAAACAAATCTTCTTTTCAGTGGAAAATACTAATAAAAATATACTTCCTAAAAAGAAATTAAGAAACATAAGGGAACTAACACCCAATCAAACAGAAAGTAGTTGCCATTTGTTAATGAACTGTATTCTTAAGTGTTTTTTTTTTTCTTAATTTTAAAAATGCACAGGGAATTCATTTGAATGATGATATAAATGAAACATCAATTCACTCTCGGCTTTACAGGTTGCACAGCTTAGGTTATAATGCACAGGAGTTTCGTAAGGCTTAATCTAAAAAGGGCTTGGGGATTTTTACCTCAGAATGAACATTTGTCTTTTCTATAGTGGTGCTTTCTCATTTTGTTTTTTTACTCTCAAGTTTTAAAACTGAGATTTATAGTTTTCTAAAATGACAGTAGGGAAAAGTGAATCCCAAATGTCAGTGGATAATTTTGCTCTAGTTGGAAAACCCCTTTACCATTCTCGGGGTTTGCAAGGACAGAGGGCATTGGAAATGCCAGCAGGTAAGGGAGTTAACGCAGTGCAATCTTCAAACCCTATGGCATAGCCTTGGGATGTTCCATGTTGTCATTTCTTTTTAAAGCCTTACAGCACTTAACTTCATAGCAAATGGCAGCATGTCAATTCATTTCTGAGAAATAAGAGTATTCTCATATAGGTGACAATTCCATCATTACTATCCTATAAATTTCATCAAAAGCTCTTGAGATATATACTGAGAAATGAAAGAGGCACTAAATGTGTCGAAATTCACCTTTCAAAAAAGCAGCATGACTGTGAAAGAAGGCCACCTTGTCTAATAACCTGTGGCAGTGCTTCAAAAAGATGTGAAATTAAATAAAGACACAACAGGTTGATAATCACCACATTATATATGAAAGTCTGGTTATTCCAACCTTTTTTCAAGTGTGTTAAAAAAAAAAATCAAACTGCCTTTCATACCCCTGAGTGTAGTCCCAAAGAAGACAAATGCTTTTAACTCTGTTCCAGTAAAACAGAGCTAAAGGCACAAATTACCAACATCATCTTAAAACAAAACAAAAAAGATGTAAACATCTACAAAGTTTAAGGTAAAAGCAGTTTTGTAAACAGTAACTGCGGATGATAATGTTATTGTAAAATCACAGTTTATCATTGTCCTTCAAACTGATCAGGAGGTTCTGGGTTTGGAGCTGTACAGAGTTAACAGTAATAGTTGCAGCAGGTTTCAGGCAGGTTTCAGTCCTGTATAAATTTACTTGTCAGCAGGTAGATTATTAGTTTTTTAAAAATTCTTTCTAAACACTATGGATGTTATTCATTTCCCATTTTTGAGTCATTTTATTGGAGTCACAATTGGAGATGAACACTTGATGTAGGACCTCTGAGCGATCTAAGCACTTTCCTGAAGGAATGTGAGTAAATCTGTGCAGGTTCTGGAAAACAAAGTAAGGAAAAAAAAGTTTCAAATTTGTATTCTTTTGATATCACTAACATTAGAAGTCATTACCTGGCTTTCATAAGCAGATAATTCAAACTGAACAAGTTCTTACCAACCATATCTCAGACTCTGGATTTCTTTTGATTGTTAGCCTTCTAAGTCCTTTTAATGAACTAGCTGCTTTTTTTCATGGAATGTTATTTTTTTTTTCTTGAAAGAACACCTCGGGCCAATGCTGTGGTGTAGCGGGTGGGGCTGCCGCCTGCAATGTAGGCATCCCATATGGGTGCAGGTTTGAGTCCCGGCTGCCCCACTTCTGATCCAGCTCTCTGCTGTGGCCTGAAGAAGTAGTGGAGGATAGTCCAGGTCCTTGGGCCCCTGCACCTATGTGGGAGACCTGGAAGCAGCTCCTGGCTTCGGATCAGCGCAGCTATGACCACTGCAGCCATTTGGGGAGTGAACCAGCAGATGGAAGACCTCTTTCTCTCTGCCTCTCCTTCTATCTCTGTGTAACTCTGACGTTCAAATACATACATGAATCTTAAAAAAAAAAAAAAAAAAAAAGAACACTTCATAGACAAACTATGATTATGGGTAAAGATTTTCTCAAAAATGGAGTCTGTCAGTTTAAGAAGCAAAATACTTGACAGTGTTTGTTGCCATTGACAAAATTTGACTTTTC
Organism: Oryctolagus cuniculus; assembly: GCF_051225735.1. Classification (NCBI taxonomy): domain Eukaryota; kingdom Metazoa; phylum Chordata; class Mammalia; order Lagomorpha; family Leporidae; genus Oryctolagus; species Oryctolagus cuniculus. The sequence goes on along the minus strand of NC_142868.1, from coordinate 55,888,720 downwards.
AAGAAAAAATTAAAGTTTTAGAAAACTTATAATCACCACCACAAACACTTGATAGTTTCACATTATTTAAAGACTTTTCTGATGAAACTGATGGTTATAGCTGTGATTCTTGGATATGATATAATGAACTATTTCAACATTTAGAAAAATATATATATGAACTTAGTGGAGGCAGTGTTGTGGCATAGTATGTTGGGCCACCTCCTAGGAGGCCCAGATCCCGTATCAGAGTGCTTGGCTTGAGTTGCGGCTACCCCGCTTCTGATTTAGCTTCCTGGTAATGTATCTAGGAGAGAGCAGATGGTGGCTCAGGTTCTTGTCTCCCTGCCACCCACACGGGAGACCAGGATGACTCCTGGCTTCTGCCTGGCACAGCTCTGGCCATTGTGGGCATTTGGGGAATAAACCAGCAGATGGAAAAAGTCTCTCTGTATCTCTCTGTCACTTTTTCAAATAAATAAATCTTTATATGATTTAGTGAACATTATTTGCTAAACAAGCAGTGCATGGATAAGAGAGCCATTCAAAGTGTCAGACAGACCAATGGATTTTAACATAAAGTAGAACAGAATGTTTACTGATAAGAACACTCAGATTCTACAATGTAAATAATGTTTAAGAAAATACCACTTGCTGGGGCTGGTGCTGTGGCATAGCAGGTAAAGCCGCCACCTGCAGTGATGGCATCCTATATAGGCACTGGTTCTAGTCCCGGCTGCTCCACTTCAGATCCAGCTCTCTACTGTGGCCAGGGAAAGCAATAGAAGATGGCCCAAGTCTTTGGGCCCCTGTACCTGCATGGGAGACCCAGAAGAAGCTCCAGGCTCTCAGTTTCAGATTGGCCAGCTCCAGCCGTTGTGGTCATTTAGGGAGTGAACCAGTGGATGGAAGATCTCTGTCTCTGCCTCACTCTAACTCTTTCAAATAATAAATAAATAAATAAATCTTTAAAAAAAAGCAAATGCCACTTGCTGAGTTGTGATGTAGTAAGAAAGAAGTAAAGCTGTAACAATCTGAAAAAGTTATTCTATCTTTCCTGAGTGCTGGTGTGAGGTTGGATTTGCTCATATAATTCAGCTAAAACACTGTAGCAAACTCAGTATAAAAGCAAGTACAAGAATCCAGTTGTTTTCTATAAATCAGATATTAAAGTGATTTCCAAAAATACAGAACAATGCTATTCTTCTTGCTATTTTTGTGTGAGAAGATATTTTCATTACAATGTTAAAATTCTGTTAACATATAATAGTATTATTTTTACATGAATACATAAACATTTTACTACTTCTCAGGTTTAATTTCTAATTATAGAAATATTATTAGCAATAACATATAACCAAGAGCTGGAGGTGCTTTCAATAATTTTTTTTTAAATAATAATTTTTTTTAAGAGTGTAAATGGAGGGCCGGCACTGCAGCATAGGTTAAGCTTCGCTTGCAGTGCTGGCATCCTAAATGGGCACCAGTTCAAGTCCTGGCTGCTCTACTTCTGATTTAGCTCTCCACTAATGCACTTGGGAAAAGCAGAAGATGGCACAACTGCTTGGGCCCCTGCACCCATGTAGAATGGGAAGATGTTCCTGGCTTCGGCCTGGTCTAGCACCAGCCATTTCAGCCATTTAGGAAGTAAAGCAGCGGATGGAAGATCTGTCTCTCTCTTTCTCTCTGCCTCTCCTTCTCTCTCTGTATCTCTGCCTTTCAAATAAATAAATAAATATTAAAAAAAAAGTGTAAATGGAACCTAGAGACCAGTGAGTCTGAGAACTGCTACTTCAGCTGATCTTGCATCATCAGTCCATACTTCACAATGTTTCCAGATTGTTTTCCTAAAAGTATTGACTGCTTCCTATGAATACTTTCCTCAAATGATGTCTATTCTCCAAAACTTAACAAAATAAAGTTCAATGTTCTTGTCTATGGAGCACAAAATTAGGGATATCAAACTGAATGTGTTTCTTATAATTTTCTATGTATTTTTCATGCTATAACTTTACTCATCCAATTTCTTCATTCATTTTCCATGGAAAGTTGTGTCCCCCCAACCCACCCCTCCTAACTATCATGGACTTGGGGCCATGATGGTTCCTCTGTGAAACTCATCAGAAATAATTTCTCCTATTAATCCTTCTTTTGTTGTCCAATGGCATTCTAATACAGTGTGATTTAGATATTTTTCACTGCTATACAGTCCACCACAGCATTGAGCCCCAGTGGATATTTATTCAAGTTTGATTCATAAATACATATTCAGTGCTGTGTCTAAAAATAATGTGTTTCAAAATATCTAAGATACACATATTACATTTTTTATCCAGATTTCTTGATGGTTCTTGATGGTAAGTTTTTAATATTGTTCTCATTGACCCCTATCATTTATTGCTATTATTATTCATTTTTATTTTTAAATATAAATGTTCTGTTCTTTGAGGCTAATGTTAATCTCCTTCCTAATTTTTTTTTTTATTTGAAAGGCAAAGTTACAGAGGGAGAATGGGGAGATAGAGAGAGAGAGAGAGAGACAGAGAGATCTTCTGTCTGCTAGTTCAGTCCCCAAATGGCTGCAAGGGCCAGAGCTGGGCCTGTCCGAAGCCAGGAGCCAGGAGCTTCTTTAAAGTCTCCCACATGGGAGAAGGGGCCCAAGCACTTGGTCCATTATCTGCTGCTTTCCCAGGCACATTAGCAGGGAGCTGGATTGGAAATGGAGCAGCCAGGACTCGAACCAATGCCCATATAGGATGCTGGTGTTGCAGGCAGTGCCTTTACCCTCTACACCACAATGCTGCCCCCCATCCGCCCCCTGGCTAAATTGTTATAACAACAACAACAACAAAAAAATCAACAGTTGCCACATGCTTACCACTTCATGGTAATTATCCATATTTGATGATAACTGGGAATATTAAGCTGGGTCACCATATCATTACTGTAAAGCACACAAATGCTTGCATGACAGATGGGGTATGATATCAACAACTATATAAATAAAGGGAGTGTTTCTGGGGTCTTTCAGTTTGAGGCAGCTTTTCTAATCTTTTTGCTTTATAAGCTGACTTGAGAACTATGCATAAGTTAATTAATACGTTAGAATCCTTAACTTGCCACAGAGCTTTAAATCTTTAATAGTTGAAACACTAAAAACTTCCCCAGCAGTGTCACCTGAATAACTAAATTTGACTTTAAGGCAAGCAATATCTACATTTAATAGGCTATGTTTGGCAAACAATAAGGAAGTTGTGAAAGTTTCGGTTTCCATGTTTTGTTTGTCTCTAGCTCCTCCTGCTGGACAAATTGAAATATTAACCACATTTTCATAGTATAAATATATTTTACTTTAGTGAATAATTCAGATTTACAAATCATCTACGATACTAGAACGATAGAGATGATTGCTTCACAGAACACTGATTTTGTTACGTTACTGAAACTAGCCATGGGTCTTCAAGGACATCATTGGGACACAAAGAGGGGTTCACTTAGTGTTCAGGAAAACCTCCACAAACGACAACATAAGGGGGAAATGCAAATCAATTTGAATGAAGATTTAAATATTAATTCATCTAAATTCCATGTGTTAGGTGTCACTGACAATGAAATAGCATGTAATATTATTTTAGGAGTTGAAATGCATAATACCTTTAAGTACTGCCATTCCTTAAATTCATTTGGATAACAGTGTATAATCATAACTTTTGATCCATCATGCCCCTTTGTCAAACACTGGTCATACTGCATGAGTTGATTTGCTTCATTGATTCGGAAAAGCTTTTTTTTTAAAAAAAAAAAAGAAACAAAACATTAACACAGGTACCTCTCCTGATGATATGCATTTAAAGAAAGAGAACAAACTTACTCCTTTTATAATTAAAGTGAATGACTTTTTATTACATAATCTTTCTGTGTGTTCAGAACTAAAAATCTACATAAAGGAATTATATTTATTTTAATGTTAGTGAAGACCCCTATTAACACTTAAATTCTGATGTTTTTCTCTCTAAATACAGAATGGATCATTAACATATAATTACATATACCAATGATTTAAGAAAATGAAAAGGTAGTAACAGACTTCATAACGCTTCACAATCTAAATTTGATGCAAGAACAATGAACAATAAAGGAGAAAACATTTTAATGAAATACACATTATCAGCAGTACATGTCAGTTTATTGGGAAAAATATGGATTACTGACCAATATTTACAAAAATATAGTTAGGGACCTAGGCTTATGTAGTACTGACAAATATATATACTTCCATTGGAATATATTTTAGTCTCTTCCATTATAAATCAATTTTAGATTCTGACTGCTTATAAGAAGACCAATACTGCTATTATTGCCCTCATTTAAGTGAATGTTTTAGCACTGTCAATTTTTTACAGAATATTTTATTTTATTGAAACAAAGTTACCAGATTAAAAACCAAACCAGCAGCAGGTATTCTGAGTAGTGGTTGATTCCAGTTAAGATGCCTGCATGCCACACTGGAAGGCCTGGGTTCAAGTCTTCACCTTGCTCCTGATTCAAGCTTTCTGCCAATGCGCACCTTTGAGGCGGCAGGCGGTGGCTCAAGCAGGTGACTGCCACTCACATCGGGGAGACCTGGATTGAGTTCCTGGCTCCTGGCTTTTGCCTAGCCTGGCTCGGCCCCAGACATTTCAGGTATCTGAGAGTGTAAACCAGCAAATGAGACCTCTTTGTCTGTCTGTCTCTCTGCTTCTCATATAAAGAAATAAAAACCATCTAAAAGCCATATGAAACGCCAGCAGCTCTCAAAAGAGGTCAATTGAAATATGAAAGTATGGCGGTTTACCTGATTCCCGCCCATCCTGTGGCAGGGTCCTAATTCCACAAAGCCTCCATTTGTTCTTCCCATGCTATCAATGCAGTAAGCAGTCTCAAAGCCTCTGATCTAAAAAGATAAAAAAGAACAAAGAACCCAAAAAGCAGGTACCAATTTAGTTTTTAGGAAGCTCTTACCACCAGATTAAAATCTTAATCATATTAAATACTGCAGTTCACTGGGGAAATATGGGTGTGGGCAGTAACAGATCATTACTATTTTGTCAATCTTGAAGTATTTTTGAGTGTACCACTCATTTTTGAAGTTATTTATAGTCTTGAAGTCAACTCTGGAATACACTTATTTCAACAAAGGGCCTACAGAGTTCCATAACATACCACAGAAGGAATAAAAACACAACCATTCACTACACCCTTGTGAATGAGAAGCAACTAGAATGCACTTAGCTAACCACAGTGGTAACGAACACTGGTCCTAGATATGTGGAACAGACTTGGATTTGTAAGTACCTCTTCAAAATGACTATGCAGCACTTTTGGTAGCTGCCTTCAGAAGTTTTGGGGCCAAAGTTCACAGTATCTGGGCCAGGTAGTGAGGCTTTTCACTAATTATGGACAATGTAGGTGAAAAGTAAACATAGATATCCATTTTTGGAAAGTACATTAAAAAATTGGGATAGTATATATTTATATCTATTATAAACCATTATAGTATTTGGATAATGTTTTATTTATTCATTTAGTCAACCAACATTGACTACGTATCTGTGATAATAAAAGCTTCTGAAGATATAAAGAGGAACAAGTCAGGGTCTTCAGGACTAGTCTGTAGGGAGACAGAAGGGTAGCTGTCAGCGAGGATGGTGGTGGGAGTGGACAGAGGGAACCTCTCTCCCTGAGCTCTGAAGACTGGTTAAGGAGATGGATTTCAGATATGTTTATCCTGGAATTTTCAGGGAATGCTAAGAAATGAAGTGACAAGTACAGGTGCCAGAATGGGGAGAGATTAAACTGACGATGTATTCAGGGTGAGGCAGTAAAAGGAGAGAAAATTCCATTAATTCATTTATCCACTCTTGCATTCATTCATATGTTTACTCATTCATCCATTATTAAGTAAATACCAACGTATGTCAGGCCTGTTGTAGGCTCTGATCTACCAGTGAATAAAATAGACTTCAGCCCCAGTAAAGTTACATTCTAGGGAACTGACAAAATGTAAGCAAAAAACGTTAACAAATTATCTGTTATGTTAGAAAGTGGGAATTGCCATGGAAAAAAGAAACAGATCAAGTTAAAGGGGTTAGGGCTTGGGGGTAGCAGGGCAGATCTCACTGAGAAGGTGAGTATTGAGCAGACTTGAAGGTTAAGAACCTCTGCTTACAGAGTCTGAAGGAAGGAAAGCACTTCGGGCAGATCACAGAGGCAGAACCTGGAAGTCTGGAAGTCTGAGGATCATTCAGTATGCTGGAGCTGCAGTCGAGTAGGGAGAGCAGTAGGAGCAGATAAGGCCAGAAAGGAATGGGCCAAATGGTATAGACCTTGAGGGCCACCAGAAAAACAGCCTGTCCTCATTCTGAGTGAATGGAATGTCATTCCAGGTTTCTAATAGAGGAGTAACGACGTGACTTGCATTTTAAAAAGATTGTTCTGCTATGTTTAGAACTGGCTGTAGGAGGGACAAAAGTTAGCCTCAGTGAGAAACCCTGATGACTTGGGCCAGGAAAGAAAAGTTCAGATTCTGGAATTGAATGTTGAGTGTGAGCAAACAGAATTTAAAGAAGATTCCAAAGAATCTGGTTTGAGCAATCAGCAAAGAAGGGTTGGGGAGGGGAGATTTGGAGTTCAACTTTGAATATACTGCATTTGAAATGTCTGTTAGATATTTACATGAAGATGTCAAATAAGCAAGTAGATATACTTGACCCTGCACAAAGGTGGTTTTAAAGCCATAAGACTGGTAAGATTAGCAAGAAAAATCACTCCCTTTTTTTGAAGAAGACATTTTACTAATGGGTATTCTGTGAGACTGAAAACTAACCAAAATGTAGTCTGGGCTCCCAGGAGCTTATGGTCTAGTTAAGAGTTAAACACAATTTGCTGTAATGGGACAGATAGAAAAAGGGTATAGAAGAAAAGTACTTAAAACAAGATGTACAGAGAAAGTAGCATTAAGTATTCTTGGTTGATTTCTTCTTTTATTCCCAAATTCTAAATGCTGGTGTTCTTAAGGATGGGTCCTGTCCTATCTATTTTTTCTCTTTAGGTAACATCAATCAGTCCAAGGAAACAACATGCATGCTGCTAGCCCCCAAACATACATTTTTTGAGTGGCCTCTTTTCTAGCTCCACTACCACATAGCCTGCAATTTATAGTCAACAGGACTTTATGGCTCCACCTGCATGTGTAATAGGTATTTTTATGTGTCCAGAACACCAATAAGGAACTTGCTATTCCCCAGTCCCTCCTAATTTACTCCTTCTATCATCTTCCCAGTCTCAACTGACACCTAATCAACTACTCGAAAAAAAAAAAAAATGAAACCCAGGGGCCAGCGATGTAGCATAGTGGGTAGGGCTACCACCTGCAGTGCTGGCAGCCCATATGGGCACCAGTTAGAGTCCCAGATGCTCCACTTTCAATCCAGCTCTCTGCTATGGCCTGGGAAAGCAGTGGAAGATGCCCAAGTACGTGGGTCCCTGCACCCACATGGGAGACATGTAAGAAGCTCCTGGCTCCTGGCTTCAGTTCAGCTCAGCTCCAGTGGTTGCAGCCAATTGGGGAGTGAACCAGTGGATGAGAGCTCGCTCTCTCTCTCTCTCTCTCTGCCTTTCCTTCTCTCTCTGTGTAACTCTGACTTTCAAATAAATAAATAAGTCTTAAAAAAAAATGAAACCCAGATGTCAAGCTGGCCTTTAACCTTCATGTACCATCCATCAGTGACCCACCTTCAGAGGAACTAGATATCCTAGATTTGTCTGCTTCTCTACAGCTCCACCCGTGCCACCCCATTCCAAGCCACCATTACCTCTCTCTGGAAATGCCCTACTCAGTTCCTAACTGGCATCCTTGTTTCTATTCCAAATCCTCACAGCAAGATGATTAAAAACAAAAGCACAAATCAAATTATTTTTCTGTTTAAAAATCCTCCCTTTGCTTCCCACCACCCTCATGTACTCTCTACTTTTCTGCCTTTCAAATATGCAAAGTACTTCCTGACTCACAGCCTTGTAACCCACCATTTTCTCTTCTTATAATACTATCTGACTGGCTGCCTTAGAGCAGCTCTCTGAATGACTGGCTCTTTATCATTCAGATCTCAAATCTCTTCAGAGGCCTCCTTCCATACCCTGTCCCTAAGTTCTCTTACATTATTAACTGCTTATTTTCCTTTGTAGCCCTTACTAATACCTGTCATTATCCTTGTTTTTCTGATCTGTTTGTATTCTCCTCTTCACTGAATGTGAAGAAATGGAAAACCTTACTTTTTGTGTTCTCTGTATAGAATGACTGGCATATGTAGGACCTCATCAATATTTGCTGAATACATAATTAAGCAAATACACATAGACTGGGAAGTTCCTGGCATATTTAGGACACCTGTGAGGCAGTAGCAGGAGGCACAAGAGTGCCATCAGAAATGAGGTTATAATGGCAAGTTTCAAGGAACAAATGCTAACATAGATCAATGCTGTTGTCTGATTTTATGTGTTTTTAGTTAGCATTAATTAATTAATTTGACAAACATTGTTTGAGTACCTATTATGTAAGGAGTCCTTGCCTTAATTCACTGCGACAATGGTGATTAAGGTCCTGAAGTACTTAGACTGGTTGGGAGATGGGTAAGTTTGGTGTTTTGAGAACCCATGGCCATGAACAAAGCCATGTCTCTCTGATGGAGTGGGGAAGAAGAAAGCCTTCTCCATATTGGTGATCTCTGAATTGGGAGCTATAGAATAAGCTGGAATTAGACAAGAAAGGGAGCAGGAGTGAGGGGCAGGAAGTGGCAGGAATGGGAGGAGGGGAGCAGATAATATTCCCAGCTAGAGAGCCATGCATGCAAAGGCTAGGAAGACAGCACAGTGGCTAGGTGATCAGGCCACTAGAGTTGTCTAGTGGAACAGTAGCAGATGTTCCCAGACAGTTTGCACCCACTTTTCCCCCAAGAATGCTTCTCTGTCACACATTTCCATCTCCTCTCTCTGCCTTCTCCAAGACTCATATTCTAAACATAAACACTTTGAGATTAGAATACTGATTGGTACTTACTTCTCCCCACTCAATGTTTTTGGGTGGCAAAGGGTAGTATGAGGTGATATCATAAGCTATTTCCTCCATGAACCACTTGAAACTTTTGCAGTTGTGATCTTCTCGAAATTTTTTCAGCTCAGATATATCCCCATATGGTAATGACCTTGATTCCGGACGACTGGCGTAGAAGTAGTCTTTATATTCATCCCACCAAACTTCTACTACTCTAACATAATTCTGTAAAAAAGAAAATATTATGAAAAATAAAAATAACTTTAAGTCATAAAATAGCTTATCTTAGACAATAAGACCAACACATAACAAACTTATTTCAGCAGGACCTGGCATCTAGTTAAACAACTACAAGTGAGCTACTGACTGCTGTTTTCTAAGGATAAAAATGCTATGATGTTCAACTAAAAAGTACTATACCCAGAAGCTGATAATTCTGAGTATAAGGTCATGTATTCAAAGATAATATATTCAGCTAAGAGACATATATTGAAGTGCAGAAAGAATTTATGGGAGCCTGATGGAACACTGGAGCTCCTATTCCCAGAACAATCTCTATCTCATTCTCTCTCTCTTTTAAAATTTATTTATTTATTGGAAAGGCAGAGTTACAGAGAGGCAGAAGTGGAGAGACAGAGACAGAGACAGAGACAGAGAGAGAGAGAGAGAGAGATCTTCCATCTGCTGGTTCACTGCAAAGCCAGGAGCCTCTTCCAGGTCTCCCACATGCGTGCAGGGACCTAAGCACTTAGGCCATCCTTCATTGCCTTCCCAGGCCATAGTAGAGAGCTAGATTGGAAGTGGAGCTGCCATTTCTCGAACCAGAGCCCACATGGGATGCCGACTGCAGGCAGCAGCTTTACCTGCAATGCCACAGCGCTGGCCCCAGAACAATCTTTCTGTTAGATCCACACCCCTGATACATGTAGAGAAAAAGTCTCATTTCAGAAACCACCATGAAAAACAATGGAACTTATTTATTTATTTATTTAAAAACTCATTTTTCTCACTATTTACATGTTGTTTATTTTTTTCCAAAGAATTATTTTATATTTCTGAAAGGCAGAGTTACAGATAGAGAAGGTGGGGGTGGGGGTGTTACCCATTTGCTGGTTTACTCCCCAAAAGGGTGACAACAGCCAGGACTGGGCTAGAATGAAGCCAGGAACTAAGAGCTTCTTCCAGGGCTCCCACATGGGTGCAGGGGATCAAGCCCTTGGGCCAGCCTCTGCTCCTTTCCCAGGTACATTAGGAGGGAGCTGGATTAGAAGTGCAGAAGCAAGAGTCAATTTGGTAGCTATAAGTGATGTCAACACTGCAAGCCATAGCTGAACCTACTGAGCCACCACTAAAAACTCAATTTTTAAACTATATTTTTCTGAAAGGCAGAATTAAAGAAAGAGAAATAGACAAAGATGCTCCATCTGTTGGTTCACTCTCCAAATGGCCAAAGCTGCACCTTGGCTGAAGCCAGGAACCTGGAACTCCCATCTGGTTCTCTCTTGTGGGTGGCAGGGGCCCAAGCACTCCACTGCTTTCCCAGGTGCATTAGAAGGGAGCTGGATCAAAAGTGGAGCAGCGGGGGCTCAAATTAGTGCTCATATGGGATGCTGGTTGCAAGTAGAGGCATAACCTGCTATGCCACAACACCAGACCTTTATCTTAGTTATCTGAAAGGCAGAGAGATAGGAAGAGGGATGGACAGAGACACAGAGAGATCTCTGATTTGTTGCTTCACTCCCCAGATGCTTCCAAAAGCCAGAACTGGGTCAGGCTGAAGCTAGGAACTAGGAACTCAATCTGAGTCTCCCATGTGAAGGGACTCAACTACTGAGCCATCATCACTGCTTCCTAAAGTGCACATTAGCAAGAAGCTGGAATCAGGAGCCAGAGAACAAATCCAGGTATTTCAACCTGGGATGCAGGCATCCTAACCAGTGTGTTAACCACGAGGTCAAATGCTCACCCCCAGCCCTTTTTAGTAAATAAAATTGTATTGGAGCATAGCTACACTCATTTGTTTGCATATCCTCTATGGTAGCTTTCTCCATACGATAGCAGACTTGCACTGTTGTCTCAGAGACTTTATGGCCACAGAGCCAAAGATACTTACCATCTGGCCTTTTATAAAGAAGTTTGCTGATGCATGATAGAAGATCAAGGGACCAGATTGTGTATAGGCTAATTCAATCATATCTATTCTTGCATGCATTCATTCATCCAGTAAAATCTTAGATCTCTGTCAGTTTATTGCAATGTCAACTTATCTTATTGCTCTATAGCTTTTTTTTCCCTTAAAGTGAACCAGCTAGAGAAAATATCCAGTTAATTTGGGGTTAGAGCAAAATAGCTTAGGGCAGTGTTTGGTGTAACAGTTAAACCACTACTTGGGATGCCTAATCAGAATGCTTGAGTTTGGTAGGAGGTGATGACTGAAGAAACTGGGTTCCTGCCACCCATGTGGGAGACTTGGTTTGAGTTCCTAGCTTGAAGTTTCAATTTGGCCTAGTCCTGGCTTGTTGCAGGCATTTGAGGAGTGAACCAGCAAATGAGTGCACTCTCTCTGTTTATCAAATAAAATTTAAAAAAATCAAATAAATTAAAAAAAAAACTATGTCTGTGAGTCATAGTTTCTGATTCCTGTTTTATATGAAGAACAAGAATGCCTAGTATTCAGATTAACTTTTTTCTAGGCTATAACTATAAAAGGCAAGTATATCCCTGAATGCATGCTGCTGCAAAAGCCAATGTCTTTTTTTTTTCTTTAAGATATATTTATTTAGAAGGCAGAATGAAAGAGAGAGAGAGACAGAGAGAGAAAGATATCTAGCACTCTTTGGTTCACTGCCGAAATGGCCACAGTGGCTAGGGCTGGTTCAGGCTGGTCCTGGCTGAAGTCAGGAACCCAGAATTCCATCCAGGTCTCCCATATGGGTGGCACAGTTTCAAGCACCTGAACTACCCTCTGCTGCTATCAAAGGCATATTAGTAGGGAGCTGGATGAGAAGTAGAGCAGCTGGGACTCAAACCAGTGTTCCGTTGTGGGATGCAGGTATCGGAAGAGGCAGCTTAACCTACTGAGCCACAATGCTGACCTCCAAAAGCCTAAGTCTTTTTTTTAAGAGCCCTCAAGAGCTCTCTCTCTCGCTCTCTCTCTCTCTCTTCAAGATTAATTTATTTATTTGAAATTCAGAGTTACACAGGGAGAGGAGAGGCAGAGAGAGAGGGGTCTATCCGCTGGTTCACTACCCAATTGGCCGCAACCACCAGAGCTGCACCAATCCAAAGCCTGGAGCTTTCTCCAGGTCTCCCATGTTTGTGCAGGAGCCCAAGGACTGGGGCCATCTTTTTTTCAGACCATAGCAGAGAGCTGGATAGGAAATGGAGCAGCTGGGTCTCTAACCAGTGCACATATGGGATGCCGGTGCTTCAGGCTAGGGCGTTAACCCGCTGCGCCACAGCGCTGGCCCCAAAAGCCTAAGTCTTTAAAAAAAATCTTATTAGCAGCAGTTTCTTAAAAGAACACATAATAATTTACCACTAAGAATTCTGGATTCTTACAAATCCATATAAAATCCGACATAGTCTAATGTCTTCTAGTTACTAATGAACCTTAAAAATTAAGTCTACATATATATGATTATAGCATCAAAAAGAAGGATCATTTAATTATTTGGGATGGAGAGGGATAGAGTGGAACCCTTGTACAGTGTTAGTGGCAATGCAAAATGGTGCAGTCAATATGGAAAAACAGTATGGAATTCCTAAATAAATTAAAAATATTCAGAAATATAAGAAACTCAAAAATTCAACAACAAAAACCAAATAATCCAGTTAAGAAATGGGTAAAGACTCTGAATAGATATTTTTCAAAGACAAATGGTCAACAAATACATGAAAATATGCTCAGTATCACAAACCTTCAGGGAAATGGAAATCCAAACCACAGTGAGGTATCATCTTATTCCAGTTAGAATGGTTATTATCAATTTGACAAAACAAAACAAATGCTGGCAAGGATAGGGATAAATGGGAACTCTTATATACTGCTGGCAGGAATACAAATTAGGATAGCCATAGAGAGAACAGTTTGGAGGTTCCTAAAAAAATAAAAAAATTGATCTACCATATGACCAAGCTAACTTATTTCTGGGTATATATTTAAAGGAAATGAAATCAGTATGAAAGGCATACCTGCACTACCATGTTCATTTTAGCACTATTCACAATAGCAAAGGTACAGAATCAACTGAGGTGTTCCCTGATGGATGAATAGATACAGAAAATATTGCCTATATACACAATGGAATATGATTCATCCATAAAGTAATGTAATCCTGATATCTGCAGCAAAATAGATGGAACTGGAAATTATTATGTTAAGTGAAATAAGCCAGATACAAAAGACAAACGCCACACATTCTTTTTCATAGGTGGAAGTAGGAAAAAAAATGTCAATATGAACTTTAAATAGTGATTCCTAGTGAGTTGGAAGGGGTTTTGAAAAGAGGTTGGGGGCTGGCGCTGTGGCTCACTTGGTTAATCCTGCACCTGCGGCGCCAGCATCCCATATGGGCGCTGGTTTCTAGTCCCGGTTGCTCCTCTTCCAGTACAGCTCTCTGCTGTGGCCCGGGAGGGCAGTGGAGGATGGCCCAAGTGCTTTGGCCCTGCACCCGCATGGGAGACCAGGAGGAAGCACCTGGCTCCTGGTTTCGGATCAGCACAGCGCCGGCCATGGTGGCCATTTGGAGAGTGAACCAACGGAAGGAAGACCTTTCTCTCTGTCTCTCTCTCTCTCTCACTGTCTATAACTCTACCTGTCAAATAAATATAAAAAAGAAAAGAAAAGAATAGAAAAGAGGTTGGATAGTGGGTAACAAAATACAGTGAGAGAACAAGTTCTAGTGCTCCATAACACAGTGGAGGTGACTACAGTTTACATTAATATAGCTGTAGATTCCAAGCTCAAAGAAAAGGAAATGGAAATGGAAAGGCTAAGTGCCAGGTTGGATCAGTTTATGTTGTGTATGTGTTGAAACATTGTACCATTGTACTATACTGTATAAAAATATATGAGTATTACATGTTAATCAAAAATTTCAAAAATAAAATATTTTTAAAACAAAAAATATAACTACCATATGATTCAGTAATCCTATTACTAGTTACACACATACATACATACATGTATACATACATACATACATTTCAGAATACTATTCAGTCTTTTTTTGACAGGCAGAGTTAGACAGTGAGAGACAGAGAGACAGAGAGAAAGGTCTTCCTATTTCCGTTGGTTCACCCCCAAAGTGGCTGCTACGGCCGGTACGTTGCGGCTGGTGTGCTGTGCCGAGCTGAAGCCAGGAGTCAGGTGCTTCCTCCTGGTCTCCCAAGCGGGTGCAGGGCCCAAGGACCTGGGCCATCCTCCACTACACTCCCGGGCCACAGCAGAGAGCTGGACTGGAAGAGGAGCAACCGGGACAGAATCCGGTGCCCCGACCAGGACTAGAACCCTGTGTGCTGGCGCCGCAGGTGGAGGATTAGCCTATTGAGCCGCAGCACCAGCCACTATTCAGTCTTAAACACTAAGGACATCATGGCTGCTACTGTGGCCCAGCAGGTTAATCTGCTGCCTGCGGTACCCGCTTTTCATATAGGCACTGGTTCAAGTCCTGGCTGCTCCACTTCTGATCCAGCTCCCTGCTGATGTACCTAGGAAAGCAGCAGAAGACGGCCCAAGTCCTTGGGCCCCTGAATCCACGTGGGAGACCCAGAAGCAGCTCTTGGCTCCTGGCTTTAGATCAGCCCAGCTCTGGCCATTGTGACCATTTGGGGAGTGAACCAGTGGATGGAAGACTTCTGTTTCTCTGCCTCTGCCTCTCTCCCTCTCTGTAACTCCATTTTTCAAATAAATATTAAAAAAACCACAAGGACATCATTTTAAATGACATAAATCAGGCATATAAAGACAAATACTACATGATTTCACTTATATGTGAATGTAAAAAAATCAAACTCATAGAAATACAGAGTAAAATGGTGGTAACCAGTGGCTAAGGGGTGAGGGTGGGGCTGGGCAGATATTGGTCAAAAGACTCAAAATTTCAGTTAGACAGGAAAGAATACATCCAGGAGATCTATTGCACATTATGGTAACTACAGTTAATAAATAAAAATACACTGTATATATGAAAACTGCTAATAGTAAATTCTAAATATTCTCACAAAATTGTAGTCAGTATATGATACATGTATATTAAATAGCTTGATTTCTATAACACATGATACATGTATGTTAAATAGCTTGATTTCTATAACACATCTCAAAACATATTATTGTACACCATAAATACTTATAACTTTTACTTGTGAGTTAAAAACATACAAAAAAGAATGAGTACAATGACTAATTTTAAGATATTTCATGAAGAAGTTCAGCCTAGGTTTAAGGTGATGGCTTAAGAGATTTACCCCAGTCAATGAGCTGACATTTGTTATGCAACTACTATAGCATGTGGTACATAATGTTAGTTCTCTATTCTTCTCCACTTTCAGTCAAAAAAAAACACCTCACCTTTAGAGTTGGGGAAGACCCTACAGAAACAGGTGGAGGATTTCCTTGCCAGCCTTCAAGACGATAGATGTGTCCAACACGAGAACAAGGGACAAACAACAATTTGCCACCACACTGCCATATCTATCAAAGAAAAACACATGTTTTGGAAGTTGTTTCAAATGCAAACATAAATTGTAATGGAAAATTTGTCCTGTAAATGTTATTCTAAAATCCAAAATAGAAACAAATTAGTCCACATGGAATTCATAGATGAAACAAATTCCTAACATAATCTACTTGTTTTAAAAACTCATATAGTAATAAAGAAGGCAATAAGGAATATAGCAATCAACTGCTACTAGGGGGCCTCTTCCTGAACACATGCAGTGCTTAACAACCCTTTCTTGATAAAACCTTGCAAAGTACTCAGATTCTTCACTCCTAACATCACTCATTGCTTCCATTGCTAATATATTTCCTACCTAGGTGATTATTGTAATAACCTCCTAACTGGCTTCTTTTTTTAAAAATTTTTTTAAGATTTCTTTTTTTTTGAAAGAAAACTCTTATTTAATAAATATAAATTTCAAAAGTACAACTTTTGGATTATAGCGGTTTTTCCTCCATAACCACCCTGCCACCTGCAAACCATCCCATCTCCTACTCCCTCTCCCATCCCATTCTTCATTAAGATTCACTTTTAATTATCTTTATATACAGAAGATCAACTCTATACTATACTAAGTAAATATTTCAACAGTTTGCACCCACACAGACATACAAAGTATAAAGAACTGTTTGAAAACTATTTTTACCATTAATTCTCATAGTACAACACTTTAAGGAAAGAGGTCCTACATGGGGAGTAAGTGCACAGTGACTCCTGTGATTTAACAATTGACACTCTTATTTATGATGTCAGTGATCACCCGAGGCTCTTGTCATGAGCTGCCAAGGCTATGGAAGCCTCTTGAGTTCAGAAACTCCACCTTATTTAGACAAGGCCATAATCAAAGTGGAAGTTCTCTCCTCCCTTCAGAGAAAGGTACCTCCCTCTTTGATGGCCTGTTCTTTCAACCAGGATATCACTCACAGAGATCTTTCTTTTAGGTCATTTTAGCCATGGTGTCTTGGCTTTCCATGCCTGAGAAACTCTCATGGGCTTTTTAGCTAGATCTGAATGCCTTAAGGGCTGATTCTGAGGCCAGAGTGCTGTTTAGGACATTGTAGGTATTGTTTTACATTTAGAAATAACTAGCTCTATCAGAAAGTCACAAAAGTCTGTTACTACATAGAAAACTGCATTTGTTTAAGTGAAATGTTACCTTGTATGAGATCTCAAAGTTTTCACCTCCCCAAATCTGGAGACCTGGATCATACAGACCCAGTTCAAAGAAGAAGTCTCGTTCGATGGCAAATAATCCACCAGCCATGGCTGGGGACCTAAAGAAAAGAAACACTGCAAAAACCATTCAAGACAAACCCCCAACACCCCTTCACCAACAGACAATAAGCCTTTGGAACACAGCCTAAATAATGCATAGAGAAGACAAAACTGATGGCCAAACACCAAGAAATTAAAAAGCCTTCACAAAACAGTCTGTTCATAATTACTGAACTCACCACAATTTCTAACTGAAAGCAAATTAAGATTCATTGTAAGTTGGAGCATTATGTCCTTTTGCCATTAGAGGGCACCTAGGTTCCTTTGTTGATAAAGATTCTGCTTTAGTCTCAGTGATACTCTTCTCTTGCATTCCTGAAAACACTGAGTCATAGAGCTGTGGTCCGCTACCTGCTCCTATAATGATTTATGAGTCATTCTGGGATGAACAAAACTATACACCATGGAAGTAGTCTGTCATTTTTTAATTTTATAGCTCAGGGGCTTGCCAAATCACAGAACAGCCACAGTTCATTCAGAATTTGCAAACGTAGCACAGAAATGACACAGGAGAATTAGACACAGCTATTTACTATACAGGGAGGTAGGAATGCAAGTAGGTGATCTGTAGTGCTTCTTGAATGCATCTTAAATTGGGTACTTTTTAGGGGCAACAGACAAAAAGATTACTTTGGTAGCTTTTTAGGGACAGGTTATTTCCCATTGGGAAAAATGTTTGAGGAGTAACTATCATTCCTTCTTGGGAATCATTAGTTATTAATGCATCATGATTCTTAAGTCTTAGGGTACTTAACACTGTTGGGGTATCTTCTTCATCGTTATACATAGTAGTCAATCTGTCACTGAGTCCTATTGATTCTACTTTGAAAATCTGTTTTGAATTTGTCTACTTCTTTTCAGTTTTACTGCTAGCACACTGGGACAAGCATACAAACACTGGACTCTGTAATATCTCTTAGAATTGGTGTCCTTTTTCCTGTTTTCTTCCTACCCACGTCTCATCACACAGCAGCCAAAGCAGACTCCAGAACAGGGGCCTTGCATGAACGGCTCTCCTCATTCTCTCACCTCACCTGGTTTTCTCTCCCCATGAGTTCTTCACTGCTTTGCGCTTGCCTGGAATGCACCAAGCTCACCTCTGTCTTGGGTCTTTACTTATGCTACTCATGTTACTGAAATATTCTTTCTCCTTTTCCACATGGTTTCCTCTTCATCCTACAGCTATCAGCCTAAATGGCACTTTGTAAGAAAGTTCTTTCTGATGTTCCTTGCTGCATTAGTTTCTCCTTCCCATAAGCTCCATGTGTCTATGATTGTTCTTCATATTATTTGTTGTAGCTGTTGTTTCAGTTATTTGTGCAGCTATCTGTTCCATTTTTGTCTCACTATATTTTAAGTTGCATGAGAGAACATATCTTTTTACATTTATCTTCCTCTGAATAGTACCTGGCACATTGTAAGTACTCAATAAGTATTTGTTGAGTGCATAAATACTGAGTCAAGTAATATTTTCACACCAGGAGAAAGTCATTTTCTCATATCTTAAAGTACATGGCCTAACTCATTCAACAGCACTATTACATTTTTTATTATACTTTCATGTCACATTTATTTAACTGTCATTCAAAATTACTCCACTGTAACTGTGCCTTTTTGATCTTTAAATATATTCTCATTCATCTTGGTATATATTTGAAAATACATCTTAACATGGAAACTTGTGAGTTAATCAAAGGGGAGCTTTCCTTAAATCTTTCTAGCTCATTTAAAAAAATTTCCTGACTAGCTGTTGGAATTAGCAGAAATATAAATGCCCTCAGCACCCTTTAATTTTTTTCTCTTAGTATTACTTGTTAGGCAAATTTAACCAGATAAACAGCAGATTCCTGAATATTCTGAATAAGAGATTTTCAAATGAAAATTTGGAAAATGCCCAAAAAAACTCAAACTTTTATAATTTCTTCATGTTTGCCATTCAGTATCTGGATATCATGAGATGCCCAGACTATATAAGCATTTCCATGATATTAGAAGCACCTTCCCAACAGACTTCTCACATTATCAGCAGTATAACAGGGAGAGAGAGAGACCAAAAGCAGAACCATAGCATCAGACACAAAAAATTAGACACATTCAGGAAAAGGCTACAGTAACATCTGAGCAAACATTTCATTTGGGCTCACTTTTATAAAGACGGTGAAATGTTCCAACAAAAATATCAAAAGAGGAAGTGACATAAACTATTCTACTTAAAAAACCACGAGAAGGGACAAAATCTGATTTGGGGATACAGTTTTCTTTTAATCAAGCATCTTCTGCGAATGAAGCAAGAAATTATTTGTAACATTTTCTAAAGTCATTTATTTTTATTTATCAGATTCAACAGGCACAAAATTAGCATTAAGAGTTAGCATATAGGGGCTAGCGCTGTGGCGCAGTGGGTTAATGCCCTGGCCTGAGGTGCCAGCATCCCATATGGGCGCCGGTTCAAGTCCTGGCTGCTCCACTTCCCATTCAGCTCTCTGCTATGGCCTGGGAAAGCAGTGGAAAATGGCCCAAGTCAATAGGCCCCTGCACCCGCGTGGGAGACCCGGAAGAAGCTCCTGGCTCCTGGCTTTGGATCGGCGCAGCTTCAGCCACTGCGGCCAGTTGAGGAGTGAACCATTGGATGGAAGACCTTTCTCTCTTTCTCTCTCTTTCTGCCTCCCCTCTCTCTGTGTAACTCTTTCAAATAAATAAATACATCTTAAAAAGAAAAAAAGAGCTAGTGTCTTTCATTGTTAACATTATACCCAAGGTATCAAAACAGAAATAAGAGTCTTGGATTGTATGTAATTTAGGTATTTTAAATTTATAGAATGACACTAACCATCAAAACAACATAATTTGGTATATCTATTATGGTCTCATCTACTATGGCAAGATAGCAAAATTTCCTATTTTTCACTTGTACTTAGAACCAGTGTTTCTATGTTTTTCCCACTGAAAGAGTGGAATTCTCAGTAATAGAACTTGCATTTATGGTAAAGCAATTAAAAAGAAGCAAATGTGAATTAGAAGCTCTCAAATAGTGTAGAGAAAGAAGCTCTTTCAGAATCGGAGACAGCATCTATAGTTTTAAATACAAAATTTCAGCTTGGCCAGAGGTTAGTAAGTTAGCACACCTGAAGAAAAGAAAAATATGTAAGTGATTTAGTGATTACCGATATGGTTCAGTTTTTGTCTTTCTCAGTCTCTTCTCTTGAGAGGTCAGAGGCACCCGTTTCCAGAGCATACTCCAATCCCATGCACCTCGGGCAAACCCATCTTCATCACCACCCCCTTGGGGTACAATTTCATATGTGTTGCCATTTATGACATCTATAAGCGGCACAGTGCAAATGGTTCTGTATTATGTTGATGATGGCAGCAAAGATCAAACGGAAACGTATGTATGGGCCCACATAGTTATATGAGTTCATGGGGAAGGAAAAGAAAAAGTCCTTAGGTAAACATTCAACATAAAAAAAAATAAATAATCATTACCGATAAGGTTCAGTTTTATGTTTTCTTTTGGCCTTTTCCTTGTGGCTTAGAGGGATACGTTTCCATAGTAAACTCCAGTCCCAGGCCCCTCTGGCAAAACCATCTTCATCCCCACCTTGCTGTGGTTCAATGGAATAATCATTCCCATCTATGTAATCTATTAGAGGCACAGTACATGTAGTTCTGAAACATTCACAGAAAATGAAAAAGCATTTAAGAACCCAAAAACTGACTAGTTTAGAATGCCTAACTACATCATATGTTTTTGTTGTTGATTTGTTTTTGTGCTAAGGGATTTTAATATCTAATGGGAAACAGAGTAAATGAATGTCCCAGAAAAGCCAAGAAGTCTGTTCTTGCTAGAGGAAACTTTCCTCTAGGCAAACAGATAAACATCAGGGACAAGGAGTCATGTCATTGAGCTTAGTAGTGTTTACTCTTTTTCACTTTAACACTCCAGGGAATCTTACTCTTGGTAATTTTATATTATTTACAAGAATTTCCTGCCTGTAATTTCCCTTTTCTATCTCTCATTAAAACGAGTGAATATGTGTGTGTGTATGTGTACTGATAGTACTTGCCATATCCTTAGCAGTTCTGTAACACTGTTGCTTTCTATTTCTGCAGAAACAGTTATTATGAAACTATGCTTCTGTACTTTTACTTTTAATTCTCAAAATAAAATATATTATGCTATGATTCCTTTTTAAAAAAATAAGCAAAACCAAAAATCCCTCAAAACCTGTATAAGTTCTTAAGAAATGAACTCAGAATTTGAAGCAAAAAAAAAAAAATTCCCTTGTATTTAGACTTCATGACGTTAGCCTTGTATAACTGATTGAATGGAAAGCTGACATTACACAGATAATGCTTGTCTCACTAGAAAGGATTTACAAAATGTTTCTTCTAAAGTGAAAATTGCAACTTTTCATAAGTGGGTTATGGTGTTCTTTAGAAGTCTGAAAACCAAGATGTTTAGAAAAAGGGCAAAAACCATATGGGGCTTAGAAATGTGATACTGTAGAAGTAGATTCTAGAAAGGTGTTCCATTCCCTCCAGAGGTTGAATGGATCATGTAGGGTCATTGTGGTACATGGGGTTGCCACTGGATTCTGCAGAAAACCACTTTTTTGCTGCCCAGAGGACTGCCAGGACTGTTCACTTGGGGAGAGCTACCTGATACCTGGTACGTTCTCTCTCCTCACTTCTAGAATTTTCATATTTCTAAATCAGCAGTACAGTGTGCAGTATCCTAGAGAGACCTTGGTTTGACAGTTTATTGGTTACCAGATTTGGGGAAAATTACTTAATTTCTCTAAACCTCAAAATCATTTTCAGTAAGATGGAACTCCCAGTTTCGCAGGGTTGCCGTGAGGCTTAAGTAAGCATGTGAAAAATATTTACGACAGGCCTTCATATCAAATCCTCTGATGACCAGATCTCCCAAAGTTCTGCCTCTGACTCACACCATTTACCACTGACATATGTTTCATTTTCCTAGATTCTGAAATAGTCAGAATTCAAGACAGAAAGCAAGGAAGAGTTTTGGAACTAGGAGATTGATGCAACCTTCTGTTGTTTCAGACACTTCTAGAAATTTAACAGTGATCAGCACATTTCTATTCATAACCACATGGAATATTTGTCTATTTCTAAACTTAAAAGTTTTTGCAGAATCCAAAGCTTGATGTAAGTAACAGCTGGTCCTTACTATCTAAACTAATAATTGTGAAGGGCACAAAAACTAATAGGTACAATTTCAAAGCATGCTTCTTCAAATCTTTGGAATTCATCCCATTTTAGAAGAAGCAATTAACATTAGTCTTAAGAGGAAATTTTTGTGGATAGAGTAAGTCTCAATAACTCAATCACAAAACAGTTGTCAAATGGGATATCCTAGCTTTCTCCCAAATGGCAGACTGCATGACTGTGAATCAGACCAAAGCTTCAGGCTAGCTCCACCCAAGGAAAATAATTAGCTGAAATATACAGTTCAAACACAACACTTGATGCACTAAATGTAACTGTAATTAAAGAATGAGAATATTATTCATCCTTCTAGGACAAGCTTTAATTTTTCAACTAGGAAAGAAAAAAATAAAAGCAAGGTCATGTTACCTGTCCTTAGATATGGGAGCTACAAGTGGTGCATACCAGTTAACTGCCACCTCACAGTGGGCATCAAGGTATATCAAAACCTTAAAAAAAAGAGGCAGGGTGAAAGAATACTCCTCAAATATGGTACATCATATATTACACACAATTTAAAATTAGATGCTAATTTTAAAATTAGCTTTATAGTCCATTTTGATAAATAACTTGTTTAGCCCAGCATCTCATTCATTTCAATTAAAAAAAGAACCTAAAGGGTGATTAAAAATGTATATGAATTTTTAGTTGTCAAATGGCAGACATGGTTGACATGGTAGATATTAAATGCTTCCTACCTGTCCAAGTTTAGCCTTCTGAGCACCAATACTTCGTGCTTGAATTAAACCTTCTCTTCTTTCATTTCGAAATACCTTTACTAGGCCATTCCACATCTTAATATAGTCATCTAGTTTTTCTTTTAAATGTTCTATGAATAAAAAAAGTTCAATCAACATTAAAAATTAGACTTATATATAAACTTATTAATTACTACTTTTCTCAAGAAACAAGAATAGGAAGTAGGCATTGTGGCACAGCAAGTTAAGCTGCAGGACACTGGCATCCCATATCAGCATGTCAGGTACTAGTCCTGGATACTATGCTTCCAATATAACTTCCTAATGTATCCTGCAAGGTAGCAGAGATGGCTCAAGTAGTTGGGAGTGACAGACTCAAATGAAAGTCCAGTCTCCTGGTTTGGCATGGCCCAGCTCTGGTTAGTGTGAGTATTTGGGGAATGAACCAGCAAATGGAAGATCGATCTCTCTCTCTTTCTCTCTCTCTCTTAAAAAAAAAAAAGTACAGAAAACAGCACACTGAGCAGTCAATAATTTTACATGGGCTACACTGAATGCTTAATCGACTGAGAATTGAACCTGATGTATATTATTTAAATTAAAATTTGAGTTTAATATGCTTACAGAGAAGTGGTTACCCTAAGAATAATCAAATATTCCTGTAAACAAATAAATGATGACTTCGGTAGGTGAGGCTTTAAGATATATTAAAACATGTTGTTTCTTATATTATAAAATTTTATTTGAGAGGCAGTGAGGGAGAAAAAAAAAAAAAGAGAGGGCGTGAGGGACAGAGAGAGAGAAAGAGAGAGAGAGAGTCAGACAGAAAGACTGTTTTCATCCACGGGTTCACTCCCCAAACATGATGGCAGGGACTGTGCCTGGACAAAGCTAGAGCCAGGAACTCAATCCAGGTCTCCCACATGGGTGTAGGAACTCAATTACTTCAGCTATCTCCACTACCTCCCATGGTCTATATTAGCAGAATGCTGGAATCAGGAGCTACATGCAGGAGTTGAATCTAAATATTTTGATGTGGGTGGGACACAGATATACTAACTGCTAGGCTAAATGACCTCCCCAACACTCAGGCTTAATGATTAGTATTATAAATAAAATTCTCAACCTAATAATACTTTTTCTCAGAAAGCCTTTTTCTTTTTTAAAGTCTAATATAGTCCTAAATTATTTTTTAAAAAGTCTTTCAGAATTCCATCAGATGCTATTTTGGATATGCAAGGTAAACACATCTGGAATACATTTTTTACAGACAGTAATGAGTTGATGACTTGTTCTTCAAATTTAGATTCTTAGTTAGGATGGTCCAAAAGGCAAAGTGGTGCATCCAATGATTTCTGACTTCTTTGAGAATCTCTGGAATCTCACGCTGCGGTACACTGTATTAGGGTTCAAACAGTCGCTGCTCTCTTTGGAGGAAGATTATCTTTCCTCATCCCACTGTCATCAGACTGAACCATGTGACTTGTGGGCAGAAATGATGGGGGTCACTTGTGAGCAGAAATGTTAGGAGGCTAACTTACATTGTTACTACATCTCTTCTTTCCCTCTGCCCTATCCAGCTGCTTTCTGAGTGGAGACTGCTCTGTAAGCCTGGGCCATGAAGTGAAGAAGATGGGGCGCAGAGCCACAACTGTCCCCCAGGGAACATGAAGTTTGAGCAGGAGATAATGTGTAAGCCGATACCAGCGTGGGCTTGTGCTTCACCTCCGCCTGACTTGGCCTCGGCAGGCTGATGCACATGTGTGTGGAGGAGTATACTATATTTAAAGGCTCCAAATCTTGTTCAGAGAGACACTGTAATTTCCAGAAACCTAAGTGTTATTATGAGCAGTTAGTTCTTTTATAAAGTTTTATATAGTGAAGTATTTTGTCTCTAAATGAGAAATTGTTAAGTTCAGAGTTTTAGTTTCTGAATAAATACAAACCAAATTTTCACTGAACTCAGATTAGCAAACACTACCTAATTTTACTGAGGCTAAGACTGTGACAGTTTTAAAATTGGTAATACCAACTAAAGATCTTCTGTACTTCTGTTCAAGGGAAGACCAATTGTCTCGACACACTCTAAGCTAAGCAGACTCTGCATGACTGCCTTTATTTCATGCCACAGGGAACTGAATACTGGAAATCTGTGATAAAACCCATCTCAACAATACTAGAGTAAAAGGCACAAAAATCTTCAGCCTCAAAATTCCATTCTCCTTGTCTTGGTCTATGTAGTTATTTAAGGATGGCAAACATCTTTGATGTGTCTTCACTAATTTTTTTGGATATGTTAAAATTTTACCTGTATTAATATTTAAAAAAAAAAACTCATTCTGGGGGCTAGTGTTCTGGAGTAGTGAGCAAAGCCACTGCCTGAGGGGTGGGCGCTGTGGTATAGTGGGTAAAGCTACTGCATGCAGTGCCAGCATCCCAAGTGGGCTCTAGCTCGAGTCCTGGCTGCTCCACTTCTGATCCACCTCCCTGATAATGACCTGGGAAAGCAACAGCAGATGGCCCAAGTGCTTGGGCCCCTGCACCCCTGTGCAAGAGCCAGATGAAGCTCCTGGCTCCTGGCTTTAGCCTGGCCTAGCCCTGGCCATTGTGGCCATTTGGGGAATGAACCAGTGGATGGAAGATTCACTCTCTCTTTCTTACTACCTTCCTCCTTTCTTCTCTCCCTCCTTCCCTCCTTCTCTCTCTGTAACTCTTTCAAAAAAATAAATAAATATTTTAAAAAATAAAAAGCACTGCCTGCAATGCTGGCATCCCATATGGGTGCCAGTTCGTGTTCTGGCTGCTCTACTTCCAATCCAGAGGAAGATTCCCCAAGTGTTTGGGACCCTGCATACACATAGGAAACCTGTATGAAGTTCCAGGTCCTGGCTGCAGCCTAGCATAGCCCAGGCCGTTGCATCCATGTGGGGAATGAACCAGTGGATGGAAGAGCGATCTCTCTCTCTCTCTGTGTCTTTCACACTCTCTGTGTAGCTCTTTCTTTTTTTTAAAACTTTTATTTAATAAATATAAATTTCCAAAGTACAGCTTTTGGATTACAGTGGCTTTTTCCCTCCCTTTAACTTCCCTCCCACCCACAACCCTCCCATCTCCCGCTCCCTCTCCCATCCCATTCACATCAAGATTCATTTTCAATTATCGTTATATACAGGAAATCAATTTAGTATATATTAAGTAAAGGTTTCAACAGTTTGCACTCACACAGAAACACAAAGTGTAAAGTACTGTTTGAGTACTAGTTATACCATTGATTCACATAGTACAACAAATTAAGGACAGAGGTCCTACATGGGGAGTAAGTGCACAGTGACTCCTGTTGTTGATTTAACAACTGACACTCTTGTTTATGGCATCAATAATCACCCTAGTAAATTTAAAAAATAAAAAAACTAATTTTGAACACAAAATCATAAGTACTAGAGGTTGGAGGGTGTGAAGGAGATAGAGGGAGTTTGGAAAATGGGTGCCAAATGCAAGTCAGTTAAAAGAACTAAGTTCCTAGTGTCATGCAGCATGATGGGAAGACTATACTTCACAATAACCTACTTTATGAGGACAGAAGTTCCAAGACTCCAACATTATATCAGAGAAGGGAAAATGTTGATTATCCTGTTTTCATCTGTAGATATTACATAGATGTATTGAAATATCACACTATTGCCCCATAAATCTGTACAATTATTGTTAAATTCTTTTAAAGTACAAAAATAGTATAGGTGTTCTTAAAGCCAACACAATAACAGACAGATTTCTCAATTATTTTGTGGATTAAGACTTCTCTAAATCTACAATATTACTGGTACCAACAATATAACTTAAAATCATATTTTTAAACATTTATCTTGAGACAGATAGAATATTTTTATGAAAACATTCTTGTCATGAAAATTATAACCAAAATAAAATGTCGAAGCTAGAAGCATTTGATTTGCCTAAAAATTTAATGCTATACATTCTCTTGTCACTTAAAACGAGCTGAAGAAAGTAATCAGCTGCATCAAGGTGAAAAGAAAAGAAAATATCCCATCTCCCTAATTCTTCTACACACTAACGTTAAGTGTACATGATCAAGATTCTAGTCACGTCCTTTCAAAAACAGCAAAGGTTTATCTAGACTATAAGAGTGCTAATTAAATTTTGGAGACAGGAAGCTTTTATGAAGACGTTTTGAAACAAATTGGCATGCTACCCATATACTTAGTGGTATCACCACTTGTACACAGAAATTCACCACAGACCTTATTTACCAGAACACAAACACCCTGTTGTCATTAAGCAGTCTGAGCTCTTTGGTCAGTTTTCAAAAGTTTCAATTCTGTTTTGTGACAAGCAAAGAAGGATAAATAAATATCTAGATTTGGGTTCTAGAACTGCAATTACATTTTTACTTAATGTGCTTAGGATCTGAACTACAGTATTAGGTATTTATATAATCAAGAACATACTTTCAATATATCAGTAATATCTAAAGAAAAAAATAAGTAAACTTCACAGACACCTTAATCTTGTAAAATCACTGTTTAATCACCCTGTGGCAAGTGGAACCAAGACTAAACAATGCCTAACTGTTGTAAGAGCTAGTTCTTTAGAATTTTATTTTATTCAATACTCTTGGTAAAATACAAACAAAATACACTTTAGAAGATGCTTTCTATTTTAAATAAAACTAGTTCATGGCTTCCTTTTCAATTTAATATCTGTATCATTATTCAAATATTAAATATAGACTATGAAATATGTATATGGATTTCAGTTTGAAGGCTGGATGGAATTTCAGAAGCCATCACAAAATACATGCAATTGCAGTTTTTCAGGATTTCAAAAAACTGTTTCTTGATGTGACTCAATTTTTTACAAAATTCAAGCCCCAAAGAAAGGATTCAGTATAACACAGTGGTTAAAGACACAGATACAAAGCCGGTGCCACGGCTTACTAGGCTAATCCTCTGCCTGCGGCACCAGCACCCTGGGTTCTAGTCCCGGTTGGGGCGCTGGATTCTATCCCGGTTGCCCCTCTTCCAGGCCAGCTCTCTGCTATGGCCTGGAAATGCAGTGGAGGATGGCCCAAGTGCTTGGGCCCTGCACCCGCTTGGGAGACCAGGAGGAAGCACCTGGCTCCTGGCTTCGGATCGGCGCGGTGTGTCAGCCGCGGTGCGCTGGCCACAGCATGCTGGCCGCAGAGGCCAATGAGGGGTGAACCAATGGAAAAAGGAAGACCTTTCTCTCTAACTCTGCCTGTCAAAAAAAAAAAAAAAAAAAAAAAAAGATACAGATACATGATCTTATCAGTTTTGATACAGCTCTTAACACTCTGTGACTATTGGCCAGTTACTTAATATCTCTGAGCCTTAGATATAAAATGGAGATAACAACAATATGTATTCTAAGGATTACTATCAGGATCAAACAAAATAATTCATCTATAATGCTTAGCACAGTGCCAACCTGTTGATGATGATGACAGATGCTAGCTATTACATTTTTTTTTTTTTGACAGGCAGAGTGGACAGTGAGAGAGAGAGACAGAGAGAAAGGTCTTCCTTTGCCATTGGTTCACCCTCCAATGGCCGCCGCGGCTGGCACGCTGCGGCCGGCGCACCGCGCTGATCAGATGGCAGGAGCCAGGTGCTTCTCCTGGTCTCCCATGGGGTGCAGGGCCCAAGGACTTGGGCCATCCACCACTGCACTCCCGGGCCATAGCAGAGAGCTGGCCTGGAAGAAGGGCAACCGGGACAGAATCCGGCACCCCAACCGGGACTAGAACCTGGTGTGCCGGCACCGCAAGGTGGAGGATTAGCCTAGTGAGCCGCGGCACCGGCCGCTAGCTATTAATTTTTAAAAATTATTTTGAAATCACATTTTTCGAATTACCTTTATTACTGAAGTCATCAATTAACACAATTTCTGCTAAATATTTTCTTGGAGTCCTTTTAATTACACTGTGGACTGTTCTCATGAGTGTTGACCACCCTTCATTATGGAAGACAATGACGACACTTGAAGTGAGAAGGTTTTCATCATAATGCCAATATTTGCATCTGCAAAAGAAAATTTCATCATATTTATTTAGGGGTCATACACAATGCCTGGGTCCAAACTTACTGTGACTGGATTTTCTCATTGGATTAAATATTAGTGATTTAACCAAGGTAAGTGAATGAAATACAGCTGTTTCTATGTTAACAGAAATGTGAAATAGGAGAAGCTGATATGAATAATGTATACTTAGATAAAGCTACTTCATAACCAACACTTACAATGTGATAAAATGAACTAATGTATGCTGAGAAAACTCAAGATATTGTTCACAGTGCTCAGGGATTTTTTTTTTCTTCCTGATTTAGATCTCAGTTTATTTTCCTTTTTGAAAATGGAGATTTTGGTGCTAATCTATTCCATTTGCTGTGACTAAACCCCTTTGTTATTGTGTTTGAAAGCTGTCTTGTTTTAATATCGTTAAATATTCATAAAAATTAAGCTAGTTGACTCAAGACATTTAGTAGACATTTAAAAACTTACTGTTAAATGAATAAAAAAAGTTCTAATATTGTTTAGGACTTTTAGATTGGCTAAAGAAGCGAATTGGCTAAAGAAGCTGTTCTATACAAAACTATCTGAAACAACTATAGCAGGAAAAAAGTGGCTAGAAGCGTTTTCCTAACTGGAAGAAACCAGAACAGGGCCTGATAGACTCAAGGAGCCAGGCAAGGATCAGTGAGTCTCATATAACCATGATTTTGAGAAGACTTTCAAGCATAATCCAAAATTAAGAGTGTCCAAATGTTCCTTCAGAATAACAAGTTCAAAAATACACTGCTAGAGAAGTGCAGATCTTGTAAGAACACAGGCAGAGCAAGGCATGTCTAATTTGAGATGAGTGGGGATAATAATCCCAAGAAAACAAATTAATCTGGATGCAGATTTAGGCAAGCTTTCTTCCTTTGACTCTAATCATTAGGCAGAAAGCAGCAGAAGTGGGTAGAAATTTTGTTTTGCAGCAATTTTGCTTTACACCATAACTAGTGAGAATATTTAAAATACAGAAGGAGATTTGGGACTTGAGGATTTCCAAGACAGGAGATGGCAAGTTGTAGGAAACAGGCAAAACAGGAACTTTGAATGGGAGATAGGAAGGAGTTAAAAACAGGAACTGAAGGAAACAGAGCGTTGAGTGAAGGCAAGAGAGGAAATCCATAAGTGACACTTTCCTCGTCCTAGGGAACTCCACATATAGACTGACTGAAGATCTTGCACAGGACAAGAAGATAGAATAGAATGTGTTGCCCATTTTTTTCCATTTCTTCTCACCTATATGGTTTAGAAATAACAATAAAAATATATACTAGATTATATGCCAGTAACAATTCATGGTATATATTTTTCTTTTGTTTAAAAATTACAAAATTAGTGCACAACTTGCTGTGTAAAATTCAAATACAGAATTTTATAAGGGTGAATATTTCCTCCCTATGCCTCTCCAACTGTCAATTCTCACCTACTACAGAAAATCACTGTTAATAGCTGGTTGTGTTTATATTCTTGCAGACATGTATGCATGTATATATAACATATATTAGGTGAGTATGTAGAGATTTATTTAATTCTTTTAAATTATTTTATAATATTCTATAGTATGGTTATTCCATAAATTCTAAATTCTTTCATTACAGACATTTCAGTTGATTCTATAAATAATGTTAGATGATATTTATGCATATATCTTTAAGCTCCTGCATAGGAATTTTTTCTAAAAAATGCTCAGGAGAGTAAGCTCATAAAAGATAGGAACCTTTTCTATGTATTTTTCTACGTTCCCAGCATTTAATGCCTAGTATTTTCTCTATAATTATTTACTATTTGCTTTAAGGATAATATTATGAAATGCCTCCTGACAGATTTTCTTCTCTGAATAATGTCCAGTCTCCACCATACAATCCACTTTGTGGTACTCTCAAGTACAACACCACATGGCTCCACATTCCGTGCAGCAGGGGATACTACTATTTCACAGAAGAGAGAGAAGCAGGAGCTCTTCTAGTAGGGAGAAGCTGAAAATCTGAAAAGAACAAGAAAACAAATACAACAAAAGCAGACGAAGAAAGGAGCTTGTGCCTAACATCCTTTTCCAATCTTAGGGAAGAGACTACCCAGGGAAGAGGGGCTGCAAAGCAGAATAGAAACTATGTTGAAAAAATGACAGGGATGGAGACAATGTCCCTTCCTACCTCTTCTTTGCAGTCTCCCTTTGTTCTAGATGGAGCCAGAAAGCTAAGATGCTTCGCCATGCTTTTAAAGTTAGGAACACGGAAAGTACTTAAGAGTTGAAGAGCAAGAACTTGCCAGAGGTCATAGTAGTAAAGAGTAAGATGGAAGGTTGAGCCAGGGACTGGACCTCAAAGACAAGTAGGGTTCACAGTCAAAGTGGAGATGAGTCAAAATGAAGATGGGTCTCCAAAGTAGGGCTGGCATGAAAGGAACCACTGAGCCAAGGGCAGCAGGAGAATTGATCATAAGTTACTGCAGCAAGGGCTCTGCTATGGTTTGAATGTATCCCCTCCCCTACAGTCTATGTGTTAGAAACTCAAACCCCAATGCAACAGTATAGGGGGTGGGGGCTAATAAGGGGTGATTAGACCATGGGGGTGGAATCAATGGATTAAAGCTGTCATCACAGGAATGGGTTCCCTAAAAGGAGAAGTTCACTCCCTCCTCTCATTCTTGCCTGTTAATCTGCCCTTCCACATTCCATCATGGTATGATACTACAAGAAGGTCCTCAGATCCTGGACTTATCGGCCTCCAAAACTATGAGAAATAAATTCCTTTTATTTATAATATTATCCTGCTGTAGCAATATAAAATGAGCTATGATTCTTTCAGCAGCAGATAAAAAGAGGGTAACACAACTGGGAAGACAGGGCACATCTCACTTGGAGCCACGAGGGGGCAGCAGAGATGGGAGGTAAGCAGGCCAGACCTGCCCACTATGCCGTCTGTCCCCTGGATGCTACACAGAAAAGAGATCCTCGGGAGCACAGAAAAAGCCCAAGGAAGGAGGATGAATTCAGGGCTGATAGGACACTCACTGTCGGCCAACACTGACTGCACTGCCTTTGGCTGCAAGCTTTCATTTGCCACCAACGGCCTGAATGCTGGTCGTTGAAAAAGTTTAGCTTTTTGGCAGCTTTTCTCGTTTGCTCTTTTGAGATAAAGCCACTGGGTACAGCACATGGAAGCAGAGCTTACAATGTTCAAAGAAAGCCCTGATATTAAGGCTTATTAAGGAAAGAAGGAGCATAGCGTTGAGGTAAAACTCCTTATTTTGCATTATCTATCTTACCTCAGTGTATAGAATTTGTAATAAGTTCTGATATGAAGGAAGGCCAAGTAAAACAAGAATGTCACATTTAAATGGATGGGTCTTGTTTTATATATATATATATATGTGTGTGTGTGTGTGTGTGTGTGTGTATGACTAATTTTTGCCCTCTGGCGTCTCATTTTCCAAGAGAGCTTTCAAATCCTCTAACATCAAGGACAGCAGTGGTTAAGCTATATTGCAGAGCTGCCCTGATTGCAAATATTCACATTCAGATTATAGGCTTGCAATGATTGAAGCTACAGAATCATTCTTAGAGTAATTTTACAGAATGCTTTCATGGCAGCTATGTGGGACAGATGCCTGGTGTCAAGGAAAAGATCAGAATAAAAATTTTTCAGAGCAATGTTTTTATAATACAAAAAGGTAGATTTCAGTACCAAAAATAAAATGCCTATCAATAATTTACTTGTAGTCTCCCTGAATCAGCTATGCTTTTAAACATCTTCAGTTTGATATGAAGACTTTATCAATAAATATAACTTAATTCAATAGATCCCAGAATTTAATATTTGTAAGCTCCAAGTCCCTGCAACCCATATATACTATCATTAATCTACAGCAATGTGTGTATGCGCTTGCATACTATGTGTGCAAGTTATTCATCTTGCTCCTTTTTTTAAAAAAGATTTATTTATTTATTTGAAAGTCAGAGTTACATAGAGAGAGGAGAGGCAGAGAGAGAGAGAGGTCTTCTATCTGCTGGTTCACTCTCCAAATGGCCGCAACAGCTGGAGCTGCGCCGATTCGAAGCCAGGAGCCAGGAGCTTCCTCCGGGTCTTCCATGTGGATGCAGGGGCGCAAGGGCTTGGGCCATCTTCTACTGCTTTCCCAGGCCATAACAGAGAGCTGGATGGGAAGTGGAGCAGCCGGGACTCGTACCGGTGCCCATATGGGATGCTGGCACTTCAAGCCAGGGTGTTAACCGGCTGCGCCACAGCACTGGCCCCTCATTTTGTTCCTTTCAAAGATTACATCTTACATTCTCGGTCATTCATTAACAGCCTCAATAAGGAGTTATTTTTTATTTTCTTTCCTTAATTCTAAAAGCAGTCTAAATCTGATAGAGAAAATTATTTATATATAAGAAACAAATTCTCAATTTGGGAAACACTGAGTTTTTATCTATTTTTAAATTAACTGAGAGCCTTTCCTGCATCCATCTAAGCACTCTTTTGCTCATTCCCACTATAAAAGTAGGAAAATGTTTAGAATTTACATGAACGGTGCTGATGCCAATGGTTGAATAAGTTAGACATATAGAATAACTTTTAACTTAGCATTCAGAAATCCACACACATTGTCAATGTAAGGAGTATTATCACTGTTAAACCTAATTGCTCAAATTCAACCAAGTGAGAGGAATGGATTTTACTTAAATGTTCAGTTTTTATGCACTTTGGTGAGAACGGTGCAATGTAAGCTTCTTGAGAATACACAATGGTAGGTTGTGTATAGCATATTACACGTGGCAAAATAAACAAACATCAAAAGAAATTCATAAACTTCCTCTTCACCACTGAGTATGCTCTATTTTGTCAATGTATTTCCCAAAAAAGACTTCTCTAGCTGTTGTGGACTAGTCAACATAAGGTGGCAAAACAGTATGGATATAATTCCTTTATAAACACGACCTCAAATTACACTGGAGTGCCTGAATTTGTACACCATTTCCACTGCCAATTCCAGCTTTCTGCCATTGTGCACCCTCTAAGGCAGCAGAAGACAGCTAAAGTAGTTTGGTTCCTGCTACCCACATCAGAGACTTAGACTGGGTTCAGGGCTCCTAGCTTTGGCCTGGCCCAGCCCTGGCTATTGGCAGGCATTTAGGGAGTGAATCGGTAGATGGAAGATTTCTCCTTTTTCTTTTAAAATAAATAAAATTAAAAAAATTATACTGGCATTGCACCTAGTTTTATACCAGCATGTCATATTGCTAGCTCTCAAATCCCTCAAACTTTCTCCCCAAATTATGGTTAGACCTAATGTTTCCCATTCTAGTTTTGAATGAAATACCATATTCACACTTGCTGAGTTTTATGTTGTTGGCTTGGGTGTCTGTGTCAGCAGGTCCTGCTCTTTTTCATGACTGTAATTTGTTGTATATAATCATCCCTCTCAATTTTCTATGTTCAAAACTGAATTAGTATGGTTTATAGCTCTTCATCTACTGCTTATATGGATGAACATGAGAAGGTCAAACATTGTGCTTCAAAGCCATGTATTCTCCCTGAAAGACTGATATTACTCTGTTCACAAATTTCATCTAACTTTACTGCTTAACTACATTTCTTTATTTTGACCACAAGGAACTGAATACTTTACTCGAATATCCTATTAAATCAAGATGCAGTAATGTATCACACACTCCGCTGGTCCATTAGGGTAAGCACATCTCTTCTTTCAGATAAAGCAGAGAGTCTGGTGTGACTTTCCTTTGATCCATGGTGGCACTAAGTGACAGATTTTTTTTTAAACACTTATTTATCTGAAAGTCAGAGTTACACAAAGAGAGAAGGAGAGGCACAGAGAGAGAGAGCAAGAGCGAGGAAGAGGTCTCAATCCACTGGCTCACTCCCCAATTTGCTGCAGCTGACGGAGCAGTGCTGATCTGAAGTTAGGAGCCAGGAGCCTCCTCCAGTTCTCCCACACAGGTGCAGGGGCCCAATCATTTGGGCCATCTTCCACTGCTTTCCCAGGCCATAGCAGACAGCTGGATTGGAAGTGGAGCAGTCGGCCCCAGTGACAGTTTTTTAAAGTATGTCTAAGTGCTCTCTCCTAGGATCTTACTGTGCATCACTGTCAAGAGTTTAAAACCAATTTTTTTTCTCTTCCCTTTGGAAAATAAGAAGTTTCATATCTTCTGTTTCCTCATATCTCCCCTTTTCTCCCTAATACCTCTGGATTACTTGCAGTACTTCCTCTCAATTTCATCTAGCAAGTTCTTCCTATCTGGTGCTATAAGAGGATTTAAAGACCTCTACACCTGTCTCTCTCTCTCTCTGCCTTTCAAATAAATAAATCTGTTTTTTTTTTTTGTAAAAAGTGAGGAAAAAAATGGTTTATTTTTTTAAAAAAAGACCTCAACAAATCCATTGTACTCCTAAGGTGTTAATAAAACTTTCAACATTCCTGCAATTAGATAGCTAAGAAGGAAACAGGAAATGTAATGCAAATGTCTGTTTTTTCTCACTTGTTGAAATCATATAATATGCCCTAATAATCTGCACACTCTTTGCTTTTTCACTATCCAATTGAATTTTAATATGAAAATCTTTTTTTGGTTTTCTTGTGATGCATGTCTAGACCATCCCCTGCCTTTATGAAGCTATGCCTGTCATTCAGCCTTGCTGAAGTTCCTTCCTCCAAGGATCTGTTGAAAGAGCAGTTTCCAAGAAGAGAGCCATGGTGTCATTCCTGGGCCAGCAGAGCGGATGAGCACTGAACACAACTGGGCCAATCAGAGACCCTCTTCCTGGACTCTGAGCTTCCAAAATTGGTGTCTATCATGGCTCTTCATTTCAAGGTAAGGACTAGGCAGCTATTTTCATGGAGAAGCAGAGGAAAAAAAGAGATATGAAGAACAGAGTGTGTTAACTCTTAAAAAGAGATCTATAGCATGAGACATTGGTTTTCAACTTCTCAGTTACTGGTTCTAGGTCACCCAAAGCCATCGTATGTACTTTCTGACCTTGGGTTCTACCTGATACTCCCATTCCTTTCAATTATTAACTCACCTTACTTACTCTTTGCTTGCTTTTTAAGATTAAGTTAAATAAATTTGCAGGGCGGGCACTGTGGCGTAGCAGGTAAAGTGGCCACCTGCAGTGCTGGCATCCCATATAGGTGCCAGTTCCAGTCCTGGCAGCTCCTCTTCTGATCCAGCTCACTGCTATGGCCAGGAAAGCAGTATAAGATAACCCACGTCCTTGGGTCCCTGCATCGAGGAAGACCTGGATGAAGCTCCTGGCTCCTGGCTTCGAATTGGGACAGCTCAGGCTGTTGCAGCCAACTGGGGAGTGAGCCAGCGGATGGAAGACCTCTCTCTCTCTGCCTTTCCTTCTCTCTCAGTGTAACTCTGACTTTCAAGTAAGTAAATAAATATTAAAAAAATAAATTTGCTTCTGGGCACATAATCTATGTCTAACATGCTACT
Source organism: Oryctolagus cuniculus (assembly GCF_051225735.1). Classification (NCBI taxonomy): domain Eukaryota; kingdom Metazoa; phylum Chordata; class Mammalia; order Lagomorpha; family Leporidae; genus Oryctolagus; species Oryctolagus cuniculus. Next base: position 55,852,165 of record NC_142868.1, on the reverse strand, counting down.
CTTGATATTTTCTGCAATTTTTAGTTTATATGTGTATGTCATCATAGAATTAAATCTAGAGCTTTTTATTGGTTTTTAATCAATCTACTTGTCCTCTCATAACCTAGTTAGCACTAGAAACTTTGTCAACAAATTATGGTAATAATCTGATTACTTGGCCTGCATGGAATCTATTTCAATGGCAGTTTTGAAATATCCCAGCTTCCTCCTCTAGGCCATAGCAGGGAGATGGATCAGAAGTGGAGCCGCCTATATGGGATGACAGCACTGCAGGTGGCAGCTTTACCTGCTACACCACAGTGTTGGCCCTGAAGTTCTGCTTTTAGATAGAATAGCATTTTCATGTAGTGTATCAATATTCAACACATGTGTGTTAATTTGATTTGAAAAAATTTCTGGGAATATTCCTTTCCTCACTATTGTATTATACAGAACATCTGAATTAAATATTAAATAAAGGTGGAAATACATATCTTTAACTTTTGCTATATTGGGGTTGAAAATCAAAATCAATTACCACAGAATTAAGGGTTGGGCTTGTAAGCGGGTCAGGATGGGCGAGCGGTCTAAGGGTTGGGCTTGTAAAAGTTTTTCTAGCACAGGAAGCTAGGTAACTGAGAAAGTATGGCTGCTAGTACAATCACTGCTTTGGATGAAACTGTATAGTGCCACAGTTCGAAGGCAGAGGACCAGAGCAAGTAGGCAGGCAGAGCCAATGGTTGGCTTTAACTCATCATGCGCATAATCTCAATCTAGTTCACCTCTCCCAAACAGCTCAATCTAAATCAAACACCGGTGTTTGCCATGTGTGCATGGTTTTCAGACATATACCCCTGGTTCTAGTGAGACTGAAACTTCTCCTGGGTAGATTTCATTTTCTGGGACAGAGACTTGAGATGCAGGGGTTTATTTCATGTTCAAATAATCAATGGATTAGAGGGAAGGGGATCATTTTTTAGCAAAGCAACATGACTAGGATCAGAAATTTCCCATGCTGAGTCTTTAGAGGCTAGAAAGCCACAAAAAGAGCTGATAAAAACCATTGCTTTACATAGCTTATGTAACAGAGAAGCACCATAACCTGCCCAGAACACATGTGCTCCCCTCTGAGCCAGGGCTTGTGAATAAGCTTGTATTTGAACTTATTTCTATTTTCTCCAACTTCCTGAAGTAGTTGGTTTCTTGGTACTCGCATAACTAGTCTGATACAGCTGTCTAGTTGTTCACCATGGTGCCACCTTTTCTTTCTCTGGCTCCCCCATCCAGAGCTTAGCTGATCCTGATCCTCAAACACAGTCACAGTATGATTAGAATTCAGAGCTTCAAAACAGTAGAGGAACCAAAGGTCCTCATCATTGGACTACATAGCTGGTGGTCTCTAAGGCAACCTTAAATAATGTGCATAAACTGGAGCAGACCCTTTTGAGTAGGGCTTTACAGAATACCTCCATCTCAGCCATCCAGCCTGAACTACCCTTCTCATGTCATGTCCCAAGTCCAACCGGGTGACAAGTGTACTTTCCACTTTGATATGCCATGAGAAAATTTCACTGTTGACAGGTGTCAAGAGTGATTATGTGGGAATCACTGTATGTCCCTTTTGTGAGGACCTAAGGCCATGGGATCAGTGAGCACTGACTACAAATGCAGCAGTGGAAAACTAATGCTGTGAGCCACAGAGAAGAACAGGGGCACTAGCAGGAATCCAAGGTGACTCGTTCCCACGCATGGGTTCAGATCCCCGGCTGACTTGGAGGATTAGTTGTAAAGATTTTGAGGGAATGACAGTTCTCATATATAGTTTTGGGCTGAATAAATGGTGTTTCACTCTTAGTTATTGTGATCTAATTTCATCCTAGAGTGGGAAATGCAGTTATAATGGCTCTTAAAGTTTCTAAAGCACTTTCATAATGTGTATGATCTCATCTAAGTTTCACAGTGACCCTGGGAGGCGGGAAGGCAGGCAATATTATTCATTTCACACATAAGAAAATTGAAGCTCTATCAGGATACATGTCACACAGTGACAGAAGTGAGATTTAAAAACTACTCCTTTGACTCCAAGGTTCTTCCCCATAATCCAGTTTTACCCATAAACATATGCCTAAAAAATAAACACAAAATGAACTCCTTATTTTCATCCAAATCCCTGGGAATGCATGGCCACTACCAAAATGACTATACACAACTTGGAGGGCTTCTGCCTGACTTTAATGATTGTGGATACTGTTATAGAAAATTAGTAATGTAGAACTATGTCTTTTGGGTATCTGTCTTTAGATTTCCTTTTTGTGAAAAGAAAACATACTAGACAGATGTGTCCAGCTAATGATCTGAAATCTAAAACCACAATTTAGGAGGAAAAAATCTGGCAGGGAGTTGTAGGACTGGACATATGTTCTTGTACATTTCTTCAAAACTCCCTGGGAAAGAAAAAAAGAACATTTCACTGTATGAGCCATATGGTTATAGCTATATTGGACTCTCATTTCAAATATAAACTATATACCATATTCTGCTTTTATAGATGTGCCAGCTTATCAAGCATCAATGTATCTGAGAAGAAACAACTACCACTGACAGGGATAAAGATAAAAACACAAGGTGCCACAGATGGAATTAAAGACATTAATGGCAGGAGAAAATGAAGGTTTGAGTCTTTGCCTTACTTACTTTACACTGTACTTTCTTCCAAAAGGGACTTCTGGCAGCTTACAAAGGTACACAGAATGAAAATATAAAAAATAAAGAGAAAAAAAGATAAAGAATAAAAGATAAAGATAAAGAAGGGAAAAGAAGGAAAGCCAAGAACAATTTTTACAAAGTGCACATCAGAGGGCCAAGGGCTCTGTGTGCACAGTTCTAGGGCACCATTCACAAAGAATACACTGTGAATGGCACCAGCCATGTTGTACAACATGGTGGGCGTACATATATACTCCACCTCAGACACTTCTTATGGATGAGCCGCAATTTGGCTTGAATTTTCTAGTAGGAAAATCTAATCAGGTCTGTGTTTAACAAACCAGTTGTTCTGAAGAAGTACAATATTCTTGGTGTGAAGACCAGATGGGATCTTAAAAAATTTATTTAAACAGGAGGACTCCTTATGGTAAATGCAGCAATGAGTTTTGCTGGACTGCTTTTCATGAAGGCTTCAATGGAGACCAGTGGCATCATACCAAAGTGCAAGTCAGTAAAAACAGTTGTGCAGAGAGCAAGTTGGGAATTTAAGTTCAACACAGATTTGAAAATCACACTTTGCAAACATTCTTTAAAATGTTTATTGAGTCATCTTCTATTCGTGTTTCATCACTCAGTGAGTGATTATGTGCTTTCTCAATGTACTCTAATTACAATAAGGAAATCACATAGACCATATGGAGTACTTGCATTTCCAAAAGCAAATTTTGGCACTGTTAATTACTGAAGAAGAGGTATAAGCTTACAGTAGCAGAAGGGTAACTTTAGGTTGGAGTTAGTAAATAATTTTCTAACAGAGAATTGTTAGATATTGTGGAAGTTAATAAGATAGGCTGTGTAATACTAGCTCATGGAAATCTTAAACACTGATTGATAACTAATGTCCCTGTAGCAAAATGAGGAGACGTACTATATGATTTTTTAAAGACTCTCTCAACCATAACATTTTGATTACAAATATGGAAAGGAGTATATAATGAACAAGTTAGTATTTATTAATTCACAGAACAAGCAGTTTCTAGATCTAATAAGAATATATTAACTAGATTTAGTAATTTATCTTGTTAAAAATATAAGGGACCAGGTAATTCAGTTAGTATGTAATATAATTGATACATGAGATGTTCAATAAATATTGTGTAGGAGAAAATCTGGTAATACTATTTCAAGAAATCATTAAACTAGTCTACCTATCTTCTGGCATTGAGTAATCTCTACATCACTCTTACATCTTTGCTTCATTATAATTTTCCAGAAAATCAAATACCTCTGAGGCTAACAAGTTAGCAAGAGTGATTTGAACTTAGTTATCAACAGGTTTATATCATCCCTAGAATCACAAAGCAAGAACTGAGAGGGTATGTTACCTCATCCTGAAGAAAGCAGATGCTGGGAAATCACAAACCAAAATTTGGGGAAACATTTTCGTTCACTTAAAATCCAGAATGAAAGTCTGGTGTACTGGCTCAGCTGTTAGGGCACCTCATCCTGTACTGGAGTGTCCAACTCCAGCTTCCTGCTAATGCATTCCCTGGGAGGAAGCAGGTGATGGCTTAAGTGCTTGGGTCCCTGCTACCCACATGGGAGACCCAGATGGAATTCTAAGCTCCTGGTTATGCCCAGCCATTTGGGGAATCGAAAGAATGAACCAATGAATAGGAGCTCTTTTGTGTCTTTCTGCCTCCCCCCAAAAAAACCAAAAAATAAAACTTGGCAAGGAACATGAGGATTTAACACTGTTATCCTGAAACAGTATATTAGTTTGTTGAATTCTTTGTTTGGAGTCCTTGGATTTATTCACACCCCTCCCCCCTGCAATTTATGCTTTTATTTATTTATTTGAGAGGTAGAGAGACAGAGAGAGTCCATCTGCTGGTTTACTTCCCAAACACCCATGATGGCTGGGGATGGATCAAGGCTGAAGCCAAGAGCCAGGACCTTTTTTTTTTTTTTTTTTTTTTTTTTTTGACAGGTAGAGTGGACAGTGTGAGAGAGAGACAGAGAGAAAGGTTTTCCTTTTTTTGCCGTTGGCTCACCCTCCAATGGCTGCCGCGGCCAGTGCACTGCGGCCAGCGCACCGCGCTGATCCGATGGCGGGAGCCAGGTACTTATCCTGGTCTCCCATGGGGTGCAGGGCCCAAGGACTTGGGGCCATCCTCCACTGCACTCCCTGGCCACAGCAGAGAGCTGGTCTGGAAGAGGGGCAACCGGGACAGAATCCAGCGCCCCGACCAGGACTAGAACCCGCTGTGCCGGCACCGCAAGGCGGAGGATTAGCCTAGTGAGCCAAAGCGCCGGCTAAGAGCCAGGAACTTAATCCAGGTCTCCTACATGGGTGATGGGAATCCAATTACTTGAGCCATCACTGCCTCCTCCCAATCTGCATTAGCTGCAGGAAGCTGGAATCAGGAGCCAGCATTGGGTACTTAAACTAGGTACTCTAACATGGGACATGTTAGTCTTAATCACTAGGCCAAATGATCACATCTGGATTTCTAGTGGGTCTACAGAGAGCCCACTTAGAGAAAGAGACTGTTATCAATTTTTTTTTTTAAAGAACAAAGGTTAAAACAAAGGTGTTCTGTATGAGGCAGAAGCAATGCAAGATGGGGATATGGTGAACAATAAAGGAGTGATTTCAGAGTTGAAAAAAATACTGCCAAGTAAAAAAAAAACTAGTTCTAATCCTCTCAACTAATGGTACCATTAAGAATCTATCTTATGAAATAATCAATGATGGGCAGAAAGACTGAACCACAAGCTTGTTCATCACAGCATTATTTATAACAAGGAGAAACTACAAACAACCCAAATGTTCCCAGATAATGGGTTAGTAAGCTAAGTTGTCACGAACTTAGGTAAGTGGTATACCTACTGCACAGCTAGTAAGTGGTATTGTGAAAGACACATTTGAGGATACAAAAATTAGTACAATATTTTAAAATTCAACTTATTGAATAGTATGTACCATTTGACCTCATCTTTATAACAAATACTACGAGGGTGGCAAGATTGCAGACATTCACTTTCTTCTAAATTTTCTACTAAATAGAAACGCTTTCTCCCTTCCATTTTTTTTCAAAATCTTTAAAAACAAAATTTCTACTTAAGACATGTATAAGTGAATATAATATTACTCCTCTGGCAGCTTAGTAATCAGCATATCCCTGGGTAAAAGAGGTATCCCGGGAGCCAGGGCTGTGGCATAGTAAGTTAAGCCTCTGCCTGTGGTGCCAGTATCCCATACAAGTGCTGGTTCAAGTCACGGCTGCTCCTTTTCTGACCCAGTTCCCTGCTGGTGGCCTGGGAAGGCAGTGGAAGACGGTCCAAGTACTTAGGTCCCTGCACCCACAAAGGGGACCTGGAAGAAGCTCCTAGCTCCTTGCTTCGGAGTGGCCCAGCTCTGGCCATTGTGGCCATTTTGAGAGTGAACCAGCAAATGGAAGATCTCTCTCTCTCTCTGTCTCTCCCTCTCTTTTCTTCCTGTAACTCTGCCTCTCAAATAAATAACCTTTTTTAAAAAAAAAAAAAAAAGACAAATTAATGAGAGAAAAGTGCATTGCACATTTATTTTTTAAAAAAAAAGGAGGTACCGCCGGCGCCATGGCTCACTAGGCTAATCCTCCGCCTTGCGGTGCCGGCACAGCGGGTTCTCGTCCCAGTCGGGGCGCCGGATTCTGTCCCAGTTGCCCCTCTTCCAGGCCAGCTCTCTGCTGTGGCCAGGAAGTGCAGTGGAGGATGGCCCAAGTGCTTGGGCCCTGCACCCCATGGGAGACCAGGATAAGTATCTGGCTCCTGCCATCGGATCAGCACGGTGCTCCGGCGGCAGTGCACTGGCCGCGGCGGCCATTGGAGGGTGAACCAACGGTAAAAAAAGGAAGACCTTTCTCTCTGTCTCTCTCTCTCACTGTCCGCTCTGCCTGTCAAAAAATAAAAAAAATAATAATAAAAAAGGAGGTACCCCAATTTCTCTTTTCTCATAAAAACTACTACATTAAGGCCTTCCCCACAGCAAGAGTGCTTACCTTCCTAACAGAATTAGGTCAAACTTTCCTACTCTACACATGGCTTATATTCTAGGAAGCAGGGGCACATTTTAAAAAAATACTATTTAGGCCGGCGCCGCGGCTCACTAGGCTAATCCTCCGCCTAGCGGCGCCGGCACACCGGGTTCTAGTCCCGGTCGGGGCGCCGGATTCTGTCCCGGTTGCCCCTCTTCCAAGCCAGCCCTCTGCTGTGGCCAGGGAGTGCAGTGGAGGATGGCCCAGGTGCCTGGGCCCTGCACCCCATGGGAGACCAGGAAAAGCACCTGGCTCCTGGCTCCTGCCATCGGATCAGCGCGGTGCGCCGGCCGCAGCGTGCCGGCCGCGGCAGCCATTGGAGGGTGAACCAACGGCAAAGGAAGACCTTTCTCTCTGTCTCTCTCTCTCACTGTCCACTCTGCCTGTCAAAAAAAAAAAAAAATACTATTTATATTTACTTCAATGCTTAAGGTACCTGTGTACTTCATTTCTGCCAGTTTTTCCCATCTTGTTACTGGCTGTTTATTCTATTTAATTTTGTTCCAATTTTAGTGTATGTGCTGCCAGAGCAAGCACTATTCCACTTAATTTCATCTTATTCTAGAGACCTTTGGAATAGCAATAGTGCTGAAAGAGCAATAGCGCTGACAGAGCAATAGCCTGCCCAGAACATGGCTGCCATAAAGACTACTGCTTCTTAGAGCGCTGGAGTGGCTAGAAGCAGAGATGATGCTTAAGTGGGGAAAAAAAAATAATCAAAGATACAAGAGCTGTTAGAAGGAGTATTTTACAAGGGCCAGTTGACAACTTTTGGTGATTTGTAAATCCAAATTAGGAAAGTCAGGACTTCTGAGTTCCTATAATGTCCCAAACATTACTGAGTAAGTACAACTAACTGTCATTATCACCATTTTAAAGTATTTCATGTGGTAGAAAAATGGTACCTTACAATGGAAAATCCATCATATCCCTAGAAATCCTAGATATTCTGAAGTAACTGAGCTGGGCTCAATTATTTCTCCAGAGTAAAGAAGTTTACTTTCAAATTCCTTTAATCAGCTGTAAGTAGACATAACTGCAGAAATCTGAAGAACTGTATCTATTTAAAGGCATTTAACTGACTTCTCAGTGCTTCTGCTATTTTCTCACCTGATATGTCAGGCCAACTCCTGAAAATCTGAGATTAGCATCACAGCATTGATTTCTATGTTTTCTTTTATTTTTTGAGAGACATATATAGAGAGACACACAGAGATCTCCCATCTGCTGATTCACCCCTCCATTCTCCCCGCCAAATGCCCACAACAACTGGAGCTGGTTGGAACTGGAGCCAGAAGTTCAATCTAAGTCTCCCATATGGGTAGTAGTAACCCAATTGCTTGAGCCATCACTGGTGCCCCCAGGTGTGCATTGACAAGATGCTGGGGTCAGGAGCCAGAGCTGCAAATTGAACCCTGGTGCTCCAATGTGGTACGCCAGCATCTTGACTACTAGCTAAACGCCTGCTCTCCATGGAGATCTTTTATACTAAAGCTTACACAAAAAAATGAAGCTGTGTCTACAGCTTCCTCATTACCTAAGATATTAGAATACAGAACATGGATTTAAATTTTATTCCTCCAAACAGTTCTCATCCATATATACTCAAAGGAAATGTTTTCAATTTTTTAAACTCAAGAACTTGGGCACAATTTGATTTAATCCCTTGGCTACCTCTACCTAATGTTTCATTTTCTGAAGCTTAATGTCAATCTGAGAAATTGTTATTCTGGGGAGTGCAAGAAATTATGAGGGCAATTGTCACAGTTTAAAGGAAAGAAATAGTTTGCTCTGTTTTTACATCCAAATTATTGCCTCCCTAATTTCAAAGATTTCACCATGAAATTATCCACATCCTTACATGTTGCTAATAACAACTGCTTTGCTTTGTAGTCCTACAGAATTGCTAATACCAGTAGTGATACTTCAAAGTATACTTTATTAGCATGTTACATTTCCAAATTCTAGAAATAGGAAAGTATTTGTATCATTTTGCTTCTTCTGGTCAAGACTTTTTTTAGACAACTTCCCTACAATCACCTAGGCACGAGTTATCTAATTTTTGGAGCATGTGAATCCTCCTAGTTAGTATCATGCTTGCAACTTTTGATCCCTGAAACTTGGTCAATTGTTTTCCTGCATTATTATTATTACTTTTTTAAAAGATTTATTTATTTGAAAGAGTTACACAGGGAGAGGAGAGGTTTCCTGCATTATTATTATTTTTTAAATATTTATTTTATTTATTTGAAAGAGTTACACGGAGAGAGGAGAGGCATAGAGAGAGAGAGAAAGAGAGAGAGAGAGGTCTTCCAACCATTGGTCCATTCCTCAGATGGCCGCAACGGCCAAAGCTGTGCTGATCTGACCAGGAGCCAGAAGCCTCTTCCAGGTCTCCCACGCGGGTGCAGAGGGCCAAGAACTTGGGCCATCTTCTACTGCTAACCCAAGCCATAGCAGAGAGCTGGATCGGAAGAGGAGCAGCCGGGTCTTGAACCGGCGCCCATACGGGATGCCAGCGCTTCAGGCCAGGGCATTAACCCGCTGCGCCACAGCGCCGGCCCCTCCCTGCGCTATTATAACAGGACTTCAGGGCATGGTCTATCAGACTTTGTTGCATGTTTCTTTGAAACCAAGATTGAAGAAATAGGTGCAATGCTCTTTAGTGTATGTGCTACTTGGAAAGAATTTAAATGACTTCCCTTGAAAGAGGAGGAGAGATGAAAATCTAAAATTAATAAGTATTCCTGATAGAAGTCAAGGCCAGTTACCAGGAAATTAAACAGATTCAATTTAACACGTAACCATTTAGGAAAGGTGATTCACTTGGGGCCCGAAAGTATGATGCTATCACATTTACATGATCATCAGTACCTTTGACATTCAGATTAGGTCTGCAGATCAACAGAGACTATTTCAGCAGTGTATCTAATAAATATTCCAAACAGTGCAGAAAATCTCCTGTGTGCCATTGCTCATGTCCCTGACTGCAGCAGCCTCTGCAAAGCACATCTTGGCACAGTTCCAACTGCCTTCCAAGCCCATTTTAGCAGTAAGACATCTGTGAAAGGAGGTGGGGGGAAGAGGTGGGGAAGAAGGGGTGGGAAGGAAGAAGGAATGCTGAATTATGGGGCTGTATACAATAATAAGTAGGACAGTTTATTTCTGTTTCTTGAATGGAAAACTTAATATTCTATGTTTTATGGTCATAATATCTTTTTAAAGATTTATTTATTTATTTGAGAGGTAGAATTAGAGAGGGAGGGAGAGACAAAGATCTTCCATCCACTGGTTCATTCCCCAGATGGCCTCAACAGCCAGAGCTGAGTCAATCTGAAGCCAGAAACCTCTACCAGGTCCCCCACATGGGTTCAGGGACCCAAGCACTTAGGCCACCTTCTACTGCTTTTCCAGGCCATTAGCAGGGAGCTGGATCAGAAGAGGAGCAGCTGGGACATGAACTGGTGCCCATGTGGGATGCGGCTGCAGCAAGTGGAGGCTTAGCCTACTAGTTACAGTGCTGGCCCCAGTTTTAACATTTCTAAAAGCCATTATTAGATTTTATTTTCAGCATAAATTAAGAGGTAAAAGATATTTTTTCTATTGGAATTACCATTTTTAGTGTTACTGAAGATACTTACCATTAGTAAGCTCAGGTTACTATTGGTTTATTATTATTATATAGTTTTCCCATTAACTATATACTAAGTATTTAAATATACTCACATATACAAAAATACAGTTGATCCTTATTATCGAGTCATGTCTCTGTGAATGAGTACCATAACTGGAATGGTCTGATGAGCACACATAGATGACTTTCTGCTTATTTCCATCCTCATATAGTAGTCCATTTGCTGCCACATTTTTCTAATTGTCGTGCAGTTTGTTGGTGAGTTTGCTGTTTAAAACAGTCCCCAAGTGTAGTGCTGATGGACTGACCAGGGCTCCTATGCACAGAAGGCTGTGGTGTGTGTTGGGGAGGAAATCCATGTCCCGTAAGTTTTGCTCAGGCATGAGTTACAGTGCTGTTGGCCCTGAGTTCAGTGGTAATCAGTCAACAGTGTGCATAAAATAAAGTGTCTTTAAATGGAAACACACATATAACAAAGTCATATAATGATCTGTTGATGAAAATGTTGGGACCCATGGTTTGCAAGAACCTAACTCTGTATCTCCCTTAGGAACCAGTGTTGGGAACACACAGTGAGTTGACAGAACTATCGAGAATAACGAGGATTGACTGGGTGTCAAAATGCAGATGCATAGAAATTACATTTCACTGATAACTACAAGGTCAGCAATGAAGTCTGTCACCTTTTGGACTGCCCATTCTAAGGGCAAAGCATGATAGGTGGATGAAATTCCCTTTCATGGGCAAATGTTTGCAGCTACCAAAATACGTTGCGAGACCTAAGAGATGGAGAGCAAATCAATTTTCTCAATTAAAATTAAATATATGCTGTGAAAAAAATTATTATGCCACAGAATAGAACTTTAATCAACAGAGTCACTTAAAAAAATCAGAGAAAGCCAGGGTGCACTATATGAAAATGTGCCCTGAAAATTGTAATAAGCTGCCAGAAGAGAAGGGTCTTCACCACGTAGCAGTAGTAGAAACCCAAAGCTAGCCACAGAGAAATGAGCCTGTATTAAGATAATCCTACCCTTTAAAGTACAAAGTTGTTTCTTGCTTGGATGACAGTCTAGTTAGAATTACAGGGCAGAATTGGAAGACAGATTTGTATTTTTAGAAATGCTCATAGTATAAAGAGTTCATAGTATGAAGTATTTATTCAAATATGAATCCTTATGGCCCTGATGTGTTTTTCTTTACTTCTCTTGCTGCAAATTATAAATTAAAACACCCAGTACTATCACACAAGCATTTATCTTAGGTTGTCCTTAGATACTATAATCTTTGTATTTTTTAATTTTCTGTAGGATTCCTCTCACGCAGGATGAGGGTAATATATTCACAGAGAAAGCTAAATACCACACAGGTAGCCTCCAATGGCTGTGACCTTCAACTAGTGTGGCTCACATTACTAACTACCCATCATGACTTTTATGTTCTTCATCATCTCTGTTCGTTACAATAACTTTCTGAGTGTGCCAGAAGCGGAAACTAAAGCTGCCTGTATGTTAGTTATAATGCTTACAACTCTTTTCAACTCTGCATAGGGTTCCTCAAGGTGCAACTCTTATGTATTCACAAACGTAGCACTCCCAGACACCAGGCTACATTCCTCAGTCCCTCAAGTTCAGGCTCATACTGGTAGAGTTCTGTTGCCAAGGACCTCTGCTCCAGTGAAGCCTGTACCTCTGCTTGCTATCCTGAGGCAAGGTCACTGCAGGAGACACTTGCTCCTGTATGCCAAGGCCATGGTTTTGTGATACTGCAGAACCTGCTGGCTGGTTAAGTGCCCACACGCTTTGACATATCCTTAGGTGTAGTTTGCCATCCCAGGGTTTGATAGACATTTTTAATGAAAAGTTCTTTCATAGCATTTCTGTACCATTGGGGTATGAGTTTTAGGAGCCAGGCTGGAGGATGACCTAAGTGAAAGGCATGGTACAACAGTGAAATTTGTCTGTTCCCTCAACATGGATCCTCTGTTCTTGAACCATATTGAGGTGCTTTTCTGCTGTCTTCTTAGCATGACACTTTTCAACTTAGATATAAGCAGAGGTCATGCTACATATATTTGGGACTTTAAAAAATTCATTTGTTAATTTATTTCATAGTCAGAACGACACAGGCACAGAGGGAAAGACAGAAAGAGAGCTTCTATTGCTGTTTCATTCCCAAAATGGCTGCAACAAATAGGACTGTTAAGGCCAAATCCAAAGGAGTCAGGAATTCCATCTGCATCTCACACATGGGAGGCAGGGGGCTAAAGTACATGGGCCATCCCCCATTGTGTTCCCACACACATTAGCAGGGAGCTACGTTCAGAAGCAGAGCTGCCAGACTCACACGGGTACTCTGATATGGGATGCCAGTGTTGCAAGCAGTGGCGTAACTCACTGGATCACAATAGTTGGAATTTTATACATCCACATCGGGATCAATAACACATTTCTTTTAATTCTAAGTAAAATTTTATTAGTATAAAAATGATCATGGATATAGTATAGATACTACACTTAAAACCACTGTTCTGATAAACAGATTTTCTTCTCTTTTGCCTGGTATGGTGAAAGGTCCTGAAAGATAAGGTGCAGTAGGTTAAGCCTCTGATTGTGGCACCAACATCCCATATGGGTGCTGGTTCATGTCTGGCTGCTCCACTTCCAATCCAGCTCCCTGCTAATGGCCTGAGAAAGCAATGGAAGATGGCCCAAGTACCTGGGCCACTGCACCCACATGGGAGACCCAGAAGAAGCTCCTGGCTCCTGGCATTGGATCAACCCAGCTCTGACCACTGTGAACATTTGGGAAGTGAACCAGTAGATGAAAGATCAATTCCTCCCTCCCTCCTTCTCCTTTTCTCTCACCCCCACCTGTGTGTGTGTGTGTGTGTGTGTGTGTCCCTCTCTTGTAACTCTGTCTCTTGAATAAATAAATAAATCTTAAAAAAAAAAAAAGATGGGGGCCAGTGCCGTGGCTCACTTGGTTAATCCTCTACCTGCAGCACCGGCATCCCATATGGGTGCCGTGTTCTAGTCCCAGTTGCTCCTCTTCCAGTCCAGCTCTCTACTGTGGCCCGGGAGGGCAGTGGAGGATCTCCCAAGTGCTTGGGCCCCTGTACCCACATGGGAGACCGGGAGGAAGCACCTGGCTCCTAGCTTTGGATCGGCACAATGCCAGCCGTAGTGGCCATTTAGGGAGTGAACCAATGGAAGGAAGACCTTTCTCTCTGTCTCTCTTTCTCACTGTCTATAACTCTACCATAAAAAAAAAAAAAAAAAGACAAGGATTCATACCTGGCAACCATTTCATCTTCAATGTCCTACACTGTTGAAACTGGAGACCCAATACAAAATGAGGGAAGAATACCAAGGACTCTCTCTGGCCCCCTTCAACTCTAAAATTCTGTAAGTCTATAGCATATTTAATCTATTACAAGTAAGGATCTTGAAGTGCACAAGCCATCCACTTTACAAGCTACCACATGACTCCAAAAATGCACCAGGCTCTCATCCATTCTGACCAGCAGTTAGTTTATGTGGGCCATCTGGAGTGAGAAGCAACCAAAGATCTCACTTAGAGGAATGTGATGAAAAAGGGGAAAATTCAGAAAAGGAGTGTAGAAGGAGAATTCAAGGCACTCCCAGAGTACTACAAATAAGGAAAAGAAGGAAGAGATAGAGACTAGGAGAAGGGGAGGGAGGGCAAAACACAGAAATAGGTACTATGCCCCCATCACTACTATTAAAAATAGCTAGCAAGCCGGCGCCGTGGCTCACTAGGTTAATCCTCCGCCTTGCGGCGCCAGCACACCGGGTTCTAGTCCCGGTCGGGGCGCCGGATTCTGTCCCGGTTGCTCCTCTTCCAGGCCAGCTCTCTGCTGTGGCCCGGGAGCGCAGTGGAGGATCTCCCAAGTGCTTGGGCTCTTTACCCCATGGGAGACCAGGAGAAGTACCTGGCTCCTGCCATCGGATCAGCGCAGTGCACCAGCCGTGGCGGTCACTGGAGGGTGAACCAACGGCAAAGGAAGACCTTTCTCTCTGTCTCTCTCTCTCACTGTCCACTCTGCCTGTCAAAAAAAAAATAGCTAGCAGATACTTGCTACTTACCAAGTGCTAAGCAGTATGCTGACCATGGGACATGCCTCAAATCATGAGAGAAGGCTGGTGATGCTGAAGCACAAAAAGTAGAGAGGTGACAACAGAGTGACAGAATAGCTTTCTATGTTCTAAAAATCATGAATGAATATAGCGATATGGGAAAAGAATAAGGCAAATATTCACCAAATAGAAGCTGACTCTGGAAAGGGAGAAAGGAGACTTTCATGTGGCAAGATGGTTTTCCTTGGCCCTGGAGATGAGACATGCAAAGCTGAACAGGAGACACTCTCATAAAAGGATGATATCCTGGAAGTGCTAGCACAGTTGAGCTTGGCAGTATCAAGTGGCTGCTTGTCTCTTGGCTAATCCATACTGGTCCCCTGCCTTCTTCTGGAGAAACCAAAGAAGGGTGAGCCTGGTACCCTGGCTGCCAGTCTAATGCTCCCTGCCAGGTTGGGCACAGTGATGAGTGGCTGGACACCAAGTGCAAGTTCTGCCAAACAAGACAAATTGCTAAAGTGTTGAATCCAAGTAGCACTAGCCTTTACAGAGATGCTGCATAGTCAAGTTTAATAAACACCACATATATTTTTACTTTCTAAAAAGAGCTGTCACAACTGGCAGCAGCCCAGGGGCTTCCAGGCCTCACAGCCTTTCCAGGACTCAGGAAGAGGCACTACCAAAACAGAAAATACTCTGCTAAGCTCAAGTGGTAACAGCTGCACATCAGCTGCTTGCTGGCTGGTGCTATTCACCTTTTGTATCAAAGCACTGTGAAAAACCCAGGGGAGACTGTAGAGACACAGAAAAAAATAATTTTAAAATAGGATATACCTGAGAGGACATGTAGGCCAGTGGTTTCCAAACTGGTTTGAGCAGCCCAGGGATTTCAAGAAGGCACAAGAACAAAAGCATAGAGCTGCCTGGGAAGTCATTTGAAGAAAGGATTCTGTGGTTTAAATAAGCTGAGAACACTGACAGTTCTTTGTTTTGTTGTTTTTGTTTGTCTGTTTTCAGATTAGGATACTAAGACTCAGAGGGGAGAATGGGAGGATAATACTCCACCAGATCCTGCTGTGTACTCAGAACTCACACCACCATACTAGAACAGGTACACAAGAATCAACACCAGAAGCATGTATATCCACATATTACAATTGACACTAACAGGAAAAATAAAACTAATTCATCATCTTCTAGGTTGGCTTTGCCACATAGCATTGTGTCCGGTATCGCAATCACTTGTATCTTACTCTCAAATGATGGGGTGGGATGGAGAGGGAGATGGAGAGGGACAGGGAGAGAAGTAGCGGGTAGCGAGGAGAGGGAGAAATTTTCCATCCACTAGTTTATTCCCCAGTGGCAGCAATGGCTGGAGCTGGGCCAGGCTGAAGCCAGGAGCCTGGAACTCCATCTGGGTCTCCCACATGGAGGGCAGGGGTCTAAGTACTTCGGGCATCTTCCACTGTTTTCCCAGGCACATTAGCAGGGAGCTGGATATAAGAGGAGCAGCTGGCACCTGAACTAGCACTCATTTGGGATGCCAGCATTGCAGGTAGCAGCTTAACCCACTGTGCCACAATGGCAGCTTCTTGACCAAAGGTTTTCTTCATGTAAAAACTATTTACCTTATTTTATAATGTGTTTACATAGTGGACTGATACTGATACTAGCACTGTCTTTACACTTCAGGGAATACTGATCTTGTTTGAGCACCCGCTAGGAGTTTATGAAATAACAAAAGCAATCATTACAAAATTCTGATATATTTATATTTTAAATAAAGTATCCAACTAACAAGTTATAGAACTTTAAATCCCTGGGTTTCAATTCTTATTTGCTTCCATGAGTTATTTTAATTTTAATTATTTTGATAGTAAATTATTCCTTGTAATCTGGATTCTGGTTGCATTGTATCATTTGATACCAGTTTTGGTCCAGGAATATTAAAACTGACCAATTTTTGCTATTAACTGTATCCATCAGTTCTATGTAATTAGTTTAGAGATAAGATTCATACTACAGGTAATCTACCTTTCTGCAGATGTTCTAGAGCTTCTGCAGTATAAATTCAAGATCTCATTCATTATTAATTAATTAAAAAAGGCTCAATATGCTTTTGAGTTAAGCATCTTAATTATCTAAATCACCACTAACCTTAGAGCCTAATGAAATTATCAATGAATCAGGTATAAAAGATCTCATTCAACATTATACAATAACACTGTATTTGTGAATGATCAAACTGGAAGACTGAAGTTGACAAATGTTTTTGGAAGAGTCCTATTATTATTCTTCATCCAGTTTATTCAAAAATTCTATAGTAGTGGTTCTCAAGTTTCATAGATCTTTGGGTCCCCCAAGAATGCTTTAGGGGTTTGGTTAGGTCAAAATATTTTCATGATAATATAAAGACCTTATCACCTTTTCATTGTGTTGATATACAATACAAAAGCAAAGGTGGCTAAAACTGCCGATGCCTTAGCACAAATCAAGGCAATGGCACCAAGCGGAATTTGGGTTTATGATACTCTTCACCACCACATGCAAAACATAAAACAAATGCCATTTACACGGAATGTCCTTGATGAAGATTTACTAATTTTTTTAAATCTTGCCTTTGAGTACATGCCTTTTTAAGATGCTGTGAGATAAAAAGGGAAGTATGCAGTAGAATCTATATTGAGGTACAATGGCTGTGTCAAGGAAAAGTATTAGTGAGGCAGAATATGCTGATTTTTTTCACAGAACACCACTGTCACTTGGAAGAGGCAATGAACAAACTGTGGTCATTCTGCCTCAGTCGTCTGTCCTTTCCTTGAACATGAATGAAGGAGTCTGTCACTTGAAGGACAACCACTGACATTATTTGCTGTCAGTAATAAAATTTGATCTGTCAGGCAAAACTTAGTATTCTGGAAATATGACAGCCTCCCAGGAGTTAAAGACTCTTCTAATGAGATTGATGGCGATGGTAACAAACATGTTGTTGCTGTTGTTGTAACTATTTAATGACACTGTCAGTACTTGGGAGATCTGCATTACTCAGGAAACCAGTCTTTTCCAGATGGCCAACACATGATGTCACAAGAACACACAAGGGCAAAATAATCCCTCAAAGTGCAGGCCAGACTAAGGATAGAGTATTAATGGTTCATTTATTTGGTTCCAGATTTGACATAGCAACTTTAAGAAAACCTCAAAACTATTATTTGTTGAGATTTGATGAAGTATCAGAAAGGAGGTTCTACAATTACTAAAAACTATTGAAATACTTCTCACTTTTCCAATTGCATATCTGTGTGAGAGCAGATTTCCTTTAAATACTTCAATCGAAACAACATATAGACATAGACTGAATCCAGAAGTAGATACCAGAACCCAGCTGTCTTCTATATGTGACATTAAAAAAATTAATAAAAATCCAAAACAATGCCACTCTCATTTTTTTTATCTTGGAAAATCTAGTCTTTTTTAAATAAAATATACTATGTTAACATATAATTAGCTTACTTTTACTATTCAGTTAATAACTTAAATTTTCTGTTTTAATTTTAATAGGGTAAACTTTGACGTTATACACATAAACAGAAATTTAGTAATGAACTGCTGGTCTGTAGGATCTGATGAGCCATGTTGTTAATTGAGTAGATTACTTTATCTTTTTCCTTTATATAATTTTTCCTGGTACTTGCTGCAAAGTGGTACCAATATTTACAAGCCAGTTCTTAACAGTGGCCTTGATAAGTATAAAATTATCTTCAAAGGCTATATAAGAATTATCAATGTTTTTCTTGTAACCTATAATAATTTCCTCCTACAAATATTATCAACCCTATAGTTAAAAAGAATGAGACTAGAAATCAGGGGGATAATTCAACAGAGGAATGGATTTAAAAACTTAGGACAAAGTCCAGAAAAATATGCACCAAATTCTGTAAGTGCCATCAGCAGCCACAACTGATGAATGGTGACCGAAATGTGGGAGTCAATAAATGACAGAATCTGGTCATTTATTTATTTATGGAAAAAGAGTGGCTCCCTCTATTCCATTTCAGATATATTTCAGACAGAAAAGGAAAGGGGTGGGGAGGGAAAGAGGCATGGGGATTTGGCACAGTGGTTAAGAGAACATAGAATACTCCTCCTCATCACATACTGGAATACTGGAATGTCTGGATCTGAGTCCCAGTTCCACTTCCAATTCTGATTTGAAAGACCCTAGATGCAATGATGATGGCTCAAATAGTTGGGTCTCTGCCACCCATGTGGGAAATCCAGATTGAACTGCAGGCTCTTGATTACTGCCAGTCCCAGCCCTGGCTGTTGCAGGCATCGAGAGAGTGAATTAGTGGATTAAAGATTGAGGGTTTCTCTCTGTCTTTCAAAATAACAGGCTGGTGCTGTGTCCTAGCAGGCTAAGCCTCTGCCTACAGCACCAGATCATGTCCTGGCTTCTCCTCTTCTGAGCCAGCTCTTTGCTTATGGCCTGGGAAAGCAATGGAAGATGGCACTGGGGCCACGTGGGAGATCCTGAAGAAAGTCCTGGCTCCTGGCTTCTGATCAGCTCAGCTCCGGCCATTGCAGCCATTTGGGGAGTGAACCAGCAGATGGAAGAGCTTTCTCTCTGTCTTTCCCTCTCTCTCTAACTCTACCTCTCAAATACATATATAAATAAATCTTAAAAAAAAAAACAAAAATAAACAAGACTAAAAGAAAAGAGAGATATCTATGTATCTATGAATGTATAACAACTCTTCATTAAACTCTCCACTTCTAATAACTAACTTTATCTTGCCTAGGACCAATTCTTCCCATTTATTTGTCCCATTCCATCAATTTGTCTCCATTCTTTCTCTCAATGCAACAAATCTTATCTCAGTTCTTTACATGTATTACTCTCCCTTTCCCCATAACATTGCCCTGACTGAGATCTTACAGCAGTGGTCCTTAATTAGGGGCAGTTTTTGTCCTCCAGAGAACATGTGGGAAAGTCTGGAGGTAAGGCTATCACAACCAGAGATAACAGAATTGTCTGAGTGCACTGCTGGCATCTAGTGGGTAGATGCCAGAGATACTGCCAAATACATCCTACTACGCATAGGACAGCCCCCAAAGTCAACAGTACTAAGACTGTTTTAGAGGCAAGAAAAAATTTTGCAATGAGATACAAAGTCTTTGCCTCTTATTTTCTACTGACATTCTTCACTTTTCTCTTTAAAGAGCTAATATCATTTAGCATACTGTAACATCTTCCTTCAGCTGTTAGTTCAGCATCACTAATGAGGCAATGTGGTGTGTAAGCCAGAATTTGAATTCCAGCTCCTTCATCTTCTAGCTATGTGACCTTCAAGTTATCTATGTCTCTGAGTCTCATTTCCATCATGTGAAAACAAGAACACACTGTTTCCATCTGGTTATAAGGATTGGAGATTATTTGTGTATTTAAAAAAAAAAAACTTAGCATGCTGACAGACATATAGTGGATGTTCAATGAATGGACATGATGCTGTTGATCTTTACTGTCACTTACTGAGGACTGTCTTCATTAGCTGCTGCGACAGAGGAACAAGGGAAAGAAGTGCAGTCACAGCAACAGGGCTAATTATGTGCAAGTGGAAGACACAGCTCACCCATCACTGAAAGTGACTGAGAAATCTTCCTGAAAACTCACATGCACAAGTGTAAACATCCAGGGCTGGAATCTGTCTTTCTGGGCTATTCTACTTCTCTGGTGTACATCCCCTACTACACTGCTAGTTCCAGTCCTTCTTCTTGTCAGCCCCATAACTACAGAGGCAAAGTCCAGTACCATAGTGACACAAGATATGAGGTCAAGAACCAGACAAACCCTACAGATTCTTCTTTGTGTTTAAGTAAGATTAGCCAGTGCTTCTTTCTTAAGTAGTTGTGGTTCACACAGATTTCATCAAAAGCTTTCAGAGAGATTTCTCTTCTGTCCTGCTTCAAAACTGCTCCCCACCTCACTCCCTCTCATTTGGGGGAGAAATCCGCATTAGAAATCCTTTGCAACAAAATGGAGGAATCTGGAACACATCATGCTGAGTGAAATAAGCCAGTCCCAAAGGGACAAATATCATATGTTCCCCCTGATCGGTGACAACTGACTGAACACCAAAAAGGAAACCTGTTGAAGTGGAATGGACACTATGGGAAACGGTGACTTGATCAGCATAGCCCTGACTGTTAATGAACAACTTAATACATTATCCCTCTTAGTAGTTTTTTTGTCTGTTCTACTTAATATGACTGGTTTAATTCTGTAATTAATACACAGTTATTCTTAAGTGTTGAAATTTAACTGAAATGTGATCCCTGTTAAACATAAGAGTAGGAATAAGAGAGGGAAGAGATATATAATTTGGGACATGCTCGGGCTGACTTGCCCCAAATGGTAGAGTTAGAAACATACCAGGGGACTCCAATTTAATCCCATCAAGGTGGCATGTACCAATGCCATCTCACTAGTCCAAGTGATCAATTTCAGTTCACAATTGATCATAATGAAAGGACTAAGAGTCAAAGGGAGCACATAGACAAGTCTAGTACCTGCTAACACTAACCGATAGAATAAATAAAGGGGAGAGTGATCCAACATGGGAAGTGAGATATTCAGCAGACTCATAGAATGGCAGATGTCCTAAATAGCACTCTGGCCTCAGAATCAGCCCTAAAGGCATTCGGATCTGGCTGAAAAGCCCCTGAGAGTATTTCAGGCATGGAAAGCCAAGACACTCTGGCAAAAGATCTCTGTGAGTGAGATCTCAGTGGAAAGAACAGGTCTTCAAAGAAGGAGGTACCTTTCTCTGAAGGGAGGAGAGAACCTCCACTTTGACTATGACCTTGTCTAAACAAGATAAGAGTCGGAGAACTCAGAGGGCTTCCATAGCCTTGGAAACTCATGACTGGAGCATAGGGAGATTACTGATGCCATAGACAGGAGTGTCAATTGGTAAAGTCAACAACAGGAGTCACTGTGCACTTACTCCTCATGTAGGATCTCTGTCCTTAATGTGCTGTGCATTGAGATTTAATGCTATAACGAGTACTCAAACAATATATTTCACTTTGTGTTTCTATGGGGGTGCAAACTGTTGAAATCTTTACTTAATGCATACTAAACTGATCCTCTGTAAAAAAAAAAAAAAAAGAAAAAAGAAAAGAAACTATCAACTCCCAACTTGACTCTCACTGGGATTAAACATGACAATAGGTCTGATCTGATTTCATCATCATTAAAAAAAAATCATCTATTATTTTTCACTTTATGTTTCTGTGTGGGAGCAAACTGTTGAAATCCTTACTTAATGTATACTAAGCTGATCTTCTGTGTATTAAGATAATCGAAAATGAATCTTGATGTGAATGGAAGGGGAGAGGGAGTGGGAAAGGGGAGGGTTGTGGGTGGGAGGGATGGTATGGGGGGGAAGCCATAGTAATCCATTATTCGTACTTTGGAAACATATATTCATTAAATAAAAGTTAAAAAAAAAAAAGAAAAAAAAAGAAAATACCCCTGCCCACCTTCACTGTTCTTTACTATTTTTTATTCTTCCAATTTAGTGAATATTCTCAGTGATCAGTTTTGATGGCACAATTGATTTAATAAAGATCAAAAGCACATACTGATTTTAAAAAAAAAAACCCTAAGTTGATTGCACAAATGGAAATAAAAATATTTTTTAAAAATAAAAAAAAAAAAAAAAAAGAAATCCTCCTAGGATGGGGAGCCACACCAGCTGCAGGTTGGTGCATTTAGGCTCTGGAGGGAGCTCCTGCCCCACAAAATATGAAGCCCAGAAGCAGGTCAAGTTCTCTTTTACAGAATACTTCACAGCTCTCTGCTTTAAAGTGACAATTGTGCACCTCTAGAGTTTAAAGAATGTGTAGTTTCGGTTTTTAAAATCGTTATCCAGAATCCTTTACCCTGGTTTTTAATTTGCTCATCGGGACTTTCTATTCTTGAAAATGCAGATATTTTTCATTTGATTGAGATGGCAGTGCTCATTCTAGGATGTTACTAGGTTATTAAAAATGCAATTTTCCTCCTACACATTAACTGCATTTTGAAGGATGGACTCTCCCCCAGGATTCAGGGAAGAGGAAAGCAAAGCTATGGGCCATTTCCCAGTGATACACTAAAAGGGCTGCATTTAATTCAACTATGTTATTTATATAATTTTCAGTCATATGATTAGCCTGGCTTTGATGCTAAACCCTTTTTACTTCTTAGTACATTCACCTCATATGTTCCAAGAAGGATGAAATGACAAGTCTATCTGTGATAGACCAGGTACATGTTTTCTATATTTAGCTTAAAATGAGCAAAGACAATTAAGTCACTTATAAGTGCATGCAAGGAGCTGTGTAACAAATTACACATTTTACTACCTCCGTAATCCTTGCCAACAAACACAAGGTTGGTGTTGATGGTCTTTCCTTACAGCACTCTTCAACAACCTGCCTTTACTGTGTGGGAGCTGTCACACATTACCTCTCTGGGTTAAGGAATAGATGTAGCCACAATTTGAGAGGAAGGCAAGGCTCCCTAGTTGGCTCTGATGTGGCACAATGACTCTTTTTTTAAAAGTTTCATTTATTTATTTATTTGAAGGCAGAGTGACAGAGAGGGAGAGAAGCAGAGAGAAATTCCCACCTCCCTCATTAGCTGGGGTTGAGCCATCCTGAAGCCAGCACCCAGGAACTCTATCCAGGTCTGTCCCATGGGTGGTAGTATTTACCTCCCAGGTGCATTAGCAGGAAGCTGGATCAGAAGCAGAGGCAGGACTTGATCCTAGGTATTCTGATTTGGGATGCAGGTACTGTAAGCTGAGCCTAACTCAACCAAGATGCCACAAAGCCTAACCCCCTCAGTGACTTTTAAAGCTTGTCTTTTCTCCAACACTGGTCTTTCTGCCAGATATTCAGGAGGTGGAGACCCGCTTGTATATGTGAAAAGGGTGAGGCTGTCATCTTGGGTCTTTACATTCTAGCATGGCAAGAGGAAGTCCTGGCTTTACACTGGTCCAAGTTTCACCCAGGTGTGTAGTCCAATGGGAATACATGCTCATTGAGAGCTGTTTATATTTTAAAATGGTGCTGAGTTTCTAGAATAAATGGAGAGGTTAGGAGTCTTTTCCTTCAATGTTGACTTATGCTTAGTTTAACAGTTTCATGTAAATTATTAATCTTAAAGGTGGAAAATCTCTCCCTTTCTTCCTCATTATTATGGCTTTGCAGTCATACTGTCACCCTATGTATGGTTGTTTGGTTTTGACTGCCCTTTTAAGTGTAGTCAAGTGTTTCTTATAATGCCATATTTTTCAGCAAATTCCAAGTAAACTTCTGCTTTGCAAAACCATGTTTTTTTTTTGTTTGTTTGTTTTTTTTGTTTTTTTTTTTTGTTTGTTTTTTTTTTTTTTTTTTTTTTGTTAAAGAAAACAGGGAAAAATAGGGACAAGAACAGACCCCTTAAAATTTAGGGGACTTTGGACCAGAGTCTGAAAGAAAACAAATCAATCAGCACAAAATCACCACTGACATTTGTACTTTGTATCACTGTCCATCCTTTGTGGCCTTAAAACCCAGGGGCTCATGTTTTACTCTTTGTGGATCTTTGAAGACACTGGCTGCTGCTGCTGCTGCTGCTGCTTCTTCTTCTTCTTCTTCTTCTTCTTTTTTTTTTTTTTTTTTTTTTTTGACAGGCAGAGTGGACAGTGAGAGAGAGACAGAGAGAAAGGTCTTCCTTTGCCGTTGGTTCACCCTCCAATGGCCACCGCGGCCGGTGCACCGTGCTGATCCGATGGCAGGAGCCAGGTACTTCTCCTGGTCTCCCATGGGGTGAAGGACCCAAGCACTTGGGCCATCCTCCACTGCACTCCCTGGCCACAGCAGAGAGCTGGCCTGGAAGAGGGGCAACCGGGACAGAATCCAGCACCCCGACCGGGACTAGAACCCGGTGTGCCGGTGCTGCAAGGCGGAGGATTAGCCTAGTGAGCCGCGGCGCCGGCCAACACTGGCTTCTAATACAGAACAACACCAAAATTAAAGACATGATCTAATGATAATTCTTCATCAATCAATTTCCTTCTCAGTTTCACTGGAAGCTCTTGTGACTTCTCCAAACAGCTTAACACAATGAGAAGTGCAGTTAGGTTTGAAGCCACCACCTTCGCACTAGAGAGACACCTCTGCAGGAGTGACTCTTTTTTCCCTTAAGGCATTCATAAAAACATTGTTTGGGTTTTCTTTATTTTTTTATAGTTATTTTTTTATTTAATAAATGTGAATTTACAAAGTGCAACTTTTGTATTGTTGTGGCTTCACCCCCCAACCTCCCTCCCTCCCGTGGCCCTCCCCTCTCCCACTCCCTCTCCCATCCCGCCCTTCATCACGTTTCATTTTCAATTACCTTCATATACTGAAGATCAACTTAGTATATACTAAGCAAGGATTTCAACAGGCTGCACTCACACAACCGCACAAGGTATAGGGTAGTGTTCGACTAGTAGTGTCGTTTTTAAGTTTCATAGTAAAACACATTAAGGACAGAGATCCTACTTGGGGAGCATATACCCAGTGACTCCCGTTGTTGATTTAACAATTGGCACTCTTATTTATGACGTCAGCAATCACCCGAGACTCTTGCTATGAGCTGTCTAGGCTATGGAAGCCCCTTGAGTTCACCGACTCTGAACTTGTTTAGTCAAGGCCATATCACAGTGGAGGTTCCTTCCTCCCTTCAGAGAAAGGCATTGGGCTTTCTTTAACTATGAGATATCTTGCCCCTGATCACTTCCAAACAGTAACATGCAGAAGGAAATCTATAAAGCACAAGGACTTCCACAGTGAATTTCTATCGTTTCCCTACTTACCAGACACACAAGATCAGATATGTATCACAGAAATACATGTTGTAGTAAACAGGCTGCATTTAATGGTCCTGCTGCGTCCAATCATCTGAGCTGCTACACTGCTAGATGGGGTCTTGCTAACCCACTGAGGGAAGAGGTTGGTGTCCTGTAACATGGCACATCTGGATCTAAAGTGAAGAACTGAAAACCTTTTAGTAGAAGACACTAATCATATATACTCTGAAAAGGTTGTAAAAACTATCATGCTCGAAGGAAGGAGGGAGGGCACCATGTCAGTGTTCCCAACGGGCAGGAAACTTAATCTGGAGATAAAAAGAGTCAAGCTTTTCCTGAAATTGTCTGTCATTGGGTGGGATGCTGTGGGATACCCAGTGGTGCAACTATAAATATAGTTTGTAAGTAACCTACAGGAAACTTACTCTAAATTCTTGGCTGGGCTAGAAAACTGTGAAGCAAACACTAAACTCAACATGGTTTTCTAACTTTTTATCAGGCATATTTTGTGATTTTGAGACTGGTGGTAGGAGTTGGAGGTGGGGATCAAGGGTGGAGACATGAAGCTAACTCCCCTCTTAGAGGAGCACCTTGGATAATGACCAGAGCGGGAACGAACGAGCTCATGAACCAAATGAAGCCTGAGTTCCAAGAGTATTTTCCACAAAGGGAAGTGAATCATCCCAGAACCCTGGCAAATGGAAAGAGGGCGCTTGTGAGAGACAGGGATTCCAGAATGCTGGTTCTTGGCTAACGGAGGCTTACAGCAACAAATCTCCATTTCTGGTTCCTGCAGCCTCAGTTGTGAAAGTGGGCCACTCTAAAACGCTATGGAAATAGGGGTGACATACATTATCCCCTGATCTCTATAATAATTTCAGTTTGTATGAATACATCTCCTGTTGTTAGCTAGCCAGGACCTTAGATAAAAATCAGCTCTGCTACCATAACTGAGAAAATCCCTAAGTGCAATGTGAATGTGTGTGTGTCTGCACAAATATGTATAAAAGAGAAACAAGAAAAGAAACCAGGGATCAGAACATAACTCATTTTTAAGGTTAATGTGAAAAACCCCTGAACGCAAGAAAAGTTTCCATGAGTCAAAATTTTCTGGCCAGTTAGAAACCACTTTTTGGACCTAAAGAAACAACATTTCTATCATGGGTCCTCTGAACCCACTTCCAAATGTGCTTCTTATAGATTAGTTCTATGCAAATTATAGTCTGAAAAGTAAGAAAGATTTGGGGTAATCTATGAGAAAAAGATTGTGTGTTAACAACTGTCATGGATGCATGAGGGTCATTTAGAAACACCATATATTCTGATAATGGAAACTGAGGTCAAGTACTGAAATGTATATGCAGATACATGATTCATATATGTATGTGTATACATGATTGAGGGATTATTCTAATTATTTGTTTGAATCTCTTATGAGAAGTTCTAAGGTTTTAGTTAGATCTCGCTGAAATTTATGGGACATGATACATAGAAACTGAAAAGAAAAGCTATAACATTTCAACTAAATCAATGTTTTATGAAAGCAACTCTTTCATAAATTATAGCACTATCTTCTAAACAACTTGGTATCAAAGACAGCATTTAAAATGGACAGAAACTGAGAAAAGCTAACAGCTACAGTTTATTTTAAATAAAACTGGAGTATAAAAAATCAGTTATCTTTTTGGAATTAGGTAAAAAGAGAGTTATCTGGTATATAAAGTATGTATGTAAATGTAAAATGTATATTTTTAAAGAACTTCTACTTCTTTCAGGCAAGCTTAAGAAAGTTATTAACAATCATACTAACATTTGTATAGCTCTGAGAATTTCAAAGTACTTTTATGTCTATTATTTCACTTTGTAAATGAGACTAAGAGCTTTCTACAATAAGAAACATAAAAAGGTGTATAGGTGGGAGGAAAGGTTAAATATTAGGAGAAGATGAATTTGATCAAGTCAAAATATTTAAAAATTCACTTGTTTGAAATAAAACAGCTTGAATTATATAAGTTTGATTGTCTGCCTTTTTGGGCAGAAAAAGAGCAAGAATAATTTCCATGTGTTTATACCAGTAGTTCACAGGAAAGGAGATAAAATAATAAAATCTCAAACTTTATTAGAAGAAAATCTAACATATTCATAAGCAGAACTTTCCACCTCTTTCCTACAAATAGGCTGCTCTTCCTGACTGACTCTGGTTTAGATAAGTGAGCTTCAGGTGGAAGGGTTTGTTTTATCCTAATTGCCCTATGTCTGATAATAGCTCCATTCTGCTTCATGTGGCTGATCTCCAAAGTCTTAGATTAATCTTTGACTCCTCCTTTCACTTGACCACCTGGCACAACCCACTGATTCTAACTCTTCTTTTCTCTTACACTGTGTCTCCTTTTCCTGGTTTTACAACCTCCACTGAAGTTTTCCTCTAATGCCAATAACCCACCAACCTCATAACAGGTTTCTGCCCTTTACTCCCCTCCAGACACTCCATCAGTCAGATATTCCCCAAGTTCTCTTTATAACCCTTCAACAGGTCTTCTCTGGCTGCCAAATTCAGTACAGACATTGTGATGGGTATTGATCTTCCAATGTCCTGCTTGTCTACAGCTTTGTCTCTCTACATACACTTTTTGACCTATATAAATAACTCTCGCCAATGTCTCTTCTATTCTGTGCCCTCTTCCTAGGGGCCCCTGTCCATCCTTCAGTGCCTTTCCCTAGCACACACTCCATGAATCCCTTTCCGATTCTTCTGTAACTTGATGTGGCCTTTACATCCTCTGAATCACATAATTTTTCTCATACCTTTCCTGTGGCTCTTACATTCCACCTTATATTGCAGTGTTCATTCCTTTCTCCTTACCAGTAGATGGTGAGCTCCTCAAAGGTAGAGACTACATTTTCTCATTGAATCACCCCTTGGCAGTCTATCATAGTGCCCTGCACACTAGAAATACTAAATTAATATCTGTATAACTGTGATAGAAATCATACACTTTTTAAAATAGAAAATAAGTGTGAAGGCAGGTGAAGTCATTTTTGGCTCAAGTCTTTAAAAAAGAAGTAGGTCTCCAGTTCACTCAAAATACTATTGCTCACCCTTTTAACAAGCAATCAACAGCCAGTAAATTACTCAGCTAGTGAATGTAATAAAAGCCATCATATACATAAGTATGACTCATGCTGCAGCTGGGCAGTCCTCTCCTGCTTCCAGAGTACAGAACATTCATCTGAAAGGACTACGGAACAGCCACAAGAACGAACAAGTTAACCACAATGTCAGATGTACGGTTTGATGAACAGCCCAAAGCGTGGTTTATTTTTAGCTTTGCAGGTGGCTCATTTGTATGACTGATAGAGGCAAAAGAACAAGGTTGTTAAGACCTACAGTCTAAAGCTGCAGAAAGCCAACACCACCAGCACATTTCCCACGTGGGACGAAGGCGAGGGAGTGTGTTTGTGTTTGATATGGATGTATGGTTTGTTTTCAGTATGTTGCCAGTGAAAGGAGAAAAGTGCTAATCTGCATATTACACAATATCCAAAATGTTAGGTAGGGGTATTTTTTTTTATTTTAGAGGAAATTCTAAGGACTGTCCACATTCTAACTTATGAAAAACTGTACTTAAAAATTATTGTTTTACACTCTACATTGAATTTTAAGTGTCCAAAAATAAATGGATCCTATTTCATTTTTAAGTGTGAAAAAGAATCCAGTTTAAAAAAATAATTTGAATTTAGTTAATCAAAGTTTCTGAGTGTTACTAGAGTATTTTGACATATTAAACTTATTTAAACATATTGCCACATTTGTCTTGGGACAGTTGTTTGATTGGAAACATAATATTTACAGGAATGATATACGCAAAAATATGCCACATCCTATTTCTAGGTACTGTTCCAGTTGTAAGAGAAAAGAACATGGAAAACAATTGCCTATGCACAGCTTGATAGAAGAAAGGAAGATTAAAAAAAAGACAAAGAAAGGAAGAGGAAGAGGAAGAGGAGAGGAAAGGAAAGGCAAATAAAATGAAGGAAGTGAGAGGGAGATACAGGAGGAGAGACAGATAGAAAGGAAGAAAACTGGAGGCTGGCAAGGAGGACTCAGAAAGACGGGAGGTTGAGATGGCTCCCGGTGTGCCTAAAATTTTCAAAAAAAGCAGAGGAAGGCCTGCCATCACAGAAGGTACAAGTGGAAGCAAGATGATATAAAGGCAGTATGTGACATTTATGGGTTCTAAAAAGCAACAGACAATATCAAAGTTAAATGGCAACTGAAAGCAGTCAAAGGTTGAACATGAGAGTATTGAAGAAAGTACCACAGCAGTTAAAGCAGTTAATAATACTTAAGTCTGTAACCAACAGGCCTGTAATAAGACTTTTGGTCTACTCTTGACAGACTGGTCTATTAGACCCATTCTAAAGATTACAGGAAACTGAGGGTCAAAGATCTCATATTTGGTAAAGGAGCCAAGGTTTGAACCTGAGAGACTATATTCATTGATTCATTCTTTCTCTCAGCAGACGTTCACCAAGTTGGAACTACTGAGATCCTAGGTGTTAGTTACTAGGAGTACCTGAGGGAGAAAATAGACATAGTCCTTGCTCTTAGGAGTTATCATCCAGTGATAAAGATACCAATACACAGCCAAATAAACCAGTATCTAATAATAAAATTTAATAAATACTATGAATGAAGTGGCCAGAGAGCAGTGATGGAGAATAAAGAGGTGTTATCCAATTAGACAACATGGTTACAGAAGTTCCATTGGGCCCTAAAGGATGGGAAGGAGCCAGCCACAGGAGGGAAGAAAAAGCACCACAGAAGAGGGATGAGCACACCCAAAGGACTCAAGAAAGGCTAAACAATTAGAGGAAGGCGGACCAGAAGCAGCCTCAAGAGAAGACCTGCAAGACACATCTTGCCTTGCAGGGTCACAGCACAGGGGCTGCTGCAGATCTGGAATTTGTGCTTTCTTTTAAGAGCAGTGGAAAGAAACAGAATGGTTTTGTATAGGTTACGTTTGGGTTTATCTATGTGGATAATAAGCAATCAGGAGAAAGAACAGAAATGAAAAGACCAGTAAGGAGGCTTTTGCAGGGATTCCAGGAAAGATCATGATTACTAGGACTCCAGTGGTGGAAGTGGAGATGAAAGAAATAGACTCAGAAATAGTCTGAGTGATATTGTGATAGTAGAAACAAGAGGCCTTGCTGAGAACTTCCATGTGAGAGGGGAAGGAACGGGAGGCACAGAGGATGACTCAGCATACTGCTCTAAATTTTGTATGTAATTTGATTTTTAAAGCATATTTTTTACATAGAAAAGTTAGCAATTTATATTTTGGTGTTTTATTTGATTTTTTTTTTTAAATAAGTAGTTCATGTGCTAAAATCTCCATTCACACATTGCTAGGCTTACCCTCTGACTGTAGCAACAGCACTGAAGAACACCATCCAGAAAGAGACATACTTTAATTATGGTGTAAAGAGAAGGCTCTTCACAGCAAACCACGTAGGGGTTAATAGGAATTTTACAATTTTGCTGGGTAATTACAAAGAAATCACAGCTGTGAACCTCAGACTTTAAATGGCCAAGTTGTGAGAGCTGCCTGCCTAAGTTTCAGTAAGTCCTTTCATGTTAGAAGGTCAGTAAGTAGAATCCTTCTCCCCACTATATCCCTGTTGCAGTGATGAGGATGCCACCCATCAAAGTATCACAGTAGCTCTGCAATGGAGGTGAGCAGCATGACCAAGGCTATATTTAACACAATTGGCACCTACTCTAGATGAATGAATACAGGTCCTGGTATGGGTCCTAAAGGGTTCTACCCGCTAACAACTACCCTCTTGACCAGAAGAGTTATCAGATAACTTAAAGGACATTTAGTTAAATTTGGATTTAAGGAAGCTAACACAATTTTTAATATGTTCTTTGCCATATTTGGAATCAGTTTATTCCACTGTTTTTTTTGAAATGCAAATTTAACTGAATTTCTTGTATTTAAAAAAATATTTATTTATTTATTTGAAAGACAGAGTTACAGAGAAAGAAGGAAAGACAGAAAGATCTTACATCTACTGGTTCTCTTCCCAAATGGCCTCAAATGTTGGGGTTAGGCCAGGCTGACACCAAGAGCGTCATCTGGTTCTCCAACATGGGTAGCAGGGGCCCAAGTAATTGGGCCATCTTCTGCTGCTTTCCCAGGCATATTAGCAAGGAGCTGGATTAGAAATGGAGCAGCTGGGGCTCGAACAGGTACCCATATGGGGATGTCAGTGTTGCAGGCAATGGCCTAATCTGCCTCACCACTACACCTGCCCTTTCTTGTATTTCTATTTGCTAAATCTGGCAACTCTATGTCTAGGCATGTCTCCACTTTACTAGGGATAAACTGCTCAAGATTCTTCCTTCAGACGCCTTGGGATACTCAAATTCTTCTCTGAATAAGAGAGTATGTCTCTGACCACCACAATGCTACATACATTTCTACTTTTTTTGCATATTTCATTTATTCCCTCTCAATCCTACCAATAAATGCATGAATGCTTAATTTTTATAGAGTAGCATGATAAAGACACAGAATTTTACTTAGTGGACATAAAGAATGATAGTGTATGTGTATATATGTGTGCTTATGAGTGGATGTGGGAAGGCATGCACCTGCTGTGTCAATCTTTTAAAATGAAGATTATGCCAATAATATATCACCAGGAATGAATTCTGAGAGTTTTCCAATGGCAGTGAATTAGTACTCACATTAATAAAAGCTGTTTAGATCCTAAAGTAATAGAACAGTTATTGAATAAGCTGGAAGAGAAAAGCTTTAAGCTCCTTCAATAATTACTGTCTATCAGAAGTCAAGAGCTGGAAATCTTTCATTTTAAAATCATACTATCTGAAAAGAATATGAAAGTTTAGGCCACATTTTTATTATGTCTGCATGTTCCTTTTTCACATTCTCAAGTGTTTCAATTTCTAGTTTCAATGTTGAGGAAAAAAAGTAAAGGAAATCTAGCAAATTATATGAGATACCCAGTATAATGTTACTGTCTGCTATTGTTCTCCAACAAAGTTAGGAACATGCTCCAGAATGGAAATCAACAATATCAAGACACCTTTACTACTAAAAAACTGTCAGTTGAACTAAATGAAGCATTTAACATAAAGTGTGGTTGACTGACATTCCAGTGTGAACTTATTTTCTCACTGTGGACTTGTAACAAAAATTCATAAATTGATGCCAGTCTGGAAACCACATTTTGAGTAGCACTGACACAGAAGACCCCAGAATTTTCTACATCTTGCCTTTAATATGATGGCATACAAGGAGAGGTTTCCTTTTTCTGGTCATTTTGCAGGCCAAAGATCCTTAATAAAACCATAAATATTTTCTCCATTCTAACACTCTAACGATCTAACTAATTCTATGTAACACTCTAACTAATTCTAAATGTCCACCAAACAGTAGTTCCCCCAATTTTAGA
Source organism: Oryctolagus cuniculus (assembly GCF_051225735.1). NCBI lineage: Eukaryota > Metazoa > Chordata > Mammalia > Lagomorpha > Leporidae > Oryctolagus > Oryctolagus cuniculus. The sequence goes on along the minus strand of NC_142868.1, from coordinate 55,819,290 downwards.
AAGAAGAGGATATGTGCTTACTCTTCTTGACGTAAGTCATTGACGCTGCGGTCCAGAGAGATCATGTCACTTGCCACCATGTTAAATCCAAACTCTTTAATACTGGCTTGAACTGCTTGTTTGTATTCTGGTCCCAAAACCAATGGCTTGGCTTTTTCTCCAGGGCCACCAACCACTCCATGAGGCTCAGGTTCTTTGGGTTCAAAGTTACCGAGGATCCCTGGGCGCAGCACAGGATCACGGTAGGTGAATGTCTGAGGCTTAAATGTGAGATACTGCCTCTGTATTATGTCTTTCTGGGAGTCTCCTCCAGCATGATGCTCTTGTTCATTCTTAGCCTTGTTTTTTCTTCTAATAGACTCTAAGTCCACTTCTACTCCTTCAACATGAGGCCATGGTACCACAGGTTTGAATCTGTCATCCCCAGGAGCTAATCCATTGCCTCCTCGGTTAGGCACGGGGTTATTGACATCTCTGTCTTCCTATACAAAAGGGATGGGGGATATATAATGAGTACATGAAGGTAGACTACCAGAGTAGAGTTTATGATACCAATTTTCATGCTTAAAAAAAGACAGAAGCAACAAAAATTAAAAAGTTTAAAATGTGAAAAACAAGCAGGTCATTAATCAGGACTTCCCACTAGAAGATAACATTCAGGGTAGAAGATAGCATGAAATAGGCTATTTCCTTGCCTTACAATTCCAAAATAAATTGACAAATGTGTTTTTTACCTTTTCCCTTTATAAACTTGACTCTATCAAAGATCTCTTAGTAAAGAATATTGTTAACAAGAGTTAGAGCAATGAGGTTCCAGGATATTTAATTAAAACAGGCTAAAATGTCTGCCACTTAACTCCACACTAGGACTATATGATTCCTTAACAGATTAGTAATAGCATTAACACCATCTGACCAGAATTCTTCTAGTGTTAGGACTACCTCAAAAATAAAATTTAAAATTTTGTTTTAAAGATTACTGAAGTAAGACTTGTTGTAGGATGTTGAGTAACTTACTCATCTATTAGCTTATTTAGATAGAAAACTCTCTACTGATGATTTTAGCAGATGTGAATTCAACAGGTAAGAGATCACTAAAGACTGAATTTAGAGAATTCAGAACAGATTTTTTTTCTCTTTAACTTTTTTTCTCTCTTTTTTTAAAAACTTTTATTTAGTAAACATAAATTTCCAAAGTACAGTTTATGGATTACAATGGCTTTCCCCACCCCCCATAATTTCCCTCCCACCTGCATCCCTCCCATCTCCCGCTCCCTCTCCCATTCCATTCACATCAAGATTCATTTTCAATTATCTTTATATACTGAAGATTTAGTATATATTAAGTAGATTTCATCAGTTTGTACCCACACAGAACATAAAGTGTAAAATACTGTTTCAGTACTAGTTATAGCATTAATTCACATTAGACAACATATTAAGGACAGAGATCCCACATGAGAAGTAGGTACACAGTGACTCCTGTTGTTGACTTAACAATTTGACACTCTTGTTTATGGCATCAGTAATCTCCCTAGGCTCCAGTCATGAGTTGCTAAGGCTATGGAAGCCTTTTGAGTTCGCCAACTTCGATCTTATTTAGACAAGGTCATAGTCAAAGTGGAAGTTCTCTCCTCCCTTCAGAGAAAGGTACCTCCTTCTTTGATGGCCCGTTTCTTCCACTGGGATCTCACTCACAGAGATCTTTCATTTAGGTTTTTTTGGTTTTTTGTTTGTTTGTTTGTTTGTGTGTTTTTTTTTTTTTGTTTGTTTGTTTGTTTTTTTTTTCCCCAGAGTGTCTTGGCTTTCCATGCCTGAAATACTCTCATGGCCTCTTCAGCCAGATCCGAATGCCTTAAGGGCTGATTCTAAGGCCAGAGTGCTGTTCAGGACATCTGCCATTCTATGAGTCTGCTGTATATCCCACTTCCCATTTTAGATCATTCTCTCCCTTTTTTTATTCTATCAGTATTAGCAGCCACTGGTCTTGTTTATGTGATCCCTTTGACTCAGACCTATCATTATGATCAATTGTGAACTGAAATTGATCACCTGGACAAGTGAGATGGCAATGGTACATGCAACCTTGATGGGATTGTATTGGAATCCCCTGGCACATGTCTAACTCCGCCATTTGGGGCAAGTTCGATTGAGCATGTCCCAAATTGTACATCTCTTCCCTCTCTTATTCCCACTCTTATATTTAACAGGGATCACTTTTCAGTTAAATTTAAACACCTAAGAATAGTTGTGTGTTAATTACAGAGTTCAACCAACAGTATTAACTAGTTGAAGTGAAAGGGACACTATGAAAAACAGTGACTTAATCAGCCCTTGTCCTTACTGTTGATGTACAATTTAATACTTTATCCTTTTTAGTATTTTTTTTTGTTCTAGTTAATACTATCAGAACAGATTTTTAAAAAGTTAACTGTTTAGGTAACACAAGCACATGTAAAAGACCCAAAAGGGCATTCCATGAAAAGCAAACTTTGCTGCCTTCTGTTCTGTAGAGGCAGTCACAGCTATCAATTTATTGTGAATTTTCCTAGAAATGTTATATGTAGGGGCCTGTGCTGTGGTGCAGTGGGTTAAAGCCCCAGCCTGCAGTGCCAGCATCCTATATGGGTACTGGTTTGAGTCCCGGTTGCTCCACTTCTGATCTAGCTCCTAAAGATCCTGGCTCCCAGCTTAGGATAGGCTAAGCTCTGGCTGTTATGGCCATTTGGGGAGTGAAACAGCAGATGGAAGACCTCTCTATCTCTCTGTCTCTATCTCTTTCTGTAACTGTCTTTTAAATAAATAGGTCTTTTTAAAAAAAGAAATGTTATATGGATATTTAAGCATATATATATGCTTATAACATGAGACATTTTTGAACATGGGACATAGATTTTAATTAACACATTGGAAAGGAAATCTGTAAGATGTTACCACTGATGCAAAGATAAATCCAAAGAAAAAATACACAAACATCAAGAATACTGCATAGAACTGGTAAAGCCACTATGGAAGACAGTCTGGAGAATCCTCAGAAACCTGAATATAGCACTACCACAGGACCCAGCCATCCCACTCCTTGGAATATACCCAAATGGAATTAAAGGGGAGAAAAAAGCCATTTGCACCTCAATATTTGTTGCAGCTCAATTCACAATAGCTAAGACAAGGAATCAACCTAAATGTCCATCAACGGATGACTGGATAAAGAAACTATGGGATATGTACTCTATGGAATACTATACAGCAGTAAAAAACAATGAAATCCGGGCATTTACAACAAAATGGAGGAAGCTGGAAAACATCAGGCTGAGTGAAATAAGCCAGTCCAAAAGGGACAAATATCACATGTTTTCCCTGATCGATGGCAACTAAACGAGCACCTAAAATGATACCCATTGAAGTGAAATGGACATTATGAGAGACAATGACATGAGCAGCCCTTGTCTAGACTGTTGAGGAACAACTTACTATTTTGTTCCTTCAGTATTTTTGTTGTTGTTGTTGTTGTTGCTCGGTTTGCTCTACACAAGACCACTGGTTGAACTCTGCAATCAATGCACAACCATTCTTAAGCGTTTAAAAATTAACAGAAAATTGATCTCTGTGAAACATAGGAGTGGGAATAAGAGAGGGAGGAGATATATAGGAAGGCACATACTCACTCAGACCTACCTCCAATGGTGGAACTAGAAATGTGCCAGGGGATTTCAACTCAACCTTACCAAGGAGGCAGGTACCAATGCCAGCACACTTGGTAAAGTGATAAGTATAAATACACAACCGATCAAAAAGATAGGGTAAGTGTCAAAGAGATTACACAAATAAGACCAGTGTAAGCAAATAATAAAGGATAGAATCAAAAGGGAGAGAATGATCCTGCGGGGGGAAGCAGGACACACAGCAGACTCATAGAATGGCAAACGCCCAAAACAGCACTCCTGCCTCAGAATCAACCCTTGGGACATTCAGATCTGACTAAAAGGTCCATGAGAGTCTCACAGGCATGGAAAGCCATGACATGGTGGCAAAAAACAATCTAAATGAAAGATCCTGGTGAACAAGACCCCAGCAGAAGGATCAGGCCATCAAGGAGAGAGGCGTCTTTCTCTGAAGGGAAGAAGGAACCTCCACTGTGATATGGCCTTGACTAAACAAATTCAGAGTTGGTGAACTCAAGGGGCTTCCATAGCCTAGACAGCTCATAGCAGGAGTTTCGGGTGATTGCTGACATCATAAATAAGAGTGCCAATTGTTAAATCAACAACGGGAGTCACTGGGTTCATGCTCCCCATGTAGGATCTCTGTCCTTAATGTGTTTTACTATGAAACTTAAAAACAACACTACTAGTCAAATAATACCCTATACCTTGTGCGGTTGTGTGAGTAAAGCCTGTTGAAATCCCTGCTTAGTATATACTAAGTTGATCTTCAGTATATGAAGGTAATTGAAAATGAAACGTGATGAAGGGCGGGATAGGAGAGGGAGTGGGAGAGGGGAGGGCCACGGGAGGGAGGGAGGTTGTGGGGGGGAGCCACAACAATACAAAAGTTGCATTTTATATTCTACTTAAAACTATTGGTTGAACTCTGTAATTAATACACAATTACTCTTAGGTGTTTAATTATTGCTATAACTAGTACTCAAATAGTATTTTACACTTTGTGTTTCTGTGTGGGAGCAAAATGTGGAAATCTTTACTTAATATAAGCTAAATTGATCTTCTGTATATAAAGATAATTGAAAATTAATCTTGATGTGAAGGGAAGGGGAGAGGGAGTGGGAGAGGGGAGCGTTGTGGGTGGGAGGGAAGTTATGGGGGGGAGGAAGCTATTGTAATCCATAAGCTGTACTTTGGAAATTTATGCTCATTAAATAATAAAAAAAAAGAATACTGCAGAGAACTTAAAACAGATGTTAAATAGGTCAATATACATAGGACAATAATCAATTGCATTCCATCAGAAACAGTTTTCATTTTAATATATAAAAATATTTTTATTACCATAAGCTTTCTATAATTCACATGATTGTAAAACAACTCAAGTATAACAACAGGGTGAAACAGCCTGGAAAGTTGAGTTAGATGCTGTACTCAGTCACCCTTTTGGGTCATTTCATAGTTTTGCACATATAATTCAATACCATAATATAATACCAATACCCCCATAATACAATATCAGTTTTAAAATGCAACACAACCTGCACATCAGTGTGACTCTTTTCTTCAGACACAGTGTTATAGGTTGTTCAGGCTTCTGACTGTCATATATACAAACCTTTGGGCCCAAATAAGTATCAGAGGTAAATAGGTAGACAGTTGTCTTGCCAGAAACAACTTATATTTATGAACAACTAAAGGGTCTCTTGGGAATTAACTACTCTTAAGAAAAGTGTAAATTAAGCTTGATTCTGTAACAGAGAGGTAAGTATCGAAGCTGAGGGGTGATTCTGATGATGAAAAAAGTATCCAATTCTCCAATATGTGTCCAGCTCTTTCCAAAATTATATTCCCTATGGAAGAGTTTTAATAAATTAGGGAGAAATCACTATAAAATGCTGTAAGATACTGGACTCAAGTTGTAGATGTTAAACCAAGTTTAACACAAAAAAGAGAGAAATTCTCTCCTGCTTCAATTTTTTGTATCAGTGAATTGGAAAATACAGAAGTAAAGAATGAGGGAAAGGAAATGCCATTAAATACAGGAGAGTACTATGAACACGTCATTAGATGTCACCCATAGCCATACCATACACTGAGTTACCTAATGTTCCATAGGGAGGAAACATGGAATTAGAAGAACATGGAATATGATAGCATAACAGGTGAAATCAAGCTACCTGAATTATGAAACAGATGCTATAGTTGAGGTTGGCTATAACATAAAAATTACAAATTTAAACATTTCTCAAAACTTGTAACAGATTCACAAGCTTCATGCTTATCTCTTCCAAAGTTTATTTTGATCTTTTCTTAGACTTAATTGTTCTTTGTTCCAGTCTTAAACTGTTGGTATTCTTCAGGGTTCTGTTAGAAGTCTACTTGTCATGCCCTCCACATTGTGGGTTATCTCACTCTCTTACAAGCTCAGAGACCAATTTTATACAGATCATTCCTGTATCCATGTCCTCAGCCTATATTATATTTCTGATCTCCAGAACTTATATTTGTAGTCAACTGTTTTCTGAATACTTCCATTTGTACCTTTCTGGTATCCAAGTTTAATATAACCCAAATTGAATTTATCATCCACCTCACATCCCAAAAGTGTTTCCCACTTCAGGGCCTGGAATCAATATCCACTCAACTGATGAAGCTGAAAAATCTGGATTTCATCTTCAACTTCGTGTTCTACTTACCCTCTTGATGTCTGATCAGTCATGAATCCCTGCCAGTTCTGTTATGTATGTGGCTCCCGACTCTGGCCACTTTTATTGTCCTCACTTGTCACTGACTTAACCTGCACCACCCTCCCCTCTGAACAGGATTATTACAATAGTAATTATAGTGATGATCATAAATCTACCTGCTTCACACAAATTAACTCATTTAGCCCTGTGAGTTAAGTACTATGATTACTATTCCTATTTTACAGACAGAAAATCTGAAATAGAAGTTACAAAGATCAATCAACACACAGTGGAGTCAAAATCTGAATCCAGACAAAGGTGGCTCAAGAGTCCATGCTCTTAATCACACTGTATCTTGGTGCTTCCCATCTTAATACAGCATTTACTGTCTCTCCAACAGCTTTCCAAACCGGGGACTCTCCTGAAGTTCAAATGTGACTGTGTTGCTTTCCTCGTTTACAGTATTTCACCCACTGCTGCCCTCAGGAGAGTGTATACTCTCTAACAACAATGACAGTGTTCCAGGCTGTAGCCTACATTTATGTAATGTCTCCATCATCACCCGTGACAGCAAGGGGAACTAATTTTTCCCACAAGCTATCAATTTATAAACATTTTTGGCTTTGCAAACCACAGCATCTCTGTTCCAATTATTTAAGTCTGCCATTTCAGTGCAAAAGCAGCTATCGACAATGTATAAATGAATGGGTATGGCTGTATTCCAACAAAACTTTATTTACAAAGACAGGTGGTAGGCTAAATTTTGCTGCTTCCTAACTCCTGTACTAGACTAAGTTCTATGAAAGGGCAAGGGCTGTGTCTGCCATAGGTACCATGGCATTCCCAGTGCTTATCTTGGAATATAATTATTCAATATTTATTGAATAAATGGACAAATCCTAAAATCTCTGCTTTAGTTGTTAGAAAAGGGAAAGATACAATGAATAGTGAATATGATATGAGAGAGAGGGTATTAGATCACAAAGACCCTTCCTTATTAGCAATACTTTATGAATTCACCAAGGATATAACTCCCCTAATAATGTTATATAATAGCACCAAAAGAATTGAATTTGTTCACTTCTCAAAGCCCGAATGTCATTAAATCTGAAGGTAAAACCAAATATTATAATTGTTTGGGGCTGGCATTGTGGCATAGCAGGTAAAGCCATTGCTTGTGCTGTTGGCATCCCACATGGGTACCACCTCGAGTCCCGGCTGCTCCACTTCTGATCCAGTTCCCTAGTAATGGGAAAAGTAGCGGAGGATGGCATGTGTTTGGGCCTCTACCACCCATGAAGGAGACCCAGATAAAGCTCCTGGCTCTGGCCTGGTCCAGTGCTGCCAATTGCAGCCATCTGGAAGATGAACCAGCAGATGAAAGATCTCTTTATCTCTCCCTCTTTCTGTAACTCTGCCTTTCAAATAAATAAATATATAAATCTTTAAAAAGTTGTTTAACCCAAGTCAACTAAGAATAATCATGTCAAATCTTAATGCTACATAATTCAAAGAACAGCTATAAAACAATGTAATACTTAACTCCCCAGGGAAGGAAGGTTACATACTTTTCCTTCCTGACAGTGAGTGAGAATTAGTAGATGGCTTTGTGATGCACTAGTATTATGATACTGTCATAAGCACCAGCTGATTCATGTACAGCCAAAATAGATGAATCACTGCTGACTAGAAATGGAAGAGAACCAGTAGATAATTTTCCAAGGTCAGTATTTTCAAATCCCATAATCACCACATGGTAGTATGCATTACTAGAATAAGATCGGAATATTCACTATCTGCCTTACAATTTACAAAGCACTCTCCAGCCTTTAACCCAAATCTTACTTATGTATATAATATCTCACAAGTTGATTATACCTTATTAGAAATTATATGAATCCAAAAGGATTTAGAAAGATGGTCTTTAGAGCAAATGCCAGTAATGCAGGTTTGTTTGGATCTGAAAACTAGAAAACTAAGCATTTAATGATGAGTTCAGACAGTCACAAGATCTCTTGAGATATTGTGTCTTAGCTGTAGGAATTGTCCATGACTGAACAACTTACACAATATTTGGTTATCATTCTTCATAAGCCACAAAATTTAAAAGCATGAGGAGCCAACTTTCATTCAGTGATTTTAAAACACTTTTAATCAAAAATACCTTTACTTTGAAAAATCACCTTAGCATCCTTTCTCTGGCTGCACTTAGTCATCTAGAAAGATCAGAAGGAACAGCGGCAAAGAGAGGAGGGACAGAGGTGTTGTAAAAATAAAGCAGGCACAAAAGTTCAGAACGGACAAGGTGTGCTTGGAAGCCAGGGCTCTCGACTCTCACCGACATGCGGTGGAATGTGGGGTGCTCTCGCCTCAGCACCCTTGCTCCTCTCTGCTTAGCTACAGCTGGACTCTAAGCTAACCCATCTGAATAACCCATCTGTTCTGTACTGACTGAAAGCCTTCAGTCTTGCTCCTTTCAGAGCAATGAGTGTTGACTGCTTTGGGAGCTGTGGCCAAGCTGGACATGGTGGAGAAGGGCAGGGGTCAAGTAATTTGTACTTAAGCAGGGCTTAAAAATGGATAAACCCAGGATTAAACAGAGAACTTACTGGTCCTTGAATATCTGGGGTGTCATTCCATACAGGAAAGGACCCTGCTTCTGAGCATATCATAAGACCTCCAAACCAGGAAGAGATTCAAGGCTGCTTTTTAATGGCAAGAACTCTGTTAGCAACTAATAAGGCAGAAGTGAAAATGAAGAAAATGTGCATTTAGGAAACTTTATGTAAATACAAACATTCTATGCAAACTCTGGGTGTTCTTAGTTAGACAAAGCATGCCACTCTGAAAAGACTCTTTTCTTTCCTTAAAAATTTTCAGGATATAAAACCAAACAGTAGCAGAATGGAGAAGAATATGGGTGATATCACTGTAATGGTTCCACCTAGAGAAATCCAGGTCAACAACACTAATACTACACAGTATACTTAGGCAGGATAATCAGGCTGACTATTACACAGCAATCAATTTGACCAAAATATATCGTAGAGACTAAAACAGTAAGATTATTTATGACAGAGAGCTATTATATAATAAGTAATGGGTTCTCCTTTTATTTTTCTCTGAAAACTTTCAATACACTACAGCAGTCATGATTATAAGCAGGTGAGCTGATGCTACTGGAAAGGTTTTACCAGGTTTCTAAGGGGGCAGTTTGAGGCAATTAAATACCACTCTTTCTCAAGCACATAAGCAAAATAAGAGAGTACAAGTAGTAACTGTTTTGAGCTATTTAATCAATAACCATATGAAGCTTATCTAAAATTATTTACATTTCCTGATTCCTGTCCAAGGATTCTTTCTAGTACCCTTGCTCTACAGGCTGAATTTCCTTTGTAAGTAGAATACAAAGGCATGCACAACCATCCTCACTGTTATTCTAATCCACACAAGGCTTCTTCTTCCAGGTAAATGTTGAAACCTGGATGCTCAGAGTAGAAAACTTTGATTCTTTTTATCACATTTGAAATCATCCATGAAACCAAAGCTTAAATAGGTTTCATCCCACCAAGTTAATGCCTTTCAGTTTAGTATATATAGAAAAAATTGACATCAGTCCCATACGTTCTGTCTTTGAATGATAATTATGCATTGATAGTATCTCCAGTTTTAAATTAGTCCATGTCTAATGTCCATGGCCTTCTCCATTTCAAATAAAAATGTTAGGAAGTTTTTGACATATAACTTCATTCATATCATTGGATATTGTGAGTTTCCTTTTTTTTTTGGTGTTAGGAAGCAACTCTTTGTGGGGAGCAACCCGGACTGGACTAAGTTACTGGAATTAAGACTTATTCTATGCATCTGCTCTCCCACAATATGGCGCTGGGAGAGAAGAAAACAGCTTCTACGCAGCTGCCTCTTGCCAACTTGAGTGATGACCTCCAGGAGCTGATCCTGCTCCTGATTGGAGGAGAGCAGCGTACTCGGCGTGTGGGCAGCCGAGTTAGGATTGGCGGAGGAGGACTATAAAGGAGGAGAGAGACGGCATGCACGAGGAACATCTAAGGGGAACATCTATCTGAAGGAACACCTGTGCAGCCCCCGAGAGAGCCGGCCGGCGGGGTGCCGCTCCCCCACGGAAGTGGGGAATGTGGCAGGGTGAACCGCCCTTCCACAGAGGTGGAAGGGTAGGTAGCCAACCCGGGAAGAACCAGCAGCAAACCCGGGGAGGGCCAAGCAGACAAAAGAACAGCGCAGGGTCCTGTGTCGTTCCTCCACGAAGACGGGGAGCGACATAATGGTGCCGTGACTCAGATATGAAGCCTAGGCAGGGTTTAGTGTCGTTCCTCCATGAAGAGGGGGAGCGACACTCTTCATTCAGGTTTTGTAAAAATCATTCTTCAACTGATAAAAAATATTCCCTTTATTTGACTAGAACCCAATTCTAAAGAACATGTGTGAATTTCCTGCAAGGGTGGGGGACATCTGGCCTGCAGGATGTATACAGTGCATGAAATCATTTGGTCTGGTCCTGCCAAGGCAACCACAGGTGGGACTCAGAATTCAATAAATATATAGCAGGCTAGTTTTAAGTTGCTATTTTTGCATGGCAAAAATATAATGTTATAAATATCCAAATGGTGCTAGGCAGAAAAAAGTTCCCTCCTCCCGCCCCTGCATAGGATATATTCTTACTCAAAATATTTTAGAGATAAGAGGTTATGATAAAAAGAAAAACTTCAGAAATATAAAAAAAATCAAATTTTTAAGTTTGACCTTCTGGAATTCTAAATTATTTCAATGATTAGGTATGTTACAACTGATTTTGGCAGTGATATTAGTAACCGTGGGTACTAATTCCATTACACTCTTTCAGAAGTTTATGGTATAATTCTTTTAAAGGTTTATTTTTTATTATTTCAAAGGCAGAGTTATGGGGGTTGGGGAGAAAAGGAGAGAGAGAGAGAAAGAGGGAGAAAGATCTTCCATCTGCTGGTTCACTCCCCAGTGGCCACAACGGCCAGAGCTGAGGTAGGCTGAAGCCAGGAGCCAGGAACCCAATCTTGGTTTCCCAAGTGGGTAGCTAGGGACTCAAATACTTGAGCCATCACCTTCTGCTTCCCAGATACTTTAGCAAGGAGCTGGATCAGAGCAAAGCAGCTGGGACTAGACTGGCACTCTGATATAGGACTCAGGTATCCCAAGCAGCGGCTTAACCTGCTGCACCACAGTGTCCACCTCACAGTCCTGTGAATATTTCTAATATTGCTTTCCTGCATTGCCTTAGTATTGGTTTACACTTCTCCTCAGTCGGACTGATGGTTCTTTGATGATAGAATATATTATTTATTTGTGTGTCCCAAACACCTAGTAGACAGTGTACTGTTATGTTTATTCATGGACTGAGTAAATGGGGACCATCTGGCTATGAACTATCTATTATTACCTTACTGGACTATAAACTGACTTTAGATGCATAATTTCATGCTATGGCTTGGCTTGGTTTCAACTAGAATTTTTGGAAAACAAAATTGAGATAACTGAAAAAATTTTCCCCACAATCTAAAATTTGAAAAATCTTTTCTTTAGTTACTGCTCTTCTTGAGATCTGGATAACTCATGTCTGCAAGTGAAACTTGCTACTTTATTTAAGCATGATAAAGTAAATCTGATGTTAGTTTTATTCCTCTAGGCCAATTTATCTTGGAAATGGTTTCCTGCTAAATTTGATCTTTGCTGTAAACAGTAATAGGATAGATTCTAAATCAGTTAATAAAAATATCAGAAAATAAAGGGAGAATAAATTCTTAAAAATGGGAAATTAAAGGACCAAAGTACAGGTTAATTTTTACAATAGGAAAATAACAAACAAATTGCTTATCCTTTTACAAAAAAAAAACCCTTTTATTCATAAGGCTGAATAATTGGCCTAGATCAAAGTTATTATCATAGACAACTAAGCAAGAAGCCTATGAAAAACATGAAATTTAAAAATATTTATGAAAGGGTGGGCACTGTGGCGCAGTAGGTTAATCCTCTGCCTGTGGCACCAGCATCCCATATGGGTGCTGGTTCTAGTCCTGGTTGCTCCTCTTCCAATCCAGCTCTCTGCTATGAACTGGGAAAGCAGTAGAAAATGGCCCAAGACCTTGGGCCCATGCACCCGCGTGGGAGACCAGGAAAAAGTGTCTGGCACCTGGCTTCAGATCAGCCCATTTCTGGCCATTGCGGCCATTTGGGGAGTGAACCAGCAGATGGAAGACCTTTCTCTCTGTCTCCCCCTCTCACTGTCTGTAACCCTACCTCTCAAACAAAATAAATAAAATCTTTTAAAAAATTTATGAAATCCAAGGAATTTTTATCTTTCAGAGACCTTATAAAAATATCTGCTTTAGCTCATGAACTGAATCATAAATAAGCATTCTAGGTTTTTAAAATATCCATCTTATTGTGAATATTATATATTAACTCTACTGATTTGAACTGAATTTTAAGAATCAAACATGAGTATTAACAAATAAATCACTTTGTAGTGTATTTCAAAAGGTGTTAAAGCTATATTTGTCAGAATTCATTCTGTCATTTCGGGAGTCAGAGCAATATGTCAAGACCGGTCTATAAATACAAGTCATACCATGCTATTTAAACACCGTATCACCGATGGGTAGTAAAAGGCATATAATACTTCTAGTTAATCATAAAAGGCCATAGTGAGTAGATTTTATCTCTCCATGTTTGGGAACTTAGCAATTCTTGAATTATTTAAATGAACAACAAAACAAAGCTCCTGTAACAGTGCCGGGTTCGATTTCCAGCTTCCTACTAATGTGCACTGTGGGAGACAGCAAGTGATGGTTCAAGCACTTAGGTCCCTGTCACCCAGATTGGTGACCTGGATTGATTTCCAGGCCTCTGGTTTTGTCAGCCGGGCCCAGTCCAGCAATTGCAGGTATTTGGGGAATGAATCGGCCCATGGGCTATCTGTGTCTGTGTTTCAAATAATTAACATTTGTTAAAAGATAAAGCTCTAAAATAGCATCTAAACAAAAGATACATAAAATATTTTAATAAACTTGTCAGTGTTTTTAATGAATATCTTGCCATATTTTTGCTACAAAATAACCTGTCTAAAATAAGAAAGGTATCAGGAAAGAGTGAAGATTAAAAAAACAGGAGAAGAAAGCAAAGCAAGTAGAGAAAGATTATAAAAATCTGTGAAGATTTGTAAACACATGAATAATTTATTATGAATATGTATATTATGCATGCATACAGAGAAAGGAAATATACATTTAAACACCAAATGGCATAGCAGGATAAGAAATAAGAAATTAACCCTGCTGAATAGACCTTTCAAAAGAACAATCACAGCATTTCATCAGGTGGAGAAGGAGGAACTACTTAAAAACTAAATTGATTGAAAATGAGGTCACATCTGCTCCTCTTCTGCCCACTCACATCATGTTATGGAACTTTTCTTTCAGCTTGTGCCAATCAACTTTACTTTCTTACCTAGGAATCCCTCTTCAGACTCATCCTAGTTCATCTTTAAAATATATTTTTTTAAATATTCCCAACATTAATCCCTCAGGACCACATTGTTAACATTGTTCTTTTTAATCCAAGGAAGAAGCTTTTTTTCAGGCTATCCTTTGATTCTTTTTTCCAATATGACAATGCATTTTATAATCTCATACTAGCCAAAGCCAAGTAGATAGTTTAATTCTTAATCCTCCTTCACATCTGGCAAATCCAGTGAAACCACATAATGATTTCCAAGTCTTCCTGAAAACATTATAGGGAATTATGTCACCAACAGAATCATCAATAATTATTATGGCATTAAGGGAAACATTTTACTGAGTGAGGGCAGAATGAGGTCAATGTGACATTCGCATTGGGAGAGAATGTTTAATATGCTTTCAAATGCCAAAAAAGCACTGTCCTATTATCTCTCTAGGGGAGAAACTCAAGAATGAATACAGCACTCCCACATGAAGTGTTACTACTTTCTGCAGCTGGAAATGCATAAAACCATTTTTCCTCTTGTGCTTCCTCACTTTGCCCTGAAGCAAGGCTTTCATAACAGTGCATAAAGAAAGTATTGCATTGTGAGGCTCTACAACAGATACATTTTGATTTGGTACAAGATAATCTCTTCTTGCAAATCTGAAAAACAAAACCACCCCAACAAAGAAAATATATCTCAATGTTTTCAGAGCAGGTACGTCATTTTGAAGCATGGAACAACATTTTACTACCATGTCAAGACTAGAACTCTATTTTAGCAATGTGTGCCAAGGTATGATGTTGTGATACAGAAAATATGTGAAGGTAGATCAAGGTATTTATATAACACACTATTTGACATTCTACTTTTCAACTATTAACAGACCTGATTTCAAGAGAGAATGTTTATCCAATGACACTCTTGTTTGTCATGGGTGTTATTTGGCATTTAGGTTAGTATGGGGCCAATGCTGTGGCACAATGGGTTAATGCCCTGACCTGAAGAGCCAGCATCCCATAAGGGCAATGGTTCGAGACCCAGCTGCTCCACTTCCTATCCAGCTCTCTGCTATGGCCTGTGAAAGCAGAGAAGATGGCCCAAGTCCTTGGGCCTCTGCACCTACGTGGGAGACCCAGAAGAAGCTCTGGCTCCTGGCTTCAAATCAGCTCAGCTCTGGCTGTTGTGGCCAAGTGGGGAGTGAACCATTGGATGGAAGACCTTTACTTCTTTGCCTCTCCTTTCTCTGTGTAAGTCTGACTTTCAAATAAATAAATCTTTAAAGAAAAGTACTAAAAACATTAAATAATTGTGTTTTTAGTTATCTATATACTTATTACAGGTCAGCTATATGCCAGGCTATATAAAACTGTGTTACTGACAGAGGCCTCACCTCCAAGGGTGTGACAGTCTGAGGGAAAGGGAAGCTTGAGAAGGCTGTAAGTGACCTGAGACAGACAGTAGAGGCTCCCCAGCAAACAGATGGCATGGCAGACTTGGATGAAACGTGAGACGTGGCAACCACTCCAGGCTAAAGCAAAGGCACAAGCATTAGAACATGGAGCATTCAGGGAGCGCAAAATGGTTTGATATAGCAAGTGCATGGGACTTAGCAGAGGTGGCAGGAGGGAAGACTTGAGATACGACTGGCCGATACTCAGAGTGCCTCTTAAGAACTTCCAAAAGGTTCAGAATTTATCCTTTAAAAACTGGAGCCTTGAGAGGAGTAGACACCAGATCAAACCTGAACTTTGAAATGAATACTCTGCTAAGACAAATTAATAAGAGGGCCTCCGATGCTTTCAGAGAGTTATTGGAAACATGTATGAATAAAATACTACAGAATACATTGTAGGAGAGAATTGCAAGAATGGAGTGGTCAACAGGGCTAAAATCTGAAGACATAATGTTAAATTAATGAGAATTACAGGGCCTGAAGTTACAGGCAATGGTGTGATTCCCTCTCCAGCTTTATGAGACACAACACTGGTGAAGGCCCCAGAAGCATGGATCTCAAGAGGCTTAGGACTCCTCACCCTTATCTCCTAACTCAGCAATGGATGGAACTAGTATACTCTCTTCTCTCATATAGAGCACAGAAGACTTTTCTGTGATCCTCTTGTTCTTCTCCAGACATTCCTTTGAAACGTCTGACAGATTCCTAAATACGAAGTGAGTATCTGCTATGTGCCAGGTTACAGGGATGAAAAGTTAAGGAAATACATCCCTGCTGTTGTGGGGCTTTCTGTACAGTGATGGAGACAGATAATCAAATACTCATACAAATACTGTGCTGTTAAGAGCCTGTAAGGAGGCTTAATCTAACCAAGAAGTTTGGAATAGCTTGAGATGAATACATCACTGAGCAGAAAGCTGCAGGATGAGAACCAGGTAAAGAGAGGAGGAAAGGGTTTCACAGGCAGGAAATGTGTTGTATATAGTCCATGTAGCAGGAAGGCCTATGGCAAGTCAGGAGGACAAAATGTGGCTGGAGTACAAAGAGTGAGGGTCTTGGTGCCAGGTGAGGCTGAAGATAAGCACTAGTCAGGCAGAGCAGAGTGTGGTGTCCACAGGAACAGATGTGGTCCTACTCTGACAGCAGTGGAAAGTGTGAGAATAGGCCAATGCACCATGAAGGGACATGAGCATTTTGAAAAAACACTGGGGCTGAGCAGTAGCAGAACAGACTGTAAGGCTAGAATGAACGACGACAGATCAGCGAACAGATAAGAGTAGCCTGGATGAATGTCTTGGTGTTGGAGGAAAAAAGAGTAAGATTCAACCATTCAATAGAGAAGTAAAAATTTGGTAATGGATTAGATAAAGCCAGTAAAGGAGAGGGGGGCTTAAAGAATGACTAAGAATTCTAATTGGTACAGACTACTGGGAGAGGAAACACTGAAAAAAACTGTAATTGAAGATGATGAGTTCCTTTTTAAATATGCTGAGTTTGAAGTACAGCTGAAACATTTAAGAGGAGATGGAAACACAGAATTTATAGCTTAGGGAAGAGATTTGGACTGGAGAATATAAATGTGGCCAGTATTTTTATGTACATAATTGACATAAGGACTTGGATAAGATAAATGATGGAGATTATAAAGTGAGAAGGGGAGAAGGCCTCAAACTCAGCCTTAAAGGATTACTTAAATGCCCAATGAGAGATAATGGACTGTCCCAACATGTCAGAAGAGACCTCAAACTAAGAGGGAATGGTTAACAGTGTTACATGCCATTTAGAAACCAAGTAAAGGGCCGGTGTCATGGCACGGTAAGTTGAGCATCCACCTGTGGCACCAGCATCCCATATGGGTGCCAGTTCAAGTCCTGGCTGCTCCACTTCTGACCCAGCTCTCTGAATAGTCTGGAAAAGCTGCTGAGGTTGGCCCAAGTGCTTGGGCCCCTGCATCTATGTGGGAGACCCAGAAGAACCTCCTGGCTCCTGACTTCAGATTGGCTCAGCTTGAGCCGTTGTGGCCATGTGGGGAATGAACCAGTGGATGGAAGAACTCTCTCTGTCTCCCTCTCTCTGTCTGTAACTGTGCCTCTCCAGTAAATAATAAATCTTTTTTAAAAAAATAAAGAAGCCAAGTAAGAGGATAACTACATTTGATAACATGAAGTTGAAGGTGAATGATAAGTAACTTGAATTTGAGCTGTTTTTGTGATGTAATGATGTTAACAGCCCAAGATGAGTCAGTGGAGGTGTGCAGTTGGGAGGTGTGGAAATGGTGCAAGTAAGAATAGATAGCATTTGTGAACATTTGCCTGTTAGGGAAGAATAGAGTTAGACAGAATGAGGGGCATTTTTTTTAAGAAGCTAACACACACACAGAGCGAGAGTGAGACCAAGAGTGATAGCCAGAACCAGAGCATTTTCTACTTGCTGGTTCACTGCCCAAATGCCCACAATGGCCAGGCTGAAGCTGGGTGCCAACAACTCAGTCTAATCTCCAATTTGGGTAGCAGGAACCCAAGAACTTGAGCCTCCAGTGGTGTCTCCCAGGGCCTGCACTGGTGGGAAGCTGGTGTCAAGAGCCAGAGTCAGCAATTAAATTCCAGGTACTAAGATATGGGCCTCAGGCATCCTGACAGCTAAGCTAAAACCATGCTCCTGGTTTGAAAAGGTCATGGGCATTCCTGGATCCCTTCCTCATTCCAGCTTCCTGGTAATTTAACACACCCTGGGGGGTGGCAAATGATAACTTTAGTGGTTGGGTCCTTGCCACCCACTTGGGAGACATGAATGTAGTTCTGGGCTCCTGATTTCAGACTGGAGGAGCCCTGGCTGTTGTGAATATTCGGAGAGTGAACCAGCAGATGGGAGATTCTCTCTCCCTCTGTCTCTCTCTGCCTTTCAAATAAGTTTATTTATTTATTTTTTTAAAGATCATTCAGCTCCTAAGAATGTGGAAAGGATGAAAGCCAAACAAGTGGTGGGAACCGGACTTGTCAGGAGGAGGACATCCCCTGTGCTGTATTAGAAAAGACAAAACAGGCTCAGACACTGGTGCTTTTCTTTTCTTTGGGATTCAGATTACCACTCCAGTCTAAATTAGTCTACTAGTCTTTCCTGCCTAATTCATTCTACACAGTGTTTGTAGACTTACCTCTTAAATGGTGCCTCCCACTACATATGAAGGACATTTTGTGGGTTAGGCAATGGCCTGGGACATGCACATCCCATATTGAATGCCTGATTCAAGTCCCAGCTATTCTGTGCTGCTTTACAGCTATATGCTAGTGGGTCTGGGAGGCAGTTTATTGTGGGTCAAGAACTTGGGTTGCTGTCCCTCATGTGGGAGACCTGGATATATTCCTGGCTCTTGGCTTCAGCCTAGACTAGTCCTGGTTGTTACAGGGATTTGAGGAGTAAACCAGCAGATGAAAGATCTCCCTCCTCTCTCTGTCACTCTGCGTTTCAGATATATACATAAATGTTGAGAGAGAGAGAGCGAAAGGCTCCCCATTTTTTTTTTTTAACACATAAGGTTCAAACTCTTGTGCTTGGCATTCAGATGTCACCCATTGTATACTCACTCAAGCTGTCCCCTTACTCATTAGTCAGTCATGTTCCTTCAGGAGATCATTAAAACATAAAATATAACAAAACATTTTTAGTCCTGCTTCTAGGGTCTGGCTCATGTTACCAACCTTAGCCTACAGCACTGTCCTGTTTTTCTCCTCCTTCCGTTCTAGGTTCAGTTCCAATTCCATTTATAAAGATCCAGCACCACCATCTGCTCTAGTTCCAGTGAATTTTTTTCCTCTTGTGAATTTCTACTCCATACTTTTATAATTCAGTAACCATCTTGTATGTTAGTTTTTCTTCCCAAAATGGACTAAAAGTTCAATTAAGAGTCTTAAAGTGTCAGTTCCTCTTGCATAAGTTTCTATGATGTATCTTCTTTTTTCCTTTTCTCTGCCTTTTCTGCTTTCCTTATTCTTGCTGCCATATACAAAATAACAACACCTACTCAATGGGAACCCTGATGTTCTCCTGGCCCCCAATGTTTCTAAAGTAGGGTCTGCCTTCTATTTTTTTCAGATGGATTTTTGGGCCGACAACAATGCAAGGTTTGATTTTATGAAATAATCATGGGCCAGCACTGTGGCGCAGTGGGTTAAACCATTGCTTGAGACACCAGCATCCCATATCAGAGTGCCAGTTTGAGTCCCAGATACTCTGCTTTTAATCTTGTTTCCTTCTAATGCAACAGGGAAAGCAGCAGAAGAGCCCAAGGAGTTGGGCCCCTGCCACCCATGTGGGAGACCAGGATGGAGTTCCTGTCTGGTTATGGCTGGGCTCAGTCCTGGCTGTTGTAGGCATTTGGGGAGTAAGCCAGATGATGGAAGACATCTCCCCTCCTCCACCCTGTCTCTCTCTCCCTCCTTGTCACTCTGCCTTTCAAATAATACATTTTTAAAAATATAAGAAAAAAATAGACATTATTAAGTACGTTACATGCTCTGATCCTCACAACTAGCCAGTAAGATAGATCTTAGAATTTTATTCTCACATTTTGTGGTTTAGGAAGTCAAAGATTAGAAAGACTAAATGCCATTCTAAAACCACACAATTAGTAACTGACTGATGGATTTAAACCAGGGAATGTTTGATTCCTAATCCTGAGCATTTAGCCACAATGCTAAAAAGGACTATTTGATGATTTCTACTCTCTAGGAACCCAAAAATTTACAAAAGCAACTTTAGGGGCCTTTAAAAATGTCCAGTTAATATACACTTTAATGTTTCTTTGTTTTTAAAATCACATTGTAAAGTCTTTGGCAACTGCTTATACCAAAGTAGCCAGCAATTCTGACACTCTGTATAATGAGATCTGCCTCCTCAAAGGCTTTTGTGCTCCTTCAGTGTGCTAGGCTATGATTTCCCCTGACAGCATGTGAAATAAGGGGGAACAGGTTTTGAAGAGTTTTACATGAATTAAATTAGTCTCTCTCATAAGTAAAGGACTAAGTGATTTTGTTTTGTTTTGTTTTGTTTTGGTTCTATGTTAAGCTGACAGTTCTGACAGACAGACTACTGTAAATTTTGAGCTGTTCAAATCACTGCTAGAGAATGGTGACCCAAAGTATTGCTGTAGCCCTGGAATAAACTCAATCAAGCCTATAAATATAGCTTCATTGATATTCTACTCCAAGTCAAACCTTATCAGATACTTGGTTCCAATAAGACACCATATATCTCAGGACATGTTAACTACATACCTGATCAGAGTTCCATTTTTTTCTTGTCATAATACAAGAGGTATCAATTACAGAAAGTGGGGAAAATCTCTTACTCAGTGCTTATCCATATATGCCCACGACAGTGTGCTCTCTAGGATACTTGGAGATGCTCACTATGAAATCCAAAGGAGGATTACAGGTAACCTGTCAAGATATTACTTCCATAGAAAATAATACAGGGGCTGGTGCCATGGCGCAGCAGTTTAATCCTCCACCTGTGGTGCTAGCATCCCATATGGGCACCAGTTATAGTCCCAGCTGCTCCTCTTCCAATTTAGCTCTCTGCTGTGGCCTGTGAAAGCAGGAGAAGATGACCCAAGTCCTTGGGCCCCTGCACCCTTGTGGAAGACCAGGAAGAAGCACCTGACTCCTGGCTCCAACCAGCGCAGCTCCAACCATTGCAGCCATTTGGGGAGTGACCCAACAGAAGGAAGACTTCTCTATGTCTCTCCCTCTCACTATCTGTAACTCTACCTCTCAAATAAATAAATACAGTTTAAAAAAATTTTTAAAAATACAGAATGTTTCTCTAGTATCTGAATTTTTGTTTTGTTTTGTTTTATTTAAAGGTTTGTTTACTAGAAATGCAAAGTTACAAAGAGAGAAAGGGAGGGAGAGACAGAACAAGAGAAATCTTCCATCCTCCAGTTCACTCACAAAATGGCCTCAACAGCCAGGCCTGGGCCAGGCTAAAGCCAGGAGCTAGGAGCCAGGAGACTCTTCTGGGTCTCCTGTGTGAGTGCAGGGGCCTTAGCACTTGGGCCATTCTCCACTGCTTTCCCAGGCACATTAGCAGGGAGCTGGATCAGAAGTAGAGCAGCCGGCGGCTCACTAGGCTAATCCTCTGCCTTGCAGTGCCGGCACACCGGGTTCTAGTCCCGGTTGGGGTGCCGGATTCTGTCCCGGTTGCCCCTCTTCCAGGCCAGCTCTCTGCTGTGGCCAGGGAGTGCAGTGGAGGATGGCCCAAGTACTTGGGCCCTGCACCCCATGGGAGATCAGGAGAAGTACCTGGCTCCTGCCATCGGATCAGCGCGGTACGCCGGCCGCAGCGCACCGGCCGCGGCGGCCATTGGAGGGTGAACCAACGGCAAAGGAAGACCTTTCTCTCTGTCTCTCTCTCTCACTGTCCACTCTGCCTGTCAAAAAAATAAATAAATAAATAAAAAGAAGTAGAGCAGCAGGGACTCAAACTGGTGCTCACATGGGATGCCAGCATTGCAGGCAGCAGCTTTACCTGTTACGCCACAACGCCAGCCCCAAGATTCTCTTGTTTTATCTACTACGGTGAAGGGAAGCTACACATCTATCTTGGTATCTATGAATGAATGAATGGAAAATGAATCATGCTATTACCATGGCACACACAGAAGATAGCAAGCCAACAGGTGTCAAATATTGTCAAAGTTAGAACCAAAGCTTTAAAGAGCTAATAAGAAAGATTTTTTTAAATGGTAAATTAATTCAACAGTGAAAATGTTTCATTGAATATTGACTTCCATTAGGTTGACTGACCACTACAAACCTGATGATAATAAGGTGAAGAGAAGAAAGAATTCTTATAATATAACAAGTACCATCCCAAGTGCATTACAACTATTATTGTTAATCTTGGCAAAGGTAGGACTCAAACCCATTATCCCTGGCTCCACAGCCCATGTTCTTATGTATTTCACTCTTTCCATGAAGGGAGGTGTGGGGAGCAACTCGAACTAGACTAAGTTACTTGAATTAAGACTTATTCTATGCATCTGCTCTCCCACAATATGGCGCTGGGAGAGGAGTAAACAGCTTCTACGCAGCTGCCTCTCGCCAACTTGAGTGATGACCTGCAGGAGCTGATCTTGCTCCTGATTGGAGGAGAGCAGCGTACTCGGCGTGTGGGTAGCAGAGTTGGGATTGGTGGAAGAGGACTATAAAGGAGGAGAGAGACAACATGCACCAGGAACATCTATCTGAAGGACCATCTGAACAGCCCCTGAGAGAGCCGGCTGGCGGTGTGCCGCTCCCCCGCGGAAGTGGGGAAAGTGGCAGGGGACCCGCCCCTCCACGGAGGTGGAGGGACGGCAGCCAACCCGGGAAGAACCAGCAGCAAACCCGGGGAGGGCCGAGCAGACAAAAGAACAGCGCAGGGTCCTGTGTGGTTCCTCCGCGAAGAGGGGGAGCAACAGGGAGGTATCCACATGTATATCATACCCTAAACTACAGTTTACAGAGAATTTTCAGCTAAATAAACTGACTGTATTTTTAAATGCCCAAACTTAAATATGTTCATTATAATTTCATTAAGTTGTTTTCAATCCAAGACAATACTATTAACTAGAGTTAGTAAAAAAAAAATCGTTCAGAAAGGGCTATTTTAATAGAAGCAAGCTTCTGGAAATTCAATTAGCAATTCAAAAAGTAGTAAGAATTATGATGCCCACTAGTCTGGGTGAGTATCAAGATGTAGGAAAATGTAAAACATCAAGAATGATATACTTATCTTGTGTGACTTTCTCTCTACAGAGGATAAGTTACTTTCAGTTAGTCACTTTGGCATATAAAACCACTAAACTGAGCTGCCACACTTGTTGTTCTGATTTTCCAGAAACATAATATGGTTTTCAAAACTCTACATTTGCTCTGCTGCTAGCAAACACGAAGCGCATAAAATGAGGTTTTCCGAATTAACAGAAGGAAGGGTCACCACCATGTTAGTCACCTAGGAATATATTGCTAGTATTCCTGAGAGGCATCTGCAATTTTAGTCACAAGCAGGTCTCACTGATAGTACATTTAACAACTTTCTTATACATCTACCTCAGGCTCTGCTTGCTGCTAAGCTACCAGAAAGTTAGAAGGCAGCAATGATCTCAAGATGCACAGAATTGCTTTTATAAACATAGATCAGTGGTTTTAACTTTTTAAGGATCATAGAGATCTTCGATCCTCTCCTGGGAGCCAGGGGGAGTATGCAGAGTAGAATGTCTGCACAGCCACTGGCTGTAGGTTCCAAAATTCTTAGTGCATTCATTCCTGTTGACTACAAAATTTCAGACTTGGGGAATTTATTCTAGGGAGATAATTCTAATTACAGAAAAGACATTATGCATAAATGCTCACTACAGCATATACCAGCAAATACACTATAAGCAAACAGAGCATCTATAGTGAGAGAATGTTCAGAAAAAAATTATGCTCTGGAACATAACTGAATATTGTATAAAAACTATAAGAACAATAATTTTTGTGGAAAATTCACAGAATGTTGGTTTTAAAAGTAGGATATGTACTGAATGTGTACAATGCTTATATCATATGAACCCAAATATGCAAAAACTACTAATAGCACATTAGAAATAACTTGAGCCGGCGCCGCGCCTCACTGGGCTAATCCTCCGCCTAGCGGCGCTGGCACACCGGGTTCTAGTCCTGGTTGGGGCGCCGGATTCTGTCCCGGTTGCCCCTCTTCCAGGCCAGCTCTCTGCTGTGGCCAGGGAGTGCAGTGGAGGATGGCCCAAGTGCTTGGGCCCTGCACCCCATGGGAGACCAGGAAAAGCACCTGGCTCCTGGCTCCTGCCATCGGATCAGCGCGGTGCGCCAGCCGCAGCGCGCCGGCCGCAGCGGCCATTGGAGGGTGAACCAACGGCAAAAGGAAGACCTTTCTGTCTGTCTCTCTCTCTCACTGTCCACTCTGCCTGTCAAAAAAAAAAAAAAAAAAAAAAAAAGGAAATAACTTGAATAAAACAAAGCTAAAAGTAATTGCCTCTCGTGGTGAGACATTAAAGTCCTTATCTTAGTTTTCCATACTTCCTATATTGAACATGTTTGTATAAATTTTTTAAAAATTAAGTGTGCTGGAGCCGGCACTGTGGCGTAGCAGGTAAAGCCACCACCTGCAGTGCCAGCATCCCATTTGGGCGTCGGTTCAAGACCCGGCTGCTCCACTTCTGATCCAGCTCTCTGCTATGGCCTGGGAAAGCAAAGATGGCCCAAGACTTTGGGCCCCTGCACCCGCGAGGGAGACCTGGAAGAAGCTCCTGGTTCCTGGCTTTGGATCAGCTCAGCTCTGGCCGTTGCGGCCAACTGAGGAGTGAACCAGTGGATGGAAGACCTCTTTCTCTCTGCCTCTCCTTCTCTCTATATATAACTCTGCCTTTCAAGTAAATAAGTAAATCTTTAAAAAAAATTAAGTGTGCTTTCTGATAAATCTGTTATTATTTATTCAGAAATAAATGGACGTTACAAAACAGTATACACAATAACAAGATTTTCCATGTGGAAATTCTTTTCTAAAAAAATTTCATTTATTTGAAAGGCAGAGTTACAGAGAGAGAGGGAGATAGAGAAATCTTCCCTTTGTTAGTTCACTCCCCAAATGGTGGCAGGGGCTCAAGCACTTGGACCATCTTCCACTGCTTTCCCAGACACATTAGCAGAGAATTTGATTGAAAGGAGACAGCTGGGACTCAAACCATCACCCATGTGGGATGCTGGTGTTGCAGGCAGCAGCTAAACCCGTTCAGCTACAATGCCAGCTCCCATATGGAAGTTCTTTTTCAAAGTAAATTATAACTGCTGATTGCCAAAGAGGTCATCATAGATAATTTAATAATCCAATAGAAAACACAATACTACAGCATAGCTAAAAAAGTGCTCAGAGAAACAACACTAATGACCACAAAAGGATTAGGTTAGTCTGAAAGTTCACACGGAGCACATCTAGTAATACTTTTCATTTGAGAATACAAACTTTATGTAGTGTTAAAAAATAAAAAACAGTGGTAAGTATTTGACCTAGCAGTGAAAACGCCTGTTGAGGGGCTGGCTTTGTGGTACAACAGACTAAGCCACTGTCTGCAATGCCAGTAACCCATGTGGGTGCTGGTTCATGTCCTGGCTGGTACACTTCTGATCTAGCTCCCTTAGCATGTGCCTGGGAATGCAGCAGAAGATGGGTCAAGTGCTTGGGCCCTTGTGACCCATGAGAGAGATCTGGATGAAACTCCTGGCTCCTGGCTTTGGCCTGGCCTAGCCCCAGCTATTGTGACCACTTGGGGACTGAACCAGGGGACAGAAGATCTTTCTCTCTAGCTCTCTCTGTAACTCTGCCTTTCAAATAAATAAATACATCTTAAAAAACAGTAATAAGATGCCAGTTGGTATATCTGCATCCCAGACTGGAATGCCAGCTTTCTATGCTGGTTTTGCTCCTGATTCCAGGTTCTTTTGTACAGCCTGGGATGCAGCGGGTGACAGCTTAAGTGACTGGAACCCTGCCACCTTGTAGGAGACAAGGATTCAGTTTCTGGCTCCCTGCTTAAGACCAGCCCAGCCCTGCCCATTGTGATCATCTGCAGAGTAAACCAGTACATGGGAACTCTCTTTCTGCCTCTCAAATAAATTTTTTTTAAAATTTAACATTAAAAAACAAAGGGTATAATGAATTATTAATGACTCAGTCATCACTGACCAATCACCACTGTGGTGTAGCAGTTAAGACACACTTGTGATAGCCACATCCTATATTGGAGTGCTGACTTCTAATACAGCTACCTGCTGATGCACACCATATGAGGCAGCAGGCAACGGTTCAGGTACTTAGGTCCCTGCCACTCATGTGGAAGACCTGGATGGAGGTCTGGGTCTCCTAGCTTTGGCCTGGCCCAGCCTTGGCTATTGCAAGTAAGTGGGGGAGTGAACCAGCAGATGAAAGATCTCTGTCTGTGAGTCCCTGTCACTCATTCAAATCAATACAAAATAAATAAAACTTTAAAATGAGACACTCATGAGGTAGAAGCCCAAGTTCTATATAATATAGTGTGTTATGTGAAAATACATAGACTTTGGGGCTGGCACTGTGGTGTAGGGGGTAAAGCTGCCTGCAGTACCAGCATCCCATGTGAGTGCCAGTTCAAGTCCCAGCTGCTCCACTTCCAGGCTAGCTTTCTGCTATGGCCTGGGAAAGCAGAAGATGGACCAAGTCCTTGGGCCCCTGCACCCACGTGGGAGACATGGAGGAAATTCCAGGCTTCTGGTTTCGGATCACCCCAGATCTGGCCATTGTGGGCCATTTGTGGAGTGAACCAGTGGATGAAGGACCTCTCTCCTTCTCTCTCTGCCTCTGCCTCTGCAACTCTGCCTTTCAAATAAATAAATAAATAAATAAATAAATAAATCTTTTTAAAAAAATAGGCTTTTAAAAAATGCTTTGTATTTCATTTTGTTGTTTACTGATCTCTCCACTAATACCTGCTCCCATTTCAATCTTACTCAAGATACTTCTTTACAGGGAATTAAATTTAAGATTTCTAAAATTAAATTAAAAATTAAAGAAGTTAAAAGTCTTTACCTTGATTCCTCTCCAAAGCAGTAGATATAAATAGTAAATCAGAAAAAATAATTAAAAGAAGTGGTAGGATTTTGGCATTAACTTTTAGTTTTTTTCCTTATTATACATCTTTTGGCCACATATTAAAATGCATTTGAAACATGCATAGTTCTTAAGAATTTAATTTCTAGTTTAGAATATACTGTAAAGCAAGAAATTATGCTTCTGGGTGCTGAATTTCAATAGACTCAGAAATGATTTATTTTTAAAAACTACAGAACAGACATATTGGAAGTATTTCAAGATCCTCCAGTAAAAATGAAGACCAGAAATGCACCCAAAGCAAGAAGGTAACAAACTGCACATTTATAACACTCAGCTTGACATAACTCAGGCTGAAATTGAAAAATGAAAAAATACCTGTATGAAAAAATCAGGTGTTTCTTCTGACAGGAGCACATACCTCATAAGCAAGGGATGAGGTACACCTGGAAGAAGGCATATGCTACACAGTGACACTGTGTTTCAGCTCTTTCATCCACAGGTCCAAAAAAACAGGTAGAAGTGGTTTTCTCCTCCCCTGGGGGCAACATAGCCTGCAGTCCTCAGCCTCTGTGTTAACAGAGAGAACAGCCTGTAGGGACAGATGCTGAGCAGGCTGACAGAGCAAGTGACTTCTCCATCAGAAAATCCCAGTGTGAAGTTTGATGCTGAGTGACAAGGAAGATACTTTAACAAAGAACGGTTTGAAATTTAGGAGGTCCTAAGCATGGATTAATCCAATGAATTTCTCTTGCATTTTCTCTTTAGGAACCCCTTCAGCATGATTATTAAAAACAAAAGGAGAGTAAAATTTTAAGGATTGGATTAAAGATGCTAAACAATGGATGTTCAAGAAAACAGCAGAGTTATTTGCATGTAAACATTTGGCCCAGCCAATGTAGTATAAAGCAAGGTGTTAAAACCCCACAAAACTGGGGGTCAGCGCCGGGTGGCTCACTTGGTTAATCCTCCGCCTGCAGTGCCAGCATCCCATATGGGCACCGGATTCTGTCCCGGTTGCTCCTCTTCCAGGCCAGCTCTCTGCTGTGGCCCGAGAAGGCAGTGGAGGATGGCCCAAGTGTTTGGGCCCCTGCACCCGTTTGGGAGACCAGGAGGAAGCACCTGGCTCCTGGCTTCGGATCGGCGTAGCTCCAGCTGTGGCGGCCATTTGGGGAGTGAACCAACGGAAGGAAGACCTTTCTCTCTCTGTCTCTCTCTCTGGCTGACTAACTCTATCTTTCAAATTAAAAAATAAAATCCCTGACAAAACTGGGTAAAATAAAGGTTTACGGAGAAAAGCATAAGAGCAATTTCTTTGAACATACTTTCTTCAACAGAAAAAATAAAAAAAAGGATAGCCAATAGAACAACAAAAAAAAAAGTCCAGATCAATTTGCTTTTGGAGAAACTACAGCAAATTTATAGGAGATACACAGTGGACACTGTGGTGACCACCCCAGAAGCTACTTCAGAGTTGAAGAACTTCATCTTGTTCCTGCTAAATAAGTGCTGGCAGAAGGGCTTCTTCCTGGCAGCTCTGCTAATAATCACCCCTGCTGAGAAACTGCATCCCCAAAGTCCAGCCGCCCTCCAGACCCAGTCTGCTCAATGCAGAGATTTAAAGGCCCGTCTTCCTGCCCCAGATTGGAACAACTTTGAAGGACTACAGAATGGAATTTAACAGAATGGAGGGGCCGGCGACGTGGCTCACTTGGTTAATCCTCTGCCTGCGGCGCCGGCATCCCATATGGGTGCAGGGTTCTAGTCCCGGTTGTTCCTCTTCCTGTCCAGCTCTCTGCTGTGGCCCGAGAAGGCAGTGGAAGATGGCCCAAGTGTTTGGGCCCCTGCACCCGTTTGGGAGACCAGGAAGAGGCACCTGGCTCCTGGCTTCGGATCAGCATAGTGCCGGCCATTCATCAATGACAGCTTGAGTAGTATAACAATACAGCACTGTGGCATAGTGGGCTAGACCTTGACCTGCTGTGCCGGCATCCTACATGGGTGCCAGCTCGTGCCTTGGCTGCTCCTCTTTCTATCCAGCTCTCTGCTAGTGGCCTGGGAAACCAGTGGAGGATGGCTCAGGTGCTTGGGCCCCCGTACCCATGTGGGAGACCCAGAGGAAGCTCCTGGCTCCAGGCTTTACATCAGCCTAGCTATAGCTGTTGCAGCCATTAAGGAAAGGAACCAGAAGGTAGAGGACCTTTCTCTCTGTCTCTCCATCTCTCTGTCTGTAACTCTACCCTCAAATTAAATTGTTAAAATCTTAAAAAAAAGAAATTAAAAAGTTTCTGGCCCTTTTGTAATTCTTACTAAAATAATATATCTCTATCAAACCCCAACATATAGGTCTTAGGAGTTCCTGAAGGTATAGAAAGAGAGAATGGAGTAGAAGGCCTATTTAGTGAAATAACTGCAGAAAACTTCCCCAACTTGTAGAAAGAAAGAGACATCAAACTATAGGAAGCACATAGAACTCCTAATAAACAGGACCAGAAACTATCTTTATCATGACAGATTGTAGTCAAACTTTCAACAGTAAAACACAAAAAAGAAGTAATAAAGTGTACTTGAGAGAAATGCCAGATGACTTTCAGAGGATCTGCAAATAGACTCACAGTTGAATTATAATCAGAAACCCTACAAGGTAACAGAGAATAGTCCAAGTCTTAAAAGAAAAAAAAAAGTCAACCCAGAATATTGTACCCTGCAAAGATTTCACTTATGCATGAAGGTGAAATAAAGACCTTCGATAACAAACAGAAACAAAGAATTCATCACATGTTCAGCCTTACAAAAGATGCCTGAGGATGTGCTACACACAGAAACACAGAAAGATATTCACCATCATGAACAATGTGAAAGCAGAAAATCTCCCATTAAAAGTAGAAAGGAAATCCATTGAAAACAATAGGAATAATTATGGAAAAATGGTAGGGCAAGTCTTTACTTATCAAGTCACCTTGAATATAAATAGCTTCAACTCTTCAGTTAAAAGATACAGACTAGTTGAATGGATTAAAAAACAAAATTCATCCAATTGCTACTTACAAAAAATACACCTCAAACAATGATACCTGCAGACTGAAAGTGAAAGGATGAAAAAAGATATTCATTCCATGCTAATGGAAAACGAAAAAGAGCAGATGAAGCCATCCTAATATCAGACAAAACAGACTGTGTGGGGAGCAACTGGGAGCAACTCGGACTAGACTAAGTTACTGGAATTAAGACTTATTCTATGCATCTGCTCTCCCACAATATGGTGCTGGGAGAGGAGGAACCAGCTTCTACCCAGCTGCCTCTCACCAACTTGACAAGCTGCAGGAGCTGCTCCTGATTGGAGGAGAGCAGCGTACTCGGCGTGTGGGTAGCAGAGTTGGGATTGGTGGAAGAGGACTATAAAGGAGGAGAGAGACAACATGCACCAGGAACATCTATCTGAAGGAACACCTGAGCAGCCCCCGAGAGAGCCAGCCGGCAGTGTGCCGCTCCCCTGCGGAAGTGGGGAAAGTGGCAGGGGGCCCGCCCCTCCACGGAGGTGGAGGGACGGTAGCCAACCCGGGAAGAACCAGCAGCAAACCCGGGGAGGGCCGAGCAGACAAAAGAACAGCGCAGGGTCCTGTGTCGTTCCTCCACGAAGACGGGGAGCGACATAATGGTGCCGTGACTCGGATAGAAAACCTAGGACGGATAGGAAACTTAAGAGGGAAGAAACGGGAAGAAGTGGGAAAATACCGGAGAGAGAGACTAGCAAAGAGCCTAGGGAAAAGCCGGACGGAAAAGGTGCCGGAAGAAGCTATTGAAAGCCTAGGCATAGACTCGGATACGGACTGTGGGAAAGAAGTTAGGATTGAAAGCTAGGATTTAAAGTGAAAGCAAGAAGAAACTTAGACTCAGATACGGACTGCAGATTGAAAGCGAAAGTGAAACCTAGAAGAAACTTAGATTTGGATATGGACTGTGGGGAGAAGCCAGGAGAAATGAGGGAGGAATATTGTGGGAAGAAAAGTTAGGAAACATACCGGGTAGAGAAAAATATGTTAGGGAGGATGAAGCCGCGGGGATAAGAGAAACAAGTTTAGAAGTAAAGTGAGAGAAATAGGAATGCTGGCAGATAAAGTAAAATAGGAGAGATAGGAATGCCCGGAGATAGAGAAATAGAGAAGAATAAGGCCTCCCCACAACACGGCAATGAGAGAGCTTGGATTTGGTCTGCCTGATTAGTAAGACGATAAGTACCTGTGGGCGGCTGCAGGTCACCGAAGACAGGCACGTTATCAACACCAATAAGTCTCCCCACAATACAGCAATGAGAAGGCTTGGATTCGGTTTGCCTGATTGGTAGGGCTTGTAAGCACCTGCAGGCAGTTCTAGCAGAGCAGAGCATGCGCTGCAGGGCACCGAACACAGGCACGCATCAGCGCCTAAAAACCTCCTCACAACATGGCGAAGAGAGGACCCGGATTCGGTTTGCCTGATTGATAGGGCTTGTAAGCACCTGCAGGCAGTTCTAGCAGAGCAGAGCATGCGCTGCAGGGCACCGAACACAGGCACGCATCAGCGCCTAAAAACCTCCTCACAACATGGCGAAGAGAGGACCCGGATTCGGTTTGCCTGATTGATAGGGCTTGTAAGCACCTGTGGGCAACTCTAGCAAGCAGAGCAGAGTGTGTGCCGCGGGGCACCGAAGACAGGCGCGTATCAACGCCAAAAATAAAAAGAAAGGGGGATCTGTGGGGAGCAACTGGGAGCAACTCGGACTAGACTAAGTTACTGGAATTAAGACTTATTCTATGCATCTGCTCTCCCACAATATGGTGCTGGGAGAGGAGGAACCAGCTTCTACCCAGCTGCCTCTCACCAACTTGACAAGCTGCAGGAGCTGCTCCTGATTGGAGGAGAGCAGCGTACTCGGCGTGTGGGTAGCAGAGTTGGGATTGGTGGAAGAGGACTATAAAGGAGGAGAGAGACAACATGCACCAGGAACATCTATCTGAAGGAACACCTGAGCAGCCCCCGAGAGAGCCAGCCGGCGGTGTGCCGCTCCCCTGCGGAAGTGGGGAAAGTGGCAGGGGGCCCGCCCCTCCACGGAGGTGGAGGGACGGTAGCCAACCCGGGAAGAACCAGCAGCAAACCCGGGGAGGGCTGAGCAGACAAAAGAACAGCGCAGGGTCCTGTGTCGTTCCTGCTAATGTATACTGGCAGGCAGCAAATGACTCAAAAAGTTGAGTCTCTGCCTCTCACATAGACGCCCAGATAGTTTCCAGCTCCTGGCTTTCACCTGGCCCTGCCATGGCTGTTTACGTTTGGGGAGTAAACCAGTGGAAGGAAGGAAGATCATTTGTGTCTCTCTCTCTGCCTTTCCAATTAAATTAATTAAAATGCTTTCATTTCAACCTTAGGTTTTAGTAGGTGTCAGTAGTGTATTATCGTTTCTCTGCCTTTTGGCTAAGATCAAGTGTAGTATTTGTTCTTATCAGTTTAGTGATGTATTATTTATTATGTGCAATGAAAGAATTTTTTGACTAAAGTAGGATGCATGATTTCCTATTTTGAACTTTAAGAGAAAAGTTATCCTCACTGACAACCTTGTCCCCACTATAAGCAAAGGCTACATTTGTAAGAAAAGCAATGGCTCAGGATTTGATCCATGGCCACAGAACTAACAAAACTAACAACATGAGGATCATGCTTACATCTTTATACGTCCTTTTTTTCCAGTGGCATTATTCCCTGGTTAACAGGGCTAATGTATATATTTTGTTTAATGTCCTCATGGTAGATGGATGAAAGATCTAAAAATGTGGTCAAATCATGAAAATCATATTTTCCAGTTAAATTTGTTAAACTATATACATTAATATACATG
Organism: Oryctolagus cuniculus; assembly: GCF_051225735.1. Lineage (NCBI taxonomy): Eukaryota > Metazoa > Chordata > Mammalia > Lagomorpha > Leporidae > Oryctolagus > Oryctolagus cuniculus. The sequence goes on along the minus strand of NC_142868.1, from coordinate 55,786,457 downwards.
TATAGTAAGTAGGCACACAAGAAACCCAATTACTAAAACCATGAAACATGGTAACTGCAACCAGGAGGAACCCTTACAACTAAATCCCTGGAACATAGTTCCATCACAAAGTTGCCAAATGGAGGGGCCAAATACTGAGTGTTTACTAAATAACACAAGCTAGTGGGTGCTTTCCAGTGTTATTATCTCACAAAATATACTTGACAACTTAATTTTTATTCTTATTTTTTTAATTTATTTGACAGAGAGTTAGACAGTGAGAGAAAGAGACAGAGAGAAAGGCCTTCCTTCCATTCGTTCACCCCCCCAAATGGCTGCTATGGCCAGAGCTACGCCGATCTGAAGCCAGGAGCCAGGTGCCTCTTCCTGGTCTCCCACACGTGTGCAGGGGCCAAAGCACTTGGGCCATCCTCCACTGCACTCCCGGGCCATAGCAGAGAGCTGGACTGGAAGAGGAGCAACCGGCACTAGAACCCAGTGCCCAAAAGGGATGCTGGTGCCGCAGGCGGAGGATTAACCAAGTGAGCCATGGCGACAGCCCATATTTTTCTTTTTTTTTTTTATTAGAAAGCTTTATTTAATAAAAATAAATTTCATAGGTATAGCTTTAGGAATATAGTGGTTCTTCCCCTAATACATGCCCTCCCACCCCTACTCCCGTCCCACCTCCTACTCCTCTCCCATCCCATTCTTCATTAAGATTCATTTTTAATTATATTTATATACAGAAGACTAACTCTATACTAAGTAAAGATTTCAACAGTTTCACCAACACAGACACACAAAGTATAAAGTACTCTTTAAAGACAAGTTTTACTGTTATCAAAATCAAAAGGTTGAAGTACTATCACAAAGTGTACCTTGAAAATTTTTTTTAAAAAATGAGCTTTGCATTTTTACTGTCTTACTTAAAGGACACAACACTTGAACTTTTGTTAAATCATTGACATTAAAGAATACAGAGTTTAGTGATCACGTGTCCACTTATATCTTACAAAAAAAAAAGTAACATTGAGCTGTGTGTTTTTTCAGAAGCATCCTGATCTTTTCTGCAAGCCAGTGATTATTTGAGGTTTACCAATCTTACCTTAAAGAGTAGAAAAGCCCCTATGTTAACTTAATAAGGTGAAAAAGATGTATTAGTGAAGTGTGATGGTCAACATTTCACAATTGCATAGTGGAATAATCCATTTAAGCTTATCTAAAAGTCCTCAGTCAAAAATCAAAGGTGGTATCAAAAGTTACGAAGGATTCTTTTCAGTAATGATAAGAAACATGTTGATGTAATTCACTTAAGGAGAAAAACAGTTTCTTGCCAGAGTAGACCCTGGGAGACAGTGGTGATGGATCAAGCAACTGGGTTCATGCCACCCATATGGGAGAGCTGGATTGGCCTCACCCCAATCTAGGGCCATTGCAGGCATCTGAGGAGTGAACCAGTGGATAGGAGCTCTCCTGAGTTCTGTTCTCCCTTTCAAAATAAATAAATAAATGCATAAACAAACAAACAAACAAATAATTTAAAATCATTTGACCAAAAGCAGGCATTTAACCTGGTGGTTAAAATGCCCATATCTCACACTGGACTGCCTTGCTTGATTCAATTCCTGGCTCTGGCACTTGACTTCAACTTCCAGCCAATGCAGACCCCAGTGAGCAACAATGACAGCACAAGTAATTGGGTTCTTGCCCACCTACATGGGAAACCTGAATTGCATTTCCAGCTCTTGGCTTTGGCCTGGTCCCAGCCCTAGCTACTATGGGCATTTAAGCAGTGAACCAGTAGATGGGAGCTCTCCTTGTCGCAAACAAAAAACTGAAGTTGATAAAAACAAGTAGATTTTATGTGCTATATACATATCAGTGTCTTAATATTTACTTAAACTGTTGTATTTTTGTAATTTATTTTTAAATTTCCTGACAATTGTATTTCAAAGATTGACAGGCCTTCAAAAATTACTAAGAAGTAAACACTATATAGTTATCAAATTATAATTTTTAAGACTTGTGCAAACAGGATCCTTTGATTGCAAGGTATAATACCTTAGAAAAACATGGATCTAGTCCTCTTATAGAACAAAGTGTGTTTATTCATATTTATCCATCACAGGTCAATTGTATTAAAGACCACTGTCTTATTGCTTGGCAAGTTCTACAAACATTGGCATAGAAATGATAACTTTTTTTCTTATCAGCTTCCAGTATAACTCTATTGAATGGTAACTGCTTAAGTCTGATAACCTCTTTATCAAAGTAGCTTCTAATAAACTCTTGCCTTTATGGGAAGCAGTTCCTGAGTGTGATAACTTGAACAGCACACAGAGTTGAGAGTCAGATATTTCAGTTTCAATTCCACAATAAAAACATTGTCTTGCAGGAGAAGGAAAAAAACCACCAGGAAGGAGGAGAATGTAAAAAGAAAAATTGTATTTTTTCTTGTTTAGATTAAGGATCTTGACTAACAAATATTAAGAATACATCAAAACTCCAAATTAGGAGTTTTCTATTTATCATCTACTCAAAAGTACTAATAAATATATATATTTTTTCTCAGATACAAGGAGACATCTAAATGTTTTCAGAAAAGTGAAAATAAAAGATAAGTTGACTTTGGTACAAACATTTTTTTTAATACACTCAGATTTTTATAGCATGCATTTTCCTGAACTTCTGGGAGCCATCTCATATAATTATATCTATTTGCCCAAAGTGGGTTTTTCATCCTGAAGTGAGCAAGTATGTTAAAAGTGAAAAACAACTGTAGTCTCAAGTTTTAGTTTCCATTCCACAATTATTTAAAATTTAGCTCATGTATTCAGAACTAAAAAAATCTATTTTTGATGAAATGATCATTATCTATTTAATGCCCTATAATACACAAACAGAAGGAAAGACACAAAGAACTCTGAAGCACTAAAGTCATGTGCTATTGTCTTTGTTCTCTTGTACTGGTAAATCCAATAGATTCATGTAAAAATATCTTTAATCATTTTATTATAGGAAATCACCAAACCTAAATATGCTATTACATTCTAGCAAAAGAAAAAGTATCACAGCTTATGAGAAAGAAAAATCAGTCAAGTACATCAGAAGACAAGGCCAACCAGCACTGGAAGGAATCTCTGTGTGACCTGGAGCCAATCAAGCCTTGTTCTCACTCTCTCTTTTTAATATTTTCATCTTCTTTTTAAAAATTCATTATTCTCATTTAAAATTTGTGTAACTTATTAATCTATTCTTTGAACCAGCTTTTGGTTTTAATAATCTTTTTTATTGGTTGCTTGCCACAGAATATTGGTTTTTATTTTTTAAAGATTTATTTATTTATTTGAAAGAGCTACAGAGAAAAAGAGAAACAGAGAGACAGAGAGAGGTCTTCCATCCACTAGTTTACTCCTCAAATGGCCACAATGGCCTAAGATAGGCTGATCCAAAGCCAAGAGCTCCCTATGGGTCTCCCACATGGGTGCAGGGGACAAAGGACTTGGGCCATCTTCTGCTGCTTTCCTAGGCACATTAGCAGGGAGTGGGACTGGAAGCAGAACAACTAGGATTTGAACCAGCAGCCATATGGGATGTTGACACAACAGGAGATGGCTTTACCCACTACATCACAATGCTGCCGCCCCCCGCCCCACCATGATCCCTCTGGATCTCACTCTGAAATTTTCCATTTGTGAGAAGAGAGTTAGTCTAGATATTCCAAACTGAAGCCTCTTTCAAGCTGGTAGCCATATAACCACCCTGATTACTGGCAAAAATAAGGTTAACATTTTGGACATTTAAAATGCTTTTTAAAAGCCTAGTAGTTATTTGTGGGACCCTATGGATATCATCACTTTATTTACCAGGACTTTTTTTTTTTTGACAGGCAGAGTGGACAGTGAGAGAGAGAGACAGAGAGAAAGGTCTTCCTTTGCCATTGCTTCACCCTCCAATGGCCGCCGCGGCCAGCGCGCTGCAGCCGGCGCACCGCGCTGATCCGATGGCAGGAGCCAGGAGCCAGGTGCTTTTCCTGGTCTCCCATGGGGTGCAGGGCCCAAGCACCTGGGCCATCCTCCACTGCACTCCCTGGCCACAGCAGAGAGCTGGCCTGGAAGAGGGGCAACCGGGACAGAATCCGGCGCCCCGACCGGGACTAGAACCCGGTGTGCCGGCGCCGCTAGGCGGAGGATTAGCCTAGTGAGCCACGGCGCCGGCCTACCAGGACTTCTTAATCATTGAAACCTCCATAGACTTAAAGTGATTTTTAATAAAACAGGTATAGATTATAGAACTATGAAAAATTTAACATAAAATTCACTTGTTTTAAACAAAACTGGACAGTCTTATGGGTTTAATCAATACAAAATTAGTATTAAAGAGCAAAAATTTTTCTCCATTTTTTAAGTCATCTGAGATAATCCTCAAATTACCTTTGAATGACCTTTCTGAGATTTATCTTTCAGTGTAGCCTGTGTTCTGCCCTTGTTAGCTCTATGTGACTAAAAAGAAAGCCACTGTGATTCACCGTATAAAGAATTCCCATAAAATTACAGACTAGTCATCCACGAAGCTTGCTATATCTGGCAGTCTTGTCATTAAAGACAAGTCATTTTGACCTGAAAACTCCATAGTTCACACTTGAAAACTGACAGAATGAAGAACTCTTCTATTAAGACATGATGTCCAAAGCTACGTTAAGCTCCTGATTGCCATTTTGATACAATTTTTAAAAAAATTTTCAAGAAATTACATTAATCTATAAAATGGAAGTATCTATACAATCTACACAATCATCCCCATCCCAATGGAAATTCAATTAACAAGACTATTAAAGCAATGCATACACATGTGTGTACATCCATGCACAAACACATACAAAAAATGTTAGATGTATAGTATTCTGTCATTTAATTTCCTAACAACCTAAATATTAGCCTGAAATTTCCTTCTGTTGCCAATTTTTGTTGTTACCAAAAGATCTGGATGCAATATTAATCTGCTTTCTTATTCTGTATCTTAGAAATGAGAAGCATGATAAAGCATAAAGACACCAGCCTTGTCACTGGAAGATTCAAGTCCATCATTATTCTCTCTGTGGGAAAGCTCTTTGATCACACTGGATATATTTGATACATAAAATGAAGAAAGTAGACTAGATCATGGGTTTTTAAATTAAATGTCCTTGTTAGAATCAACTCTGTACTTTTCTCAAAACACACATGCTCAGACTGACATGCAGAGTATTTTTACCTTAGATTTATTGTTTATGCGTCCAGGTAACACAAACCCCTAGTAAGAACCCCTAAATGTTGTTATTTACAATATAAAGACAGAATAAAATAATCCAGAATTTGAAAGTAAAGTGATCTCATACTGAGTATTTGGAATGTAGCTAGTACAAATTGAGATAAACGTAAAACATATATCAGATTTAAAGTGAAAAAAGAATGTAAAGTATCTGTATTTTAAAATACTGACTATATGTTGACTCTGTATTTTGTATCTAATGTATATATTGTTTTTAAACCATTTTTATTGTGGCTATGAGAAAATTTAAAATTAAAGATAACAGTAATATAATGTGTTCATTTCTTTTTAACACAGAACTTCAATAAAGTATCTTATACAGAAAATATTTGTTATTTAACATTTCAATTGTTTTAAGATTTTATTTATTTACTGAAAAGCAGAGTGACCAAGAAAGACAGAGAACTTCCATCCAGTGTGTTACTCCCCAAATGGCTGCAAAGGCCAAGGGTGAGCCAGGTCGATGCCAGTAGACTAGAATATCCAGGACTCATATGTGGGTGGCAGGGGTCCAGGTACTAGAGGCACCTGCTGTTGATTTCCCAGGCACATTAGTAAGGAGCTACCTCAGAAGCAAAACGGCCAGAACTTGAACTACACTGCAATATTGGATGCCGGCATCGCAGGCGACAACTTAACTTGCTATTCCACAACATCAGCCTCCAACATTTTAATTCCTGTGTTGAAGAATCACAAAAAAAGATGGGACTAATACAGCAAATGTGAAAGAAAAAAAAGGAGTTGTAAAAGTGATTCTCTGCCGGCGCCGCGGCTCACTAGGCTAATCCTCCACCTTGCGGCGCCCGCACACCAGGTTCTAGTCCCGGTCAGGGCGCCGGATTCTGTCCCGGTTGCCCCTCTTCCAGGTCAGCTCTCTGCTGTGGACAGGGAGTGCAGTGGAGGGTGGCCCAAGTCCTTGGGCCCTGCACCCCATGGGAGACCAGGAGAAGCACCTGGCTCCCGCCATCGGATCAGCACGGTGCGCTGGCCGCAGCGCGGCAGCCGCGGCGGCCATTGGAGGGTGAACCAACGGCAAAGGAAGACCTGTCTCTCTGTCTTTCTCTCTTTCACTGTCTACTCTGCCTGTCAAAAAATAATAAAAAAAAGTGATTATCTGTTTTCCTTGGCTTCTGACAGAGGTTTGTGCAAAGGTGTCCGTTTTTCATTTAGTTCTGTTTATGAAAGAGTCAATGAAGTTGAGTTTCTGACAACTGAAATCCTATCTACCTCCAACACAGGATCCATGACCACAGAGACTCTGAGGCATAGGTTTCTTGGCATCCTTCCTGCCAGGAAACAAGTACTCATTCTTCTGGCAGGAACCAGTCTTGTTTATGCAGTAATGTTTCTATGTCAGCATAATTTAATAAGTATTTCCTGAACTGCTAGGTGCCCAGCTTTGCCTAAGCGTGGAAGCACCTGAGGTCAGGAAGGTTCTATGCTGATGCCTTAGAAAGGAAATCCAAAGATGGGTTGGCAAATGTGGTGGAAAAGAGGGGGCCTGACAAAAGAGCCTGAAGGCATCTATGCATTCTTGAGGGAGTCAATGAAGGCTGGGTGAAATTGCCACCAATAGGGAGATCAGATTGCGTGATTGAGAGGTACTGCCAGGTGCTAGGCATGCAAGTACACCTTCAGTGTTAAGAGTGAAATCATTTTGGCTCCAAGGAACTATACACAAAGGTCAATGAAGGTATATGCTCACAGATCAGAGAGGATTAGAGTTATTGGCATGTACTGCATTTTCAATCAGATTTGGAAGCAAGTGAGAACAAAACTGAGGTAGAACAGGAACTGGTATAATACAGAAGTTTACTCCCACTGCCTAGCTGGAAAAAATCCTGATACAGCTTAAAGATGGGTGGACTCAGCCTCATTCAAAGTGTACTATATACTACAGCAAAGTTTTCTTCTTGCAGTAGGGAAGAAAGAGCATCACATCAACTAAGAACATTTTTGAAAAAGAACAATGATTAAGATGTGGAGATTTGTCCTCCTGTTAGTTAAATAAATTCTGAAATCACAATTATTAAGTTTGAAACCAGGATTGGCAGTGTGGCACAGCATGCTACTCCACTGCCTTCAACACCGCCATCCCATACAAGCACTGCTGGAGAGTTCATGGCTCCACTTCCAATTCAACTCCCTGCTAATGCACCTGGGAAAACAAGGGAAGATGACCCAAGTGGTTGGACCATGGAGTTCCAGGCTTCTGACTTTGGCCTGGCCCCGTCCTGGCCAATGTAGCCATTTGGGGAGTGAACTAGTGGGTGGAAGATGTCTTCCTCTCCCAGGCACATTAGCAGGAAGCCAAATCAACTATGAAGCAGAGATAGCCATAGTTATACCTGATACAAGTGACTTCAATTTAAAAAACTGAAAAATTAGACAAAGAATGTCATTATATAGTGATAAATGGGGCAATTCATCAAGAAGATGGAATAACTAAAAACACAAGTATCCCTAATCCAAAAAATAAGAATCCAAAATGATTCAAAATCTGAAGTGTTTTAAGCACAGAAATGACACCCAAAAAGCTGCAGATTATGGAGCATTTTGGATTTCTGTTCTGACTAGGGGTACTCAATGGGTAAAGTCTATGCAAATATTCCAAAATCCAAAAAAGAAAAAGAAAAACCCACCCAAATCCAGAACATTTCTTGTTCCAAGCATTTTGGATGAGGGATATTCAACTTGAATATATGGACCCAACATCAGAGTACCTAAATACATAAAGCAAATATAAATTACAATTGAAGGGAGAGAAAGACTGTAATACAAATTTGGGGACTATAACATGTACCTCATGGGGGTAGTCTGAAATAAAAGTCTTATTCAACTAAGTGCTAACTTATCAGGACATACCAGGCAGTACTAAGGGCCACATTGCGCAGTCAAACAAATGGTATAAATGGGAAAGGAAAAAAATAAATTATTTTGAGGTAGAAGGAGCAGGTAAGGCTTCTTGGAGGCAGAAGGATTTGAGTATAGACCTGGAGAGCTACATAAAGGTTGAAGGGTCAGAAAGAATGAAGACTGTCATCCAGGATATGGAAATAGCATGACCAAAACACAGAAGACAAATCCACCTGCCCTGACTTCTGCGATTTCTCAGCTCCATGGCCATGAAAAGACCTACACTAGAAATCACCTTCCTGGGCTCTTCTCCCTCAGTGTCCATCAGACTTTAGGAGTCAGTAGCAATGGTTTCTGCCTTCTGTCTGGTACAGAGCTGGACCCACAGTGACCTGGACTTCTCTTTCAGAGAACACTCACTCTCCTGATATATATATAAACAGCCTTCTTTAGGACCATGCCATATGCCAGACTGGAGATGAACCAGAAAAAGCATTTCAATGTTTACTTCTCAGTTTTCAGAAACACAGAAGTCTTATCCTTTGGCAAAATAAAAACAGTATTAGGATTGCTATCAAATGGTAGTAATAATCACAAGAAAAAATAAATATTATGTACTTTCTAGACTAGCACAGCTGCCTTAAGCAAAACTAAATTTCCTAATAAGCAATTCATAAAGATAAGATCTGATGTGTTTTCTTTTGGGAAGATTTTCTCCTCATCAGAAATATGAAGCCCAGGCATTCACTTACAGTAAGACTGTCAGAGGTCTTCCTATTAAGGAAGATCACCACATGGGGTTGATGAAAAATATTTGTGAGGTCTGAACAACTTGGCTAAAACAATACTGAGGCCAATGAACAAGAAATGTTGTAGGACACAATCAGCAATTACCAGAAAAAAAGGGCTTTTTCTAAAATGTCTTGATATCACCTGTTGATCGTCTGCTCTAAATGGGAGTTGGCATTTTTATTAATGATAATGTATTTTGAATTGAAACTTATAGACTGAAAATGACTTATTGCTTTGGCTCAATCTAGAAATAGCATATAACCCAGTTCTCTTTGCCCAAAATAGATTATATTCTAGTCATACAAATATCTGTGAACTCCTTTAAAGCACTTACACTCATTTATTTTCATCTTGCCTCCATAAGGTAGCAAGGTGCTTTGAAAACACTGCTTTGAATACATCATATTTGTGTGGATGTTAATATTTACCTCCTTCATTTCCTGCTGTGTAACTTTTGTTATTAATTAATTAATTAAATAACAGTCATGTGCTATATAACATCTTGCTTGATGATGGATCACATGTAAGACAGTGGTGCTGTAAGATCATGATGGAGATGAAAAGCTCCTATCACTCAGGGACTTCATAGCCATTACAAAGTCGGATCACAATCCTCTATGTTTATGGTAATGCTTGGATACACAAACCTACTGCACTCACAGTTATATAAAAGTGTAACACATGCAATTATATATGTACATAATACTTGATAATAATAATAAGTGACTTTGTTACTGGCTCATATATTTACAATACTTTTGTTATTTTGGCAGGAGTAGAGAACATCTAGCCTGTGGGCCCTGTAAAGCCCATTAAATCATTCATTCTGGCCCTGCCAAGGTAAACATAAGCAGGACTTGAAATTCAATAAATCTATAGCAGGCTAATTTTTTTTTTTTAAGATTTATTTATATACATGAAAGGCAGAGTTACAGAGAGGCAGAGACAGAGAAGTTTTCCATCTGCTGGTTTACTCCCCAGATGGCAGCAATGGCCGGAGCTGGCCCAATCCGAAGCCAGGAGCCTGGAGCTTCTTCCAGGTCTCCCATGTGGAGCAACCAGGACTCAAATCGGCACCTACATGGGATGCCAGCACTGCAGGTGGCAACTTTACCCATCATGCCACAGCATCAGCCCCAGCAGCCTAATTTTTAAGTTGATAGTGTTGTTGGCCTGTGAATGATGTCATAAATATCCAAAGGGCCGGTAGCAGAAAAAAGGTTCCCTACACCTGTGGGGTATAATCCTTCTACTTATAAAAGGAACTTTACTGTCCGGTAGTTTGTATGCCATGTTATGCCAGCAAGAGCCTCATACATCCTGTGTTTAGCCCAGCTCCTGACTGCATTAATTTACCCTGTTGAATGACTGGCCTATACTAGGTTTATGTAAGTATAATCTGATGTTCACTCAATGCCAAGACCACCTAACGGCTCATTTCTTGGAACTCATGCTCACTGTTGTATGGAACATACTGAAAATGATATAAGGTGACTTATCTAAAAACATAGTAAAAATACCATCTTAAAAATATTAAAGAGAGGGGCCGGCACTGTGGTGTAGTGGGTAAAGCTGCTGCCTGCAGTACTAACATCCCATTTGTGTACCAGTTAGAGACCTGGCTGCTCCACTTCCCATCCAGCTCCCTTCTGATGGCCTGGGAAACCAGTAGAAGCTGGTCCAAGTCTTTGGGCCCCTGCACCCACATGGGGGACCAGGAAGAAGCTCCCGGCTCCTGTCTTCAGATCTGTCCAGCTGTGGCCGTTGCAGCAGTTTCTGGAGAGAACCAGCAGATGGAAGATCTCTCTCGGCTTCTGCCTCTCTGTAACTCTGTCTTTCAAATAAATAAATAATGCTTTAAAAAAATTAAAGAGAAAAGAAAAAGGGAAGGAACAAAAATACATACAAAATTTTTCTAAAAGGTCCTAAATAATTGTGAAAAGTAGTAAAAACTGTGAAAAACTGTGGCTTTGAACTTCACAGATGTTAAAGCAAAATCAAAACCAAAAATTTATAAAATCATTAGGAAACATACTTAATCTGAATAAATTTATGATGGATACTATCACAACTCTTAAAGGTTTACTGTAAGAATTAAGTTAATATATGAAAACACCTGGTATAATCCCTAGCATATAGTAACTGTTCAATAAATGGTCTTTCTTCCTTTTTTTTAAAGAATGTATTTATTTATTTGTGAGCTAGAGTAACAGTCAGAGAGAGAGAGAGACAAAGAGGAATGTCTTCCATCTGCTGGTTTATTCCCCAATGGCTGCAATGGCTGAAGCTGAGCCTATCTGAAGCCAGGAGCCATGAGCTTCTCTTCTAGGTCTCCAACTTGGGTGAAGAGGCCCAAGCACTTGGGCCACTTTCTACCACTTCCCCAGGCCACAAGCAGAGAGCTGGATTGAAAGAGAAGCAGGGCCGGCGCCGCGGCTCACTAGGCTAATCCTCCGCCTTGCGGCGCCAGCACACCAGGTTCTAGTCCTGGTCGGGGTGCCGGATTCTGTCCCGGTTGCTCCTCTTCCAGGCCAGCTGTCTGCTGTGGCCCGGGAGTGCAGTGGAGGATGGCCCAAGTCCTTGGGCCCTGCACCCCATGGGAGACCAGGAGAAGCACCTGGCTCCTGCCATCGGATCAGCGCGGTGTGCCGGCCACAGCGGCCATTGGAGGGTGAACCAACGGCAAAGGAAGACCTTTCTCTCTGTCTCTCTCTCTCACTGTCCACTCTGCCTGTCAAAAAAAAAAAAAAAAAAGAGAGAGAGAGAGAGCAGCAGCCAGGACATGACCTGGTACCCATAGGAGATGCTGGCACCACAGGCAAAGGCTTAATCTACTACGCCACAGTGCCAGCCAGCCTCTTACCTTTCTCTTAAACTTTTCGTTGATATATCTATTTTAAGCTAATGCTCAAAAGTGATATTTGAGAACTCTAATCTGCTTCTCATTCAGAATATTACTTTTGTCTTCCTGAAAGGAAAAATAACACATAACACAATCTACCATATAGAATTTCAGGATTACAGAATCTTTGTATTAAAAAAGAAAAGGAAATAACTGTATCTTGCAGGATATATTTGCTAAAACATTCTTTATGAGAACAAATTCACTTTCCACTCCCTAGCACACCCTAAAGACCAGAGACACATAAACAATAATAATCACAAAAAAAAGGATGAATTCAAGTGCTATTAGAAGCTGTGGAGAATACGTGCTATTCCAGTAACTAGAATAACAAACATGGTTTTGCACATGGAACCCTAAATTATACACAGGAGGTTGTCAACTATCTGGTATTAGTGTACTAATCAGGTTTCACCAAAATAAAATGATATGTCAAATGAGAAATTCATTTTTCCTTCTTTTAAAGACTAGAATCTTCTAGATTTTTGGAAAGCAGTATCTAAGAAAAAAGTGGTCTAAGGACACAGGGCATCTACAGGTAACTGTAGTTCTAAATAGTTCTAAACAAGTTAATCTGAGTAACTTTGTTTCTGTCTTAAAAAATCAAAGGGAAATATAGTTCTCTGAAATAGAAAGACCTAACATTCTCTTGGCATAAAACTGTTATGTTGCAAAAGGTGACTTTCAATAGAGTGCAATTACATTAATTCCAAAAGGCTGCTACAGAAGTTGGATAGATAATTGGTTCAACTAGATGGTTTCTTGCATGCACAAATATAATTTTAATAATTTCTTTAGTTTTAGAAAAACTTCATCTAAAATGATTAGAGAAGAGGTTTTTCAGGTCATGAACACTGCAGTGAATAAGACTTTCCATTTTTATACATGGGTTGCCAATATTCTAAGAATTAGAAACCAATAGTCTGTTAAAATTATTCCAGATAAATTTTAACTTTCATTGATTCAAAAGGCAAATGGTGAGTCCATTAGCGCTGCAGGTCACTGTTACGGTGATCCATTATTAGTATAGAACTGTGGTTCTTATCTAATTTAATCCTTTCAGAAAGTAACTCAGTGGGGCTGGAGTTGTGGCATAGGAAGTTAAATCACCACCTGCAGAAAGCAGCAAAAGATGGCCCAAGTGCTTGGACCACTGCTACCCATGTGGGACACCTGGATGAAGTTCCTGGCTCCTGGTTTCTGCCCAGACCAGCATCAGCCATTGCATTCATCTGGAGAGTGAACTAGCAGATGGAAGATCTTTTGGTCTTTCCCTCTGACTCTTCCTTTCAAATAAATAATTCTTAAAAAAAAAAAAAAAAGTGGATCATTGCAGTTTCTGACTTGTTATATCCTACCCTCAACCCTCTAATATCCACTCACCCAAAACAGAAGACATCCTTCAAAACTGTGGGAGGGGGATTAAACAAAGCTAATTTGGGTAGAAAACAGATGAAGTAAGTTATAATCTCTTTTATGCAGGGTAAGGATCATGCTTGCATGGTGGTTGATCAAGTATAGAACTCTTATGGGCAAACATGGTTTCCATGGGGAGGAGATGAAGCAAATCTAGGCATCTGGGCTGGGTCATGGCATCAGGTAGATTACAGTGAAGTCGACCATAACAATGACAATGATTATGACGAGAATATCACCACCACCACAGCCATCACCATCATCTATTTTAACAAGTGGCCTCTATGTTCCAGGCATGGTTGCAAGAATTCTGCATATACTAATGATCCACCAAATAAGGCACTATTAACATCTCTAATGTTCACAGAGGTAAAATAATTTGATCATGATTATAAAGCAAGTAAGTGGCAGATCTAGGATATAGTAAGTTTTTCCCCTTTAAGTTTTTTTTTTTTTTTAACAAAATTTATTTATTTGAAAGAGAATGAGGGCCGGCGCTGTGGTGTAGCAGGTAAAGCATCCCATACAGACACTGATTCAAGACTGGCTATTCCACTTCTGATCTAGCTCTCTGCTATGGCCTAGGAAAGCAGTAGAAGATGGCACAAGTCCTTGAGCCCCTGCACCCATGTGGGAGACCCAGAAGAAGCTCCTGGCTCCAGGCTCCGGATCAGCCCAGCTCTGGCCATTGTGGCCATCTGAGGAGTGAACTGGAGGATGGAAGACCTCTCTCTCTTTTTCTCTCTGTCTCTGCATCTCTATAACTCTGAGAAAGAGAAGAAAGAGGAAAGAGGAAAGAGGAAAGAGAGGGAGAGAGGAAAGAGAGGAAAGAGAGGAAAGAGAGGAAAGAGAGGAAGAGAGGGAGAGAGGGAGAGAGAAAGAAAGAAAGAAAGAAAGAAAGAAAGAAAGAAAGAAAGAAAGAAAGAAAGAAAGAAAGAAAGAAAGAAAGAAAGAAAGAGAGAAAGAGAGAGAGAGAGAGAGAGAGAATGAGCAAGTATGAATGTGCAAGTGCTCTTACCCTCTGGTTCACTCCCTAATGCCCATATCAGCCAGGGATGGACCAGGCAGAAGCCAGAAGTCAACAATTTAAAAAAATATATTTTTTGAAAGGCAGAATGACATAGAGAGAGGGAGAGACACACAGAGAAAGAATCTTACATCACTGGTTCACTCCTCAAATGGCCTCAATGGCTAGGGCTGAGTCAGGCCAAAGCCAGGAACTTGCAGCTCCATCCAGGTTTTCCACATGGGTGGCAGGGGCCCAAATACTTGTACCAATGTTCATTGCTTTCCCAGGCAGGGGATTGGAAGCAGAGCAGCTGGGACTCCTGCTGCAGCTCCTAGGGATGGAGTGAGGGCAAGCAACTTACTCCAGGTCTTGCCACGTGGGTGGCAAGGACTCAACTACTTGCTGCCTCCCAGAAAGATCAGCAGGAAGCTGGAAAGGATCCAGGACTCAAATTTAGGCGCTCTAACATGCAATACAGGTGTCCCAAGCAGCATCTTAACCACAATGCCAAATGCCTACCCCCACATCTGAAATTCGGTCATAGGCAGTCTAGCTCCAGCATCCAATAATAATTGGATATGCTACCTCTACAATAAAACTTATCACTCAGTCCCCTAAATGTTGCCTTTCTCCTTTGAATTACTGTACTGTTTAAATCTGTGTTCCCTGAGTCTATAGCACACAACATCTAGCACATAATGCTCTATAAATATTTACTTTTTTAAATTTATTTGACAGGTAGAGTTACAGACAGGGAGAGAGAGAGACAGAGAGAAAGGTCTTCCTTCCATTGGTTCACCCCCCAAATGGCCACCATGGCCGGAGCAGTGCCGATCCAAAGCCAGGAGTCAGCTGCTTCCTCCTGGTCTCCCACGCGAGTGCAGGCACCCAAGCCCTTGGGCCATCCTCCACTGCCCTTCCGGGACACAGCAGAGAGCTATATTAGAAGAGGAGCAGCTAGGACTAGAACTTGGTGCCCACATGGGATGCCGGCACCGCAGGCGGAGGATTAGCCAAGTGAGCCATGCCGTCGGCCCCCAGTATTTACTATTTATAAAAATTTGACTAGGAAATACTTCTTGCTCTTATGTGGTAAATTCTTTGCTATTATTATAACATCTTTTCTCAAAGTGTACTCCAAAGAATACTAATTTCTTTCTTGTTTTTCTCTCTGTCTGTCTCCAGGTCACTTGCATGATTCAGATTTCAAATATTAGTACATTTTTGAGAGACTTTTTTTTTTTTAATTTTTTGACAGGCAGAGTGGACAGTGAGAGAGAGAGACAGAGAGAAAGGTCTTCCTTTGCCATTGGTTCACCCTCCAATGGCCGCCGCGGCTGGTGCGCTGCAGCCAGCGCACCGCGCTGATCCGATGGCAGGAGCCAGGTGCTTCTCCTGGTCTCCCATGGGGTGCAGGGCCCAAGCACTTGGGCCATTCTCCACTGCACTCCCTGGCCACAGCAGAGAGCTGGCCTGGAAGAGGGGCAACCAAGAGACTTTTTATGACCACCTAGTCTAAAATAGCTTTCACTTCACACCCTCAGTTTATATATTGATTTATTACATTCAAATTAATCATCATTATCTGGTCATCAATAGAGCTAGCCTACTCTAGCTCTACTTCAAATAGCCTATGACTGCATCTGTAGCAAATAGCAAATTCTCAATTTTTTTATTGAAATAGTAAATGCATTGTTCATAAGTTATCATACTAAGTAAATATTTTTTCAAATAAGATTGTGTAACTTTGGGTTAAAGAAAGTTAAATAAATTTTTCAAGATATCTCTAGCTTGTCAATCTCTAAGAGGCATGTGTAATAAACTAAATTTACCAAACTTACATGGTCGTAGAACTAATCTGGACATGCGAAATTTTTGTATGTTTAATGAATCTCCTCAAAGGGGCACACTCTGGCAAGAGCCAGACAGAGATGTGTTAACTAGATGACGACTTACTGACACTGCTTAAGACATGCCCTTGTACCCAGTTTTTTCTTCACTCAACACATTCTAAGACCAGGTAAAGCAAGCTGCATACCCTCACAAGGCTGCTACAAGAATCAAAGGCAGCATAATGCATGGTTTATAGTGCATAATTCCTACCCCTAAAGGCAGCTCTGCAAGAGTGGCACAATTTCTAGGTTACGGACAAAGAGAGTAAGGCTCTGGGTAATGAAGTAATATGCCCCAGTTCACCCAAGTATTACAGGTGTAGATCAGTACTGAAGTTCATACCTGTCTCCAAAGCGCATCTTCTCCCACTATTGTATGCTCTACCTTTTCTTACCTCTGCTATCTCCAACAATATCCGGGACATGCTAGGGCCTGGGCTTTGGGATGACCCTGAATGAGGTGTGGCAAGTAGAGCTGGAACAGAAATGGAAGTCGGCACATCTTCTCTTCCTCTACAGGCACTTACATTGTGGCTTGAATAATTCCAAGAATAAACTGTAGTGAGATTTTTATCCCCTAATTTTTACTATGGAATGTTAGTAGCAAAACAAGGTGGGGACATGTCTAATTACTAGTAACACAACCATTTCTCACCCTTTTACTGTGTAAGATTTCTGAAAGTTCTTTTCCCCACTGCTAAATTAAGCTAATTAAGAAGTAAATTACATTTCTCAAAAAGATTTATTTATTTATTTTGAAAGTCAGAATTACAGGGAGAAAGAGAGAGAGAGAGACAGAAACAGAGAGAGAGGGAGAGATCTTATATTCCACTGGTTCACTCCCCAGATGGCCACAATGGCCAGGACTAGGTTAGGCGGAAGCCAGGAGTAAAGGGCTTCATCTGACTCTCCCAAATGAGTGGCAGGGGTCCAAACACTTGGGGCCTCTTTCCCTGCTTTTCCTAGGCCATTAGCAGCGAGCTGGATCATAAGTAGAGAAACTAGGACATGAATTGGCACCCATATGGGATGCTGGCATTTCAGGTCACAGCTTTATCTGCTACACCACAAATCAGTCCTAAGAAGTAAATTATTTTTATTATAAAAGTCTGGTGCATGGTTTAATCAAACACATATCATTATCCCTTCTTTCCCTTATATACATAAAATTTCTTTATGCTTTATAAGAGAATATGTTATAATATGCTCTAGATACTGTCATCTTAATGCAATATAATTTTTAAAAATTTAACATATAGAAATCTTGCAGCATCATTTTGTTTAAGAAAGAAATATTGTTTCAGTGATGAATCTGAAATGATGCAGCTACTTTCCAGAACTTATTGAGAGAAAGCATTCACTGGAATTAGATCTCTACTATCCACATATTGATAACCACAAATTATATAATTACTTATGTTTCTGTGCAGAATAAACATGTTCTAAATATTTCACCTTCTCTGAAACACATGTATCTTTCAAATGTATCTCTAGATGTCTGGGCAAAGAACCCAACATTTATATGCATAAGCCTGTTATTTAAACAACAGGAATTAATGAAGATAATACTCAGGAAACAAAGCAAAATCTAACTATAGATGCAGTTCTGAGGTTAGGTCATTATTACACTACTGCACCATGAACACCAAATTAATTTATTTTCATGATAAGCAAACAATAATCTTCATGTTACGAAAATATAGTGCCTTATCCTTGATCCAAGTTCTTTTCAAAGTCTTGGGAACATATAATATATCACCATTTTAAACAACTTAAATACATCCTAACTTAAGACTCCTTTCACTACTAAAATATAAGCCAAGAAGTTAATGCAATTTTGCCTTTTCCAAGACTTAGATTTTATCCCCTATTAATTAGACAATTATCAAATAACTGTAAGTATATCCTTTGAAAGTAAGTAAAAGGAGCAATTGGGATTATCCTTGGGGCATACTTTTTAGCTTTAGGGTTTAAATTAATTCAATAGAAGCCAAAACATGATTTGTAGTTTTCCCCCATTATTGAACCCCATGTGGCATTTTTGAAAGTTTCTTTGGATTCTATGCCAGATTTAGTTTCTTCACTAGAGACTATATGCCAGAGTAAACCAACATAAGTTCTTTTACCTATCTCATCTAAGCCATCTTATCTGAATAGCTTTGGAGGAACAACCTGTGTTGTAAGCATGGAATGTAACAGAAGTGCTTAATGGTAATTACAGATTGTCCAAAGAGATTATCCAGGGCAAGGATAACTCTGCTCCTGCATCAGAACTAGAGTTCCTAGAGAAGAAATTTTTTGTTTCTGGGTTACACTCAGGTATTGAAGGCACCAGGGAGTGGAGGAGGTTTTTAGGCCATCTTCATTCCATTGCAGACTCATCTTAAAAGCCTACAAAAGTTATATAGTCAAGTTTACTCCAGAGAATTCAGAAAATCAACTCAAGCATTTAAAAGTCTTTTGGATTAATGGTATTGGATTCAGAGAATTGTTTTAAATACGCAACACACTTTAAAGTTAACCTAAAACTATTACCAGTCGCTTAGGTCCCTTTTATTCTTTGGAAGTTTATACTGCCATTTTTATAGATCATTTTAGTATCTTTTTAAGAAATGACTAAATTTAGTAACAAATGAAGTAGTCACAAATACTTAAAGAAGAGAATGAAGAAATAAAAAACAATAATAGTACAAAAGTCTTATCAAATTTGTTTAAAGATACCTCATCAAGTACCAACTCTCAATATTAACTCCAAATTCTTTAAATTTTGGTCTTGAAATTAAAGAACTGGCTTTATAAATATGTGTATTAAAAACCAAATCTTATGAACAAATGGAGTTATTACAGCACTGAAAATTAATACCTGCCATTTACCCACTGATTCTATGTATAAATATAGCAAAAGAAAACTATGCCAGAGGTTTTCAGGTTTACAAAATCCTCCATTGATCAATAGCAACCACAACAAAAAATGCCAAGAACACTTTTTTTTTTCCTTTGAAGATTTATTTATTTGAAAAACAGAGTTACAGAGACATAGAGAGAGGTAGAGACACAGAGAGAGGTCTCCTATCTGCTGGCTCACTCCCCAAATGGCCGCAATGGCCAGAACTGAGCTTATCCAAGCCAGGAGCCAGGAGCTTCTTCCAGGTCTCCTACGTGGGTGCAGGGGCCCAAGCACTTGGGCCATCTTCTAGTGATTTCCCAGGTGCATTAGCAGGGAGCTGGATCAGAAGTGGAGCAGCCGGGACTCAAACCAGCCCCCACACAGGATGCTGGCACAACAGGCTTTAAATGTCTGTGCCACAGTGCCAGCCCCCAAAAGAACACTTTTAAGATTCAATCTGGGGGCCAGCGTTGTGGCGTAGTGGGTTAAAGCCCTGGCCTGAACCACCAGCATTCCATATGGGTGCCAGTTCTAGTCCTGGCTGCTCCACTTCTGATCCAGATCTCTGCTGTAGCCTGGGAAAGCAGTAGAAGATGGCCCAAGTCCTTGGGCCCCTGCACACACGTAGGAGATCTGGAAGAAGCTCCTGGCTCCTGGCTTTGGATCAGCTCAGCTCTGGTTGTTGCAGCCATCTGGGGAGTAAACCAGCGGATGGAAGACCTCTCTCTCTCTCTCTCTCTACCTCTCTCTGTAACTCTTTCAAATAAATAAAATAAATCTTTTTTTAAAAAAAAGATTTAATCTAAACAGTGCTATGGCTAAAAAACAGATAAAATTTACCTCCTAGAAGATAAATCTGAATCAAAGATACACAAAACTACATCCAAAATAAGTGCTTAGGATAAAAAACTTGTATTAGTTTTGAATTACCAGCAAATATCATCTCTCCTTTAGTTATAAATAATAATGAATTCCTAAATTTACATTCAAAGCCACAATATATTTCTGTGAATGGGGAAGTGCTGGCAAAACACACACACACACTCTCTCTCTCTCTCTCTCTCTCTCTCTCTCTTCTCAACAGCTTTCTAAACATTTTTTAAAAGTTGCAATATGGTGTATAAAAGCCCTTAGGCAGTAAGACAGAATTTCAAAGTTGAGAAGTAAATTGTCTATTTAAATTTAAACTGTCCCTTTAAACAACCAAAAGTACGTTCCAAAACATGCTTTAGTATAAATGCTGTGTATTAACATGTCATTTAACTCTTACAATAAGAACTCCAATTAGTTTACATTATTAATATTCTATTATCTATTAATTCTTTTAATTCTGTATCTTAATAGTCTATTATCGGACCGGCGCCGCGGCTCACTAGGCTAATCCTCCGCCTTGCGGCGCCAGCACACCGGGTTCTAGTCCTGGTTGGGGCGCCGGATTCTGTCCCGGTTGCCCCTCTTCCAGGCCAGCTCTCTGCTGTGGCCAGGGAGTGCAGTGGAGGATGGCCCAAGTGCTTGGGCCCTGCACCCCATGGGAGACCAGGAGAAGTACCTGGCTCCTGCCATTGGATCAGCGCTGTGCGTCGGCCGCAGCACGCCGGCTGCAGCGGCCATTGGAGGGTGAACCAACGGCGAAAGGAAGACCTTTCTCTCTCTCTCTCTCTCTCTCTCTCTCTCACTGTACACTCTGCCTGTTAAAAAAAAAAAATAGTCTATTATCTCTTAATTCTTTTAATTCTGTATCCTAAGCAAACACAATAAACAACAATCATGATGCAATTAGTTAAACTATTCAAGAACTATTTGATTGGCTCTAAGACCATCAAAAAGACCTGAAATCCATTTACAAATAGGAAAGTTGAATACTAAAGTCTAATTGCTTTCACTAACTATATCTACATAGTAAATGAACAAAATTTATATTAAATAAAAACTCAGTGTGAATAAAGAAATAAATTAATTTGGAAAATTAATAAATAAATTATTAGTATTGTCAATGACTGAATATACTGAGTCTCCTTTTATTAAATTTAATCTATATTTTTTGGTACAATCACTTGTTTTATAAGCTACACAGATACTGCTTAGTAAATGATGGATTTCAAACTCATTAAATTCGTATTCTTTAGAAAGACAGTTTAAAAATGTTATTTTCCTTCACCCTTGCTCCCCTAAAATAAAAGTTCCAGTATTTTGGTTAAGATGAATACACTATTCATTAGCTATATTAAATAAAAGTCAATAATTTATAAGGTTAGTAATTTCCTTCCCTCTTTTGTGTCTTTCTGGTTTATCATTCATTTATACAAAAATCTCTGCAAATTGTATACTATACATCACAGATAAGGATTCCATATTGTCAAATGAGAACTAAAACCTGACATAAAAATAAATCTACAAAAATGAATTTTACTCTTGTACAGAAACATGCTTTATCATCTTTGACAGACACATCAAAAAAAATGTTGAGGTCAGAGGAAAAGGAAAACAAATAATGACAGAGATAAACAAGGGGGCTGGGCAGTGACTCTCTGCATGAGACTTGAGGAGCCTGCCCAGAAATCTCCATTTCTGACTTATATATGAAGCTTCTATAATAGAAAATTCCTTTAGGTTAAATCAGATTATTTCTAGAGGGTCTATGTTACTCAAGAATGATTTGTGTACAAGGTACAGAAACCAATTTAAGCTAGCTTAAGTAAAATGTTATTTATTATAAGAACTGAGGTCAATGTCACAGAATCCAATCTGCAGGGAGAACAGGTAAGTCTCCCGGAAATTAAAAGGTTGCCAGGCAGAAGCATAGTCTTTTTGTCTGTCTGTCCATATCACCCTTCATCTTTGCCTCTGAAAAGTCTATTCCTTTCCTTGGAAAGACATTTGGGTTGTCCTTTCCCAAATAACTATGCCTTGTGTATGACTCTGATAATCAAGTAGTTTTGACTCTGATGCTGTATCTACCAATCAACTTTGTACTATCTCTAGTGAACAGTGCCACATGCCTCAAAAACCCCAGGTGAAGGATACAGCTGATCTAGCTTTGACACTTCCATTTCAATCAATGGTGTCCACAGAACAGAGTCGTTCCTTCCAAGCCGTGGGTAGGGACAACAAACTAAGAATGTGATGTAGCTTAAGAGCAAAGGGGCATCTAAGTTATAAGGTCCCATAGAATGCAATAGAACACTAAAGCAGCTGGATTCCTACCGTGAGGACTGGTATACCTGGTTCAGAGAGCATTGGCCAGTAGCATCATTCAGGTACTTCAGCACTTTGATTTCACTATTAGCAAATTATTCCTCAAGATACTGAAATTCTTCCAAAGAAAATTAGATGTTCATTAAAAACTGATCAATAACCAAGTCAGTTTTCAAAAGATGAGCTAAGACACTAAAGTTTCTTTTCTGTAGAACTTTCCAGAGCTTTTAACAGGCTAATAATATACACCAAGAACCTCAGGACAGGAGAGGAATCAAAGAATATACACCTCTCAACTTCACTGGCTTAAGAACCCTTTTTAAAGTAATATCTGATTGGGTGGCACTGTGGCATAGTGGGTAAAGCTTCTGCCTGTAGTGCTGGCAGCCCGTGTAGGCCCAGTTCAAGTCTGGCTGCTCCACTTCTGATCCAGCTCTCTGCTATGGCCTGGAAAAGCTGCTGAGGATAGCCCAAGTCCTTGGGCAACTGCACCCATATGGGAGACCCGGAAGAGGCTCCTGGCTTCAGATCAGCTCAGCTCCAGCCATTGTGGCCATTTGGGGAGTGAACCAGCGGATAGAAGACCCCCCCACCCCGCCCTGCCGCCACCTCTACCGCTATAACTGTGCCTTTCAAATAAATAAATAAACTTTAAAAAACAAACAAAAAAGTCCTTTTAAAGAAATACCTGCTGATATCTTTTTGTTCATGGAACACTGTCAAAGAAGTGCCACTTGGTGGTATTGAATCACATCTCAGCCTGTGTTTCTTTTTCTTTTTTTAAAAGTTTTTACTTAATGAATGCATTTTTTTCATAGATACAACTTCAGGAATACAGTGGTTCTTTCCCCCATACTCACCCTCCCACCCCAACTCCCAACCCACTTCCCTCTCCTTCTCCCATCTCCTTCTTCATTAGGGTTCATTTTAGTTTGATTGTATATACAGAGGACCAACTCCATGCTAATCACAGATTTCAACAGTTTGCACCCCCACACACACACACAACATATAGAGTACAGTTTGAGAACAAGATTTGCAGTCGATTCTCATAGTACACTCATTAAGGAAAGAGTAAGTGCACAGTGACTTGTGTTGTTCCTTTAACAATTAACACTCTTTTTTTTTTTTTTTTTTTGACAGGCAGAGTGGACAGTGAGAGAGAGACAGAGAGAAAGGTCTTCCTTTGCCGTTGCTTCACCCTCCAATGGCCGCCACGGCCGGCATGCTGCGGCCGGCGCACCGCGCTGATCCGATGGCAGGAGCCAGGAGCCAGGTGCTTTTCCTGGTCTCCCATGGGGTGCAGGGCCCAAGCACCTGGGCCATCCTCCACTGTACTCCCTGGCCACAGCAGAGAGCTGGCCTGGAAGAGGGGCAACCGGGACAGAATCCGGCGCCCCGACCGGGACTAGAACCCGGTGTGCCGGCGCCACTAGGCGGAGGATTAGCCTAGTGAGCCGCGGCGCCAGCCACAATTAACACTCTTATTTATGATATCAGTGATCACCCAAGGCTCTTGCCATGGGCCGCCATGGCTATGGAAGCCTTTTATGACCACAGACTCCATCAGTATTTGGACATAACCATAAGCAAAGTGGATGTTCTCTCCTCTCTTCAGAGAAAAATAAATCCTTCTTTGGTTTAGCCTGTGTTTCAATTCCCATTCCATCACATACCTCAGGAAAGGCATTTAAATTCCCTAAGTGGCAAATTTCTTTATCCATAAAAATGTCAAAAGATCAACCTGAGAATGTAAACACATCTAGCAGAGGGCATAGTAAGAGTTCATAAAAGCTATTTGTAAAGAGATTTCCAAAAGCTTGGAAAATGGATGAAAAAAATAAAAAATAAACCATTTCTCAACAAAAGTTCCGGAAAATCAATTTCAAGGAACTTTTGTAAGCAATGGTATCAGTCATTTGACAATGCCACTGCAGTCTTTCCTACATTTTCACCTGAAGAAAAATGGGTGCCCTTGAAAGTTTCTTTGGTGTAGGAAATAAAGAGAAGTCAGAAGGAGCCAAATCAGAACTGTATGGTGAAAGCTTAATTATTTCTCTTTGAAACTCTCATAAAATTGTCCGTGTTTGATGAGAGGAATGAGTAGGAACACTGTCATGGTTTGAGGACTCATTGATGAAGTTTTCCCAGAAAGCTAAAACTCTGGTTAACTTTCTCAAAATATTCTCTAATAAGCACAAGTTATTGTTCTTTGGGCTTCCATAAAGTCAGCAAGTAAAATACATTTGGCATCCAAAAAGGCTGTAGCCATGACCTTTGCTTTTGATCACTCTCCTTTTGCTTTTTACTGTACCACTTCCACCTTTTGGTAACCATTGCTATGATTGTCTATGTTTTTAGGATTTCACTGGTCAAGCTATGTTTCACCTCCTGTTACAATTTCGCAAAAAAATTCCTCAAGATCTTAATCCCACTTACTTAAAGAGTCCTTTGAAAACTCTACTCTCATCTGTAGCTGACCTGGGCACAAGAGTTTTGGTACCCAATGAACAGAAAGTTTCTTTCATTTTAATATTTCAGTCAGAATTGCAGAAAATGAACCATTTGAGATGTCTATGGTGTTGGCTAAAGTTTCTGCTGTTAATCATCAGTGCTCTTCAATTAAGGCATGAATAAGATTAATTTTTTCTTTGCAAATTGATGTGGATGGGCTTCATCTTCAACATCTTCTCATCTGTACCCATTTGTAATTCCTGATTTCCTTGGGGGCACTATCCTCATAACCTTTTCATAAAGCATCAGTGATTTCACCATTTTTCCTCCTAGGCTTCACCACAAATTCAACATATGGTCTTACTTCAATTTTAACAGAATTTACATTGTTCCAATAGAGGCTATGTGCAAACTCATGTCTTGTCATTTTAGTGCCTCTGACTAGGTTCTGCTCACATGGTATAAAAAATTAATATTTTGTGCTGGTGCAAAGAAATTTTGAAATTTATGCATAGTTTGTTCATAATATGCATTTTCCATGAACTTTCTGAAGAACTCTCATATTGATTCTCAATTTTATTTTATTTTATTTTTTTAAGATTTATTTATTTATTTGAAAGTCAGAGTTACACAGAGAGAGGACAGGCAAAGAGAGAGAGAGAGAGAGAGAGAGAGGTCTTCTATCAGCTGGTTCACTCCCCAAATGGCCACAACAGCCAGAGCTGTGCCGATATGAAGCCAGGAGCCAGGAGCCTCCTTTGGGTCTCCCACGCAGGTGCAAGGGCCCAAGGACTTTGGGCCATCCTCTACTGCCCTTCCAGGCCACAGCAGAGAGCTGGATCGGAAATGATGCAGCAGGGTCTCAAACCGGTGCCGACATGGGATGCCAGCACTTCAGGCCAGGGTGTTAACCTATTGCGCCACAGTGCCAGCCCCCAATTCTCAATTTTAATACTAGAATTTGGATCCCCACACAAATGGAGAGTAGTTATGTTAACTTGTTATATTACTATATGTAAATATAAATAAGTAAAAACATAAGGGGGAATTTCGAGATGGCAGAATAGGGTGGGAGCTTATTGCTCTAGTCTAGGGGAAGATAGTTTAAAAAAGTGGAGAGAGTACAATCTCAGGGAAGAGTCAGGGAGAAACCTGCAGAGGAAACTCCATACAAATTAGATGGACACTGTAGATCTACAAAGAGTGTGTGGACGCAACAGCTCAGGACTCCAGAAGCCAAGAGCCTCAGCACCAGCTTTGGAGAGTGAGGTAAAACCAGACTGCAGTAGCCCAAGCCACAGGCAATAAAGCTACAGGAAGGGTCTGGGATGAATCCTCTGTTGGGGGAACAGTACACCCGCCAACCTAGATGGAAACTAAGGGGGCACATTTTTCCATCCCCAAAGACCTAGAACTGGTGTCCTGTAACTAGCCGAGAGAAGGGTGGGTGCCATTTTGGACATACTAAACAGCAGCACCAGCCAGTGTCCACGCGCCCTACAAGCAGCCAAGTAGATACCTGAGTCTGGATGGGAGTACTGACAGGGGGTTGGGTGCTTGTGACTGTGGGAGCCTTGTGTGCTGGGTCTGTGAAAACACTGTGGCTATGTGGGAGGGTGAAGAGTCTTGTGGCTGGGTCTCTGGGTAGTAATCATGGGTGGCTCCAACACTGGGGGCTCATTAATTCCCTGGTGAGGGTCCTTGCTGTGGGATCCATGCTCACACCAATGCATGGATCCACTGTGTGGTTCTTATATCAGCACAGATGAATATTGTTCCCACTGAGGCCAGCACCCAGGCACTGGTCTCCTGGGAGGAGAAGGGGTGAGTGTGATACTATGCCAACAGAGCAAATTAAACTTTCCCTCTGATTAAAAAAAGAAAAAGAAAAGGAGATTCAACATGCCCAACTTGGATGTCACCTTGGACACTATCCTCACACTGGGCTACAGAACAGTTCCCTGGACACACCCAGCACATACCTCAGGGTACTCACTGGAAGAGCAGATACTCCACTAAGCCACATAGGCACAGTCCAAAGATAAAAGCCACCAGGTGAAAAGAAGAGAGAGAGAGAGAGAGAATCACCACAAATGCCTAAAAATAAACAAAGCAATACAAAAAACAAGAATAAGGAAGACAACATGACTCTCCCAAAGGAACACAACACTTCAATACTGGAATTTGAAGATGAAGAGATTCAAGAAATGCAGGAAACAGAATTCAAAATTTGATGAGGATTACTTAGCAATAATTGAAGCAAATCCACAAATTAAAAAATCCATTCATAACAAAAATAAAAAGTTTTCCCATGAAATTGAGATTTAAAAAAAATCAAAATGAAATATTGGAAATGAATAATTCAATAGATCAAACAGAAAATGCAGTGGAAAGCCATAGAAACAGACTCGGTGAGGCAGAAGAAAGAATATCCAAGAGACAAATCGCTGAAAATTTTACAGTCAGACCCAAAAAAAAAAAAATAAGAAGAAATTAGAAAACTATAAAACAGTGGTGGAGATTTAAGGGATACTATCAAACAACCCAAAATACAGGCCTAAGATTTCCTGCAGGCATGGAAAGAGAGAAAGGATTAGAAGATCTTTTTAGTGATATAATAACAGAGAACTTCCCTAATTTGGAGAAAGAAAGGGACATTGAAGTACAGGAAGCACACAGAACTCCTAATAGACATGACTAGAAAAGAACTTCATCACAACACATTGTAATCAAACTCCCCAGCGTAAAACATAAACAAAAGATTCTAAAATGTGTACAACAGAAATGCCAGATTACTTTCAAAGGATCTCCAATTAGACTCAGCAGACTTCTCATCAGAAATCCTAAAGGCTAGGAGAGAATGGTGAGATATATGCAAGCTTTAAGAAAAAAAAAAAAACCTGTAAACCCAGAATATGGTACCCTGCAAAGCTCTCATTAATGAAGAAAGGTGAAATAAATACCTTCCATAGCAAATAGAAATTGAAAGAATTTGTCACCACTTTTTCAGTCTTAAAAAAGCTGCTTAAGGATGTGCTACACACAAAAATAAAGAAACATGGTCATTATATGAAAGAAGGTGAAGGCAGAAAATCTCTCAGTAAAAGTACAAAGGAAATTCAAAGCAAAAAATAGGAACATCTATGGAAAAATGGCAGGGACAAGTCATTACTTATCAATAGTCCCCTTGAATGTAAATGGCATCAACTCTCCAATTAAAAGATACAGATTGGCTGGATGGATTAAAAAAAACAAAACCCATCTATTTTTGCCTACAGGAAACATATCTCATCAACAAAGATACCAGTAAACTGAAAGTAGAAGGATGGAAAAAGATATTCCATGCTAACAGAAACCAAAAAAGAGTTAGTGTAGCCATCCTAATATCAGACAAAATAGACTTTAACACAAAACTGATTAAAAAAAGGACACTATGTAATAATTAAAGAACCAGTTCAACAGGAAGATGTGACTATTATAAACATATATACACCTAGTTACTGGGCACCTGGCTATTTAAAGAAATGTCAGTGGATCTAAAGGGAGACATATACTCAAATACATTAGTAATGGGGACTTCAATACCAAAGTTTCAGCAATGGACAGATCAACCTGACAGAAAATCAGCAAGGAAACAGAATCAACTGACACTTTAGATCAAATGGACCTAACAGATATCTATAGAACTTTTCATACTACAGTTGCAGAATACAAATTCTTCTTACCAGTGCATGGAATTTTCTCTAGGATAGACCATATGCTATGCCATAAAGCAACTCTCAGCACATTGAAAAAATCTAAATCATACCATGCATCTACTCTGACCACAATAGAATGAAGTTGGAAATCAAGAACTCAAGAATCCCTAGAACATATGAAAACAAATGGAGACTGAACAACATGTTCCTGAATGAGCAGTGGGTCATAAGAGAAATCAAAAAATTTCTGGAAATGAATGAAGACAATACAACATATCAAAACATACAGCATACAGCAAACGCAGTGTTAAGAGGAAAGATTATATCAATTGGTGCCTATATCAAAAAATTGGAAAGGCACCAATAAATGAGCTATCAATGCATCACAAGGACCTAGAAAAACAACAGCAACAAAACCCAAAACTAGTAGGAGAAAACAAATAAATCAAAATTAGAGAATAAACAAAATCAAAAACAAAAAAACAATAAAATGATTAGCAAAACGAAGAGATGTTTTTTTGAAAAAATAAAATTGATACACCATTGGCCCAACAAGCCAAAAAAAAAATGAGGGAGAAGACCCAAGTCAACAAAATTAGAGATAAAAAAGGAAAGTTAACAGCAGACACCATAGAAATAAAAGAATCATCAGAAATTACTACAAAGAACTGTAAACCAACAAATTCAGAAACCTACAAAAAATGGATAGATTCCTGGACACATACAACCTGTCTAAATTGACTGAAGACACAAGAAACTTAAAGAGACCCATAACCAAGACGGATATTGAATCAGTAATAAGACTCTCCCAACAACAACAACAAAAAATCCCAATACTAAATGGCTTGACTGATGAATTCTACCAGATATTGAATCAAGAATTAACTCCAATTCTTCTCAAGTTATACAGAACAACTGAAAGGGAAGGAATCCTCCCAAAATCTTTCTATGAAGCCTGTATAACCTTAATCCCTAAACCAGAAAAAGATATGACAGAGAAAGAGAACTATAGACCAATATCCCCAATGAACATAGATGCAAAAACCTTCAACAAAATACTAGCCAATCAAATCCAACAACACATGAGAAAGATCCCTGACCAGGGCCAAGTGGGACTTATTCCTGATATGCAGGGATGGTTCAAGATCCCCAAATCATTCAGTATAATACATCATGTTTAAAAATTGAGAACAAAAATCACGATTATCTCAATAGATGCAGAGAAGGCATTTGACAAAATATAACACCCTTTCATAATGAAAACTTTAAGCAAACTGGGTATTGAAGGAATATTCTTCAACACAATCAAGGCAATTCATAACAAGCCCAAATCCAGCATCCTATTGAATGGGGAAAAGTTGGAAGCATTCCCACTGAGATTCAGAACCACAAAACGATGCCTATTCTCACCAAGGCTATTCAATAGACTCCTGGAAGTTTTAGCCAGAGCCATTAGGCAAGAAAAATATATCAAAGGGACACAAACTGGGAAGGAGTAAGTCAAACTACCTTTATTTACAGATGACATAATTCTATATATAGGGGATCCAAAAGACTCCACTAAGAGGCTATTGGAACTTATAAAAGAGTTCAGTAAAGTAGCAGGATATAAAATCAGTGTACAAAAATCAATAGCCTGGACCAGTGCTGTGGCTTATTGGATAAAACCACCACCTGCAGTGCTGGTATCCCATACGGGTGCTGGTATCCCTTACGGGTGCTCCACATCTGATCCAGCTCTCTGGTATGGCCTGAAAGAGCAGTAGAAGGCCCCAGTTCATAGGACCTGGCACACATGTGGAAGACCTAGAAGAAGCTCCTGGCTCCTGGCTTGGGATTGGGAGAGCTCCAGCTTTTGCTGCCATCTGGGGAGTGAAACAGTGGATTAAAGACTTTCCTTCTCTCTCAATCTCTCTTTCTCTCTCTCGGCTGCTGCCTTTCTGTATCTCTGCCTTTCAAATAAATAAATAAACTTTTAAAAAAATCAACAGGTTTTGTATACACAGACAATGCCATGGCTGAGAAAGAACTTCTAAGATCAATCTCCTTAATAACAGCTACCAAAAAAATCAAATACCTTGGAATAAATTTAACCAAGAACATCAAAGATCTCTACAATGAGAATTACAAAACATTAAAGAAATAAAAGAAGATACAAAAAAATAGAAAAATCTACCGTGTTCATGGACTGAAAGAATCAGTATCATCAAAATTTCCAAACTACTGAAAGCAATTTACAGATTCAGTGCAATACCAATCAAATTACCAGAGACATCCTTCTCAGGTCTAGAAAAAACTATGCTAAAATTCATATGGAAACACAGGAGATCCCAAATAACTAAAGCAATCTTAAATAATAAAAACAAGCCAGAGGCATCACAATATGAGATTTCAAGACATACTACATTGCAGTTATAATCAAATAAGTCTGGTATTGGTACAAAAACAGATGGATAGACCAATGGAACAGAGTAGAAACTCTAGAAATCAATTCATGCATCTACAACCAACTTATCTTTAACAAAGAAGCTAAAATCAATCCCTTGAGCAAGGACAGTGTCTTCACCTGGATAAACTGGATCTCCCAATGCAGAAGTATCAAACAAGACCTCTACCTTACGCCTTACACAAAAATCCACTCAAAATGGATTAAAAAAACCTAAATCTGACCCAATACCATAAAATTAGTAGAGAACATTGGGGGAATCCTGCAAGATATTGAAAAAGGCAAACAGTTCTTGAAAGACACCAGAGGCAGAGGCAATTAAAGCCAAAATTGACAAATAAGATTCCATCAAATTGAGAAGCTTCTGCACTGCAAAAGAAACACTCAGCAAAGTGAAGAGGCAACCGACAGAATGGGAGAAATTATTTGCAATATATACTACTGATCAAGGATTAATAACCAGAATACATAAAGAGATCAAGAAATTAAACAACAAAACAAACTACCCAGTTAAGAAATGGACAAAGGACTTAAATAGCCAGTTTTGAAAGGAGGAAATCCAAATGGCCAAGAGACACATAAAGAAATGCTCAGGATCACTAGCCATCAGGGAAATGCAACTCAACCCAAATGTCTGCCAAATGAAGCCTGGATAAAGAAATTATGGGATATGTATACTATGGAATACTACATAGGAGTAAAAAAAAAATGAAATCCTGTCATTTGCAACAAAATGGATGAAACTGGAAAACATCATAATTACAATAAGCCAGTCCCAAAAGGACAAATACCATATGTTCTCCTTGATTGTGGAAATTAATAGAGCATCTAAATGATAATCTATAGAAATGAAAGTGACACTTTGAGGTGTCTGAATAGCCCTTGTCGCAACTGTTGAGGAACAGTTTTTTTTTTTTTTTTTTCATAATATTTGTTGAACTCTTCACTTAGTATAGAGTTAATCTTATATGTATAAAGTTAATTGAAAATAAATCTTAGTAAAAAATAAGAATAGGATTAGGAAAGGGAGGAGAAAGATGGGTGGGATTATACATATGGTGGGAAGCACTGGGAACCTGTCCTTATAATGTACCAGTCCACTTCAAATTTTGAATATATCATAACATGCTTTCTTGAGTAGACTCACCCAATGAATTTATGAAACTTTGAAAAAGTGAAGAAAAGAAATCTGCATTCTTCATCATTTCTGGATTACAGCTCAAATCAGTGAACAGTTCAAGGAGTCCTTGCCCTGGTTGATCTCAAGTCATTGCAAATTTTTGAAGCAGGAGGGCCAGTGATTACACCATAGTAGTCAAAAGAGACAGGAGCTGTGGCGTTTACGGCTTCCTATGAAACCAGCCATTTCCTCCAGATGATTTTGGATTTCTGAGTCTGTCAGCAGTGCTTCGAAGGAAAGAAAAGCAGGACTGTGGTCCACAAGCGAGAAAAGGGAATTGGTGAATCCAGACTACAGGAAGCCGGGCTGGCGCATTGCCAGAGTCACGTGGCCCGGCAGCCGTGACAGGTCCCGAGGTGGCGGTGCGTGCCACTTGGGGGCGGGAGCAGCCACACTCAGAACGCTCGGCCCAGCAGTCCCACCCAACTTATTCTTGGTCTTTCCTCATGGTCCGCAAGCACTAACTCAAAGAGGAGGGGCCCGGTCGTTCAGGCGGCGGGAGCTGAGGCAGGTCTCCACAATAGCAATGGTGGCCCACAGTGGAAAACTCGAATATAAATATTTAAATGAAAATGTCAGTTGTATGTTGACTTCAAGGTAGCTAGAAAAAACAAACCTGCCATTTGGGCACACAGCATGTTGCCTCTAAATGATGATGCTATCACGTTACTCATAATTCTCAAATACAGAGAAATCTTTCTGGAATACACCTGATTCTTCTTAATTAAAGATAACTGAACCTTGGAATTCTTGTGTGATGAACTAGTACTAATGAGAAAATAAAATTTCTAAAATTAGATATAATGAACCTTTAAATTTTTTTGCTCTGTGTAATCTCTGTGCATCCCTTCCCCACTACTCTCACATATCTCACTTTGTAAAAAATCTACTTTAAAAGGCTGTTGGTTCCTATGAAACACCACAGATCTGCAGATATTCTGAAGAATGAATGATGAAGGTTAAAGACTCTTTAGATAACTAGGGATGGAGAAAATGTTAGGGATTTTTTTTTTTTCCACAAGACTCCTTTCTGTTGAAGGACTGCTGATTTTCCTGGGTTGACATGGGTTTGCTTTTATGACCCAGCTATCCCACTCCTGGGAATATAGTCAAAGGAAGTTAAATCAGTGTATGAAAGGGATACCTGCACTTCCATGGTTATAGTAGCTTAATTTACCATATCAATGATACGGGACTCAACCAAATGCCCATAAGCTGATTAGGGTAAAAGTGATGTGTGTATATATACATGATAGAATATTACTCAGCCATGAAATAGAAATTGCAACAAAATGGATGAACTGGAAATCATTATAATAAATGAAATAAATAGACCCAGCAAGATAAATTACTTTTTCTCTAGAAGTTGAAAGAGAGTATAACTATTGTGGGATGTCATATTATTTAGTATGTTTATAAATATTGCTTCATTGAATCATTCCATATACATGACAGTATGCCCTTCTCTCCCCATGTTATGATCACTGTCATGAATCCTCCACTTCATGATACTAATATGTATGCTTTCAAGAAAAAAAGTCAACATATGAACTGAATAAGGTAAAATATTTAAAAATTGTAAAATTTTAACTAAAAAAATAATGAACATATTAAAAAACTGTCATAGGCTAGGCCATTAGCATAGAACAATATATCCATGTTTCATATTGGAACACCTGGGTTTGATACCCAACTCCAACTCCTAACTATAGCTTCCTGCTAATACAGACCTGGGAAGCAATGGTAATGGCTCAAGTAACAGGAGCCTGTCACCCACGTGAACCACCTGGATTGTGTTCCTGGTACCTGACTCTGGCCCTGGCCTAGCCACATTGTTGCAAGATTTGGGAAGTGAACTAGTGACCATGTGTGCTGTGTGTGTATGTGTCTGTCTCTGCCTTAAAAGTAAATAGAACTGCCTTAAATTCGCAGTGTTGAAAATCAAATCTACTAAGTAGAAGATCTTCCTAATAGTGTTTTTTTGTTTTTTGTTTGTTTGTTTAGACAGGCAGAGTGGACAGTGAGAGAGAGAGACAGAGAGAAAGGTCTTCCTTTGCCGTTGGTTCACCCTCCAATGGCTGCCGCGGCCGGTGCGCTGCAGCCGGCGCACCACGCTGATCCAATGGCAGGAGCGAAGTACTGCTCCTGGTCTCCCATGGGGTACAGGGCCCAAGGACTTGGGCCATCCTCCACTGCACTCCCTGGCCACAGCAGAGAGCTGGCCTGGAAGAGGGGCAACCAGGACAGAATCCGGCACCCCGACGGGGACTAGAACCCGGTGTGCGGTGCCGCAAGGCAGAGGATTAGCCTAGTGAGCCGCGGCGCCAGCCTGATAGTGTTTTAAAAACCTTTATTTAGAACAATATTATTTGTCTTTGAAATATTAATAATCTGAAAATTGAATATTGAAGTTTCAAAGTACTTCTCTCCATCCTACTACCACTTGTGAGCCAACTATACTCATTGATCCATGTGTCAGTTTTACATAATAACCACTTTTTTTTTTTTTTTTTTTTTTTTGACAGGCAGAGTGGACAGTGAGAGAGAGAGAGACAGAGAAAAAGGTCTTCCTTTGCCGTTGGTTCACCCTCCAATGGCCGCCGTGGCCAGCGCAATGCGGCCGGCGCACCGCGCTGATCCGATGGCAGGAGCCAGGAGCCAGGTGCTTTTCCTGGTCTCCCATGGGGTGCAGGGCCCAAGCACCTGGGCCATCCTCCACTGCACTCCCGGGCCACAGCAGAGGGCTGGCCTGGAAGAGGGGCAACCGGGACAGAATCCGGCGCCCCGACCGGGACTAGAACCCGGTGTGCCGGCGCCGCTAGGTGGAGGATTAGCCTAGTGAGCTGCGGCGCCGGCCCATAATAACCACTTTTTAAAAATATTTTATTTATTTATTTATTTGAAAGAGTTGCAGAGAGAGAGTGAGAGAGATCTTCTATCTGCTGGTTCACTCCCCGCCTGGGCCAATCCAAAGTTAGGAGCCAGAAGCTTCTTTTGGGTCTCTCATGTGCGTTCAGGGGCCCAAGGATGTGGGCCATCTTCTGCTTTCCCAGGTCACAGCAGAGAGCTGGATCAGAAGTGGAGCAGCCAGGACACAAACCTCTGCCTACATGGGATGCTGACACTGAAAGAGGCGGCTTTACCTACTACACCGCAGTGCCGGCCCCCATAACCACTTTTTGAAAATTTTTGAGGGATTGCATTAACATGGTGGAATAGGAAGGGAGCTTACTGCTCTAGGTTAGGAGAAGATAGTTTTAAAAAAGTGAGGAGAGTGCAGTCTCAGGGAAGAGTAAGGGAAAAAATGGCAGAGGAAACTCCACACAAATTAGAGGGAAACTGTGGACCTGCATGGAAGATGTGGATATGCACAACTCAGGACCCCAGCAGCCAAAAACCTCAGCAACTGCTCTCGAGTGAGTTGAGACCAGACTGCAGCAGCCCAAGCCACTGGCGATAAATCTGCAGGAAGAGCCAGGCAAGACTCCAGCTTGGAGCCCTGTGGAGGACAGTGTACCTGACAAACTAGAGGAGAAAAGAAAAGGGGGTACTCATATCTCTCTCCCTGATCAGCCTGCAACTGGCGTACTATAATCAGGCAATAGAGAGTGGGTGCCATTTTGGACATACGTAACAGTTATGCCAGCTTGTGTCTGTGTGCCCAGCAACCATCCAGGTAGAGATGCCTGAGTCTGGATGGGAGAACTGACAGGGGGTTGGGTGCTCATGACTGTGGAAGACTTGTGTGCCAGGACTGTGAAAACACTGTGGCTGCATGGGAGGGCTCAGGGTGTGGCTGGGACTTTGGGTAGTCCCAAATTATGGGTGGCTCCATATGCTCAGGGATCCCTAATTCCCTGGTGAGGGTCATTGCTACAGAATCTGTGCTTACACCGAAGACTGCAGAGATGCTTTGTGTGGATTTTGTGGCAGTGGGAACGAGTATTATACCCACTGGTCCTAGTTCCCAGGCACTGATCTTCTTTGAGGAGAGGAGGTGAGTTGAGACAACACCAACAGAGGTGAACAAACCTCCCCTCTCATTTAAAAAAAAAAAAAAGGATTTAACCACACCCAATTTGGGTATCATCTTGAATACTCCCTTCACCCTGGAGCACTGAAAAGAGCTCTCTAGCCATACCCGACACACACCTCTAGGTATTCACTGGAAAAGCAGAAACTCTGCTAATCCACAGAGGGATAGTTAAAGACTAAAGCCATCACAGGGGAAAAACAAAGAAGAAACCAATGATTATCTCCACAAATGCCGAATAACAAACTACCAATTCAAGAAACAAGAATAAGGAAACCAACATGATATCCCCAAAAGAACACAACACTTCAATTCCAGAACGTGAAGATGAAGAGACTGAAGCGATGCCAGAAATGGAATTCAAAAAATTGATTTTAGGATTACTTAGAAGTAATCAGAATCAAATCCACGAACCAATGAAATTTGTACATGACATGAAAGAAAATTTCTCCCACAAAACTGAGATCTCAAACAAAGAAAAATGAAATCTTGGAAATGAAGAATTCAGTAGAACAAACAAAAAGTGGAGTAGAAAGTCTTAAAAACAGAATTGGTGAAGCAGAATAAAGATTATCTGATTTAGAAGACAAATTGCAGGAAATTTTACAGTCAGACTGAATTTTAAGAAGAAATTAGAAAACTAAAAATATACTGTTGGAGACCTATAGGATACTTTCAACCGACCCAACATATAGGTCTTAGGAGTTCCTGAAGGCATGGAAAGAGAGAAAGGATTAGAAGGCCTTTTTAGTGAAATAGTAGCAAAACTTTCCTAATTTGGAGAAAGAAAGGGACATCCACTACAAGAAGCACATGGAACTCCTAATAGACATGGGCAAAAAAGATCTTCACCATGACACATTGTAGCAAACTCTCCACAGTAAAACATAAAGAAAATATTTTAAAACTTGCATGAAAGAAACACCAAATTAATTTCAGAGGATCTCCAATCAGACTCACAGCTGACTTCTCATCAGAAACCCTAAAGGCTAGGAGAGAATGGCAAGATTAATGCCAAGTCTTAAGAGAAAAGAACTGTCAACCCAGAATACTATAACCTGCAAAGGTCTCATTTATGAATGAAGGTGAAATAAATACCTTCCATAACAATCAGGCATTCTTACAGGAAATGACAGGCATTATAACTAGCCTCTAACTGGTAGGCCAAACACCTCCCCCATAGCCATTTTTTAGAAAGCTTTTATTTAATAAATATAAATTTCAAAAGTACAACTCTTGGATTATAGCAGTTTCCCCACCTCCATAACCACCCTCCCACCTGCAAACCATCCCATCTCCTACTCCCTCTCCTATCCCATTCACATCAAGATTCATTTTTAAATTATCTTTACATAAGAAAGATCAACTTAGTATATACTAAGTAAAGATTTCAACAGATTGCACCCACACAGACACACAAAGTATAAGGTACTGTTTTAATACTGATTTTACCATTAATTCACATAATACAACACATTAAGGACAGAGATCCTACATTGGGAGTAAGTGCACAGTGACTCTCATTGTTGATGTAATAATTGACACTGTTATTTATGACGTCAGTAATCACCCGAGGCTCTTGTCATGAGCTGCCAAGGCTATGGAAGCCTGTGGAGTTCACAAACACCAACCTTATTTAGACAAGGCTATAATCAAAGTGGAAGTTCTCTCCTTCCTTCAGAGAAAGGTATCCCCTTCTTTGATGGCCCATTCTTTCCACTGGGATCTCACAGAGATCTTTCTTTTAGGTCATTTTTTTGTCACAGTGTCTTGGCTTTCCATGCCTGAGAAACTCTCATGGGCTTTTTAGCCAAATCTGAATGACTTAAGGGCTGATTCTGAGGCCAGAGTACTGTTTAGGGCATTTGCCATTCTATGAATCTGCTGTGTATCCTGCTTCCCATGTTGCATCCTTCTCTCCTTTTTAATTCTATCAATTATTATTAGCAGACACTGGTCTTATTTATGTGATCCCTTTGACACTTAATCCTATCATTATGATCAATTATGAACTTAAACTGATCACTTTAACTAATAAGATGGCATTGGTACCTGCCACCTTAATGGGATTTGGATTCCATGGCATGTTTCTAGCTCTACCGTTAAACCCATAGACATTTTTAAGTGGTGAAATAGATCAGTGCCTTAATCAGTTTCCTAATTTCTAGTGTTTTCTTTTTAGATAATTCGTTTACTTTGCCTCTGAATTCTTGGACCAATATTGATATACAAGTATACTTTTAGAAATGTACTGATAATAGATGACTGACACCATAAAAGTAGAAATCAACAAAACCCACTATGCTTTGATTTGTGGTGAAACAAAATGCCTAGAGGTTTACTGTGTGTCAGTCAACTTGTTATTTTTCAGCAGTCACTTTTGCCTTGCTCAGAGAAGACTTCAATCGTTGAGTTTACTACTCTATGAAAGTAGTGGGTAGTGTACTAAGTGGCCACCTCAAATTTTGAAAGAGCAGTATTTCATGAATACCATTTATGTATGAAGATCAGTTAGTCTTGAAAAGAAGTGAAGAAATTTCATCTTGGGGAGAGGAAGTTAGTATCACATTCAGGATTTTGGTTATATTCTAGTAAGAATATAAATATAGCATTTACATGGTCTTATGGTGCTGCTTAAATGCTTCCTGTCCCAGTCTGAATGATGAATTAAGTTATATCAGGCATATAGTACAAACAAAAGGAACGTAAAGTTCAGAAATACTAATTTAGAATTTTGTATTGTATGCAAGTTACCAGGAAGTAGTAGAGGTTAAATCTAGGCTTCTGTAGAAGTTTTTATATTTCCTTGTATAACCTTTGCGCCTGCACATTTCCTGCTTTAGCTGTTGTGTAAACACTGTACTAGTTAAGCTAGAAAGATATAAGCTCTGTTTAGGTTCTCAAGATTCAGTGGCCTCATGATTTGGGGATAATCTGGTAGTCTAGTAGTAGTTTCATGTCACTGTCTCTTTGGGAGTTTGAAGAATCCAAGCATACCAATAAATAATTGAAAATTTTTCTAGGAAAGTAACTTTCAATTAGATTATAGTATTCCTTACTGGACCTAGAGGGTAGAGCAGGGAAAGCATGCTTTAAGGAATAGGAAAATTGTGTGTTTGTGTACTACTCAGAAGGAGGAAGGGCTTTGCTGAATGGTGTTAAGTTCATGGTTCAGGCCAATCATTTTATTTATTTTTAAAAATTTTTATTTTATTTATTTGAAAGCATTACAGAGAGAGAGAGAGAAAGAGAGGGAGAGAGGTCTTCTACCCTCTGGTTCATTCCCCAGATGGTAGCAATGGCTGGAGCTGAGCCTCTCTGAAGCCAGGAACCAGGAGCTTCCTCTGGTTCTCCCATGTAGGTGCAGAGGCCCAGGGACTTGGGAAATCCTCCATTGCTTTCCCAGGCACATCAGCAGGGAGCTGGATGAGAAGTGGAGCAGCTGGGATTGGAACCAATGCCTATATGGGATGCTGGCGCTGCAGGCCCAGGCTTTAGCCTGCTGCGCCATAGTGCTGGCTCCAAGGCCAAGTCATTTTTGTCCTGGAGTTGGGGAGTAGGAAGGAAGAGGGGGTATAAACTCCATGTATTTTTATAAATAATTGGGTCAATATCCTGAATATTAATCACCATGAATACTAAATGTCTTGGAGAAATTGTACTGATGTTTAATTTCCCTTACTGTGTATAATATGTAGCTCCCCAAGGACAAGCTAGCAGATGGTGAATTTAAAAAAAAGCTGACATCATTATACAGTAAAAGTACACATGGACTCTGACGTGGGTTAAACTCCCAGTGCAATCATTGGCCTGGTGAGGTGACCTTCTCCTGTCTTCCTTTTCCTTATCTGTAATTAGGTAAGTTTGTTGGCACTTTTAAACAGAGTTTAGCTAGCAGTTTTATACATGCTGTTTTTCCTCTCTGTTCTTTCTTGGATAATCATAAAATTATACATAATTTTAAGAATGCTTAAAGGCATGAAAATACTTGTTATGCAAATATGTTAGGAATTCATTATTTTAAATTTTAAGTGGAAAGAGGTAGAAGATTGCCACTACTTTGTGGAATGCCTTTTTTATCTCACTATAGAAATTTTAATTGTTTTTAGAATATATACTACTTTGTAGACTAATCTTTGTTTAAAATATGGTCATTTTAGCACTGGGAAGTTTTTAAAAATTTTTATTTATTTAAAAAGCAGATTGAGAGAGAGAAAGAGAGCTTCTATCTGCTGGTTCACTCCCCAAATGACTGTAAGGGCTGGGGACTTAGCCTGGCTGAAGCCAGAAGCCTGGAATTCCATCCTAGTCTCCCATGTGTGTGACAGGGGCCCAAGTACTTAGACGATTTTCTGCTGCTTTCCTAGGTGCATTAGCAGAAAGCTGAAAGTGAAACAGCTGGGACTCTAACCAGTGCTGACATGTGGGATGTTAGCAGTAGCTTAACCCACTGTGCCACAGTACTGGCCCCCATTGAGATGGTTTAAGGAAAGAGAACATTGTGGGGGAACAAGTAAAGACATACTTGTGTGTTGGGAATTATAGATCCTAAATTACTATGTGTATTACATTTGTAAAGATTTATTTTGCTCCTTTAGATAAAACTTAGGGATGAATCTGCGTTTTATACTTTTAAGATTTCCTGTATGACATAGGTTGCTTCCTGGCTCACCCACAATAAAATGAAGAAAAACGCAAGTGATCTGAGGAACAATAAAACTGGAAGAACAACTATTTCATGGAAGTTAATTATTTCACTATGTCTTCCTTATTCTCCCCAGTATAACCCACAGTTTATTTATTTATTTTTTTATTTTATTTATTTTTTTGACAGGCAGAGTGGACAGTGAGAGAGAGAGAGAGAGAAAGGTCTTCCTTTTCCATTGGTTCACCCCCCAATGGCTGCTGCGGCCAGCGCGCTGAGGCTGGTGCACCACACTGATCCGAAGCCAGGAGCCAGGTGCTTCTCCTGGCTTCCCATGAGGGTGCAGGGCCCAAGCACTTGGGCCATCCTCCACTGCACTCCTGGGCCACAGCAGAGAGCTGGACTGGAAGAGGAGCAACTGGGACAGAATCCAGCACCCTGACCAGGACTAGAACCCGATGTGCCGGCATCGCAGGCGGAAGATTAACCTATTGAGCCGCGACGCCGGCCTAACCCACAGTTTAACTTTGAGTTGTTGTTACTTTACACTCCAAAGCTTTAAAACTTCTGCCTAGTGTATTAGATTAAGAAAGCTGAGGTACTGATACTGGGTTAATTAAAAGGCTTAGTAAATGTATTATTTTCTTATTTGTGTTTGTCTTGTTTCTGTTTTTATGTTTGAATAGTTGCTGTTTTTAATTATTCAGTTCAGCAACTTCATAATTTTCTCAAACATTTTTCTCCATATTATGAATATCTAAAAATAAAAGGCCCTATTGCTCTTTTATTTGTTTCAGAGTTGGACTGCAACTGTTATACGGTGCCATGTAAGAACTGTTCATTTTTTTTTAAACTTTTATTTAGTAGATATAAATTTCCAAAGTACAGTTTATGGGTTACAATGGATCCCCCCCCCCATAATTTCTCTCCCACCCAAACCCTCCCATCTCCCGCTCCCTCTCCCATTCCATTCACATCAAGATTCATTTTCAATTATCTTTATATACAGAAGATCAATTTAGTATATATTAAGTAAAGATTTCATCAGTTTGCCCCCACACAAAACACAAAGTGCAAAATACTGTTTGAGCACTAATCATAGCATTAATTCACATTGAACTACACATTAAGCACAGAGATCTTACATGAGGAGCAAGTGCACAGTGACTCCTGTTGTTGACTTAACAAATTGACACTCTTGTTTAAGTGACTCCTGTTGTTGACTTAACAAATTGACACTCTTGTTTAAGCAGTCTCCCCAGGCTCTAGTCATGAGTTCCTAAGGCCATGGAAGCCTCCTGAGCTCGCCAACTTTGATCTTATTTCGACAAGGCCATAGTCAAAGTGGAAGTTCTCTCCTCCCTTCAGAGAAAGGTACCTCCTTCTTTGATGGCTCATAGACGCTTATGCTACTCAGTGTCAGGCTGAAGCTTAAGAAGTAACAATTGCTCAAGCAATTGAACTAAAATATGCACCTGGACTAATTGCTGCACTGGCATATGAAACAGCCAATTCCTATCAAAAAGCTGATTATACG
Organism: Oryctolagus cuniculus; assembly: GCF_051225735.1. Lineage (NCBI taxonomy): Eukaryota > Metazoa > Chordata > Mammalia > Lagomorpha > Leporidae > Oryctolagus > Oryctolagus cuniculus. Next base: position 55,744,223 of record NC_142868.1, on the reverse strand, counting down.
TTATCCAGCTTGGAGCCTGCATACTCTGCTAAATGGAGAAAATATCTTCACTTGAAAATGTTTCTACACAGCTTATGCTTACTGTTATTGTCAGATTTTGTTGGCTAGTGATAAATGGTGAAACAATCAGGTCCCTCCAAGAAGCAGAAAAATTTTATGCTAAAGCAGAAGAACTATGCAAAGAATATGGAGAAACCAAAGGACCTGGACAGTCAAACCATCAAGATACTTGTTCTTCAGGAAACTTGGAAACCTTGTGAAGAACACACTAGAAAAATGTCAGAGAGAAAATGGGTTTTATTTACTTTCAAAAAATGCTAGCTGAAGCTCCACAACTAGAACTCAAAGCAAATTATGGTCTCGTAGAGCCTGTACTTTTTGAATTTCCTCCTACAAGTACTCACTGGATACTAGAAATATTGGCTGCCTTTGATCTCACCAAGAGACCCAAGGATGATAGTGCCAAACTAAAACCAGAAGATGTGAAACCTGTTAAAAGAACCAGATATCAAACTCAAAAGGTCACTAGTTTCTACCTATCCTTACATACTCCTGGAATAAGGTGCAATTAAAATTTACTGCTAGTAGATAAGACAAACCATGGATCTTCAGTTCATTTTTCTTAAAATGATTTCTCTGAAACTTTTTGAATTATTACATTCAGAGGGAACCTGCCTCCAGTTTATTTGTTCTTGGTTTTGATAAAGTAGAGATGCTTCCATGCTTTGTTTCCAGATTCTCCTTTTTAATCAGGACAATGCCTGAAAGATCTTATTGTGCCCCTAAAGGGTGTATTTGGGGATTAATCTTTTTTTGAACTCTGGGTAATAGTAATTTCAGATTAATATATAATGGGCGTAAATCATGTAACTTTCACATTCAGGAATATTTTCACAAAAAAAGTTTATGTTCCTCCTTATTTGATACCTGAAGAATGACAGCAATTAGTTTTTAACAAAGATAGGGTTTTTTTCCCCCCTCACCATTGTATTTGTTTTAATACAGACCTAAAATGGTCTGAGTCATTTATAATTTCTGGTAGAAAAAGAGTGGCTTAAAGATCAGAACACTTTCAAACCAAATCCCTTAAATAGATTAGAATCTATAATTTACTTTAAAATCAGTGTTTATAGGTATGGTGACTCTTTTAAGAATACATCTCTATTTTTGTAGCCCTATGTTTCATTCTGTTTTAATAACCCTAAGTTGATTTTTACAAGTGCCTTTTCTAATGAGCTTTTTACTTAGAGAAATAACTTTGTTAACGGTTTTTAATGTTTCTTATAGAAGACAGTACAAATGCAAAATGTTTTTTGAAGTAAAAATTTACAACTCTGCCTTTCAAATAGATAAATAAATCTTAAAAAAAAGAAATAGTAGTGTGTATTGAGAACTTGCTGTTTGCCAGGCACTGTGCTGAGCAGTTACACAACTAAACCATTAGTTCCACAGAACAGCCCTGTGAGGAATGAATAAAATCTGCAAAAAGTGCTAAGGTAGTAATGTACATTTCATTATGAAGAATAGCTAGAATATGCCCAAGTCAATATTGTCATCAGATGAGTGATTCCTTTAATCCTGTATCGTGGTTTACACTGTTTAGAGACACTCCTTAGGAAAGGCTACACAGAGTCAGTGTGTTTTTTTTTTTTTAATATACAGAATCGTTAATTTCTGCTTACAGTATGATATTTAATATTTGAAGCAGCAGTTTCCAGAGTAAGTGGAGTAATAACAAATAAGCATTTAGTTTTATTTTGCTGTCTACAGGAAAAAAATTTATCAAACTTCCCCATATCTTGTGTGATCCCCATTATGAAGTCCATCATTGTCTTTTTTTTTTTTTTTTTTTTTTTTTTTTGACAGGCAGAGTGGACAGTGAGAGAGAGAGACAGAGAGAAAGGTCTTCCTTTTGCCGTTGGTTCACCCTCCAATGGCCGCCGCGGCCAGCGCGCTGCGGCCGGCGCACCGCGCTGATCCGATGGCAGGAGCCAGGAGCCAGGTGCAAGCACTTGGGCCATCCTCCACTGCACTCCCTGGCCACAGCAGAGGGCTGGCCTGGAAGAGGGGCAACCGGGACAGAATCCGGCGCCCCGACCGGGACTAGAACCCGGTGTGCCGGCGCCGCTAGGCGGAGGATTAGCCTAGTGAGCCGCGGCGCCGGCCCCATCATTGTCTTTGCTGTAAGCCATTTACTGACAAAATCATACACAGTACTACAGAGCTCTTTTCTTTCTACCTATAAGACTTATTTATCTTAGGTAATAGAGCCTATTAATCTAGTTACTAAATTTCACACTGACATTTTTGTGGATTCTATTACCATACTATACATGAAATGGAAACATGTATTATATTCAGTGCTTCTATAGAACCTAGTAAATATTGGTATTACTTTAAAACAGTAATTAAACATTCTGTTGGCTCAGCAAAGGTAATACTGTGACTAAAATACCCCATCCCATCATATTTAATGCTTTCTGACATGGTGTTGGGAATTTGGAGAAATCATCAAATGTAAAGTTGTGTGACAATTGTAGAGAGATATAACTGTTTGTATTAACTGCATTTGGTACCAAGCAGTGACAGCTAACATATTACTTCTGCTAAAGGTGTTATTTGTATGTTATCTTTTCATTCATGAAAAAAGTAATTTAACTTATAAAAATAAATATATTCACCTACTTGAAAGAGTGAGAATGAGATATCTGTTGGTTCACTCCACAAATGCCTACCAACAGCCATGGCTGGTCCAGGACAAGCCATGAACTCCATGAGGGATTTTTCCTATGTGGGTGGCAGTGACTCAAATACTTGAGCCATCATTTGCTGCCTCCTAAGATACATTAGCAGGAAGCTGAATCAGAAACAGAGATGCCATGACTCAAACTAAAACTCAATATGAGATGCAGGCATTTCAAGCTGTGGCTTAAACTGCTGCAACATAAAGCCCACTGCATGACTGACATTTGTAAACTTGGAAAAATCATTCTCGGCTGGCGCCGCAGCTCAATAGGCTAATCCTCCACCTGTGGCACCAGTACACCAGGTACTAGTCCCGGTCGGGGCACCGGATTCTGTCCCAGCTGCCCCTCTTCCAGGGCAGCTCTCTGCTGTGGCCCGGGAGGGCAGTGGAGGATGGCCCAAGTCCTTGGGCCCTGCACCCGCATGGGAGACCAGGAGAAGCACCTGGCTCCTGGCTTCGGATCAGCATGGTGTGCGGCCGCAGCGGCCATTGTGGGGTGAACCAATGGAAAGGAAAAGGAAGACCTTTCTCTCTGTCTCACTGTCCATTCTGCCTGTCAAAAAAAAAAAAAAAAAAAAAAAAGAAAAGAAAAGAAAAAAAGAAAGAAAAAATCATTCTCACATTTAGCATAACTAGGAATCAAAGACAAGGCAAACACTCAACACATGGCAGGCATGTCCCAAAGAGGGAGAAAAAAGTTAGAGACAGTTATTTTTAAATAGAATTATAGGAAAAGTGGGAAAGGTATCTCCATTCATTAGGAAACAAAAAATACTCAACAATATATATGACTTATGCTATTAGCTTTTTTGATTTTCTACAACAAAAAAGGCAAATATTCCTTAAGGGTTACTTAAATAAACTTCCTTTTTTTCTTACTCTTTTTGGATTTAATCAGCCCATCTAAGTCATAAATCATTACATAAGATATGTTTACTTTTAAATACAAGGACTTGTTATTTAAGCTAAAGAAGTAGAAACAAATCAGATTAAATGTTTCAAAGCCATTCTCTTTACCTTTTTTAAAAAAAATATTTATTTATTTGAAAGTCAGTTACACAGAGAGGACAGGCAGAGAAAGAGGTCTTTCATCCACTGGTTCACCCCCAATTGGTCACAACGGCCGAAGCTGCGCCAATCCGAAGTCAGGAGCCAGGAGCTTCTTCTGGGTCTCCCATGTGAGTGCAGGGCCCCAAGGACTTGAGCCATCTTCTACTGCTTTCCCAGGCCATAGCAGAGAGCTGGATTGAAAATGGAGCAGGCAGGTCTCGAACTAGGGCCCATCTGGGATGCCAGCACTGCAGGCAGTGGCGTTACCTGCTAAGCCACAGCACCAGCCCCTTATTTTACCTTTAGTAAGTGATTTTTGCCAAGGTATAACAAAAAGTTTTAATATTTACTTTTCTCTTTATGTCACATTAACTGAGCAGAGGTTATGGACTCTTATAAAACCACTATAAGACTATAAGACTTTCTGGCTGGGCTTTCCTTCAATTTAGTCACAGATGTATAGGCGGCTCAAATAAGAATGGCTGGCATTCTTCCTGAAAAATAATTAATGAAGAATAAAATAAAGCCACATTCATTAAAACCTTCTTTAGGTTTTCAAATAGGATGTTGGAAAAAATAATCTGAGAACAACTATGGAGTATATATTTATATATTTTGCCCAATCCTTGAATGATATCAACAATTCTTTTCTCCAGCTAAAAAAGACCCAGCAAAACTGGGAAGGGCACAATATTTTTGGCTCTATCATATTTGCAAGTGAATACCACTCTTCAATATTTTGAAGTTAACCATGCTTTCACAAACCCTATATTTACTTCAAATAGAAGAGTTATATATGCCATGGTTGAGAGTCTCAAGAAGCTACAAGAAGAGTTCTTAATTTGATCCATAAAATATTTCTTTTTTTGTAAATTTTATTTAAGGTATGCAATGTTCATGTATTTCCTATATACAGATTAAGGAACATAGTGATGCTTTCTACCTTACCCTCCAGTTAACTTTATACTCATAAGATTAACCCTACACTAAGCAAAGAATTCAACAAATAGTACAAAAAAGCACTGTTCCTCAACAGTCAAGACAAGGGCTATAAACACTCATCAAATCTCAAAATGTCAATTCCACACCTATACAAAACATATGGTATTTGTCTTTTTGGGACTGGCTTATTTCACTAAGTCTAATGGTTTCCAGTTGCACCCATTTTGTTGCAAAACAGAGAATTTCATTTTTTTTTTTTTACTTCTGTGCAGTATTCTATAGTGTATGAATACCACAATTTCTTAGTCCAGTCTTCAGTTGATGGACATCTGGGTTGATTCCACATATTAACTATTCTGAAATTGAGCTTCAATAAACATGGGGGTAGAGATCACTTTTTTTTTTTTTTTTTGAAAGGCAGCAATTAGAGAGAGAGAGAGAGAGAGAGAGAAAGGTCTTCATTTTTCTGTTGGTTCACCCCACAATGTGGCCACTATGGCTGGTGGGTTGCGGCTGGTGCGCTGCCCGATCTGAAGCCAGGAGCCAGGTACTTCCTCCTGGTCTCCCATGCAGATGCAGGGCCCAAAGACCTGGGCCATCCTACACCGCACTCCCGGGCCACAGCAGAGAGCTGGACTGAAAGAGGAGCAACTGGGACAGAATCCCGCAACCCAACCAGGACTAGAACCAGGAGTACCAGCGCCACAGGTGGAGGATTAGCCTAGTGAGCTATAGCGCCCCGGCCCCAGATCACTCTTTCATATGTTGATTTTATTTCCTTTGGGTTAATTCCCAGGAGTAGGATGGCTGGGTCATATTGTAGGTCTATATTCAGATTTCTGAAGCATTTCCATGCTGTCTTCCACAGTGGTTACACAATTTACATTCCCACCAGCAGTGGATTAGGGTACTTTCCCCCTCACATCCTCGCCAGTGTTTATCATTTGTTGATTTTTGTATGAGAGCCATTCTAACTGGGGTGAGGTGAAACCTCATTGTGGTTTTGATTTGCATTTCCCTGAGGGCTAGTGATCCTGAGCATTTTCTCAAGTGTCTGTTTGCCATTTGAATTTTGTCTCTAGAAAAATGCCTGTTTAAGTCCTTTGCTCATTTTTTAACTGGATCATTTGTTTTGTTGTTGAGTTTCTTGAGCTCTTTATAGATTCTGGATATTAGTCCTTTATCAGTTTCACAGTTCACAAATATTTTTTCCCATTCTGTCAGTTGCCTCTTTACTTTGCTGTGTTTCTTTTGCAATGCAGAAGCTTCCCAGCTTGATATAATCCCAGTTTTCAATTTTGACTTTGATTGGCTGTGCTTCTAGGGTCTTTCCCAAGAAGTCTTTACTTATACCAATGTCTTGTAAGGTTTCTCAATAATTCTCTAGTAATTTGATGGTACTGAGTCATAGATTTAGGTCTTTGTGATCCATCTGAAGTAGATTTTGTATAAGGTGTAAGGTAGGGGTCTTGTTTCATACTACCACATGCAGAGATCCAGTTTTCTCAGCACTATTTGTTGAAGACACTGTCCTTGCTCCAGGGATTGATTTTAGCTCCTTTGTTAAAGATAAGTTGGTCGTAAAGTGTGTAGATTGATATCTGTTGTTTCTATTCTATTTCACTGGTCTACACATCTATTTCTTTTTTCAAGTACCAGGCTGTTTTGATTGTAACTACCCTGTAGTATGTTTTGAAATATGGCATTGTGATGCCTCCAACTTTTTTTTTTTTTTTTCATATAAGATTGCTTTAGCTATTCAGGGTCTCTTGTGTTTCAATATGAATTTCAGCATTGTTTTTTGTAGGTCTGAGAAGAATATCTTTGGTATTTTGATTGGGATCTCATCGAATCTGTACATTGCTTTTGGTAGTGCAGATATTTTGACAATATTTCTTTAAAATACTAAGGTATGGGGCCGGCACTGAGGCATAGTAGGTTAAAGCCCTGGAATCCTATATGGGCACTGGTTCGATTTCCAGCTGCTCCACTTCTGATCCAGCTCTCTGTTATGGCCTGGGAAAGCAGTAGAAGATGGCCCAAGCTCTTGGGCCCCTGCATCCGCATGGGAGACCCAGAAGCTCTGGCTCCTGGCTTCAGATCAGTGCAGCTCCAGCCATTGCGGCCATTTGGGGAGTGAACCAGTGGATGGAAGACCTCTCTTTCTCTGCCTCTGCCTCTCTGTAACTTAAATAAATCTTTTTAAAAATAAAGTAAAACACTAAGATATTAGGGCCAGCACTGTGGCATAGTGCCTCAGTGCTGCAGTGCCAGCATCGCATATGGGTACCAGTTTGAGTACAAGCTGCGCCATTTCCCATCCAGCTCCCTGCTAATGTGCCTGGAAAAGCATAAAAGGATGGCCCAAGTACCTGGGCCCCTGTACCAATGTGGAAAACCCAGAAGAAGGTCATGCTCCTGGCTTCATATTGACCCAGTTCTAGCTGCTGCAGCTATTTGGGGAATGGGCCAATAGATGGAGGATCCCTCTCTCTCTCCCTCACTTCCTCCCTCCCTCCCTCCCTCTCTCTAACTCTAGGTTTCAAATAAATAAATAAATCTTAAAAAATACTAAGGTATTTAGAAATCATCTTTTTTAGTATATTTTCAGAAGGGAATTTCAGAAATTTGTCAAAAGGTTTAAAAAAAATTTAAAAATCAACCACCCTGATCTCCCTGGGCTGAATGCAAGTTTATTTTAATTGATCACCATCACAGAAACATTCTCTGTCAGCCTTCTCCGAAACCTCCAATTGTGGACAGAATTTTCTGATGCCACCACACAGGGAGCAACTATTAATGAAACTGCATGCCTATGTTTCCTCATTGTAGCAATCCTTTACTTAAATGTTAAAATATAATCATACATTTCAAGTGATCAAAATTTCCAATCTTGACAGTGATTTTTAATTAAAAAAGTATCTACCAAGTAGAAAAATCTACACATGTAAAGTAATAAGATTTCCATCACTTTTATTCCATTACTCTAAAAGCACTTTGTAGTCATTTATTCCATCCTATAATTGAGAGCCCATTTGCCAAAATTATAATGGATTTTTTATTCATTTCAAATCATCTAGCAAGAATTAGCAGACTTTTGAACAAGAAGTTTTTAATGTTTCCTTTCAAAAGAAAAGATGTAAAACCTTGCAAATAGATCACAAGGGTAACAAATACTAAGACACATGGTATACCTTGCTTAAAAGATTAATTCTGTATGAGTAGGATCTGAAGAATAAAATAGTCTCATAAGAATTATATGGCAAAATGCTAAACTGCCAGAAGAAAAACTTGCTGGGGCTAAGTCATCCCAAGTAAGCATAGGTAAACTCTATACCTAATGAGATAGGTATTTTAGAAAATGCCTAAAATTAGTTTTGACAAAGCTACACAAAGTGGCCTTTGGTTTTGTAGATCCACAGACTGCTGACAAAGAACCCTAGTACAGTACACTGTATCAAAGGGTAAATTTTTCTAGGTAAAGAATTTGCTACACAAAGGAATATTTTTTTTTGACAGGCAGAGTTAGAGTGAGAGAGAGAGAAAGGTCTTCCTTTTTCCGTTGGTTCACCCCCCACATGGCTGCTACAACCGGTGCACTGCACCGATCCAAAGCCAGAAGCCAGGTTCTTCCTCCTGGTCTCCCATGCAGGTGCAGGGCCCAAGCACTTGGACTATCCTCCACTGCCTTCCTGGGCCACAGCAGAGAGTTGGGCTGGAAGAAGAGCAACTGGGACAGAATCCAGCACCCCAACCGGGTCTAGAACCTGGGGTGCTGGCTCCACAGGTGGAGGATTAGCCTAGTGAGCCATGGCGCCAGCCACAAAGAAATATTTTTCATTGCCAAATTTAACAATCAAGTAAATGAAATCTCTTATTTGATTGAACCTCACCAGATTGTTTCTGAGTCACTTTTGAGATGTTATAAAACTATCAGCTACAAATCTAAATGGAATTTCCCTATAGGGAAGGGTATTGTGGCACAGTGGATTGATTAAGCAGCCACCCGGGACATTCACATCCCATATTCGAGTTTCAGTTTGAGTCCTGGATACTCCATTTCCAATCCAGTTCCCTGGTAATATATCTAGGAAGTTCTGGAGTCCCTATTATCCACATGGGAGACCCAGATGAAATTCCTGGTTCCTGGCTCAGCCCTGGATGTTGTGGCCATTTGAGGAATGAACCACTGGATGAAAGGTGTGTATGTGTGTGTAGAGAGACAGAGAGACAGAGAGGGAGGGAGGGAGGGAGGGAGGGAGGGATAGAGAGAGAGAGACGGACTCTGCCTTTCAAAGACATAAATTAAAAAAAAAATATCAATTCCCTATCATTCTCCCTTCCTATTTTCTATACCTGAACATTTTTACTCAGATCTTTGACATATTCTGGCAAAATGACACTGGCATGACTCACTTAAGTATATTGCTAATTTTGTTTCATGCTAGAGTTGAAAGGGAACTATTTTTGCAGCAATAGATGTTAATAAAAATGAATATGAAATATTTACCTTGAATTAAACGCTATAAAAAAAGTGAAGTGTAATAGTAAATGCTGACAACTAAAGAACTTCTAGAGCACTTCAAGCATTCTTGTTTAGGGACTTTAGTCTTGCAGTGTGCAACTGTATCTTATCGTTCTAGTCTTTTACTGTTCAGCCTCTCTGAGGAATAAATCACAAAAAAATTTCTCACAGAAGTATAAAGATATTGCATTAATGTTACCAAAATACTTCTTCAAAAAGTGTTAATTCTGAGAACTCTGTAAAAGTGTTCAAAAGTGTCTTCTGCTATACTACATTCTAAATGTGAGACTACTGTTTTACTTCAATAACTAGAATTAATGGGTTAGTTTTAAATCAAGCGTTCCAGCTGGATACAGGTATTCAGAAAACTGTAAAGGATACTTGCAAACCTCACTCACATTAGAGAAGTTGATAGTAGGTTTTATTTGGCATTTTTATTAAAAGGAAAAATCAGAAATCAAAGGAGAATTAAAAACACTAAAGCATATTATAAAATAATAAATAGAAATGCTGGGGATGGCATTTGGCACAGCAGTGAAGTCACTACTTGGAATACCCACATCACAAATCAGAGTGAATTGTTGGAGTCCAGGCTTCCAACTAGATTCTGCAAATTCACACCTGGGGTGGCAACAGGTGGCTCAAGTACTTGGGTCCCTGATACTCAGGTGGGAGACTCAGATTAAGATCTGAACTCTTGGCTTTGACCTGACTCCACCTTGGTTGTTGCAGGCATTTGGGGGAGTGAAGCAGTGGATAAAAGACCGACCTCTCTCTACATAAAATAAAAAGGAAAATTTGAATAAGAGAAAGAAATACTGATCATCTTTTCATAAGAATGACCACACACAAAGTTTGGGCAGTTTCTCAATTAATTCCCATTTAATTAATACCAATTAGTTTTACAAGGTATACAACTTACCAATGAATACATAGTTTTCACAGTAAGTAGCTCAATACAGAAACAATAAGGTATATTGTAAAATAATTTCATAAAGGTAATAACTACAAATACTAAAATGATATTTAAGCCAGATACTCATTAAGTATGTAAGAATACTATTGAAGAGAATAGCACACCTCTTGGGGCCCAAATGAATCCCTAAACCTAGGGAATCAATAAAAATTAAAGATGAAAAAGTTATTCGGTCATCTATTCTATACTCTTACAAAACAGTTCCCAGTAGTATGTGATTTAATTTTAATTCATCTGGTTTAAGATATTCTTGCTAATAACAAATTCCAATTGCTTTGCTTAGAAACCTATTAGCAGACTGGCTGGTATTGATATAATACTGCAGTTAATTGCACTTTCTAGATTTGGGGAACCAGGCTGCTCTGCAGCAATTCTATAAACCTAATTAGACCGTGTAATGTTAATTTTTTTTCACAAGTTTTAGTGTGCCAGGTTCTTGCAGTCAGTGAACTGGATCAGGTCTCCCTGTTGGCATGTTTAAATACTTCTGAGGAGCAGCACTTGAAAATGCCACGAAGGCTGGGGAGCCAAGGAGGGAATTTATAATGGTGCAGAAATGAGAACATTTCTCATTTTGAAATATTCAGGATTCCTAGCAAATGAAGCAACTGAAAGTTAGTTCTCCCCTGTCCAAAAAAGACTGAAGCCCAGGGTAATTGCAGTTCAAGCTGTCTCAGAGTTGCATTCTGAATCACAGGGCTGAACTAGAATTAAATGGTAAACCCCATTTTTAAAAACTAAGATTACTGAAATGCTGAGTATACAATTTTGTGATTCTATTTTTTAAACACATCAGCCATGTTGATATATTAGAAATCAAAAACTACATAACAATATCAGGATGAAATTTCTTCTCCAATTTCAAATTTTAAATGCTTTTTCTAGTCTTGGCTTTACAGTCCACTAGACTTCAGACTAAAACAGTACAATGGCAAATATGCTGTATAATCATAATATCTAAAATATTTGGTATTACATATAATCACAACTACATGGTTATAGTTCAACTTAAAACACACATATATATCTGTCTATACAAACACAGTGGTGGGTAGAGGGAGGTGGAGAGGCACCCAGTATGTAGCACAGATATAACCAACAGGAATTAAGTTCCCTTTTGATAGTTACAGTTCTCTAATAAACTGTTGCTCTTTTATTTGTATTTTTCCCAGAGCAAGCACGACTATTAACTACTCAAATGCCTCGCATGTGAGCTAGTTGTCTTGGGTCATTGTGTTTACTACAAAGCCAATACAGATGCTCCTGCAGTCCAACCCTCTCTAATGAAGTTTCACAGTCTCTCTGCTGCAACTTTCTCAGCTCTTGCTCAGTGTAGCATTTGAATTTGTTGACAGCCCTGCCCTTAAGTTATTTTTGCTTGTTTTTTATAGGGCAATATTCTCTAATTATTTTACTTCTGCCTGTGCCTTCTTTCAACTCTCCTCCTGAAGCCTAAAAGAAGGCATTCTCCATGCCTCTTCCTGTCTACCCATACTTTTTGTCCATTCCCAAACTACAGTCCACTCCCTGACATCACACTCCTGTGCATGATTTGCACTTTCCAACCATTTCTGTTTACTGTTCTGATCTCTACCTTCCTTTGACTGATCTGCATTTATAAAACTGTATATGCCCAAAGCAAATGTTTCGTCTTGGAGCCCCTAAAACAACTCGTCCTCTAGACAGGCACTCCTCAAAGTACTTCCCCAGACCAGCAGCATCAGCATGATAGGAGCTCAGATTCTCTACCCTACTGACATCTATCCAATCAGAACTTCTGGGCATGAAGTTGACCAATCTGCATTGGAATGCATCCTCTAGGTGATCCTGATGCCAAAGCAGGAGCACTCCTTCTCAAGGCATCAACATCCTTCCTTTCCCATTCCATCAAGCACATTCTTCCTCTCATCAGCAACACTTTGCAAGTCTACTTCCAAAATCTCTTTGTATTCAGTTTCTGGGTCCCTCTCCTAGTTGCATTATTATATCCTAAGAGGTGATTCTCTCTTTCCTTGATTATATCTAATATTCTGTTTCCAGATTATTCCATATTGCCCAGACTATTCATAACCAATTCAAAGTCTTTGATGGCTCAGAACCTATTTATCTTTCTAGAGTCCTCTCTTCCATTCTTCCCCACCCTAATCCCATCTTCCAGCCATGTAGTCCCCAGGATTAGTCACAGTCCTGCATATTTTTGAATACACTGTTCCTCTGCCCTCATGTGCACATATCCTCCACATATGCTTTTCTGAGACAAGCTCAGACAGCACCCAGCCCCATAAACTAGATGTTGTGTTCTCTGTGGCTCCTTGGGTCCAGTGTACATAGCTAATACACTTCTTGTCTTACCCACTGCAATTGTTTATGTGGCCCATAAACTTGTGGACAGAAAAGGTTATGACTCATTTTGTTTATCTAGAACCACACATAGCGAGATGACCACAAAATTTGCTATCAAGCCCACGGCACTTTTGAGAGTGAAAGGATAATAATGGCTAAGGGGCAACAGATGTAAACTAATATAAATAATTACTCTAATAACAGACCCCAGGAGCCAAACACCTCATCATCTGGGTCCTGACTGCACCCTGGGCTTATCAAGTATTATACCCTTCCTAATCACACTGGCCTTCCTTTTACTCCTCAAACATTCCAGCCTCATTCCAATCTCAAGGATTTATGTGAAATTACCCTATTATCCAAATATCCCTCTTGTAACATAGTTCATGTGAACTTGTCTTTGTTGTTAAAATCTGTAGTGTTGGGTCATAAAGCATAGCACTGAAGTTAAAACACCTGAGATTGAATCCTGGCTGAATCACCTACTGTGGACAAACAGTTCATCTCTCTGTATCTCAGTAGTCTCATCTGTGAAGTGGGAATTAGATAAGACCTGCATTAGAAGGTTGTTGTTATCCTAAATTCAATATGTGTAAACTATTACCACCATAATTATTTACTACTCTACAGTATATCCAATGCCTAGAGCAATAGACAGCACTAGCAGACACTCAATACTTGAAATATTTGCTGAGTGAATGATTGAATCAAGAGTTAATAAGTCACTACTCCCTTACCTCTAAAAAGCTTCTCTGTTGAACCAATAAAACCCTAACCTAGTCCATTAGCCTAACTTTTAATTTCCCTCAAAATGTGGTCCAAGCTTACTTCACCAATCTTAAATTCCACCAATTTTTCCAGTAAAACTGGATTTCTTTCTGTTCTCACTATATTCCTTTAGTCCAGAAGGTTCTTCCGTGCATATTTACCTGGTCAAATCCCACTGACGCTCTGTTTTCCAGACAAATGCCATGCCCTTCCCTTTTCCCTCTGAATACCCATCTCCTACTGCTCTGTAAGAACCTCCTTTATATGGCAGCTTATCTCACTTAAGAGATCTGAGGCCAGGGCCCCCGGCTGTGGTGCAGCAGGCTAAAGCCCCAGCCTGCAGTGCCAGCATCCTATGTGGGCTCCAGTTCGAGTCCCGGCTGCTCCACTGCCAATCCAGCTCTCTACTAGTGTGCCCGGGAAAGCAGTGGAGGATGGCCCAAGTCCTTGGGCCCCTGTACTCATGTGACAGACCCAGAAGAAGCTCCTGGATCCTGGATTCGGATCAGCTCAGTTCTGACCATTGTGGCCATTTGGGGAATGAACCAGATGAAAGACCTCTCTCTGTTTCTACCTCTCTAACTCTGCCTTTCAAATAAAGAAAATAAATATTTAAAAAGAGAGAGAGAGAGATCCAAGGCTGTGTCCTTGACATCTTTGCATCTCCAAGGTCCAGTCCTGTGTGTCACAGGAAGGCAGTTCTAAACACATAACTTTGAATGGAAAGTTTTGGGTTGAGAGGTGTTTTAAAATGGTTTGGCTTTATATTTCAAAAGAAAATTACTATTGTCAGGGCTGGTGCTGTGGCACAGGAGGTTAATCTTCCACCTCCAGTGCTAACATCCCACATGGGCGCCAGTTCGAGTCCCGGCTACTCCTCTTCCAATCCAGCTCTGATATGGTCTGGGAAAGTGGTAGAGAATGGCCCAAGTCACTGGGCCCCTGAACCTGCATGGGAGACCCAGAAGAAGCTTCTGGCTCCCAGCTTCAGATCGGCACAACTCCAGCTGTTGCAGCTATCTGGGGAGTGAATCAGCCGATATGGAAGACCTCTCTCCCTGCCTCTGCCTCTCTGTAACTCTGCCTTTCAAATAAATAATAAATAAAAGTTTTTTTTTAAATTACTATTGTAATATACACAACATCTCATTTGTGGCTATTAGGATCAAGAACTGAGTAACATCTTTACTATGTCAAAACTTTCCATCTCCTCCACTGTGCATTATCTCCAATGCCTGGAGCAATGGATGGCCATTAGCAAACACTCAATAAATATTTGAAATACTTGTTTAAAGGGTGCCATGTTTAGAATATCAATACATCTTTCAGTTCTTACAAAGAATTTTGTTCACATTTAGGTATATTCTAGCTTCCTACCTTGTTCTTTTACCTCATACAGAACATCTATAAAATCTTTTCTTTCATAGCCTTTGATTAAGGATTTTAAATCTTTAATACAGCTACTATCTTCCTGTCAGACCATAACATACATTTCCAGGAATGAGAATCAGAATTCAAAATATGAATTCAAATACCTTGCTTGATGTTGAATAATCATTTTCCTGCATTAAATAGCTACTGAAATTTTGCTCACAAACTCTTTGTTAACTCTGAAGTTAAGACTTTACAAATATTGTTTACAAATGACACAAGCTCAGCATTTCATTCAAGATGCATTATTTTCTCCCCCTCCTTGTTCAATTAGCTGATCTAATACAGCTTAGATATAAACATAAGTGATATTCTATACTTTATTTCCCCAATCCACCCAGCCAGCCAAAGTAACAAAAGAATGATCCAAATCAACTGCTGTTCAACAGTTTTCAATCTCTTTATTAATAATTGCACACTCCCCAAATGGCTATTTTAAACTTTCTCCACCTACTGGTTTTAACATGAACAAAACATATCCTTGTGATAACCTTCCTTTTATTTTCTTTTATTGCAATAGGTTTAAGAAGTGGTTTTTTTGTTGTTGTTGTTGTTTTTACCTCCCAACTAGAACGTGAGCCCATGAAAGCAAGGACTTTTACTTCAATATTCTCAGTAATATTCACAGGGCCTTCTTGGAGCAGTGGGAACAAAACGGGGACAAATGGTAACAAGCAAATGCCTGACCATACTTAGACCACTGAATGGGAAACAGCTGCACAGCCAATAGGGCAAATCTTAGGGATTTACCGAACATTTTCAGTGTCCCAATCTATGGAGGAAGCATAAATGGATGTACTTTATTTTATATTACTTGAGAAAAAATGTAATACATGCATTCTGTAAACTCAGCACCAGGAGAGAGAAGGAGTCCTACAACACATGCCCTGGGCCCTGGTGGCATTAATGGATAGACTAAACTAGCATTCAATATATACATTCTGTAAACTCAGCACCAGAGGAGATACATCATGAGTGGCAACATGAATCCTCCATCTCAAGCACTCAGAATGGGCAGGATTAGGCCTTGTTTGATTTGCAGGAACCTTTAGGAAATAGGAAACCTTCAGATTTTCAACTTGGAATGTATACAAAGACTTGCATTAACTTCATGTCTAAAAACTCCAGATTTCTTAACTTGGTAGTGTGAGATTTATTGATTGTGAAGGGATGGGAGGAAATGGAGGGGTTGGGAACAGCAAAGAAAACAAACACCAATCTTGAGGCTTATGTAGATTTGGGGAACTGAGAGAGCAGTTCAAGCACTACATTTGCACCAAGTGATAGCTCCACTTGAAATAAAACTTCACAGTCAAGGGCAGAATTTTTCAGGTTACAACTCATCAGCACTCTGGAATGTCACAGTCTAATCAATTCAGTCACTAATCCTCATTTAAGCTATACTCCTTTCAAACCTGTCAGCTTACACATCACATAGAAGCTGTAGACCTAAGAAGTATTCCTAAATGAGTCCTACAATATACACCCTGGACCCAGGTAGCATTATGGGTTGACTAAAGTATCACTTGCACCTACAGAGAATCATCAAATTACATACAACTTCTCACCAGTACTGAATATTTTAATAGAACCACTGAAGCTAAAGATCTGTAAACATTTCCATTACAAACCTTTATTTTCACAGACCTATGATTCAACTTTATACACTTACTCTGAGATAAATAGTGTCGGTTTCAGACACACCATAATTTACTTAAAAGAACTTTCTACACTTCCCAAATCTCAACAGATGGTCTTAGTAAGTGCTCACCTTAAAATATCCAAGGGACAAAGCCTAAAAACATAAGGCTTCCCATAACCATAAAATACAACATAAGAACATATACATTTGGTCTTCAGAACTTCTATAATGTAACAAATAATCTATCATTCTAGGCCTCCTAAAACATTCACTCCCACATCCAAATCCTGATGTTTGGAATCTTTAACGGTGTCTTCAATCTACTTACTTCTCCATCTCTGCCTTCACCCTCCCGATCCAAGCAACATCATGTGCCACCTGAACTATTAAAAACTCCAAGAGGACTACTACTATATGCTCTACAGGCCAATGCACACTTCCTACAAGAAGCCAGAGTGGTTTTTTTCAAAAAACATATTGGACCATATGTCTTCCCTACTTAAAAACCTTCAGTAGCTTCCCACTGCCCTTATAACCTAATCCTAAGCATGTCTACAGGAGCCATACTACCTTTGCAGCATCATTCCATACCTTCATGTTCCAATTATATTGACCTCCTTCCAGTCCCTCACTGTCTCAGGACCTTTGTACATACTGTTTCCTCTCAGGAATACCCCTCCTACATCCGGATAACAACTCTGCTTTCAATCCTTCAACTCAAAAGTTATTTCTTCAGGTGAGGCTGTTATGACCAAACTCTTCCATTTTCTCACTCCCTGACTCATGGTTTTTCTATATTTCCCACACGACATGAAGTACAATTTTGTATAAATTATGTACAATTATGTATAAATCAGTGGAGCCTTCATTGATGTGTATTTTTATGTATATACTTCTTACTAGACAAATATTCATCCATAGGGTCAAGGACAAGGAGTGGGGTTTTGTTTTGTTTTTAAGATTTATTTGAGAGGCAGAGTTACAGAGAGGCAGAGGCAGAGAGAGAGGTCTTCCATCCTCTGTTTCACTCCCCAAATGGCCAGAGCTGGGCCAATCCAAAGCCAGGAGGCAGGAGCTTCTTCTGGGCTTCTCATGAGGGTACAGAGGCCCAGGGACCTGGGCCATCTTCTACAACTTTCCCAAGCCATAGCAGAGAGCAGGATCAGAAGTGGAGCAGCCAAGACTCAAACAGACACCCATATGGCATTCCGGCACTGCAGGTAGCGCTTGCACCACAGCACCAGCTCCAGGAGCGCTTTTTTTTTTTTTTTTTTTTCTTGACAGGCAGAGTGGACAGTGAGAGACAGAGACAGAGAGAAAGGTCTTCCTTTTGCCATTGGTTCACCCTCCAATGACCGCCACGGCCGGCGCGCTGCGGCCGGCGCACTGCGCTGATCCGATGGCAGGAGCAGGTACTTATCCTGGTCTCCCATGGGGTGCAGGGCCCAAGCACCTGGGCCATCCTCTACTGCACTCCCTGGCCACAGCAGAGAGCTGGCCTGGAAGAGGGACAACTGGGACAGAATCCAGTGCCCCAACCGGGACTAGAACCTGGTGTGCCGGCGCCGCAAGGTGGAGGATTAGCCTAGTGAGCCGCAGCGCCAGCCTAGGAGCGCTTATTTAACCACTAGCAATGTACCTGGTATACAATAAGCACCCAAAATTGTCTGACTACATAAATGGGAAAAAATATCACAATATATTGAACAGTAGGGTCATATTTCGCACCATTCATCTCAGATAAAATACCAGTATCAGAAACAGGAGAGAGACAAGAAACATGTTTCTCTTGACTCCGTAAGTGGGCAGATCTAAAGCAAGAAAGTAGTACCGATTGCATTGGGCTTCAGTGTCTGAAATACTGACAGTGTAAGTCAAAAAAGTGCCACAGGGTGGTTGGAGTAGAGCACACCCTACATCTGGTAAACTGGAGTGCTTTAGCCTATCTTAGGTGATTTAAAGGGATCCAGAACAGTCCAGTGTAGATTAGCATTCAAAAGAAGCAGAGGTCTCACAAAAGGTGGCAGTATCTACAAAAGAACTGCAAGGGGCACTGCAATGCCGGCATCCTATATGGGCAGGTTCCAGTCCCAGTGGCTCCACTTCTGGTCCAGCTCCCTGCTAATGCACCTGGAAAAGCAGCTGAGGATGGCCCAAGTGCTTGGGCCCATGCACCAACATGGAGACCCAGAAAAAGCTCCTGGCTCCTTGCTTTGGACCGGCCTAGCTCTGGCCATTGCAACCATTTGAGGAGTCAATCAGCAGATAGAACATCTCTATCTCCCACTCCTTTTTTATAACTGCCTGTCAAGTGGATAAATAATTTTTAAGAAAACTTTTATTTAATAAATATAAATTTTGAAAGTAGAACTTTTGGATTATAGCAGTTTTCCCCCCATAACCACCCTCCCACCTGCAAACCATCTCATCTCCTACTCCCTCTCCCATCCCATTCACATCAAGATTCATTTTTAATTATCTTTATATACAGAAGATCAACTTAGTATATACTAAGTAAAGATTTCAACAGTTTACACCCACACAGACACACAAAGTATAAAGTACTGTTTGAAGACTAGTTTTAGCATTAATTCTTATAGTACAACACATTAAGGACAGAGGTCCTACATGGGGAGTAAGTGCACAGTGACTCCTGTTGTTGATTTAACAACTAATACTCTTATTTATGACATCAGCGATCACCCTAGCTCTTGTCATGAGCTGCCAAGGCTATGGAAGCCTCTTGAGTTCACAAACTCTGACCTTATTTAGACAGGGCCATAATCAAAGTGGAAGTTCTCTCCTCTCTTCAGAGAAAGGTACCTCCTTCTTTGATGGCCTGTTCTTTCCACTGGGATCTCACTCACAGAGATCTTTCTTTTAGGTCATTTTTTGCCACAGTGTCTTGGCTTTCCATGCCTAAGAAATTCTCATGGGCTTTTTAGCCAGAGTGGATAAATACATTTTAAATAGGATATTCTAGGGCTGTATCTCAAAAGTGCCTAGGTTAGTTTTCATTAAGGGGAGGTAACAGACCCTTGCTTATGCTCAAATTGCTTAGATGACTATTTGCATGGACAGCTAAGAGTTTTGCTTTTCTGATAGCCAAGTGTTCCTTTCTAATATTAATCATGTAAGTCTTAAAAATTGAGTGTCTTTGGCCAATGACAGAAAATACAACAGATCTACCAACTATCAAATCAGACCAAGAAATTCAAGATGTCACCACATCCGTCATGAGTTACTGAATGAAAACGATTATCAGTACTAATAAAATATTTTAAGAGCTTTTAAAATACCCCCAGCCAGCTGAACTAGGGAGTATTCTCAAAAAGAATGGTTTTGTCAGTTTATTCTCAAATTTTCTACCAGAAAACGAGAAGCTAACATTTCTACTTGATGACTTAAATATTCTCACATAACTGCAATATTCAGTTATCCTTTGCCAATAAATCATTTGAAAGCGAAATCATAAAAAGGTCACCACCTCTCCAAGAGAGATGAGAGGCTTAAAACCACAAACATATTGAAAAAGTAACTTAAAAAAATCAGCATCAACTTAGATGACCTGGATGAGAATCCGTCCCAGATATTACAAAGGGACTGCACATTATTAATGACTTCAAATACTGAAATTTACATATTAAATGACAATGCAGGCAAGAACCAATAAGTGCCCTCCTCCGATTCTTACTCTTGAAAAGACGCCACAGCCTTTTTTTTTTTTTCATTTTTTTAACTTTTATTTAGTGAATATAAATTTCCAAAGTACAGCTTATGGATTACAATGGCTTCCCCCCCATAACTTCCCTCCCACCCACAACCCCCCCTTCCCGCTCCCTCTCCCCTTCCATTCACATCAAGATTCATTTTCAATTCTCTTTATATACAGAAGATCAGTTTAGCATATATTAAGTAAAGATTTCAACTTCCCGACGTTAACTTTCCAAAATGAAAGTTAATAAAAAAAAAAAAAAGGCTCACGTAGATGCAATGCCACTCACATTTGCTCAAGGCACGTCCCAGCAGAGAGCGGCTCCCCCGCCTCCCTGTGGCCCTGAAGCCCTCACGCCCCCTCGCACCTCCACCCACAGCTGGCCCCGGGGAGCATCCCAGGTCCGGCAAGAGGAGGGCCGGGGCTGCAACAGCGTAGCTCGGGGAGCCGGGTCAGGGTGGGGGACGAGGCCGGGACACCGCCCACTGCTGAGGCGGAGGAGCCGCAGTCGCCGCGGCCCATTGCCCGCGCGGCGCGGCTGGCGGTTAACTAATGTTCCGAGGCGCCCGACTAAACCCTCAAAAGCCAGGGAGCGTCACGGCTAACACTCGCGTCTCGGGCGGCAGACAAATGCGTCCCAGCGGAACCGCCGGGAGCTCCGCGCCGCCGCGCCCCGCGGTGTGGGACTGAGCGAGCCGGCAGCCAGCGCGGGGCGGCCAGGCGCCGGCACAAGTTAGTTTTCCGGCCCGAACAGCCCAGCCGCAGCCCGGGAAGAGGAACAGGCTCCCAGTCCCCCGGAGAGCCCCGAAGCGCCGCCCGCAGGGAAGGGGCTTCCCCAGGCGCTGGGCGCGCACGGAGAGGGGCGGGGACGCCCCTAACAGCCATCCCCGGCCAGCCGCTCCTCTCTTCGTGCAGTGAAGCGAGAGGAACGGCCGGTCCAGGGCGAGGCCTCGGCCGCCCATCGCACCCGGTCTCCCCGCCACCCGAGTGGAGGGGGAGGCGGCGCTCTCCGTGAGAGCTGGAGGCGGGGCGCCATCGCCCTCCCACTCTCCGGCGGGCGGGCGGGCGGACAGGCTGGGGCGCCCCGGGCTGCGAGCACCCCCGGACGGGCGGTGGCGGAGGGAAGGCTGGACCAAGGGGCCTGGTCCCCTGGCCCCACGGCGGCGGCATCTCGCCTCCGTCAGGCCTGCACGCGCCACAGGCCGCAGCCTGGACCAATCCCGCGTTTCCCCCTAACCCCTCACGACCGGCACCAAAGAGTCGGACGCCGGGCGGCCGCGGCCCCCGGGAACCGGGTCTTCCTCGGCTCCTCGGGGCAGTCTCGCCCGGTGTGAGGAGAAGCCGCTAAAGCCGCCGCGGCAGCCGCAGCAGGAGCGGCGCGGGTGTCGGCGGCGGCGCCTGGGGCGGGGAAGCGAGGGAGGAAGGGGCGGCCAGGGGGCGGGCCGGCAGCGGCCAGGGTGGACTGGGTGCGCGGGGCTCGGCGCCCCCGCGGTGCCTGCGCTGCGCCAGCACCACCTGCGGAGCTGCGGCGCCAACGCCACGCCGCGACCCCGCTGCCCCCTGCTCCCGCCACACACACACACACACGCACACACACGCGCGCGCGCGCGCAAACAAAACAAGTTGCAGGTCGCCGCCACCGGAGGGGGCCGGGCGGGTCACTCACCCTCATCCTGCTCAGCGGGCTCGGGTCGTCCGGCCGGGAAGAGAGGGAAGACCAGAGGACCACCAGCCCCAGGAAGCTTCCCACTACCAGCAAACTGCGTAAGATGAACCCGATCTTCAGCCTCATCTTCCTCCGGCGGCGAGAGACACACAGCCCGGCGCAGCCGCCGCCACTGCTCTCCCCTCCCTCCTTCCCCCTCCTCCGGCTCGCCTCCTCCTTCTCTTTCCCCCACCCCTGCCGCTCCGGCTGCCGCCCTCTCCGCTGCCTGCCCTTTTCAGCTTCAGATCCGGAACTCCCCTCGGCTCTACCTTCCCCTGGGCTCTTCCCTCCGGCCCCTCCCCGCGGCCCGCCGGCTCGGACCGCGCGCCGCCGCCGCCGCCGCCGCCCCCTCCCCTGCGGCTGCCTCCGCAGAGCTCGGGCCGCCCGGTGTCCTCGCGCTCCCGAGCTTCCTCTCTCCCCGCCTGCCCGCTTCCCGCGCCGCAGCCCCCGGCTACCTGGGTGGTAACTAACTTAGACTTTCCCCACGTCTGGTCTTTAGCCTTTGCCCTACAGTTCAGCTGCTTAAAAGCCTCCAGGCTCCCAAACTTTTGCTGTAATTCCGGACCTCAACTCTGTCCTCTACGCCTGAATCGTCCAGGATCTCCGGCCACCGCCCCCTCCGGCGGACGTGGAGCCGCTCTCGGCCGCACCTCTCAGCCTCACGCCCCGTGTCCTGAGCCCCTCGCCCACCCGCTTGCAGGAAGCAAACCAGGAAGTCGGGGCTGCCGCTGCCGCAGCTCCACGTGGCTGATTTATAGCCGAGAAGATTTTTTTTTTTACTATTTATTGTTCTTGCTTTTTCACACGGCTCCTTAAGGAGGCGGATTTGTAACTGAAAGGCCCAGGTGAGATGTGCAGATATCACTGGACCAGAGGCGCTCCAGCGTTTCTTCTCTTGCGTTCATTAGAGGAAAGTCAATCGTCCTAAGCTAACAGGCAATACCAGCCTTGTTCACGGGCTGCTAAGTTTATATTCTGAAGACAGGAGATTTCGAAACAATGCTTCACCCCTAGTGCTTTCCTCAGCTTTGATTTTAGCCACTTGATGGAGGTTTCTTAATTTCTGTTTCTCAAATGCCTTTTCTGCCAGTGACACCTAAATTATATAGGAAAGGGTACTGGCAAATATTTGACCAAACGCCACACCCTGAGGAAATAGTTTTTGCGTCCAGCTCTTCAAATAAAAACGTCAGTCGCTTTGTATCATGTTGTGAGGTGGGGTACAGTTAACTTAAACTGCCTCATTTAAGTTGAACAGAAGGTTTAAGATTTTATCCTAGATCTTACGATGTTGAAAGTTGATCTTTTTCCTGATATTGTTCTCCACCTGCAAATTTTTTACTTTAAAACAAGTAAAAGCTGCTGTTTAAAATTTAGCGTGAATAAGGAATTTGAATCACCAAGATAAAGTATTACACCAAACTGTTGTGTTCACTGTTTGGGGAACACCAGCTAGCATATTCTAGAATTCTGTAGATGTCATTTTTTTTTCAGGATTTCCACACAACATTTGAAGTAATGTGCTCATGAAGAACACAGTTCCAGAAATGCGGACTGGATTTCGGTTTTCTAAAACATGCTCACAACGCAGAGCACCTGGACGAGAGGCTGTGCAGAGTTGAATACAAATCACTGTCTGACTCAGCATTTTTTTTCATCTACTTAATTAAAATTCAGTTACTTGAAGAACAAGATGAGGGAGACTTCACTCATGACCATTTTTGGGTTATAAAAGACCTGGAACATGTAATTAACAAAGAATGAATCCGCTGAGTAATAATAAGATGCTAACAGAGCTAATGCCCCATTCCTGGGTGATGATTTAGATCAATGTTGGGATCCAGGAATTTCCTGTTAATAATTATACAAACACTGGCAAGAAGGGAGCTGGAGGAGGGGCACATAGAAAGACTCAGGTAACTTTGAAGGTAGGCCTGGGCTTTTTATGGGCCTTCAGAAGTGAGGTATACCCCCTCTGCAAAATAGACCACTGCTAGGCAGAGGTTTGGCATGGAACAGGTGATCTGCAAGGGATCTTAAGCGGATCACATGAAAGAGCAATCTCATTTTAAATCAGGAGCTGAAGTGGACCTGAATAATTAAACCTTTCATTTGTGCTCTTGTTTTCCTGGTCAGAGAACAGTTTCTTATTAGGAAAATAGGAAACATTTTTACTTTTATGAGCATAACCAGCAGGTAGGCCGATGGAAGGTAATACCACTAAGTAGTGATGGGAATTGTTCTTTGACAGTCATAGTATTCTGAGAAGATCCTGCTACCACCATCCTTCTCTTTAATTTTGCACACAGAGAATTCAAAATATGTGAAGAAGGATTCAGAGGTAAAGTTGATGAAAAGATGTGTCATTGTAAAAGTCCATGTTTCTCTGAGTCCTAACAATACTTAAAAGACATTGAAATTACACTATAAAATATATGCCCATTGCAACATGTGCTTGGAAGGACTTTGTGGAGTTGACAGGACTGTTTAAGAAATGAGGAGTACTCTGAACCTAGGGTTCTTATCTGCCAAGTAGTGATTACAGGACTCACTTCACAATATTATCTAAAATAATACCGGGGTCAAGTACATATGCAAATATAAAGTAAAGATAGTGTGATGGAATGAGTCTCTATGAATGCTACACTTACCACTATGTGATAGGGATTGTTAGACTGAAATACTTCTGGTTTGTCAAACTAAGAGCAACGTTCAGAGCCAGAGGGTAAAAGCTAGAACTGAAGGGATGGATGTAGGTTGTAGCCAAGAGAACCTTTGTACTCTGCCAGGTTATGGGGTCACGTGTGGAAAGTCACGTGGTGCCTTTGGCTTGGCAGCCAACCAGGGTCTTAGAAGCAAGGTAATGGGGAAGGAAAACATGCTTTGTGCACCTAATGTGTGTAAGATGCTTCACATTTTTTATTTCATCCAACCTTTGCACACCCTAAGGTTGATACTAACTATGGCTGTTCTCCAGCTTGGATTCAAATCAGGTTTTTCTTTTTTCTTTTTTTATTTGAGAGAAAGTGAGACAAATAGAGCTCCTATCCAGTTGTTCACTCCCTAAATGCCATCAACAGCCAGGACTGGACCAGAGCCAAAGCCAGGAGTCTAAAACAATGGGGATCTCCCACCCAAAGCAAGAGCCACACTAACTGAGCCATTATTCCCTCCTTCAGGGGCCTGCATTAGCAGGAGCCAAAGTCAGGAGCCAGAAATCAAAGCCAGGCACTCTGATGTGGAATGAGGGAATCTTAACCACTAAGCAAAACACTTGCCCCTAAAGTAAGTTTTGCTAACCTCAGAATTCTTACCACTATATCCCTATTCTTTGCCAAAGTGGACTAGACTTCTGGGCCTGCAGTATAAGTAAGTGCTCCCAGATAGGATGCAAAACGTCAGGATTTTTGTTTTTGTTTTGTTTTGTTATTGTTAATTCCTTTCTGTGTCACTTCTGCTGAAGGAGAACCCACAGTAAGGAACTGTGCCAATTCGTGAACAGTACTCCCCTGGGGCTCTCCCAGCCTCCTCTATGCTACAGCCAAGCTGAACTTCCTAAATTTCTAAATGTAACTCAACTTGCCTCCAGGCCTTTGTGGAGGGAGTTTTGTTTTTTTTTTTTTTTTTCCTGAAATACCTTCTGACACCTAAACATTAAGCTTAGATGTCAGATAAAAAAGCTTTTTTCTAGACTTTCTCACATTGTTTCCCACTCATATGCCAGGATGGGTACCCTGCTAGGTGCTTCCTCTGCACCTATGCTTCTCCTTCCCTCTTAATTACCACTGTATTGTAACCCTTTGTCTGCTCCTAGATAAAAAGGTACATGAAGGTACAGCCTATTATATCCCTGTGGCTGGTGTGCAGAGAGAATTCAATAAATAGTTTCTGATGGATTGCCGAATAACTGGGTTGAGAATATAAAAGGAAAAAAAACTTAGAAGAGAGGTCAGGGGTTGCCCAGCTGCCGCTTCTATAGCTGGATGTTCTTACAAGAAGAAATTCTCAAGGTTTTATTTCACTAGAAAAGTGATTATTTTGCACATAGTCATCATCAACGGAGATGCTATTGTTTCCTCCTGACTCAGCATCCTACTAACGCTATTCAAGACTAAGAAGAAATGATCGTTTTGATTTAAATTCAGATACTGTATCCACTGAGATTTATCTTTCTTTCAAATATTAAATGGGAACATGGAGCAGCTATGAGCAATTACTATCTGCAACCACATTTTAACTATGTCTAGTTGCCAAGTACTGAGGTTAAATTAGAATTGGTGGCCTATAAATTATGGGTTAATTACCCTATTACCTATCTCATAAAACATTTAATCACCTCTTTTCCTAGAAGGAAAATATTACCAATAGTAATATTTTTGATATGTTGTTTAGAAAAAGAAATACTATTTAGATATCAAGAAAAGTACAGTTTATTAAAAATGTATTAATTTTGTATAGTATTTAGTGGTTATATCTTCATGGCAAATTACCCTAAATTTAGCACTCTCGAACAACAGATATTTGGTATTTCACACACTTGGTGAAGGTCATCCATCTAGGAGTGGCTTCAGTGAGTTCTGGCTCAGGTCTGTTGTGAGGGTCTTGCCAGGCTATCAGCTGATGTTGCAATCTCATGACTCAGCTGGGCCTGGAGAATCTGCTTCCAAGGTCACGCACATGGAGAGCAGGTGAGCCTCACTTGGAGATGATGGGAGACTTCAGTTCCTTACTATGTGGGCCTCTCTATAGGGCTACTCAAGACAGGGCAAACAGACTTTCCCCAGTATGAAAGATCTGAGGGAGGGAGAGCTCAAGATGGACCCCACTTTCTGGTACAGTGTTGGGGTGGTAGTGGGGGGCTGCACAAGAGTGTGAATACTAAAATGTGGATATTATTTTAGAGGCTTAAGAACAGTTCTGGTAATCTAGCTGGGTCAGAACACTATTTTTTTTTCATTTATTGGAATAATTCAGTTACTGTTATGATAAGCGGAAATGTTCAGAAAGAATCCTGGTTTCAAATAATTGCTTACTTCTGATTATCTTACAAAGAAATACTCTGAATACCCTGGTTTCTTTTTTTGTCTTCATCTATAAAACTAAGATGTTGGATCAAAATAATGTTTAACTTCCATTCCAATACTAAAATTCTGAGATTGACCTATGATGTTTATATATACGTTTGAGATTTTAAATGTGTACTCTCATATGGAATACTACGAAGTCAAATTCCGCCTTTGTAATTTTTTTTCCTGATACGGATTACTATTTCTATCATAAGCCTAATGGATAATTCCTGAGTTGTACTCATCTGGAATAAAAGACTGTTGTCAAGGGCTTTCATTTGATGAGGTTAATGGTCTCCTACAGTGTTTTGAAGGCAAAAATGCTTATTTAAAAGCTCTCTTAGATTTCACACTGTAGAACACCACCTCTTCATAATTTGGTACTATTTTTGGTCTCTCATAATTCAGAAGTGCTCTTCTAATTTAACTATTTATTAAAGAGGTGATTGAAACAGATTTTATCTCTCACCACTCAATTCGAACTTCTTTAACAGCTTCCAGTTGCTCTTAGAATTGAGCCCAAACTCCTCAGTTTATAACAAGCCCTTGGAAGCTTGCCTCTGCTGGTCACAGCTCCATGGCTACACATTTCCTCCCTTTTACAAACTGAAACTATAACTATCTTGAAAAGACCAAGTTCTGTTTCACTTTTAAGACTTTTGTGCCTGTTATCCCTTATCCAAAACATATCTGTAACTTCTGCACCACCCTCTCCCCCACCAAACTCCTGATGAGCCTTCAGAGTTCTATTAACCCTTCAGTTCTTTCAGAAACGTGATTTTCTTCAGACCCCACCACCTTGCTAGGTTAGGAGTCCCCAGTAAGTCTCTAGAGCACATCAAACTCTACTTTTCTGTAATCATTATTCAATTGTCTGTAGCCTCCGTGAGACCAGGATTCTCTAGGCAAGGTCTATGTTATCATTACTACTCCTAGATACAATGACTGGCACGGAAGAAATGCTCAGCATTTGAGAGAATGAGGGAGTAAAAGTACAATTCATGTGTTCACTGTTGTCATCACACAGAAGTTTGGAAGCATCCTGCTGTGGTTTGAACATAGTTTGTCCCCCCTAAAACTCATCTTGAGGTTTGATTCCAAATGGAACATTACGGAGCAGGGGACTTTTAGAGGTAATTCGGTCTCTTGTTAGTAAGTGAGGTCTCTGGGGACTGCATTAGTTACTTCAAGGGCAGGTTTTTATAAAGCAAGCCTGACACCACCACTGGGTCTCTCTCACCCACATGCTGCACACCACACACACCTGATTCCTCTTCTCCTTCTGTGCCATGAGCTGACAGCACAAAGTGCCTACAAGAAGCCTATCAGATGTGGCCACACAGTCTTGGACTTCTGAACCTCTGGAACTGAGCCAAAATAAACCCATTTTTATAATTTCCCCATCTTCAGTATTTTGTTATAGCAACAGAAAATGGGCTAAGTAATTAGCCTTAGTCCATTAGTAATTATGAAGTAACAGATCTTAAGAAGCCATAATTTCTAAATGTTTTAGCAGAAGCATGTTTCAAGTAGGTTGCTTTGCTCTTATTTAGTTCCTGGAAAATGAAACAATAGCTATTTGAAACTACCTACCTGCTCACTGAAGGGAAAATGCATTTCTCAGGACCTCACATCTTTAACTTAGGAACCTGTTCTTTATAAGACAAACTAGCCTCTATTATTATCTAGAGATAATGTTGATTATCTCTAAAGCCCTAACTGATGCAACACAGGTGCAATGGAAAGAAATTATGTCAGTAAAAGAACCCACCCTGACATGTGAAATGAAGTATGACTTGGCCCAAATTTCTAATTTTCCTTCAGATGCTGAAATTTCATAAAATTAAGGTCTGAAGTTCACTGAAGGGACTCTCAAGTTCTCAGTATAGTGGTTAAATGACCTGAATTTCTTCAAAACTGAAATTTATCAAGGTGTACTGTAAGTCCTATTACAGTCTGTATATAAAACTCTGCCTCTGCAAGCAGTAGTTTCAAACAGCTGTCAGTTTACTATCACATCCCTCCAGAGATCCTCCTTTCTCCAGCTGCGTCCAGAACTTCACACTTTTTAATGTCAGAATTTGGAACCTAACAAGACAAGTTAGCCTCTCTCTTACTAAAAATCTCTTAGAGGGGCCAGTGCTGTGGCATAAGAGACTAAGCCTCCACCTGCAGTGCTGGCATCCCATATGGGCCTTGGTTCATGTCCTGGCTGCTCTTCCACTCAGCTCCCTGCTAATGCATCTGGGTAAGCAGCAGAGAACAGCCCAAGTACTTGGGTCCCTGCACCCACATGGAAGACCCAGAAGAAGCTCCTGGCTCCTGGCTTTGGATCAGCCTAGCTCCAGCCATTGCAGCCATCTGGGGAGTGAATCAGGCAATGGCAGCTTTCTCTCTGTCTCCCTCTTTTCTGTGACTCTGCCTCTCAAATAAAAAACCAAAATCTTAAAAAAAAAAAAAAAGAATTACTTAGATCATAACTTGGATGAGGTATGGAACGGAAACAAACCATGTTGAAAAGGGCCACAGAACCCAGGCTACTGTATATAAAATGAGAGATGTCACTAGGCCACAGTGTAACTGGAGGAATGCAGAGATGCGTGGACCCAGAGAAAGGAGCCAGGGAACAAGGGATGTTCCTGTTCCTTAGGACGAGATCTGCACGAGATCTGGAGCCTAAACGGCAACATCATGGGAACAGCAAAGAAGTGCTTAGCACCGTCTTCTGAAAATTTTTGTATTAAATAAGATTAGCTTATTTTAAATATTGGACTATGCCTGTGAGCTTTTTTAGATATTTCAGAAAGGGTATGCAAAGTTACATACAAACTACAGAGAGTTTATTCCAGGTGATTTGGGAATTAGCAGGTGGATAGAGACTAGATTATTTATAAACCCAAACCTTTAATTTTCCAACTATACCATACTGCATCTTACTTACATCTGGAAGTTTCATCTTTTTTCTAGTTAGTTCCTAACAACTGAACAACGAACAAGTCCATTTTCTCTTATTTGAACATGTGGCTGTATTCAATACTATTTGGAGAGCTACACCAGGGAGTTGTGAGCCAAGAGTGCTGATCTACAGGGGAGCTCAAAATACTGTCGTTTAGATAAAGTACCTTTTGGCATATTGTGAGTTGTTTTGGAATTTTAATTTTAATTACATTTCTGTTTGAAGAGTGGTCTTTGAAGACTTCGTCTTATGAGATGACTTCTTTTTCTCAAATCATATAAAATGAAATTTAACAAATTGAATCCTTTCTAGCAGCTTTTATTCTATTTTTATAGATCTTTATTTTTTCAGCATACTTTTTGAGCAGGTATGATATGCTAGTCAATATGCTGGATAGTGGGGGTATAGCAGTGAACTAAAAGCAGAAATCCCTCTCTTAGTGGAGTCAAACCAAATATGTAAATTATTATATATTGTTGTTGAATAAACTGCTATATCACCTATGTGGCAAGCATTGTTCTAAGAGTTTACAAAGATAAGCTCATTTCTTTAGCTAGTGCATTAGCAGATAAGTGCTATGGCGAGAAATAAAGCAGGGAAATGGAATATGGAGTGCTGGTGGATTGAGGGGAGGTTTCACTTTTAAACACTTTTTTGTAAATTTTATTTATTTGAAAGGTAGAATTACAAAGAGACAGATCCTCTATCCATTGGTTCACTCCCCAAATGGCCACAAAGGCTGGAGCAGGGCCAATCCAAAGCCAGGAGCTATGAGCATCTTCTAGGTCTCCCACGTGTGTGCAGGGGCCCAAGTACTTGGGCTGTCCTCTGCTGCTTTCCCAGTGCATTAGCAGGGAGCTGGAGCAGAAGTGGAGCAGCAGGAACTCCAGCCAGCATCCTTATGGGATATAGTATACCACAGTGCAGGCTCCTGAGAGGATTTCATTTTTTTTTTTTTTTTTTTTTTTGACAGGCAGAGTGGACAGTGAGAGAGAGAGAGACAGAGAGAAAGGTCTTCCTTTTCCGTTGGTTCACCCTCCAATGGCCGCCATGGCCGGCAGGCTGATCCGATGGCAGGAGCCAGGTACTTCTCCTGGTCTCCCATGGGGTGCAGGTCCCAAGGACTTGGGCCATCCTCCACTGCACTCCCGGGTCACACAGCAGAGAGCTGGCCTGGAAGAGGGGCAACCGGGACAGAATCTGGCGCCCCGACCAGGACTAGAACCCGGTGTGCCGGCGCCACAAGGAGGAGGATTAGCCTAGAGAGCCGCGGCGCCGGCCGAGATTTCATTTTTAAATGTCCAGAGAAGAGCTCATTAGTGAAAGGGGAGAGGGAGCGGGAGATGGGAGGGGTGCGGGTGGGAGGGAAGTTATGGGGGGGGGGAGAAGCCATTGTAATCCATAAACTGTACTTTGGAAAATTATATTTACTAAATAAAAGTGTTTATAATAAAAAAAAAATAACATTTAAACAGGACCTAAAGTGGATGAGGGATCAAGCCAAATGGACTTGACAGGAGAGCAAGTGCAGAGGTCCCAGGCAGGAAAGTCCTGCTCCTTTGAGGTAAAGCAAGGAAGGAAGGAGGCTGCAGCTGTGAAGGGAGAGCAGTAGAGGACAGCAGTGACTGGGAACCCTGGCTCAGCGCAGAGTGGGTGGCATGATCTAATTTACATCTGAATAGGATCACAGACTGTGGCTTCTGGGTTTGGTTGAAAAAGGACCAAAGACAAAAACAAGGGCCAGACAGAAGGCTACTTTAATAATGCAGGTAAAAAATTGTGGTAGTTGGCGCCGCGCGGCTCACTAGGCTAATCCTCTGCCTGCGGCGCCAGTGCACCAGATTCTGTCCTGCTTGCCCCCTCTTCCAGGCCAGCTCTCTGCTGTGGCCAGGGAGTGCAGTGGAGGATAGCCCAAGTCCTTGGGCCCTGCACCCCATGGGAGACCAGGAGAAGCACCTGGCTCCCAGCTCCGCGGCAGCCATTGAACCAATGGCAAAGGAAGACCTTTCTCTCTGTCTCTCTCTCTCACTGTCCACTCTGCCTGTAAAAAAAAAAAAAAATGTGGTCGTGAGATGTAAGTTATTTGAATTATCTTAAGCACTTAACGCAATTACTGAGCACCAACTTGAACTAGAAAGCTGATATTTTATAAATAACATACATGTTTTTTATGTATCATCTCACCTAGGCTAGTGAACTGGAAATTTTGGAGTGCCAAGTGTAACATTGTAGTTCATACAATGAATGAATTTTTGTGGTCCTTTGTTGTTTATGCTATGGCTCAAATGCATTGTGAAGAATGAAAATTGCCAGACAAATATATTTAGGAATTTCTTTACATTCTTTATTTTTGGTCTTCAAAGCTATTTTCTAGGTTAATGTGTTTCCTCAATGAATTCTGTAAAGTTTTAAATGCCTATAAGTGTGCTGTGTTTGATAGAAATTTATTGGATCAGCTGCACTATTGGATCAGCGTAGATAGATAGTACACGAATCTTTTAAAAAAGATTGTAGTAGCTTAGATCATGGTTATAATAATGGAGGTGATTTTAATAGGTTGGAATATGGATATGTTTGTTATTCTTCAACTATTATGGTTCCAAATAATTTAACTTGTTTTGTTTCTGTACTCTATAAGTACTTAAATTAATAACCTGTAAAGCAAACTCTTTAAATGCTGTGGCAACACACATTATTTAAAGAAACTGTACAAGTGATTACTCAGCAGTTTGTTTAACATCGTTTGTCTAGATTTTCATACAAAGCAGTATATTTTCACACAGAACCCTCTATATTTGAAAATTAAATCTTTTTTTTTCTTTTTTGACAGGCAGAGTGGACAGAGAGAGAGAGAGAGAGAGAGAGAGAAAGGTGTTCTTTTGCCGTTGGTTCACCCTCCAATGGCCGCCGCGGCGGGTGCGCTGCGGCGGGTGCATCACGCTGATCCGAAGCCAGGAGCCAGGTGCTTCTCCTGGTCTCCCATGCAGGTACAGGGCCCAAGCACTTGGGCCATCCTCCACTGCACTCCTGGGCCATAGTAGAGAGCTGGCCTGGAAGAGGGGCAACCAGGACAGAATCTGGCACCCCAACCGGGACTAGAACCCGGTGTGCCGGCGCCACAAGGCGGAGGATTAGCCTATTGAGCGAAAATTAAATCTTAATGCAACAGTGGCAGTTGCATTAGGCACCAAGATCAACTGATCTGATGAAAATAAGTAAACATGCCACATATAATATTTTTAAAAATATTTTTAAATGCATCTATAGGTAACTGAGGTCAAATACAGAGGTTAGGAGGATAAGCTGAGAACCAAAGCTGACTTTTACCTTTAAAGGCTTTGGCCAAACCTGAGGTACCTGAGTATGAGTTATATTCTGAGTTCATGGATTTGGGAGCAAAAAGCAAATTCAGGGCCCGCTCCAAAATGGAAAGCCCAGTAAGACTGTAAAAAAGGGTTCCATCTCCAAGGTGAGAAAGAACCAAAATTAATTAATCTATCCCCCATACCCTTTAAAGACAAGTTTCCTTGTACTTACACTAACACCATTATCTAACAAAATAGTAATCATAGATTGGCACTCATACTGGTTTGCAACCAGAGTTCACACTACCTGGATGGCTAGAAAAATCTTAAACCAAGAATTAGTTAAAGGTGGCAACAGGGTCTTGTATTTGGTCCCACAGTTAAGGTGGCATTTGGATGGGCTGGCCCTGTGATGTAGTAGGTAAAGCCACTGCCTGCAGTGCCAGCATCCCATATGGGCACTGATTCAAGCCCCAGCTGCTCCACTTCCAATCCAGCTCTCTGCTATGGCCTGGGAAAGCAGTGGGAGATGGCTCAAGTCCTTGGGCCCCTGAACCCACATGAGAGACCCAGAAAAAGCTCCTGGCTCCTGGCTTTGAATTGGCTCAGCTCTGGCTGTTGTGGCCATTTGGGGAGTGAACCACAGATGGAAGACCTCGCTCTCTGCTTCTGCCTCTCTCTAACTCTGCCTTTCAAATAAATACATACATACATACATACATACATACATAAATCTTTTTTTTAAGATGGCATTTGGAATGCCCTCATCCCATATTGGAGCATCTGGTTTGAGTCCCAGCATTTCAGCATCCTATCCAGCTTTCTGCTAATGTGCATCCTGAGAGGCAGCAGGTGATGGCTGAAGCACTTGGTTCTCTGCTACCCATGTGGGAGACCCAGAATGAGTTCTGGGCTCCTGACTTTGCTTTGTCCATTCCTGTTGCAGACATTTGAGAAGTGAACCAGTGGTTGAAAGATTCTCTCTCTCTCTCTCCCTATTTGTGTGTGTGTGTGTGTGTGTATGCATACGCGTGTGTGGTGGGGGTACATGGGTGGGTGGTGTGTTTCCCCTCCTTCCCCCTCCTTTTTTAAGATTTCTGTCTTTATTTGAATGGCAGAGTTACAGAGAGAGAGAGATCAGAGACAGAGAGAGAGAGATCTTCCATCCACTGGTTCACTCCCCCAGATGGCTGCAATGTCAGGGGCTGGCCCAGGCCAAAACCAGGAGCCAAGAGCTTCTTCCATGTCTCCCACATGGGTGGCAGAGACCCAAAGACTTGGGACATCTTCTTTTCCCAAGCCATTAGCAAGGAGCTGGATCAGAAGTGGAGCAGCCAGGACTTGAACTGGCATCCATATGATGCCAACAGTGCAGGCAGCAGCTTCACTTGCTATGTGATAATGTCAACACCCCTCCCCCAATAAAGTGAAAATAAGTAAATAAAAACTGTTTGGAGGTTGGCATTGTGGTGTAGCACCAGCATCTCATTTGGGTGTTTGAAGTCCAGGCTGCTGCATTTCCTATCCAGCTTTCTGCTAATGCACCTGGGAAAGCAGCAGCAGATGGCCCAAGTGCTTGGGCTCCTGTACCCATGTGGGAGAGCCAGAAGAAGCTCCTAGCTCCTGGCTTTGGACAGGCCCAGCTCAGGCCTTTGCAGTCATTTGGGGAGTGAACAACTGGATGGAAGATGTCTCACTCTTGCTCTCATTCTCGCTCTCTCTCTCTGTACTCTGCCTTTCAAATAAATAAACAAATAAAACAAAAAAGTTTGAAAAGTGTCCCTTAACCATAATGTCACAAAACATCTGAAAAGCAAATACAAATCCATTTTGAAAGAATTCCCTTTACTTCATGCTTGGAAAAATGTTCTGTTTGTGTGATCTTTAAAAAAAATTTAATTGCTTATAGTTGAAAATCACTGAACACACAAGAACCAGCCAGAACAATAAACTGCAGAATATAATGCACAAAAAAATTGGCAGTTGCAGTTATTGTAGACATATAAAATAAGTACGTTTAATACATTTCAAGAAAGGAAAAGAGTCCTGAAAATATAAATAAAATTGATAAACTTAATTTCCAGAAATTAAAAGTATAATTAAAATGTGAAAGAAAGGATGGGATTAAAATGCATATTGAAATTATTATTTTGTAACTTTCTTATCTCTTGACTTCTGGGGCCCTGGTTCTTTTTCTGTATTTCAAGCTACTCCTCAGTCCTTTTCATTAATTTTTCAACTATCTCTAAAAAGAAGGTATCATTTAGAATTCAATCAGTTCTATTTCTATTTCTTTTCCTTAGCTTTTAATCTTTTCCTGGATTAAACCATTTGGAGGTTTCAGTTATGGTCATAATTCCCACACTTACTCTCCTAGCATAGGTTGTTTTCTGAATGTACACCTACTGGACACTTCCCACTTGGCACTTCAAAGTCAGCTTGTCCAGGTGGAATTCATTTATTTTCCCACCCAATCTTCCATTTTTCCTAGACACCTGATTTTGCTATTGGCACTTAAGAAATTCCTAAGACATCTTTCATGGTTTCTTCCATTTTTTCCTTTCAGGTTTAGTTGTTACTAAGTTGTAACCACTCTATCCTTGATAGTTCTTTTTGCATCTATCCCTTTATGTGATTCAGTATCTCAGTTTCCTTCATCTTCTAACCTCTTCTTTCTTAAAACCGTAATTCCTATCACAATGAGACTTCTTTTTCTAAAATATAAGTTCAACCATAACACTCCCTGAGCCAAAACCTCTAATGGCTCACTCTTACAGGTGGTAATTTATTGCATCCTGGAAAGTACAGTCTCCTCAAATAAAGCTGTGACACACAGTGTCAGTGCCTCGGTGGGAGCACATCAGGAAGATTATAGGTTTTCATGGACTTTTTGATACAGAGTATTAGAAAAGTGGGTAGAGATGGAGAAGGAAAAGATCCTGTAAGATAATATCAGATAAATCCTTGGTAGAAAATTGTCTTAGGCAATCTATAGAAGCCTACTCTCCTGCTTTGGATTTGAGAAGTGACAGTAAGTGAAATCAAGTATAGTCAGACAACCAAGTAGCCACAGTAGCTCTGCTGTGGCCCGGGAGGGCAGTGGAGGATGACCCAAGTGCATGGGCCCCTGCACTCACATGGGAGACCAGGAAGAAGCACCTGGCTCCTGGATTTGGATTGGTGCGGCGTCGGCCATGGCGGCTGTTTGGGGAGTGAACCAACAGAAGGAAAACCTTTCTCTCTGTCTTTCTCTCTCACTGTCTATAACTCTACCTGTCAAATAAATAATAATAAAAAAAATGATAGCTGACTTTTAGATAAAATGGAAAAAAATCAAAATAAACTTCTTAGAAAAATTGCTACAAAACAAGGTAACGGGGTTTGGATGTTTTTAAGTATTCAAGGAAGAACATAAGTGAATTAGCATAGGCTAATTGCTATGACAAACCACCCTGCATTTTCAGGAACTGAATATTGTAAAAATGCTTGTCACACAGTCTCTTTTTCTCTGGGATTGGTTGAGGGGCAGGGAAGGACTCTTTTCACTTAGTAGCTCTACCACCCCAGGAGAATCAGAGTCTTCCACTGGGAATTTTGCATCCAGCTAGCCGTTGGGAGAAAGAGCATATTCAGGTTGTAAGAGCCAGGCCTGAAGGCAGTGAATATCTTTTCTGAAAAGATTTTATTGGCCAGAACTTTGTCAGATGTCTTTTTTTTTTTAAGAATTATTTTTATTTATTTCAAAGAGTTACAGAGATACGTAGAGCCAGAGAGAGAGAGAGAGAGAGAGAGAGGTTGTCCATTCCGCTGGCTCACTCCCCAAATGACTGCAATGTCCAGATCTGTGCTGATCCGAAGCCAGGAGCCAGGAGCCAGGAGCCAGGAGCTTCTTCCGGATCTTCCATGCTGGTGCAGGGGCCCAAGGAGTTGAGCCATCTTCCATGGCTTTCCCAGGCACAGTAGACAGCTGGATCAGAATAGAAGCAGCCAAGACTCGAACTGGCGCCCATATGGGATGCCAGTGCCGCAGACTGGGGCTTTAACCCACTGTGCCACAGTGTAGGCCCTGTGTCACATGTCTATTGATACATGGGTAGTTAAATAGTATATTTGGTCCTTCAAATATTCAAAAAATATTGAGTAACATGAAGAGAGTGGAGACAATAGAATATTCAGTGAGGAAAACAAATGATACAAAACTAAATGCAATCAGCTTGTGATACTATTAATGAAAAATATAAACTTTCATTTTAAAAAGACTCTGAAGAAGTGACTCATTAGCATTTTGATTTATAGATGAATAGTTGAGTTTTTTTGTATTACTTACATTTTGTTTTGTTTTGAACTTTTATTTAGTAAATAAAAATTTCCAAAGAATAGCTTATGTATGATTTACAATGGCTTCCCCCTCCATAACTTCCCTCCCATCCGCAACACTCCCAACTCCCTCTTCCTCTCCCATTCCATTCACATCAAGATTCATTTTCCATTATCTTTATATACAGGAGATCAATTTAGTATATATTAAGTAAAGCTTTCAACAGTTTGCACCCACACCGAACATAAAGTGAAAAATACTGTTTGAGTACTAGTTATAGCATTAAATCAAAATGTACAGCACATTAAGGGCAGAGATCCTACATGAGGAGTAAGTGCACAGTGACTCCTGTTATTGACTTAACAAATTGATACTCTTGTTTATGGCATCAGTAATCACCCTAGGCTCTTGCCATGAGTTGCCAAGGCTATGGAAGCCTTTTGAGTTTGCCGACTCTGATCATATTTAGCCAAGGTCATAGTCAA